>NC_141687.1:1104351175-1106751175 GCF_964263255.1 Lissotriton vulgaris
ACGGAGTACAGGGGCCATGGTGTCCACGTAACACTTGTAAAATTCAGCAGGAAGGCCATCCAGACCGGCGGCCTTCCCATTAGACAGAGACATGATGGCATTCCTGACCTCCTCCACCTCCAGGGGCCTGCCTTAGAACTCTCGATGGCCATCCGATAACCAACAAAGTGCCAGCTCGTCAAGAAATCCACCATACCGAGTCTCACCCGTCTGCTGTGTCGTGTAAAGGTGCGTATAATGGTCAATAAAAGTACGCTGAATCTCAGAAGTGTCCCGACAGCAAGTGCCATCCGGTGACACCAATTCCAACACGTCCGACCCATGCCTTGGATGTCTAGTAAGGGCAGCGAGGACCTTACCGGGCCTCTCCCCTTCACAGTATCGCCTCGCCGTCCAGTATTTCCCCCTATGCTTAGCCTCTCTAGCAGCCTCCTCCTCGTACTCGGAGAGTATAGTACGGAACTGCACCAGAAGATCGGGATCAGAGTCAACCTGCATCCTGCGTTCTAAATCCCGCAAATCAGCTTCCAAGTTCACGAGGGTCCGAACAATCAGTCGAAGTACTCCACAGCTTTTAGAAATAGTGACACCCCGGATCGTAACCTTGAACGCCTCCCATATAACCTCGACGCTGTCCACAGAGCCCTTGTTTCTAGGGAAGAACGCCTCTACCTCCACACCAAGCTCCTCCTTGAACACCGGATCAAGCAAAGCAGTTGGAAATAGACGCCAAGGTGGGCGCGGCCTATGCAGCCCGGGGACGGATAGAACAACCTTCACCGGACAGTGATCAGAGTACGTCCGAGCCAGATGAGTAGCCTCCCGTAGGCCAGCTACCAACCCTCTAGAGAGGAACACATAGTCCAGTCTCGCCCATGAACGAGCATGTGTGGTGTAATGAGTGCCCTCCTTGGCGGCAGGGTGGGTGTACCTCCAGCTGTCGACCAACCCAGCCTCCTCCACAATTCCACGCAACACTTCTCTAGCCTGTACATTATACTGAGGACTCCCCTCCGATCTGTCCGACTGGGCATGAAATGCAAGATTGAAATCACCCCCCCACACAATGTAAGTGGCATCCACAGCAAGAACATGACCCCACAAAGTGACAAAAAAGATTGGCATATCGACATTAGGAGCATAGCAATTAATAAACAGTACAGTGTTCTGCCCAAGCCGCCCCCACAGTAGCACATAGCGCCCCTCAGGGTCCCCCACAAATCCCAGTTCCTGAAATGCGAGCGATCTTTTAACAAGGATGACAACCCCTCGAGCATAAGAAGAATAGGAAGCAAACCTCCTGGCCGCAGCCCACCTCCCGCCAAAGTTGGGGGAAGGAGCGGGACGCAGATGCGTCTCCTGGAGGAGAGCAACATGAATAGCATGCCTGTCCAGATACTGGACACCACACTGCGACATTTCCTGGCATCATTAAGTCCCCGTACATTCCAGGACAGAATCGATATCTGATCTATAACAGCAGTCGACATTACCCAGTGTCAGGGCCCCACGGGACCCAATAAGCAAATACAGGACATCCAGCTACCAGCAACAGCCAGCGACAGGTCCACACCCTAGGGCGCGGACACCCCCCCACATACACTCCACACATTCCCCAGCCATCTCCGAACCGATCAACCAAAACCACAACAACCCCCCCCCAGCCAAACCATCCATGCAACAAGCACTCAGAACATACTGCGCGCCGCACGCTGCCAATCCAGCTTACGCAACCCACAACTCGCATACGCGCTTCTCTTGCAAAGCGCTCACCGTCACGTGGCAGCCTAAGATGGCGGCCGGTGCACTCGGGCCCACAGCGGACGGGAGCACAGGCCCCAGGATCAGTTCCGCCAGATAAAGAAGTGGACCAGCCTAAACAGCGGGCACGATACCACACCTGTGCACACAGACAACAGCAGCACCTCTCATACCGACCCACGAGTCCCGGGCAAACAAACATGGACAGCTTCATTCCCGCCCCACCCACCCACCTGATACCACCCCAACTATCAGGCCACACGCACCCCCGCTCCCCCCCCCCGTTCCCCAACACACATCCAGTCAAGCAACAAAGGACTAGAATCCAAACCAAAGGTACACATGGGGCACACCCTCCGGGGAACCTTCCAGAGGTGCACGATACCACTCCCTCACGCCACGCCAGTGTCCACGCTAACGAGTGTCAGACGGCCCCAGGCGCAGCGCGGGGGGGTGGGTGCCCAGAGCGCGACACCAGATAGCACCAACCTGCAGTGCCATACCGACCCCTAGAAACAAAACGCACTCACTCATCTCAATAACGACATGACCCCAGCCTCAACAAAAGTAAAAGCGGGCAATAGGTAGGCCGCAAATGCGGAGAAGGAAGGCAGTAGAAGTCAATATAAAAGGTAACCGTCCAGAATACTCCAAAAAGAATAAAAGGAGAGACAAAGACCAAAGTCACCACAATCAGGCGACCTCCTCCTCAGCCGCCGAATGCTCATCCTCAGGATCTCGATCGCCTCCACGATCCGCAGCTGCCCGCTCGCGCTGGAGGCGCTTCGCAAAGTCCTCAGCATGCTGTGGGTTGGTGAAAAAATGTTGTTTAGCCTGGTGCGTCACCCTAAGTTTGGCAGGATACAGCAAGGCGTAGTCCACTTGTAGATCCCGAAGTTTCTTTTTCACCCCAGGAACTTACAACGCTGGTCCTGTACCATCGGCGTGAAGTCGGGGTACATGGTGAAAGACACCCCTTCGAAGTAGAGGGCCCTATTAGTGCGGGCAGCCCGGAGGGCGGCGTCCCGGTCACGATAGTTCAAAAGGCGCGCAATGATGGGGCGCGGTGCAGCCCCAGAGGCCGGCCGAGGTCCCAGTGTTCGATGCGCTCGCTCAACGATGAACTGGGATGAGAACGCTTCCGCCCCAATGGCGCCCACCAGTAGCCTCTCCACATAAGTCTCCATTTTGCCCACATTTGTGGACTCCGGCACACCTACGATGCGGACGTTGTTGCGCCTACTCCTCGCCTCCAACTCCTCATTCTTAGCGGCAATGACGCGCAAGATATTGTCCATTCTCGCCAGTTGGGTGGTATGGGTGGCCGCCGTGTCGTCGTGGTCCGAAATGCGCTGTTCCGCCGCAGTCAATCGCTCCTCATGCACGTCCAGCTTCTGGACGACCGCATCCATGCGCGACGATATTTTGTCCACTTTGTCCACTATCGTGGCAAACCCCTGCCTCATCTCCTGCATCATTTGGGTAAAGTCCGGTGGTGGTGGTTGCGGGACACTATCAGCGGCATTCGGGGGGGGGGGACCGCGAAGTCCCGGCTTCCTGGAGCAAACGCGTCCCTCGCCTAGCCCCTCCAGAGTCAAAGGACAATTTGGATTGTTTAGTGTCCGGCTTCCCCATAATGGTGCGCTAGCGATGCAATGGGGGACCAAAGCAAATAGGAGTCAGGATATAGTTCGGACAAAGGGTACGGCCAAAACAGCCCGAATCGTGTGGGCACGAGCAGGCCAGCGCGCCCCGCCACTCCCAACGATGAGAAAATGGCCGTCTCCGCTTCCAGATCAAAGGGGCTAGCCCCCAGAAGACAAGAAGAAGATCCGCTGCGACTCCGTGAGCAATGGTATCCGGGCAGGCAGATGTAGGAGCCAAGGAATCAGTCCGACAGCAAGGGAAACCAAGCGGTCTGCCCGGCTAGCGAGCGGGCCCGGTGGAGAGGGGCGGAGCAAGGCCTACACCCCACGTGCAGAGCCCCGGACTGGCATGAACGATGACACCGGGCCAAGGGGCATCAGACCTCCAGAGCGCAAGTCGGGGAAACTTGGGATCCTCGTAGCTTCGGCCAGCAACCTCCGAATGGCCCAGGAGTTGGACCGTGGGTGGTCAGTCGATATCCCAGTAGATCTGTGGGGTCAGATCAGGGCGCAGCGATGGTAATCAGGATCCCTAGGCGGATAATAGCTCCGGGCAGCGGGAGCCTCACGACAGTGCGGCCATTCCGCAGTGCGCCCTCTAGCGCCCCTCTCCCACCCATGTATGTTTACCTGTGCCTCCTTGTCCAACAGTGTGCATTGATGAAACATTTGTAAGAAGGTCTGTCAATGTGCCTTGGATCTGAGGACTCAAAACATGCTATCACCACGAGTTTCAGTTCCTGATTTATTTTAGGGCTCACAATTGGTGCAGCATCCCTAAGGAGAGTTCTCTTTACCGCTACATTGCTGTCATTGAACCTCAGTACAGGCCAGGTGTGTCTTGTTACATTTTTAGAAAGGTACACTACCTTCATGGTTCTCTGGTAATGGTTGCCATGCATGCTACTCATTTTGACAGTGTGGTAGGTGATCACTTTACAAAGTGTCAGATTTGTTGAAGCCCTGTCTACGACTCAAGCATCAGCAGAATTGCAGGTCAAGCACTAATTAATTTATCCTGTTATTGATGCCCTAACATGGCATTGTGAGTGCATGGAGGAGTGTTTGTCACATGGTGCAGTGTTTGAAATAGCATAGGTGAATGTCTGACCTGGCAAATAGATTAATGCTTGTAACAGCACAGGTGAGTGGCTGAGGGTTTGGTAGGTTATGCTGAGATTTAGCAATCTTTGATGCTAGAGGCTATATGGTGAACTTTTTAAATAGCTGCATAGTCATATATCTGTCTAACTCAGGTTACGCAAGTTGAAAACTGCTTTGCCCCAACTGCCTCACTGCTTTTGCATGTTAGTCCGCTAGATAAACTCTGCCTAGTCATCAATCATGCCTTGATGCAAACTCTTCCTCCATCAATAATGAGGACTAGAAACTCGACCCTACTACAGGCCCAGACACAGTCAAAGCCCCACCCTCATAGATCTGCTAGAAGACGGGAGGCCAAACTCTTCTACCCCTCGGGCGTGGGGGAGCTCTACCCTGGGTCAGTGCTCTTGGAGGGGGGACTCTTGGATTGATCAGAAACCACACCAACGCTCCCAGGCTTACTTACCGGGGCTCCAGCACTGACAGTGTCATTAAACACCGTAGCGCCGCAACCAGGGGAAGAGGGGAAGTGTCATAATCTAGCCAACTTAACCCCCAATTTAACCCCCCGCCCCGGTGCCACCTCTGGGCCCTCAGGTAATAGAGATATAAGATCTTTCTTGCATCCCTTGGTAACAAGTCCTGCCGTATTTTTCAGGCCTCAGAGTTGCATATCGTCTAACATATCACCAGAGGACGGCCAGAGCTCGAGTTCCATCGCGGTTCAGGCACCAGGGATTCTCCTATCACCAATAATAACCACTCTTCAGGGGGGAGATTTGCTCAAGTTAGAGTCATCTGACAGGGCAGTTTCGAGGTTCAATCACAACATAACAAGAACCCTACCCCCTCAAGCGTAAAAAAATCTTCAATTAGATTTGCCCCCAAATGGAGCCCCGATGGCCGATGTTTGTACCGGCCAACGCCGCTGTGCATCAGGAAACGGAGAGCATTCGCCTGATGCGCCCTTTGAAGGAGGAGGAGAAATCACAGAATCACCGGCCTGGCACATCCAGTCCCCGATCTTGTTGAGCTGGAGCCCTCCGGACCAAGACAAAATGACTCAGCCATCTCCCACAACGAGCAGAAGGGGGGACAGCCCCCCAGTGTTCGTGGACCATCTAACTTTGATCAATGAGACCCTGATTTCCATGACTGGAGCCGCAATCATGCAAGCCAATAAGCTTAACGCCCAGATAAATATTTTACAAACAGTGGCAAACTTAATTTCTGTGGTTGATGCGAAATTGGATCACCTGAACTCCCCGATCCGCAGAGCACAGGACAGCACAAACTTTAAGGCCGAACCATGTAGTTGCTGCCCTATTTTGAAAAATCTAGAAGAACTTCCGCACATTATGACTACACTAATTGAGCATCTTAAAATAGAAGCTGGCAAGAACAAGGTCTCAAACGTAAAGGCACCAGCGCCTGATCCCTCTAAAAAGGAAGGCTTGAAAATCCCTCTACTAGACAGCATAGAAATCGGAAAGGAAAATAAATTCGATAGGGTGGAACCCCCATCATTGCTCAATGCAAACTTAGTAGAGGTCTCATCGACCATAACAAAAACCCACGATCGGTATCAGATTCCCATACCGACCAGCCCAGAACTCCAAAAACACCTATCAAGGAAAAATAATAAAAATTAAAAAAGACTGAACAAAGCGAACAAAAATAAATTATACGGGAATGGCTATGCCCCGGCAACCATACGCAAGGACATAAAGAGACACCGGAAATGATTGAACTAGACGCAACCTCCACAACACCAGAAAGCTCGGAACAAAAGCATGAAGTACTCTATCTTGCTGACGCAGCAATTAATCCAGGGCAGGCTGCCCCTCCGGTAACGCCCCGGGCAGTTCCACCAGCACCAATCATAAGCCTAGTAAATGAACTACAAGGACAAAATGCTGTTGAAGCGACTCAAATTTGCACTATTGAACATGATGCTCGCTCAAACGACCCTTTGGTCGCTGTCTCAGCAATGTCGACAACGCATGGTGCGCCTCAAGTGCCATGGGCTGTCTTAGATACCAAGAACACCGTAAACTCCTCGTTTAATAATTGCCTTCCAAGAATTCCATTCACGGCGGCCCCTCAACAAGCCACGAGTTCAAAAGGTCAGGCAAGTGCCCTTCCATCTGGATGTCCACAGTCATTACATACAGGCGGTCAGGCCGCGGTCTCTGTTGGTTATTTAAAGTACGTCCAATCACAGGACCGGGAAATTAGGCTGTACCCAGATTATGTCTCGCAGGGGAGGTGGGACATCCTCAATCGCAGTAACCTTCTGACCCTCTGTGCGAACATCCCAGGGCTGGAGGGAATAAAATCTGCGGACATTGAAACTGTCTCTTTCCTACCGCCAGATGCGGAAGAGAAAAATGAAACAATGGAGTTAACTTTTACGAGCTCGGTCATGGTAGAGGCCTTGAAAAGCCAGCATAAGCTCCTGGAAAGCTGGGGCATAAAGATAAAACCCAAGCTTTCCAAACTGTGTGGCGCGACATGTTACTGTGTTGCGCCCCATGTGTGGGTGTGTCGCGAGATGCGACGCGATGACGTGTACATCTGCAGCCGATATTAGGGGAATGCGAGCCTCAGTCAGGACGTGATCGTGTTTGCGAGGTACATGCGGTACAGGCGGAACGCGAACAGGCGAAAGGGAAGTAGCAGCGGAGCAGAGTGGAGCCTCATGGTCCGGAGCTCGATTCCCTGACTGTACCGAGGCTCAGTGGGGGCATTGTCCGTGTCTTATTAGAATTATTGTATTGACCTCCCCTCATGTAATGCTGCAGCGCTGATCACGGCTGTTACCTGAGCGCGCGGCCTGTTGTGACTCTGTGACCTCGGAGCCACCTCTACCGCCTTCCCAGCCCCATGCCTGGTTCTGCTCTGTGCCCTCTGCGAAGATCCGAGTTAAGTAAGTGTTTTTTATTTAGTCAGGAAAGTACTATCCGTGTGCGTGCGCGCTGCATCTGCATTAGCAAATACTGGTGCAGTGTTAGAGTATCTCTCTGATATGAGTGAGTTCTCCCATGCCTGCCCGGTTAGGGTGCACTCAGACATGTCGCCAAGTGTGCGGCCTTTTGCTTCCCTTGCCTTATTACTGACGAAGCGAATGATAGTTTACATGTGAGGGAAAAATTGGGCACCTGCTATTAAAACATAACTGACTGATTCAATCCATTGAAATGAACAAGTGGACCTTTACTATTGCGCAACTTCCCACACAAATAAGCCAAGAAACATCCTATCCTACAATCCTATTTGTTACATGGGGACATGATTACACACTGAATGAGTCCAGTGGCTGACAAACGCCAGAGTGGGGTATAATAGTGCCTGGCTACCAACTTGAGGGATTTTCACAGGTGTGACGCTGCACCGGTTGACTCTGTAGGATATTTAGCTTCACATCCTGTGCAGCTCGTCTGGTTCTGCCCTGTGCCCTCTGCGAAGATCCGAGTTAAGTAAGTGTTTTTTATTTACTCAACTTTGCATAGGCCCCCTATGCATCTTTAAGGAAAGTACTATCCGTGTACGTGCCCGCTGCATCTGCGGTGATAGTTTGCCCTCCGACCTCCTCTTCCTCGTTAAAGAGGTCTTTAGCAACACCAAGCTGCTTAGCGAATGGCTTCGAATATGGTTGCATTTCCCTCGTATTTCTCTCACAGTGACAGATGCCCCGTAATTTCAGGCAGAACACAAATTAACTAATCATCAGGGAACCTTTCAAAATGAAAAACATGTTGGTTCATAGAACCGGGGTTACAGTACCTGTTGTCAGACATGTAGATTGAAGTCCCGTTCTTGCTGGAAGAGTTCTCTGCATTAATCCAATTGCATCCACCAAACACACCCAGACCCTGGCCCCCACCCTGAGCCCTAAAACACCCCCAGGCCAAAATTCTACCCTGACCCAGTCCCTTGCCCTCAGTCCTAAAATGGCCCCAAACCCCCAAAAAGTTCCATGACCCCTGCCCCCCACCTTGAGCCTTAAAACGGCCCCCAAGCCCAATAAGCATTTGCAATGCAATAGGTCTCGTATTAGGAAAGTTAGAGCTATTGGTATTGTAATTGACAAATTTGTTTTTTATGTGTTGGTTTTGAAAATAGCGAAATAAATATCTTTGTCATTTACAATGCCAATAGTTTTAACTTTCGCAAATGTGACACCTATAGCATTTGTAATGTAATATGTTTTGTATTAACGTGACTTAGATGTATTGATATTACAAATAACAATGCCTTTAATTTATTTTTAATAATTAATACTTCAATAAAAGTTATTGTAATTTATAATGGCAATAGCTTAAAATTTGGTAAATAACTTTTGTGAAGATTATGTTCAGTGTATTTTATTGAGACTAAAATCCAAGACCAGAAGTGAAATATTAACATCTTTTTGTGACATTTGTAATAAAGCTTGAAACATTGAGAGAACATATTTGAACCAGTTGTTGTTGAATGGTTGCACAGATTGATGCTGTGGTGGCGCTGAGTGATGTTGTGGTTGCGACGAGTGATGCTGTGGCTTTCAGTGATGCTGTGGTAGCGCATAGTAGTGATGTGGTGCCCCTGAGTGATGCTGTGGTGGTGCTGAGTGATGCTGTGGGGATGCGATAGAGTGAGTGCGATATATAGATAGAGGGAGGGCGATAGATAGATAGATAGAGTGTTGGCAATAGAGTGAGTGCGATGGATAGACAGATAGAGTGAGTTAATAATTTTCTGCTGTGGGCAGCGTGTGTGTGGATGTGTGTATGTGTGTGTGCGTGCCTGCATGTGTGTGAAAGAATTAGCACTAAATAGCACGTGTGTGAGTTGGTCCTTCCAGGATGTGAACTGAAGACCTTTATTACATAACTGAAGATGTCAGCAGCGAGTGTTTAAAACACAGAAAAATCTTGCTGTGAATGTGTGTGTGGGTGCGTGCATGTGTGTGAAAGAATTAGCACTAAATAGCACGTGTGTGAGTTGGTCCTGCCAGGATGTGAACTGATGACCTTTATTACATAACTGAAGATGTCAGCGGCGAGCGTTTAAAACACAGAAAAATCTTGCTGCGAATGTGTGTGTGTGCGTGCGTGCATGTGTGTGAAAGAATTAGCACTAAATAGCTCGTGTAGATTCTTGAAAGATGGCAGCCATTATTTTCAACACCGCTTGGGCAGCAGTTTGATTTTCCCAACCATTTGAGAGGTTTCAAAAACGTGGTCCTCCAACTTAATTAGCATTTCCCATGGGCAATGTTGGCTTGGTGCTTCCACCTTCATTGGCATGTTTTCTGCGTGGCGCACTGCTACCTCATTTAGGTTGCCTGTCTCTGGTCCATTCAAAAAGGCTTCGGTGTCATAGCAGAGCAATATGTGGTTGTTTATTTGATTATCTCTTGGTTGTTTCCAGTTCAAATAAGTACATTAAAAATGAGACATCGATTTGTTTTTTTAGGAAAGTAAGCAATCTAGTTTGGTGTGGAAGACCATGGCATGGAAATGTAAGGGCCTTCTGCTATTGGATGTAAGATAATTGTGGGTTCGGGACAGCTCACTTGGCATTGGTAGTCTGCCAGAGCCAGCGCCTATGCAGTTATCACTTCTGTCCCACATTATGCTCAGAGCTCTGATTTCAAATGATTATCTACTACTCAAATCCTGAAATGTTACTGGAGAGAATGAAGACTGTAAGCAAGGCATAAGATTGTTAAACTTCGTATCTTATGTTCTTCCTATCTCTAGATTTCCACATTTCTTCATTTTCACTGGAAAGCAAACAGAAACTCAAAATGTGTAAGTTTATAATTCAGAAGCGAAAAACGGGTGACGATGACGTTTGCGAAGAACAAAATGTAGCACCTATTGAGCAAAGTACCCAAGAATCAACTGAATACTCAGTACGTAAGAAGTGTAAAGGGAAAATCGCCAATCCTCGTTTATATAACAAAGCTTATATGGAACTGGGGTTCACATTTTCTGGTAATGAAAACCATCCTTGTCCCCAGTGTTTAGTTTGTGGGGAAATACTTGCAAATGAAAGCATGGTACCAAATAAATTAAAACACCATTTTACCACAAAACACAGCCATTTGTCAGCAAAACCAGTAGAATACTTTATTGAGCTTGCGAAATCTATAAGGAAGCAGTCTGCATCATTCACAAAGAGAATGAAGACATCAGACAAAGCTCAAAAGGCAAGTTACTTGGTTGCTCAAATAATTGCCAAAAACAAGGAAGCACACACTGTTGCCGAAACCACCATTAGGCAATCTTGCTGTGCTATTGTTCGAACAATGTTTGGGCCAGAATTTGAGATTGAAGTAAATAAAATCCCTTTGGCAGATAACACAATTGGAAGACGGATTCAAGATATGTCTGCTAACGTTAAGCTGCAAATGAAGGATATTTTTCAAGACGACAATAGGATCCTTGCATTGCAACTAGATGAATCAACAGATGTCAGTGGGTTAGATTAATTACTGGTTTTTATACGTTTTATTCATACTGACACAATTATTGAGCAATTCCTGTGTTGCCTAGAACTTCCATTGAGAACTAGAGGTGAGGATATATTTCAATCTTTAGATTGCTTTAAACTATCATATTTACTCATTGCTTTTTACATCGCGAGGCACTAGTCATGCAAACCATTGGGAATGACTTAAGGGAAGTTATGGACAAAGTGATTCAAATTGTGAATTACATTAAAAGTTGACCTCTTAAATCAAGAATATTTGCTCATATTTGTGAACAAATGGGTGCAAGGTTTAAAAAGCTCCTACTGCACACAGACGTTCGTTGGCTCTCAAGAGGTCGAGTGCTTTGTTGTGTATATAAATTGCGTGACATGATGCTTAAACTTTTTGAGGTCAATAAGCAGCACGAATTCTGTGGTCTAATTCAAAACAAACTTTGGTGCACAAAATTGGCATATCTTGCTGATATATTTGAACATTTGAATAAAATTAACACCAGTATGCAAGGAAAAGGAGAAAATATCTTAACAGCAGTAGATAAAATTTGTGGTTTGAGAGACAAAATAAAAATTTGGAAAGGAAAGTGAAAGAAGGTAGTTTTGAAATGTTTTCCAAAACAGATGAGTGCCAGATGAAATGCGATATCAGCCCGCTGATTGTTGACCATTTAAGATTGCTCGGAGAGAAAGTTTCTCATTACTTTCCAAATATTGCAAACCAAGACTATGATTGGATCAGAAATCCATTCCTTTCAGCTGCACCTGGGAACTTCTCTCTTATTGAAGAAGAAGAATTAGCTGAAATAAAAAATGATCGAAGTATGCTCATGATGCATTCAGAGGGTGATTGATTTAGACAGCTTTTGGGTTCGTGTTACAAAAATGCAACCAAACCTAGGTAAAAAAAGCGTTAAAAATTCTCCTGCAATTTTCTACTACATACATTTGTGAAGTATCCTTTTCAACAATGACAAACTTAAAGACACTGAAACGTGGATGCTTAAAAATGCTTGATGATGAAATGCGAGTGTCTTTATCAAATATTCAACCAAATATTGACCAACTGTGTTTGTCCTTTCAGCATCACATATCTCATTGAAAAAGTAAGACAAGTGCTGTTGTTTTTATTCACATGTTGTAATTCTTGTGCTATGAGACACTTTCCAAATGCTAAAATCGAAGACTATGATTGCATCAGTGTCTTTATCTAATATTCCACCAAATATTGAGCAGCTGTGTTAATCTTATCCACCTCATTCATCTCAATAAAATAGTAAGTGCTGTTGTTTTTATTAAAAGTTTTTCATTTTTGCACATATTTACATATTGTTAGTCATAAAGGACATCATGTTTTGGAAATGTATGTGTGTTATATTACAAATCATACATTTTTAAAAAAAATCAATGAACGGTTTTGTGCGATATGTTGTGTCCCCATACATTTTGATATTTACAATTTCTATGAAATGTGTATTTGTACTTCTCTCTTATATGCAGTTAATTTTAGCTCAAAGTGCTGAATGGAAAACATATGACTAGTCTTATTTTCTGTTGCCTTTTGGCTCGCTGCGCAGAGGAAAGCAGTCCCACCTGAGTTCAATGCGCAGAGACCGGTTGATAAGTTGCATGATTGTTTTATCACTCACTATTTCTCCTTCCAGAACGGATTTTTGTATAACTCATATCCAGCAAGGCAGCAGGTGGACTTTGTGCGTTATTGAAAGGGTTGGCAGGGCGTGCACCTGCCCTTTTTTTGCCGTAAATCACTTGGGCATAACTCAATGTGTGCATTATTATATTCTTGTTTCATACACAAACCTAACCTTTCTTACACTCAGTTTTGCCAGTCACTGACTTTGTTAGACCAGATTAACAATTGCTTTATTACTTTCCTGCTTTCTCAAATTTGTTTGGAAATGCACCATTTGCCCACTACTTTTTCAAAAATTTCTTAGGGGGAGAACACCCTGAAACCCCCTTTCGGTGGTTCGTGCTCGCTCGCTGCGCTCGCTCACATTACCGTGTCCCTGAAAATTTTTTCACAAAAAAGTGTGTCACCAACTTGGAAAGTTTGGAAAGCTATGGTCTACAAAAATGTCCTCTTATACTAAAAACACAGGTGGTGTATCCCCCGACGGGAAACATGGCACAACCAGCTGGAGAGTCTTTACGCTTGCAGGCGCTCTCCACCTATGCACCAAAAATGCCGCCTACCCTTCAGGGGTCTAAAGGGGGCATAAACACTGGTCAATCCATCAGAACCCCAATAAAGATAACCATGAATCCAATCCAGGGTACACGCATATGCGCTACACTGGGACCTGTGAATAAAGATTGGTCCTGGCTGCCGCTTGCTCTAAACTCCAAGACCTAATGGTCTTTGTCCTATTGCCTAGGGCCATTTCCACCGATGCACGGTAAACACGTACCTAAAGCCCCCAGAGAAGGAACGGTCTCTAGTGAGTCTGAAAATCATGTCTTGGAACGTTGCCTGGCTCAGGAGGCTGCTTCTTAAACAAACAGCGGTGTCATTTATGAAGGAAGCAGACATCATCTGTACACAAGAAACCTGGCAAATGCATCCTCTCTCTTTCAGAGGATACGCTGAGTATGGAAAACCCGCTAAAAAGCTCAACATTTTCGGCAGACCCGCTGGTGGGATATGCATCTATATTAAACACTCACTTAATTTGGAATTCGCAGAAATATCCAACTTGCCGGATACCCTCCAGACAGGCATCCTGAAAGGCTGTTGGCTGACAAACAGTAACTTTTCATTTTTATTAGTTAATCTTTATCACAACCCTCACGTGCCCAATTCTAACATGGCCACGCTGATACACCATATCGAGCGCCTAATGCTTCAATTCGCGGGCCTTGAATGCGTCATTCTTGGTGATTTTAACTCTCATAATATAGGGGTCTCAACCACACGCAGGTGCCAGGCAGGGGCCACCAATGCCCTGAACGACCTACTAAAAACCTATAATCTGGCGACGGCGCACTCAGTCCTTCTAAAGAACACTCCCGGGCTGACTGTCGTTCCCAAATTTAATAACCAAACTACGGTCGACTATATAATCCTAAGTGGCAAACTCCAACTTTTAATGTCAAATTTCTCAGTCCAACCGCGTAGTGACAGCGATCACGCTGCCCTAATTGTCACATTGAACCTTATAGCGGACTACCGCCACAAGCTTGAATTCATTGGGGAAGCCGATGGAGAAGAACTAATAAAGCTGCCCAGAAGGATCAAATGGGAACAGACCGCAATCAATAGATTCAACAGCTGGGCAAATCATTGGACAGGTTGGTCACTAAGCGAACAGAAAAAGGACGCCATAGAAACTTGGAGTGTCACAATAGAGACCCTTGCGGAGATTCTTCGCGGGAAGTTGAATAATATCGCGCACAGGCGCCTTCACCCACATATGGTTATAATTCTGAAATTAAAATAAGCGCCAAAAATCTAAATAAGAAACAAAAACTTTTCCTCAAAATTGGGACAAGCTAAAACAAGATCGAACTACAAGAAGCCAAAAAAAGCCATGCAAAGAAGGTTTGGGCAGCAAAACGTGCCCACTGTGAAGCACAATGGCTAATAATTTTTGACTTGTTGAGCCCGGGAAAATCACAGGAGTTTTGGAAGTACATATGCAACCTGGGCAGAGACACAAACCATAGAGAAAACTCCCTTGAAGCCTCTACTTGGGTTGCCCATGTAAAAGCGCTCTATACTAATGATGGCGCTGCTAACATGCAAATTGACACATCCATTGTTGAAGACAATATAGGCACATACACCGAGCTGATGGCTCCACCGGGGAAATTGCTTGTCTCCAAAATCATTAAAAACATCAGACAAAACGCCACTCCAGGTCCTAATGGTCTCCCTGGACATCTATTCAAGGCAAATATCGAATTTTGGTCCACTAATCTGACCCACCTGTATTCTGAATGTTGGCTCCAGGGGGACGTAACAGACTCATGGAGAGGCTCGCTTTTACAGCCCATCCATAAAAAAGGCCCAAAAACTGAACCTACCAACTACCACATGATCGCCCTGCTGGATATTGAGGGAAAAGCTTATGCCAGCGCCATCTTGAGGGCCCTAGCAGACTGGACGAGCGCAGAAGGCATCCTTCCATTTTGTCAAACCGGTTTTAGACCTGGGTCTGCCACAGTTGACAACACCATCGCACTTTCTTTCCTGGCACATCGCGCTCGGAAAGGCAAAAGCCTTCCACTCTTTGCCTGCTTTATCGACTATTCGGCGGTGTTCGATGGGGTAGATCGCGCAATTCTGTGGCACAAGCTGGTCTAATGGAACATCAACCCGATACTGCTAAGAGCGATACAGTCCCTTTACCAAAAAACAATGGTGCAAATTAAACTCTTGAGGGACCACGCATCAGTCAAGATCAACACAGACAGAAGTTTAAAACAAGGGTGCGTGCTAGCCCCACTATTATTCAATTTATACACAGCGGACATGGAGAAGGTCTGACTGGGGCTGCCCTGGCCACCCCAAAGATTGGTGGAAATAAAATTATTTTCATGCAATATGCTGATGACCACAAGAGAATGGGGCTACAAAAGGTGCTGACGGCTCTGGCCACATACAACGACAAAAACAGGCTTGTAGCAAACCCGAGCAAGTCAAAAGTAATTATTTTTGGTCATTATCCAAGGAAGAAAGCTTTAAAATGGAGACTAGGCAACCTTCTTCTGGATTCCACGCAGCGGTACATCTATTTGGGCATTTGTTTCCAGGAATCGGGGCTCGCAAGTACCCACCTTAAGTCAATCCAAGCCAAAGGTAAATCCATCACCTATGCTATTTGCAAACTTCAAACATCCTTACATAGCCCGTCCACCACGGCCATTAATAGAGTTCTTAAAGCCAAACTTATGCCGGCACTCAACTATGCCCTACAGGCATTCCCGGGCAAACTGAGTAATGAATTAGAAAAAATTCAGTGCAGAGCATATAAGAAAGTTTACCATCTTCCTAGGTGTACTAGAAACACCCTCGTTCGCCTGGAATTCTCGCTCAACCAGCAAAACCTGGAAGAGTTGGCCGCCTTAAGTAAATATTACTTTTAACAACGGAGGCATATGAGAACACATTAAAGGCAGTCTTGAAATGTATTTTCATAGAGCCTGGGAACCCCTGGTCGGCCACCCTTGAAGTGGCTAAGGCCCAGCTCAAACTTGCCACGGAACCCTGAATATGTCAAATATTTTGCCATCAAGAATGCGATAAAAAAACAAGTGTGTGTGCGGTCACTGGAACGGGACCTGGACTCTCTGAGAAGAAAAGACTTGCATAAGACCTTGTGTCTCCCGCACAGCCAGCATACTCCTAAACATCATCTCACGCAGGCGGTGGGCCATGCCGCCCTCCATAGGATTTTGGCTTATAGACTACACCCATTGCCCCTTACAGAACTATCAGCCAGATTCATGAAGCTGATTTGCGCTCGCAAAGGGCCAGATTCTCAGAATCTGGCCCTTTGCGAGCGCAATTATTGCATTTAGGATTCATCATCCCAAATGCAAAAATCGGTAATAGCGAATTCGCTAATTTGCGAGGAATTACATTTAAGGAATCTCTATTTGAGATTCCTTAAATGCAATTCATCATCCATTTTTAAATTGCGAAATCGCAATTTCGGGCCGCTATTTACCGCGAGGTCAAACCTTGTGGTAAATAGCGTAAACTTAGAAAAATGCTTTTAAAAGCATTTTTCTAAGTTGCATGTTGCACACACACATGTCCTTTGGACATGTGTGTGCGCAACACCAATGTAGATTACCTTTCAGGGGTGCTACAGGGTGTCCTTTGGACACCCCTAGCACCCTTGAAATCGCATCCTTATTTGCGATTAGCAAATTGCTAATCGCAAATAAGGAATAACTCCCCATTCATTCCTATGGGCCTTTACTGCCAGATTCATCAAAGACCCGTTTTGCGAGTCTGTAATAGCGATTCATAAGGAATCGCTATTACAGACTCGCAAAACGGGATTCATGTAGGAATCGCAAAATAAATTGCGATTCCTACACAGACCTTATTTGCGATTAGCAAATTGCTAATTGCAAATAAGGAATAATTCCTCATTCATTCCTATGGGCCTTTAGGCTTCTTTCCTTGTTTGCACAACTGCTGGCTAAACCCTTACTGGTTTGCTCACGCTGTCTGGGGGGCCCACACATCGGGGTTCTGCCTACCCGCCTCCCGCCGCCTTGCTCCTGACACCATCAGAGTCTGGCCGCCGAGTGGAGAGGGCGGGGCAGAGGACTTCAATCCCCAGCAGCCCTAGCGGCACCGTGACCGAGCTTTGCGCGCCAGGAGGCGCATAAAAACGACACCCCGGTCGAGTGGGGGCTTCTTTCCTTGTTTGCACAACTGCTGGCTAAACCCTTACTTGTTTGCTCACGCTGTCTGGGGGGCCCACGCATCGGGGTTCTGCCTACCCGCCTCCCGCCGCCTTGCTCCTGGCACCATCGGAGTCTGGCCGCCGAGCCGAGAGTGGGCGGGGCAGAGGACTTCAATCCCCAGCAGTCCTAGCGGCACCTTGACCGAGCTTTGCACGCCAGGAGGCGCATAAAAACAACGACACCCCGGTCGAGTGGGGGCTTCTTTCCTTGTTTGCACAACTGCTGGCTAAACCCTTACTTGTTTGCTCACGCTGTGTGGGGGGCCCACGCATCGGGGTTCTACCTACCCGCCTCCCGCCGCCTTGCTCCTGACACCATCGGAGTCTGGCCGCCGAGCGGAGAGTGGGCGGGGCAGAGGACTTCAATCCCCAGCAGCCCTAGCGGCACCTTGACCGAGCTTTGCGCGTCAGGAGGCGCATAAAAACAACGACACCCCCGTCTTGCGGGGCGCCGGGCGAAGCCCGGGCAAAGGGCGGGCCCTCTGAGATCCTCAGAGGACGAAGAGGTCGGGTTGGGTCCACCCCCCTAACGATTTCATCTCCACAGCACGTAAGACTCTGACTTTGTTTTTAGGGATATTTTTCCACTTCATCAGTGCTATATAAGTAGGCTACCAGCCTCACATCATACTGTTTTGCGGCCTCTGATTCTAAGTAACATCTGTTTCAAACTAAGGCAAAATAACTTTTCATTATGTCCACCAGAGGCAGTAGAAGCAAGACAGCGGCCGGGGGGGGGGGGGGGGGTGCGGGTCTGTGATTGCACCAATAGATAATTTTATTAAAAGTACTAATGATGCCATCGATCTTAGTATTTCACTCCTCGAGCGTAGGGTTTCACAAGACTTAGAAATGGCAAAACGCTCTTCTCTTGGGAGCATTATGTTAGCAACAACACCAGTTAGCTTCAGAAACCTAGATAGCAATTTACACGCATGTCGTACTCATGAAATCCGACCCGACATTCACACTCTACCCAACGAGGTCAATCTTTCGGCAACAAATCCCTTAAATGACTCCGACCTTGAAATAAGTAGTGAATCAGAGAGGACACCATATTTAAATATAGATCTTACTCCAGAGATTGTAGTGGAAGACAATGAGAAACATCCAAAAGATAGGCAAGAGGGTGCCATTCGAAAACAAACGATCAAACGCATTCCCGCTGTTTCCAGAAAACGCAATGCAACAAAAAGACACAATAAGAAAGGCGCAAACAACCATCTAAACGCTAACGGACCAAATTTATCTACAGAGATATTAAGTAAAGACACTCATGAGCTCCCTCCTGTCTTCACGGATAAATCTGACGTTATTATAGGAAATGACCAACTAGTTGAAAGATTTGGCGACCTTTTAAGCATCTTTATGTCGCCAATTGAATCTAGGCTTGCCCGCATTGAAAAACAGCTAGAAGAATTCATAGCCCATTGTAAAAAAGCTGCTAGTGTCACCTGTTGGATTCCGACCAGCCCAAGCACTGCAGGAACGTAGCATGCACCAGTCCCCTTTACCTGCCCACTGGACACTCACAGGACAACCTCTATGAGTGCACCAATGGACCCGAAAAGAGGGTGGTAATGTTGAGGAGACACCACCCTTAGTAACAATAGGACACAGCTCCCTCCTTCCTTTACGCTTCTGCACCTATGTACAATAGGAAAAAAACAAACCTTTCATGTATCTCTGTTCACAGTATTAAATCCCAACCCCCAATGACCATGCCTTGCAAAACATACAGAACCCCTCTTACCAGTGTGAAGCGCAGGCTCAGCTTCCTAAAGGTATGGAGTAAAAACAAATGTGTGGCACTCTGGTACCTGCAGCAAAGACTCTATAGCAGGGAAGTGGAGGGAGCCTTGTATCAATGCCCAAAAGAAAAATACAGCGAGGGGAAAAAGGTCTTACAATGGAACATGCCACTGCCTAAAAAAAACCCTTTGATTTCGTAGGTTGGACAGATGGGGCAGGGACAGAGGGAAACCTATTGGAAACGCCAAACAACCCCCGCGTACTACAACGCAGCCTTTGCGGAGTGACCCAAAACGTCACTTCCGCACAAAACGAGGCAGAGCGAAGTCTTAGCGAAGACGCGCTAAAACAAAACAAAGCTTCGTGTACACTCAGCGTTGCCTCTTTGCACTTCACGAGAGGAATACCTCGCAACAACACTTTGAGTGAACGGGAGCCCCCGAACACCCAGAATCAAGGACAAAGTGGGAGGGACAAGAAAAACGGGAAAAATAGGGGAAGGGAAACCCGGGGACCCAAGACTGCCTAACTAAAAGGAAAAAACAGGGAATAGGGAAAAGGTCCAACCAACAGGAAATAAAACAAACCCTTCTCACGAGCCTGTGAGAAAGGGTAAAGCAAAAAAGGTATCGAATATGCAGGAAGAACTCTGCACAGCAGCAAACAGCAGCCAACAACCAGGATACAGGAATCCGAACACTGGCAATATCAAGCATCGAACTAAAGGTAGGACCAACCTTTATCCTCCTTGCCACAGTCATGTGATGTCAAGGCATGGTCACTAAAAAGGGACTACCCCAAACCCTAACAGTACCCCCCCCAATGATCCTCCCCGCAGGACGGGGCTTAGAGGGATGTTGTCTATGGAATAACCGAACCAACCGCGGGGTATGTACCCCCCCAGCAGGTTCCCACGTCCTGTCTTCCTTTGTGTACCCTTTCCAATCCACCAAGTACAAAAGGCGACCCCTGACCCGCTTCGAATCTAGGATAGCCTGAACTTCAAATTCCTCCTGCCCATCAATCAGAACTGGAGGAGGAGGTGGTAGCTCCTGGCCTGATGGTATATAGGGTTTAAGCAATGATGTATGAAAAACGGGGTGCACCCCGTATTCCTGTGGTAAGCTGAGCTTCATCGCTACGGGGTTAACGACCTGTAGTATGGTAAATGGACCCACAAACCTGGGTTGCAATTTGTGAGATCCTTGCAATCTCAGATTGCGTGAAGCCAGCCATACTAAATCCCCAATCTTATATGCAGGAGCAGGGACTCGATGTTTATCCGCCTGTGCTTTTATAGCCTCCTTTGCCTCCAGTAAGCTGTCCCTGGCCAAGCCCCATATGTCTCTCAACCGCCCACACACGTCATCGATGGCTGGCACGCGACTCGTGGGTTGGATAGCTACAGCTCTAGGATGGTAACCAAGCGAACAGTAAAAAGGAGTCATACCCAATGCGGAATGCAAACTGTTGTTGTAAGCAAACTCCGCAATGGGCAGAGCGGTTACCCAATCACAGGACAAAGATGCTATCAGACACCTCAGGTATTGCTCCATCGTCTGATTAGTGCGCTCAGTCTGACCATCAGACTGAGGATGGTAAGCCGAGGATAACCATATCTTGGTCTTGAGTACCCGACACAGCTCAGTCCAAAAATGTGAGACGAACTGTGCCCCCCTGTCCGATATTATTACTGCAGGCAACCCATGTAACCGCACGACCGAAGACATGAATACCACCGCCATCTCCTTTGCCTTAGGGATTTTAGGAAGAGGAATGAAATGCGCCATTTTGGTGAATAAATCCACCACCACCAAAATGGCGGTGCAGCCAGAAACAGAGGGTAAATACGTTACAAAATCCATACTTAAAGTATGCCACGGACCAGGCGGTACCTCCAAAGGCTGTAAGAGTCCTGAGGGTTTACAATGCGAGGGCTTGCTGATCGCACAAACAGGACAAGCTCTCACATATCCTAGAATATCCTTAGTCATGGACTCCCACCAAAACCACCTCATGCACAATTCCTTGGTCTTCCTTATTCCCGGATGTGCTGCCAAGGCAGAGGAATGACACCACTCCAATACCTCGTCCCTCAGCATAGGGGGAACAAACAACCTGTCCTCATGATACAAACGCCCATCTTTCTCTGTTACCTGGGACATGGACAACCAAGGAGCCAGATCTAATTGGCTCAATTGTTCTTTCACTAGAGCAGGGAAGTCTTCCACAACCAACGCCCCTATGATCCTTTCTTCTGCAATCATAGCCCTGCTCACACTCAAGGAACTTTCTTCCTTTAGATCAACATGTATCCGGGAAAGAGCATCGGATTTCACCTGTTGGGCTGCAGGTCTGTATGTTATGATGAAGTCATACTCATTAAAGAATAAAACCCATCTCATCTGGCGAGAAGTTAATGCCCTGGCAGAACGAAAGAACTCTAAATTTTTGTGGTTGGTGTAGATGGTAATTACATGTCTGGCACCCCATAGATAATGGCGCCATTCCTCAAATGCCAATTTGACCGCCAGCAGCTCGCGCTCTACCACAGTATAATTACGTTCTGCTGGCAACAAGGTTTTAGAGAAGAACGCAATTGGGTGCATATGGCCAGTGGCTTCATCCCGCTGCGACAACACCCCACCTACGGCACATAAGGAGGCATCGGTTTCTACAAAGTACGGCAGGGCAGGGTCAGGGTGCACCAATACTGGTGCAGACATGAACTGTCTTAGCAACAACCAAAAAGCATCCTGAGTCTCACTTGTCCAATCAAAAGGGACGCCCTTTCTCAAAAGGCGGGTCATTGGAGCCACTATATCGGAAAAATGCAATATGAATCGCCGATAAAAATTAGCGAAACCTAGAAGCACCTGTATTTGCTTCACATTAGTTGGTACTGGCCAGGTCTCTATGGCCTGGATCTTTTTCGGGTCCATCCGAATGCCTGCCGCAGATATAACAAATCCCAAAAACTCTACTTCGGGAGTACTAAACTGGCACTTCTCCAGTTTAGCATATAAATGATGATCCTGTAAAGTCTGCAACAAGCTTGGTATGGTCGAGCCCCTTCTCCGAATAAATAAGTATATCATCCAAATATTCTATGACCGTCTGATCCAGGTACTTGCTAAGGACTTCATTGATAAAAAACTGAAACGCCGCTGGCGCATTGCACAAGCCAAACGGCATTACCGTATACTCAAACAGTCCGTACTTTGTTTTAAAAGCCGTCTTCCACTCATCTCCTGGCCGAACCCTTATTAGATGGTAAGCGCCCCGCAAGTCTAATTTGGTAAACAGCGTAGCCTTGCGGAGCTGATCCAGTAACACGGAGATGAGCGGAAGAGGATACCTGTTTTTTACAGTGGCTGTGTTCAATGTTCTATAGTCAACAAATGCCCTCAAAGACCCCACCTTCTTAGGAATTAAAAATATAGCTGATGACACTGGCGAGGAAGAAGGACGAATATAACCCAACTGCAACATCTCGTCAATATAAGTCTTCAGATGTGCCTCCTCAGGCTCGGACAGTGCGTAGACCCGACTGCACGGCAACGGAGCCCCCGGTATTAAATCGATCTTACAGTCATACGACCTATGCGGTGGAAGACCTTGGGCACATCCCTTATCAAACACGTCCTTATAAGCAGAATACTGTGGAGGGACTACACTTGTCTAAACCACAGCACAGGACAAAGGATTAATCTGCTCAGCTGCCACAATATAGCAATTCCTCAAATAATGCACCGAGTCCAATGTTACCAATCTCTGTACCCAGTCAATCCTCGGGTTATGTTTTTGCAGCCATGGGACCCCCAAGACCAACCCAAAAGAAGGAGCATTGATCAAATCAAAAATCCCTGTTTCCACATGTCCATTCTCACACAACAAACACAGTGGCGCGGTCTGTCGGGTGAAACACCCTGAAGTCAACTCAGTCCCATCAATAGCCCTTACTGGCTCGGGTTGTTCTTTCAGATGACAAGGAACCATCAATGTCTCAGCCATCGAGATGTCTATAAAGTTCCCAGTGGCCCCGGAATCCAGTAACACTGACACAGGGACACGTTTCTGTGCTGAAAGCAGCAATTGAGCGTTAATAACAAAATGTCTTGGGGCTTGGTCCAAGGCCCTACGACCTCATACTGATCTTTCCTTTCTACACCCGAACCTTGATCCACCTGTATACACGCCACCTTTTTGCCAAACCCTACGCCTGATGGTTTCACTGGACAATCTCTTGCAAAATGGCCCCCTTGTCCGCAATAAAGACACAAATTCATCTCTCTCCTCCTCTTCTTTTCCTCCGAAGTCAGGGGACCCCTTACTCCTCCTATTTCCATGGGTTCGGGGACTCTCTCCCCTTGACTTCACCTCTGGTTTCACATAACTACCTCGTGAGGACTGGAACCGGCTACGTTCTCCACGCCGTTCCGTCACTCGATGATTCAGTTTAACCACGAGATCAATAAATGCCGCACAATCCTCAGGCGGATCCACCACCTGTGACACTATGTCTTTCAGTTCTTCACTAAGACCCTGATAAAACAGGGACGTCCTTTTCTCGGTTGGCCAATGTGTCTCGGCTACCAATCGATTGAAGTTGGCTATGTAAGACAATAAGTCCTGCCTACCCTGCCGTAGCTTTAACAGTTCCGCATCACTCGACTGCATAAACGCATGTTTGGCGAACAGACCCCGCATCAATTCCTTAAATGCCTGATAATTATACAACACACGGTCATTGCTTTCCACCAATGGAATCGCCCATTGGGCCGCGTTGCCAGCCAGATATGACAGTATAAAAGCAACCTTTGCAGAATCGTCGGGAAAGGCATTTGTTCTACACATAAAGTGCAGCTGACACTGATTCATAAATGTCCCGAACTTATCGCTCTCTCCCGTAAATCTCTCAGGGGGGGCTAAGGGTACTGCAACAGGGGTCGTTACCATTACAGCTATGGGATTACTGCCACCAGTAGTACTTGATCCTGCCCCACCTGTATACTGAAACGTAGCAGGCTGTATAACAGGGCCCGTCCCCCTGTGCTGGGACTGCTCTCTGGCTCTTACAGCCACCAACTCCTGTTTCAATCCTACATTCTCTTGTTGTAACTCCTGCACCTGTGCCTGTAGGGTATGTACGGCTACCATTATATCTTGCATTGTGGGACCACCCGTACCCCCACCTACCGGAATCCCTTCCTCATCCATGCTAGTCCGGGCAGTGCTGTTATATCGTGGGCTTGATATTCTGTTGGATTCCGACCAACCCAAGCACTGCAGGAACGTAGCATGCACCAGTCCCCTTTACCTTCCCACTGGACACTCACAGGACAACCTCTATGAGTGCACCAATGGACCCGAAAAGAGGGTGGTAATGTTGAGGAGACACCAAGTCTTCCACCCTTAGTAACAATAGGACACAGCTCCCTCCTTCCTTTACGCTTCTGCACCTATGTACAATAGGAAAAAAACAAACCCTTCATGTATCTCTGTTCACAGTATTAAATCCCAACCCCCAATGACCATGCCTTGCAAAACATACAGAACCCCTCTTACCAGTGTGAAGCGCAGGCTCAGCTTTGTAAAGGTATGGAGTAAAAACAAATGTGTGGCACTCTGGTACCTGCAGCAAAGACTCTATAGCAGGGAAGTGGAGGGAGCCTTGTATCAATGCCCAAAAGAAAAATACAGCGAGGGGAAAAAGGTCTTACAATGGAACATGCCACTGCCTAAAAAAAAACCTTTGATTTCGTAGGTTGGACAGATGGGGCAGGGACAGAGGGAAACCTATTGGAAATGCCAAACAACCCTCGCGTACTACAACGCAGCCTTCGCGGAGTGACCCAAAGCGTCACTTCCGCACAAAACGAGGCAGAGCGAAGTCTTAGCGAAGACGCGCTAAAACAAAACAAAGCTTCGTGTACACTCAGCGTTACCTCTTTGCACTTCACGAGAGGAATACCTCCCGACAACGCTTTGAGTGAACGGGAGCCCCCGAACACCCAGAATCAAGGACAAAGTGGGAGGGACAAGAAAAACGGGAAAAATAGGGGAAGGGAAACCCGGGGACCCAAGACTGTCTAACTAAAAGGAAAAAACGGGAATAGGGAAAAGGTCCAACCAACAGGAAATAAAACAAACCCTTCTCACGAGCCCGTGAGAAAGGGTAAAGCAAAAAAGGTATCGAATATGCAGGAAGAACTCTGCACAGCAGCAAACAGCAGCCAACAACCAGGATACAGGAATCCGAACACTGGCAATATCAAGCATCGAACTAAAGGTAGGACCAACCTTTATCCTCCTTGCCACAGTCATGTGATGTCAAGGCATGGTCACTAAAAAGGGACTACCCTAAACCCTAACATCACCTCTAAAACTAATGCTGGCCTGAAGACATGTACTAGTAAACCTATATTACCTAAATCAAAGGATATCCCAATTTCTGACGCTGTGACAAAATCAAAACCAACAAAGTCCTTAAGTAAAGAAACTGTCACAATTAAACCTGTACTAATCAATAGCCCAACTCCTAAAACTGATACGAATACCTGTAACCCAACTCACAAATACGCAGGTAGAGAAGATTCACATAACATCTCAAAGTGGTAGAAAAACATCAAATCAAACCAGAGACACATTGCCAACTTTCCAAAGGCCCCAGATGCCTCATGATCCTCCCTACAACTCAAGGCAGATACCTCCACGCATAAGTTTACCACCTGAGTGTGGGGCCTATGTGTTGGTTTTGGTTAACGTCCCAAAACTCAGGCATGACCAAGAAGAGACCTCCTCCTCACTGAAAAATAAGACATTACATTGGTTGACAGCTAACTGCAACTTCCCTATGGAATGCTCTGGAGAAATCACCCACACCCAGAGAGTAGGATGGATAGGTCCTCTGAAAAAAAAGTTTGAGGGGGATTGTATAATTGTCAACTTCAAAAAACCATTATGGGCTGAGAAAACTCTGGCCAGGGCCCCACCCCCCTCTACCTGGGAATTTAATACCACTCTTCTCCCTCTGGGTTATTTTTATAGGCACTTAATCACTACCCAATTAATCACGGCAACTAACCCGGCTACTCCTTTTTTATGACCAACAACCGATGTCTGAAAGCAATACTCCTTTCTTTCACCAAAACTCCAAATTTATTTACCCTAATGGTCCTGCACAATGGCATCAAGGCCAAATTCACTCATACCCGACAACTCACCCATATCTGTCTACAATGCCACATTATGAGCACAGACACGTCCGATGGCGCCAAGTTGCCGCGGCTTCAGGCAATTCCTATAGCATTCCGACCTACAACAGATTTAGTGCACTGTCTGGTCTGGACTTTAACGATTGACTGCCTCATGATCAAGCCAAAGGAATAGATGGGAATGTCTTAAAAAAGGGGGAATTAATAACACACAAAACGCCAGATTCAGAGGATAAAAATATAATATTTACTCCTGGCAAATATACTTCTAAGGATCCCTCGCAATGCAGGCCAGCAGATCTGGCTAAACCGCTATTAGCCCATGCCACTCCTAGGTTAACTGCAAACTTAACGAACATACAAATCCCCCCTAATTCCAATTCAGCTATTCCTCAAGTTCACTTTACGTATTGGAATATAGCTGGCTTGTCTGCCAAACTGACAAACCCTAATTTCCTGATTCAGATCAATCTAAGTAACATCATCTGTCTTCAGGAAACATGGGCTACTGATCCCATACATATAATAGGATATAAAACTTTTTTCTCTGCAGCCAAAAAATCATCTTCTGGAAGAAGTAAGGTGGTCTAGTTACCTATATTGCAAACACTTTACAAAATGAGGACATTCTCCCCTTAAAATTGGCAGAGAATTGTCAGCTAATAGTCCTAAAGAGAACTAAACAAAATGTATATGTTATAGTAAATCTTTATAATAATTTGAATACAGATGACTTGACCAACCTTCTCTCGGAGATTTCCCTAGCTCTCCAAGATCTTCGAGCACAGTACATTAACCAGTCAAGTACAATAGTGTGTGGTGGTGACTTCAATCTTCACCTATGTAGAACCAACAACATTGATAGATGTGGTATCAGGGAGGATGACGGCAATGGCATAACACACTTTTTACATTCAACTGAGGGTGAGAAAATGAATGAGATCATGACAGAATTGGAATTGGGCTTCGCCAAAGAGATAATGACCTCCCCAGTATCTTTTTCCCCAACATTTAACGGTAGAGGTTTGATGAGCCTGATAGACTATGTCCTGATTTCATCATGCAAAGGCCCTAATATCGAATTATTTGAAGTAATTAAAAATCCATTGAGTGATCACTTCCCTAATACCATCGCATTACGCGAACCAAAATTCTATAAAAAGCCTCACTTAACGAATATCTTAGACCAGCAAGAGCTCGCAATAGGATCTTTGAATGGTTACACACTAAAATGGGGAAGCATCAACAAAGGAGCTGTCACTGCAAAAATAGTCAGGCAAAACCAAATAGACATAATAAACTGCCTAGACTCTAAAACAAAATCTAGAGAAGTTCTGGCCAGTTTTAACACTACTTCCCAAAATATAAAGAAAGAACTCACTAGATCATGTAAACAAAAAATTCAGATGAAAAAAGGTTGGTTTAGCCCGGCTTGTACCAAAGCCTATTAGAAACTAAAGGAAGCCCTAAGCAGGGAAAAGAGAGACAGAGGGGAGGTTATCAGATTAAGAAAAGAATATGCCTTAGCTTTGAAAACCAGAAAACAAGAGCTAAAGCAGACCTATGGGAGCGTTTAAGCAGAAGTTCGGAATTAAAAGATAGTGCAACTTTTTGGCAAATAGTCAGATCCCCTTTTTTAACAGACAGTGAGGACTTACCATCCATCGACGTTGCAATTAGCGACAGTGAATGGGTGAACTATTTTTCTAAAGTCTTTAGTGATGGGAACATACAGGGTATGGAATATATAGATCCCCTGACTGAGGTTATTTACCCAATAAATTTGCATTTCTCACACGAAAAGGTACAAAAAGCACTGAAATCCTCGAAAACAGGCAAAGCCCCAGGTCCAGACGGGGTTCCAGTGGATATTTTTAAACATGTAGTAGATCTTTGGTCCCCGTTGTTGACTAATGTTTTAAATGCCACCATAGATAAGGGCCTAATAGAAACCTGTAAAACTTCGATACTGGTCCCTATATATAAAAAAGGGGACCGAAACAGCCCATCTTGTTATAGACCGATTTCACTCCTGGACTCGCTCGGGAAGATGGCCGGTCGGATCCTTCTCGACCGACTCCAGGAGTGGACAACCACCCAAAACATAATTTCGGACATACAATATGGGTTCCGCGAGGGGCTAGGTACAGTAGATCAGGCACTAAACCTGTCATTGGCAGGAAAATACGTGGAGGCCAAGGGGACATCACTGCATATGGTATACGTTGACCTATCCGCAGCGTTCGACTGCGTAGTGCACCCGAAGCTCTGGAAAATTATTTTAACAATGGGTGTCGACCCTCCGGTTGTGGATTTCCTTCGGGAATTATATACTGGAACAACTGGAAGAGTAAGATTCGGGACCAAAGGACAGCTCACGGAAAGTATTAGGGTGGAAAAGGGGGTCAGACAGGGATGTGTGCTGGCCCCCTTTCTATTCACCCTGTATACAAACGGGCTAGAGGCCGCCATGCTAGAAGGAAGTAAAGATCTCCCCTTAATTGGTCGTCAGCAGATACCGGCCCTGTTATATGCCGACGACGCGGTTATTCTAGCAAGAACTCCTGTAGAGCTGCAGCGAGCACTAGATAGATACTGTGCTTTTATGTCGAGTCTAAACCTGACCCTCAACGTAAAAAAAACATACACTATGCATGCAGGGAAGAAATCTACAAAGACAAGAAGTCTGTATGTAAAAGGCGAGACATTGGACAGGACAGTAACATACCCATATTTGGGAATTGTAATCGATGAAAAATTTAAATGGAAGGCAACGATTAATGCCTGGAAACTGCCCTCTTTAAGAGCAACAACAACATTAAAATCGTTTGCACAAAGATTGGGTCAGCGACCACCAACAGAACTATTAAAAATATACAACGCGAAATGTGTCAGTACTGCCACGTACGGAGCTGGGATATGGGGTTTTGTGAATGTGGAAGAACTGCAAATAATAGAAAATTCTTTTGTTAGATACTTATTAGGAGTACCAAAGAGCTCTTCCACATATGCCTGCCACTTAGAGCTGGGCATAGACTATATATCAGACACCATAAAAATTCAACCAGTAATGTTGTGGCGCCGAATTTGGGTAACTGAACAATGTCATCTAACAAGATCAATTATCCAAGATATCCAGTTACTTGATCATTGTGGAAAAATAAAATGGTTAGCATATGTCAAAGCTTTACTAACTGATCTAGGATTTGAAAATTTCTTTTCCGAGCCCTTAACAATAATTGCGATCTCAAAGGCGGACTTAAAAAAAGCATGCCTGGCACATTTGGGCCAGGTACGCTTGTTAAAAGAGATAGTGAAACCGTCTGTCCAACAGGGCCTATTAGCTCAGACCGTGCTTTCCATTGAACCCTATTTGCTGTACAGTTTAACCCAATTTGAAAAATTGTTGCTGACACGATTTCTATTTAATATGTTCCATTTAATGGTCTCTTTTCCCTCCCATAATGATTGGTCATCAAAATCAATCCCATGTCCTTGTGACTCTGTCTCCACACAATCGACCATACATACAATTTTCTTCTGTAAATTTTTCACAATACCACGAACCCGCTGGATATTGCCCATATTGAAATACTGGGGCTTACGTCAATGCCGCCCTGCATTTCTGGCGCTCCAGTACCTCGAAAACGAAGCTATTGCTAAAATGATGGCTCGTTTTCTTAAACTCTGTATTCGCCATCGTTCAAATCTGTAATAAAGACGAGTCATCTTTTCTGTATAATAGAGGGCTGCTGAATCTAATGTAATGAATCCATGTTGTGGTCATAACTGAATGAATTGTATCTTTATGAACTGTGATTTTTACAAAAACTGTTTTTATTGTATAATCAAATTTTAACTGATCCTTTTTTACTGAGATATTTGTACAAAATGCATCTTTTTATGAACTTTTATGGTATTTCTACAATTATGGAAAACCGAATAAAGTTGATTTTGATTTGATTTGATTTGAGTCGGTGTCTGGTGAGTGTGTCTGCTGGCATTCATGGGTGTTTAGAATGTGGGGGTTTCCGCAATAGGTGTGTGGGTGTCTGAAGTGTGGGTGTGGAAGACCCAAGATGGGTGTCAGATAATGTATTATGTGCAGGTGTTCAAAGGTGTGACAATGTCCGATGCTATGGGAGCGTGTCTGTCTTATTGAAAACAAGTTCTATATTATCAAATACATTTGTGTCAGATAAAGTGGAAGGTTGTACATATATGAGCTGGTGTGTGAAACTCTGTCCATTGGTGTCTGGTTGTATAGATGTGCATCTGAGATCACACTTTGGGTGACTAAGAGAATAAGAAGGGGGTCTATAATGTGTGTGGAAGTCTGGTATGTGTAGGCATCTGGAGGGCAGAGTGTCTATATTTTTTTGTGTGTGTATGATATCACACATGGTTGTATGTATGGTGCTATGCAGAGTGCCTGGTGTGTTGGGGTAAAGTATGATTTGAGGTGCCTGCGTTTTTCTAGGGTGTGTAGTGGGGCTGGTGGGTGTGGGTGTGGGTATTGGTGTCTGGGTGAATTGTGGGTCATGGACAATTGTATGGGTGTCTGAGTGGAATGTGGCTACCTGGGAATATGTCGGGGTGCCTTTGGATAACAGATGAAGAGCTATGTGCATGTCTGGAGTATCAAGTGGAGCCTGAAAGTGTCTATTGGGAGCATTAGGGTGTAAGAAAGAAACACAACCATATGTGTTGAGGCATTAGTCAAAGAGCCCATCCAGTTTTAGCACATCACTCAACTATAGAAACACATCCTGCACAATCCACACATTATCCATCCTAGCACAGCCAGTCATACTGTCAAGAACGCATTTGTGCCGCAACCTTTTCCAGCATGCCATCTGCTGGTCCCATCCTCCTTTAAAAGGCACCTTATCAAACTGTGGGGCAGATGTATCAAGATACCATTTTGTACTTCTCAAATAGCGATTGTTAAGGAATCGCTATTTGAGAAGTGCAAAATGGTATGTATGTATAATTTCGCTATTTATTAGCGATTCCTTAGAATTCCTTAATTGCGATTAGCAAATTGCTAATCGCAATTAAGGAATAATTTCCCATTCATTTCTATGGGCCAGGAGGCCCATAGGAATGAATGTAAAATTATACTCAACTAGCAGCCCGTCCCGACGTTGTCCGGGGGCAATACAGCTACCAGGAAGTCCCTTACCAGGCGTCATCCTCGGGCCGGCTCAGCCCCACGGCCCCACTGTTGCCGCCGCTCTCTTTAGCATTGCGGAGATTGCACTGAACCGGGTGCCGGTTCCGTGCTCCTCAACGCGCTCTTGGCCAGACGGCAGCTTATAGCTACCAGGAACTCCCTTACCTCACCGGGTGTCGTTTCCTTGCTCCTCCCGTGCTCTTAGCCGGACGCCAGCTTACAGCTACCAGGAAGTCCCTTAACCCGGTGTCCGTTCCACGCTCCTGGCCGGACGCCCGAATGCCGCGTTATTTTTCCTACGGCTCCAATTTCGCCGCAGCTCTCACACATTTCACTGAACCAGGTGTCGGTTCTGCGCTCCTCCCCGCACCACGCCCACACGCCATCGATACGCCGCGTTATGTGCCTATGACGCGGTACGCCGCGTTCTATCACTGTATGCATACCCTAAGGACTGCTTTTCCCCTAACGTTCTTTCCCCCCCTTAATGTATATGGTGTGGTGCTATAGCCTATGTCCATCACGTGGACCTCCCCTTTCCAACGCTGTATTGGGTGTTGTGGTTGGTGGTGTCGTTCTGGAGTTTACCCGCCTCAAAGGTTCCCAGTTCTCGCTTTATAATAGTAGTATAGATTTGTGATTAGCAATTAGCTAATCGCAAATTGAGAATAATTTCAAGGGTGCAAGGGTGTCTAAAGGACACGCTGCTGCACCCCTGAATTTGACATTTGTACGCATATGGCGCACATACATGCCCTAAGGGCATGTATGAGCGTCATATGGCACCTTTAGAATTTTAAAAAAGTGCTTTTTGAAAAGAATTCGCAAGTTACCACCAACTACAAGTTGATGGTAATTTGCGAATTCTTAGTCAAAAATCGCAACACTGAAATGCTTGATACATTTCAAATATTAAATCGCAATTTGCCATTTCTTAAAACCCTCGCAATGTTAAGGAATCGCTAAATTAGCGATTCCTTAATATTGCGAGGCTTTTTGAATGATACATTCCAAATCCCGTTTTTTTTGTCGCAAACGCTGCTATTTTCCGAATCGCAGCGTTTGCGACAAAAAAAACGGATGATACATCTGCCCCTGTGTCACTAAACACCTGGTCCCACTTAAAGAAGAATTATGTTCACCCATTCTTCTGCACCTAGCTGATATTGCCACGCCCACTCATCTATTTCTCTCTTTTATCCGTGTTGTGTGGCTCATAACTCCTAATATCATTTGCATCATCTTCCTTCTCTATGGACGCTGTGCGGCTCTTTTAGAGTGCTGTCATGTATTGGAACCCTGCAATTTTCCGTGTGTTGTAATCTTGGTAATGTCAGTGCATGTGAGTCTCTCAGAGGGTGAGCTAGTATTTGCGGGTGGCTGAGCATAGCTATTTGATATGAACAGGCGAGAGTTACTTTATATGGGTCTGTGCCAGCATTTATAGATGTCTATTAGTGTACCATTGTGTTCTATTGTAGTATAGTTATGTGGGTATTTTATGAATATGCAGTGTCAGTTTACATTTCTGCAAGTGCATCTTGACGGCTGAGGGGTGAATGATATCTGATGATGTGCATGGATGTAAGTGTGCTAGTGGGGGAGCAGTGTTCCTGTTCTGAGGACATGAATAACTTTCTGAATGAGTGAGTACATCTATGGTAGCTTTTGTAGGTCTATGCCCACAAAGTTTTTATTGTTTTAAGTTATCTCGGGATTATGTGTTATGAAAGTCACTGAGGTCCTTCATGGCTATGCACATACTTTGACCATTGTTGTCTGACCTTGGGTGGTGTGCATGGATATTTGAAGGTGTGCCTCAGTGACTGGTTGTGTTCCTACTTCTGTGTGTATGTGTGCCTTTTTAGAAGTTCATAGGTGTCTGAAAATCAGCAAGTGTGTCTGAGTAAGTGTTGCTAGTAAGATACTGAACTGATGCCTATGAATTGTGTGAGTTGTAGGGTTCTGAAGAGGTGTGCCCATGATTGTCGTCTCATGTCAAAAGCTGTGGAGCAGCGAATAGAGGTTTTCTTTAGCTGTTGTTTGTGCCATATGGATATATGGTGAACTGCCTGGATGCTTTAAGCTGTGTAATTTGTAGCTGAGTGTGTTTGCGCATTAGTGTTGGTAACGGATAATGATTAGCGGTATTTCAGGTCAGAATGTGAATGTGCGAGGTTGTGCCTACCAACCTAAGACATCTTTTAAAGCTAGACAACCGCAGGAGTCCAGGGTGGAGTTTGTGTGTTTCCCAGTACTTTTTCTCACCCAGAATGCTCTGTAAACATTACATCGCAGATCTCCCCTTTGAGGCAAAGTTACAGAATATGTGGGCAGTGACAAAAGAACCTACCACCAAACTCTGCTCACATGCACAACACTACTTGAAAGTCTCTTCTGCTTTAGACATGAAATACCTCAAACACAGCATGCACATAATCCACACATGGATGTCCAGGGCATGCCTGAAGCTCAACCCACCAAAACAGAATTTCTGTTATTTGCCAAATATTACAAGCAAGAAACAGTACAAACCTGGCTCAACGAGATGAACTTTGATGGCTTTTAACTTGAACACCATTATATTCATCCTGGATACCAAACTAACCCTCAAAGAAAACATTGCCAAAAAACAAAGATGGCCATGTACCGACTCTCTCTTCCAAAGAAAGTGAAACTATTTCTTCCAGAAAGCCACATAAGAACTGCTATTCATGCCTTTGTACTCTCACCTCTGGATGGTGGTCACGCCTTGCTCCATGGCCACCCAGACTCCACACTGGCATCCTACGTGTCGTAGCACATCTCATCTGGGGCCTGAAGAAATATGACTATATCACCCCCCATTCTGATGAAAGTCAATTGACTCCCATTTTTAGGTCCCACCATCTTCAAAACCAGCTGCATTATTCACAAAGCCATCATGACCAGGGCTGCTGTTATCTTACATCAAGTTGATGATCTCTGTTGGTTCTCAGCACATCCACAACTAGTGCACCTTCAGACTGCAAACTAAGAAGCGAAAGCAAGACAGATGGTCCTTTCCATAGATGCACGCAGGATCTGTCTCTGTATCTCTGTGTCTCTGCACCCAGGATGTGTTCCTGCATCCCTGTTTCCATCAGCACAACCCAACACTGCTCCAATTTAGAGAAGAGTTTCAGACTCACCTCTTTACAGAACACTACATAAAAATGTAGTAACTATTAGGAACCCAGCTACCTCTCCTATCACTTATCTATTTTCTGCTTTTCTTTGCCACTGCATAGTGCTCTGCTTTCTTAGTTGTTGGGTTCTCTCTACAGGAATACCATATACATACATATTTATACATACACACCACTAATCATTCCCACACTTCTCCTAATATAAATGGTATATCTTTGTGTGAGTGGGAATTTTAAACCCTAATTGCAAAGGGAGATTTATGGAGAATGCTATATCCGAATAACTTGTTATGGGTAAACAGTGAACTAGCCCCCTGTGAAAGAAATCTACAGTCCCAGAATATACTGAGGCGTACAAGTAGAAGATTCCACCTATTACTGGTAGTGGAATGTTACTGGCCAATTTGCTAGATTAAATGGTAAAAATACAGAAATTTGGGCCTAACCAGGGATTTTTCAGATATACCACTGTGGTCCCTGGATTTGACAGAAGACATAAAAGTCCATAAATTACCTCGTAAATCATTTGCCCAGTATAGCTGCATTGCTCAAATTTCATGTTTAAGAGAGTCAAAACTTTTGTCTTGAGAAAGATGGTGGCATAATACATCCATTGAAATGCGTCAACGCTTAACAAAGTACACATTCTGTGAAAGGGGCTGCGGTCAACGAGTATTTGAAAAAGCTAAAAATACCAGGATCCTCCCCTGTGCCATTGCTGTAATACAGATGTGTACCACGTAAATAACATACAGTGTTTGTGTATCTATCGCACTCTCTTTCTTTTGCTTTTAATTAATTGTTCATAAGTTTTTGGTAAGGATCTTGTGATTATGCATAGGGCCAATGTGAACACTGCTGACTAGTAATGACATAGACTGTGTTACTTAGACACACTGTTCTCTTTTTAAACCATAGTGTGATTTTATGATTTTTTAAATAATAAATCGATTTATACCCTATGTGTTTTGATTATCTTTGGGAATTATATGGCACAATTCTCTCAAGTGTGAATGAGATTCTATGGAAGGTGTAAATTAGGTTGAATGAAATGTGTAGACAGATTGACGATTGGATATTATAATTTGGTCCAAAGGATACTGTTTTCTTACCACTGTATAGTGCCCTATTCCTTTGGTCTCAAGGGGCTCCTTTTGTTTTTATAAAAGTGGGCCTATGGCCCATAATGGTAAAGGCTCCCTAAAGACAACATGGAAATATAACGGGGGATTTGATTCAAGCACACTTACATGTCACCATCCAAGTTGTTATCAAATATAACTGTATGACTTGGGATGTTCAGAGTATGAACAACCCTTCCAAATGCTATAAAATGATTACCGAAAAATGTTTTGTTTTCTTACAGGAGCCCATTCTCACCTGAGGTGAAGTCATTAATCTCCAGAAGATGTGAGGTATTGGCCATGACTTTCTCTGCATTTGCCATGGGTGAATTGGTCTGGGTGGGCCAGTGGAGCTCTTTGTATCCTTTGCAACCTATATATCTCATAAAGGGTGGTTTTCTAAAGATGTAGGCATACTGGATGGGTAGGATATTACAATGTTTTTCTCTGTAAAATGTCAGCTTCCAAAACAAGTATGTTTTGCAGCATTTCCAGTGGTGTAAATGTTTTTCTAAATATTTCAAATACTTTTTTATTTTTATTGGGGGCTTATTTGGCTCATCGTCATTTTCCATCAGGTACAACATCGGATTACAACACAAGCTTCTGGTCAGTCAACCTGGTTTACTTTCTAGGAATCCAGATTTAGTTCTCACTGTCGCAACATGATTAGCGTAGGGTCAGTTTATAGGTCTACCTTTTTCCATGCGTAGCTGGACCAGGAAACTTAGCAACTGTCATCAACACATGATGAGGTTAGGGTCAGGTGTTTGGTAAAGACTTTTTATTTTGTCTTCATCCAAAGCACCCATTGAGGTGCTTTTTGCTGACATGAGACCCATACCATAGCACTGCTTTGTATAGCTGGTTTAAGGCTGACTCAATGACCTATTGTTTCTTCACATTGTCCAAGTTTTTTCTAAAATAGGGACAGGTTGAAGGTACACTTTCCATTTTCCTACCAGGCGAACCAAGAACCTCAACAGATGTACACTACATATGTTTAGCCTAGGGACATTTGTAGGTTCATGGTTTGCCCCCTTTAAGCTATTTTTGCTTGCAAATGAGCCACAGCATCACTTTTAGTGTTGGCTCAAGGCAAACTTGTTTTCTTTTTTTGTTTCTCCTGGTTGTTCCAATGTGCTATTGAGGTGCTCTTGCTGGCATGAGAGGTAGTACTACTTTGTATACTTGGATCAAGGCAAACTCAGTCATGTTTTGTTTCTCCTATTTGGACCAAGAATGATTAGTATAGGGAAAGGTTGTAGACACACTATCTTTTTCCTTCTAGTTCTTCTAGTTGTACCAGGGCCATCTACAGGTGTCAAATACATGTTTAGTAGGAGACCTTTCAGCCACCTTGAACCTCCTCCATCATGCCATACTTGTGCCTAAATATTTAAAAGTCAGTATTTCTAGTTGATTCTTTGTACTTTAATCCAAAAATTAGGATTTGAACTATATAACATGGGTACGTGTTATTTTCTATCATATTCAGCATTCACAAATGACTTCTAGACAAACTAATCCATATAGGTGGGTCTCCCTTCTATATGTACGCTGATGATAAGCAGATAATCTTTGGTATAACAAATACCACATGAGACAATGAATGGAATATTGCACCAGTCAATATATCAGGCTCAATGAAACTCACCCTCTGTTGGATGACAGCTACTATTTTCAACTGCAATCATTCGAAGAGTGAGGTCCCTTTTTATCAAAAGGTAATACAGTGAGATGTAGAACACACCTCTTCTCTCTGTTCATAACATAAAAACTGATTCATTTGACAAATGGAGGTTCTCTGTAGCAGCAGTACACTCTTAAATCTTATTTGCTCCTACTCTCTGCACAAAATTATCCTTTTTTTAAAAATATGTATTTTGCTTTTAAAAATATAGTTGTTTATTACAATAGGTTAAGAAAGCTTGTTGGCATGTTCTCCTGAAATCTATTAATATAATCTGCATCCCTGTGTTTTTGTTGTAATGTGTCAAAAATATTTGCAAATGCATGTTTATTAATGTTTTTAAATACATTTAACATACATAACAATCATATTGCTCCTTTTATTTTTCCTTGATGCATTAGGTTCATTTTTCATATTTGAATTTATGGGGGGAATAATGCTCAATATCTGATCGAGACTACTACCCCCAGATTCCTTACCTTAGAATATTTCCCAGGCATCAGATTGGATCCAGAAAATCCTGAGCAGCACCCCTGTGTGCTGGTAAGAACGGCTGTGTTTCAGCATCAATAGTGCAGATCCAGAAGTGTTACCCCTGTCAATTTTTGACCACTCTTTTGACATTTTTGACAGTATTCTTTTAACATTCTGCTCCCAGTGTGTTATGTATTTCCACTAAAATGCCAGTGGAGTTTAAACCATGTGAGGCTTGTTACAAGCATATCTTTTTTGATGGATCCCCATCTGGTTTGTCTGTGATGCCTGGACCACAACTCCAGGGACTTTCCCAACGGTCACACCATGAATCTGAAGGCAATTCCAGGTCCCACTTGCAAGGAGGGTCATGGGCCTAATCACCGAGCCGTCCCCGCCGGTGCTAAGCCCATAGTTAAAGTCGGACACTGAGCTGAAACAGCATCGTTCAGGCGGCGACCGGACCCCACCCATTGCCTGGGTCAGAGACAGCACCTCCTTTCCTTGACAGGCCCTGTGGGGAGTTTGGCTGAGGTGGATCGGAGAATCCTTACGGTTACCCTGATCCCAATGAAGACCCATCCAATTGGATGACGACAACTGGTTTAAGGAGCTGGTCACCTCACCAGGCATTGGCCTGGTTCCTTCTCCTAGTATAGCTACAGGAGAAGGGGCTGTCAGGGTCACTCTTTGAAATAAACACACCGAGGCAGAGGCTTTCTAGGAACGTCTATCTTTATTCCCTGCCAGCCTCAGACTGGCTTACAGGCTAATTCCCTTTCCTGTTTCCCACTTCCTGTTCCTTCTTCCTGCTCGCCTGTCCTGTCCCCAAGGGGAGTCAGGCGAGACGACGTGACATCTCCCCTGTTTCACAGAGTCTTGCTTCTACTACATTTCTTCCACCAGTCGTCGAGGTTTCCTGATGAGACGTTGAGGACGTCTCTCTCGCTTTGACGTTTGGCTCTGATGGCTTGTGACTTCCATTGTCCTGGCCGGACTGCAAGGGCCTTGGTCACTACTGTCACTTTGGTTGTGAGATTCACTTGAGGGTTGACTCGACGATGTTTCTCGCCGGGTGTTCCGATTGCACTTCTTGAAATGTGAGATGTTCCTCGTTATCTGTTTGTGGTCTGCTTTGGCCGTAATCATGGTTCCTTTCTTTTTGACGACTTGGAAAGGAATGTCAAGATATCGGCTGTCTGCCTTGGCACGCCGATCACTTCGGACAATCACCCAGTCTCCTTCTTGGATGTTAGTGTCTTTGGCATGCCTACGCTGGTCCGCGTATGTCTTCATTTTGTGTTTGTTTCTGTGGTCTATCTCAACTAGTGTGTTGTGATCAACGGTGACATGCCGTTGTTGAGGTGTGGGGTCCACCATAGGTAGTCGGGTTCGAGGTGTCCTTCCTAGCATCACAGTGGCTGGGCACTGGTTAGTGGTGCTGTGTGGTGTGTTTCGATAGGCTCTTAGCACTTCGTTTAGTGTCTGTTGAACATCTCTGTGAGTTAGTTCGGTCTGTTGGATCGCCTTTTTGAGTGTTCCCATAAATCGTTCCACCATGCCATTTGCCTGTGGCCATAATGGGGTGATTTTCTTATGTTTGAAGTTGAGATGGGTTGCGAAATTTGCAAATTCATGTCCGTTGAATGGCGGTCCATTGTCTGTTTTTACGCGCAACGGAATGCCCCATGCAGCGAAGGTTTCATCCAACACCGGGATTACTGTTGTTGCTCGAGTGGATGGTATTAGATGTGCAAAGGGGAATCGGGAATATTCATCCATGACAATGATGTATTGTCCCGATTGCAGTGGTTCGAAGAAGTCAACTGCTACTTGCTGCCATACCCCTTCCGGGAGGTCTGACATTTGTAATGGTGCTGGAGGCTCTTCCCGACTTACTACCTGGCAGGTCATACAGTCTTTCAGGGTTGTTTCTACCATGTGATCAAGTGTGGGGAACCACACGCGTTCTCTCAAGGCTTTCTTGGTTGCGTTGATGCCTCTGTGGCCCTCATGTGCCAAGTTGATGACTCCTTGACGCAGGTTGAGTGGAATCACGATCCTCCCCCCTCGCAAGAGAAGACCCTTGTCGCTGATGGAAAGTTCGTCACGCACTCGTTGGAACGCGGCAAGATCTTGGCACAGGTGGTCAGAGTCTTGCGGCGAGTGTTTCACATCCCTCCAGGAGTTCGTGCGGATGCGAGCCATGACAGCTTGTATGAGTGGGTCAAGCGTAGATGCTTCTTGAATTGCAGCAATGGGGACTGTGGGTGGACAGGCCGCGTCAACGACGAAGTGAAGGTATTCGTCGGCCACAGATAGCGCAGTCCGAGCCCCGGCCAGGGGATGGCGCGACATGAAATCAGCTGGGTTTTCAGCTTTACCGGGTTTGTGTATGATTGTGAAAATGTAGTCTTGCAGGCGCAGGCCCCACCGTTCGATGCGCGGTGGCATCTTTGCGTTAGGATTTCTGAAGATGGTGATGAGGGCCTGATGGTCCGTGATGATCGTGAAGTGCTTGCCATAGACGAACAGGTGGAAGTGTTCGCACGCCCACACCACAGCCAGGCTTTCTTTCTCCGGTTGGGAGTAGGCTTTTTCAGTGTCCGTGAGGCTGCGGCTTGCGTACGCAATGATGTGGCGTTGATCCGAGTCATCACGATATTGGGCCAGGATGGCGCCCAGGCCCACTGGGCTGGCATCGACTGTGATTTCTGTCTTTTTCTTAGTGTCAAAGTATGCCAGATTTGTGGCGGACCCAACAGCTTGTTTGATGGTGGTAAATGCTTGTTGGCACGAGTCAGTCCAGTCAAATGGTTGTCCCTGGCGAGTGAGTTCACGTAGGGGATAGCTGATCGTGGCGTAGTCACGAATGTAGCACGCGCAGTAGCTTGCCATACCGAGGAAAGAACGAAGGTCGCTCACATCTCGAGGTTTTGGGGTGTCTGCAAGTGCCACTACCTTCTCGGGATCCGGTCGCATCCCCTCTTTGGAAAAGATGTGTCCATAGAACTTCAAGGTGTCTCTGTGGAATTCACATTTGCTGGCGTTGAGGGTCAGGTTTGCGGTCAACAGCGCGTGGCAGACCCTGTCCAGCGCAGTGTCATGTTCAGTTTGGTCTTTGCCAAACACTAGCAGGTCGTCACTATAATTGAAGGCGTTGGGGATGCCTTGTATGACCCGTCTGATGGCCTCCTGGAAGATCTCGGCGGCCGAGGAGATGCCGAAATTCAGGCGTTTATAACGGAACAGGCCTTGGTGCGTAGTGAACGTAGTGATGTATCTCGATTTGTCATGGAGCTCCAATTGGTGATAACCTTTATTAAGGTCGAGTTTGGAGAATACAGTGGCGCCATTTAGTTTCGTGATCATGTCACTGATGTGCGGCCCAGGATGGCGCTCCCGCTCGATGGCGGTGTTGGGTGCGCGCATGTCGACACATAGGCAGACTTTGTTGTCTTGTCCTTTCTTGGGGACCACCACGACTGGGGACACCCATGGGGTGGGTCCTGACGTGCGTTCAATGATGTCAGTCTGGAGTAAGTCTTGCAACTCATCATCAACGGCCTGTTGGAGGTGGAACGGCACCTTTCTGTGATGTTGGGCAATAGGTGTCACCTTCTCGTTGATATGGAGTTTTACTTTGAAGTGGTTCAGTTTCCCGAGGTCCTTGAAGAGGTTCGGGAATTTTGCTACGATGTCAGGAGCATCTTCCGTCATGTAGAGGAGTTCTACCAGCTTGAGTCTTTCTGCCGTGGGTAGGCTGAGGAGGCAGTCTGCTACATCTGGTCCCTCTACCACATGGATGTACGCATCGACCGTCCTGTCTTTGAAAGTAAGGGTAGTGTGGAATCGGCCTAGGCATGGTAGGGGTTTGCGTGACATCCACGTGAAGATGCGGATGGCGGCAGGTGTTAGTTTGGGCCTCTGTTTCATGTTGTAATATTCAAGAGTGCAGATGTAGTTTAGCGAAGCCCCTGAGTCCAGGACAAATTTTGCAGGATGTCCTCCTATCAGGATGTCCAGCTTCGGGTATCGTTTTAGGCGGTCAGGATCTGATACCATGCAGATGTATTCATCGCTATCTTGAGATGTTGGGGTGCGTGATGAGGAAGACTCACTGGATGTGCCCCTGCGTGACCGGTATGAGTCGGTTGTGTGGTGCCTGGTCCGATGAATGCTCTCAGAGCGACTTCTTGACTGACTAGAGTAGGCTGACTGGACGCTGGAGTTTGATGAGCTGGAGGAGTGACTTTCCCTCCCTTTAATGGCTCTTGCATGGTGGCGGGTGTCACGATGGCGAGTGTCACGGCCTCTGGTCGATGAAGTGGCAGCGCTCCCGCTCCCCTTGCTCCTGGCTGGCGGCCCTCGGTTCCAGGGATTGTTCAGGTTTTCCGGTGAGTGCACAAGGCGGCAGCTCCGACGCTGAATCGATGTTGGCAGCTCCGACGTTAATTCGAATTTCGCGCTTTTTTTTTCTCTCTTGCGCCGCCGGCGAAACAGGCTGCTGGGCTCGGTGGTCGGCCACTCTGGTTGGCTGAGTGATGTTACAGTTGGTGGGTTTTAGGAACATCCCACCCTCGTCGCCATTGTCAGGGTCACTCTTCGAAATAAACACACCGAGGCAGAGGCTTTCTAGGAACGTCTATCTTTATTCCCTGCCAGCCTCAGACTGGCTTACAGGCTAATTCCCTTTCCTATTTCCCACTTCCTGTTCCTTCTTCCTGCTCGCCTGTCCTGTCCCCAAGGGGAGTCAGGCGAGACGACGTGACGGGGGCCTCCTTTGCTATGGTGCTGTAGTCCTCAGCCTCCAGCTGCCCTTCATGGATGTCAAGACCAATGTCTTGACTGAGGTGCTACAGCCAGGAGTATCCCACACAGAATCCCTCTCTGATGTCCTGCATGGGGCATGGGCCAAGTCCTGGACCTCACCCATGTGCACAGGACAACTGCACATCGCCACTGCCCTGCTCCTGGAGACTCGGATTTCCTCCCCCTGCCCGAGACAGCTAAGGGGTGCAGGCCTCAACATCGAAAGTGAATCCCAGTGAGTTCACTACCAGTCCACCAAATAATGAATCCAAGAGGCTGATACCTTCGGGTAGAAGATTTTCACTTCCGACAGCCTTGCACTGTGGTGGCACTCTGCCACCACACCTAACTGAAGTGTGTAGGAAGCTGGCTCTGTATATACTTTACCTAAGTTAGGTATAGTGTCCAGTGGATCCCCAAAAGTTTACTGAGGTTAAACTAGATAACACCTTGCTCTCTATTTGTGGTAGTGTGGACAAGCAGTAAGGCTTTATCATTAGGTAGTGTTAATCATTTATTGTACCCACTCAGGCAAGAAACCATTTCACACACTCAAAGATTGAGCCCTGACCAATTTGTTTTGTATAAAAATATTTTGTATTTTGTTGTATTTTATTTCTAGAACCAAGCAAGGCCTGGCACAGGTAAGTGTAATAGTACTTTGCAAGAATAATGCAGTTGAATACAGTTGACTACAGTTGAATACAATTGTTTTGGTTACAGGTAAGTCAAATGTTCATAAATAGTTGGAATTACTATACAGTTACTTTATAATTACTTTTTGAGTAGTTATGGGATTATTTCTCAGATTACTTGTTTTACTCAGTGTGGTCTACCTACATGCCACACTGGGACATTTCCTGGATATAAGTAAGTAATTTAATTTGTTATAAAAACACACTTGTAGGATTTTCATAGAATTTCCAACTTCACCCTAAGTTGGGATGCTGGGGGTTAGGCCCCCCTAGGGCGTGGGGCATCGGGTGCAGGAGTGTCCTTTGGCATCAGGTTTCCTTACCAGCTCCTGGTCACGGAAATAAGCAAAAAAAGTTTGGGAAACTTCCTTATTAACAAGAACTCCACCATCGTCTCATGGAACCTAGCGGGTCTAAATCATGACAAAATATCTCGGTTGTTAGATATTTAACCCTCAATAGTTTGCCTACAGGAAATCTGGTGAGTAGATTTGACCAAAAAAATACTTTTCCCTTAATACTCCAGCTACAAAGACCAGTCGAGGTCACGCAAAGGGAGGTTTGGCTATTCTGCTATCAGAAACTGGTTCTTTGAAATAATCATTTAACTAGCCTTAATGTCTAATGTCTTAAATTAAAGCACTTAGATAAAAATCTGCGGATTAACATGACATGACACAATACTCTTACATTTATTTGACCAAATAGATATCCCCCTAGGTTCAAACGAGCACGCGCAGATACTCTTAATAGGAAATTTCAATGCAAAAATCTCTTCTTCTTTACTGTATGCATTTTGGAATTCCAAACTTGAAGAATCTTGCTCTATTCCAGCAGCAGTATTCCCAGACCATCTAATAAAAGGGGGAAAATCATATTGGAATGGATCAATTATTTTAATGGGATAATTTTAAATGGGAGAACGAAAGGAGATGTGCCGGGTTCATATATCTGAAAAGGCCCAACAGGACTGTCTATTCTGGACTATGTTATCAGCAGTTATGACTTGTTCAATACATTTCGCAGCTTCTCTACACAATTTGTCCAAAGTAGTGACCATGCAATACTTCTTCTAGAAATAGACCTACATTTTCAGCTAGCTTCTACATGGTCTTTATCACATAGTAGGGGAGAGTGATTACTCAAACAAAAGCCAGCCCGAATTCTTTAGAGCAGCGAGAACTATGAGCAAATTTACAAAGAAATTAATCAGATTATTGAGTTCCAGCTGCATGAGCAAATCAGCAAGAGAGTCAACCCAATCTCTAATTTTAAAAGCCTTAAAATCTGGATATCTACTACTATGCAGAAGAAGTCTCTTCCCAGTAAAAAGAGCCCATAAATGATAAGCGGTTTGACAGTAAACCGCCTTTCTAAGAAATTAAATCAGCTGATCAGGTTGCAATTTACGAACTTCTCGCCGGCTAGGAAGGTCAAAATTTCCACCCTCAAGAAAAGATGAAAAGGCTTTGCACGAAAGAGAATAGAACAACAAGCATTGGAAATGCAATAGGTCTCGCACCATTAGAGTTAGTGCTTTTAGAATTGTTTATGGGTTTTTTTGTAAATGTTTAGCATTTTTGTTTCCTGTAGCCAATGCTAAAGTATTACAAATAAAAAAAGCCATAAACATTTCTAAAAGCTCTAACTGAAATGGTCTGAGAACTATTGCACTGTGTGAGGGTGAGGGTGAGTGAGGGTGAGGGTGAGTGAGGGTGAGGGGGAGTAGTTGAGGCTGAGTGAGGGTGAGTGAGGGGTTGAGGGTGAGGGGTTGAGGGTGAGGGATTGAGGGTGAGTGAGGGTGAGGGGTTGAGGGGGAGTGGTCGAGGGGGAGGGGTTGAGGGTGAGTGAGTGAGGGTGAGGGGTTGAGGGTGAGTGAGTGAGGGTGAGGGGTTGAGGGTGAGTGAGGTTGAGGGTGGTTGAGTGAGAGTGAGGGTGAGTGAGGGGTTGAGGGTGAGTGAGGGTGAGGGGTTGAGGGTGAGTGAGGGTGAGTGAGGGTGAGTGAGGGTGAGGGGTTGAGGGTGAGTGAGGATGAGAGTGAGGGTGGGTGAGGGGTTGAGGGTGAGGGGTTGAGGGTGAGTGAGGGTGAGGGTGAGTGAGGGTGAGGGGTTGAGGGTGAGTGAGTGAGGGTGAGGGGTTGAGGGTGAGTGAGTGAGGGGTTGAGGGTGAGGGTGAGTGAGGGTGAGGGGTTGAGGGTGAGTGAGGGTGAGGGGTTGAGGGTGAGTGAGGATGAGTGAGGGTGAGTGAGGGGTTGAGGGTGAGTGAGGGGTTGAGGGTGAGTGATGGTCAGGGTGAGTGAGGGTGAGGGTGAGTGAGGGGTTGAGGGTGAGTGATGGTCAGGGTGAGTGAGGGTGAGGGTGGGTGAGGGGTTGAGGGTGAGTGAGGGTGAGTGAGGGTGAGTTTGAGGGGTTGAGGGTGAGTGAGGGTGAGTGAGGGTGAGTGAGGGTGAGGGGTTGAGGGTGAGTGAGGGTGAGGGTGGGTGAGGGTGAGGGGTTGAGGGTGAGGGGTTGAGGGTGAGGGGTTGAGGGTGAGGGGTTGAGGGTGAGTGAGGGTGAGGGGTTGAGGGTGAGGGGTTGAGGGCGAGTGAGGGTGAGGGGTTGAGGGTGAGGGGTTGAGGGTGAGTGAGTGAGGGTGAGTGAGGGTGAGGGGTTGAGGGGGAGGGGTTGAGGGTGAGTGAGGGTGAGGGGTTGAGGGTGAGTGAGGTTGAGGGTGAGTGAGGGTGAGGGGTTGAGGGTGAGTGAGGGTGAGGGGTTGAGGGTGAGTGAGGGTGAGGGTGAGGGGTTCAGGGTGAGTGAGGGTGAGGCTGAGGGGTTGAGGGTGAGTGAGAGTGAGTGAGGGGTTGAGGGTGAGGGGTTGAGGGTGAGTGAGGGTGAGTGAGGGTGAGTGAGGGTGAGTTTGAGGGGTTGAGGGTGAGTGAGGGTGAGGGTGAGTGAGGGTGAGGGGTTGAGGGTGAGTGAGGGTGAGTGGCGTCGGTGCGGTGAGAGGCGGATGTGTAGCGACACAACAACAAAGAAGCAGCGAAAACAAAGCAACATATGGCTGGGGAGTTGCAAAGACCGTAAATTAATTATAAAGGGAGGTGAGATAATGAGAGCACGTGCTCAGTCCCCTTGAAGGGGAGGGGGCAATGGCGGGCGCGAGGCAGAGACTGCAGAGTGATGCGAGGCTCCGGCGGGGTGGAGTGTGCCTTACTGGCACTATTGTCTGTTTAACACATTCCCATTGCACATCAAGTTACACCATATCGGTCGTGTTCATATAATGAGTATAACTCTGTCATAAGCAGCGAGGATACTAGGGCAGCGACGCTCAAGTCTAAATTAAACTTGTTGTTGAATGGTCTGCAGCAGATTCTTTGAAGTCACAACAGGATAAGAACGCAAACTCCGAAAGTGACGGGTGGGAACTCCAAGCTGCTGACATCACTGAGGTGCAGGAAGAGGTTGAAAAGAAGAGGTCCGAATGAACTACAGACTTGGGTATATGTCCCGTTTTCTATTTCATGGGCGCCTTACTACATGCGGAGGAAGATGAGGATAACTACGCTCATTAAACACTACTAACACTCGCTTCCGCCAATATCCTGCATATAGGTACTGTCCGTCTTTTAACTTGCACTTACCTGGGTGTGGGCGGCCTCCCGTCTGCTTGGGGCTCACGAAGCCAGATGTTTTCCAACAAGTGGTAAAAATCCACACTGTTTTTACAGCCTTACTCGCGCCGTACCGGCCAATATGGCCTTACCACAGCCCAACAGCACGCCATAGAGACATGCGCATGCGTGTAAGGGCTGGACGAAGCGGCAGGTGTGACGTAGCCAACTCGCCAATAGACTTAACAAAAGACTGTGGGGTATACTATTAGCGGAACGACCATATTGAAGTGGTTATATTTTGATACAGACATAACTTCAAATGAAAATTGAGTTAAAGTAATATTATTTTAAGGAAAAATATACATATTTTATTATACGAGTAGAAATACTGCACTTTTCACGTCTGCAGTATACTTCGAATATGGAATCTAAACTGAGCCATTCATTATTTTTCTGAAGTCGCAATAAAAACAATACTGATAAATACAATGTTTGTTGATTTTCTTTAGTGATGGCGCCACTTGAAGGAGTAAAAAAAATGAAGGAAACTTACATCCAAAATGTTTCACCGTTTTCTACCGGGTTCCCAAAAACAAAACAAGTATTGTCCGTATTGCGGAAACCTGAATGAAGAATAAATGAATATTGTAACAAAATACAGAGAGAGTAAGAGGCAACGAGTAACGGCTTGAGGAGGTGAGGGAAGGGCTAAAGGCAACAATGTCACCGGGTGAAAAAAAAGCGAAAGAGAAAGCAGGGTAACCTGACCCAGGAGGGGGGAGGAGGGAGGAGAAATGCGTCTCGGCCGGAGCAGGGGGCGGAGCAGGGAGAGCGGGCTTTGAAATGTACTTCACACAGCCGGCCGGTCGTGAAACTGAAAGCATGGCCGGCCGGCCGTGAAAGCCTTTGATGCCGCAGGGGGTGGAGCGGCACCAGCTGGGAGAGTAGGCAAGGCAGGCGGCTGGGGGCATGTGCACGCGCTTTTAAGCTCAATGCGCATGCGCATTGAGCTTAAATTTCTCGTGCACTGCAAGGAATCGCCACGATTCCTTGCAAGTTGGATAAAGAGTGGATAAGCCACCATAGTCTCGCTTGCTCGATGCGCATGCGCATCGACAGGCGAGACCTAAAAATGGATAGATATTGGGTAGACCTGCAAGAAGCAGTGAGTCTAAAAAATTCTAAAGCCTTTTGGGATATAGTTGCAGAAGCTAGTGGAAACAAAACACCACTGAGAGCAACTCCAGTCCCACAAAAAAATGGGTCGCTTATTTATCCAAATTATATGAGGAAAATCTACTATCTATTGATATCGGGTAATCTCTATGCGATGGAACCGACAGCGAGACCGATAAGCAGATAAAGTTGCCTACTGATCAGCAAATTGCCGTATACATAAGTAAAGCGAGAGACACAGTAGCAATGGGACCCAACAGGATTCTGGTGAAGGTCCTAAAAGAAAACATTGAAGGGTGAAGTAAATTCTTGGCCCCTCTATTTATGTACTGCTATCGAACTGGCCAAATTCCGAACTTATGGACAGGCAGTATGGTAGTTCCTCTTTTGAAAAAAGGTTCTGCTTTTCCCTAAGTAATAATCACCAGATTTCCCTCCTTGATGCTATGAGAAAAATGTTTGCGGCCAGCATTTTGGAACACCCCAATGACAGGGCCATAGCTAGGGAGTAATTCCTAAAGTACAAGCAGGCTTTCGTCTAAACCACTCTGTGATTGATAATATCGCTATCCTGCAAACTATTATCGATAAATATGTAATTAGTGAGCTCAGGTAGTCTATAGCTTATTTGTAGATTTCTCTACAGCTTTTGACAAGGTGCATAGGCCTTTCCTGTGGAGGAAACTACTGAAATTAGGTGTTCCAATAATTCTGCTAAGAATTATAGTAGTGCTTCACACAACCACATGGTGAAAGGTACAAATGAGGAGAGATAGGGCTTAACCCAAGAGATTTCTGGGCAAAATGGCCTCTTGCAAGAATGTTTACTTGCCCCCTCCTCTTTTCACTATTCCGTAGTGATTTACCGGACTGTTTCCAGGGGCAAAATAATTTCCCACCTCAATTAGCAAGACAAAAAATCCATCTTATATTGTATGCTGATGACGTGGTTTTCATTGATTTAACCCCAATTGGGCAGCAGCGTAATATGGAGGCTCTTTTTAATTACACAGATTTTTTTTTAAGAATAGATATTTCAAAAAACAAAAGTTGTACCATTTAGGGGTAGGAAAAAAGCTATACCTATTACCTGGAAACTAGGAGGAACAACAGTAGCAATAGCACCTACTTACATCCATTTAGGGAGAATTTTCACTCAGTCCACAGGTACTGCTTCGCACTTTCAGCAGACTGAATTAAAAATAATTTCCCATATTAGTGCTATAGAAAAGTTTTATTTATCTACTGGGAGGCGTCATTTTTTTAGCTCTCCTGGAAGTTTATCAAACAAAGATTACCCCTCTCCTAACATATGGTATAGAATATATTCCTATAAATCGTTGGAATTTTTAAATCTCATGGAGGGAAAACTCTTGCGTATGCTTACGACTACAAGCCAAGCCACTCCCATTCAGGCACTCTGATTGGAATTAGGGGTAGTGATTGCATATGCGAGAGCTATGGCAAACCTTGTCAGATGGGCTTATACAGGCACCTTATGGTACATTAAGAGCAAATTTATTTCAGGAAACTTTTAAGGCTGATCCAGGAATATTTACTTTTAAAAGAAAGTTAGAGATTTCTTTGGAGCACTATCAATGCTCTGAAACCCTTTTACAAAGTTGGTCCCCTGAAGTCTTGAAGTTCATTTTGAAAAAATCTACTTCGAGGCTGAGCTATGAAATGGATAAACATTATTGTCAATAGTTATCGCTATACAAGCTCGCGCTAGCAAGGGTGCAGTATAAAGAGATCTCGAAATGTTTGAGTTTTACACTGGACCCTAAGGTTAGGCGTTGCATCCTGATGCAAAGGCTGAGGACACTACTATTAAAAGATATAACAAAAAAGTGGGGTGGAAAGCTTAATAAAACCGGCCAATATGATTTGTGTAATAGAGGAACCCAAGATTTAGTACATGCCCTATTTGTCTGTCCAAATAGCAGCTTGGTTGATGCACGCTCTTGATTCTTAAAACCTATTTGTATAAAATATAATATTTTTAGAACTATGGATTTGATTGAGATTATAAGAACTCCACCTGATGAATTTGTATGTTACAAGGGCACAAGTAGTGGGTTTACTCAAATTGATCCGCACATGTATTGACTATCTAAGTCCGACATAAAGGATTCTTTTCCTGCAAGTTGCTAAGTGGGAGGTGCTCTAAAGGGTGTTTTTACACCCACCCACTGGGGTGTCAATCAGTCTATGGATCCCAAGAATCCTGACCCAATATTATATCCACTACACCTGAGCACACCCAATCATTATTTCTATAATCCGATTCAAACATATGCTACCGTAGAAGAATTATTTTTGATAAAGAGAAGCTTTTCATAACATAATACAAACAAAAAAGAACTTGAGTCCAATTTCCAAAGATTCAGCTTCAAAGAAGTACGCTCTCCAATCAGATCTTGTGTATTTTATTTCACATCAAATGTATGTTGACACAGCAGCAGCTGACGCACGTTTCGTCCACAGGGCTTTTTCAAGGCTTAAACACGAGTGGAAAATCAAAGACTCTTTTTGATTTTGAATGCCAAAATGTAGTTCGGTGACTAGTTAGAGCCTTTGTTATCTTAACCACAGCTCTATTTTCTCCTCATGTATAGGTACGAAATTAAATTACGAGGTCGGGACAGAAGAAACACGCCGAAGAGAACGCCTTTATTTTCCAGGCTACTTGACTTATCAGGGTCCGATGAGCCGTTCATGATACTTTGATGGACTATGGCCACATCAGATTGCCTGGATTACATCCATACCTAAACCACTCCTCAACTGTGAAATTTAATTTTGTACCTATACATGGGGAGAAAATAGAGCTGTGGTTAAGATAACAAACGCTCTAACAAGTCACCAAACTACATTTTGGCATTCAAAATCAAAAAGGGTCTTTGCTTTTCCACTCGTATTTAAGCCTTAAAAAAGCCTTGTGGGTGAAACGCGCGTCGGCTGCTGTGGTGTCAATATACATTTGATGTGAAATAAAATACACAAGATCTGATTGGAGAGCGTACTTCTTTGAAGCTGAATCTTGGGAAATTGGACTCAAGTTATTTTTTGTTTGTATTATGTTATGAAAAGATTCTCTTTATCAAAAATAATTCTTCTACGGTAGCATATGTTTGAATCGGATTATAGAAATAATGATTGGGTGTGCTCGGTGTAGTGGATATAATTTGTATGTTACAAAGTTTTGAACTTTTTAAAATTGTTATTCCAGCTGTTTTAGAGATATATAAGATACGAACAATAATCTATTTTTGCTTAGAACATTTTTTTCATGATATATTGTAATACTGTGGGTCTGGAAATCTGTATATATTATTTTAACATATTGTGGATCTCGGATGAGGTCTATTGCAATCAATACATTTTGATTTCAATTTCCTGGTCGCAGTTTGGGGGACCCTCCAGATAGAGGCTGCAGGCATCAGCTGGAAGATTGAGGCAGGTTAGGGGTCACTGGATCTCAGGTCAGGATTGCCGAGGAGACCTCCTCTGGGTGTTGGGCCGCCAAACTTGGGCCGTGGGTGTCAGGTGCAGAGTGATGCAGAATCGTGGATTTGCCTGGAGCCGGAGCCTGTTGGTGAGCATATCTGGTGCTCACAGGAGATAAACTCTTTTCAGTGAAGGCGGGGTAGATCCTCCAGGTTCTGGAGGGCTGCTGGCTGCAGGACATGCTGGGATATTCCGGGAGCAGGTCAAGGTCGGGACAGGCCAGTAGGGCTAGGGCCAAGTCAGTTCATGTCCTCCTCTTCTTCCTTCAGCACGGCTCTTCGGTCCTTCTTCTTTTCTTGTCTGAGGAGGCAAGGTTTGGGGTTGCCCCTAAATACTAGATTTAGGGGTTTTTCATTTAGGTACAGTTTAGGGCCAATGGGTTCCTTCCTTGGGGCGGACACACCCACTAATATGCTACACTCCAGTGGAGGGGGCATAGGCTTCACTCTGGTTGGCTGGATCCCCCATCTTAAAGCGGACTGTGATTTGTGGTTCACCTCGCCTCCCTCACCTGAGGGGTGGGGTTGACAAAGGTGGCACACCTCCCTGCTATCTTGGTTTTCCCACCGATTCTCCCGCAGAAAGTGGGGGTCAGAACTGGTGGGGGCCAGTTGCTGGGAGCAGCAAATGCCTGGGTCAGCTCACAAAGGCAGCAAGCGTTGAAGCTTCCCCTTCGTGGACCCGGACGATCCTGGTGGAGAAGGCTTGGCACCTCTGCCCAGGATGTGCTTTGTTTCCAGACCCTGAGAGAAGGGAGCCCTTGAACCAGGGGTACAGAAACATGACTAGGGTGGCAGCTGGCGAGCAGCTAGTCAGCCAGGACACTAGAGTTAGGTCGTTTTTCAGGGGGCATCTCTAAGATGCCCTCTGAGTGCATTTTTTTCATGAAATCCCATACTGGCATCAGTGTGGGTTTAATGTGCTGAGAAGTTTGAAACCAAATTTCCCAGATTTCAGTAAAGCCATTATGGTGCTGTGGAGTTCGTAATGACAAACCCCCGTACCCTATACTCTTTATGGCACCAATCAGTGAGGTAGTGTGGCTCACTGGTTAGAGGCGGCAGACCCGAGAGCAGAGGACGGCCCGGGACCAGGGTTCGATTCCCGGCGCGGCAGGTTTCTGGACCAGGGCCAGCGGACTCGATAATTCTCTCGCCTCGGTGCCCACTCTGATCAGCGATCACACTCGGCAACTCTGGGCATTAGCTTGCCTCATCTTCACTAACGGCCCCACCAGACCGCCGGGGATGCATGGTCTCACCCTGGAGATACCCAATAAGGGACCATCTCTCAGGGAAGCCAGGAAGGGTTTCGCAGCGGTCGAAGCGCGGAGATACTCCCCCGGGAGTGATTCTAGCGCTATATAAACACGCAAATTAAATTAAATTAAACTGCACTTACAATGTCTAAGAATAGACTTAGACACTGTAGGAGTACAGGGCTCCTGCACCTGTACACTCACCAGTGTCATTGTGCACCCAGCTAGAGGGGCGTCTGGCCTATGCCATAGGCAGTGGGTTTTAGGCATGGCACACAGGGATGAGAGCCATGCCGACTCTTCACTTTTCTCTGCACCAAAACACACAGCCTGCAATGGCAGTGCTTTTCTGTTAAGGTACAGGACCTCTAAGGGTGGCACAGTAAGTGCTGCAGCCCTTAGAGGCCTTCTCTGGTCACAGGGCACTTGGTACCTAGGGTACCTTTTACAAGAGTCCTACATGTGGCCAGAGAGGTGCCAATTTGGGGGTCCACAGTACAGTTTTAGGGAAAGAACATAGGCCCTGGGTACCTGGTTGGCAGGAACCCAGGGCACACTCAGTCAAAGAGCACTAACATCAGGCATAAAATGGGGGGAACCCTGCAAAAGGGCCACTTTCCTACAAAGTGATCCTGCTTTTTGTGTGATGTCCATCCGTTATAAACATGCCCTGCGATGGCACCGGTCCCAGGATGCTTGTTACCGGTTCAGGGAAGACCTGGCTTGGCAGTTCAGGCTGGACTGTTCCAATGAGGAAATTGGTCAGGCTCAAGACTGATTTGCATTTGGCTGCGTCTGAACTGAGGTGTTGAAGTGAGCTAAAGAATGATGATGGATTCAACCCAGATCTGTGACGGGGGGTGAGTGTCTGAAAATTTTCAGTCCTCCGTCTATCATCTCCTTTGCTTTGCTCACCTGTTTAGTGACAAAGTGAATTCAGCTCTTGAGCGCTTCAAGAAGAGTAGGGGCAGCACCCAGTCGATGAGCCTCGCCATGGCCCAAAGCTAACCTCATTCTTCTTTTCGCTCCTACCGTGGCTACAGTAGGAGCTACCAGCCATGTCCTTTCCAGCACAGCCACCACAGACAACAGACTTCACATCTTTTTGGGAGGTTCACTATCAACATTCTAAAGTCACACTTGACTCATTCTCAGATTCTCCTTTTCATCTGAGACATTTTGAGCATGGTGCAGTTCCAAGCCTATCCTCCGGGGAGAAGAGTCTAGGAAATTCGAGCTACGATCCTGATGTTTCAACCCCAGTCCTGGATTTTGGAGGGACTGACTCTGAGACTGCTGGTTCTGATGGCCTCCTGAATCCCGATGATGAAGCATGCTCATTGGCATATGTTGGCTCTGTAGTGGGATCTGAAGTCCGAGTGGGTGCAACACCAGGGGACTCTTTCCAATCTGGTCCAGATTTCAAAGTAGACTCTGAAAGACCAGCAGTGGTGGCTAATGGACTGTGATTGGTTTAGAGGAAGGTCTTCTTTTCCCTCCCAGAGCTGACAGTGGTGACCGACGCATTGCTTCCAGTATGGGGTGACCATCTAGTATAGGTGGAGATCAAAGGCCTCTGGTCTCCAGCGGAGACTTGGTTCGACATCAGTCTTCTGGAACTGACGGCAATTCACTTGGCATTGAAGGCTTTCCCCTTCTCCATCAAAGGGAAGCTGGTTTAGGTGTTCACTGACAACACTATCACCATGTGGCACTGCAACAAGCAGGGATGAGTGGGGTTGTGGACCCTGTGCCAAGAGTCTCTGCACTTCTGGACATGGCTGGAACATCTGGAACATTTCCCTGGTCATGCAGCACCTTGTGGGATCTCTATCTGCAGTGCAGACAGACTCAGCCCTTGATGCCTCGTTGATCATGAATGATGTCTGCACCCGAAGGTAACTTAAGGTCTCATTCAGGACTGGAGAGAACCATGGCTTAATCTACTTGCCATCACCAACAATGCGCACTGTCAGTATTTCTGTGTGCTGAAGTTCACAAATAGGCTCTTGTTCAGATATGTATTCGGACTAGACTGTAATATGGGCCTCCAATTCGCCTTTCCATCTATTCCTCTTTTCCCCTGAGTTCTTAAAAAGATAAGAACCAACCAGGCACAAGTCATCCTGGTAGCTCTGGATTGGGCGAGAAGAGTATGGTATCTAGAACTCCTGAGCATGTGCATTTGTCCTCTGATCAGGCAGCCTCTTTGGGTGGATCTCCTGTATTAACAACAGGGATGGGTTCTGCACTTGAACCTGCACACTCTCCGCCTTCATGCTGGGAGATTGAGCAGCAACAGTTGAAGGTCTTTGATTTCCCTACTGAAGTGTGTGATGAGATCTTGGCAGCCAGACGTCCATGAACAAAAACAGTATATGCCTGCTGTTTGGAATAATTTGTGGCTTTGTGCATAGAGAAAAATGTTGACCCATTTCTGCACTCTTGTCCGAAGTGCTGTTTGTTTGTTTTGTCCTTAGTCCTGCAAGGCCTTGCTCTGGGCACAGTTAAGTGGTACCTTTAGGCCATCTCCGATGTTTTGTGGTTACCGGAGCAGCACTCACTCTTTAAGTCACCTGTTGTGACACATTTTCTGAAAGGTCTTCGGCACATGTTCCTCTCAAACCTTTTGTTATACCCCAAACGGATCTTAATTTAGTTTTAACCTATTTAATGTGTTCCCCTTTTGAAACAATGCACAGCTGCCCTTTACTACTTCTGAAGATCAAGACAGTCTTTATGGTGGCCATCGCTTTAGTCAGGAGATTTGGCAAACTACTTGCTATTTCTGTTAATCATCAATACATCAGCTTCTTCCCAGACAAACTGGATCTCCAAACTCGTGCTTCTTTTCTGCCAAAGGTGCTGACACCTTTCCCTGTCAGCCAAAACATGTACCTGCCAAATTTCTTTTCTCCACCTCACCGCTCCAAGGAGGAAGAGAGACTCCACCATTCAGACCCTAAAAGGGCACTGTAATTCTACATCAATTGCACCAAAGAACACCGGGTGGATGATCAACTCTCTGTAGGGTTGGGTAGAATGAAGAAAAGGAAACAAGTGCAGAAATGGACCATCAGTAAATGAATTGTACTCTGCAGCACATATACTACACATTACCCAAGAAGGAACACCCTGAGGGCTAGCAGGCTCAATCCACCAGAGCTAAAGCTACATCTACTGCGTTAGCTTGTGGATTTCCTGTAGAAAAACATCTGTCAGGCTGCTCTGTGGGCATCCTTGTACACATTTACTGAACACTACTGCCTTGATAATCAGGTCCTTCATGACAGGCACTTTGCCTGTTTGGTCGCCCAGGAGCTTCTGGTCTGAGATAGTTTGCCGGCCCACCTCCGTAGGCGTATTGCTTTGGAATCTATTCTAAGGTAAGGAATCTGCAGTTAGAAGTCTCCATCAGATGAACACATTATTTACCCTCAGTAGAGACTCTATCTAGCCTATCCTCCCGATCTGTGAATTACACTCTGATGCATGAAAAGGTCCTCATAGGCCCTTAGAACCTACACACCGGTCGATCAGCCTTCTGAAGTGGCGCTGTGATTCTGGCGTGGAAATAGTCATGCAAAGACACTCTTGTCAGTGCAGTGGGGTGGCGCCTATATCGGACCTGCACAAATCAGAACCCTCGTGATCGACGGCTATAATGCCAATGCTGAGCCGTTCAACACCTCCCACTGGCACACCGGGGCTCTGCTCAAGATTTTCTGGATCCAATTCCAGGGGAATATTCTAAGGTAAGGGATCTGTAGGTAGATAGAGTATCTCTACCAGATAAGGCATTACTGAAGGGAAGTAGCTTGTTTAATATTCTATCAACCTTCGATCAATTTGTACAAATGTATTATGTTGGGAATCAAAGAAGCTGATGTTGGATGCATAAAGGCATACAATTCAGAATGCTAGCTGTCAGAGATCCATGTGACGCATTTCTTAAGAATCATTGGAATCAAAGAGAAGACTGCCCAGCCTCCTTCCTAATGTGTATATTACTTTTGTCATGGGGTCCAGATATGCAGTCACCCATGCAGTCATTGCAGGTGTCAGTATGATATAAACTAATTTTCTCTATAGAAATGATAATGATGATTCAATTGATACTACATCTGTCAAAAATGATTTAATGATGACAGAATAAGGATGTTGTAAGAGAGAAAATGCATAGCTAGAGGTCAAGGGCGGCAAATGGCATGACCCAGCACCAATTTAACCAAGGAAATGACATACATTATTAATTAGATCCCAGTGATACCACACTTGTTCAACAAAAATGCAAGTACTTATCATGATAATTCCAAAGATGCTACTTTTGTATAAAATGGTACAATGGTAATGGAATAAACACCTTGAACACTAAACAAAAGTATGTTTAGTGATCAAAGGCCAAATAGCATGACACCCTCCAGCAATTTGACTAAGGAAGTTGCAAGTACTTATTATTATAATTCCAAAAAGTGATCCAAGTCTAATGAAATCAGGACCTTCAAACACTTAAAAACTGTACTCAGAGGTCAAAGGTCAAATTGAATGGCTTGTCTACCAATTCAACCTAGGAAAATCCAAGTTAGTTTTATGTCAATTCCAGTGATTAACCACACTTGTAAAAGTTGATTTAACAGTTATGGAATAATGACATTGAATTACTTAGAAAATGTGTAATTAGAAGTCAAAGACCAAATGGCACAACTTCCACCAATTTGAACAAGGAAAAAGATTGCACCTATGTCAATTCACACTTGTGGACATTCATACAAGGGAAACAAAACAGATGATGTGAAACTATTATAAAATTTGTATTCAAAGGTCACTATAAGAAAGTGCCTTTTTTGAATGGTCATCCCCCACTTTTTGCTTCAAAGGCTGATGGTTATGACTCTGAAAGTGCACTGCTGTCTGCTGCCCAGACCTCAGTGCCTGTGCTCTTTTCTAAAACTGTTATGTTCGTTTTAGTAATCCCAAATTGGCAAATGTTTTAACCCCTTATAAATGTATATGGTACCCGGGTACCCAAGGCATTGGTGGTCAAGAGGTCCCCAGGGCTGCAGCACAGTTTTATGGCACCCTGGGTGACCCATGCAACCTACTTACAGAAGGCCTACCATTGCAGACTGCAGGAGCAGTGTAAACTGCTTGTACTCAACTGTGCCCTCACCATGTGTGAAACAGTCACCTACACTGCCTTTAATGTATGTTTGGCACCCTAAAGTTCGGCCTCCTTGGCACAGGCGGCAGGGTCCATTATATTAAAGGTGTAGAAGTGTAAGCCTATATGTCCCTATAGTGGTGTTCCCCATTGGAAACTACTATATGTGTTAGTGATCTATAGGATAACATGGGCTGCCAGATGGACACCTTCGAGATTGACAGCTCCATTGTGGTACCACTAAAATAAGCCATGCTTGGTTTCAAACAACATGTCTTCTCAATACTGACATGATTCTTGTGCCCTTAGTGCCATGGCATGCACCCAGAGGGCGCCAGAGAGTTTGGACCCTGGCTGCCCCCAGCTTTACTGTGCTCTGTCAGACCAACCCACGCTTTCCCACACCTGCTGCTGCCAAGACAGGATGGTGACCTCCTACAACGCAGTGTGATCACTCTCAAGAGTCAGAAACAAAGGCTGGGCAGGAAAGAGGTCTCATCTCCCTACTCCCAACTGGCTATTAAATTGGCACATCAGAACTTTGAGCATCAAAGGCTGTTCTGCCTCTGATATGTATTTGGGCTGACCCCCTGAGGAGAAAAAAGCCCTACCCCTGTCTCAGGCAAGATGGGAAATTAGCTATGCAGGAGGTGTACACCTCGGGAAGGCTGGCCACACCTTTAGGCTGGGCAGCCTGGTCTGTACACCTAAAACTGAATTCTGCCATCTTTAGGAGGGCAGAAATAGTGGGTTCTGGGTAGAAAAGGTCACTGATCCAGATGTCGTCACCTCAGAGGCATAGTAGTGCAGGGACTACCTGCCAATTGGTTACTAGCTCCCCATAATCTAGAATTTAAGGTACCCCTGGCACCAGAATCTCAGATCTGAACACCTTACTTCAAAGAAGGACCAAGAGGAGACCTGTGTCACCAACAACAGGACTCTGTCCACCAGCACAAAAGAAAAGAGAGATACTTTGTCCCTGAGGCAACAGACTTGGAACTGAGTGAACGACCCTCATCCTAGGCTAAAACTCAACACTCCTAAAGAAAGGGACCCTTGTGGAAGCCAGAACCACCCTCAGTATCTCATGGACTAGTGGCACTAGTCCCCTGCGAACTGCAGATAAAAACACTCACCAGATCCAAAGAATCATTGGCCATTGGGCCCTCCGAGGGATCGTCCAAATTCAGGTGGTCCAGTGCAATGAGGGAGTTGTAGTCACTTCTGTCCTGAAGTTTCAGGCTGCTACGTTACTTTCCCAGTCCCAATGAAGTTCCAGAAGCTTTTTGTTGTGCTTACCACTGCCAAGGCTTGTTGGTCACCTGTTCGGTAACCAACCCTCACACTCGAAGCTGCATCAATAGAGAACACTGTGCAAACATAATACCATCATCTGATAGCAGCAGCTGGGTACCTGTTGTGTTTTTGCATTTTGTTTCTTGAAGCACTGTGGAAGCAGTTAAAACAGTTCCATCCGTGGCTCCCATTCAGCACCAAAGACAGCCAGAAAAACTCTGTACCTGGACTCCACGGGCTAGGTAAAATTGATCTGACTGTTGTGGCCTGGTCCTAGAAAAAAACAGGGGTTATGCCCAAATCACCCTCCTATACATGAGCAAGGGATATCACACGATGTGTTTAAACAAGAAATAGTACAGAGGGATCACTTCAACATTTATTTACATACAAGGTATAACTAATTACCCTGATGTTCAATATGATATTTTAAGGTCATTTATATTCACAAATCACAACAACATATATACGTGTCAAGTGACAAGGTGGGGCACAGAAAAAAATTAATAATATAAAAAATGAATACATATATACTAAGGACTATACAACAATGAAACACCCTAGCTTGCATTCATCTCTATATACAATACAATATACAAAATATATACATCACATGTACAATACATACAATACATACACAAAACATATATACCCTAAGGAAACACAAGAAATTCTCACAGTGTACACTCTTAAATCAAAGTGATACACAGCAAGGAAGTCCTAAAAGCGCCAGAGGTATAGCACCCAAAACTATATATTTATCAAGGCGCTTATATTGGAATTTGAACCAACTTAAACTTTTTAGAGGACTCCTTCTTAAGGCCTGGTCCTAGGGGCCACATGACCTTATCCCTATAAGGGTTCTAAGTAACTCGACTTGCAAGTGACCGATTGTCCCTAGTGGATTTTGCCATTGACAACAACATTATTTTCTCTATGTATTTTACTTCACTGATTTATTATTGCCTAAAAAATCTATACCTCCAGTTATACATATGCTATTCCGTTTGTTTTGGGGTACAAATTAAGATAAAAATGCACTTTATATAAATTGCTAATCACTATCTGTATTTTCTATTTCGGTCTTTACTCACACAAAGAGAGAGTGGCCGATGAGGAGAAGTGGGTAAACTGGCAATTGTCTGCCAGGAACCCCCTCGCGTGGTGTTACTGTGAGGCACTCTCTTTTTGCTTTTTTTTGCTCACTTTATTTATAGAGTGGGACTGGACCTGGTTGAAACTTTTTATGTGAACGTGTACACACCATGACCCTGCAGATTAGTGTTAAAGTACACATCTAGGATAGCAGCAGAAATTGGACGTATAACGCTGCTTTTGGTCGTAAGAGAATTGGTGTTTGATGGGGAAGGCCTTGTTGTTGTTGAATAGGGATTGAGTGCGGGGGGGGGGGCGGCCTTTTTCTCTTTGTTCCCCCTTGGGCTCCTTTTTGATTAAATGCAATTCTATGTATGCCAAAATCATCTCATAGTCTTTTTCAGAATAATGAGCAGTGTCTACAGTATAGTGCATATACATCATAGACAACAATTTAAACCAAGCCTCACAACTTCCTAAATATGATAAAGGCCAAGAAATAAACAAACCATGTCTATGCATCACGGAGGGTAAAAGGCCACAAACCCAACAATTGGTTGTATTCGTTGCACTGTGCGTCTGATGAAGCATTTCTACAAACACATTTTTAGTGTAGGTTTGACGGTGCCTTTCTTTATGTGGGGCCAAGGTATAAAAAAGATGCTCTGGGGATGGGGTTGTTGTTCCCAAAAAAGTAGGCATAGGATGGCGAAAATCCAAATAAACAAAAACACTCATTATTATCATAAACAAAATCGTACTAGTAACCACAAAGGCTATCTTTACACGCATGGTCCAACTGGAAAAGACGGGTACATATGTAGGGTAATAACGGGGTGCAAAAGGTCGTTCCTCCTCAGGGACAAAATGGGCAAAGGGATAAGTGCTAACTAAATGTCCAAAAACTAAACTTGGGCAATGCAGTCCAACCTGCCAGAGGGTTCTTCTTTCCTGTGTCTGTTTAGAGCCTCACAGGCAGGCTCCTATCGTTCATCAAAGGAAACCAAAAAACAAATCCTCGCGTTGGAGTTACATATTCACACAACTCTTGAAGAATACACAACCTGGGCCCTTTCACAAGAAGTTCAGTCTTTCTTTCTAAATAGAGCAAACAAAATGTTCCAGGCTCTCAACGTGTTCAGTCCAGTGTCCAGCTCAGTACCCCAGAAAAGTTTCTAACAAACCCTAATACTCAAGTCTTTCCCTGTCTCCTGCCATCTTCATCTGGGGTACCGCGTTGTTTTCTGGGCCGCAGGTTGTACCAAGCATGTCCAGGTGTCTCCTGGTCAGAGAACAAAACAGCGGAAGGTACATCCTCTGGAATAGGAATATTATGAACTCGTTGATTGACAACAGAAGCAACAGAATCCGGGGCAATTGCTGATTCAGATACCAAAACCCTTTCCGAGTCCGGTACTCCTTCTCCTTGCCCTTCTCCGATTTCCAGGGCATCAGAAAAAGGAACAAAGCGAGTGGCTCGTTTACTCTCCTGGGTAAAAATTCCTTCCTTGTTTCGCTGATCATGTGAAAGCGGGAGGGGCAATCTCTTCAAATGCGAGATATGTATCCAATGCCGCTTGCCATCCACCTTCACCGCCGTCTGTGTAGCCAGGGAAATTTGATGGGGCTTTGACCAGCGAGAGTCCAAACTGGATTTCTGCTGATAGTTTCGGACTAGGACCCACTGTCCTGGTTCCAAGCGATGTCCGGGACCCTCCAGCAGGGGCTGCAACACTGCTGACACCTGTTGATAAATGGAACGGAGATCTTTAGTCAAAGCATACAAATAATCTGTCATCATAGGGTATTCAATATCTCGAAACGTTCTGGGTCTCGGGACACCCCAAACATTGGCTGTTCATCCAAAGATGACCTCGTAAGGTGACAAACAAGATCGGAAATGTGGGGTAACTCGTAAAGACATCAAGGCTAATGGTAGGGCATCTGGCCATTTCAGCCCAGTACCCTCTTGAATTTTGGCGATTTTTAATTTCAAAATTCCATTGTATTTTTCAACCAGTCCCGCAGACTGTGGGTGTCGGGCTGTATGAAACTTTTGCCTGATTTGTAATCCATTACAAACATGACTCATAAGCTCTGCATTAAAGTGTCCCCCGTTATCTGTCCAGATCACCCGAGGTAATCCATAGCACGGGAAAAACTCCTTTATCAATGCCTTTGCTGTTGCTAAAGCAGTATTTTCTTTGGTCGGGTAGGCCTCCACCCATTTACTAAAGGCGCATACCACGACCAAGACATATTTCAGATTATTCAGACGGTCCAGTTGGATATAATCCATTTGGAGAACCTCAAAGGGCAAAGATGGTGGTGCAAAGTTCCCACTGAGAACTGGTTCCCTGCCCCCAGGGTTGTGTCGCAAACAAACCATGCAATATTGGACCAAATGGGCACCAGTTTTAGAAATATTAGGAATATTCCACACGGAGTCCAAAAGAGCGCAGATGCCTTTTGCCCCAATGTGTGCTGGGCCATGTGCCATGGTCACTACAGTGTTAACCAATACATTGGGTAGCAACCACCTCTGTTTTTCAGTCAAATCAACCCAGCAATCGTTTTCATCTAATCTTCCTACTTCCTTTTCCCAACGGGCCAATTCAGCTGGAGTAGCTTCTTTCTGTATTTCTCGAACACTTTCCATAGTATTATCAAACATTTCTATCTCCACCACCCACCTAGCGGAGGTAGCTAGAAACATTGATGACATTTTAGATTTTGCAGTTTCCTTCGCTACCTGATCAGCAAAAGCATTTCCTTCACCCACTTCATCCACTACTGTTTTATGTGCGCTGCTTTTAACTACAGCTACCTTTTCTGGTAATGTTAATGCTGTTAGTAATCGTTAAATCAAAGGACTATGTTGTATTCTTTGACCATGGGAAGTAAGAAAACCTCTCTCTGCCCATAGGCAGCCAAAACTGTGAGCCACACCAAAGGCGTATTGGCTATCTGTATAAATGTTTATTCTCAATCCTCACTCAACTCGCAAGCTCGAAGTAATGCCACTAACTCATCTGCTTGTGCTGACTGATAGGGTACTCGAGAAGCCTCAACTACAGTGCAGAGGGTTGTAATCCCATACGCAGCTGTTGTCGTGCCATCTGGTAACTTGAAACAAGAGCCATCGACATACACTTCCCCTTGGGGTCAGATAGAGGAATGTCTGTAATATCAACCCGCCCCTTTGTTTCCTTTTTCGGTCCAAAATATACAATCATGTATGTTGTTTGTTTTTTCATCCGAAGGGAGGGGTAGTAACGTGGCAGGATTAAGAGTGGCCCACCGCTTAATTGTAATATGGGGAGCAAACAAAGTCAATTCATAACCAGTAATACGAGCACTCATAAGGTGCTGAGTCTTTGTTTTGTTCAATAATGTGTCCACAGCGTGCGGTACCATCACTGTGAGGTCAGTATTCAAAACGAGCCCCTCCGACTGTCGAATGGCCACCGCAACAGCAGCAGTAGCCCTTATACAGCTAGGAAGCGCTCTGGCGATGTTATCCAACACCGCCGCGAAATAAGCACAAGGTCTTTGCTTACCACCAAATCCTTGTGTTAACACTGAAAGCGAACAACCGTCCACCTCATGTACATAAAGCACAAAAGGTTTTCGGTAGTCAGGAGTACCCAATACGGGTGCAGAGCAAAGCGCAGATTTCAAATAGTCAAAAGCTTCCTGACATTCATCGGTCCAAGATAGTGGTTCATGCACATCTTTAGTGGTTAAGTACAGGAGGGGTTTAGTAAAAAGAGAAAAATTAGGAATCCATTGCCAACAGTAAGAGGTTATGCCAAGAAATGCACGAACATCACGCTGAGTATGAGGTACAGACATGTTAGAAATAGTAGTCACACGTTCTGGAGTTAGTCTCCTTCCCTTTTTCGACAGTAGATGACCAAGATAAGTCACCTCCTGTCGACAATATTGGAATTAGGAGAGGGATACCTTGTTACCATTGGCTGCCAAATGAGATAATAATTTAACTGTGGCTTCCTTGCAGCTGTCCTCAGTATCGGAAGCCACCAACAAATCATCAACATACTGGAGGAGCACGTTGCCAGGGGGTATGGTTAATTCATCTAATGCTGCTTTCAAAGCCTGACTATAAATGCTAGGACTCTCAGTGTACCCCTGGGGTGTGCGACAAAATCGAAAGCTGCACCCAGATAAGGAGAAGCCGAAAATATGACGGCTATCAGGATGGATCGGAATACTGAAGAAAGCATTCTTCAGATCAATAACTGAGAAATACGTTGCAGTGGGAGGATTCATGGTAAGAATAGTAGTGATGTCAGAAACCACTGGATACTGCAGCACCACTATTTTGTTAATTTCTCGTAGGTCAATTACAAAACGTTAAGAATCAACATGGTCAAACTCATTTCCAACAGGGCCCTTCTTTAAGATCGGTAATATAGAGCTATTGCATACATTTGTGGCTGTTTCTTCTACCACATCTTTATCAATCATGTCCTGGATGATAGCAAGCAGAGCCTTTTCACCAGCCAGTGAAATCTTGTACTGAGGTATGCAAGGCAAACAAGCGTTTGGTTTTAGTGTGATAGAGACAGGTGGAATTTTTAATAAACCGACATCCGTATCTCCCGTCGCCCACAGAGTCGATGGAATAGCAGCGAACTCCGGAGGGAGGGGTTCATTCTTGGTGAAACATTGCCAGATATGTTCGCTAGGTGATTGTATTGTCAAATAAACATCCACAGGAGAACAATGAATTTTAGTATGCAATTTCTTTAGAAAATCCAGTTCTAACAGATTTTCCCCACGATGCGAAGTTAACAAAAATGGAGAATCCACTGTGACCGGGCCAATCATAAATGGGACAGGTTTACAGATGGGGCTTACTAACGGGATTCCAGAAAATCCCACCAAAATGTTATTTCACCCAGACAGAGTAGCCCCCGGGACCAGTGAACGGGCAATCGAACTATTCATTAAACCTGTATCAACTAAAAAGTTTTCAGAAGTCCCCATCAATCGCCCTTTCACATAGGGCCCTTGCTGATAAACGGGTACTGACACCTGGCCCCAACTATGTCCATCGTAGTCCTATGTATAACCATACCCATCGGCTCCCTCAAACGCACAATCCTCATTGCAATAGTACCTTCCTCTCTGATTATCAAAGTAATTCTTTCCTGACTCACCATGCAACATTTTTTCTCTTCGCATATCACTTCGATCTATGCCACCTCAACCTCTTCCTCTTCCCCGCACTGCCCCGTTCCTCGCCAGCAACAATGGACACTGAGCTCGCCAATCCCTTTCTTGTTTACAGTAAGAGCACTGATTTATTCCCAAAGCAACAGCTGGACCTCCTCCTCGTCCAGTTCCCGCCCCCCTCCAGACAAACTCTCTCCCGCCTCGATCTCCGCCTCGTCCCCTTATAACTTGTTGTAGCAATACTCGTGTCTTAAGATCCTTTGATTTCTTTTCTGACTTATCCTTACTCTCATTTTCTCTATGCTTGTGATACTGAGCCATGCTTAGTATAATCGAGGGTGTGGAAGTGGTCCAAGTACTCTCAGCGGCTTGTAGCCGTGCAGAAATCTCCGGTAACAGATTGGTCACCAAACGATTAACAAATAATCGTATACCGCCTTCCACAGACAAATCCTGTCCCCTAAAGTATATAAACACCCCATCGAATCTAGTAAATAAATCCGACACACTCTCTTCCCTTTTCTGTTTTTACACGCTGTCGCTTTATCCCAGTCTACCTTAAGAGGCGGAATCAAGGAGTGCATGTAAGTAATAATCCGACCTGGCAAAGCCAATACTTCAAGTCTAGGTTTATCGCCAGGCTTTCGTTCCTTGTCCCAGTCCTTAATCTGGTCCCAAGTCCCTCCCAACTCTGCAACATGATCCTGACCATGCACCTGACGCCATACGTCAACGGGGACTAGTAAGCCAAAAAATAACTCAATGTCAGCTAAGGTCATGACAGCTGAATAGGCTGCCTCTGTGTGTTCCTTATAGTAGGCAGTAGGGTTTTTACGAGAGTCAGGAAGTTGTGACTTCAGGGAAAGGACCCCACTCCTTTTCCAAGGGGTGTAGACCCATTGCTCCTGAAACCATGCCCCCACATGAGCTTTAGTTATCTGATTCTGATTATCTCTTAACTCTGGTATCTCAGGATCATAAATATAATGGACTTCCCGCATAGGATACTGGGAATCCAAATTAGGATATTTCAGATGTAGTCGCCATCTATATTTCAGTAGAGTCTCTACATTCCTATACACATCTTCCAAGCCTAATTCAAATTTATGAGCCCGGTCCAAAATATCATACATTACTTGTGGGGCTCCAGGGCGTATTGTTGCATAACAGGCTCATAATCTATAAGAGTACTTCATATATTGGTAATAGTATACACAGGGTTCCGCATCCATTGGGATGCCTGATTTGCGACCGTCTGTTTCTCTTCCACCCCTACCGCTGATTGAGTGTACAATCGCCGTGCAGCAAGACCCCCTGGACCTAGAGAGGGGGTTTGATCGGCTAAGGTGGGGGTCGTGCTTGAAGACTGGAAAGCTCAAATTGGTGAAGGGGAAGCCAAAACAACTGTAGCTACGGAAGGAGAGGACAATGCCTCCGGTATTCGAGTAGCTGATCTCAATATTGAGGGAGACAAAACGGAAGAAGTACCCGGAGGGGCAAAAATATGAGCCACGACAGGAGCCGAGGCCACTGGGACCGGAACTGGAGTCAAAGGGACTGCAGGATATATGCGTTGTGGGGCATAAGGGGGAGGCGGACGCGCATCTAACAAATCCTCTATCTCATCCTCTGGTCTGATCCTAGTTACATAACTTTTATCCACCTGCAACCTGTGTTGTCTATTTGCGCAGTCAATATTTTTCTCAGTCTGATCCTCATCATACGCTCTGGCTTTTTGTGTGATCATCTGACCTCCTTTTATTATGCATAACTTCTCCTCCCTAATGCACCTGCGCTTTTGCTTCCTTCTGCCACATATTCAAAGAATCAAACATTGCTTGTCGACTACGTTTAGAAAATAATCGATCCTGCAGGTAATTAATTTTTTTCTCATCGAAAGACCCAGTTAAAGGCCATTGTACTTCCACATTATCTTTGGTATACTTGTGCCACAATATATTAAACAAAATAGGCGAAAGACCATGCTTAACATACATGTCATAACTCGGACTACTCTCTGGCAGGGCAGGTTGACTTTGATCCAATCGTGCGCCCTTTCGGCGACAACAGCATCCAAAACACAATTTACTAAAACACAACATCCTTATTCACTGACAATCTGATTTTATTCAGAAAACGATCTTTCAAACATGGCCATGTTCATGCATTCTCGCACGTCCTTCACCAATCAAACTTCAAACAAGACAATACAAACAGAAACATGTTCAAAGGGAAAAATTCAAAGCGACATGTCCTCTCAATGCAAAAGAATGGAGCCCGTCGACTCCCGTCGACTCCCTCAATCAAATGCAGATTTTCGGACCAACAGATACTAAAATCAGGCAGTCCGGAGACTACCAAGAGACCGTCAGACAGGGTTTAACCACAGACCCACCTACGGACCATCCCGCAATCTTCCTGGTTCACCCTCGGGACTATTCTGACTAAGCCCGCTGCCTTAGCGTCGCTCCAGATATGTCCTGATGGCTACCCAGGTACGACCACAGGCTTTTCCGAGAGCAGTCTGGCCGGGTGCACACCACACATGTCACACCAAGGCGTCCGATCGGTATCTCTATTATTCACCAAACAAGTCCGTGGAGCATTTACCCGTGCAGCCACGATGCTGCCCCGTCAGACCCCTAAAGTTCTCCGTGGTACACCGACCACCAAATCAAATACAGTTAACTGCTACAAAGCGCTGCTCACCTGCGTATTTCCAAAAGACACCAATCAAAATTCACTCACCTGGTGCACGCAGGTACAATTTCGTATTCTCCACTGCCAACTCCTGCAGACCAACACGGTCAGCTCCTGGGTTACGCCCGTAGGACTCCGGCGAAGGGTCACTAGCAGCTGGGGCTCCCTGATCGCGAGAGCGGAGTTAGTCAAAATCTCTGGTCAGTCCACCCACTCGACCAGAGCTCCCCTTTTTTTTGTCCTTTTCTACCCGGTTACGGGAGGAAGACCCCAACCCGGGTTCCCACCAGAGTCGCCAACTGACGTACCATAGAAAATAACATTCGGAGCTATACTTACCAATAGCCCCAATACCAATTACCCAATAACCAGTCAGTTGGCAGTGAAGAAAAGTTCATTTGTTTATTATACAGAATACTCTATTGAGGAGTCTCTCCCATCCTCACCCATCTAGGTGCGTGGAGAAGACTGCTGGCTTACATTCAAAACAACACATATATACTTTCGGCATAGCACATGAAACACCGTAGAGGGAAAAACATACTTGGCTCTTGGCCCTCAACGAAGGACCATATATGGCACACATGATTAGTACAAGGCTCTGTTTTAGTTATTATTGGGGAGGTCAGTAGGGGTGACTCCCTTTCGTCTCAGTGCCCAGGAGTGCAGGCACGGCGCCTTCAGGAATGCGCTTATCGCACCCAAAGCCAGATGCGACCTTGAGTCCCAGGACAAGGGGAAGAATAGCGTGTATTCAGCTGTCTCGAGCAAATCAACTAAGCTTGGGCCTGACAGCCATTGGAAGGTAGCACGTGATCACTGTTCGTGCCTAACGCAAACAGAAAAGATGGCGTCTGTATAGTTTTCGGCCTACTTGATGAAAGCAAAACACACACACAGCATATACCCTTATTAACTAAGCTAAAGAAGTTATAGATTACGTTCTATGCATACCTGTATATTTAAGGATATATAGATACATCATGCTAACATAATATATATCTACGACCCATACCACTAACATAGGGGAAATCAGAGTTTTATCCCTCACCCCCAGGGGGCACATTGAAGTGTTTGACCCCAAATTGCCCTCTGGTGGGGTAGAAAGCTCATTAGATACCAGAGATTATATAATGACATCAAATCAAACAAAAGGATGGAGGTGGCCTACCCTAGCATCAGGTCATACCTCTAAAGCAGAATGTGTAATAGAGTTTTTTTATTCCCCTGGGGGCAGACAGGAGTTTGCTCCCGATTGGAGATGTTGCCTCAAATTGCTGCCCCCGAGGGGTAGAGAGCCAAGTAGTTCCCAGGGATTCTCCATTAGGGACAAAAGAAAGGGGTTCTGTTATCCCACCCTGGCAGTGTGCCATACCCCCTAAGTATTTTTGCCCTCATGGGTGTAGGATGGGGTTTGCCCCAAATGAGCCTCCTGCAGGGAAAGAAAGTTCACTACACATAAAGGATTTCAAATGTGTACGATTGCCTACCCTAGCTATGAGGCACACCTACAATCCAGAAGGGACAATAGAGTCTTTCTGCTTCCCTGGGAGCATATACAGGGTTTGTCCTGTTCAGGCAGATTGCCCCAAATCTGTGCCCAGTGGGTGGAAAGCCCACTAGACACTAGAGATTTTGCACTGGGGCAAAAGGAATGGGTGCGGGCGTCCCCCCCCCCCCTGCCATTGGGCCAAACCCCCACCTCAAAAGGGGCAAATCAGTATTTTAACCCTTAAGTGGAAAGAGAGGGGATTTGCCCACAGCTTGCCACCCTGAAGGCAGAAAGTCCACTAGACACTAGGGATGTCAAAATGCAAACAAAAGTATAGGGGCAGCATACCCTGACTTCGAGCCACATCTAGAATCCAGAAGAGGCTATAGAGTATTTTTGCCACAATGCATACAGATATATAGGTTGTTCCAACTGGGGCAGTTGTGACTAATATGCCACCCAGAGGGTCAAAACCCACTGGACACAAGGAATTATACAATAGGGTCAAAAGAAAAGGGGTGCAGGTATGCCTCCCTGGCATTGGCAAAAAGAACAATTAATGGACAGAATGAAGAACAATGTTATACATTCACCCCAGTACAAAGATATGGACCTAAATCCATCGATTTTTTGCTCACCATGCCAATCCAGTTTGGACCCAGCCATAAGAAAATCAGTCTTGACCCTGCATCCAATGGGAACAGTCCAGCCTGAACTGCCAGGTCAGGTCCTCTCTGGACTGGAAACAAGCATCCTAGGACCGGTTTCGGGCTTACAGCTCTCATCAGCCAGGATAGCTTGACTCCAGTGGCATGGAGAGCACGGGACCCAGGTCTGGGCATAGTTGTCCCACTCGGGGTGACAAATGCAAAAAGAACAATTGATGGACAGAATGCAGACCAATGTCATGCATTCACCCCAGTACAGAGATATGGGCCTAAATCCATCGATTTTTTGCTCACCATGCTAATCCAGTTTGGACCCAGCCATATGCAAATCATTCTTGGCCTTGCACTCAATGGGAACAGTACAGCCCGAACTGCCACGCCAGGTCCTCCCTGGACTGGAAACAAGCATCCTAGGACCGGTTTCGGGCTTACAGCTCTCATCAGCCAGGATAGCTTGACTCCAGTGGCATGGAGAGCACCGAACCCATGTCTGGGCATAGCCGTTCCACTCGGGGTGACAAATGCAAAAAGAACAATTGATGGACAGAATGCAGAACAATGTCATACATTCACCCCAGTACAGAGATCTGGGCCTAAATCCATAGTTTTTTTGCTCACCGTGCCATTCCAGTTTCTACTCAGCCATATGTGAACAGTCCAGCCCGAACTGCCAGATCAGGTCCTCCCTTGACTGGAAACAAGCATCCTGGCACCAGTTTCGAGCTTTGGGCCTTGGCCTATACCATACCCCTAACCCAAAAGGGGCCAACCGATATTTCTGCCCATCCGTAGCAGAGAAGGATTTGCCCCAGTTTTCCTGTGGTGAAAGCCAACTAGATACCAGGTATATCTTTCTATTCCCCTGGGGACTAAAGCATCCCCATCTCAATGTCTAGTGAGAGGAAAGTATGATTATTATGGGTGTTGGTTTTTATGTATGGGCCAGCAGAGTGGGGCTACTTCCCAATATTGTGCCACTGTTGCAAGGTTCCACTTGTCATGTTGAATGGTTGCACTTGTTGGGATTGAGTCAGCCACCACCTGGGGAAGCCTACCAAACTCAGACATTTCTGAAAACTAGAAAACTGAGGGAGTCAATGGTTCTTTCTTTCTTGCCTTCCTCTTTCTTTCATGCCTTCCTCTTTCTTTCTTTCATAACTCCCGCTTTGTTTCCTTGTTTTTTTCCTTCTTTCTCAAGGGCAAGAGCATGGCAGCCAATGCCAGACCTATTGGCTTTTTACAGTCTGCGTTAGCCAAGCCTTTTTGATTTTATTAAAACGATGTGCATAGCATAGCTAAATATGGCATTTTTTAGCCAGGCTTCATCCATTAATCTGTGGTTGTGTCATTCACATTCTTCTTCCATCCACTCCAGCACGCATCAATGGGCAATGTGGCAGCCCAATCCAGCCTCTGACTGGCTTTACTATGATTTAAGACATGCTGTTGTTTCACAATGAGCACATCCACAGACAAAGTAGTTACCTTAACTGCCAGGGAGTACTAAGGCAATGTGTGCTTTTTTGAGACCAAAACAAAATGTTTGTTTTTATCCAATGCTTCTTTTAGATTGATGGGGGCCTGGCAGCTTCTGGAACAAATTATTTTGCAAAAACCGTGACAAAGCAAAACAAGAATTATTAAGAAAAGGCTGACAACCAATGCCAGACCTATTGGCTTTGCAAATGCTTATTATTTTTTGGATATCTCGCTCAGCTAATAGAGGTCATACATGGTTTATGCAATCGGGCTATGTTGATTATAAATTCCGTTGATGCTGACAGTTTTAAAGTGCGAGGAGGCACTAGGCAAAGATGTCCCTTTTCCCCTCATTCTATTTGCTCTTTTTAGAGAGCTATTGGCTATTGCTATACGAAGTGAAAAGACAATCTGCCTACAAAAATGGCTTGGTTAAAATTATTTTTAGATGATGTAATGTTCTTTTTAAGGCCTGAGACAGATTCTCAGGAAAGGGTATATTTAAAATGTTCGCACACTTCCAGATACTAGGCGGATATTAAATCAATAAGCTAAAGGCTGAGATAATTCTAAGTAATTACCCATCAGAAAAAGTAGTTACTGAATTGAAAAGCTGTTATAATGATCTCTCCTAAACGATCTCTCTGTATTATGTATTCGAATAAGATAGACAACCTTTATGATTTACATTATAAACCCCTACTAATACCAATTAGAAATCTGTTATTAAAATGGAAATCGTTGCAGCTCACATTTTGGGGTAGGACAGCTTGAATTAAAATGATGATTCTGCCTATGGTAAATTTTTATTTTGCCACTTTACTATGTTTTTTGCATGCAACTTTCTTTAAGAAAATAGAATCACTGATTTCTTCATTTTTTTGGCAGACTCTAGACCCAGGCTTGCAATAAGCACTTTATTCTGTTCTGCTGCGGAAGGTGGACTAGCACTTCTAAACCTTAAATCTTAATATTATACATATTTTGCACAATACTCAACCAGCTTAAAGATAGAGCAACATTCGAAAACATGTTATAATAATGAATTAATGGAGATCATGATGTGGGATAACACTATTAGGGATATACTGAGATTGGTAAAATCACCCAAAAAAGTGCTCTATAAGGTAATCCAATTGTTCTTGAAAAGGAGAGCTGTTCTAGGAAAACGTTGATATCCGAAATATTAGTGCTTTGGCCCATCTAGACGTGTTGGCCTTTAAAAATCAAGAATTAATCATAACACCATTGTCAGTTGAGATTTGTCCCAGGCAGGCCTTCTAGCAACCATGTGAGACTGGAGCAGCGTAATATTGGCTCCACCCTTTCATGTTTAATTAGGCCACATGTATGTGTACATATGGCCTCATGTATTGGTGTGATGTAACCTTATTAACTTAATGTAGTGAACTTGAACAGTGACAGAAAGTGCATATACTGTGTAATCTTGACATTTATGTGAGCATGTATATTAACGTCTTTTCTTACAGGAGCACTGAGTTGCAGTTCTCACACATTTGTGTGGTTTGACTAATATTGTCAACTCTTACATATCTGCATATTCATTTAAATCATACTCTCCTTGTATTTTATAAATGGAAAATGTATACCTTTGAATAGTGCTTTACATCTATATCGTAACTGTATATGATCTGTAATACTGCATTTAAATGTGTCCTGAAATGCTTTCCGTACTAAAGTTGACCAAAGAGCTTAAGGTTTTGGATTTCCCAATGTTTAATTTTAACGTAAATGCTTGCTCTTGATGCAATGTCTTTTTTGGTGTCATGGTTAAAGAAAGGCACGTTTTGTGAAGGAGATAGCAAGGTTCAAAAGGAGTGTCTTTTGGCAAGGATAAGAAGATTTAATACTACTGTCCGAGCAAGAAATGGAGAAAGGAGGCATTCAAGGACGTTTTAGAAGTGTAGAGCAAAGGAAATACATCTCGAGTGCAGTTGCCAAGATTTTTGTTTGAAGATGAGAAATAATTAAACATGTGACCTGAATTTCTGGAAGGTTCTTTGGTGGGCATAATTGGGCATTGTACTTTAGCTTTGATTAGATTCCCCTTTAGGCTCTAAGAAGTGCAGACCTCTTTGCGAATTTTTGTTGTGAGGCTTTATGCTATACAATATAGTTTACCTTGCAGTAGCGGCTCCTCCACTAAGGCAGAGGAGCGTCGCCCCACTGCTGTGCAGCAGCGAAATAAAGGAAAAATAAAATGATAACTCGAGGTTATTATAATTTTATTTTGTCCTGCTGCGGCAGCTCTGCAGGGCGGGCGGGCTGCTCTGTCACATGAGAAGTGAGAGTGGTGAGCATGCCGTCTGGGGCTGGGCAAACATACATGCGCATTTACCCTGTTCTCCACCCAGGCAGCATTACAGCCTGGGTAGAGAATATGCCCTGGCTCCCATTCCCTGACTGAGCGCAGAATCGCAGCGCTCAGACCAAACAAAAAGCTGCTTTGCGATTTTGTGATTGACTTAGGGAGCCTGGGTTGACTTCCTGATCCTTTCGGTGGTGCTGAACGGCGAGGAAGAGAGACGGAGAAGAGACACTGCGGTGCAGTACGTTTTTTATAATTTTTATATTTTTATTATTTTCATTTTCCTTTCCCTCTCAGCCTCGCCCAACACCCCCGATCGGTTCTTGCTGCGACTGTTACCTTGAGAACTTCTACTGAAGTTCTTCTATGCTGACACCTTTCTCTGCTTCCTTGATGAGATAGGGTTAATGTATTTGTTTATTTATTTATTTTGAGAGTTGTATATAGCGTTGGTTAGACCTGGAGGTATCAGAGGCTTTACATAAGGTTCCACAGATATTGCAAAATTACATCAGTTACACGAATACATCAGTTACTAGAAAAACATTTCAAGAGAGTAGAATATGAAATAAATGGAGCTTAGAAGGGTAAGGGGTATAGATAAATATATGAGACACATTAAAGAGCGAGACGGGGAAAAAGATAGAGCAGATAGGGGGAGAGAGGGAGTGGGAAGGGAGAGAAAGAGGGGATAGTCGGTATGCAAGACGAAGGGAAAGTCTGCCCAATGACTGACTGGGTAGGTGGCAGCCGAGGAGGAAATCCACAGCCCCCTCCTTGCCACTTCTCATCTGCGACAGTGAATGCTGCTCCTCGCGGCGCGCCCAAGCCCCCATTGCTCACTGTATCCATTCGAACGGCCACCATCTTATGGTCAGGCTGCATCTATAATTTCCCTTGCAACTTCAAATATCATTCAAACTGCTGCAAAGGAGATAGATTTAACCTTACTACAAAGAACCCAATTTAAACGGGATCGCCCGCCCTGAGGGCCCGAGCACAGACTCAGCGCCAGGGATTTGACTGTTCAGAGTGCAGTTGGAGCGGGAGCAGTGCTGTAAGGGTTCGGTTCCAGTAGTCCGGATGTAGGATTTTCATCACGGCGGCAGAAGGTCGATTGCCTCACAGGTCCGGAGCAGTTTCACCGGGGGCCCGCTCCCGATGTCACTGCCTCCGCTCTGCTACGACCAAACGGGAGTCCGCTCAAGCACCAGGCGCCATCTTGAGGCGCAATTGACTGGGGAGAATTAAGCCGATATCACGGCAATGCAGCAGCCAGAATGAACGGCGGCCACAGCAGTAGACGCTAACAATCTTCTGATGATGGGAGTTGGCCCTTACTGCTGGTTTTGCGGGAATTGAAGCACCGTACTAGGTTATTGAGCGCAAGGCTTCTGTCCTGTGGTGGGCGGGCCCTTTACTGGCAAACAGTAAATTCTGATTCCCAGCTAGAATAGGGTTTAGTTGGTCTTCTTCGATAACCTTATGTATTGGCAAGCGGATCGAAGCTCCAAATCTACGTATCAGACTTTATTTCTTATTCTTTGTGTAATAGCTACCGAATTCCTCATTTGCTTTATGTTATTGAGGATCAAATGTATCCATTGTTTTGGATATCCTTTATTGATTCTGTATTTTTATACTATGTTTTTGTGACTGATTTATATCCGCCTGGCTTTGAATAAATATACACATTTTATATTTGTCTCGTTCAGTCCCACTACGGGTACCTGGCTCTTTTTTTAAGCATTTAGAAAGTATAATTGGTAGTTTTATTTGGGGATATAGCTGGGTCAGAAGGGACTTAGGTTTAATAAAGCTGACTTACAAACAAGGAGGCATTAAGCTCCCAGATTTTAAATTGTATTATTGGGCTTAATTTGCTGGGCGGATTCAGAGCTTGTTATATGGCATGAAGCTGGCCTGTCCTCATTGGCCTATCAACTGGCATGTGGGCCATCAATCGTATTTCTCCATAAGATCAGAGACACAAAATATTACAAGAGGTTTAGATTCAAGATAATTAGAGACATAACAAAGATATGGCAGGAAATTTGTAAGAAATACCCCCTACCTTTGTTGCATAATTTTACTATACTATGGGGTAATCCAATAATTCCAGTATCGTTATGGATTCAAGTACTGGAATTAATGTAGCCACATCAAAACAGTCTAACCCATGCCTCTATTGTAATAGGTTGGGGAATTAGAAACAGGAATATCATTTTAATCCTGTAAATCGAGTTCATAATCCAGGGTTTACACAGTTCCGGAAACAAAATCCTATTCAGCTGCAGAATGTTCATAGACCAATGTCACCACATTTGTATGTGCCGCAAGTCCCAGTGAAGAAAGTTTTATAACACCCAATGCCACAGCAAGCTGACACTGGTCGCAGATTCCTTTTACAACCACATGAGAATTAGAATTCTTTCCAGGGTAACATTCCTTACCAGCAATAACCCATTTTTGAGACCATTGAGAATTTTGGTTTCGATCAGTTTGCGGTAGAGCAGAGTGGCCCATATGTAGACTGTGAGGTAAATGGGCACACTGTATTATTCTTAGTTGCTACTGGTGCTACCCATTCTACTGTCCCAATAGTGGAAGTTCCAAACCTACCCCTCTTGGGAAGAAGCATCCAAGTTGTTGGAGTTGCTAATCAACAAATGAGGGGCCCCATTACTGAGAATGACCCTGTGAAAATTGAAAATTTGAAGGATAGTCACTAATTCATGGTCTGTGACTCAAGTCCTGTGAGTTTGCTAGGACGTGACTTGTTGTGCAAGCTGAATTGCACCAAGAGGCATGGAGCTCCAGACCCAAGACAAGGTATTTGCCTTTAAAATTGTTAATCACAACCCTGTTGTTGCATTGTACTCTATGATGACAATTGAAGAATTACCCCAGGATCTCAGAGACACCATGAGGTCTGAGGTTTGTGATTTTTTAGGAAAGAACATTGGACTCAATAAATGAGTTGAGCCAGTCTGTATGCAGATAAAGTCAAATGCAGAACATCACAAAATAATCTAACCGCTGAAACAATTGCTGGAATAACTCCAGTAATCAAGACAATGATTCTGCAAGGCATTTTGAAAGAGATTATGGGATGTCAATGTAACTCACACAATATGGGCCTGTAGAAGCCTAGAGGTAAGCACTGCATAGTGAACGATCTTCGCAAGATCAACAATATAGTGATTCCTTGTTGTCCTGAATCCTACTGTGATATCGTTTCAAATTCCATGCGAGGCTGAGTAGTTCTCTATTATATATTTGTGGCAGGTTTTCTCCTCCATACCCTTGCATGAGGACAGTCAGTACCTCTCTGTGTTTAGGCTTGGCAATCATGTTTCAGCATGATGCCGAGTATATAGAGAGCCCTTTTGTTTCAGCCAGATTCTTTAAAAAAATTGAGTCTTTGGTTAGGCTCTGTAACTCTGTATATTGACAACCTGTGTCAAATACTCGAGAAGCTTCCAGAACTGACACTATTGCACTGTTGAACCATTTGGCTGAGAATAGACATAAAGTGTCCCCTAGCAAGTTGCATTACTGTTTGAAAGAAGTCTTGTATCTTGGCCATTACACTGAGAAAGGAGTCAGAAAGGTATCACAGGAGAGAATCTCTGCAATTTTGCAAATGAAACCCGAATGAGGTCAGGATGTTTTTGGGAATGGTGGGCTACTGTCACCAGTGGATACCCAACTTTTCCCTTGTGGCCAAGCCTTTACAGAGGCTGACACACAAGGATTTGGATAGGTCCAAATTATGGGCGATGCTCCTTCATTTGGGCGTGGACAAAAACATTGTGTACTTCCTCGCTGACCTGCACAGGGACCTATCTGCCACAGTGAGGTACGACCGCAGGGGTAATTGTACAGGGAAGATTTGTATTGTTAATGGTGTTAGGCAGGGGTGCATTTTGGCCCCCTGCTCGTCACCCTGTACATTAATGATCTAGGTTATGTTTTATCCGAGGCATGCAAGGACATACCGAGGGTAGGCAATCAATCAATACTGGCATTGCTGTATCCGGACGATGCCGCCCTTTTAGCACGCACAGCGGTAGGGCTGCAAAACCTTTTAAACTCATTTTCTGCTTTTATGAAATCTATAGACCTTAGTGTCAACTTCTCAAAATCACACGTCATGATGGTTGGCACTGAAGTGATAGGGGTAAAAACCTTGCATTGTGAAGGGAATGTGCTGTCTAGGGTATCCACTTTTCCATACCTAGGCATTATCTTTGATAATAAGGGCACATGGTCTCCCCAAATAATAGCTAAACGAAACGTATTGGCTAGATCCATCGTAGCTGTTTTGGGCTTTGCCCGCAAATTGGGAGTTAAACCATTTCAAGCACTGTTAAAGATATATAATGCTAAATGTATTTCCCTTGCAATGTACGGGGCAGACCTCTGGGGTTTTAAGAATGTAAAGGCCATTCAAGTGGCGGAGGATAAGTTCCTGAAAACTATTTATCTGTTCCTCAATCCACATCTGGTTATATTGTCCACCAGGAGTGTGGAGTCGGTTTTTTGGAGGATCGAATAGCCATTGCCCCACTTATAAAATGGATCTCTATCTGGCTAAACCCTGAGCTAGAACTGAATCAGGAAATCCTTAGAGATTGTCTAGCACTTGATTTTGGATGCCGTATCCCCTGGCTGAGTTATGTCCATAAGTTATCTGCTAAATTGGGTCGATCAGAACTATTTAACTCGCCTGATTAGTTGGTGAAAAGGGACATCAAGTGGGTTAAGGACTCCTATAAGTTAGTGGCCTGCTTGGCCAGAGAGGATAGAAAGCTGGTTAAACCGACTGTAAGGGCTCATCAATTGTTAAAAACATCATGTGCTACTGAGCCATACCTGAATATTGTAAATAATTCTAACCATCGCTTCTTATTAACTAGATTCAGGTTGAACCAATTTCATCTACTCCTTGCTGGATCTTCGGGGTGGAAAAGAGAGGAAGATTTGGGGATTTGGTCTTGTGATGGCTTCTCCACTAAAGTCACAATGCACTTTAGCTTCTTTTGTGAGCACTTTCTTCCTATTCGTAAGCGTTTTATCATCCCTCTTTTAAAAGGTAAAGGTTTTATGCAAGTTAATATAGCCCTCCATTATTTGCAGCTACTTTCTAATGTATGGGAGATTTTTAATATTGCTAATTTCCTCATTGTGGCCATAAGATTAAAGAAGAAAATTAGATGGGATTAGTTAATGAGATGATTCTGACGAATTTAATTGTGGTTGAGGATTTTGTTTTTTTAATGTTTACATGGTCTTAAAGGATGTTTTTAAATGAAATGATAATAGGTACTGTATACATTTTCAGTTTGCACTTATTTATTGTATGTTTATGGTTTTCTGTTAATACCTCTGGTCTTGACATAAAATGTTTAGTATACTTTTATGGTTTTTGTTATGAACCGAATAAAGTATTTTTGACGGACTGACTGACTGTGTCAGATCCGGTGCCTTGGGACAATTAATTGTTTGGTTGCCTTCCTAGTGTTGGGAGAAAGTCTCTGCCATGCCCTGGAAATAAGAATGCTTGATTACAACAAACTTTTTTCGCTCTTTTGCAGTAAGAGGGAGGGCTGAACTCTTTCAGTGCTTACACAAGCACATAGAAGTGTCTGTAGACTTGTGGGATATTTCTCAGCTACTTTAGATCTAGTAGTGGTGGCTTTGCCCATATGTCTTAAATCTGTGGTTGCCACAGGTGTAAGCACAGCAAGGTGTGAAGGCATGACACCAACTTGTTGGAACCTAAATATGTCAGGTCACCTAGGGTAGCCTGGCCTAGGGTAAGGCAATATCAACAGAGGCACATGTGTAAAGGTTGCAAGCCACCCCGCAGTAATTCAATGCAATATCACCCAAAAATGACACTACACCAATATTTGAAAAAATACGAGCTTGTTTATAAAAATATTCTTTGCTTTCTTGTCTTCAGAAATTACAGTTCAGTACATTACATTTAATCATGAGATTATTAAGTTCCTCAAAGTTGCCAAAACGTTCTCACTATTTGGCTTTCTAACTCTACATCACATTACAGTAATTCCCAGGGAGCAGTGTCTGCACTCCTCTAGAAATGGTTAACACATTTACTCCCTCTCCACCACTGACATCAGGAAGTACTGGCTAACCCTTCACACTACCCTTATCTCTGGGCTTGCTCTTATGGAGAAATGTCACGATGTAGGCAATGAACCAATCTTTATATATTCAGTAGGAAACAAACAATCTATGTAGACCCTTATGGAAGTCTTTAAGGGCGCTGCACGTTTTGGGCTTGATCCTTTGTTTAAATAAATATTATGCCTTGCTTCTCCTCCCTCGTTTTTGTTTACTTAAAGAGGACAACTTCCCCCTCTCGACCGCTCCTTACTTGTAGAGAATCCGCTGGGCTGGTGTCTTTGATCCCCGGGGGGCGACAAGGAAAAGGAACTGAACCACACTGTGACTCACAAGCCTTTGGGGGCTCCTCTGCTCTCCCCTCCCGCTCAAGCCAGCTCCTACGTGTGGCGCTCAAGCGGGGGAAAGAAGGCACAACAATAAACACGAGCCGCTGCTACCCTCTAGGCCAGCGTTCTTCAATCTGTGGGGCGCGACCCCCAGGGGGGTCGTGGAGTCCTGTGAAGGGGGTCGCAGATTCTGCAGAGTGCAGTTCCTGGCATTGGGCTGAGGGTGCTCACGGCTGAGGCCTAATTCACACCGAGGTGTGAAAAACATCAACGCCTCATTAGGAAGTAAAAGGTCTTTGAAAGACCTGTCAAATACTTGGGTGTGACTGTGTGTGTCCCTGAAGCTGTTACAGCCGGGCTCACATACACGAGCTGGGGGGGGGGGGGCTGGGGGAATGGCTGTAGTGTAGCCCTTTGAGTTCAATGGATGTTGCGCACCTGGAGCTGTGGGTCCCGTGACACGTCCCCCGCCCCCAGTAGGGAGGCACAGAGATGCCCTCCCATGAGTGGGAAAGCAGAATGCAGACGACGCAGAGAGATGCTGATTCCCCCCTCCCCCCCATGAGAGAGGCACGGAAAAGGTGAGTGGATGAATGATGGGTGAATGGATGGATGAAAGGATGGATGGATGTGTGAAAAGGTGGGTGGATGAATGATGGATGTATGGATGGAAGGATGAAAGGGTGGATGGATGAAGGATAGATTGGTGAAGGATAGATGTATGGATGGAAGAATGAAAGGGTGGACGGAAGAATGGATGGATGAAAGGGTGGATGGATGAATGATGGATGGATGTGTAAAAAGATGGGTGGAAGAATGAAGGGTGAATGGATGGATGAAAGGGTGGATGGATGAATGATGGATGTATGGATGGAAGGATGAAAGGGTGGATGGATGAAGGATAGATTGGTGAAGGATAGATGTATGGATGGAAGAATGAAAGGGTGGACGGATGAAGGATGAAGGATGGATGGATGAAAGGGTGGATGGATGGATATGTAAAAAGATGGGGGGGATGAATGATGGGTGAATGGATGGATGAAAGGGTGGATGGATGAATGATGGATGTATGGATGGAAGGATGAAAGGGTGGACGGATGAAGGATGGATGGGTTGATGGATGGGAGGATGAAAGGGTGGATGGATGAAGGATGGGTGTATGTATGGATGGGAGGATGAAAGGGTGGATGGATGAAGGATGGATGTATGTATGGATGGGAGGATGAAAGGGTGGATGGATGGACGGATAAAAGGCTGCATGGATGAATGATGCATGGATGGATGTGTGAAAAGGTGGGGGGTGAATGATGGGTGGATGGATGCAAAGGTGGGTGGATGGATGTATGTATGGATGAAAGGGTGGATGGATGTATGGATGGGAGGATGAAAGGGTGGATGTATGAAGGATGGATGTATGGATGGGAGGATGAAAGGGTGGATGGATGAAGGATGGATGTATGGATGGGAGGATGAAAGGGTGGATGGATGTATGAATCGATAAAAGGTTGCATGGATGAATGATGGATGGATGTGTGAAAAGGTGGGTGGATGAATGATGGGTGGATGGAAGGAAGGGTGGATGGGTAATGGATGGGTGAATGGATGGATGATGGATGTATTGATGGATGGATGTGTGAAAAGGTGGGTGGATGAATGATGAGTGGATGGATGAATGAAAGGGTGGATGGATGAATGATGGATGTAAGGATGGAAGATTGAAAGGGTGGATGGCTGAAGGGTGGAGTGATGAAGGATATATGTATGGATGGAAGAATGAAAGGGTGGACCGATGAAGGATGGATGGATGAAAGGGTGGATGGATGGATGAATGATGGATGGATGGATGTGTGAAAAGGTGGGGGGGATGAATGATGGGTAGATGGATGGATGAAAGGGTGGGTGCATGGATGGATGAAAGGGTGGATAGGTGAAGGATGGATGTATGGATGGGAGGATGAAAGGGTGGGTGGATGAAGGATGGGAAGATGAAAGGGTGGATGGATGTATGAATGGATAAAAGGTTGCATGGATGAATGATGGATGGATGGATGTGTGAAAAGGTGGGTGGATGTATGATGAGTGGATGGAAGGAAGGGTGGATGGGTAAAGGATGGATGTATGGATGGAAGGATGAAAGGGTGGATGGATGAAGGATGGATGTATGGATGGAAGGATGAAAGGGCGGGTGGATGGATGTGTGAAAGTGTGGGTGGATGAATGATGGAGGGATGTGATGAGGTCTAACAGGCGCATTTATGGTTGTCAAAAGTTGATGATGAGGAGTACCAGTTTCTAGAAACTTTTGTCGGAAGGGGGTCCTTACGCCTAAAAAGGTTTTACAAGGGGGTCTCGGCATCAAAAAGTTTGAAAACCTCTGCTCTAGGCGCTTCCCTGTCCGGTTCCGCCTCCGCCTTCCTTGAGGGAAGCGGCTAGACCGGGCATGCGCGGGAGAGTAGCGGCTCAGGCCAGGGCCTGCTCGGCTTCACAGGACTACCTCCTCCGGTCCCGCCCACACGCGCCGACTGACGCGTTCAGTCAGCAGGGCCGGCGCTGAACAGAGACGGGGAAGGAAAGGGTGATTCTCCTCACACGATGTCACCGCCACAGTCACCGGACCCAGGGTGATGAGACCAGACTTTACCAGGCGCCAGTACTCTTGGTGACGCATCGCCAGGCACTCGATTTTAGCCCCAATCCAGTCAATCCGACTACTCCTTGGCAAGGGGCGACCCCAGGTAACGGGGAGATGGGGGAAGAAAGGTTTGATTAGAATGTCTGAAGACTCCTCTTTTGCTCACAGTCCCCTTGGCTGCCGATGGAAGTATCCAGGAGTCCCTTTCCTCAAATTCTGCACTAGAGCCTCTTTCCTCACTGGGCAGGGGGCTTCCCTCAGGTACAACCTCCCTCACCCATGCCTTACACTGGGACCAGATGGGAACAGGTGCCCATGGTCTTCAGGATTTCCTACAGGCAGGGTCAGGACAACAACTATAAGGGTAGAAGGGTGGTGAACCAGTAAGGAGCGTCCCTACAATGGGAGGTCAACCCTCTGATGATCCTACCCCCGTCTTATACTCCAGCCATAACTCCAGCCAGCCTACACTGCAAGACAAAATGGCTGACCAGCATTCCGCCTTATATAGGCTGACCCTCAGAGGTCCAGAAGGGACCAGAAGGTTCTGGAATGCCCTACTCTATCCTATGGGCCAGGTTCCAGGTTTGACAGTTGTGACAGTTGGTAGCCACCATTTTGCGACTCCAAGGATATTCCTGTCAGGGAAGCCCTCTAGGCCTGAGGTGAAAAACTATGAGGGCGAAAGAGCACCTATCCCCTAGACCAACACCTAGAAAAATCTAGTGGACACAAAAAATAAATAAGGGTATGAGGGGCAAAAAGGGAACAAAATAAATAATAAATTGGAGGGACTACGCAAAGGGCCAGACAGGTCTAACACGCATCCCCCCCAGCTGAAAGTGGGGAGAGCTACCCAACCCCTTGGGAGTCCTCATCACTAAGGCGGAAATACCTGGAGAGACCGTCTGCATTGGCGTGGTCCACTCCAGGCCGATGTTCCACACGGAAGTCCATTCCCTGTAGGGAGATGGACCACCTCAACAGCTTGGGATTCTCCCCCTTCATCTGCATCAGCCAACGAAGGGGTCGGTGGTCAGTCTGAACCAGGAAGTGCGAGCCAAACAGGTATGGCCGCGAAAGCTTCCCTCTCAATTGCACTCCACTTTTGTTCCCGGGGAAGCAGTCTCCTGGATAAGAAGACTACAGGCTGATCCAGGCCCTCTTCATTCAGTTGCGATTACACTGCCCCAATGCCATGTTCTGATGCATCTGTCTGGACAATGAACTCCTTGGAGAAGTCTGGGGCCCTCAGGACCGGTGCTGCACACATTGCCTGCTTTAGTTTTTCAAAAGCTTGCTGACAAGCCTCCGTCCAACCTACCAGTCGAGGTTGTTTCTTTGAGGTGAGCTCTGTGAGGGGCGCTACAATAGTGCCACACCCCTTCACAAAGCAACGGTAATAGCCTGTGAGGCCCAGGAAAGCTCGGACCTCAGTCTATGTCTTGGGGGTTCCCAGGCCATGATTGCCTCAATCTTTGCCTGCAGGGGCTGCACTGTCCCCCTACCCACCAAGTGTCCAAGGTACACAACCGACCCCTGCCCAATCTGACATTTGTTGGCCCTGATTGTCAATCCAGCTTGTTTCAGGGCCTGGAGAACTGCTTGCAAATGTTGCAAATGGTCCTCCCAACTGCTACTGAAGAAAGCAATGTCATCCAGATAAGCAGCGGAGAAACCATCCATTCCGGAGAGGACCTGATTCACTAGCCGCTGAAAAGTGGCAGGGGCATTTTTGAGCCCAAAAGGCATCACACAAAATTTGAAGTGTCCCTCAGGCGTGGAGAAGGCTGACCTTTCCTTTGCTCCATCTGTCAAGGAGATCTGCCAGTACCCTGAAGTGAGGTCAAAGGTACTTAGGTATTGGGCAGCTCCTAGCCGGTCAATTAACTCATCCGCCCTAGGGATCGGATAAGCATCAGTTTTTGTAACTGAGTTCAGTCCCCGGTAATCCACACAGAACCTCAGTTCTGGCGTGTTGCCCAGTGGAGCGGCTTTTGGCACTAGCACCACCGGACTGGACCAAGGGCTGTTGGAAGGTTCTATAACTCCTAGCTCTAGCATCTTGGCAACCTCTCCATGGATGCTAGCCTTCACCTTGTCGGACAGCCGGTAGGTCTTTGACTTCACTGGTGGGCTGTCCCCTGTGTCCACATCATGGGTACACAGGTGAGTCCTTCCCGGGGACAAGGGAGATCAACGTAGAGTACTGCTCCAGTATCTGGCGACAGTCTTCCCGCTGTTCAGGAGTTAGGGTGGGAGAGAGAATCACTCCCTCCACTGACCCATCCTTTTCTTGAGACGAGAACAAGTCTGGGAGAGGTTTGCTTTCCGCTTCCTCTCCCCCATCAGTCACCATCATTAAGATGACCTCGGGCCTCTCATGGTGGGGTTTGAGTCGGTTGGCATGAAGCACCCGTAGGGGCTGTCGTGGGGTCTTAAGGTCCACCAGGTATGTGGCCTTACCCTTCTTCTCCAACACCTCAAAGGGGCCTGTCCAGCGATCCTGGAGGGCACTAAGCTCTCCAGGCTCCATCACCCACACTTTCTGGCCAGGCTCCAATTCCACCTGGTGAGCGTTGTGGTCATACCACTCCTTCATCACTGCCTGGCTGGCCTCCAAGTTGTCAGAAGCTTGCTTCCACAACTTCGCCATTTGGTTACTGAAGGCCAGCATGTAGCTCACCACATCCTGGGGGGGTTTCCTGGGAGACTTTTCCCAACCATCCTTCACCAGGCTGAGAGGACCGCGTACAGGGTGCCCATACATAAGTTCGAAGGGGCTGAAGCCCACTCCCTTCTGTGGCACTTCCCTGTAGGAAAATAGCAAGCAGGGTAGGAGGACGTCCCATTTCCTCTGCAGGCTTTCAGGCAGACTTCTGATCATGCCCTTCAAGGTCTTGTTGAACCTTTCCACCAGTCCATTTGACTGGGGGTGATAAGGAGTGGTGAACCGGTAGGTCACTCCACACTCCTTCCACATTGCCCGCATGTATGCTGACATAAAGTTGGTTCCCCTTTTAGACACAACTTCCTTGGGGAAACCCACTCGGGTAAAGATCCCCATTAGGGCCCTAGCCACCACAGGTGCAGTGACAGTCCTCAGAGGGATTGCCTCTGGGTACCGTGTGGCATGATCCACCAGAACCAGGATAAACCTGTGACCAGCTGTTGTCGGTGGATCCAATGGCCCTACAATGTCGATGCCTACCCTTTCAAAGGGTGTGCTAATGACTGGAAGTGGTTCCAGGGGAGCTTTCAGCTTCACCCCTGTTTTCCCACTGGCCTGGCAGGATACACATGTCCGACAGTAGGTGTTGGACGCCACTTTCATCTGAGGCCAGTAAAAGTGGAGGACAAGCCGAGCAAAGGTCTTGTCCTGACCTAAGTGTCCTGCCAAGGGTATAGCATGAGCCAATTCCAGCAGAAAGGCTCGGTATCGTTGCGGGACTACCAAGGCCCTTGACGAACCAGGTAAGGGTACCTTGGGTTCACTGTAGAGGAGTCCATCCTCCCAGTAAATGTGGTAGTGTCCCGCAACGTCTCCTGCTGCCTGGGCTTCAGCCTGTCGCCTCAGTCCCTCAAGGGTAGGGCACTCCCTCTGACCCTTACAGAATTCCTCTCTGGTAGGCCCTCCCTCCACATGCCACTCAGCAGGGATGGGTAGGTCCTCCAGAGAGACTACTTCCCCCTCCATGGACTCCTGGTCCACCACCGCAGGTGGCCGATCTGTCACATGGAGTGTGGAAGCCGAAGCAGGCTCTTCCTGTCTTCGGGTCTGTCCCTTCTTGGCAGCGGGTTGGGCCATTGTTCCAGGCTCCAACCCAGGCGAACTCCCTCTCCGGGCAGTCGCAGACCTTGTGCTCACACAGGCCCAGTCAGGTGTACCCAGCATCGCAGAGTGCGTCCGATATTCCACCTATCTCCAAGCGTTGTGCTCCATATCATTCCCCAGCAGACAATCAACTGGCACAGCAGGGCTTACGGCAACTCGAAGTGAACCTGCAACCCCTTCCCACTCAAAGGGAACCTCAGCCACGGGATAGTGGCCCATTCTGCCGTCAGCCATCGCGGCGGGGTGGAGTACATGGGGAACCACCTGCTCTGGAGACACCAGTTGACTTCTCACCATAGTCATACTGGCTCCTGTATCTCTCAGAGCCTCCCCTCTCTGGCCATTGATGGTGACCCATTGCCCATACTTAGCAGTATTTGGGGGCACCTGGATCTTAGGAACCATCTCCCGTTCTCCCAGGGACACTTAGGTGACACCCGCCCACTCACCCCCCTTATCTAAGGGCAACTCTTCCCCGAGCGCTACACTAGCTACTCCCGGTGGTTGTCCTCTGGTGGGAGGGGGTGGTCTCTTTGGGCATCTGACATCTCCCTTATAATGTCCAACACCACCCCACTCGAAGCAGTGGAGAACCCTTGGCTGCTGGCTTTGGCCAGGATTAGGGTTTCTGGGCGGGTTTGCCTTAGGGGTGAAACCTGTTCCCTTTCCCTGGAAATTGTTCTGGGGACCTTTAGTGAACTCCCGCTGTTTATCTCCCCCTCCTTCTTCTGGGGGGCGCCCTGTCCGGCCTTTTGGGAATCCCCTCCAGTCCCCTTTGAGGACACCCGGGTACTTGCCCAGATGTCCGCCTCCTCTGCAAGCTTCTGGGGATTGGTTAGCTTGCTGTCCACCAGGTGTTGGCGCAGCTCGGGAAAGCATTTCTCGAGTAGATGCTCTTTCAAAAATAGATCATACAACCCCTCATAATCCTTCACCTCACTGCCCTTTACCCAGCCCTCCAATGCCTTTCTTGCATAATCAAGGAAGTCCACCCAGTTCTGGGTGCTTAAATTGTGGCTCCCCCTGAACTTCTGGCGATATTTCTCTGGGGTTAACCCAAACTTCCTGATCAAGGCTAGCTTCATGGTGGGGTAGTTGGTCTGCTCCTCTGGTTCCAGGGCCAGCAAGGTGTCCCGACCAGTAGGAGGCATGTACTTGTACAAACCACCCCCCCAGTGCTTCTCCTGCACCCCATGGGCTCTTAAGGAGACCTCATAGGCAGCCAACCATTTGGCTATATCATTCCCTTGACTATAGCTAGCAATTAGGTCTTTAGGCAAATAGGGTCTGGACTCCCTGGCTGTTTCTCTGGATTCGCTGCCACCATTCATAACAGGAGAGGATCCCCGTTGCAGGGTCTGGAGTTCTAACTCTTTCAACCTGAATTGATGAGCCATCCTCCGCTCTTCCTTCTCCTGCTCCAGCTTAGCCAACTCCCATTTTAATTGCCTCATTTCCCTCCTGTCAGTGAGCTCTGCTTCGGTCAAGCTTCCCCCGGAGACGCTACTGCCCCTCCTAGAGTAGGACACTGGTCCTGGGAGTAGGTTTTCCCCCTCTGAGTGGAATAATCCATCTATCTCCACAACCGTGTCCCGGTCTGTCCCTTCATCCTCCTCCTTCCCTTCTTTGTGTGCTTCCACCCAAGCCCTTAAACTGGTCTGGAGTCCCCCCTTCCTGGCACCATGCTTAAAAAATACCCCCATTTGTTGGCAGAAATCTTTCAGCTGGGCCACAGAAGAAGTGTCCAGTTTTTCCAGTGCAAATTCCATTTTGCAAAAGGCAATTCAAAGTTAGACACACAAGGAAAATTGAGTTACAAGGGCAACCTGAAGCTACCTCCACCCCACCACCAGGAACAAATTTGGAAAAAACAAAAGTAAAAATTAGGAGGGCCGCTAGGAGAAAACTCCAGGTGTAGGCTAGTGGATTACACTCAATTACTGCAGAGTAGTCGCAACCACAGTCAAGATCCCACCGCTAGACACCAACTTGTTGGAACCTAAATATGTCAGGTCACCTAGGATAGCCTGGCCTAGGGTAAGGCAATATCAACAGAGGCACATGTGTAAAGGTTGCAAGCCACCCCGTAGTAATTCAATGCAATATCACCCAAAATGACACTACACCAATATTTGGAAAAATACGAGCTTGTTTATAAAAATATTCTTTGCTTTCTTGTCTTCAGAAATTACAGTTCAGTACATTACATTTAATCATGAGATTATTAAGTTCCTCAAAGTTGCAAAAACTTTCACACTATTTGGCTTTCTAACTCTACATCACATTACAGTAATTCCCAGGGAGCAGTGTCTGCACTCCTCTAGAAATGGTTAACACATTTACTCCCTCTCCACCACTGACATCAGGAAGTACTGGCAAACCCTTCACACTACCCTTATCTCTGGGCTTGCTCTTATGGAGAAATGTCATGATGTAGGCAATGAACCAATCTTTATATATTCAGTAGGAAACAAACAATCTATGTAGCCCCTTATGGAAGTCTTTAAGGGCGCTGCACGTTTTGGGCTTGATCCTTTGTTTAAATAAATATTATGCCTTGCTTCTCCTCCCTCGTTTTTGTTTACTTAAAGAGGACAACTTCCCCCTCTCGACCTCCTCCTTACTTGTAGAGAATCCACTGGGCCGGTGTCTTTGATCGCCGGGGGGCGGCAAGGAAAAGGAACTGAACCACACTGTGACTCACAAGCCTTTGGGGGCTCCTCGGCTCTCCCCTCCCGCTCAAGCCAGCTCCTCCGTGTGGCGCTCAAGCGGGGGAAAGAAGGCACAACAATAAACACGAGCCGCTGCTACCCTCCAGGCGCTTCCCTGTCCGGTCCCGCCTCCGCCTTCCTTGAGGGAAGCGGCTCGACCGGGCATGCGCGGGAGAGTAGCGGCTCAGGCCAGGGCCTGCTCGGCTTCACAGGACTACCTCCACCGGTCCCGCCCACACGCGCCGACTGACACGTTCAGTCATCAGGGCCGGCGCTGAACAGAGACGGGGAAGGAAAGGGTGATTCTCCTCACACGATGTCACCGCCACAGTCACCGGACCCAGGGCGATGAGGGCAGACTTTACCAGGCGGCCAGTACTCTTGGTGACGCCTCGCCAGGTACTCGATTTTAGCCCCAATCCAGTCAATTTGACTACTCCTTGGCAAGGGGCGACCCCAGGTAACGGGGAGATGGGGGAAGAAAGGTTTGATTAGAATGTCTGAAGACTCCTCTTTTGCTCACAGTCCCCTTGGCTACCGATGGCAGTATCCAGGAGTCCCTTTCCTCAAATTCTGCACTAGAGCCTCTTTCCTCACTGGGCAGGGGGCTTCCCTGAGGTACAACCTCCCTCACCCACGCCTTACACTGGGACCAGATGGGAACAGGTGCCCAGGGTCTTCAGGATTTCCTACAGGCAGGGTCAGGACAACAACTATAAGGGTAGAAGGGTGGTGAACCAGTAAGGAGCGTCCCTACAATGGGAGGTCAACCCTCTGAGGATCCTACCCCGTCTTATACTCCAGCCTTAACTCCAGCCAGCCTACACTGCAAGACAAAATGGCTGACCAGCATTCCGCCTTATATAGGCTGACCCCCAGAGGTCCAGAAGGGACCAGAAGGTTCTGGAATGCCCTACTCTATCCTATGGGCCAGGTTCCAGGTTTGACAGTTGTGACAGTTGGTAGCCACCATTTTGTGACTCCAAGGAAATTCCTGTCAGGGAAGGCCTCTAGGCCTGAGGTGAAAAACTATGAGGGCGAAAGAGCACCTATCCCCTAGACCAACACCCAGAAAAATCTAGTGGACGCAAAAAATAAATAAGGGTATGAGGGGCAAAAAGGGAACAACATAAATAATAAATTGGAGGGAGTACGCAAAGGGCCAGACAGGTCTAACAGTCATCCTTTAACGATGTACATGCCTCACTCTGTTTAAATACTGGTGACCCGTACTCACACACAGCACTTGACAAACAGCTGCCTGACCCAGTATAAGCAGCTCAAGCTGGCAGCTGAAAATGTTACTCTGAAGAGGTGTTCTGTTTGAAATCCTGTCACCCAACTGCCTCTTCATGGGACTGTGAATGAGGAAAATTAAGGGCAGCATGAATGTCTCGATGTTACTGAACTGTGCACCACGCCGAGATCAGATATACAAGATGAGCCACTACATGAATCTGATTTTGCACTATTTGTGGATGGCTCATGTTTGCAGGACCATGAAGGAAATTTATGAGCTGCATATGCAGTGTGTATAGTTTCAGGAGTAGTAGAAGCTTCAAGGCTCCAGGGAGTGTTGTCAACACAAGTGGCAGAATTGACTGCTGTTTCTCAGACCAGCAAAGAGTGACCAGTTTCAATGATAGTCAGTACGGTTTTGGTAATGTTAATGATATCGGACAGTTATGTTCTCAGAAGGGGTTTATGACATTCTCGGCTTCACCTATTTGGAATGGGGATTAAATCAGAAAACTTCATGATTCATTACAATTGCCCACACAAATTGCTGTTGTGATGTGTGCGGTATATTGTAAGGGGGATGATTATTGATGAAGTTGCCAGATATTGTACTTATAATGCTTGTACTTCTAATGGAGAATATACAAATGAGGGAACAGACAAGACCAACTATAATCTGTTGTACACTACAGCTGATCCTTGGGATGAAGTCAAGAGGTTGCAGCAAGAAGTATCAGAATCAGAGAAGCAGAGTTGATTCAAAACAGGCTGTGTCAAGAAAGATGAGGACAAGATTTGAGCTTCAGCAGATGGGAGATCAGTGTTGTCTAACACCATTTTACCATGGATGGCCAGAAAGTATCACGGACCTCCTGATGTTGGAAAGGGATACAATGGTCCATTTGTTTTGGCAGACTAGGATGATTGCATTGGTTTAGGTTGATGGCTGAAGCATTGTGCCACAGATGTGTTGTGTGTCAACTGAATAACGTGGGGTAAAGAACTGCTGTAACACAGAGTCGCATAGGAAGATCAAGAGGTTCTTTCAATAGGATGCAGTTGGATTTCATTGATATGCCTGTGTGCAACGGATTGAGGTACGTGTTGGGTGTTGTGTGTATCTTTTCACAGTGGTTTGAGGCATATCCCACATGAACTAATGATAGTCTTACAGTAGCAAATCTTTTGTTGAGGGAGTTAATACAGTAATTTGGCTTCCAGACTTCTTAGGAATCTGAAAGAGGCAAGCACTTTAATAACGAAATCCTGAGGATATTGTACGTTGCTTTACAAGTTGAACAGAGACTGCAGTGTAGCTACAAACCTCAGGATTTGGGTCTTGATGCACAGGTAAATGGGACTTGGAAATCCAGGCTTGCAAATGTGTGTGCTTCCACGTTCTTGAAATGGCCTGATGTGTTGCCGCTTGTGTTGGTGAGTCTATGCCGCATACCTGATCGAAGGATAGGATTGCCCCATTATGAGATTATCATGGTTAGAACAATGAGGTTGCTAGCAGTACCTGCAAATACATTTATGAACATTACTTATGATCTGATACTTGATTACTGCAAAGGACTGACTGATGTGGTGCGTTCTGTGTGTCACCAGGTTGAAGATGTCACAGCCCTGTCTCACCAGATGCAGTGCCATGACTTCAGCCCCGGAGACTGGGTCCTGGTGCAGAAACATGTCCGAAAGAGAATTTTGGAGCCTAGTTGGTGTGGGTCATTTCCAGTGATCCTTGTTACCATGGCTGCTGTGAAGTGCAGAGGTCTCCCAAACTGGGTGCATGCTGCCCACATTTGTCGAGTTCTGTGTGTCTTTGATGATATAATAGCACCTCTCGCAGATGCTTCAGCTGTGTTCGGAGGCCACAGGAGCAGATTTGTCAAGCTGTTGGAGACCAGCAAGAATCTGAAAAAAGCACTTGTTTGACCTGAGGAGGGTCTTGAAGAGTTGGTTGTCGAAGCTAAAAATTAAGGGGCTTGTCCTGTGGTTGTGACTGAGCCGGCCAGACTCAGACACAAACAAAGGGCCTGATGCTGGAGAACCATGAGTGGCTGTAGGAGAACATTGGCCGAGAAGGCAGGAGAGGGGGAGACTGGTCCAGAAGGGAGAAGGTGACCTAGCAGTCATCCCGGCGGATACAGAGGATTCCGATCTGAGTGATGGAGAATGGAGTTGGGAATACTTTCAGAAGGTCAAAGCGATCAAAAATGTCTTGCTGAATGTACTCCTTCCCTGAATGGGTAACTTCCTTGCAAATGACAGAGAGAACAAGTTCTGAAATTTCTGAAATCATAATGAAATTTCTACTGAAACTTCAAGAACTTGATCGTCAGTTTGATCTTACATTTGAAATTCGTTTGTTAGTGAAAATGAGTACCTTGAGACACCTTATTCTGGACGTGGCTGAGTTTTCTTTCTTGTATGCAAAGGAGTTTTCTGTGCTAGTTGACAAACTGAAAAGTTTCAACTGTATTACAATGCAACCTCACATGGTGCAGGCGCAAACTCCTATTTCTCTATGGGAGCTTGGGCGGCAGGTGGAACCGCCTGCAGCACAAGCTCCCATAGAGAAATGGAAGTTTGTGTAAATCCCTGCACTGTATGCCTGCCGCACGGTTCTGGCATTTACAGGGGGGGCACCATAAATGCCCTCCAGGCCAACGATTGGTAGGTACTGGAGGGATGGGGGACCCTGCTAGGGGGGCCAAGTAGCTTTCTGACAGCCTTTCCAAGTCGGAAAGTACGACATGGAAAGGCTGTCAGAAACCAACATCATAATCCCGACAGCGGAAACGCCATCCATAAGGGATTATGATAGGTATCCGACTGGCCGACGGGGTCCTTGATCCTGTCGGAACACAGTTGGATTGACAAGCCAGTTTACCCTCCAACCACTATCATTGAAATTCAGTGGTTGGACTGTAAAGCAACGGGGTTGATCAGTGAGTCTCCGTAGAGCGATCGGAGGCTTCCTGACCGACATCGTAATGAGGCACTTTGTAGGGAAGAAAAAAGAGTCACAAAGACTTTGTACATATTTTGTTGAACATCATTTCAATTTGGTTTTCCTGTTTGCACAGGTGGATACTAACAGAAAAGACTGTAGCTCCTACGTTCCACCCAACGGTTTTGATTCTAACGAAGAAATGGAAGCCAATTCTAATACTAATAGGCATAGTTACATGATAGCAGTCACAATAATAGCTGTAGTTGTCATGTTAATCATCATTCTTATAGTATTATATCCAGCTACTTACAAGTCAATAGAAGCTAACCCTAGTGCTGCTCAAACTACACCACATCCTGCTGCTAATAGCTGACAGTTATGGGGGGGGGGGGTAAGAAACTGCACACAGAACAATCTTGAGGAGATTATGTTTCAAATGTTTATTTTAGATTGTTGTACGGATATATTGACAATATGAATGAGAGAGATTGTAATGTGTGCACTCAGTTGCCTGCATCTGTAGCAGAGGGGATAATGTGCCATTATATCCCTTTGACATATGGAATTTCCTGTACTTCTATTGAGCTTATTCTATAAACAGGGTAGTTTTCAATATAACTTTTTTCAAACTATGATTTGCTTCTCTCAGAAATCAAAAATGTAAATAACATTCCTTATTTTAAAGTTGCAGAGGTAGAAAACAAGTATTTTGTATCTCTTAAGTCACTGGACACTGCATACAGACATACACATAATTTAACCTGTTCTATGTCAGATGTGGAGAAGAAATTCTTGAATTTGGTGGAGGACAGAAGAAGAGATCTAGAGTCAAAATCTGAAACTGATAAAGAGCTCATGAAACACCAAAGATGGAACAATGAAGAAATGTAACATCAGTGTGAAGTGATTTACCTACCTTGACCTTATATTGGCAACATAAGGGAAAGCTATGTATACATGTTGATTAAAGTTATATATACCTGTTACTTTTAGCACAGAGTGACTGTGAACGCGTTTTTGAAGTGGAGGGTCGAATGATCTTTTCTTGAAGGGACAGGATCCTGTGATTCCTCGAGTGTATTTTATTTTCAGACAGTATGCATATTTTAAATTACCCCATAGATGGCATGGTACATGCTACCTTGGTATAGTTTACCCAAACATTTATCATATGCCACATTTCAATGATCCTATATGGATAACGAAATTTAGAACAAGACAAGCTTTTAGTGCAGCAGAAGTGGTTGGAGATATTTTGGCGCTATAATCCGATCTGTAGGCGTGGTTTTGAATGATCTGAAAATTAGAAAGCTGTCTAGAACAGTGGCTAAACTGGGAAAATGGTTTGAAAACCTGGGAAGTTGAATTTTGGGTGCCATCTTGAAACCCCTTTTGATAATTGCTCTTTGTGTAATATTCCTATTCATGATCTTTAAAGGATACAAGTATGCACAGGTTATAAGGGAGGTAAAGAGGAAGAGAGCAGATGTAGAGTTAGAGGAGAGTCAAAGTAGATACTGCGGGGATATGAAACATCTAGAGGATCCTAGGCGAAAGATGCTAAAGACTATGAGGTTTAAATGATAAAAATCTGTCATGGCATGATTCACCATCAGAGAGGGGCCTGGAGCAGCATAATTCTGGCTCCACACTTTCATGTTTAATTAGGCCACATATATGTGTACGTGTGGCCTTATTTATTCATGTGTGGAAACCTTATTAACATAATGTTGTGCATTTTAAGAGTTACAGAAAGTGCATCTACTGTCTAATCTTGACATTTATATGAGGATGTATATTAACATCTTTCCTTACAGTAGCAATGAGTTGCAGTTCTCACATATATGTACATTTGTGTGTTTTGACTAATAGTGTCAATTCTTATATATCTATGTATTGGTTCAAATCATACTCTCCATGTATTTTATAAATGGAAAATGTATACATTTGAACAGTCTATACATCTATATTTTAACTGTAAGCATTCATTTAAACATTTACTGAAATGCTTGCCATACTAAAAATGAACAAAGGTCTTTAGCTTTTGGATTTCGCAATGCATAATTTTAACGTGAATACTTCCTCTGGGTGCAATGTTTTTCTTTCCTCTGCAGGTGCAGTTAAATGATCTCATGGTTAAAGAAAGGCACGTTATGTGAAAGAGATAGCATGATTTGACAGGAGTATCTTTTGGGCAGGGTAAGAAGATTTAATGAAGCAAAGGAGGACTACTGTCCAAGTGGAATATGGAGACAGGAGGCATTCAAAGAGGTTTTAAATCTGTAGACCAAATGAAAGAAATCTCAAGTGCAGTTGCCAAGATTTTGTTTGCAGATAATAAATAATTAGACCTGTGACATGGAATTCGAGAAGGTTCTTTTGGTGGGTATAATTTTGCATTGCACTTTAGATTTGTTGAGATTCCACTTTAGACCGTAGGAGGTATTGACCTTTTTGCAACATCTTTGTTGTGTGGCTTTATGCTATACAATAAACTTTACCTTGAGAACTTCTACTGAAGTTCTGCTATGCTGACACTTTTCTCTGCTTCCTTACTGGGATAGGGATTCCCTTATTCCCAGCTAGAATAGGGTTTAGCAGGTCTTCTTAGACAACCTCATGTATATGCAAGAGGATCTAAGTTCTCAATCTACACATCAGACTTTGGGCCTGATTACGATGTCAGTCAGACCAACCTACAGAAAGCCCTTTGGTGCGACCACCGTATTTCAATACTGGCCTGACTTTGTTCGCTTCTGGAAGAGACATGGACAGACTCCTGTGGCCTGATTTTGTTCACGTCTGGAAGAGATGTGGCGGTTCCCCTGTGGCCTGACTTTGTTAAGCAGATAACAGATAACAATAATGTTGATTCTGTTGGCCGTGTCCAACCCTCATTACATAATCAGTGAGAACTCAAATAGCCTAGGCAAGTTCTTCTGATCACCACCTCACCTAATAGACAAGCAGCCCAAAACTGACACAAGCATTATTTATAATGGACCGGTAAGTTACATACAAGCCAACACAGTGAGTTATGGCAACTTGAGGCTATGATTCTTCAAGATCTTTATGTTTTTATTGATTTTTATTGAGTGGGAAAATATTCAACTTAAATAAGAGTACATGCGAGGTGTTTACTTTAAATTTTATTAATGCAAATTATGGAAGTATTTCCTGCCCACCCTTTTGTGACTGTATTCCACACACACACACTCATTTTTTCTCTCTCTTCAGTGCTTGTCTCCCATGAAATACAAGGTATCTGCAATCTGAAAAATGGCGGCTTCCCTTTCAGTAGCTATCGCCTCTCGCCCATTCTCCCGTCCTTCAGACAATGACATTTCCAGAGAAGGGCTGGACAGGCGAAGCCCTCCTCGGGCCCTCACTGGGGGCCAGCGTGGTTCAGGTTTTCCTTCTGTTGCTGGAGGTAGGTTTCCAGGCGGCACACATGGAGTGGGAGTGGCCTGGGGAGAAAAATATTAAGACTTAAAATTAAAGTGACTCCCCAATTGTGGTCGTTTATTGCATAGGTAATGACAGTAGCAATACCCAGGCAAAATAACACTTAGAAGATGCGCCTTTGTGATGATTACCTAAAAGAAACAGAAACCAATAGAATACAAAACCGTGACAAATTGAGAAAAACATTGATAAAATATCATATTAAACAAACGGTATACAGGGAAACAAATAAAACAATTAAACAGCAGTTCTGTCCTATTTGTTTCTTTCTTCCCCCAATCACACCCTCTCCACCAGCGGAGCAGGGAAAGGGGACAGCTTATAGTCCTTTGTTCCTGCACTGACAATAGAAGGTATATGTATATATATATATATATATATATATATATATATATATATATATATATATATATATATATATATATATATATATATATATATATATATATATATATATATATATATATATTACCTACTGGCGGTCGCCAGTAGGTAGTTATAGTTAGGATTTTTTTCAATGTTAAATCTGAAAATTCTATTTGGAATAACTTTGGCGCCGGTTGACGAATCTGCCTGAAAATTTCCTCAAAATGGCCTTGCGGCGTTCCGGTCCTTCCCTGAAAGTTTGGGGGGGATTCGTCAAGCGGGGGCCGAGATAAAAGGGGGGTCCCAAAACGCGTTTTCCCCATGTTAATTTCCATAGGGCGGTCGATTTCACTTTTAGCCCGAACGGCTGAATGGATTTCCACCAAACTTGGCAAAATTGTAGGGACTGGTAGCCCGATGTGCCTTTGCTATGTCTCAAGATATGTGCTCCAGTGGATTTTGAGTAATTAAGGTTCAAAAATATATATATATCTATAGCCGCGCTCCGGTACGCGCACCGGTACGCGCACCGGGCGCTTACCGCGACTTGCGCGCAGAAAGCTGATTGGCTCTGGGATGTCTGTAAACATTCTAAACAGTCCGGAGCGGCCGCCATCTTGTGTCTCGGTAGGATCGAGACACGAGAGGTGGCCAAAACAAAGAGGGAAATGACCATAAGGGGGCAGAGTAGACCCCCCTTGGCCCCCTAGGTTTGATGTGGGGGCCATAAAAGGGCCCCGCGGAGCAAAAAAAAAATAAAAAAAAAATTTTATTTTCGCGGGGTGAGCGCCCGGTACGCGCACCGGTACGCGCACCGGTAAGCGTACCGGGGAGTGTACCATGGGGAAAAAGAATGACAGTTTTAAAAGTAGCTGTTTAAAAAAAAAAATGTTTTGTTGTTTTTTTTTATACATACACATACATATATATATAAATGCATATTCATATATATATATGCATATATGTGTATATGTGTGCGTGTAGAGAGAGGTAGAGAGGTAGAGGTGTAGAGGTAGAGAGGTAGAGAGGTAGCGGTAGAGAGGTAGAGATTAGTAGAGAGAGAAGAAGAGAGAGGTAGAGAGGTAGAGAGTAGAGAGTGAGTAATAGAGAGTAGAGAGTGAGTAGTAGAGAGTAGTAGAGAGCAGTAGAGAGAGTAGCAGAGAGTGAGTAGTAGAGAGTAGTAGAGTGAATAGTAGAGTGAGTAGTAGAGAGTAGTAGAGAGTGAGTAGTAGAGAGTGAGTAGTAGACAGTAGTAGAGAGTAAGTAGTAGAGTGAGTAGTAGAGAGCAGTAGAAAGTGAGTAGTAGAGAGTAGTAAAGAGTGAGTAGTAGAGAGTGAGTAGTAGAGAGTGAGTAGTAGAGAGTAGTAGAGAATGAGTAGCAGAGAGAATAGTAGTGAGTAGTAGAGAGTGAGTAGTAGAGTGAGTAGTAGAGACTAGTAGAGAGAGAGTAGTAGAGAGTGAGTAGTAGACAGTAGTAGAGAGTGAGAAGTAGAGAGTGAGTAGTAGAGAGTAGTAGTGAGTAGTAAAGAGTGAGTAGTAGAGAGAGTAGTAGAGAGTGAGTAGTAGAGAGTAGTAGATAGTGAGTAGTAGGGAGTAGTGAGTAGCGAGTAGTAGGGAGTGAGTAGTAGAGAGAGGGTAGTAGAGTAGTAGAGAATGAGTAGTAGACAGTGAGTATTTGAGAGTAGTGGAGTAGGAGAGAGTAAGTAGTAGAGAGTAGTGGAGAATATTCCAAAGTTTGGCACAGCACCACTTTCACAATGAGTCCAATCAAATCATATCACTTAGAGTCCTTATTGAAGCGCTGAATCTTGGTGTATATTCAAATGCTTTTATTTTCCTTAAGTTTATGTACCACAGCCAGCCGAAAGGTTTCGTTCTGTACAACAGAACTTCTTCAGGGCGTTCTTATTTCCTTCAAGTTATGTCGGTATCCAGTTGTCATATAACTAGATATTTCTTCCAAATGTTAGACGAGACATAAGTATATTCTTATTCAAAGTGATTAGGTATCAATTTTACCCACACAATTCGGGCAGACTTGAGTAATTTATAGCATCCTCAAAGTCAGTCTTTCAAAAATTCCAAAGTATAGGACATGATAATCCAAATCCAAATGTTTCTCAAGAAAAGTAATTTACAATCGTTCGGAATATCGGTGTTTGGGCAGATATGATCCAGGGACCCCCAGTATGCAAGGGGAATTAGTCCCCCCTCTACAAACGCGCCAGTGGCCTGCATTGCAGAGAGGTGTAACAAGGGTGTGGCCTCATTACACTTCTCTGCAATGCAGCTCCCTCGCGCATACTGGAGGCTCCTGGTGGACCAGTTGACCCCAGGGACCCCCAGTATGCAAGGGGAATTAGTTCCCCCTCTGCAAACGCGGCAGTGGGCTGCGTTGCAGAGAGGTGTAACAAGGGGCATAGTCTCATTACACCTCTGCAATGCAGCCCCTGGCGCATACTGGAGGTTCCAGGTGGGCTAATTGGCCCCCAGGGGCCCCCAGTATGCAAGGGGAATTAGTTCCTCCTCTTCAAACATGCACGGGGGCTGCGTTGCAGAGAGGTGTAAAAAGGGTTGTGGCTTCATTACACCTCTCTGCAATGCAGTCCCCTGGCGCATACTGGAGATTCCTGGTGGGCTTTCAGGTCTTATATAGTTAGGAATTAGCATTAAAAAAACCTTTGAAATTCACTGAAAAAACCATAGGTTTCATACCAGTTATAGTTAGGAATTAGCATTTAAAAAACCTTTGAAATTCACTGAAAAAACCATAGGTTTCACACCAGTTATAGTTAGGAATTAGCATTTAAAAAACCTATTAAATTCACTGACAAAACCATAGATTTCACACCATTTATAGTTAGCTGGAAATTTTACTGACATAAAACCATTGAAATTCCCACGTTATAGTTAGTTGGACTCACTATAACTTGCGCGCCTGTAATGCACTGCTGATGACGTCACATATTACATCACTCATGACATGGTCAGTGACATCACTCATGACATCACTGATGACACCATCCTTGTGACAGAGTGACAGACCTAATTTCAGTGTAATGTAACGCTTGAAACACATATTCAAAAATAGAAACAAACATTTTCAAAAAAATGGAGATACCCAAACCAGTAACAACAACCAATTCAGTAATTCCACCATCTATATACACATCCACTCATTCACCAACAGTTCTATATAGTCACTCATATATATACTCACTCATCATATGTAGTGATACACCTATACATCCTGTTACACATCAGCAGTCATCCAAAAGTTACTCACACACATACTCACACATGCAAATAAACTATTGAACATCCATTTATTTGCATATACATTTATACACACACTACCACCTTACTTCTAAGGAAACTTACCCATACTTACTCTCTTAAACAATCACTTATAGAAACACATACTTATTTAAACAGGAACTCCTACAATCTCTCACTATATATACTATACTCACTTATATACATCAATACTCACATATACTAGATTAAAACATATGTCGTTACTAATGAAGACACTAGTGAGACAGTCATTCACTCACTAACACACACATATACACACTCATCCACCCATACAGTCCTGCACATATGCTGTCTTCAAAACACATACAAACAGTGAGTCAGTCACCAACCCCTGCAGCCACTTATACACAAAGAGAAACACTGATACAAACATTTAAATATTTAAACAATACTCGCTAATATATGTATTCACTAAGATACACGTAATAAGCCAGTTACCCAACCAATTTTTTTTTTAAAAACATCCATTTACACACTTATTTAAACATTTATTCTTCCATCGACCTTTACAAATACATATATAAAACAAATTTATTTTTCAGAAAGACACACATTCACTGGATGGTGTCATCAGTGATGTCATGAGTGATGTCACTGACCATGTCATGAGTGATGTAATATGTGACGTCATCAGCAGTGCATTACAGGCGCGCAAGTTATAGTGAGTCCAACTAACTATAACGTGGGAATTTCAATGGTTTTATGTCAGTAAAATTTCCAGCTAACTATAAATGGTGTGAAATCTATGGTTTTGTCAGTGAATTTAATAGGTTTTTTAAATGCTAATTCCTAACTATAACTGGTGTGAAACCTATGGTTTTTTCAGTGAATATTACCTACTGGCGGTCGCCAGTAGGTATATATAGTTAGGATTTTTTCCCTATGGGATTTCTGAAAATTCTATGCCTAATAACTTTGGCGTTTGTGGACGGAATTGGCTGAAATTTTCAGGAAAATGGAACATTTTGTTTCTGAGCAGCCCTTGAAAATTTGGGGGGGTTTTGTGGAGGGGGGGCCGAGAAAAAAGGGGGGTCCCAAAACGCCTTTTTCCCATGTTAATTTCCATAGGGCGGTTGGACTCACTTTTAGCCCGAACGGCTGAATGGATTTTCACGAAACTTGGCAAAATTGTAGGGACTGTTAGCCCGATGTGCCTTTGCTAGGTCTCAATATATGTGCTCCAGTGGATTTTGAGAAATTAACGTTTGAATCAAGATATATATCTGTAACAGCGCTCCGGGCAGCGATCCGGTTAGCGAACCTTTCGCGTATCGGAACTTTGCGATGCGAAGCTGATTGGCCCTCCGGTGTCTGTCAACATTCTAAACAGTCCGGAGCGGCCGCCATCTTGTCTCTCGGTAGGATCGAGAGACAAGAGGAGGCCAAAACAAAGGGGGAAATTGCCATAAGGGGGCATAGTAGATCCTCGTTGACCCCCTAGGTTTTATGTGGAGGTTTTAAAAGGGCCTAGGAGGGTCCCAAAAAAAAATTTAAAAATTTTTTTTTTGCGTGGTAAGCGCCAAGTTCGCGAACCGGAAAGCGTTCTGGGCAGCGAACTTTATGGATAAAAGAATGAAAGACTTTTCTAATACTGTATGTTAATTATTTGTTGGTTTTGTTGATTTTTTTTTAATATTTTTATTTTTTCAGCAATTTTTTATTGTTGTGATTGTGTTTCAAAATTTAATAACATTTCTTACATTTAACTACTTTATGAATTACATATAAAAATGATTAAAGACTCAAACAATTTTTTAATATTACATATAATTTTATTTTTCGGATTGTTTTTCGAAATTTACTAGAACGTCTAGCATTTCACTGTCTGATATGTGTTCTTGTTCAGTGAACATAAGTTCAAACATTTGACCGTCATCATAATGAAGTAAATGATCCACTGATTCCACACATTGAACTAATTCATGGTCCCGTGATTGATCCATGAAATCAGAGTCATCATTGTCCTCAATTTCTTTTTCTGTGTTGGTCTCCAGAACAATTTCGAAGGAAACATTCTGCTCACCTTCCATTTTATTGCTGTAATTTGCATAAAAAATAAATATATCAGTAGAGATAGGGCACTGTTGGGTTTAAGTTCAGACAGGCATTTGTGAGTTTATACCAGAGAAGTAATCTATGGGCACTGTATGGTTTCAGGCGTGAAGTAGTACTATTAAAAAGTGCCTGTGAAGAAGCTTAAGTAAATTCATAATTATACCACAGAAACCTAAATCAGTCCATAATTATAATAAAGAAGCCTTTCTCAATGTCTAACTCTTACAGAGGGATAGTATATAACTATCTGAAAAAGTTTACCATATTTACTTATAGTGCACAATATACTTCAGTTTTAAAAATAACAACTTACCTTTAGAAACAAGTTGATGTTATTATTGATATTCTAAATGATATATACAACAACAAGTAGTAGTCAAAATGGCTGTGTTTCCTTCTCTCCCTTTATATATATACAGGTATATAACCAATCAAATGTCAGGTAATAAAAGTAGAAAATGAAAGTAACATTTTCATTGGTTGTCAATTCCAACACTTCAGATGTGTTTTGTGAAGTAATTTACCTCACGGTATTTGGAGAGGTCTACAGGCTAAATGGCTAAATGAAATTTCAATGAAATTTGTGAGAATGGAAGGGATTGTTATGTAGTATGAGCTAATGTATATTTGGTGAGAGTGTCTCTAGTCGTTTTTCTGTAAATTACTTTCCCACCTTTTTTTTGGACCGCTTTCCGGGAAGCGGCCCGGTTAGCGAACCTTAAGCGTCACGGGAATCCACCATTTTGTGTTTCGGTCGCATTAAGATACAAGATGGAGGGCAAATAATGTTTAGAATGGGTAGAAGGGGTCATGGTAGACTTATCTTGACCCCCTAGGTTTTCTGAGCATGGCTGAGGAGGCTTATATGTGCGGAAAAAAACACTTTTTTAAAAAAAATTCCGCGAGGTTAGCTTTCGGTTAGCGAACCGGGTAGCGCTCCGGGGAGCGAATTTTGTGGAAAATTAGTGAAAAAAGTTAGAGAAAAATAATAATTGTGAGTGATCAGATGTAGGGTAGCTCTGAGAAGAGCTTTTGGGTTTATGGTACATTTAGGTACTTATAAGTAGGTACCAATGCACAGTCTTAAATTCAGAATGAAAATTCTGTTGCCCTCATCTGAGAAGTGAACTCCATCTCCTCTGTAGATATCTTGCATGTAGTAACGCAAGTTATTGTTGTAAAGAGAGCCCATTCCATGGTCTCTCATGTAAGCTGAAACAGATTTGTTTACATGCTTCCTCGCTTTCTCAATTTGTGGACAAAATTGGTTGGACCACCTCCATTTCTGTCTTTGGCATATATTGGAATATACCAAGGCAGTTTTAGGAAAAAGTGCCATTAATTGCTCAAAGGTGTCCTTTAAAAGCATTTCCAGACCTACCCCTGTCAAAGTGCCCAAATCATTACCTCCACAGTGCACTATTAACAGGTCAGGTTTTGGCAAATGCATAAAGGTTTTCACCAATGGTATCAATTGGTGACATTTTAATCCTCTTTGGCCCAACCACTTAATTTCCACATCTTGTAAATTGAGGTTATGTAAATTTCTGCTCTCAGCATACCTTTGAGCCCAGTGGATGTAACTATGTCCAAGAATCCAGACCTTAAACATGGTGGGTGAAGGTTGGGCTGCAGTCAGATGAAGTGTGGTAATGAAAGGGCAGTTAAAACAGTAGGAGTTTCTAAAGAAAAAAAATTGTGGATTTACAATGCTAATGATTCATTAGCAGTGATTGGTGCATTTCCATTTCTGAAAACAGAAAGTTAGGGTGCATGGATGTGTTCCTTGAAAGATGTAATTTGAATGGTCAAGGAAGAAACATTTAATGAAAGATTGCACTGGATACGCAGGTGCACTGAGAGTTCAGAGTTCAATTGAAACATTGTTGTGTGAATTTGCAAACATGAGAGGTCTTCCAGGAGGTGGTTGCTATGGAAACAAGGCAGACAGGGCAGAGGGGGGAAGGGTTTTGATTTGAAAAAAGTGAGGGAAGAGGAATGATTGGCTAATATGAGAGATATGTGAAAAGAATATCTGTATTTCTGTGCTTTCAATAGCTGCAGCCTTTGGAGTGCATCCTTTTTCTTCTGCTGAAGACAATTTGGTGTATTTCTGAGACTGTTTTCAAAACTCAAAAAATATTTGCTAAGGTGAGAAAAGATTTATTTAATTTAGATAGAGAATAGTATGATTTAAGGAGAAAATGATGAAAAAAGCTGTGTTTACAAAATGTGGTTTTGTCTCTAGTGATATACTAATAGAATTAGTTTCATAGAGGAATTGTAATTGCATATTTGGTGTAACATTCTGGCATGCAGTAACACAAGATATTGTGATACATGGAGCCCATTTCATGGTCTGTTATGTAAGCTGAAACAGATATGTTGCATTTAAAAACGATTTAAGAAATCAATTACATTTCTGGATATGTACTGCTAGAGCTTCATAGGTTGTTTTGGGCCATATTTATAAGGTATTTGAGTGTCTAAGATGTTATGTTTGCCTTTTAAAATGTAAAGTGTTCCTCATGGGGCAAGTGTCTTGTAAATACGCTCCCACTTGTGCTTTGCAAATTTAGATTTTGATTATGGGAGTTACCTAGCCATATTAATAGTGTCCCAAAAATGGTGCTAGGGAATTGCAGAAAACACTTTCATGTGTCTCAAGGACATTTTTAGTCATTTCTTCATGAATGCAGGTATACAATTGATTTATATGCTGTGTTTAAAAACGAATTTTGAAATGAATTAAATTTCAGGATATGTACTGTTAGAGCTTCATAGGTTGTTTGGGGTCATATTTAGAAGGCATTTTAGTGTCTTTGATGTTATTTTTCCCTTTTTAAATGGAAAGCGTTCCTCATGGGGCCCTGAGCAGTTCTTAGCCATGTTATTTAATTGGAAGTGGATAACATGGCTAAGAGCATTTGCTGGAAAATGCATGAATATCGCTGACTTTTCTGTTATATTCATGCATTGTGGCAGTTTTTTTTCACATTGCTTCATGGGTTGTTTGGGTTCATATTTAGAAGGCATTTTAGTGTCTTTGATGTTATTTTTCCCTTTTTAAATGGAAAGCGTTCCTCATGGGGCCCTGAGCAGTTCTTAGCCATGTTATTTAATAGGAAGTGGATAACATGGCTAAGAGCATTTGCTGGAAAATGCATGAATATCGCTGATTTTTCTGCTATATTCATGCATTGTGGCCGTTTTTTTTCACATTGCTTCATAGGTTGTTTGGGTTCATATTTAGAAGGCATTTTAGTGTCTTTGATGTTATTTTTCCATTTTTAAATGGAAAGCGTTCCTCATGGGGCCCTGAGCAGTTCTTAACCATGTTATTTTATTGGAAGTGGATAACATGGCTAAGAGCATTTGCTGGAAAATGCATGAATATCGCTGACTTTTCTGCTATATTCATGCATTGTGGCAGTTTTTTTTCACATTGCTTCATGGGTTGTTTGGGTTCATATTTAGAAGGCATTTTAGTGTCTTTGATGTTATTTTTCCCTTTTTAAATGGAAAGCGTTCCTCATGGGGCCCTGAGCAGTTCTTAGCCATGTTATTTAATAGGAAGTGGATAACATGGCTAAGAGCATTTGCTGGAAAATGCATGAATATCGCTGACTTTTCTGCGATATTCATGCATTGCGGCCGTTTTTTTTCACATTGCTTCATAGGTTGTTTGGGTTCATATTTAGAAGGCATTTTAGTGTCTTTGATGTTATTTTTCCATTTTTAAATGGAAAGCGTTCCTCATGGGGCCCTGAGCAGTTCTTAGCCATGTTATTTAATAGGAAGTGGATAACATGGCTAAGAGCATTTGCTGGAAAATGCATGAATATCGCTGACTTTTCTGCTATATTCATGCATTGTGGCAGTTTTTTTTCACATTGCTTCATGGGTTGTTTGGGGTCATATTTAGAAGGCATTTTAGTGTCTTTGATGTTATTTTTCCCTTTTTAAATGGAAAGCGTTCCTCATGGGGCCCTGAGTAGTTCTTAGCCATGTTATTTAATAGGAAGTGGATAACATGGCTAAGAGCATTTGCTGGAAAATGCATGAATATCGCTGATTTTTCTGCTATATTCATGCATTGTGGCCGTTTTTTTTCACATTGCTTCATAGGTTGTTTGGGTTCATATTTAGAAGGCATTTTAGTGTCTTTGATGTTATTTTTCCATTTTTAAATGGAAAGCGTTCCTCATGGGGCCCTGAGCAGTTCTTAGCCATGTTATTTAATAGGAAGTGGATAACATGGCTAAGAGCATTTGCTGGAAAATGCATGAATATCGCTGACTTTTCTCCTATATTCATGCATTGTGGCAGTTTTTTTTCACATTGCTTCATGGGTTGTTTGGGTTCATATTTAGAAGGCATTTTAGTGTCTTTGATGTTATTTTTCCCTTTTTAAATGGAAAGCGTTCCTCATGGGGCCCTGAGCAGTTCTTAGCCATGTTATTTAATAGGAAGTGGATAACATGGCTAAGAGCATTTGCTGGAAAATGCATGAATATCGCTGACTTTTCTGCGATATTCATGCATTGCGGCCTTTTTTTATCACATTTGCAAGCACTTCCTAGCCATGTTATCCAATGGGAGGTGGATAACATGGCTAAAAGCATTTGCTTCAAAGGTTGTTTGGGGTTATACACCATTTTTGGGAAATTATTAACATGCCTATCTAACTCCCATAATCAAAATCTAAATTTGCCAACCGCAGGTGGGAGTGTATTTACAATAAATTTGCACCATGAAGAACGTAAAATAGCATACTAGATACTCAAATAACTTATAAATGTGGCCCAAAACATCTTATGAAGCACTAGTAGTGCATATTTCTAGAAATGTATTGGTTTTCATTTAATGATTTACTTCATTGGTAGGTCTTCACATGTTTTTTTACCTTGGTTTTTTTCAGTGAAAATCTTATCTGCAACCATGTGTTGGCCTCACCTCAAATAAACAAAACAGGTGATGGACTGAATGTGGATCAATGACACACATTCACCCCAGTCTAAAGATCAGGGCCTAAACAAATCTTTAGATAGGCTACATCTTATCGTCATCCTGAATTAATGATCTAAAATATTAGGGAGTGATTTATGAGTGTTGTATGCCTGTTTTGTACCATTGAGTGTCATTTTTGTGATGCAGTGCTGGTGGAAAATATTTGCTATGTTAAATAATTAGTACGGCATTAAGTTTTAGATGACTGTTATTTATTTACTGTTTGGTAATAGTGGTTAATAACATTTTATATTATATTTTTCCACAGGTTCAACTGCAGATTCTTTCATAGTTTGGTAAATGCCTTCCAGAAGTCGAATACGAAAGGCTAGAAAACGTCAAAGACAGCAGGATGATGTTTTATTGCAGCAGTCCTCTTCCCCAAATACTTGTCAAAACACCAAGAAAGGTCCGGGTAAGAGCACGAAATCATTCTTAAGAAATATTTGTAGTAAAAAAAATTTTGCTCAAAAAAATGTTTCAGTTCACAAAAAGAAAAATAATTTAAATGGAAAGGAGAGACCCATCACAAATGTTACTGGTAGAGGAAGAGATAACTCTGTGCATGATAGTAGAAGGAAACAACAGTTTAGGGACATTCGAACTCGGATGTTCCGTAATAGGATATTAGTTAATTTATTGAAAAATATTAAAAAGAAAGGCCAACAGAAAGCGGCATTTTATAGGAAGAAGAAAAATGTAAAGAAAATTATTGATCATGCTTTTGAAATTAAGCGAAAGTTGTTTATTTTGGTAATCAATAGAATTAGGAAACTAAGCAAGGTAATTTCTGATTTCAAAACAAAAAGTAGATGGAAGAGAGTAGTAAATCGTACTAACTTTTGTGAAGTTTTTTCCGGAGAATGGATGCATAGTTCAAGTTCTGAGGCATTTTTTAATGAGGAGACTTATTTTCAGGATAATGATTTGGTGCATGCAGTTGACATCAGTGGTCGAGCTTATGAAGTGAAGGATGGTTGTCCAGTTGAAAAAGAACAACTTGTGACAACAGAGACAGAAGAGGCGCTAAGTGATGAGGTTTTAGGAAGACGTCCTAAGGGTCCTGTGTACATTTGGAAGTGTAGTTCTATTTGCAGTGTGCGACAGGTTTCCATCAATTTGCTTTGTGATTTTATACGGACATTTAATAAGAAAAGTTTGAAGCAGAAAATGAAGTTGTTGCAAGATTTAGATCCTTGCAGAGTGAGACAAATGACAGGTTTCCGTGGTCATTCGCTGGCTTGTCTTTCCAGGAGAGTATGCCAGAGTGTTTTTCATCATTTCAGGATGCTAGCAGTGCATCATAATAAAGTGAGAAAATTAGTGAGAATGTTGTATTATGCTAAGAGTCCAGCAATTATGCTTAAACAGTTATGTGCTGCTCTTTTGCATGGTTCTGAAATAGATGTGAAGAATCTTTGTGAAGAAATTGAGTTTTGTTACTTTGGTAGTAAAGATGAGAATGTTCAAATTGACCCTGAAGTAGAGGGTAATGTGGAAGATAATGTACAGGTTTCCAGTACAGATAATTTTCAGAAGGAAATTGCCACGTTTCAGATGAAATCAAGTGAGAGGCCTAATTTCACTTGTGTATGTTGTCGACGCACTTATTATAAGAATCAGACTAAGGTAGTTGATTTATATGCAAAAAGTGAAAGGGAAAAAAATAGTGAATGGAAGGATTTAGCCACATACTTGATGGTAGAAAATTATTTTGATTTGGGATCGGATCAACGTGTGTGTACTTATTGTTGTAATAAATTAAACCAAAACCAGATGCCTGCTAGGGCAGTTCATAATAATCTGGAATTGGTTGAGATTCCTTCTGAATTGAAGGATTTAAATACTTATGAATCTATTTTGATTCAAAGTATCCATCCCTTTCAGGCTATTGTAAGAATGGAGCCAAAGACAGGGAAGTTACCTCCAGCAGATTTACAGAGAGGATTAAAAGGAAGAGTTGTTTATTTGCCTCTAGATTTGAAGAAAAACATTAACACAATTGGAATAGAAAAAGTGGAAGAGGAACCTCTGGTTATCTTGGTTAATGGGGTTCCGACAAAGAATAAGAAAATATGGCAAGATTTAGTGGATGTTAGGAAAGTCAAAAAGGCAACAGTGTATTTGAAGAAAAATAATAAGTACTATAAGAATGTATATGTTGCAGAAGAGGAAGTAAGTGATGAAGAGGATAGCGATTTGTGTGTAGGCCAAATTGAGAAAGTAGAGGCCTCTAAAAGTGAAGAAATATATGAACATTATAGTGTTCATCCTTTGCATTCCAAGGAAGTCATGGGGAATGCAATTGAGTTGTTTCAAATGAAACAAGCCAAAGGGAGTCCCATTAGTGTTTGGGAGGAAAGTTTGGAAGCTCGGTGTTTCCCACAGCTATTTCCCACAGGTCAAGGAGGAAGATATGATGAGCGACCTCATCAAATTCCTGCGTCTGAATACCGGACTTTACGATTGTATGCAGAAGATCCTAGGTTTCGGCAATGCATTCCCTATTTGTTTCATCTCCTGTTTGAAAGTGATCTGTCTGGACTGTCATATGCAGTGAACCACATCTTAAAAAGTGGTATACACATGCGAAACATCTCAGCAAGTGACTTTATGCATAAAGTCAATGTCCAAGACAGTATTTTGGATTCTCACTTAATTAATCTCATGGCGTGTCAGCGTGGTACTAATGAGTACTGGTACCGTCGTCATGGTGATTTAAAATGTATGCTGAGGAACTTAGGAACTCCAACATGGTTCCTCACTCTGAGCTGTGCCGAGTATGGCTGGGAAGACTTACTTGAATTTCTACGAGAGGCAAATGGAAATATTGAAAACATTGAATTCAAGACACCTGGAGAACTGTGTTCTTTGGATCCTGTGAATGTATGCAGGTACTTCAATCATAGATTTGAAGCTATGATGTCTTTCATCACAAATAAAAAGAATCCACCTCTTGGAGAGGTGTTGGATTTCTTCTGGAGAAAGGAGTACCAAGCAAGAGGTGCCCCTCATATACATATGTTGCTGTGGATCAAGGATGCACCTAAATTTGGAACAGATCCGGATGACTTAGTGATGAATTTCATCGAACAGTATTCTACGTGTGCTGTTCCAAACGCAACGGAGAAGAAAAGTCTAGGAGAACAAGTTCTACGTTTCCAAAGCCATCGTTGTGGAAAGTACTGTCGTCGTAAATTCAGAAACAAGGACAAGTTTTACACCAAATGTCGTTTCAACTTTCCACGACCGGTGATTTCTAAAGGAAGAGTGAACAGTTTGATGTCTTCGCTGCGACATAATGTGACGAGGAAATCACCCAAGAATACATACAATTTGAAAAGGAATGAAGAGTCCAAGTATATCAATGACTACAACCCAGTGATTTTGTCCATGTGGAATGCCAACATGGATATACAGTTTGTGGCTGACAACTGTATGGCTGTGGCTCGGTATGTGACATCTTACATCACCAAAAGAGAAAAGACCGAACTGAAGGATATGTGGGAGGACATTTCCCATGAAAAGAGCCTCAGCAAGAAGTTGTACAGTTTCAGTCTGAAGATGTTGTCGCATCGAGAAATCGGAGCTTACGAATGTTCTGATCGATTGTCTTCAGCAAGTCTCTATGCCAAATCCAGGTGTCTCGTTTGGGCGAGTCTTGGTCTTGCTGCAACGCGAAATCGAGTTCTAAAACCTGTTCGGGAAATTGAGTATTTGGCAGAAAAGGAACCAAACAGTACCGACATTTTGAAGACCAACATGTTGGATACATATTATCCAAATCGAAGCAGTCACCTTGAGAATGTTTGTCTATATGAGGTTCTCCAAAATTATATATTCAAGAGGAACATCAAAGAAGATATTGAGAAAGGAGTGTATGCTGTAATTGGAAGTGAGGGATGCCTGGTCAAGCAAAGAAAATGCCAATTAGTAAACCATCGAAAATTGAGTGGCGAATCTCCAGAAAAAAAGGAGTTTTTCTATTTAGCACTTTTGCAACTTTTCAAGCCTTGGCGTGCAGAAGAGGAACTGCTTGGAGATTTCCTCTGTTACGAAGACTCTTTCAATGCAGCCAAGGAGTCCATAGAATGTCCTGCTTTTTCTAGATATCAAGAAATGCTAACTTTGGAAATTGAGCAGGAAGCAACGATTGCAGCCGAGATTGCCAGAGACAGTTCTCAGGACAGTCAGAGTTCTGTTTCATTGAGTCAAGATCCACTTGGAGGACCTATTATCGAAAATGAAGCTGCCACTGCTATGAATGAAGTAGAAAGAGCCATGGCACATGCTCAGGAGGATTCAGTTAACTTACAAGACTTGGAAAAACAACTCAACGTTGAGCAGAGGAAAATATATGATGAAGTTACCAAGGAAATTGAGCACGGATTAAGTCATGAGAAGAAAGAGTGCTCATGTACATCGTTGAAGCCTGTCCGACTGTACGTGAGTGGAGAAGCGGGAACTGGAAAAAGTTTCCTCATTAAAGCAATCTCTTGTTATTTGCAGGAAAGGACTGAGTCATCGCTGTCTTGTGTTGTCACCGCTCCTACTGGACTGGCAGCACATAATATTAAAGGTATTACTTTGCATCGTCTACTGATGCTGCCGGTGGAGCATGACAACAAATTACAATACAACAAGTTATCTGGAGATGCTTGCTGTGAAGTTTCAAGAGTCTTGAGGAAAATGAAACTACTTATCATTGACGAAGTAAGCATGGTTTCCAATGTCATGCTTGCCTTTGTGCATTTGAGAATGCAAGAAGTACTTAAAACTGAATATGATGTCTTATTTGGTGGGAAACACATCATTGTTTTCGGAGATCTTCTACAGCTGACACCAGTAAAAGGTCAACCTGTGTTCAAAATACTCACGCATGAAGATACCAGGAAGTGCCTAGGGAGCATTGGCAACGTCAATATATGGTTAAACTTCAATTATGCAGAACTGCATCAAAATATGCGTCAGGCAAAGGATGAAGATTACAAGAATATTCTACAACATATTAGAATTGGAAAAGTGACCGAGCATGGGAAAGAAGCTTTAAATGCACGATTACTGTCAAATTTATATCCCAAACAAGAGATTGTGCCTGAGAATATTTTTCAGAAAATTACTGAGAAGAAATCCGGGATATGTCTCATGCCAACTCTTGCAGAATGTGCCATCTTCAACAACAAAATGTTGAATTTAGAAAAGCAAGAGATTGTGAAACTTGAAGCTATCGACAAATTAGAGCATATGGGATCAACTATTATTTTGTCAGACAATTTGAAATCAAAATTGGATTCATTAGAGAAGACTATATCTAAGACAGCGGGTTTTGAAAAGACTCTGAATGTGTGTTTAAATTGCCGAATCATTTTGAGACGGAATTTACATGTAGAAAGAGGTCTGGTAAATGGATCAATGGGTAATGTTGTTGATTTTGAGAAATACAGAAATAGAGATGGAATAGAATTCTTAAGAATTAAATTTGATGGCATTGAGGAAGTACAGAGAATTGCTCGTTGTTCTGCTAGGTTTTTGCTTGTTAAAGACTTATATGTTCGCCGTAAACAGTTTCCTGTTTGCTTGGCATATGCGGTGACAATCCATAAATCGCAAGGTTTAAGTGTAGACTGTGCATTGGTGAATATTGGCAGTTCAGTGTTCAAGGAGGGTATGGCATATGTGGCATTGTCACGAGTTAGAACTTTATCGGGATTGTACTTGATTGACTGTGATGTCACAAACATTTGTGCGGATCTAGATTGTGTTAAGGAATACAATAGGTTAAGAAGAGAGTATGCGCCACATTTGCCTCAATATCCTTTGTTTGAGAAACGTGTGGTAGGCCGGAAACGTAGAAATAGCAGTAATAGTAGGGAGGTTGTTGCAAAAAGACTAAAAGTCAATGAACCGAAAGTTGTTAGCAGAAAGAAAGTGGATACTGTTGAAGAGATTGTTGGTTTTCAATTTGAAAACAGTTCTGGTGTCAACTGCTATGCAAATGTTGTTGTTAATGTTCTCTTTTCACTAGAGAGTTTAAAAGAACAGATTGTGTTCAATTCAGAACAAAGTTTATGCTGCTTGTTGAATTCTGTGTTAGTGAAATGTAGCACTGATCGAACAAAAGTAGAAAGTGTGTCTGAAGTTCGTTATCTGTTAGATGAATGTTCAGGTCAAACAGACTTCTCTGAAAATAATCAGCAAGATTGTCAGGAGTTTTTAATGTATATGCTTGATATATTGCAAGATGAGGGTGTAGATGTAGATCAACTGTTTGGGCTTTCTTATCAATGGCAGCATGACTGCGAGAACTGTATGGTATCAAGTACTACTAGTGTAGACTCAGAAAGATTTATATATTTAACTTTGCCAGACAGTAAATCAGTGTCCTTTAATAAGCTAGTAAATGCAGCGGATCACAACATGGAGTGTAGCCAATGTAAATGTGATATGATGTCAACATTATTTATACGTAGATATGGCCAGTATGTCATTTTAATGATGCAACGATGTAGGCCTGATGGATCAAAATTGTCAACTTTAATAAAAAATTTTGTGGCTTCTCAGCTGTCAATATCAGGGAGGACTTTTGTTACTGTAGCAATTATCTATCACGATGGTCCATCAACAACATCAGGACATTATACAGCTTACTTAAAGTCTGGAAACGGCTGGTCATTCTGTAATGATTCTGTTGTAACTTTCAAAAAAAAATTGCCGTTTGACCTTAAAAATTCTTACCTGGTGTTTTTAAAACCAAAATTTTAAGTAGAGGGAATGTAAGTCTGCAATGCTGTCTCGATTAAAAATCCAACTATATAAACCTGATGCAATTAAGTCTGCTTCATAGTAAGCAGTATCAGTGTCATAGGAAAAGGAGAACATGAGTGACAAAGAAGAGTAAGTTATTAGTAGTCCAGGATTGTGAAAATAATCTCAAATATTTTATTTTTGAAAGTTGCGAAAATAGAAAATGTCGGGATTTGATTGGAAGAATAACAAGACTTGCGAATCGCGGCAACATGATTTGGCCTAGTGGAAACATGTGATATAATGAGAGAAGTCTTTTTTTCTATGTAACATATTTTACGTATCGATGGAGGTTTTCTTTCAGAAAGTGGCGGGCTGAAAATATTTGTAGCACAACAGAGTGGATGCTGTTCATAGGAGATCGTTCGACGTCATTGAAAGTAAGTTAATTTTAAGGAGTTTTGAAATCAGATTTCTTAGGTTGTATGGGTTTTTTAAACACAGTCATTTTGATTGTGTTTTTTTTTCCCCGCTGTTGCATGATGAATACCTTCAAGTCACTGATTTAAGTGAAATTTGATACATTCTGAGAACAGCAAAAATAAACCATTTAACATGTATAATTAATGTTATGCTTTTTGTACTTATGATATACATTTAGAAATGTGTGGTACATATGGGTAAGCTGAGTTCTGTAAATATCAATTTTAATGCTTAGAGTGCTGTACTTCTGAGTAGTGTTTTTTTAAAAAAAAAAAAGAGGCCTCACCTCAAAGAAAGCTCTTGAAAGAACACATCTTATTTGCATCCTAAAACAATCATTTACAATGTTAGACACAATTTCATGATGGCTTTACATCTTTTTTGCGCTGCTATTGCATCACTACTGTGAGGCATTAGCAGTGCAAAAAAAACATCATGTTCCAAAATAGGCTCCAGTTCAGCAACATCAAGATACAGTTTCTTTCGAATATATATCTTTAGGATTGTGTAGGGGACGTAGAGAAGCAGAGACTTCTGTAAATGTCAAAGTTGTTGAAAAACTGTTTGTTTTTGAACCTTTTCCCTTGTCTTTTCTAATTTTTAAAAACATGTTTTAATATTTTTGGAAATGTTTGTTCTTTGTTTTACAGATTGAAAGTATTAAAAAATATTTTAAAAAGGTAACAAGAATTATAAGGTAAATGTTTTCCACTCTTTTTACCTGCAATGCACTGCTGATGATGTCATTGACACTATCTCTCATTTACTCTCTCTAGCTGTCTTTCTTTTTACATTATTCTATGTTTACTTCCCTTATACTAACTCTTCTTTTTTTTAAAAAAATATTTTTTTAGTTCGCTTAAGGTTCGCGAACCGGTCAGCGAACTTGAAGCGAACCAAAAGAAATAGAGCTTGCCAGAGTGATAAACATTCTAGCAATTTTGTTTGAAAGGGGAGGTAGTTCTGAAAAGAACTGTTTTTTTTTGTTTTTGTTGTTTTATATTTTTTTTTATTTTTTGAACATTTTTTGATTTTTTTGTATTTTTAGAACTGTTTTATGTTTTTTTTGTGTTTTTTATGAAGGGGAGACAACAAAAAACAGGCTTTCAAAACGGCTCAACTGGAGCAAAAAAAAAAAATTACTTTTTGGGTGCTTTAGGGCATTTATGATTTTCAAATGCAATGTTCATCAGGTTGACACTCATGTTGCCATATGACAACATAGCACCACAGTAAATGCAAGTTAACTTCATGTGCTGGAAGTTGGGTTGGATGTTTGGCACAGTCTCTTGTGCCTCTCTTCCCGTCAAAGACAATGTGGATGTAGATCTTGCCACAGGAGTTGCCGTCGGATTCTCTTCAAGGTCCCTTAATTCAGCCCGGCTGTAGTTATTGGGATGCCACCTGCTCATGTGACGATGCATTGTATAGTTCCCCATACTGTACTTCTTATCTGTGCCTCTTGACAATCTGTAGTCACAGATGAGGCAGGTGGCATATTTTGCATTTACTTTCTTAGATCCAGGAGGGATGCTGAAAAACTGCCAGATGAAACTGGTTTTTCGTTTAGAAACCCGGGGGAACTCTTCGACAAATTGTGGTTCCTCTCTGTCCTCTTCTTCTTGCTCATCTTCCTCCTCTCTGTTAGTCAAAATTTGACTAGGTGGTCCTCTCTTCTTATGAGGAGGTGGAGGTGGTGGTGGGGGTGCACCAGCTGCAGCAAGAATGGAAGCCATTGTGGAACTTCAGATAAATGGTCTTTCTCTCACCAAGATGAAAGTCAGAGTGAGGAAATAAGGAGGGGTTTACATGATTTTTGGAAAACAAAAGTTCTGAGCCAATGAAAAGTGTTATTTTTAGGTCACATGACCTAGTCATACATCATTTGGAAACCAAAAGTGAAATGAACCAATGAGAAGTTTGATAAACAAGTCACATGACCTGTTCCGCTTACGTTACGCGGCGCGCGCCGCGTCCCAGATCGCTTCCGGTTCGCGGTCCGGAGCACTTCCGGGAGCGCTAACGCGACGCGTCATTAGACGCATTACGCGATAACGTGATACGTCGCGCTTCCGCGACGCGTCACTGTTCCGCTAACGTAACGTTGACCGGTTCGCGGACTAGATCGCGGCATCAAGATGAGCTAACGGAAAGCTTCCCGGTTCGCGAACTAGAAGCGAAGAAAAAAATATAAAAAAAAAAATTATCAATAAACATCTAAATATATTTTGGGATTTAAAGAATAATACATTTTACAGCTACAGATGTTAGCTTTTAAAAAACCAATGAAATTCACCGAAAAAACCATAGGTTATAGACCATATATAGTTAGAAATTTGCATTTAAAAAACCATTGAAATTCAATGAAAAAACCATAGGTTATAGACCATATATAGTTAGGGATTAGCATTTACAAAACCTTATTTTACTCACACAAAACCATTGAAATTCCATATATAGTTAGTTGCACTAACTATATATCGCGCACCCGCAATCCACTGCTGATGATGTCACATATTACATCATTCATGACATGGTCAGTGACATCACTGATGACATCACTGATGACATCTCAAATGACATCACTGATGACATCACTGATGACATCACTGATGACATCACTGATGACATCTCAAATGACATCACTGATGACATCACTGATGACATCTCAAATGACATCACTGATGACATCATGACACACCAATACCAGTTACTACATACGCACTCACTGATTCCTACGTCTACACACACATTCACTCATTCACCCATACAATCACTCATACATACAGTTACTCATTATTACAACACTATCATATGCACTCATACACCTATGCAGACACTCACACACTGCCACTCATCCATGGAGTTACTCACACACCTAGTCAGTCCTGTAAAGAATCAATCACACTTCCATTTCCTCATCTATACAGTTAAACACAGAACACCATACTTCAGTGACATCACTGATGACATCTCAAATGACATCACTGATGACATCTCAAATGACATCACTGATGACATCATGACACACCAATACCAGTTAATACATACGCACTCACTGATTACTACGTCTACACACACATTCACTCATTCACCCATACAATCACTCATACATACAGTCACTCATTATTACAACACTATCATATGCACTCATACACCTAGTCAGTCCTGTGAAGAATCAATCACACTTCGATTTCCTCATCTATACAGTTAAACACAGAACACCATACTTTTCACACATATACTAACACATACTTACTCTCTTATACAATCACTGATACAAGTACACATTGATATGCACAGAGTCACACACCTCCCAGCCAGCCACACACACACTCAGTCTTCCATACATCCACTCATTCTTCAATATGTAAAACATATTTAAACTTTACAAAAACACACAGACACTAGATGATGTCATCAGTGATGTCATTTGAGATGTCATCAGTGATGTCATCAGTGATGTCACTGACCATGTCATGAATGATGTAATATGTGACATCATCAGCAGTGGATTGCGGGTGCGCGATATATAGTTAGTGCAACTAACTATATATGGAATTTCAATGGTTTTGTGTGAGTAAAATAAGGTTTTGTAAATGCTAATCCCTAACTATATATGGTCTATAACCTATGGTTTTTTCATTGAATATATATATATATATATATATTACAATGGCACTATGCACTTTATTATTGTCTTTTTTCCTTACTGCTGTGATATATTTCTAACTTGGTATATATTTGAATGCAATGCAATCCCACAGTGAAAATATGAGTTTACATTTGAAGTAATGCTTTTTGAAAGGTCGCAAAGGATTTTATTTATGTGAGCACTACGTTACAAGATGGCGCCCACACTGGATATGATTTATCTGTTTGCTCGCATTGTAGTCCTTCGCCTCTGTTGATTAAGATGAACAGCTTAGGCGCGCTTTGAGTAACGTTTAAATTGCACTGTGGTAGCTCCTTCCGTTTGTCATCAGTGAGCAAGGACATTTCTGTCCGAAACGCATCTGGCGGCTTGCACCACTATTATTTATTCAATGAAATAAAAAGCATTTGACACAGAAGTCTGACTCCGGCGATTATTGGTGTCTGCGTACCTGTCTGTGTGGCATGTACTTTGAAGACGAGTTGGATTTCATATATATATATATATATATATATATATATATATATATACATATATATATATATATATATATATATATATATATATGTATATATATATATATATATATATATATATATATATATATGTATATTATTTATTTATTTATTTATTTATTTTTTCCACTGAAAAACCCATAGGTTTCAGCCACGTTATAGTTAGGAATTAGCATTTAAAAAACCTTGCAAATTCACTGAAAAAACCATAGGTTTCACACATGTTGGACATCAATGATGTCATTTGTGATATCATCAGTGATGTCATGAGTTATGTCACTGACCATGTCATGGGTGATGTAATATGTGACGTCATCAGCAGTGAATTGCGGGTGCGCGAGGTATAGTTAGCTGAACTAACTATAACGGGGAAATTTCAATGGTTTTGTATGAGTGAAATGTCCAGCTAACTATAACATGTGTGAAACTTATGGTTTTTTCAGTGTATTTGCAAGGTTTTTTAAATACTAATTCCTAACTATAACGTGGCTGAAACCTATGGTTTTTTCAGTGCATTTCAAAGGTTTTTTAAATGCTAATTCCTAACTATAACGTGGCTGAAACCTATGGTTTTTTCAGTGAATTTCAAAGGTTTTGTAAATGATAATTTTTAAATGTATTAATTGTTATATTTTTTATACTAATTTACTACATTGTTTTAAAGTATTTATTTTTTAGATATTTTATTTTTTTAATTACATTACATATTTTTAATATAAATTGAAAAAATGTTTTTAGAAATATTGAAATTGTAATATATTTTTTTTATTTCATTTTTTTAAATTTATATATATTTTGTATAGCAGGCAATGATATCCTATGGAAGGAAATTCAAGTTACTAATAAGTACAGTTGAATTTACTTTTCAGGAATAGTAGTGAGCTGAAAGATGCAGCACTGAGGTCTGTCCTGATAACAGGTGAGTAAATTGAAATTTGTAGTTCGACTGATTTTTGAGGAATTTTTTTAAGTTCCAAAACTCCACACTTAGAAAAATGTCCTAGTGAAACCAGTCAATGTTAGCCTATGGAAGGAAATTCAAGTTACTGTAACTACGATTAGAATTACTTTTCAGGATCAGTAGTGGGATGAAAAATGCAGCACTGAGGTCTCTCTTGATAACAGGTGAGTAAATCGGAATTCGTAGTTTGGCTGATTTTTGAGGAATTTTTTTTAAGTTCCAAAACTCCACACTTAGAAAAATGTCCTAGTGAAACCAGTCAATGTGAGCCTGTGGAAGGAAATTCAAGTTACTATAACTACGATTAGAATTACTTTTCAGGATCAGTAGTGGGCTGAAAGATGCAGCACTGAGGTCTCTCCTGATAACAGGTGAATAAATCAGAATTTGCAGTTTGGCTGATTTTAGAGGAATTTTTTAACGTTCCAAAACTCCACACTTAGAAAAATTTCCAAGTGAAACCAGTCAATGTTAGCCTACGGGCGGAAATTCAATTTACTGTAAGTATGGTTAGAATTACTTTTCAGGATCAGTAGTGCGCTCAAAGATGCAGCACTGATGTTTCTTGTGATAACAGGTGAGTAAATCGGAATTCGTAGTTTGGCTAATTTTACAGGAATATTTTGCTCAATAGTGAAGGAAGGGGGCGGGACCTGACGTAACATGTGTGCAAACACGCCCTGTGGCGCGTTTTAGATTGGGGAATTAATTCCTCTTCAATCCTAAGGTCCCCTGTGAGCCAACTAGCTCACAAGGTTCCTCCAGTATGCGCCAGGCAGCTGTGTTGTAGAGAGGTGTTCAGAGGGCACGCCCCCTTTTTACAACACTCTGCAACACAGCTCTGTGGCACTTACTGGAGGTACCTCTGGATTTAATAGGAATTAATTTCCCAACTTAAAACGCGCCACAGGGCATGTTTGCACTCACATCACCTCAAGCCCCGCCCCCTATCTTCACCACTATGCAAATGCGCCCTGTAGCGTGTTCTAAGTTGGGGGATTAAGTCCCCTTGGATACTGGGGGTCCCTGGGGCCAACTATCCCACCCGGAACCTCCAGTATGCGCCAGGTCGCTGCGTTGCAGAGTGGTGTAAAAAGGGGCGTGGCCTTATTACACCATTCTGCAACGCTGCCCCCTGGCGAGTTTGCAGAGGAAGAACTACCTCCCCTTGTATACTGGAGGTCCCTGGGGGCCAACTAGCCCACCAGGAACCTCCAGTATGCGCCAGGGGGCTGCATTGCATTGCAGGGAGGTGTAGTGAGGCCACGCCCCTTTTTACACATCTCTGCAATGCAGCCCCCTGGCGCGTTTGCAGAGGGGGAACTAATTCCCCTTGCATACTGGAGGTTCCTGGGGGCCAACTAGCCCACCAGGAACCTCTAGCATGCGCTCGGGAAGGTACAGAGTACAGTGCAGAGTACAGTACAGAGTATGGTACTTCGTACCCCGCGATTTAAAAAAATAAAATAAAATACTAATTTTGGCCTTGGGGGTTCTTGTGGGACCCCCTGAGCAGGCCTAGGGGATCAGGGTGTTTCTACCCTGCCCCCTTTGCGTGTTTTGCACGTTTGTTTCACTGCTTTCTTGCGCCTCTGTTCTACCGCGGCACAAGATGGCTGCCAACACTTCTTGGTTTGGAGTGTTGACAGACAGTTGACAGCCAATGACCATGCAGCTCGTGCTTGGGAAGGTACAGAGTACAGTACAGAGTACAGTACAGAGTAAGGTACTTGGTACCCCGTGATTTTCTTTAAAAAAAAGAAAACATTTTTGGGCCTTGGGGGTCCTTGTGGGACTTCCTGAGCAGGCCTAGGGAGTCAGGGTGTTTCTACCCTGCCCCCTTTGCGTGTTTTGCACGTTTGTTTCACTGCTTTCTTGTGCCTCGGTTCTACGGAGGCACAAGATGGCTGCCAACACTTCCTGGTTTGGAGTGTTGACAGACAGTTGACAGCCAATGACCATGCAGCTCGTGCTTCAGAAGGTACAGAGTACAGTACAGAGTACAGTACAGAGTACTGTACTTCGTCTCTAGATATCACTATGATTTTACGTTTGATTTTCTCAAGAACTACTGAACAGATTTACACCATTTAACAAAAAGCACAATCTGCGAACCGAACTCTACCTTTTTGCCAAATTTGGTGCAATTCCGTTCAGCCGTTCGGGCTAAAGGTCCTATGTAAAATTGCATGGGGAAAACACATTTTGGGACCCCCCTTTTTTCTCGGCCCCCACTTGGCGAATCACCCCCAAACTTTCAGGAAGTTATTCCAAATAGAATGTTGTGGATTTCCTATGGAAACTAGGTCCTAACTATTTTGTACAGATATCCTGGCACTCAAAAGTAACTTTTTCTTATCTATATTTGATCAAAGCAAAGCAAAATAATTTGTATATTCTCCAAATATCACTGGCAGTAAACAAGTTTAGGTTCTCAAAATTGAAAGAAGTTTAATTCAAAGCTATATTTAAAACATCACAATTCCAAAGATTTCAAACATACAGTTTCAAAAGATTTCAGAAACATGGACCAATGAAGGACAAGTATCCCCCAATGAGGAATAATAATCAAAAGTCTAAGATCGGTGGTTGTGTCCTCTTCTCCAAGAACATGAACAAGGAGTGAGGTAACTCCGAAACGCGTTGGGCACCCGTTTGCTTTGAATAAAGTCTGCTGTATACCGAGGCCACGGCACCAGTGAGTGTTTATTTCTCAGTAACTGGCTTTCGTTACAAAATATATATATATATATATATATATATATATATATATATATATATATATATATATATATATCAGAGCTTTCATTACTCATCCAGAGTGCTCTTGTCCTGTTTAACGCGTGGTTTAAAAGCTGGGACTGTGTTTGGAGCTCGCTATATATCTAATAGAGAATAGCTGCTTTCTATATTATGTACCCACACCATTCCGCACTATATTTCTGAAATGTTGATTTCGCTTTAGATATGCCCATCCAGGGCGTGATTTGCATTATGTGCATACATTTGTACTGTATTAGCCCATATAGGGCGTCATGAATAGCATTTCTTTATGAATTAATGTATACATACATTTGGCCGTGCGAACAGTTTTGGGTATTTAACTTGAGTTGTGATCACTATTTAGTTATCGACACCGTTATAAGATGGCGGCCACCGTAGATACATGTATCACAGTCCCTCTTGGCACTTTACGATATGTGTGACGTCTTTTAAGGGAGACGGGCGCCTCGGCTCTCTGCACAATTTGACAAAGCCCTAAGGCGAAACGCGTCGTTGCTGTAAAGTTCCCGTAATAAATCTTTTGTGGAACTACCCCCTGCGTGTGCTACATTCTTTATGGATTGAGGATCCTTGGTAGTTGGAAGCTTTGATATATATATATATATATATATATATATATATATATATATATATATATATATATATATATATATATATTACCTACTGGCGGTCGCCAGTAGGTAGTTATAGTTAGGATAATTTTCAATGTTAAATCTCAACATTCTATTTTGAATAACTTTGGCGCCGGTTGACGAATCTGCCTGAAATTTTCAGGAAAATGGTCTCATGGCGGTCCGGTCCTTCCCTGAAAGTTTGGGGGGGATTCGTCAAGCGGGGGCTGAGATAAAAGGGGGGTCCCAAAATGCGTTTTCCCCATGTTAATTTCCATAGGGCGGTCGATTTCACTTTTAGCCCGAACGGCTGAATGGATTTCCACCAAACTTGGCAAAATTTTAGGGACTGGTAGCCCGATGTGCCTTTGCTATGTCTCAAGATATGTGCTTCAGTGGATTTTGAGAAATTAACGTTCAAAAAAATATATATATCTATAGGCGCTCTCGGGTGCGCGCACCCGTGAGCGCTCCCGGCGCGACACGCGACTTGCGCGCAGAAAGCTGGTTGGCTCTCAGTTGTCTGTAAACATTCTAAACAGTCCGGAGAGGCCGCCATCTTGTCTATCGGTAAAATCTAGTCATAAGAGGTGGCAAAAACAAAGGGTGGAATTGACCATAAGGGGGCAGGGTAGACCCCCCCTGACCCCCTAGGTTCGATATGGGGGCCATTAAAGGGCCCCGCGGGGCCTCAAAAATTTTTTTTTTTTTTTCGATTTTCGCGGGGGAAGCGCCTGGTGCGCGCACGGGGGAGCGTATTGGGGAGCGTACTATGGAAAAATAATCACTTCAAAAATTGTATGTTTATGAATTGTTTTTTTTTTTATTTGTTTATTTTATGTAAGTACCTACATGTAGGTACTAATGAAGAGACTTAAATTTAATGTTCACCATCTTCTTTGTAGACATCTTGCATGTTGTTATTGTATTTTTTGTGGTATAAGGAATTCATAATATAGTCTGTCTGGAAAGGAGAAACAGATCTTTTAAGCACTCCCTGAGAATTTCTAGGGGATCATGAGTAGTCTGTCCTGTTCACTTATGAAAATGAGGTGTAAAATATTCATATGAGATAATATAGTGGGAGAAAGGTAGTAACTATGAGTAAACTTACTATGTAACAGAAAAATAGTTGAACAGTATACTATAAGTCTCACTTTATATTTTAAACATTTTTGGTAATACTTCATGAATTACATATAAAAAAGAATATTGTCTGATACAATTGATATTATTAAAGATAAATTTATTCCTCTGATTCTTTTTCATAATTTAATAAAATTTCTAACATAATATTGTCCGGAATTTCCTCATAATTATATGTACATGAATCAATTTCTTCCAAACATTCTATAAACTGTTCATCCAAAGAGTCATCCATGAAATCAACTTCTTTTTTTTCATCTTCTGGTTTTTCCACCTTTACTTTGATAGAAGTATCATTTGCCTTATTTTCTCCTTCCATTTTCTTTCTGAAAATTGCATATAAATTAACTATATTAGTAGAGTTAGGGTACTGTATACCAGAGAAGCCTAACTCAATCCATAACTATTACAGAGAAGTCTATGTCTATCTCTAACTATTAAAGAGGGATAGCATATCACTAACAGAATATTTTTTAAGAAATAAACTTAACGTGTACAATATACTTCCATAATTAGAAGTTACCTTAGAGAAATTAGTTGAAGTTGACAGTGAAATTTGTTTTCAAGTGTACTTCAGGAAGCAGTAGTCAAAATGGCTGTGTTTCCCTCTCTTCTTTTATATATATTGTTGTACTTAACCAATCAAACGACAGGAAAAAATCGTAGAAAATGAGAGATACTTTTTAATTGGTTGTAAATTCTAACATTACAAGTGTGTTTTTGTCATGTAATTTACCTCAGGATATTTAGAGAGGCCTGTAGCCTAAATGTCTCAATGGAATTTCACCAAATTTGGGCAAATGGTAGGGACTGCTATGTAGTAGGGCGTATTCTATATTTGATGAAAGTGTCTCCATTGGGTTTTCCGTAAATTACTTTCCCACCTTTTTTTATTTTGCGCTTACTAGTGCGCGCTCCAGTACGCGCACGGGCAGCGTAACGGGAGTCATCCATTTTGTGTTTCGGAACAATCGAGACACAAGATGGAGGGTAAACAATGTTCGGAATGGATAGAAGGGGGAACTGTAGAGACTTCTTGACCCTCTAGGTTTTCTGAGGGGGGCTTAGGAGGCTCATAAACGTAAAAAAAAAAAAAAAAATCTTACATTTTTCGCGGGGGAAGCGCCTGGTGCGCGCACCTTTAAGCGTACTCGTACGCGTACTTTGGTGAAAAATAGTGAAAAAAGTTAGAAAAAAATAAACGCTTTGAATGATCAGAGTTAGGGTAGCTCTGAAAAGAGCTTTTGGGTTCTGTGGTTGATTTAGGTACCTACAAGTAGGTTCCAATACACATTCTTAAATTCAGAAGGAATATTCTATTCCCCTCATCTGAGAAGTGCACTCCATCTCCTCTGTAGATGTCTTGCATGTTGTAACGCAAGTTATTATTGTATAATGAACCCATTCCATAGTCTCTCATGTAAGCAGAAACAGATTTATTTACATGTTTCCGTGCTTTCTCAAATTGTGGACAAAATTGGTTGGACCAGTTCCATTTCTGTCTTTGGCATATATTGGAATATACCAAGGCAGTGTGGGGAAAAAGTATCATCAATTGATGAAAGGTGTCCTTTAATAGCATTTCCAGACCTACTCCAGTTAATGTGCCTAGATCGTTTCCACCACAGTGCACAATTATAAGGTCAGGTTCTGGCAGATGCAAAAAGGTTTTCACCAATGGTATCAATTGGTGACATTTTAATCCTCTGTGGCCAATCCACTTGATTTCCACATTTGATAAATCAAGGTTATGAAAATTTCTGCTAGCTGCATACCTTTGAGCCCAGTGGATGTAGCTATGTCCAATAACCCAAACAGAGTACATGATGTGAGAAGGTTCTGGTCCAGTCAGATGAAGTGTGGGAATGAAATGGCAGTTGGAACAGTAGGAGTTCACAAAAAAATAATTGTGGAGTTTCTGTGCTCTTGAATCACTAGCAATGATTGGTGGATTCAGATAGTTGAAAACTGAAAGTTAGGGTGTATGGTTATGTTGTGTGAAAGAAGCAATTTGAATGGTTTAAAAAAAGTCACCAAAAGCAAAAATACCCTGTATAGGCTGCTGTATTGACAGGTCAAACATCCTTGCTGAGTTAATTTGCAACATTGTAAGATAAACTTTTGAACCTTAGAGTTCAGTTAGGAGGGAGTTGCTATGGTAACAGATAGAAAGGTTTGAGAGGGGGATGGGTGTTGGTTTGAAAATAGTGAGGGAAGAGTTTTCATTGGTTGAATTAAGGCATATGTGTACAAAGATAGAGATTTTCTATGCCAGTCTTGGTTTCAGTGTATTGAGAGCACACCTTTTCCTCTGCTAAAGAAAAATTGGTGTGTGTGTCTGACACTGTTTTCAATCTCCAAAAGCATTTCTAAAGGTAAGTAATGATTCATTTAATTTAGATAGAGATTTATTTTCTCTATGGAGAATATTTGGAAGCAGATAGTTATGTTTTAGAAGTGAAATTGTATGTTAGTATATAAGTCCTGCGCAGTGTTTTTTACATGTTATTTAAAAATCGATTTTGGGTGCAAATGAATGGTATTTTTATTTGGCCTTTTTTATGATTGCCATGTGCAGTTGATGCATGACTTTAAACATGGGTAATAAGTGATGCACTGGTGGCGCCAGGCTTTTATAAATGAGGCTCTGATTTTGTTTGATGATATTGAGTGGTTTTAGTTAGGTTCTGTGCAGTGTTCCTTACATGTTATTGAAAAATCGATTTTTGGGTACAATTGATTGGTATATGTATTTGGCCCTTATTTATGAATGCCATGTGCAGCTGATGCATGACTTTAAACATGGGTAATAAGTGACGCACTGGTGGCGCAAGGCTTTCATAAATAAGGCCCTGACTTTGTTTGATGATATTGAGTGGTTGTACTTAGGTTCTGTGCAGTGTTCCTTACATGTTATTCAAAAATCGATTTTTGGGTGCAATTGATTGGTATATGTATTTGGCCCTTATTTATGAATGCCATGTGCAGCTGATGCATGACTTTAAACATGGGTAATAAGTGACGCACTGGTGGCGCAAGGCTTTCATAAATAAGGCCCTGACTTTGTTTGATGATTTTGATTGGTTGTACATAGGTTCTGCGCTGTGTTGCTTACATGTTATTGAAAAATCGATTTTTGGGTGCAATTGATTAGTATATGTATTTTGCCCTAATTTATGATTGCCATGTGCAACTGATGCATGACTTTAAACATGGGTAATAAGTGACGCACTGGTGGCGCAAGGCTTTCATAAATAAGGCCTGACTTTGTTTGATGATATTGAGTGGTTGTACTTAGGTTCTGTGCAGTGTTCCTTACATGTTATTCAAAAATCGATTTTTGGGTGCAATTGATTGGTATATGTATTTGGCCCTTATTTATGATTGCCATGTGCAGCTGATGCATGACTTTAAACATGGGTAATAAGTGACGCACTGGTGGCGCAAGGCTTTCATAAATAAGGCCCTGACTTTGTTTGATGATATTGATTGGTTGTACTTAGGTTCTGCGCCGTGTTCCTTACATGTTATTGAAAAATCGATTTTTGGGTGCAATTGATTAGTATATGTATTTTGCCCTAATTTATGATTGCCATGTGCAACTGATGCATGACTTTAAACATGGGTAATAAGTGACGCACTGGTGGCGCAAGGCTTTCATAAATAAGGCCTGACTTTGTTTGATGATATTGAGTGGTTGTACTTAGGTTCTGTGCAGTGTTCCTTACATGTTATTCAAAAATCGATTTTTGGGTGCAATTGATTGGTATATGTATTTGGCCCTTATTTATGATTGCCATGTGCAGCTGATGCATGACTTTAAACATGGGTAATAAGTGATGCACTGGTGGTGCAAGGCTTTCATAAATAAGGCTCTGACTTTGTTTGATGATATTGATTGGTTGTACATAGGTTCTGCACAGTGCTTCTTACATGTTAAACAAAAATCGATTTTTGGGTGCAATTGATTGGTATATGTATTTGGCCCTTATTTATGAATGCCATGTGCAGCTGATGCATGACTTTAAACATGGGTAATAAGTGACGCACTGGTGGCGCAAGGCTTTCATAAATAAGGCCCTGACTTTGTTTGATGATATTGATTGGTTGTACTTAGGTTCTGCGCCGTGTTTCTTACATGTTATTGAAAAATCGATTTTTGGGTGCAATTGATTAGTATATGTATTTTGCCCTAATTTATGATTGCCATGTGCAACTGATGCATGACTTTAAACATGGGTAATAAGTGACGCACTGGTGGCGCAAGGCTTTCATAAATAAGGCCTGACTTTGTTTGATGATATTGAGTGGTTGTACTTAGGTTCTATGCAGTGTTCCTTACATGTTATTCAAAAATCGATTTTTGGGTGCAATTGATTGGTATATGTATTTGGCCCTTATTTATGAATGCCATGTGCAGCTGATGCATGACTTTAAACATGGGTAATAAGTGACGCACTGGTGGCGCAAGGCTTTCATAAATAAGGCCCTGACTTTGTTTGATGATATTGAGTGGTTGTACTTAGGTTCTGTGCAGTGTTCCTTACATGTTATTCAAAAATCGATTTTTGGGTGCAATTGATTGGTATATATATTTGGCCCTTATTTATGAATGCCATGTGCAGCTGATGCATGACTTTAAACATGGGTAATAAGTGACGCACTGCTGGCGCAAGGCTTTCATAAATAAGGCCCTGACTTTGTTTGATGATATTGATTGGTTGTACATAGGTTCTGCGCCGTGTTCCTTACATGTTATTGAAAAATCGATTTTTGGGTGCAATTGATTAGTATATGTATTTTGCCCTAATTTATGATTGCCATGTGCAACTGATGCATGACTTTAAACATGGGTAATAAGTGACGCACTGGTGGCGCAAGGCTTTCATAAATAAGGCCTGACTTTGTTTGATGATATTGAGTGGTTGTACTTAGGTTCTGTGCAGTGTTCCTTACATGTTATTCAAAAATCGATTTTTGGGTGCAATTGATTGGTATATGTATTTGGCCCTTATTTATGATTGCCATGTGCAGCTGATGCATGACTTTAAACATGGGTAATAAGTGACGCACTGGTGGTGCAAGGCTTTCATAAATAAGGCTCTGACTTTGTTTGATGATATTGATTGGTTGTATATAGGTTCTGCACAGTGCTTCTTACATGTTAAACAAAAATCGATTTTTGGGTGCAATTGATTGGTATATGTATTTGGCCCTTATTTATGAATGCCATGTGCAGCTGATGCATGACTTTAAACATGGGTAATAAGTGACGCACTGGTGGCGCAAGGCTTTCATAAATAAGGCCTGACTTTGTTTGATGATATTGAGTGGTTGTACTTAGGTTCTGCACAGTGCTTCTTACATGTTAAACAAAAATCGATTTTTGGGTGCAATTGATTGGTATATGTATTTGGCCCTTATTTATGATTGCCATGTGCAGCTGATGCATGACTTTAAACATGGGTAATAAGTGACGCACTGGTGGTGCAAGGCTTTCATAAATAAGGCTCTGACTTTGTTTGATGATATTGATTGGTTGTATATAGGTTCTGCACAGTGCTTCTTACATGTTAAACAAAAATCGATTTTTGGGTGCAATTGATTGGTATATGTATTTGGCCCTTATTTATGAATGCCATGTGCAGCTGATGCATGACTTTAAACATGGGTAATAAGTGACGCACTGGTGGCGCAAGGCTTTCATAAATAAGGCCCTGACTTTGTTTGATGATATTGATTGGTTGTACTTAGGTTCTGCACAGTGCTTCTTACATGTTATTGAAAAATCGATTTTTGGGTGCAATTGATTGGTATATGTATTTGGTCCTTATTTATGATTGCCATGTGCAGCTGATGCATGACTTTCAACATGGGTAATACGTGACGCACTGGTGGCGCAAGGCTTTCATAAATAAGGCCCTGACTTTGTTTGATGATATTGAGTGGTTGTACTTAGGTTTTGCGCAGTGTTTCTTACATGTTATTGAAAAATCGATTTTGGGGTGCAATTGATTGGTATATGTATTTGGCCCTTATTTATGATTGCCATGTGCAACTGATGCATGACTTTAAACATGGGTAATAAGTGACGCACTGGTGGCGCAAGGCTTTCATAAATAAGGCCCTGACTTTGTTTGATGATATTGAGTGGTTGTACTTAGGTTCTGTGCAGTGTTCCTTACATGTTATTCAAAAATCGATTTTTGGGTGCAATTGATTGGTATATGTATTTGGCCCTTATTTATGATTGCCATGTGCAGCTGATGCATGACTTTAAACATGGGTAATAAGTGACGCACTGGTGGTGCAAGGCTTTCATAAATAAGGCTCTGACTTTGTTTGATGATATTGATTGGTTGTACATAGGTTCTGCACAGTGCTTCTTACATGTTAAACAAAAATCGATTTTTGGGTGCAATTGATTGGTATATGTATTTGGCCCTTATTTATGAATGCCATGTGCAGCTGATGCATGACTTTAAACATGGGTAATAAGTGACGCACTGGTGGCGCAAGGCTTTCATAAATAAGGCCCTGACTTTGTTTGATGATATTGATTGGTTGTACTTAGGTTCTGCGCCGTGTTTCTTACATGTTTTTGAAAAATCGATTTTTGGGTGCAATTGATTAGTATATGTATTTTGCCCTAATTTATGATTGCCATGTGCAACTGATGCATGACTTTAAACATGGGTAATAAGTGACGCACTGGTGGCGCAAGGCTTTCATAAATAAGGCCCTGACTTTGTTTGATGATATTGATTGGTTGTACTTAGGTTCTGCGCCGTGTTCCTTACATGTTATTGAAAAATCGATTTTTGGGTGCAATTGATTGGTATATGTATTTGGTCCTTATTTATGATTGCCATGTGCAGCCGATGCATGACTTTCAACATGGGTAATACGTGACGCACTGGTGGCGCAAGGCTTTCATAAATAAGGCCCTGACTTTGTTTGATGATATTGAGTGGTTGTACTTAGGTTTTGCGCAGTGTTTCTTACATGTTATTGAAAAATCGATTTTTGGGTGCAATTGATTGGTATTTGCATTTGGCCCTTATTTATGAATGCCATGTGCAGCTGATGCTTGACTTTAAACATGGGTAATAAGTGACGCACTGGTGGCGCAAGGCCTTTAAAAATAAAGCCATGAGTTGCTATTGTATAAACTTAAATATGTTGCAATTTATTGTTTATATTGTTTGCTTTTTAACATTACTTTGTTGTTTGCTAATAGTGGTCTTTCATGTGTTTTTTTAACAGAACAACAGATTCAAATCAACTTCTGAAAAGCAAGCAAAAATGCCTTCAAGGCAAAGAAATATCAAAAATACCATACGGAAAAGGAGAACATCAACAACAGAGTTTATGGAATCCTCTTCAACAACTACTTCAAAAAACACCAGAAAAGCTTCTGGTAAGCCAATTAAGTCTTTTCTTCGTAACATATGTCGTAGGAAAAAAAATGAAATTGCTAATGTGAATATACAGAAAAAGTCAACAAATCTAAAAAGGAAAGAGAAGCCCACAAAAAATGTTTCCATTGGACCAGGAGAGAAGAGAATGGTTAGCAATAGAAGAGTAAATGTTTTTAGGGACATTCGTAGGCGAATGTTTCGCAATAGGGTAGTTTTAAATTTGCTAAAAAATGAAAAGAAAAGTAAACTAAAAGCTGCTTTTTACAAGAAAAAGAAAAGTGTAGAAAAGATTGTTGATCAGGCTTTTGAAGTTAAGAAAAAATTATTTATTTTAATAATCAATAGAATTAGGATACTTAATAAGGCAATGGATGTTTTCAAATCGAACAGTAGATGGAAAAGAATTATTAATCGGAGTAATTTTTGTGAAGTATTTTCTGGTGAATGGATGCATAGTTCAAGTTCTGAGCCTTTTTTTAATGAGGAGAGTTACTTTCAGGAAAATGATTTGGTGCATGCGGTTGACACCAGTGGTCGTGCCTATGAGGTGAAAGATAGTTGTGTGATGGAAAAAGAGAAACTTGTACCTAGAGATGCAGAAGAGGTGTTAGCTGATGAAGTTTTAGGGAGACGTACTAAGGGTCCAGTGTACACATGGAAATGCAGTAGTATTTGTAGTGTGCGACAGGAATCAATTGATTTGCTTCGAAATTTCTTACGTACATATAGTAAAAAAAGTCTCAAACAAAAAATGAAGATCCTGCAAGAGTTAGATCCTTGCAGAGTGAGAGAAAGCACAGGTTTGCAAGGGCATTCACTAGCATGTCTTTCTAGAAAAGTTTGTCGGAGTGTTTTTCATCATTTTAGGATGTTAGCAGTGCATCATAATAACGTAAGGAAATTAGTGAGGAAGTTGTATTATGCAAAAAGTCCTGCACTTAAGCTTAAACAGTTAAATAGTGCTCTTTTGCATGGATCTGAAGTGGATGTGAAGACTATTTGTGAAGAAATTGAGTTTTGTTATTTTGGGAACAAAGAGGACAGTGTAGAAATAGATATAGTAATGGATGGTAATGTAGAAGATAATGGACAAATTTCAAGTATTGAAAAGTTTGATGAGGAAATTATCAAGTTTAAGGTGAAATCAAGTGAGAGGCCTAATGTAACTTGTGTGTGTTGTCGACGGACTCATTATAAAATTCAGACTAGGTTAGTTGATTTATATGCAAAAAGTGAATTGGAAAATAATAGTGAATGGGAGGATTTTGTAAGTTATTTGTTGGTGGAGAATTCTTTTGATTTGAGTTTGGATCAGCGTATTTGCACTTATTGTTTGAAAAAATTAAATGAAAATAGAATGCCTGCAAGAGCAGTTTATAATAATCTTCAGTTGATAGATATTCCTTCTGAATTGATGGATCTAAATACTTATGAATCTATTTTGATTCAATGTGTCCATCCTTTTCAGGCTATTGTACGCATGGAGCCTAAGACAGGGAAATTGCCTCCATCAGATTTACTGAGAGGATTAAAGGGAAGAGTTGTTTATTTGCCTCTAGATGTAAAGAAAAATATTAATACAATTGGTGTAGAAAGAGTAGAAGAAGATCCTTTAGTTATTCTAGTTAATGGGGTTCCAACAAAGAGTAAGAAAATTTGGCAAGATTTAGTGGATGTTAAAAAAGTCAAGAAGGCAACGTTGTATTTAGTTAAAAACAATGAGTACTACAAACATGTAAGTGTTGGAGTTGAGGAAACAGCTACAGAAGAAGATAGTGATTCTTCAGTTGGTCAAATTGAAAAAGTTGATGTGTCTAGAACTGAAGAAATATATGAACATTATACTGTTCATCCTTTACATTCCAAAGAAGTAATGGGAAATGCAATTGACTTGTTTCAAATGAAGGCAGCAAAAGGAAGTCCCATTAGTGTATGGGAAGAAAGTTTGGAAGCTCGTTGTTTTCCACAATTATTTCCAACAGGTTGTGGTGGACGATATGATGATCGACCAGTTCAAATTCCTGCAGCTGAATACCGGACTCTAAGATTATATGCAGAAGATCCAAGGTTTCGTCAATGCATTCCATATTTATTTCATCTACTGTTTGAAAGTGATTTGTCTGGGCTTTCTTATGCAGTTAATCATATATTAAAAAGTGGACCTCATTTGCAAAATGTATGTGCAAGGGACTTTATGGAGAAAGTTAATCTGCAAGACAGTATTTTGGAATCTCAGCTAATCAATCTCATGGCATGTCAACGTGGAACCAATGAGTATTGGTTTCGTCGTCATGGAGAATTGAAATGTATGCTAAGAAACTTAGGAACTCCTACATGGTTCCTCACTCTTAGCTGTGCTGAGTATGCATGGGACGATTTACTTCAATTTCTACGAGAGGCAAATGAAAACATACCAAATATAGAATTGAAAACACCAGGAGAACTGTGTTCTTTAGATCCAGTGAATGTTTGCAGATATTTTAATCATAGATTTGAAGCTATGATGTCTTTTATTACCAACAAAAAAAATCCTCCCCTTGGAGAGGTTTTGGATTTCTTTTGGAGGAAGGAATATCAAGCGAGAGGTGCTCCTCATATACATATGTTGTTGTGGATTAAAGATGCACCCAAATTTGGATCAGATTCAGATGAAACAGTGATGAGTTTCATTGAAGAGTATTCAACATGTGCTGTTCCAAAATCTACTGAAGAAAACAATTTAAGGCAACAAGTTTTACGTTTTCAATCTCATCGTTGTGGAAAGTACTGTCGTCGAAAATTTAAAAACAAGGAAAAGTACTACACGAAATGTCGTTTTGCATTTCCTCGACCAGTGATTTCTAAGGGAAGAGTAAATAATTTGATGTCATCTCTACGACATACTGTGACGAGAAAATCTCCCAAAAACACATATAATTTGAAAAGAAATGAAGAATCTAAGTACATCAACGATTACAACCCAGTGATTTTATCCATGTGGAATGCTAACATGGATATTCAGTTCGTTGCTGACAACTCTATTGCTGTGGCTCGATATGTGACATCTTACATCACCAAAAAAGAAAAGACAGAACTGAAGGAAATGTGGGAGGACATTTCACATGAAAAGAGTCTAAGCAAGAAATTATACAGTTTCAGTCTGAAGATGTTGTCACATCGAGAAATTGGAGCATATGAATGTTCTGATCGGTTATCATCAGCAAGTCTCTATGCCAAATCAAGAACAATCATTTGGGTGAGTCTTGGTCTTGCTGCCACACGAAACCGAGTTTTGAAATCTGTACAAGAAATTGAATATTTGGCGGAAAAAGAACCAAACAGTACAGATATTTTGAAGACAAATATGTTGGATACATACTATCCAAATAGAAGTACTCACCTTGAGAACATATGTTTGTATGAAGTTCTTCAAAACTACAGTTATAAGAGGAACATCACAGAAGATATCAATAATGGAAAATATGCACTCATTGGCTATGAAGGATGTCTAGTGAAGCAGAAAAAAGGCCATTTGATTAATCATCGAAAATTGAGTTGTGAAGTTCCAGACAAAAGAGAATTTTACTACTTAGCTCTTTTGCAACTCTTTAAGCCATGGCGTACAGAAGAGGAACTACTTGGAGATTTTCTCTGTTATGAAGACTCTTTTAATGCAACTAAGGATACCATAGAATGTCCTATTTTTCTAAATTATCTGCAAATGTTGAATGAAGAAATGGAGCAAGAAACCACAATTGCTGAAGAGATAGCTAGAAACAGTTCTCAAGATAGTCAGAGTTCTACTTCATTGAGCCAGGATCCACTAGGAGGACCAATTATCCAAAATGAAGCTGCCACTGCCATGGATGAGGTGGAAAGAGCTATGGAACAAGCTCAAGAGGATGGAGTTAACTTAGAAGATTTGGTAACGCAACTAAACATTGAGCAGAAAAAGATATATGATGAAGTCACAGAGCAGATTGAACATGGATTCAGACATGAGAAAAAAGAGTGCTCATGTATATTATTTGACCCTGTCCGACTGTATGTAAGTGGAGAAGCGGGGACAGGAAAAAGTTTTCTAATTAAAGCCGTTGCAAGTTATCTGCAGAAAAGGACTGATTCACCACTGTCTTGTGTTGTAACTGCTCCAACTGGTCTGGCAGCACATAACATTAAAGGGATTACTCTACATCGTTTATTGATGCTGCCAGTTGAACATGATAATAAATTGCATTACAACAAGCTATCTGGAGATGCGTGTTCTGAAGTTTCAAGAGTCTTGAAGAAAATGAAACTTCTTATCATAGATGAAGTAAGCATGGTCTCAAATCTAATGCTTGCTTTTGTGCATTTGAGAATGCAAGAAATTCTTAAAACAGACTATGATGTGTTATTTGGAGGAAAACACATTATTGTTTTTGGAGATCTATTGCAGTTGACTCCAGTAAAAGGACAACCAGTGTTTAAAATGCTCACGCATGAAGATACCAGGAAGTCCCTTGGAAGCATTGGAAATGTTAATATATGGCTAAATTTTAAATATGCTGAACTGCTTCAAAATATGCGACAGGCCAAGGATGAAGATTATAAAAATATTCTACAAGATGTAAGAATTGGAAAAATGACTGAGAAAGGTAAAAAAGCTTTGCATAGTCGATTAATTTCAAATTTGTATCCAAATGACAACATTCTTCCAGAGAATATTTTTAAAAAAATGACTGAGAAGAAATCTGGGATATGTTTGATGCCAACTCTGCAAGAATGTTCCATCTTCAACCAAAAAATGTTAGACTTAGAAAATGAAGAGATTGTGAAACTAGAAGCAATAGATAAAATAGAGCATATGGGTGCAACAATTGTTTTGTCAGAAAATTTGAAAATTAAATTGCATTCATTGGAGAAAAGTATTTCAAAAACAGCTGGTTTTGAAAAGACTCTGAATGTGTGTTTAAATTGTCGTATCATTTTGAGAAGGAATTTAAATGTTGAAAGCGGTCTGGTAAATGGAGCAATGGGTTATGTTGTTGATTTTGTGAATTACAGAAATAGAGATGGAATTGAATTTTTAAAAATAAAATTTGATGGCATTGAACAAGTACAACAAATAAGTCGTTGTTCTGCTAGATTTTTACTTGTAAAAGACTTATATGTTCGCCGAAAACAGTTTCCTGTTTGTTTGGCGTATGCAGTGACAATTCATAAATCTCAAGGTTTAAGTGTAGATAGTGCATTGGTGAACATTGGAAGATCTGTGTTTAAAGAGGGTATGGCATATGTGGCATTATCTCGAGTCAGAACTTTATCAGGATTGTATTTGATTGCGTGTGATGAGACAAAAATTTGTGCAGATCTAGATTGTGTTAAAGAATACAATAGGTTAAGAAGAGAGTATGCTCCACATTTGCCTCAATATCCTCTGTTTGAAAAACGTGTGGTAGGCCGAAAAAGAAGAAATGAGGATAATTGTAGTGAGGTAGTTGCAAAAAGACAAAAAGTAGAGAAAACTGTAATTGAAAACAGGAAGAAAAAGAATTGTGGAGAAAATGTTGTTGGATTTCAGTTTGAAAACAGTTCTGGTGTCAACTGCTATGCTAATGTAGTGGTTAATGTTGTTTTTTTTCTTAAAAGTTTACAAGAACAGATTGTTGAAAATCGGGATCAAAGATTGTGTGGTTTATTGAATTCTGTGTTTCAGAAATGTAGCAGTGTTACAGCACAAATAGAAAGTGTAACAGAAATTCGAAATATTTTAGATTTGTGTTCTGGTCAAGATAAATTTTCACAGAACATTCAGCAGGATTGTCAGGAATTTTTAATGTATATGTTTGGTGTTTTGGAAGATGAAGGTGTAGATGTAGATAATCTTTTCAGTCTTTCTTATCAATGGCAGCATGACTGCCACAATTGTAGTTTATCAAGTACTACTACAATAGACACTGAAAGATTTATATATTTGACTTTACCAGACTGTAAATCAGTGTCTTTTAAAAATCTAGTTAAAGCAGCAGATCATAATATGGTGTGTACCCAATGTAACTGTACAATGCTGTCCACATTATTTATACAAAGGTATGGGCAGTATATCATTTTAGTTTTCCAACGATGTAGACCTGATGGAACTAAATTGACAACTTCTATCAAAAATTTTGTGGCTTCTCAGTTATCAATTTCTGGAAGGACCTTTACAACTGAAGCTATTATTTATCATGATGGACCTTCGACCACCTCAGGACATTATACATGCTACTTAAAATCTGAAAATGGATGGAGTTACTGCAATGATTGTCATTTAACTTATAAACAACGTTTGCCTTATGACTCTACAAATTCTTATCTAGTGTTTTTAAAACCAAAGTTTTAGTAAAGGGAATTGGCCTTTGAAGACGGGAATAGTTAATAAAAGTTAGTTAGTTAGTTAGTTAATCTAATATTTGAAATTATTTATCTCATGTAGATACTTTAAGTGGATCTCAAAGTAAAAAATACTGATATATCTGACACAAATTGGCCGTGAGGAAAATGTAAGATATGATGTTGTTAGATCTTTTTTCATAGGAAGTTGATGAAATCGAAGTTATAGAGCACAGGAGACTTTTTTCACCAAAAGGACCTTCACTATCTGCAATCTCATGTAGATACTTTAAGTGGATCTGAAAGTAAAAAATACCGATATATCTGACACAAATTGGCCGTGAGGATTGTGTATGGTATGATGTTTTTAGATCTTTTTTCATAGGAAGTCGATGAAATGGAACTTATAAGGAACAGCAGACTTTTTTTCTACCAAAAGGACCTTCACTATCTTCTACTTGGCCTCATGGAAAAGTAAGTGAATCAAAGATTAGTGTACATATATGAGATGTATGTTTGAATGGGTTTTTTTAAACACAATCTTTTAGATTGTGTTTTTTTTTTCCCGCTGTTATATGATGAAGACTTTGAACTCACTAATTTAAGTGGAATTCAATATATTCTGAGAACAGCAAAAATAAATAATGTAACATATTGTAGAAGTTATTGTGTTGTTTGCTTTATGTAATTTATATTGTGTTCACATTATTATGCACTCATTTTCTTCTTCACCCTTATTTACCTCTCTTTACTAATTTACACTCTTTTTTCATTGCTGTTTCTTTACTGTACTTCATTCACAACTTCTTAATGTAATAAGAACTATCTGCATTTCCTCAGTTCCTTCCACCACTTTTTATCTTTTTTATATTCACTTAGTACCACTGCTTTAGTTTCCTAACCCTCTTTCTCTTTCTCCATTTTTTTTTCTTTCACACTCATTGTACTGTAGTTCAGTTAGTTCTTCCTTTTGTCTTTCTTTTACTCTCTCTCTTCTTTCTCTCTATTACTCCCCATGTGTTGCCCTTATTCACTTATATGTACCCTGTTTCACCCCTCTTTACTTATATTCACTGATATTTACTTTCCCTCAATCACTGCTATTCTTTTCCTCTGATTCCGTCACTACCTGTCATTCTCATACTTATCTGTCCTTCTTTTTACTTTCAATATCCATTTATATTCTCCCTTAACCTCTACTTTAGTGTTCTTCCTATTTCTTCTTTCTTTTGCTCCCTTATTCATTTTTCTTTTCTCAGTTACTTCCTTTTAAACTTTTTATCTGTCTTACTATCTATTACACAGTCACTCCTTCATTTTTTTTTTCTTTTTTTTTGTTAGTGCGCTGACGGTACGCGCACGGGTGCGCGCACCGGAAGCGCACCAAAGTGAAATATAAAAAAAAAATATTTTAAATTAAAAATATTATCTCAATATACATTATAGTGTTCATTTTTACAAAAACATACTTTAGCAATTCACTAAAAAACACATAGGTATGAGTCTGTATAGAAAGTTAGGAATTAGCATTAAAAAAACCTATGAAATTCACTGAAAAAACCATAGGTTTCACACCAGTTATAGTTAGGAATTAGCATTTAAAAAACCTATGAAATTCACTGAAAAAACCATAGGTTTCACACCAGTTATAGTTAGGAATTAGCATTTAAAAAACCTATTAAATTCACTGAAAAAACCATAGGTTTCACACCAGTTATAGTTAGCTGGAAATTTTACTGATATAAAACCATTGAAATTCCCACGTTATAGTTAGTCGGACTCACTATAACTTGCGCGTACAATGCACTGCTGATGACATCACTCATGACATCACTGATGAGATCATCCTTGTGACAGAGTGACAGACCTAATTTCAGTGTAATGTAACGCTTGAAACACATATTCAAAAATAGAAACAAACATTTTCAAAAAAATGGAGATACCCAAACCAGTAACAACAACCAATTCAGTAATTCCACCATCTATATACACATCCACTCATTCACCAACAGTTCTATATAGTCACTCATATATACTCACTCATCATATGTAGTGATACACCTACACATCCTGTTACACATCAGCAATCATCCAAAAGTTACTCACACACATACTCACACATGCAAATAAACTATTGAACATCCATTTATTTGCATATACATTTATACACACACTGCCACCTTACTTCTAAGGAAACTTACCCATACTTACTCTCTTAAACAATCACTTATAGAAACACATACTTATTTACACAGGAACTCCTACAATCTCTCACTATATATACTATACTCACTTATATACATCAATACTCACATATACTAGATTAAAACATATGTCGTTACTAATGAAGACACTAGTGAGACAGTCATTCACTCACTAACACACACATATATACACTCATCCACCCATACAGTCCTGCACATATGCTGTCTTCAAAACACATACAAACAGTGAGTCAGTCACCAACCCCATGCAGCCACTTATACACAAAGAGAAACACTGATACAAACATTTAAATATTTAAACAATACTCGCTAATATATGTATTCACTAAGATACACTTAATAAGCCAGTTACCCAACCAATTTTTTTTAAAAAAACATCCATTTACACACTTATTTAAACATTTATTCTTCCATCGACCTTTACAAATACATATATAAAACAAATTTATTTTTCAGAAAGACACACATTCACTGGATGGTCTCATCAGTGATGTCATGAGTGATGTCATCAGCAGTGCATTGTACGCGCAAGTTATAGTGAGTCCGACTAACTATAACGTGGGAATTTCAATGGTTTTATATCAGTAAAATTTCCAGCTAACTATAACTGGTGTGAAACCTATGGTTTTTTCAGTGAATTTAATAGGTTTTTTAAATGCTAATTCCTAACTATAACTGGTGTGAAACCTATGGTTTTTTCAGTGAATATATATATATATATATATATACAGATACTTTCTGTTTCTCCAGGACGGCAACACAGAAATAACGGACCACCAGGCAATGTAGAGCTTCTCAGGTAGGTTTACTGTCCCTCCTCTCACTCGGCATGACGCGTTTCGGGTAACGAATACCCTTGTTCACATAACGGGCATGCAGTACTTGTCAGCTTATATATACATGTTTTTTTCACCTTTCAAAACCATGTGACCATAAACAGTGAAAACATACTTCTGCGTAAAACAAGCAATTTCGTGGAATCTTCCATTATTTTTAGGATCTTCGTTTTTTTGCATGATTACAGTTCTGGACAGCGAAACATTTTGGGAGTGTAACAGCAATGTTTTTGCAATATAGCAGCATAAATGCTTAATAGTATGTGCAAAATACGCAATAAATACTATTAACATATTCATACAATAAATAATATATATTTTTGTAACATATTATTTAACATCAAGCTTATTTTTAAAATCACATTACACCTTTTATGATTTGTGCAAAAAACGCGATTATTTCCTTTCCTTTGAATCACATTTGTGGCACAATGTGCAAATCATAAATATATATATATTTAAACGGGAGAAGGAGTCTTCAGAGACATTGATGGCATCTAAGGAAGGCCGAACTGCGGCCGAAATGCATTATGCCTCAACAACAAATAAAGCGCTTCCACCAGATTCCCCGCTGTGGCCTCTGCTTCTGCGCTCTTTGGAGGAGGTGGTGTGATATTTTGTGCAGTTTCCAGAAACGCGCTACAGGGGCCCCATTCTTCAAAGTGGCCTGGGCTTATCTGGTCTCTGCTTCGGCATTTTTTCTGCATGTCCAAGGTGCCCGTCTCTCTACACAACGGAAACCGGGGCGGCTGCAACGCGGTCCATGACTCCATGGAAGATCAGAATGCATTGTCTCCTGACCCCAGCCCGGCGGACATTTATGTTTTGGGGGACTGGAACGTTTGGGGACTGAAGGAAGCACTGAGTGATCTTAATTACTGGACATTGACCGTCATTCATACCGTTACCCTGACACACATTGCAATTCCACACAGACTCACCCCGTGCAGCACTTACCTGAGAAATGAACTCTGGGGCATGTAGTTCCTATGAACTACTAGCAGTGAGGAGATATTCAACGAGGGGGTGTGGCGCTCTCCATCCAATGGAATGGTGGCAGGGTGATTTTTAACGGGAGAAGGAGTCTCCAGAGACATTGATGGCATCTGAGGAAGGCCGAACTGCGGCAGAAATGCATTATGCCTAAACATCAAATAAAGCGCCACCAGATTCCCCGCTGTGGCCTCTGCTTCTTTGCTCATTGGAGGAGGTGGTGTGATATATATGTATATATGTATCGATCACGTTTGAACACACCTCAACGCATGGAGGATACGCGGTTGGGAGATATTAATTTCTCCTACTTGGGCAACCGGGATTTCTGTGCTGCCCCCGCTGAAGAGTTCATGTGGAGGGGTTGTGGCGGTATCAAGGGAGACCCGAGGGAGCATTGAACTGTGGATTTGCCTCACCTCTCAGCAAGTTTGATGTCTGCGCCTGCCACCGACTGCCACTCCAGAAAGTGTTACCCCACGCGAGCATCCCCAATCCCGCGATGCACCAAACTGAGGCATTGTGGGTCTGGTAGTCCTTCCACGCAGGACTGCTAGGGAGTGCCAAATTTCATCAGGGGGTGGAGCAAGGCACATATATCAGCATGGAGGCAGGACTGCCAAAGCCGCAGCACTTACAGTTGAAGAGGGGAGCTGAAGAAGGCCGACACGCCGAAATGCATTCGCCCGGGACATTTCCTCAATAAAGTGCTCTCTTGTATCTTCCCTGTGGTCACTGCTCTTTCCTTTCGGAGGAGGTGAAGGTAATGAAATTATGCACCAAGCCAGAGCGCATTTCAGTGACCCCCGCCACACAAGAGGTTCAAACTCCCTAGCTAGCTCGTCTGAGCATTCTTTGTGGATTGTGTTAACGATCACGTTTGAACACACCTCAACGCATGGAGGATACGCGGTTGGGAGATATTCATTTCTCCTACTTGGGCGACCGGGATTCCTGTGCTGCCCCCGCGAAGAATTCATGTGGAGGGTTGTGGCGGTATCAAGGGAGACCCGAGGGGGCATTGAACTGTGGATTTGCCTCACCTCTCAGCAAGTTTGATGTCTGCGCCTGCCACCGACTGCCACTCCAGAAAGTGTCACCCCACACAAGCATCCCCGATCCCGCGATGCACCAAACCGAGGCATTGTGGGTCAGGTAGTCCTTCTACGCAGGACTGCTAGGGAGTGCCTAATTTAATCAGGGGGCGGTGCAAGGCACATATATCAGCATGGAGGCAGGGCTGCCAAAACCACAGCACTTACAGTTGAAGAGGGGTGCTGAAGAAGGCCGACACGCCAAAATGCATTCGCCCGGGACATTTCCTAAATAAAGTGCTCTCTTGTATCTTCCCCGTGGTCACTGCTCTTTCCTTTCGGAGGAGGTGAAGGTGATGAAATTATGCGCCAAGCCAGAGCGCATTTCAGTGACCCCCGCCACACAAGAGGTTCAAACGCCCTGGCTAGCTCGTCTGAGCATTCTTTGTGGATTGTGTCAACGATCACGTTTGAACACACCTCAACTCATGGAGGATACGCGGTTGGGAGATATTCATTTCTCCTACTTGGGCAACCGGGATTCCTGTGCTGCCCCCGCTGAAGAGTTCATGTGGAGGGGTTGTGGCGGTATCAAGGGAGACCCGAGGGGGCATTGAACTGTGGATTTGCCTCACCTCTCAGCAAGTTTGATGTCTGAGCCTGCCGCCGACTGCCACTCCAGAAAGTGTCACCCCACGCGAGCATCCCCAATCCTGCGATGCACCAAACCGAGACATTGTGGGTCAGGTAGTCCTTCCACACAGGACTGCTAGGGAGTGCCTAATTTCATCAGGGGGCGGAGCAAGGCACATATATCAGCATGGAGGCAGGACTGCCAAAGCCGCAGCACTTACAGTTGAAGAAGGCCGACACGCCGAAATACATTCGCCCGGGACATTTCCTCAATAAAGTGCTCTCTTGTGTCTTCCCTGTGGTCACTGCTCTTTCCTTTCGGAGGAGGTGAAGGTGATAAATATATATATGTATGTATATTTAGTTGTTATCCGACACTGACTGTTACTTATATCGAAAGTATATGTTTTGCAGTATGAATTGCCTACAAAGGCAAGATAGTTTTTATGAACCATTAATGGACTCACCGTCATGTCATAAACTGGATCTCTGTGGCTGCCACTGTAGCATTACGGGGGATTGAGTTTCTTAATGAGCTCGTTAAAAGTATGTTTGAAATACATACATACAATGTAATATGACACACGGGCGGTGTGATCAGAACCTATATCATTGAATATGTGTCCACATGGGCGGGATATTTGACACGATGCATCTGATTCAACAGGTATTGCTATCCCATGTATATAACTGGGAAATGGAGTCCGGCCATCAGTCGAGTGAACTTGATGTAAAGATCCTTTAAATGAATTGTAAGCTTGATGGCGCTGGTTCATATTTACACTGCACTTTATATATACTTTGATTTGCTCGAACATTATTGAAATTGTAATTTACTTAAACCACACTGAAAGGGAAATGTATTTATCAAAGTCTGTTTTCACTTTTTGTTGAAAATGAATGTCACATGGTGTAAGCTTTGAATATAACTTTATTGATGTAATATGGCACCCATACCCGTGAACAAGCAGCAAACGCTGCAAAACGCGTCGGGTGACTTTGCTGAAATAAAACTTCACTAAGGAGCAAGCATGGGCCTCAGCGTGTTGTTTAAAAAACAACTGTTGGTGGATTTGTTGGGGGTTGGCGAACCTCGCTGTGGCCTGCCGTGATTCAGTAGGCGCTGGTCGTTTCTTCGCCGAATTCATTGGATATAAGTGTGTATATATATATATATATATATATATATATATATATATATATATATATATATATATATATATATATACATACACACACTTATAAACACACACACATATATACATTTATGCAAGTATTGTGGAAAAAATTTATTTTACAATTATTGTTATTTTTTTACTTATATGCCGCGTAGAGTCCAAATTGTATTTTACAATTAGTTGGTTTTAAAAATATTTTACAAATATTATCTACTTTTATGTCACTGGTGTTATAAACTGTATTTTACAGCTATTAAGAAACTGAAATGTTGATGTAATCTGAAAAAGAAAGACGACCCCAGCACATGTAAATATTTCTTTTATGTTTATAACTGCACTGGCACTTTAAAAAGGTGTGTGCTTCACGACCATGTTGTCATGTGATCAAGGCAGGGATCTGCCGAAACGCATCGTGAGGGTTTTGGTGGCGTTGTGAGAAAATAAATTCAAAAGCACCAAATTGGGTCTGCCTCGTCTTCTTGTGCGAATCCGGCTGGAAGTTGCGGGTGGAGCGAGCACCATTGAAAAAATATATATAGATATGTATACATATAAATATGTTTGTTTACATACATATATCCAGATTTTAATGTTTGCCTTATTTGCGACACGAATCCTGCTATGAACTAATCCTTTATTCTGAATCTGGCAATGTTACTTTTCAGAAATTCTTAATTTTTCAGGCCAGAAAAACTCAGTTCTTCTAATTTACCCAAAACTCAGAGATGTTTCCCTTAGGGGATGCATAATATTGTCCCCTAGTGTGCAGTATCCAACAAGATTGTTTGAAGAATACAAGAATACATTCATTTCTCATTCAACTGGTGTGAGGGATTTTGTTTAACCGTTGAGGTAACATCTGCAAATATAACAACCTGAAATAATGGTGTCCTACAATTCAGCAACATAGGGCTATAAATCGAACCAGTTGTTAACTTATTCTACTGCACAGTATTGTTTCTGACTTCACGTATTGGTTAGGAAGCCTTGGTTGGTGCCATCATAAGCAGATGGACGAAGATTTTGTGTGATGGTCAAGGCCTCCTATAACATATATTGCATCTATTGGACTGGCTCTCTCAAAGGTTTTTTGAATGCTCTTGATTTACCCGTATTTCTGTGCACTGAGCAAGATAAGATGTGGCGTTTCCCTATCTTCACCACTCTTTTCCCTCATCTCCTTCATCCATTTAATCCTCTCCTCTCAATTGCCTTCCCCAGTCTCTATCTTCACCCTCCTCTGGCTCTCACTCATCCTCATCTGTTTCCTCCCTCTCTGCTTATTTCTGTTATTTTTCTCTTCCTTTTCCCTTGCCCACTTTGCTCATCCTTACCTCCTTACCTCCTTCCTCTTTCTCCCTCAACCTTAGTTCCATGTCCCACTCTGTCACCTTTTCTGACCCTTCTCCCAGTTCTCCCACCCTCTCCATTTTTCGTTTCTTTCCTCTCTCTTCTTTATTGCTCCCTTATCCTCTACTCACTCTGCACCCCTTACCCTGAAAAGTGAACACAGACAATCCCTTGACATGCGTTGTATCTAAAAAAAAAAGAATCAGAACAGGTATCCTCTGAAATAACATCAGTTGTTGCAGAGCAGGCTGGGCCCCCTCCTTTCGCTGGGCACCGGTGCATTGCACTGGTTGGACCAATGGTAGCTACGCCCCTGGTTAGCACCCTCTTTACCTGTATGTCTCCCTGTGGACGGTGGAGAAGTCCTGGTCCCCGAATAGCTCAATAGAATCATGTGCCGGCTTGCAGTTCCTCACCCTCTCCCCCTTCTTGGGTTGATAGGTGCTCTTCGTGGTGGTTTCTTGCTCAAGCTTGGGCTATAAGAGGTGATTAGAAAGTGTTAATAGGAACAGGACTGATCCACACAGTGCCAAAAAGTAGCAGAAGAAGAATGTGCAAGAGCTACTTGGTTCACTCGATGGCAAGCCTAATCCAAGAGGAATCTTCAATGCAATGCTAATATATCACCGAGGGGCATAGGCTTGAAATGACCCCAGGTGATGGCTGAAATGGAACCATTCAAGAAGATGAAAGTTACACTAACTGCTTGAACACCAAGAGGTAATCCTCATTGGGACATGACAGAAGAATCATCAAGAGATACCCATAGAGATGCATCAACCACAGCAGTCACGTTTTGAAAAGATAAGTGTAAAGCAACGCAAACCCTGTACTATAAGAATGAACTAGGGAGGTATCAGAAATCTCAGTCAGAGCACAAACACAACAGAGAGGGGAAGTAGGAGATACCTGAACCAGACCACTGAGAGTAAAAGTGTAAAGAAGGGCGAAACAAGGCAACCCGAGTGTCCACTTCATGAACAGGGGAAGCCTGCACAATAGCAGCACAAAAAGTTGATGGAGGGACTGATGAACATTGTCGAACATTCACCCCCAGGCCACAGTAATGGGTTAAATCCATTGTTTTTTTGCTCACCATGCCACCTCAGTTTGGACCCAGTCGTAATCAAATCAGTCTTGACCATGCTCCCCATTTGAACAGTTCATCATGAATTGCCAGCCCAGGTCCTACCTGGACTGGAAAACAAGCATCCTGGGACAGGTGTCGGGGTATCACCCCATGTCAGCCAGACTAGCTTGAAACCAGTGGCATAGCGAGTGCGGGATCCACATCTGGGCATACCTTTCCCGCGACTATAGCAGCAAAATAAAATGATGGATAGAATGCTGAACATCACCAAACATTCACACCCAGTCACCTGCAACAACTCAACCCACATCACTCACACAGCGAACAAGAAAAGAATGAAACAAGTCAATCAGAGCAAGAACCAGTGGGTTTCAAAATGTCACAACAGTGAGTCCTCTGACTTTACAGAATTGAGCAGTCTACCTTCAAAGCAAATATATTATCACATCAATGAGGTGGGTATTTTTACATCACACAACAACTGGACCTACTTTCTATGTCAACCACTTCCTTGTAAATTGATTGAGGCACCCAGAAAGCTTTATATTGAAGTTGAAATGTAAAATCACAAATCAGTTCTAATAACACATACGTTCACATAGGCTCCAACACCCACACACTAGCACTAGTGCCCCCAGGTAAGTATGTTGGCTTCATTCTCTTTATTCTTTGCTTTGGACCCTGTCAGCTGCCATGGCAAGCATCCTCACCAGCGGGCGGAGAGATATTCCATCTTGGCCATCCCCATATCGAATCCGGGGCTGAGCCCCCCAGTCTTGGAAGAAGAACTTGCTGGCGGTGGCATCATCAAACCTAGCTTTGAGAGTCTTGAGGGTGGTTGGTGGGCGCTTGATAGGCTCTAAGAAGACCTTGTTCGGGGGTGGAGGGGGATAGGAAAGCTGAAGAGGAAGACGCAGGCAAGAATCATCAATGCAGGAAAAAATGCAGGATTTTAATTTACGCCAAGGTCGGAAGAAACAGTGCCACCCACTTGCTCAGACCCAACCCATAGCACAATGTGCATATCTATGTGTTTGACTGTGTATCGCTAGTTGTGTGCCTTTGTGTTTGTATCACATGTGTAGTGTGAGAGAGCGCAAACTGAACAAAATGCATGAGTGCACCATAAATACAAGTTAGTCGCACAATTATAATAGAAGTGCCTGTAAGTGTTGAAGATATATTCACCTATACTTAGACGTGTGTAGTTAACATAGAAAATTCATATAGAAGTGGGACTGACGCAGAAATGTGTGGAAAATGTATTCTTATTAGACGTGATTAATCATGATCCATGTTATGTAGCTGCTAATGGAGGAATGTCATGCTGCAAAGCATCGAAGGGAACAGGCCTCATGGCCAGGGCAGAAGGGTTTAGAAATGTACACTTATACATAAACATGGATTGCACTAAGGTTATAGTAATTTGTTTATTCACTAGATTTATATTCCATAGAAGTGTTTTTTTCATTATCCAAGAATGAGATGCTAAACATGTTATTTTAGTTTTCGAAAGGATTTGAAGAGAATAGAACCTCTGCTAGAAGGGTTGTAGGCCTGAAGAGAGAAAAAGGGTTTTCTAATTTGCACGTGCTGATACATGTCGAATTGTATTGAGAAATAAGTTGCAAACTTCTGTTAAAAGTCTATGAGAATTGGGATTCAAGCTGCGGATGTCTGTCTGCAGGTGCGAGGGGGTTTCGATTAAAAGTTTAATGAATAGAGCTCTGTTCGAGTAGACTGGTACAGACATGGAGGAGGATTCAGGAATGTTTAGGGGGTATCAGCAGGCTGGAGAAGAGCCTGAGAAGCAAGGTCAACGCTAAGCACGAGGCCCAGAGGAAGATCATCATGGAAAAAGCCAGAATCGACACCACGTGAGGGGCGTCTCGTGAGGGGCGTTTCAACTGTAATTGGGTTTTTGTATTAGGGACAGCACCCTTGGGGGGAGAGAGAGCAGATGCCTGAGGACCCTTCAGAGAGCGGATGGGTAGGCAGAGAGGGGTCATGACTGGAGATCATAGGTTTTCACCTAAAGACTAAGAGTGGGTGATCTTCTTAGGAAGACATTCACAGCTGACACCTTTGATAGGTTGGGACCTTGTTAAGTAGGGATACCATCTAGTACAGGGTAGGGACAGCCTAACCTGATTCCTTCCTTCCTTTGTAAATGACGGATAGATCTCAATTCGTGTCTATGCTTGCAGCCCTGCTGATTTTGGAACTAGTTCTAGTAGTGTTCTTTGCTCGCCTAAGAGCTTTTAGAGAACATATGTTTGTATTAGTGCCTCTATATCTTTTGAATCTCATTTTGAGATGTCTGTACTTGCAGTTATCAATGACTCTGTAATAAACCTTTAAAACTTAGAAGTAGTATGTGGTTTTTCAGAGTCGAGCCCATTATTGATCAAACTAACCTGGTATTGGATGCACTTTCTTTCCTCAATGACAGGCAATAAAGATTCAATCGACCAGAACGGGGTTTAGATCTAGAGTGATAAGATAGAGATCAAAAATCCCGCCCTCTGAGTTGGTAGCTATAGAGGATGGTTGCCATCTTGAGGAAGGTGATCTAGGCCAGGTTAGATTACCCCAAGGCCCCTAGAGATCGATGATCGGAAGAACCGCCCGCCGAAGAGGGTGCTGACGGCGCGAGAAAGAAAAGCAGCAGTAACGGTCGAGAGTGAGTATAAAGGGTCATGCGTGTTAGATTGCGGTGTTTTTGTGTTGCATCTATGTTGTAATGTCTTGCGGAGTTGAATGCCTGTAGAGTGACTGTGGAACAGGTCGTGAGCGCGCGCAACCGGTGCAAATCTTAAGTTCAGAAGAGAGCTTTAGTGGTTCGGGTGTATCGGACATCCAGAGTAATTGTCAACCAAGTGTGAAGGGGGTCATGAGGTACCATTGATCGCCCGCAGGACCGTGATAGGGGGAACGTAAGAATGAGCGTGTGAGTAACGGACGCTGGTCGGAAGTTACTGTGTGTAAGCAACCTATCAGAGAGATGATTGCCGGGAAAGGCATTTCGTCAGTTGTGGCGACAATTACAGATAGACTGTGGACGTACAGTCAAGAAAAGTGATCGCTTGGTCGGAAGTAGTCATTTTTCGGTGTATGAATGGGACGCATGCGTGACCGGGAGACGAGCTGAGAAAGGAGGGGAACTGCTGCGAGAGGGGAGACGAGTGACGTCAGAAAGTGCCGCGCTGGGATTGGCCGGTAAGGGTGAGACCGCGCTGTGATAGGCCAGCTAGCAAAGCCGCGCTAGGATTGGCGGATTGTCACCAGGAAGTAAACAGAATAGCGAAGCAGGAAATTGTGCGTTTAATCATGAAATGTTTTAAATGGTTAATAGCAGCGTTTAAGAGAGAGAGGCGGAGATCTTATGATGGGGAAGAAGCCCCGCCGGAGGGTACGCCGGCAAATTATATGGCAACGAATGTTGGGTTGCATACTATATTATGGATTTCAAATTGGTGTAAGATTACAGAAGGGAATGAGGAACTGACGTTTCCAAAGTACGGGACGTTTAGATTAGAGGTATTACATCGATTAAAAGCAGTTATGACCTCAATGAGACCTCTGCCTAGACCGACTCAGTTTGAAGCTCTCAATGCATGGATTAGGGCGGCGCACGATAGAAACCAGAACAGGCGCCAAGAAAGGGTAAAAAGATCGGTAAGAGCAGTACAGGATGCCAAATGGGATCCGGATGCTAAAAGATGGAGAGTGCATAACCTTGAAGTAAACAAATTGTACCCAGTGATAGAGGTGGCGGAAAACAGGAGCCCATTAGAGGAGGATGATGAGAGCGAGACAGAGGACAGCCTGATAAATAGGTTGCTAACAGATAGACCACCCCCGTACAACAGAGAGACAGAAAATGCCGAGCCAAGCAGAGAAGGGGGGGCTGGCATAGGGGAGTATAGACCGCTTCCTAGCACAGATTGGGATCCCACTGCAAGTAAAGCATTGCCTCAACCTAGTCCGGTGCAGAGGGTAGTCGGAAGGTTTGTGGTACAAAAGGCGCCAGAAACGGAGCGTGCCACATCCTATGCACTGCCAGACGCCCTGCAAGTACCTGTTACTATAGGTCCTATAGTATCGATTTATGACCCAGAGAGAGCCAGTGGGGAGGAACAGGTACGATTGGACAGGGAGAGAGCAGAAATGGGGAGGAGGGACGATACGATCAATTCCCCAAGACAGCTGCCAGGACCAAGAGATTGGAGTAACCCAGTACACACAGCAGTAGATCCCACAAGAGATCAGGGGGGCCCGAGATGGCCGATGGATCTGAGGGGATCAGGGCCGAAATCCTTCCAGGAGTTAAGAGAGTACCTGAAGGAATGGGATGCGGCAGTGGAGGCTCACAAGAGCCTGATACCAGCGGAAGCTGGAAGGGAAAGCCAAGATAGCAGGGTCCGGACTCACTGCGGGGCTGACGAAAGCAGTCCGGAGTGGGACGGGAGGAGTCAAGAAAATAGAGAAGATACTTGTCGTACCAGAAGTGGAGGTAGATCAGTACTGGAGAACAGGAGCCAGGAGTGTGGGGGGGGGGGTGTCCCGTCCCATCCACAGTGAAGGGGATAGGAGAACGCAGGAGTACCGGGACAGCTTTAAGTGCACACACCATGCGTCTGGCAATAGTGGACAAAACGAGAGTTGCGAGAGGTCTCGCCGTGACCCCTGTGATCACGGACATGAACGGAATACGGGGGACATGGGGAGTCGAGAAGGAGCTTACCAGATACTGAGTGACACTAGGCAAAGAGGGAATAGCAACAGGGTGGAGAACAGCAGAGAGTCCTATCATGGGGCCAAGGAGAACAGACAGGATGGACAAAATGAAATTGGGGGAAACAGGGCAGTGTTTCACCACCCTCCAAGGGAAGATGGCCGAGCATGGGACTTAGAAAGATGGGAACAAGGGAGGACTCTCCTTAACGCCCCTGAGCCTAGGCGTAGGACTCGGAGCTGGGATGGGAGAGATATCAATGAACACCCTAAGAAAGACATACTGCGAGCCGAGATAAAGGCAAAGAGACTTGATGTCGCCAGTTTAAGATCAGATCTGGATGACATGATAAATGGTACTTTGTCTCTGGAGAGAATGGACATGTACGAGCAAGATGAGATATTGTTCATGGCAAAGGACGTCACTAGGAAAGCGAGAGCAGCACATGAGAAATTAGTCGAACTGGCTGGAAAATACATGGTAGACTTGTCAAGGACCAAAGCATTACAGGGTAACCACAGGCTACATTATTCAGATCAGGACCTAGATGAGAGAAGAACAATAGGATTAAAAACACACATAAGGGAATTGATCACCGGAATAAGGACATGGAGAGCACTGGATAAATGGGAAGAAAGATGGTCCAAGAAAGGGACCGTCAGGAGAAGCACACTTGGGATGTCCCCAGAGGGAGGGCTACAAAAGATAGAGGCATACCCTTTGCGTGAGGTTGCAAACGGGAGCTATATGCATGTGCCCTGGAGTAGGGGGGACTTAGCTGCCTTTACCAATTCCTTTCCTAAATTGAGGGAGAATCCAGTGGAATGGTACAAGCAGGTAGAGAGGTTCGTAAAAATCTCCAAAGTACTCTGGATTGACCTGAACACCCTGTTTGACATTGTGGTACCAGGAGACTTGTGGTCAGCATGTAAGGTCAGTGCTGAATTGCCCACATCAGAACCAGAGAGAGATGCACGGACTAATGGGCCGTCCGAGACAGTAATGGCAAAATATGAGATAGTGATGACTTGGCTGAAGGATAAGGTGCCAATGCAGGACATAGATTGGGTCAAAATAGATCGAACTAGGCAGGAACCCAAGGAGACGGTCCATGAATATTATGAGAGGTTGCTGAAGGCGTTTAAACAATATAGCGGGTTGGACGTAATGGATCCTAAAGACAAAGGGCAGTTTGTGTCTAAATTCGTTTTGGGCTTAAGACCGGATATTTGTTTAATGATTCAGCAACACTTGATTTGTTGGCAAAATAAACCTTTAGACGAAATTCTGAGATATGCTAGGTACTGCAGTGATGAGATGGATTCGAAAGCCAAAAAGCTAAAAGAAAAACTGATGGTGGTCCAGATGCAGTCAGCTGGCAAGGGTGGACAACAGGATTAAAAACACACATAAGGGAATTGATCACCGGAATAAGGACATGGAGAGCACTGGATAAATGGGAAGAAAGATGGTCCAAGAAAGGGACCATCAGGAGAAGCACACTTGGGATGTCCCCAGAGGGAGGGCTACAAAAGATAGAGGCATACCCTTTGCGTGAGGTTGCAAACGGGAGCTATATGCATGTGCCCTGGAGTAGGGGGGACTTAGCTGCCTTTACCAATTCCTTTCCTAAATTGAGGGAGAATCCAGTGGAATGGTACAAGCAGGTAGAGAGGTTCGTAAAAATCTCCAAAGTACTCTGGATTGACCTGAACACCCTGTTTGACATTGTGGTACCAGGAGACTTGTGGTCAGCATGTAAGGTCAGTGCTGAATTGCCCACATCAGAACCAGAGAGAGATGCACGGACTAATGGGCCGTCCGAGACAGTAATGGCAAAATATGAGATAGTGATGACTTGGCTGAAGGATAAGGTGCCAATGCAGGACATAGATTGGATCAAAATAGATCGAACTAGGCAGGAACCCAAGGAGACGGTCCATGAATATTATGAGAGGTTGCTGAAGGCGTTTAAACAATATAGCGGGTTGGACGTAATGGATCCTAAAGACATAGGGCAGTTTGTGTCTAAATTCGTTTTGGGCTTAAGACAGGATATTTGTTTAATGATTCAGCAACACTTGATTTGTTGGCAAAATAAACCTTTAGACGAAATTCTGAGATATGCTAGGTACTGCAGTGATGAGATAGATTCGAAAGCCAAAAAGCTAAAAGAAAAACTGATGGTGGTCCAGATGCAGTCAGCTGGCAAGGGTGGACAACAGCAACAGGGAACAGGGACCGGGGGCAGGAGACAGAATAACCAGAACAAAGGTAATGAAGAGAACTCCAACTCCAAACCTAGGGTAGATATTGCGGCATTGAAAAAGACAACCCGGTGCCACCAATGTAACGAGGTGGGACATTGGAAACGCGAGTGTCCCTACAATGTTGAAATTGGAGAACTAGAAATAGAGGAGGAAGAGGTTCAAAACACTCCAGGAAAAGGGGCAACAGCATACCAAGGAAAGGTGGTCAAAGGGGGGACCCCAGCTCCACGAGCCCAGTTCCCTCAACCACCCCGAATAGCGACAGGGGGAAAGACCTATAGACAGATGCCTATTTTCGTAGGAGGAGAGGAGTGTTACTACGTTGATCCCCTAACGGGACAGAGAGTGGAGAGAGAAGACTGTACCCTCGGGGCAGTCTTAGAGGTGGATCAGAGGGGACCGTACGTTGAGGACGAAGTGGCAGGGTGTCCCACGACTTTCTTAGTAGACACAGGGGCCACTCGATCCACGATAAGATCAGCCGTAGTTCCAGGTCTGCCCATGTCCGGAGAAACGATTCAAGTGGTGGGGGTCGCAAACAGGAGAATGACAAGCCCATTGACAGAACCAGTGCTAGTGAAAATAGGGAAATACAGCGATGAGCATCAGTTTGTGGTTTGTGATTCTAGTCCTGTATGTCTACTGGGAAGGGATTTATTGTGCAAGTTAAATTGTACAATATACTGCACACCGCAGGGAGTGGAGGTACTGACTAATGATGATGACGCTGACTTTAAGGTCGCAAACTCAAGAACGTGCATGGAGCTGTATCCCACTCTGACAGTGGATGAGCTCCCCTGGGATTTAAGGGAGACCGTGGCACCAGAAGTGTGGGATTTCACTGGGGAAGAGATTGGACTAGTCAAGGGAGTGGACCCAGTGAAAATCATAGTAAAACCGAATGCTGAGTTTCCGAGAACACCCCAATACAAATTGACCCCAGAAACGATTGCAGGTATAAAACCTGTGATCGAGTCCATGATTAAGCAGGGAATAATGAAAGAAATCGTGGGTAGTCCATGTAACTCCCCGATTATGGGTTTGCAGAAACCAAGTGGGAAATTCAGAATAGTGCAGGACCTTCGAAAAATCAATAACATAGTTGTCTCATGTTGTCCAGTGGTACCGAATCCATCAGTGATATTGTTTCAGATACCGTTCCAAGCCGAATGGTTCACAGTGATAGACCTTTGTCAGGCTTTCTTTTCGATCCCTTTGGACGAGGATAGTCACTTTCTTTTCGCTTTTAAGCTGGAGGGTCGCGTATTAACATGGTGTCGTATCCCACAGGGGTATACAGAGAGCCCATCGATCTTTAACCAGCTTTTGAAGAAAAATCTTGAAAGTCTAGTACTGCCCCAGAATTCGGTTCTGGTCCAGTACATAGACGACCTACTTGTCGCGTCAGAAACTGAAGAAGCTTGCAAGGAGGACTCAATTGCATTGCTGAATCACCTAGCTGTAAACGGGCACAAGGTGTCTCCGAGCAAATTGCAGTACTGCCTGACAGAAGTGCAGTATTTGGGGGCACAGGATTGAAAAAGGAAAGCGGAAGGTGTCACCAGACAGAATAGAGGTGATCATGAAAATGAACGCACCTAGAACACAGAGAGAGGTCAGGATGTTCCTAGGGATGGTGTGTTATTGCCGACAATGGATAGCGAACTTTTCACTGAAAGCAAAACCCTTGCAAAAACTGACGCACAAGGAGGTGAGTGATCCGGTACCATGGGACAAAGATTGTTTTATGGCGTTCCTGCAGCTGAGAGAGGACCTGTGTCGTGCTCCTGCTCTGGGAATGCCAGATTACGACAAACCATTCTTGCTTTACTGTTGTGAAAGAGAGGGTTGTGCTTTGTCAGTCTTGGTCCAAATCCATGGGAATGCCCGTAGACCAGTCGCATATTTTTCGGCTACCTTAGACCCAGTAGCCGCAGCGTTGCCCGGATGTCTCAAATCCGTTGCCGCAACGGGTGTCAGCATTGAAAGGTGCAAGAACATAGTTATGGGGCACCAGTTAGAGGTGTATGTGCCCCATTCTGTTGAACTGTTGATGACCAGGACCAAAACACAGCATCTGACCAATAGCAGGCTCACGCGCTATGAGCAAGTCATTCTTGCTGCAGAGAACGTGACCCTCAAGAGATGCTCTGTTTTGAACCCTGCTACATTGATGCCACTCCCAAGTGACATTGATGATGATGAATGTACAGATCACGATTGCCTTGATGTGACTGAACTATGCACCAAACCGAGACCCGACATCGTGGATGAGCCACTGACTGACCCTGATGAAGTTTTCTTTGTTGATGGCTCATGTGTAAGAGACGATGTTGGGCAGTTGAGAGCAGCCTATGCTGTTTGTACAATTACTGGAGTAGTGGAAGCCGCATGCCTGGAAGGAGTACACTCCGCTCAGGTAGCCGAAATTATTGCATTGACGCGTGCCTGCCTGGCAAGCAACCAAATTCGAGTCACCATATACACCGATAGCCAATATGGTTTCGGGGTAGTTCATGATTACGGGCAATTGTGGTCTCAAAGGGGTTACATGACCTCTTCAGGTTCCCCCATTCGAAATGGAGAGTTTGTACGCTTATTGTTGGAAGCCTTGCAATGTCCGGCAGCTATTGCCGTTGTGAAATGTACCGCACACACAAGAAACCAAGACTTTGTGTCACAGGGCAATAGATACGCGGACGAAGTGGCACGATACTGTGCCGAGCAGGGATACTCTTTCACGGAGGTGGAAGTGGGTGGAATAAATGCAAGGACTGAATTGGCTATGATATTGGAAACCGTAGATACCTGGGACGAGTTAAAATGTATACAAGAAAATGCACCAGATTTTGAAAAAAGAACATGGGAAACTGCAGGATGTGTGATAGGCGAGACAAACTTTTGGGTTTCAGCAGATGGAAGGGCAGTGTTGCCAAATGAGTTGGTGAGCCCAATGGCAAGACACATTCATGGTCCAGTACACCTAGGGAGAGACGCTATGCTGAGAGTATTCAGACAAACCTGGTACAACCCCAAGTTCAGAGTAGCAGCAGAAGCATTGTGCCAGCGTTGTGTGACCTGTCAGCAGCTGAACATAGGGAAAAGAACACCAGTTGCATTGAGTCACATAGGGAGGTCTGGAGGTCCATTCAATCGAATGCAACTGGATTTAATTGAAATGCCAAGGTGCAACCGCCTTCGATACGTGCTGCTGGTGGTTTGCATATTTTCCAGATGGGTCGAGGCATACCCTCCACGCAGGTGTGACACCCTCACAGTAGCCAAGTTATTGCTTAGGGAGCTCATTCCGCGCTTCGGGGTACCGCCCTCTTTGGAATCAGATAGGGGAACGCATTTCAACAGCGAGCTTGTGAAGATGATTTGTGCAGCCCTGAACATAGACCAGAAATTGCATTGTAGCTATCGACCAGAAGCTTCGGGAATTGTGGAGCAGATAAACGGCACCATAAAGTCCCGAATTGCCAAAATGTGTTCATCGACGTCTCTGAGTTGGCCCGATGCCTTGCCACTAGTTCTTATGAGCATCCGTAGTACCCCAGACAGAAGAACGGGACTATCACCACATGAGGTGTTAATGGGGAGGGCAATGAGATTGCCATCAGTACCGGCTGCAGCCTTGTTGAATATCACAGATGATATGATCCTGGACTATTGTAAGGGTCTGTCTGACGCCATTCATTCTGTGTCCCTTCAGGTGCAGGCTGCCGAGGTCCCGTCGTGCCAGGACTTGTGTCATGACCTGTGCCCTGGAGATTGGGTACTGGTCAAAAAGCACGTCAGAAGAAGCTGCCTAGATGTCCGGTGGCGTGGGCCCTACCAGATCATCCTAATATCGAACACTGCTGTGAAAGTGGGAGGTCTGCCCAACTGGATCCACGCGTCTCACACGCGGAGAGTTCCAGCACCTCTGGAAGAAACAGCTCCTCTCTCGGATGTAAGTCCAGCTGCGGACAGAGAAGCCACAGAGGGGGCCAGCCAAGCTGTAGAGGTGCAAGAAGAAGCTGAGAGTGTGTCTGACCAAGCTGAGGACGGTCAGTACAATAGTGAAACTGACGACGCCACAGAAGGAGGAAGTAGCTGGGAGTACCAATCAGACGCTGGCCAAGCTGAAAGTGAGCCCGAGCAAAGCAGAAGGACAAGGAGCGGAGGGGCAAGGCGTAGAGAGGCTAGCTGGCCGCAGAGGAGAAGGTCAAGTCTGAGATCAACTCCAGAGAGGACCCTTGCTCCAATATCCGAAGACTCAGATCCGGACGAAGGTGCTCTGGGCGTGGAAGCAGCAGTTCCAAGAAGGTCAAGGAGAGTACGTGTGCCTAGCAGAAGATACACCACTCCTGAGTGGACATATCTGGCGACAGATGTCTTGGGAACGAGCTACAGGGAGAATAAGGGCGGTGATAGTGACCAGCTCTGAACCCATCATCACAGTAGAAGTACAGCTGTTGGTGCCTGGAGTCGAGACCGAAGGGACACTAACGTTCAAAATCCCCAACCCTCCCTACCTGAGCAAGCTAAAGCACATGTTCTTCACCGAATTGCAATTCCCTGACTTTGGAACAACGATAACAAGTCATGAAGAGCACATCCTTCGTTTGGAAATATTGAACTACGCTATCCAAGCCGCTGGTTCCAGCCTCATTGTAGATGCTTAAAGACTTTGTAAATAAACAAGAGTAAGAAGATAACCTAGCGCCTAGGAATGCAGAGAAAACTTAGGGGTTTCCTTTAAGTTGACGGAGAAGGGCTAGGGTTGTCTGAGATAAAGTTCGAAAAGACTTTTGCAAAAAGAGATTGCCAGCTTCCGATTGTGTGGTTCTAAAGACTGAAGTCGAGATAAGAGAGACTGTAAAGGAACTCAAGAGAAAGAACTGTGTGTTGAAAGGGAGAAAGGAACCGTATTGTCTGAAGAACATGGAGGCCGGTAATCCAAACCGCAGAGCCAAATGTATAATAGGCACACTTATAGTGGGAGTGATACTTCTTATAGCTTTAGTAGTTACTGTATCATATGTGATGGGACACGAGAGTGAGGCAGGGGTACCAGACACAAAATCTGTAGTGACACCAAAACCCACTGCTGCTGGTAAGAAAGGTGAAACCGAACAGGAGAAAGCGTTATTAGCAGCAGAAGCCCGTAGGTTACACATGGATGAGTCCCAAGGCGACTATAGGTCAAATGCTTATGCCAAATTATTATATGAGTATGTCGATGCCATGGAAGTCAAGGACTGTTATGTATGTATGCAGCTGCCTGCGTCTGTAGATGAAGGCATTAGATATCATCATCTCCCATTGACTTATGGCATTACATGTAGCTTATTGCTTAGCATATTTTATGGTAGAGATAGTTTTGAGTATTATTTTTCTAATTATGATTCAGTGTTACCTGAAGTCCCAAATTACAAGCAAATGAATAAGTGGGACTATTATAAGAGTGAAGACAGATTGGCAAAGTTCTTCATTCCTTGGGATACTTTAGATACTTCACATGCCCGCAGAAATAATCTGACTTGCAAAGTGTCAGAAGTCGAGAAGAAGTTTATAGGGCAAGTGGATGATGGTTATAGAAGGCAAAAGATTCTGAAAAAATCAGGACAGTGGAAGACGGATTGGACCGAGGAGGAGAAGGACCACAAAAGGAAGGGTAGTAGTGGTCCTATAGCTTTGGATAGAACACAGAAAGGGAAGTTATGCCTTCACAGAAGCAAAACGTACTACGAAAATGTATTCGTAGGGGAGGTCAGTTGCGAACATGCTTTTAGATTAGAATACTACACGAAGGACTTTTTGAAGGGAATGCAAGTGATTCCAAATGTATATTTTGTCTGTGGAAGAAATGCCTACGTGAGACTACCTGACAACTGGTACGGATCATGTTATTTGGCTATTGTCTTCCCCAAAATATACCATGCTCAAGATTTGGAGATCATAGAGGGCAAGGTCTCAACAAGAGGGAGAAGAGACCTAGGGGATGCAGAATTAGTTGGAGACGTATTCGGAGCTGCATTTCCTATTTTGGGACTGATCCTCAATGATGTCAAAATTAGGAGACTGGCAACAGTCGTAGACAGATTGTCTGCCAGTACTGCTACATCCTTAATGCTGGTGGAAGGAGAGATGCAATCGATAAGGGCCATGGTGCTTCAGAACCGTCTTGCGTTAGACGTTCTGCTAGCAAAAGAGGGCGGAGTCTGTAAGGCCTTGAAGGTCCAGGAATGCTGCACTTACATTCCGGACAATTCAAAACCTCTGGAGAAAGTTATCATGAACATAACTAACATTCACAAAGAGATCGAAGACATGACTAAAGTAAATGTTTGGGAAAAGGTGGGTCATGGAATGGGTGAAGTTGGAGGTTGGTTCGCCAACATAGGGAAGAGCTTTGTATGGTACATACTGAAACCTATCATCATAATAGTGATCTGCGTGATCATGTTGTGGGGATTGGTGAGGTCGTACCAATGGTACAGATCAAATAGGTTGGAGAGATCCAGGAGAGAACAGGAACGAAGATTAGCTGCCATGCAGGACAATCAGTACAAAAGTCTGAGGGCTCTCGAAATGCTGAAACGAGGGGGGATGGCAACTAGTTCAGTTTGAATTTTGGTGATGACCACGAGAGGTCATCAAAGGGGGGAACTGAGAGAGCGCAAACTGAACAAAATGCATGAGTGCACCATAAATACAAGTTAGTCGCACAATTATAATAGAAGTGCCTGTAAGTGTTGAAGATATATTCACCTATACTTAGACGTGTGTAGTTAACATAGAAAATTCATATAGAAGTGGGACTGACGCAGAAATGTGTGGAAAATGTATTCTTATTAGACGTGATTAATCATGATCCATGTTATGTAGCTGCTAATGGAGGAATGTCATGCTGCAAAGCATCGAAGGGAACAGGCCTCATGGCCAGGGCAGAAGGGTTTAGAAATGTACACTTATACATAAACATGGATTGCACTAAGGTTATAGTAATTTGTTTATTCACTAGATTTATATTCCATAGAAGTGTTTTTTTCATTATCCAAGAATGAGATGCTAAACATGTTATTTTAGTTTTCGAAAGGATTTGAAGAGAATAGAACCTCTGCGAGAAGGGTTGTAGGCCTGAAGAGAGAAAAAGGGTTTTCTAATTTGCACGTGCTGATACATGTCGAATTGTATTGAGAAATAAGTTGCAAACTTCTGTTAAAAGTCAATGAGAATTGGGATTCAAGCTGCGGATGTCTGTCTGCAGGTGCGAGGGGGTTTCGATTAAAAGTTTAATGAATAGAGCTCTGTTCGAGTAGACTGGTACGGACATGGAGGAGGATTCAGGAATGTTTAGGGGGTATCAGCGGGCCGGAGAAGAGCCTGAGAAGCAAGGTCAACGCTAAGCACGAGGCCCAGAGGAAGATCATCATGGAAAAAGCCAGAATCAACACCACGTGAGGGGCGTCTCGTGAGGGGCGTTTCAACTGTAATTGGGTTTTTGTATTAGGGACAGCACCCTTGGGGGGAGAGAGAGCAGATGCCTGAGGACCCTTCAGAGAGCGGATGGGTAGGCAGAGAGGGGTCATGACTGGAGATCATAGGTTTTCACCTAAAGACTAAGAGTGGGTGATCTTCTTAGGAAGACATTCACAGCTGACACCTTTGATAGGTTGGGACCTTGTTAAGTAGGGATACCATCTAGTACAGGGTAGGGACAGCCTAACCTGATTCCTTCCTTCCTTTGTAAATGACGGATAGATCACAATTCGTGTCTATGCTTGCAGCCCTGCTGATTTTGGAACTAGTTCTAGTAGTGTTCTTTGCTCGCCTAAGAGCTTTTAGAGAACATATGTTTGTATTAGTGCCTCTATATCTTTTGAATCTCATTTTGAGATGTCTGTACTTGCAGTTATCAATGACTCTGTAATAAACCTTTAAAACTTAGAAGTAGTATGTGGTTTTTCAGAGTCGAGCCCATTATTGATCAAACTAACCTGGTATTGGATGCACTTTCTTTCCTCAATGACAGGCAATAAAGATTCAATGGACCAGAACGGGGTTTAGATCTAGAGTGATAAGATAGAGATCAAAAATCCCGCCCTCCCAGTGTTAGTGTCTGTAAATGTACATATTTTCCAATGTTTGTGTGGGTGTGAGTGAGAGAACAAGAAAGAGAGCCTGCATGCGTTTGCATGCTCTATATGCAGTGGCGGCTCCTCTGCTAAGGCGGAGGAGAGCCGCCCCACTGCACTCAAAGCAGAGCAGCAAAAATAAAATGATAATAACGTCGTTATTATCTTTCAATTTTTTGTAGCTGCAGGGCTGGGTTTGGGTGGGCTGATGGCACAGTGGGAGTAGTTTGCACACTCCCTAAGTGCACATGACTGTTTGGCCAGCCCTCTTGGGCTGACCAAACAGTCATGCACACTTTGCATGTTCCCCACCAGGCTGCATTACACAGCCTGGTGAGGAAAATACAAATCCTCCCTGTCCCTGTCAGAGCGCCGACCCATGGCGCTCAGACCAATCACAATGCTGCACTGCATTGCAGCATTGCGATTGTCTCAGGGGAGCCCGGGAGCTGGGTGCTTCCTGCTGCTGGGACTTCAGGAAGAAGAACGTTGAACAAGACAGAGGAGAGGCAGCTGCCAGCGAAAGGTAAGTGGTATTTTTATGTTTTATCTTCCGCCTCTCCACCGCTGTTCCCTGCCATCTGCTACTCTCTATATGACTGTACATTTGTGTATATTCATCTGGGTGTCTGAATGTTTTGCATATTTTTATTTATTTATGTTCATTTCAGTGACATTAAGGGAAATGGCGTTATTGTGTAAGCTATTTGAGAGTTAGCATTATTTGTGGTAGTGCTCTTTGTTGAGTTTGTTATGATTGCGAAGTAGCACAAGTAGCACACTTGGTCATGTTTTTTTTTGGTTGTGGGGTAGATTTAATGCTGAGTATTGTGAGGGTGGTTTCTGGAAGTATAGTGCTGTTGATGGAGTTGTGCTTGCTCAGAGTCTGTTTTGTTGGTGGCAGCTGCACGGTTGAAATGCTATTATTGCTTAGTTTAGCTATATTTTGGATGTGCATCTTTATTTGTTGTGCCTGTGGTGGCAGCAGTGGTGATCAACATGGAACGTGTTACTGGTGAGCAGCGCAATATTTGGGAGGCAGCATTACTGGTCGAGGTTAGTGTGGTTGAGGATCTGTGCTATTGTTTAATAAAGTTATTAGGTGACAGTTGTTGAAAGCTGCGGGATGTTTGGTGTGGCAGCATCACTGGAGGTGATTGAAACACATTGAACGGTACATCCTTACCTTGGTCACTGTGTCCCCTTCAAACTTTACTCCCCTTTCGTTGTTCATGCTTGTCAGCTCCTCCTTCATGCGGATAAGATCTGGACGAGGGTACTTGGTAGTGTCCCATCCATGGTACGTCTCATTCTGCACCGTCTGGTAATCGTTGCTGGACAAAACAAAGAAACAGTGTGCATTCACTCTTCTTACCTCGTGTGAGGATGAGAGCATTCCAGAATCAAGTATGAGCACAACTAGCACAGGGAAGGCTCTTCCAAGTGTCCCATACTGTGGAGTTTATTTCCTTAGCGTTGTTAGGGATCTTCATTGACTCTTGAGCAAGAGAACTATGCACAATACAATATAATGCTTAGTTGTGCATACTCATCTGTTGGCCTGTCTATTAAAATGAGATACCTATTGCTCCCCACTAGTGGAAAACTACCCAAACTAGTCCTATTCCCCTGCCACCCTATGGGTAACAGGAGCCAGCCTGGCTGGGAAATGGTCTTCTTAAAATGCAGGATTCAGACTATATCTTGCTTTCACATAAACATAACTATTTCCCCCGTGCCTGGCTGTTCTTTTTAAGATCACTTTGCATCAGCTTCTCTAGCTGCACCTCACAGTCCTTTGATAAGTGTAAATTGATGTTCCCTGTAATTAACTTTTAATCCAGAAATCCTACAGTGAGCGACCCCCCAGCGAGGCAGCTGCCCCAGAGGGCTTTCTGCTCTCTAGGAAGATGGTGCCTTGGTCTTTGAAAATCAAACTAGAACCACTGCAGGTTGCATGACCACTGCAAAGCCAGTTTTTGGGCCCACCATAGCTCAGAAAGAGACACACAACTTTTCCAAAGTAATCTTAACAGCATTTATACTAAAAGTCTGAGTTTGTCAACTAATTAAATTTTTGATAACTTACAAAATGCCATGTAGGGGAATTTTGTAGTGTATTCTTCAGCAATTTTTACATATAAGGTTCACTTTTGCTCATAGAAAATTGGTTTAGATTATGCAATAAAGACCACTTTTAATGTATGTTACTGCAGAGGCATGGGATGTATGACGTTACAACGCATACTTTTACCACGCATACCATTACAACGCGGTTTTTACAACGCATACCATTACAACGCATAGCGCTTCGGGGTGTTGGATAGTGAATAGTTTAATTTACTGTTCCAACTCCAGTCCCCGTGGACACTAGGGAAGGTGTTAGATAGTAAATTAAACTTATTCCCTATCCTAGAGCGCCCCCCAGCGCAATGCGTTGCAATGGTTTGCGTTGTAATGACTGCGTTGTAATGGTAGTGCGTGGTAAAAGATTTGTTGTAAAGGTTGTATACCTTGTAGATGACCTGATTATTGTTGGAAGTAGGCTTTTGAGCAAGACGAATACGTTTTTTTTTTAAATGTGCTTGCTGCTGATTTTTCACAGCTGTGCTGGAAGTCCTGATATCATGTTATAACATATAATTTGAGTGTCGAAAAGCCATACTAAGGCCCACATGTAATATTTCACTTTTGTCATTTGTGCAGTTTTTTCTCATTTTCGCTGTGGCTTAATCTAAGAGTAACAAAAGTCAGTTGGGGTTAACCAATTAGTAGACATGTTTTGGCGTTCAGACTAGTTGCACGGGGTGCTGATCAGTTGTCTCCCAGTGCCCGAAGTCCAAATAATTCGGCACATCTAATAAAATTGAGCAGTTCTGGGAGATCATATGAAAATGTTACGTTTTTTGCCACATTTATGCCACTCAACTCAAGCAATTCTCCATTTTCTTAGTGAAGCTTGAACAGAAAAGCCTCGTGAAAAGGAAATGTGCCTCAAGTTTAAAACAGATGAATAATATATACAAATGCATATTCCAAATCATCGGAAAAAGTCCCTCCGAACAATGACCTCAGAAATGGAGGAGATCTTTGTCTTCCAAGAATAGTCTTACTTGTTGTGTGCCCTAGGAACTGGGTACTAGAGAAATGTTGTTTATTTAAAGGGTTCTGCAGGCCCTTGCTGAAAAAGCCTAAAGTTATTTGCGTAAAATGATAGCAAACCTGTGTTTTATGTAGGGGTGTGCCAAACTTTGGAGAGAAAGCTGAGCCACTCAGAGTAACTGGCCCATGTCTATAACTATTGTGATTTTCCTGCTCACACACTCTTCAGGAGCTGCCTTTTTTCATGGCAGAAGTAAAGAACAGTATTGTTAAGCCCTTCCCTATGTGCAGTGGTTCTGCTTGCCTATTGTGGGTGTATTGTTTGTATAGGAATTGGAGCTTTCTTTTCACCACCTAGGGCCGTATTACATATAGTGCCCCGAGGGCGCAACAGGCGTTCGCGCCTGCTTTGTGCGCCCCCGGGGCACTTAGGTATAATAAAAGGGGACGCAGACGCTTGTGCGTCCCCTTCTATAATACTGATAGCGCTGGCGCACTTCACATCAAATCAATTAAACTTTATTCGGCTTTAAGGTTAAAACCATAAAAGTCACTTAAAGCGCAAGTGCTATCAACAAAGGGTGTTCCTTCACTTGCATCGAGGCGTGCCCTATGCAAATGAGGGAATTTCTTTGACTCTACGCCTGCGCCATATTACAGACTACGCCTAAACTCTACACACCATAGAAAAAAAGAAAGATTGAATCTTACCTATGTGTGATGTATTGTGGGAACATTGTTATTACCTTAATTGTAAAGGCGTTATGATTTGAATGTGATGCAACATTGTCACACCACCTTTACCTTGTCCCTCACAAACCCTTCCCTCCCCTTTCTCTTTGCACTGAGAGCACCGATAATGCAATGCTTTTATAATTATATTGCTGAAATAGAGTTGACCTTGAAGTAAATATATGGAGTTAGAGGTACAACGAATGAACTTGTATGTGGAATAAATATAATTTATTTCTTAATACTGCATACCTACTCTTATTACGTCAAGCGTACTTAAGGTGAACTATAAAATGTGGTGTCTTTTTCATACACATTGAAACAAAATAATGGCAAAAATACTTCTAATGAACTCGGACCACTTCTTTCCTGTACTTACATATTGACCCAGGTCCATGAGTTTTGAGGGCTCACCCCTTTTCAAACTCCTACATATTGCAGATGGGCACGCATAGTCAAAGAAGTCCTCAGGAGGTGCACTGACAGAGCACCATTTAAAAGGTGGCACAGTATCAGTTCGCCTCCTTACAGCAGACCTCTGCAGGGGATAAAGAGGGTCCCACGGACCCCCCAGATATCCCCTTGCAGGCGGGTGCAGTCAGTGACTGCTCCCGCCTGCAAGGGGATCTCTAAACCTCTTTGAAAGTACAGGTGGCTGCCGCCTGTACTGTGATAACACGGAGCAGCTGCTCCGTGGTTTCTCATGAATGCCCTGCCCTGGGGGCAGTGCGAGTTCACGGCTGCCCTGGGGGCAGCGCATACACCATAATGGGGCGCATTTTCACTGTTTGCGCCTGGATTACCTTTTGAAAGGTACGCCGGGCGCAAACAGTGATAATGTGTAACACGGCCTCTGGTGTGAAGTGAAAGAGGAAGTCAATGCGTGGTAGGAGTGGACGCAGAAATCAGCTTCTTCTTTGAGATGGCCTACTAAGAGACGATGATGCTATGTATGTTTGGTGTAGCAACTTTGTTGCAGGAACAGAGTAGGCCGTTGTGCAAGGTGCAAGCTAATTGTTGAAGCTGGTGAAGCTGTAGAGGAAAAAGTACTGAGACTAGAGTTAGAGCAGGACATCTGTGTGATAAGGGCAGGGGATACCGAGTGTGATAAATTGCATGATTTGTTAAGGGGAGTGTTCGCCCTCCCCAAGCAACAACCACATTTTTTGTCAGGGAGAACCTTAAAAAGTCACTAAATGAACCTCTGCTTATCCGTCTGGTAGCTTGTCTCAAAAGCAAGAAAAGTCCCAAAACAATTTAGAAAAATAGCTTATGATATGATAAACAATTTGAGACCCAAATAACAATCAGTAGAACTGAAGATACTGAATGTTAAAGATTTGGACAAAAGTAGCTCCAAAAGGTACAAAGTGCTATCTAAGTGAATCTGATCGCGCTGCACTGGGACAAAGTTACAAATGTAGGCTGAATGTGATGCTGCACAGGCCACAAACAGGAGCACAGTTGGCCCTCTAAGAGTTTACCCTTATATCCTTAATGTGCAGTCTGCACAGCATTGGTTTGGAAGCCTTTGCCTCATCATTTAGCATCAGTTCTGATGAAGCTGTATGGCCAGGCTTTGCAGGACTTTGCGTTGTTTCCAATGAAACCTTCAGGTAGGCCAGAAGGAGTTCTCTTTGAAGCCAGCCAAGGGTCCAGGAACTGGGAAGGCACCTCCTGGGTCCAGGAACTCACTCCCGCAGAGGACAGCAGAGCTTAGGCAGGTCAGCTGACAGTTGCAAGGAGGCCTCTGGAGCTTGTTGTGTCCTTGCAGCTCAGAACAGGAGGCCAGCCACCTGTGTCTTGGAGTCGCTCTGTCTGGGATTAAGGGGCCACGGCCCGTCTTCCTTCTCAGAGAGCAGAGCAGGCCTCAAGCAACATTGCAGTCCTCTGACTATGGCAGTAGGGCAGTCCTTCTTCTGTAGTATGCACAGGTCTAGGAATGTACCAAGGAGTTGGTCTGAAGGTTCTATTTTTATTTCTGGTGCTAGTGTTCGGATGAAACTTATGGAGTTTTCCCCACAGACAGTTCTGGAATATCATTCCTCAATGCCCTGGTCCCAGGAAGCCTGAGATGGCAAACGCTAGAGTGAAGTTCCTTGTGAGTGCAAGGGGCAGCCCCTGTTGAAGTGCAAGTGGGATAGGTAACAGCTCAGCCCTCATGAATCTTATCAGGGTGGCCCATCCTGCCAACATCCAGTCCCCTTTGTGACACTGTCTGGAAAGAATACACAAAGGCCAACTACCAAATACATGTAGTTGTGTGACCCAGGATACAGGCTGCAGGCACCAAACGGCAAGGACATGAAAATGGCAACTTTCTAAAAGTGGCATTTCAGAATTGTGACTTAAAATCCAACTTTACAATTAAATAGGGCTTTACATTGGATGTATGTCAGTACAACGCGATCTTTTAGATCGCAGTACTTGACATCGCAGGTTTTACAACGCAAGTCGTTACAACGACTTGCGTTGGAGGGCGCGGATTTCGGAATTTTTTAATTTTATATTCCAACACCAGTCCCCGTAACCGTAGGGAAGGTGTTGGACTATAAAATTAAAACATTCCTTATCCCACAGCGCCATCCAGCGCAAGTCGTAGTAACGACTTGCGTTGTAACAGCTGCGGGGAAAAGGTCGTGCGGTGTAAACACTGCGTTGTAAACGACGTTCCCCCTTTACATTGCAATTCATTTGAGAGTAAACATGACATTTCGACCTGCTTTCAATCAAAGGTTATCACTTATTAAATGTAATAAGGTAAAACAAATGACAAATGTTAGTGTTTTTCACTACCAGGGCATGTAAAGCCTAAACAAAATATGACCTACTTTTTAAATACATTTCACAGTGTACTATGGGCTGATTAGGGCATGGCTTTGGGGTGACATATGTATTGAAAAGGAAGGTTTAAGCCTGGCAAAAGGTTTATTTTACTAGACCGAAATGGCACTTTAAAACTGCACTAGAGGCTGCAGTGGCTGACCTGAGAAATGTTTAAAGGGCTACTTTAGTGGATTACATAGTAAGTGCTGCAGATCGACTAGTAGCGTTTAATTTACAGGCTCTGGGTACATGTAGTCCCACTTTACTAGGGACTTATACATAAATTTAAATTACCAATTGGATATAAGCCAATTTTACCATGCTTAAATGAGCGAGCACAAGCACTACAGCACTGGTTAGCAGTAGTAATTTGCACAGAGCCCTAAAAGCCAAGAAAAATTGGTTCAGAAAACAGGAGGGGCGAAGGCAAATAAACATTTTGGGGGGTGACCCTGCAGAGAGGATGGAGTCCAACATCCTGTAATTAAGAATCATCACACTAGATCCTTTCCCAGGCAGTGGTGCTTAAGTGCCAATGGATATAATTCACTTGTAATACTGCGAACTGGATTTGTCACATTTGTGACTGAGTAACCTGACGGCCGAACTGTAAACCTGGCCCTAAAATATTATTAATAGAAGTCCATGGTTAGTTCCCATCCCTCCCCTATGACAGAGATCCATAGTACATCCATGCATGCACAACAGACATTTTGCGTGCATTAGAGGGAAATAAAACATATGAAATTACCTTATTTTTGAACTTCCTTTTTATTACTGCATCTGTCCTGTAAGCTCTCACATTTTCAACTCTGACAAACCAACACTTCCAGTTGTACTCTATCCCCCACATGCATCAATCTAGGATTTTGCATTTCTTAAATAGCGAAAATTAAGGAATCGCTATTTAGGAAATGCAAAATGCTATGCATCATTTTTTTCGGTATTTCTTTGTGATTCGGTAAAAATCGCATTTTTTACCGAATCCCAAAGAAATACCGAATTCTTAAGTTAATTTTCGCAATTTCCATTGATTCCTATGGGCCAAAAGGCCCATAGGAGTCAATGCAAATTGCGAGTGGCACTTAGAAAATTTCATGGGTGCAGGGGGGGGTCCAAAGGACCCCCCCATGCACCCCTGAAATGTATTTTTCGCATCATGTTGCACACACACATGTCCTAAGGACATGTGTGTCCGTAACATGAATGTTGGAAAAAAAACATTTAAAGCATTTTAAACACTTTTTCCAAATTTACCGAGTGGTTCAACCACTCGGTAAATTTGGAACCCTAAGTGCGAATTTTCACTTGTCAAAGTGATGATGCATTGCTTTTAAGAAGTCGCACATCTGCGACTTCTTAAAAGCACCCGCAATTTTAGAACTCGCAACAATGTTGCAAATTCTAAAATTGCTTCATGCATCCCAAAAAGCACTTTTGCATTCGCAAACGGCCGATTTTAAGGAATCGCACCGTTTGCGAATGAAAAAGTGCTTGATGCATGTGGGGGTAAATACTGGAAATTTGACCCTTCCATAGATCCTTTCTGTACACTGCTACTCATTTTAGCTACACCATTTGCAGATAATGAAGACCGCAGGATACAATAGCTACATTGTTTAGCTGATTTACGGGTGTTTTAAGTTCTCTCAGTCTTAAAATGAAGAATTCAGTTTAGTGCCAGCATCGAGTGTAGCATAAAGCAAAATACTGAGATGCCAGTGAGTTGGAGGAAAGTGAATACATCACTCAGAAAATGTTAGTGGGAAGTGGGATAATCCAGAGGGTGTTACTTTGTGAGATGCACTCTGCTCGCTGCTCTGTTAACATCCCTACCAGCTACTCACCTGAAACTCTGATCTATAGCTAGGTTGTCCAACGGTGGGTAGGCAGGATGAGTCCGCATGGGCAGTGACCTGTATCCTGGGAAGTCACTCTGGTACTTGGTCATAATCTCCACATGAGGACGCTTTAGAGCGGCATTTTCTGGTTGGAGTTGTGCTGGTCGGCGGCCTGGTGGTTTTCCCAGTGGCAGAAGGTGGTATGTGCTCTGATTGGTTGTTGTCATGTCATGGTGACCTGGCAAGCAAAAGACAACTTTGTAAGGCTGACTATGCGCATGCTTTGTTGCGTGACAGGTCTGTCTTAATGTAACTAGAGCTTTGCTCCACCAGCATAAACGTTTACATGCTACAACAGCACCATTAGATGCATCTGTGCCTTTTGTAATGCTTTTCTTTATACTTGATATCAAGCTCTATCTTTGCTCTGACACAAGGAGTATTTGTCTACGTCTTCCCCAGGCTCTATTAGGATATGACTTAGATCGCAGTAATAAATTATGTTGAACTAACTGCCAATTTCTGTAAAAGCAAGGTGGGGAGGCTGAGGGTTGGTGTCAGGATTTTAGATGGATCTGGCTTGAGAACACATCTGATTTCACAACATCTTTGTCACACCACATCTGTGTTTTTTTCATCTATTTTTTCTAATGCATTGCACTTTTTAAAAATGTGTGGGCCCAAATTTACTACGTTATGCAAACTGATGCAGAAGGACTCATGGTATTTACTTTCATAGCAAAAGGTTTTTTGTCCTGGAAGGGTGCCTGTGCATCAATGAGGATGTAAAGAGGGCGTTATTTGGGTACAGCAACAGTAACACCTATAGATTTTGTTGCAGAGCCCAATCTATCAAACAGCCAGTTCAGACTTTGTGTCAAAAGAAATCCATCCTTGAAGCCGGTGTTAACAAGAGTACATTTTTCATATCTCACAAAAAGTCATGGATTGAAAGTGTGCTGAAGTGCACAGAACACACCCAGTGCGTGGGATTGTTCTGAAATGTGTCTAGGCAAAGGGAACTGTACTGGAAATATATGCTTCCAATACAAATCCTATGCTAGACAGCACAGACTCGCCTCTGCACCATGGTGCACAAGGCAGGCTAGTTGGAGTGCCTTGGCAGGAATGACAGCAGCTGTAGGCCAGTCTTAGTATTTATGGCTCGGCTGTGTTTTCACCAGTGGTTAATTTGTAAAAAAAACATAAGTGCTCGGGCTCTTGTCAGAAGGCAGCTTGCCCCAGACCACTTCTCTTGTTAGTGCCGTCTAAAACAGAACCAACTACTAACCATGAAAGTGGGGGGAGGATGTGGCCTAATGACCAGAGCTGCCGATTTCAGAGCTGGGGAACCAGGCTTGAGTATCAGCATCAGCTCAACATCCTGTGATTCCAGGCAAATGAACGTGTCCTTAACTGGTGCTCATGAAAAGCGGGCATGTTGATGATTAAGTGCTAGTGCTGAGCACTGGAAACCACCCGGCTCAAACTAAGCACTGGTTTTCACCCTTGAGTAATAAATTGCAGCACATTTAGTTGTTGCACTGCATTACAGGAAATCTGCCCATGATGCTGGATGTAGGTAAAAGATGTATGTTGCACTGTGATCTTAGCACTGAATTATTAGTTGTTGAAATTTCTAATTTCACATTACATATTTGTTCTTTTCAAGACTGTGAGTACTCTTCATTATATATTTTTTTAATGGTGTAAGAAAAAGAGATAAATAATTGAAGCAAAGAAGTATTCCAAGACACGAGAGAGAATGAATGCGGATGGGAAGGAGGTTTGAAGTGACTAGGAGCAAAAACACACATTCCCTCTAGTACCTTCAATGGTGATATTTGAATGGACGTTCTTTATCAGTTCCGGTTTGGACAGGCTTTTCTCCACAAAGTGCTCTTGTGTAATTGTTTTCATTTCACGACCTTGGCCTGGGAACAGAATAGACCCTGTTGGGAAAAGACATAAAAGTATGTGGCTATTACTGCCATAGAAGAATATTACTGGCCAGTGGAGACATCATTCCTGCATGCAAAGGATCACAAGCAATGCCTTCCTTAGGTTCTACCACTTTGTCTAGGTCTCACACTGTCACATGCATGACATGAGAACTAAAGCATACCCGCAACGGTTGGCAGCTCTCCATACCGGGCCTGGCGTCCCCCCTTCCAGTCCTTGTAGAAGTCCTTGCTGGTTGTGTGGTCATCGAATCGGTCTTGACTGGGGTGCAGATTACTGGGTGGGCGTCGGACGGTGGTCACTACCGGCTCCTTGGGCGGGAAGTGGATATTGTAGACAGTCTTGCTCTGCAGTGGTTCCTGTGGAGACTCATAGTATTCTTTCTTCGAAGAAAAAACGTGTGCCAAGTGGTTAGTAGCTGAGCACAAGTATTTCGTCAAAGTGGCATGGCCCTATTTAAAAGCCAAAAGGGCACTAGAATGTACAAGACCTGCGACTCCAGTTTAGAAGACTAATTCCCAGTTACTCCCCAATAATTGGGTTGGAATAGGAAGATACAGGAAAGGTTGTTTTTGATGAAGAACTTAGCATTAGCCAAGGCTGTGAAGATTATGCGACAAAAAGTAGAAACATCACCGGGCATTGAGGAATTGTCAGTTGGAGGGGATGGTGGCACTGGAATCCCCACAGTTAAAAAGAAAGTAAATGTACCCATCAGAGAGGGTACAATAAACAATTAGTGAGTAAAGTGTCAAAGATATCACATGTTTTAGTTGTGGTCTTAGAGGACACATCACTATGGAATGGAAAGGTCCAGGAATATGTCAAACATGTGGACATTGCAAGGATGTGCAAGGAGAAGAATGTGAAAGCAAACATCAGAGGAATTAATTCAGTAGAAAAGGGAGTTAATAATGAAAAAGATGTGTCCCTGGTACAAGTGTGTGGAGTAGACGAAGAAACAGATGCTCTATTTTGTGACATGTTGGTGGGAGGAAACACATAAGAATGATGGTGTATTCTGGTGCAAGACACACTAAAAGGTAAAAGGTGAAAATATGAAACATATTTAAAGATAAGGAGTTACAAAAACCTGACATTAGTCTACTGCCATACTGAAAGAAACATATTGAAGTTGCGGGTTGTTATATTGCTATCCTTGTTTTTAATGGAAGATCTTTGTAAACAAGTGTGTATGGATTTAAGGATGGAGGTTGCCTCTTGGGATAGCCACAACAAAGAGCACTGAACATCACATGCGTTCCCAACTGTCCAGATTATGTGTTATGCAGGAGCGAGAAGAATCAACACGTTAGGAAAAATTGAAAAAGGGTTGGGTAAAGAAGGCAAAAGGAAAAACAATATTATCTTTCCTAAGTCAAAAGAAAGGTATTCCAATATCTTTGGAGATAAGTGTTTAAAATCAGGATTTGAACGTAGTCTAATTTCGAAGTAAGTGGCCACGCCGAAGGTGTATAAAGTGCAGTTAGTGCCAACGGCGTTCAAGGAAGAACTGATACTTGAATTAAGCAGAACGTATGATGAGGTGATAAATAAAAGAACAGAAGCATCAGAGGTTTAGCCCAGAAGGATAATGGAAAAAGCATGTGCGCACATTTATACAATCTGGGTCCGTATTACACATTGTCATTGTTTGCGCTGGGTGCACGATTCAAAAAGTTCGCCCAGTGCAAACAATGACAATGCACCCTATTACGATGTATGCGTTGCCCCCAGGGCAGCCCCGAACTCGTGCTGTCCTGGGGCCAGCGCAATCATGTGAAAACATGGAGCAGCCGCTCAGTGTTCTCACAGTGCAGGCAGCAACCCGCCTCCACTTTTAAAGGGGATTAGAGATCCTCTTGCAGGCGGGTGCAATCAGTGATTGTACCCCTTGCAAGGGGATGTCTGGGGGGTCCTTAGGACACCCTTTCTTCCCGTCAGCGTGCTGCTCTCAAGGGGCACACTCACACTGCGCCACTTAGAAGATGGTGCACTGTGAGTACACCCCCTGAGAGCTTCTTGCCTCTGTGCATACGTCTGGAATATGGCGCGGGCACAGAGGCAAAGGAATCCCATCATTTGCATAGGGTACGCCGCTATGCAAAAGAGGGAAACCCCCTGAAGGGAGCGCTGGTGCTTTAAGTGTGCTAGTGCTATCAGTATTACTGAAGGAGACACACAAGCGTTTGCACCATCTTCAGTAATACCAAAGTTCCCCAGGGGCGCGGAATGCGGGTTCAAATGTCCGTTGAGCCCCCCCGGGCACTTATTGTAATACGGCCCCTGAATGGCACATCTAGGTTGATAGGCAGCCATTGCTTAACATAAATATGATTCTAGCCACGCTGAAGGGAATTTCCATTTTTTCCACCCTCAATGTGTCTAAACCGTATCACCAGACTGTGCTCCATACAGATTCAAAGCTGTTGAAAATAATTCATAACCTTGCATGGCACATTTAGCTTCCCTCCGTAATACCCCGGTCACTATATTCAACTATGCGGACGATCTTCAGTTAATCTTTCCCATTGATTCTCTTCCCTCCTCCCGTTCTAACTTTCAGTCTACCATGCTTGACATTGCAGAGTGGATGTTTCATAGCCAATTGAAACTGAACCCCACAAAAACAGAGCTTGTACTGGTGGGGGGTCCCACTAATCCGTGGAATTCCACCTTCTGGCCTTCATCACTAGGGGCGCCTCCTACTCCTGTTAGCACTGTGAAGAGTCTGGGGGTGGTCATCTCTGACGACCTCTCTATGAGGCCACAAATCAACGCAGTCACCTCATCCTGTTTTTTCCATCTAAGGAGGATCCGTAAAATCAGCAGGTTCCTCACCAGAGATGCCCTGATTCTAGTCATCCTAGCTCTTATTACCTCCAGACTCGACTATGCTAACACTCTGTATGTCGGGATTCCCGCATTCCATCTCAACAGGCTACAACTGGTGCAGAACCAGGCAGCCCGCCTGATCTTCCACCAGCCGAAACATCAGCACGTCACCCCCCTTCTGCGTAGCCTCCATTGGCTCCCTGTTACCAAACGCTGCACTTTCAAGCTTGGATGCACCATCTTCAAAGCCTTATCAGAGCTAGCCCCTGCCTTTATCTCCTCTTGCCTGACACGCTATGTTCCCCACAGAGATCTCCGCTCAGCATCTCTTAATTTACTTGTTGTTCCCAAAACTAGACGGAAAAAGCATGGAGGTCTGAGTTTCTCTGCCATGGCCCCCACCACTTGGAACTCCCTCCCAACAGCACTTCGTCTCTGCCCCAGCCACGATTGTTTTCGCAGACTGCTAAAAACCCTTCTATTTCACTCAGCATTTGAGTAAATCCTCCACCCAAGTTTCCGTTTTGTCAGGAGCGCCATGAAACCGCTTGGTGAACGTGCGCGGTAAAAATGCTTTTAACGTAACGTAACGTAACATCTGTTACTTGTCCTTTAGACTAGTGTCAGCACTGGCAGTATTCTACAGTGCAATGCATCAGCCTCTTAAGGGGATTGAAAGTAAAAAATAATTTCAAGGTGATATATTGGTGTATGGTTAGAACTGGAAAGATCACTATGAAATTGTGGAAAACGTTGAAAGATTATTTGGAAAATGTGGTATGACCATAAGAGAAGAAAAGTGCAGTGTGGGAGCTCAACGTGTAGACTATGTGGAGCTTTACATTGACGCTGAGGGTGCGAAGCCTCAATATGTAGCAAATAGGATGCAAATTTAGCCTGGATATCTTTTGCGGCAAAGAGGTTATGAAGACACAAACTGATCAAATATCAAAAAGGACTCAACATTTAGGAGACACCCCCAGCACTTAAGGTGATAAACATTTTTTCTAGACATGTCAAGACCAATTTTGAAAAAAGAAATGGTTGGGTAAGGGGGGGGGGGGGGGGGGGGGTCGAGGATCCTTGCACTCCTGCCCAGAATCTCAGGCTATTTTGAGAAAAGAAAGTCGTAGATGATAGTTGTATTCTATAGCTTGTCTGCGTATTGCAACATCTCCACCTTACCGGAACATATGGCTGAGTCCTCTCCCCTAGTTCCCTGGGGACAAACTCTGCCCGCTGAGTGGTGCTGAACATCATCTCTGGGCGCTTAGGATGAGGAGGGGTACGAAGAGGCCTCTTACTGCTTCGGGGCTGAGCATCTGTTAAAAGAGAAGTAAAGTTGGAAACGTAGTACCTACTGGAAGGGATGAGCTTAGTGAAACCCAACTGGGACTCTTGAAAGTTTTATGTGTCCGAGGTACCAATTTGCCTAAATCTTAAAGAGGGATAAAAAGAAATATAGGGGGTGGGATATTTTTCCCTCAACTCTAACATCAATGTAGAGTCCTCTTTAACACTAAGGGCCTGATTACGAGTTTGGTGGACGGTTTACTCCATCACAAAAGTGACAGATATCCTGTCTGCTGTATTACAAGTTCCATATAAATTTAATGGAACATAATGGAACTCCTATTAAAACGTGACGTATTTGCATGTCTCCCAAACTCTTTATCCAAGCAGCTCCAATTTGCTCTGTGCAGCAGAGGCATCAGGTAACACCTGGCAAGGGTTGGCCTTGGCCCAAGCTATTAGGCTCTAAAATGTCTCTAAGAAGTAATACATGTTTCTTCAGCTGATAATTCTTGACCACATAGCAAGGTCACAGTTATAGGTACCACAGTGATATGTGTAGAAATGTCATGTAGATTTTCGAAACATGGCAAATGATGTGGTATTTCGACTATAAATAACAAATATGTATAATAATGGGCACAAAACTGTATTTTAATGCAGGAGATATACCCTAACAATAGTGAAACTGACGGCATTGGTGGAAAACCCACCCCAACCAGAAAACTGTGATTTACTCACTTGGCTGGTTAATAAAAGTAGACTTGTAGTGAGAGATCCGGCACTCCTCTGGCCCGGTGCGCCTCTGCACCGTTGTTTGCTTTGTGCAGTTTTTGTGGTGCTTATGACGCCTGAAAGAAACAAAAAACAAAACAAAATCATACTAATTACAAATATGTAAATCTCACTCACCACATTCCCACAACACAACCCCCAATGTCTAGTGTAGGTCACAAATATGCTCAGCGTTTTTTGTGGGTATCTCGCCATAAAGGATGGCTGCTGCCCGTCCAGGGAGCGTTGAGAGAATACAACAATCGTGCTGTTAGCCATTTTGTTTCTTAGAATGTGATACCTTAAACAAGGAATACTGGTGCAAGTTTTCTGTCAAGACTTTGGCCTTATTTAGAGTATGGGGGACAGGGTGCTCTGCCACAAAGGTAGAGAGAGGAGTAGGTTGTCTGCAAAATTACTGGTTTACCCACTCCATTTAGAGTCAGGCGAACCATCATGTGTCTGCTTGCGGAACCCCTGCTTGGTAGATCGGTGGAAACCATAAATCAGTGCCAACACTGACAATGGCCTTCATTTTAAGTACCTCAGACCATCCACCTTATTTAGGGGAGACGTCATGACTTACGTTTGTTCCCCTTTCACCTTTGAAAAACTCCCAGGGCCTTTACTTTTTTGTTTTTTCAAAAACAAACTCCTGACTTGAGAGGTTTTTTTTTTGTAAAACAAAGTTTGTAGGGAGACTACACGAAACATGGTAGCCACTCAACAAAGCTACAGTGCCTTTAGGAGAGATACCATGAAGCAGCTCCTCTGAAGGTGCAGAGACCTCTGCTATAGAAGCAGAGATTTCTAAATATAGAGGGTGTTCATCTACCAGGGTGGGGGAGGTTCTGACCTCTACCTGCCTGGTGGAATAGCAGACCACCCATCTAACTTTAATTAAGCCACTTTCTACTCTCCTAAGGTACTTCTCTGTTCTCATGTTTTGTTTGTAAATAGTACATTCTACTATCGAAGTTGTGTAGCTGTAACTGGTTGGCTAACGTTAACTTTAGACTAAGCCCTACAAATTGCATCAACTTGGCACTCTGAGGCAGTGCTTACGGAATCAACACCTGATATATATATATATATATATATATATATATATATATATATATATATATATATATATATATATATATATATATATATATATATATATATATATATATATATATATATATATATATATATATATATATATAAATATGTATATATATATATTCAGCTCCAAAGGTGTCCCTCAGTTTAAGCAGCGCTCGAGACACCACTGTGCTTGAAAGCTTCTTTATTGGTATGGAGAGAAACGTCAGTTGGTCAATCAAACAGCTGAATTCTCGGTAGCCTGACGCGTTTCAAAGTTTCCTTCTTCCTCAGAGGCTGACGATTTCAGGTGAGTGCAGGACGGGCTCTGCTCCCGTGATTTATGCATATGACACGCCCATGGATTGGGACGCTCGTATGAGACAGTGCATAGCATGCTGGGAGTTAGAGCCCGAAATTTCAGTCCTCAGATGGCTGTACTCACAATGTCTGTACATAAGCCCACAGTGGGCCCCAGCCGACGCTTCCATCCTAAATCCTTGTGGTGCTCCACATATGAAACTCGTGTTTGCCAAGTTCCGTGGCCCCCGCCGAAGGGGTGACGCAAGCTTAGGCGGTAGGACAACCGCCTTATATATTCAGCTCCAAAGGTGTCCCTCAGTTTAAGCAGCGCTCGAGACACCACTGTGCTTGAAAGCTTCTTTATTGGTATGGAGAGAAACGTCAGTTGGTCAATCAAACAGCTGAATTCTCGGTAGCCTAACGCGTTTCAAAGTTTCCTTCTTCCTCAGAGGCTGACGATTTCAGGTGAGTGCAGGACGGGCTCTGCTCCCGTGATTTATGCATATGGCACGCCCATGGATTGGGACGCTCGTATGAGACAGTGCATAGCATGCTGGGAGTTAGAGTCCGAAATTTCAGTCCTCAGATGGCTGTACTCACAATGTCTGTACATAAGCCCACATTGAGCCCCAGCCGACGCTTCCATCCTAAATCCTTGTGGTGCTCCACATATGAAACTCGTGTTTGCCAAGTTCCGTGGCCCCCGCCGAAGGGGTGGCGCAAGCTAAGGCGGTAGGACAACCGCCTTATATATTCAGCTCCAAAGGCTTCCCTCAGTTTAAGCAGCGCTCGAGACACCACTGTGCTTGAAAGCTTCTTTATTGGTATGGAGAGAAACATCAGTTGGTCAATCAAACAGCTGAATTCTCGGTAGCCTGACGCGTTTCAAAGTTTCCCTCTATATATATATATATATCAATCAAGCCCAGAGTGCCTCTGAACTTTAGGGATGCCACTCCACACAAGACAAGTTTTCCAACCTTTTATTGGAGGCATCTTCATTATAAAGCCGGTAAGTGAGTCCTGACGCGTTTCTAAGCAACATGCTTGGAAGTTTGGAAAACTTGTCTTGTGTGGAGTTGCGTCCCTAAAGATCAGAGGCACTCTGGGCTTGATATATATATATAATGCCCAAGGACACAATAGATGCTTTTAATGATATTGTGATTGAAGACTTAAAGGAGCTACAAAGTACTACTTCTAGAAAAGTAAAACGACAAAAATATATAGAAAAACAATATGCAAACCTCATGAAGAAACTTAGAAATGATTCCAACCTCATAATAAATAAAGCAGACAAAGGAGGTAATATTGTTATATGGCCCCGTACTTCATACATGGAAGAAGCAAACTGACATTTAAATGATGAGTAATGCTATAGAAAAGGGACATTTAATGACATCAGGTGTTTAAAAGTAAAAGTGCACAAAGAATTTAATCAATGGAAGAGGGAGGGACTTTTGAGTAAGGAGGAGCATGCCTTCATGAAGAATGATTTCCCAGTGACCCCGACCTTTTATCTCATTCCGAAATTCATAAACAGGTTACAACTAAGCCTGGGCGACCGATCATCTCTGCCCAGGGGAGCCTACTGGAAGCAGTTTCCAAATATGTTGATCACTTCCTGCATGATTTTGTAGAAAACTTACCCTCATTTATAAAGGATGCTGGTCACTTTTTAACAAAACTTAAAACTATGAATGGAAACCAGACTATGTCCTCATTGCCCTGGATATCAGCACCCTGTATACTGGCATCCAACATACAGATGGACTCAATGCTGTCAAGTATTTCTTGGACACACGAAGCATTGTGCACAGACAACACAATGCTATGCTACTAAGGATGATACAACTGTGCCTTACCAGTAATTACTTTTTGTTTAACAAAAAAAATTATCAGCAGCAAAAGGGTGTGGCTATGGGGGCATGCTTCTCCCCAACCTATGCATGTTTACATGTAGGGTGGTGGGAGGAGCATGTCCTCAGGGGGATACACAAATCTGTGTTTGATGCAAATGTAGTCCAGTTTTGGAGATTCATTGATGATATCTGTATGATATGGAGAGGGACAAAGGAATCAGCCATGAAATTTGTTAATATAATCAATGAAAATGATCTTAATTTGAAATTCATGGCAGACATCAGTATGACACATATACAGTTCCTTGATGTTGAGATCTATGTCAGCAATGACTCAGTCCAAACAAGGTTACATAGAAAACCCACTGCGGGGAATGCGATTTTACATGCTAAGAGTGCGCATCCTGGCCATTTGATTAGAAGTATACCCTATGGGGAGTTCCTTAGAATGCGAGGAACATGTAGCTCTGATTTAGATCTAGAGGCGTGCCAAACGGAAGCATCAAAGAGAATCCTTGCACATGGAATCTGCCCATAGGAGTTAGAACATTCTAGGGTGAAGGCCAATAGCCATAGCAGATATGAGTGTCTGGCTGGAACTGGTAGTAAAAGTCATCTGAAGGATAATCAAGACCCTATTAAAAACATCACATCACGCATCAGCCTCGTTACCACTTTTAATACGGAGGAAAGGAAAGTGAGGGGGATCATGAAAAAGCATTGGCCGCTGCTAAGAACTGACATTAGTCTAGCCCAACTATTACCAGAGGAACCATTTATTGCCTTTAGAAAGGCGCCCTCTATGAGGGATACCATGGTAAAATCTAGTCCTGAGGTAATTAACTCTAAGAAATGGTTGTCAAATAAGACAGGGTTCCATAAATGCATAGCATGCAGAGCATGCAAATTTGGTGTAACCACCAGCGAATACTGCTCTGCATTTGATCCAAATCTTATTAAGATCAAAGTATTATACACATGCCACACCGAATTTGTGGTGTATGTATTACAATGTACCTGTGGGCTGAAATATATAGGCAGCACCAAATTTCAAGCTTTTAATCGCATTCTCCAACATCTGAGGGCAATTGTGAATTCGGATGAGAGCTACCCGGTAGCCCAACACTTTAAACTGGTACATGAAAAAAACTTAAATGATCTCAGTTATTACATTATTGACGCCGTACCAAAAAACATAAGGGGAGGCTATAGAGAGTGACAACTCAGACAGCTGGAGTGCAAGTACATCCTGCTATTGGACACAAGGATCCCAAATGGGATGAACACAGGGGAGGATCTATACTATTTCTTGTAATTGTTAAGCAGGAATGGTTAGATTACTTGCAACCATGCAAACAAAGTTAACTCCCTTGTGTGTTCACATTTGATTTTTGGGAACTCTGAGTGTGGTCATACCTTTAAGACATCGGTTCTTTTGGGGCCTTTAACTTGTAAGGGTATCTGTACCCCAGAGTCATTAGAGTTTTAGCTACCCTTATGGTTTAGTTACTGAACTCTCCATAATATGTTTATTGGATGGAGGTATTGAATGGTACGACACTTAGTAGAACCATTACATATGGGTTGTAAAGTTAAAAAATGGAGGTCAGTATGAGGGACATACTAGTATCTTAACTACAGATGAGTTTTAACTACAAGTTATTATTAACAATTCGAATCTGGCAGTACAGCTTATTTACAGCAAGAGTATGGGTCTGGTATTAAGACCAAGCGAAAATAGAATAACAATTCATACTCAACTAGGATTATTTTTACAGTCATGCACATGGACTTTAGATAATTTGCACAATATCTTCAATGCTTACGAACTTAACTTTAATGTAATGAATTTCAGCGTTTTATCCGCTCTTGCTACCAATGATATCAATTTATATAGAATTTTTATATGTTTATATGAATTTTAGCTTGGAGAGCTGATATGTCATTTTAATATCTTTTTATCCATGGTTTTTGCACTTTGCCCTATTTTGCACATAATTCAATCCTTTGCACTAGCACTTCAATCTTGTGAGCAAGGTTTTCTTTGTGTAGTATGAGAAAAGAGGACTTAATGAAGAAACCCATCAGTATTCTGCTTTACTAGCTGACAGTATGATCGACATGAATAGAATTTTTTACCTATGATGAATAGAGATAGGTTTTAAATAATTTCATGTATTGCTGTTATTTGTGGTCTAATATGTTGGGGGTATATTTATGAGAATTTTAATTTATTTATATACTATGTATTTTTGCACTGACACATTGCTGCTATAATGCTGGTTACATATTAAGTATGTCTTTTGGCTCTATGCGCCTGGTAACTTGCTCAGATGGGCAACTACACTATTTAAGCACATCCATTGGTTTCGAATGGTCATGTGAACAAGGCTGCAGTGACGCAGCCGAAAAGCGTCATGCTGGAGACTACGGAGTAATAAAGCACTCAATATCAACAATCTTTCGCATATTTGTGGGCTGTACCTGTGAAAGCGGTAACTATTGTGCTGTGATTCAGGACTGGTTGGCTAAATATATATATATTTATATATATTAACACCTGCAGATGGGAGGAGGAGCCGTGAGACCGCCCTAGAGGGAGGGGTCCCCCCATTGAGGTGCAGGACTGTCCTAAAAGGAGTGGTCAGCGATCCGAAGCCCACACGAATTGCCAGCAGCCTGTGACATCGGCACTGAAGACGGCCAAGACGGCCAGAAACGCGTCTGCCCACACAACAAGAAGCGCATCACGGACTGCAAAGGAAAGTGCTGTAGGTTTCAATAAAACTCCTACCTGTTTTTGAATCCGGAGCTGTGTCCCGCTTACTTTCAACGGAGGGTGAGCATTGGATTTTGTATGTTTCCGGTTGGCTGAGACCGGTGGGGGCACGCACTCTCGGTCAGGAGCACCGCACCATTACAGCAAAACAAACTTGGACAGTACGAGGAGTACGAGGAGTACAAGGTGCGGCGCCCCCCCAGCGAAGACATTGCCCGCGGGTGATTGGTTTCCGCTATGGGGAGAGAGGAGGTGGCATTGTGCTACCCGATAGGATGAAAACGCGGGTGGTGACGGAACAACACTTTCCTGGCTGTATTGCTAGGATGTATGGAGCAGTGCCGAGGGAAGGGAACATCCCGAGAGGTTGTTTGGAACTCCGCTATTAAGCAGGGAATCCACACTGCACTACACATCCCAAGATGCAATCCGCCAGGCGCTACAGCGCTAACACCTGCAGATGGGAGGAGGAGCCGTGAGACCGCCCTAGAGGGAGGGGTCCCCCCATTGAGGTGCAGGACTGTCCTAAAAGGAGTGGTCAGCGATCCGAAGCCCACACGAATTGCCAGCAGCCTGTGACATCGGCACTGAAGACGGCCAAGACGGCCAGAAACGCGCCTGCCCACACAACAAGAAGCGCATCACGGACTGCAAAGGAAAGTGCTGTAGGTTTCAATAAAACTCCTACCTGTTTTTTAATCCGGAGCTGTGTCCCGCTTACTTTCAACGGAGGGTGAGCATTGGATTTTATATATATATATATATATATATATATATATATATATATATATATATATATATATATATATATTATATATTCACTTAAAAAACATAGGTTTCAGGCCTTATATAGTTAGGAATTAGCATTTTAAAAGCCCTGCAAATTCACTTAAAAAAAACATAGGTTTCAGGACTTATATAGTTAGGAATTAGCATTTAAAAAACCATTGAAATTGCTCCTATATAGTTAGTTGTACTAACTATATTTCGCGCACCAGCAATCCACTGCTGATGATGTCACATATTACATCATTCATGACATGGTCAGTGACATCACTGATGACATCTCAAATGACATGTATTTAGCCAACCAGTCCTGAATCACAGCACAATAGTTACCGCTTTCACAGGTACTGCAGCCTTGTTCACATGACCATTCGAAACCAATGGATGTGCTTAAATAATGTAGCCGTGTCTAAAGGTCCCATAGAAAATGCCATTTGAAAATTTTCAAATTCAATTTTCTCAAGAACTACTGGAGGGATTTTCACCAAACGTAGCAAAGGCACATCTGCATACCAGGCCCTACCATTTTACCAAGTTTAGTGTAATTCCAATCAGCCGTTCGGGCTGTAGCCGTGTCTAAAGGTCCCTATGGAAATTGACATAGGGAAAACACGCTTTGGGACCCCCCTTACGGCCCCAGCTGGACGAATCCCCTCGAAACTTTCAGGGAAGGAGCAGAGCGGAGCTGGCCAAAATTCTGGAAAATTACACACAGATTCCTCAATCAGCGCCAAAGTTATTCCCAATAGAATGTTGAGCACATATAGATATATAATTTGCTCAAATCAATTTTCTCAACAACTACTGGAGGGATTTTCACCAAATATAGAAAAGGCACTACTGCATACCTGTCCCTACCATTTTGCCAAGGATGATGTCATCAGTGATGTCATGAGTGATGTCACTGACCATGTCATGAGTGATGTAATATGTGACGTCATCAGCAGTGCATTGCGGGCGCGCAAATTATAGTTAGCTGAACTAACTATAACGGGGAAATTTCAAAGGTTTTGTATGAGTAAAATGACCAGCTAACTATAACTGGTGTGAAACCTATGGTTTTTTCAGTGAATTTCAAAGGTTTTTAAAATGCTAATTCCTAACTATAACGTGTGTGAAACCTATGGTTTTTTCAGTGAATATACATATATATACAACCAATCCTGTTCATACACTCCAAATGACAGGCGCTGACACCGTGGAAATCTGGGACTGTAGTTTATTTTCACAAACGAAAGCCTTGACACGTTTCGGCGGTAGACCGCCTTGCTCACAATGTCCGGCGCCATTGAAAAACATCATTAAATGCATAGTAACCACAGGTGGTTGTCACAGCAACCGCAAGTTAGAATAGACATAAAGGTTTAACTAAGTGAGAGTGAGAAATAAAAAAGTTTGATAGCATAAACGTGATATTTTTCTCTGTATGTGCAGTCATGTGTTAATTAAAACGAAATACCAATACAATGTAAAGAAAAACTGAGAAAGAAAGAAAGACTTCACATCAGTCTTCTAGCTTGTGGGTTGCATTTGAGCAAAATGTTGGTTAAGTTACCAATTTTTACACATACTTGTATATTTTGTATGTAGACCTCATACATTCTCCTCAGAAACTAGTGCTTGTTTAATACATAAACGTGGGCATGCAGTTAATAAACTATGAAATATTGCTTTGACAGTTTCCTAGCTGCGCTTTACATTATGTCAGTATCAGGCCATAGTGGGCCGCATGTAGCGCATAAAAGGATGAAGAACAACTATATATATATATATATATATATATATATATATATATATATATTGCCACCACAATCTCCGGGGAGATAGATGAGTCGCACACGGACTTGCCTTCAAATGCTTTAATGCATGCAGTACAACGGAAGAAACGGCATTCTGACCAACATGTTTCGTTTCGGCTGGAAACTTCTTCTGGGTGTGCCTGCTCCAAAGTTCAAACGTTTGCGTGTTACAGGTGAGTATGCAATCTTTTGTGGTTGCCTTCTTCCGAAGGTTCCGCCCCAATTGTGGAAGTCACTTCCTTTTAAAATTGCCTTGTGGGACCTGTAGTTGGCAAACGGTTGTTGGAGTTTATTTTTTTAAAAACCCTCCAGTGGGTGTCGTGTTTCACCCGTTGTAAACCGCTTTACTCTGCTGAGTTTTGCTGCAAGTTGCCCCAATGTCAATCAATTTTCGGGACTGACTGGGGGCCAGAATACTGGGGTCCAGTCCCCGGGAGCACCGCAGACTCCTGAAGTTCGCTACCACGGTTCCAACCACTTGGTTCAAGGCGGGGGCTGCATGGCGCTTCTTTTTCTGGCTGTGCGTCTCCTCGGCTGAACCACGCCGACATGTATTGCCACCACAATCTCCGGGGAGATAGATGAGTCGCACACGGACTTGCCTTCAAATGCTTTAATGCATGCAGTACAACGGAAGAAACGGCATTCTGACCAACATGTTTCGTTTCGGCTGGAAACTTCTTCTGGGTGTGCCTCAGAAACTAGTGCTTGTTTAATACATAAACGTGGGCATGCAGTTAATAAACTATGAAATATTGCTTTGACAGTTTCCTAGCTGCGCTTTACATAATGTCAGTATCAGGCCATAGTGGGCCGCATGTAGCGCATAAAAGGATGAAGAACAACTATATATATATATATATATATATATATATATATATATATTCATTTTTATATGCACACACATACACATTTAGTGACCTCCATATTAAGCAGATGAAGAACATTTTATTTAACTTGTTTGATCGTTGAGGTCAACATGGTGCAAGCAGGAGCAGCGCAATAAAGGCACTTGGCCTCACATGCTTCTAGCCCTCACCCACACCACTGAGTTCACCTGGTAAGGCCGGATTCTTAACTAGATTTTATCTTACCTATCCCTAGAATCTGTGGTCGACTGAATCTTTTTGTCTGCTAAGAAGTGTAAAGGGAAGATCACTAATTTCATACTTATGACAATTTTTCAACAACAAAATCCATCTCAATTCAAAGGACCACTGACTACGAAGTAAAATTTAAAAGATTTATTACAAAGCCAAAAATAACTGAACATACAAGCACCTCAGTAAGAGGTTCAGAAAAAAACACCACTAATACAAACATGATCCTCCGCAAGAGTTTCAAACGACTCAAGATAAAAATCAGCGTAAGCTCAAGAAGCATTGGACATACAATTACAGTTCCTGCTTGAAGTCTCAACTGCATTTAACAAAAAGAAAGAAAAGGTTAGTCTGTCCCTACACTAACTATAAGGTGACATCCCTACTTGCATCCCTCCCAAGCAAGAGGAAAAAGGTGTCAGCAGTGACGACTTCCTAAGAAGTACACTCACTTTCCATAGGTAAGTTGCCTAAGATACAGAGCTCGTTCTAAGATGCTCCTTCCTACACCCCTCTCGTGCCTGGTTTTTCGCCAAATCTACTCCAAGTCTACATTCTGCCTCGAGATCTGCTCTAGTCTGCTCTCCACCCTTGGGGTGCTGTCCTTAATACAAAATCCCAAAGACACTAAACACGCCCTGAACACACCCCTCTGGGCAGGTGCTTCGTCCTGGATTTTTCCAGCAAGACTCCAACTTCATCCAAAAACAGTTGCTGTGTCCTTGGGTCCCAGGCACCTTCTCCACCAAATGTAGCATTTCTGCATTCCGATCTAGTCCCTTTGTTTTCACTCCTACCAACCTAACTCCTAAACAATGGATTGTTCTACCTAACAAGCTTTGTGTCCTTGCACCTGCAACAGAAACGCATGAGAAACAACCTTGCATACACTTCATGTTACAATCTGAAATTCAACTGTGAACAGGAGCCTTTTCCCAAGGAAAAATACAATTTAGCCCATAACATTTTAGCTACGCTAAGAAAATATAGTCAGGCCTCTGCTGGTTTTTTCATGTCTCAGGCCTTTACACGTTTAAATGCATTTGTAATATTACAACATAAGCATTACATTAATCATTCCAAAGTATTACATTTCATTATTTTGCTAAGGCATTTTCCTTCTCATGTTAGAGCATAATAAGCAACTTACATAAGCAGCTTCTAATACGGCATGTTTATTCCTAATGCAACAGTTTAGACTCGAAACAATAATCTCTGTATTACATAAGCATATTCTCTGTTGAAGCACTACATTAGTGTCCAAATAATATAAGCACGCTACTACATGTTGCAACATTCTCGGCCTAGTACTACATTACTAATAATCACACATCAACATGGTCCTCTAAATATGCGGGTGCTGACTACTGGTGATTATAATGCATCCCTACAATTTTCAGAATAACATGGCGCTCTATCAATCCCATTACTCCAGACTGCCATCATTTCCTGTCCCACACACAACAGTAAACATCTGTAGCGACTTCATGGCACCTGCGCAACACAGTCCAGATAAGCGTTGACACGTTTCGATGGCTTCAATTTAATCGCGCCATCTTTTTCATAAAGATGATGAGATTAAATTGAAACCATCGAAACGCGTCAATACTTTAGAAGGCACAATCCAAGGACTAACATAGACGGGTTAATACCGATTGGATCAATGTATCACTAGCTGTTTTTCTTAGTCCATTGTGATGTTCATCTGTAAATTACAAAGGGCAGTGTCTTACATATGTGTTTGTCTCTATTATGCTAGTCATAATTGTAATTTGTTGTTAATCAACTCTCCTTTGGGTGATATTTTCTGTATGTCATTTTAAGAAAATCTTTTTTAATATGTTACAAAATGTGATGCAATATATGGTTTTAATCTTTTTGGAATAAATTGTGAATATATATTTTTAAATAAAACGCTTTGCAATATATATATTGAATATAGTGCTCAATATCTTATTGTATTGTCAAACTAGTGTACATGGATATCTGAATTGTTGGGTCAAGGGAATTTCTTTCATTTCGGTAACAAGTACCTTATTTCCCTTGAGAGTGTTAAGGGATCCCTCTCTGTTTTTTCAACCACACACAGAAGATACAAAATGGATTCCGGTCACTATACAGTAGAGCACATAAGGCTCATTCCTCACTCTTTCATAATTCCACACACCATGACAGTGCCCATACGCTCTGTATCCAAGTCCCTTGCAACCATCTGACAGCTTCCTGCCCTAGCTGCTGACAGGCAGTGGGCTGTATAAGAAAAGAAAGGTACCATAGATTGCAGCTCATAATCCAATTTTTAACAAGCATTTGCAATGCAATAGGTCTCGCATTAGGAAAGTGTGAGCTATTGGTATTGTAAATGACACATTTCTTTAATACGTGTTGGCTTTGAAAATATATAAATTAATAGCATTGTTATTCACAAAGCCAATACCCTGCACTTTCCTAATGCGAGTCCTATTGGCTAAGGCAATGCTTGTTGGTAGCAAGCAAGGACAGTGCTGTTGTGGTGCTGAGTGATGATGTGGTTGGGCTGAGTGATGTGGTGGTGCCCCTGAGTGATGTGGTGGTGCCCCTGAGTGATGTGGTGGTGCCCCTGAGTGATGTGGTGGTGTTCCTGAGTGATGTGGTGGTGTTCCTGAGTGATGTGGTGGTGTCCCAGAGTGATGTGGTGGTGTCCCCGAGTGATGTGGTGGTGTCCCCGAGTGATGTGGTGGTGTCCCTGAGTGATGTGGTGGTGTCCCCGAGTGATGTGGTAGTGTTCCTGAGTGATGTGGTGGTGTTCGTGAGTGATGTGGTGGTGTTCTTGAGTGATGTGGTGGTGTGGTGGTGTCCCCGAGTGATGTGGTGGTGTGCCCGAGTGATGTGGTGGTGTCCCTGAGTGAAGTGGTGGTGTCCCTGAGTGATGTGGTGGTGCCCCTGAGTGATGGTAGGTGGAGTTGTAGGGTGGAGTTTGAGTTGTAGGGTGGAGTTGTAGGGTGGAGTTGGAGGGTGGAGTTGGAGTTGGAGGGTGGAGTTGGAGTTGGAGGGTGAGGGTGGAGTTGGAGGGTGGAGTTGGTGGGTGGAGTTGGAGTTGGAGGGTGGAGTTGGAGTTGGAGGGTGGATTTGGAGTTGGAGGGTGGAGTTGGAGTTGGAGGGTGGCGTTGGAGGGTGGAGGTGGAGGGTGGAGTTGGAGGGTGGAGTTGGAGGGTGGAGGTGGAGTTGGAGGGTGGAGTTGGAGTTGGAGAGTGGAGTTGAAGGGTGGAGTGGGAGTTGGAGGGTGGAGTTGGAGTTGGAGGGTGGAGTAGGAGGGTGGAGTTGGAGGGTGGAGTTGGAGTTGGAGGGTAGAGTTGGAGTGTAGAGTTGGAGGGTGGAGTTGGAATTGGAGGGTGAAGTTGGAGTTAGAGTCGGAGGGTGAGGGTGGAGTTGGAGGGTAGAGTTAGAGTTGGAGGGTGGAGGGTGGAGTTGGAGTTGGAGGTCGAGGGTGGAGTTGGAAGGTGAAGTTGGAGGGTGGAGTTGGAGGGTGGAGTTGGAGGGTGGCGTTGGAGTTGGAGGGTGGAGTTGGAGGGTGGGGTTGGAGGATGGAGTTGGAGGGTGGAGTTGGAGTTGGAGGGTGGAGTTGGAGGGTGGAGTTGGAGGGTGGAGTTGGAGGGTGGAGCTGGAGGGTGGAGTTGAAGTTGGAGGGTGGAGTTGGAGGGTGGATTTGGAGGGTGAAAGTGGATTCGGAGGGTGGAGTTGGAGTTGGAGGGTGGAGTTTGAGTTGGAGGGTGGAGTTGGATTTGGAGGGTGAGGGTGGAGTTGGAGGGTGAAGTTGGAGTAGGAGGGTGGAGTTGGAGGGTGGATTTGGAGTTGGAGGGTGGAGTTGGAGTTGGAGGGTGGAGTTGGAGTGTGGAGTTGGAGTTGGAGGGTGGAGTTGGAGGGTGGAGTTTGAGTTGGAGGGTGGAGTTGGAGGGTGGATTTGGAGGGTGGAGTTGGAGTTGGAGGGTGGATTTGGAGTTGGAGGGTGGAGTTGGAGTTGAAGGGTGGAGTTGGAGTGTGGTGTTGGAGTTGGAGGCGTGAGTGGGAGTTGGAGGGTGGAGTTGGAGGGTGGAGTTGGAGGGTGGATTTGGAGGGTGGAGTTGGAATTTGGAGTTGGAGGGTGGCGTTGGAGGGGTGGTATTGGAGTTGGAGGGTGGAGTTGGAGTTGGAGGGTGGAGTTGGATTTGGAGGTTGGAATTGGAGGGTGGAGTTGGAGGGTGGAGTTGAAGTTGGAGGGTGGAGTTGGATGGTGGAGTTGGAGTTGACGGGTGGAGTTGGAGTTGGAGGGTGAGGGTGGAGTTGGAGGGTGGAGTTGGAGTTGGAGGGTTGGGTTGGAGTTGGAGGGTGGAATTGTAGGGTGGAGTTGGAGGGTGGAGTTGGAAAGTGGAGTTGGAGGGTGGAGTTGGAGGGTGGAGGTGGAGTTGGAGGGTGGAGTTGGAGTTGAAGGGTGGAGTTGGAGGGTGGAGTTGGTGTTGGAGGGTGGAGTTTGAGTTGGAGGGTGGAGTTGGAGAGTGGAGTTGGAGTTGGAGTGTGGAGTTGGAGGGTGGAGTTGGAGGGTGGAGTTGGAGTTGGAGGGTGGAGTTGGAGTGTGGAGTTGGAGTTGGAGGGTGGAGTTGGAGGTTGGAGTTGGAGGGTGGAGTTGGAGTTGGAGGGTGGAGTTGGAGTGGGAGGGTGGAGTTGGAGGGTGGAGTTGGAGGGTGGAGTTGGAGGGTGCATTTGGAGGGTGGAGTTAGAGGGTGGGTTTGGAGTTGGAGGGTGGAGTTAGAAGTTGGAGTTGGAGGGTGGAGTTGGAGTTGGAGGGTGGAGTTGGAGTTGGAGAGTGAAGTTGGATTTGGAAGGTAAGAGTAGAGTTGGAGGGTGGAGTTGGAGGGTGGAGTTGGGGTTGGAGGGTGGAGTTGGAGGGTGGAGTTGGAGTTGGAGGGTGGAGTTGGAATTGGAGGGTGGAGTTAGAGTTGGAGGGTGGAGTTGGAGTTGGAGGGTGGAGTTGGAGGGTGGAGTTGGAGTTGGGGGGTGGAGTTGGAGGGTGGAGTTAGAGTTGGAGGGTGGAGTTGGAGTTGGAGGGTGGAGTTGGAGTTGGAGGGTAGAGTTGGAGGGTGGAGTTGGAGTTGGAGGGTGGAGTTGGAGGGTGGAGTTGGAGGGTTTAGTTGGAGTTGGAGGGTGGAGTTGGAGTTGGAGGCGGAGTTGGAGGGTGGAGTTTGAGTTGGAGTTGGACGGTGGAGTTGGAGTGGGAGGCTGGAGTTGGAGGGTGAAGTTGGAGTTGGAGGGTGGAGTTGGAGGGTGCATTTGGAGGGTGGAGTTTGAGGGTGGAGTTGGAGAGTGGAGTTGGAGTTGGAGGGTGGAGTTGGAGGGTGGAGTTGGAGTTGGAGGGTGGAGTTGGAGGGTGGTGTTGGAGTTGGAGGGTGGAGTTGGAGTTGGAGGGTGGAGTTGGATTTAGAGGTTGGAGTTGGAGGGTGGAGTTGGAGGGTGGAGTTGGAGGGTGGAGTTGTAGGTTGGAGTTGGAGTTTGAGGGTGGAAGGATTCAGAAAAGGAAGCAGCCATGTTCAAATACTAATGGAGGGTCGCATTCTCAGTTAACTCTTAAGCATGCCGTTTTACAAAATAATCTTTCATTAAGGTCTTATAAAGACGCTGTTCTCCTCGGCTTCATAAATACAGATATAGTAAACGTTGCATCTGAGTACATAAACACATATTGGTGAATTATTTGTAATTAGACCGTAGAAGATAACAAGACATTTATTTTGGTATAGAGTTACTGTTTATCTCCTGTGTACTATCGTGTAGTAGCTGTCCTTTATAGTAAATGGTTGCTTCTGATTGTTTTTAATCAAATCGCCTTTTTTCCAAGATGGCTACTGGGTGAACTTTAGGATTGGGGCGGGAAAATGTTGCGTTGGTCTGTCTTTTATTTTGATTGCAGGTGACGTCATTAGCTGACAAACACAATGCAGAAAAATAGACTATTCTTGTTAAATGTTGAACTGGAAACCGCCCCGTTCTACGAGACTTTGAGTTGAACGCTAGAACTGTATTTCTTTGCAAGAACAGGATAAAACACTACCGGATAACGTCACTGGGAGAGATACATGTTCCAGTTCCTGTGTTGTCGCCTACGAGACGCAGCAACAGTTGTGTGAGAGGCACGCTTAAGGTGAAGTTGTATTTTAGATGCGAGCGCACTGCCAGAGGTGTGCCCTGTGAGAACTTGCTGTTTTAAATAGCTATGGCCTTAATTCACAATAGGACGAACGGCTGAACTCCGGGTTGGATTGGGATTAAAAATCGGTCCGCGCTCGTTAAAATAAACAAGCTCTCTGCATTGCTGTGGCTGGGGGCGGGAGGGGCGGGGGGGCAGGGGAGTGGGAGCGCATTCCTTTGAAGTCTTATGCGGGAGCGGGGGAGCGGCAGCCTTCGAAGTCTGAGACTTTTCTTTTGCACTTACTATAATTCTCGCCAGCAATGCACAAGCGCATTGGCAGGCGAGACCTAAAAAGCTGGCAGTATGCAAGTTTTCATTGGGGAGGCTCATACAACAACACAGGCCAAACAATGAAAAACTGGGTACTTTGATAACAGGTGAGACATGTGAATACAGCATTTCAATCCCTCAGGGTTGTAAAGTATATTAGTGGTGGAAGATTGAGGTAAATTTAAATGCATGATCTTTTTCTCTGTGTACTTTCGGGACACTGTGGTCATAGACCTCTCATTGCTGAACACGGCATTAAGTAGGATACTCTCTGTTCTATGATTTCATGCTACTGTACTTATCCTGCATCAGGACTGAAGTCCCTTTGAGTTTAATGTTTGGGACAGTAAAACAGCAACATACTGAGGAAGATGCTATTGCGATGATGTGGCTCAGACGAGGAATAGACCAATTGTTCCGCATAATTGTGCTCCGAGGAAGCCAATGTTTAGGCGGAACGTGTTGGCTGCGCTTACTGAAAAGAAATAGAATAAAGAAAGAGAAAACTACAAGCAGTGACTGACTCGTCTTGTTTGCTCTAGTCGTGCGTCCAAATTGTTGTCTACTACATTTGTGTTTCTGTTGCTTTTCGATCTATGAATTAAAGTGTCTGATGCATGGCCAATTGGTAGCTGTTCGGTTTGAGGTGGGCAACTTGGCTTAATATTAGATGTTTATTTCAGGTGGTGCGGCTATAGGCCCCCTGGCTGACAATATTTGTTTCAAATTGCAGTAGTTCATTGCATTCTACATTACCCATTTCTTTCTCTTCGGTAGTGCCTGCACTTCCAGATTTCTGTGTAAATGTATTCTTTCCCCCTTACTAGTTCATGCACTTTTTGCTCTCTCAATAACCCCATTTATTGTCTGCAGTTCCTGCACTCTCTGCTTTCTCGTTTAGTATTATGTGCACCTGCCAGTCCTTGCATTCGCCCAGTTCTATATTATCCTCTTCTTTCTAGTCAGCCGTTCCTACCCTGCAGGCTGCATTGCTCATCATCCACTTGTCTGCTTTCGGCAGTTCCTTCACTTCATGGTGACCATGTATTTCTGGTCTGAGGTCCCTGCACTTTTAGTAAGTCATTCTTCTCACCACATCCTGCACTCCTTCTTCCTCCTCTGTCTTTTCTGCGTTCCCTTGTGCCTCCTTCGCTCCCTCCATGCTCTATTGACTCCTCCCTCCACGTATGCCCCCTGATCAGCTTCTCCTGCACCCCCTGCTTCCCCTACTAAGTAATTTCTGATCGGTTGTTCCTGCGCATCGTATTTTCTCTGTTCTGGCGGCCAGCGCTTCTGCGGCCTCCTCTACGCATTCTGCATGCACCGCACTATCGGCACAAGCAACTTTAGGGTGGCTCAATCCCCCTTTCTCCATGGTTACTCTTCGTCCATTTGCTGAACAATGACTGCTGCAGCCAAAGAGGCTAGGCAGGGAAGGGGCAAGCCCGGAACACGGCGAGGAGGGGCTGAGGAGGGACGGCTGAGGAGAGCGGTGTGAAAAGGAGGAAAATAGAAAGAGACGAAAGGAAGGAGAGTTATAACACAAGAGAGAGCGAGGGAGACATACATTAAAGGAAGGAGATGGAGAGAGACACGGATGGACTTGGTACTTCTTAGGAGAGAGGAAAAGAAAAGAGGTACGGTCCCACCCCCCACTACCCAAATACCGCAGTGCGCATACTCCAGCTCCCAAACCCTCGTTTCCTACTACATTAAACAGCTCATGAAGGATTAAAATGTTTACGTTTGAGTGAGGAATTGAGTCAGCGAGAACGGATGGGAGAGCGCACACAAGAGTGAGGGGGTGACAGTACACAGGCAGGAGGTGCGCAGACTTCAGCAAGAAGGAAGTGCGCAATTTCAGGTAGGAAAGATAAAAATGCATGTGGTGAGTACTCACCCGCAGTCGCAAAGTTCACAGATACAGGTGAACTCGGGCATCTCCCCTGTGCCCGCCATGTTAGCTCCAGCTAGAGTCGAGCTCGAAGAGAGAGGGGTTTGCTCCGAGGCTGACGACCTGGCACTGCTCTCTCTTTAAGTTTCAAGCAAAAACCTAGTAATTCTTGTGAAAGATGGACTCAGAAAGTGTAGCGAGGCCTGTGCGGCCGGGCATTGTTGTCTACTCTGTGTTTACCCCCCCTCTATACACCGCTTTTTTAGGACACCCCTAGAAAAGCCTTTGGTACTCCCCTCCCTTTTTTCTCTCCTCTTCTCTCTCTCTCTCTGTGATCCCCTATCTGTGCACCACTCCCTTCTCTTTCCACACCCACTCCCGCGCCTATCTGCACACCTGCCCTCCCTCCATGCACATTACTAATACTATCTACCTACTCCTCGCCTCTTGGTATGCTCCGATAAACTATCACCCCTTTCTATGCACCTTTCGTCCCTCTTTATGCTCTCTCACCACCTCCTATGCCCATCCACTGCCTCCGTGCACCCTTCCCTCTGTGCACCTATCTGCCCCCTCGCCCGTCTTTAAGCCCCTCCCAATTCCACGTGCCCCTTGCCCCTCTCTATTCCCGCGCACCTCACTTGTTCCTACCCCCATGCACCTCTCTCCCCTCAGTCCCCCTTCTTCCTATGCCTCCTCCCCTCTCTCGGACACTTCTCTTTCCTCAGTTTGAGGATCCGTCCCTGCGCTCTACCCCTGCGTCCCCTGGCTCCGCACGGACCAAGACTGGCCTCTACCAGCCCTCTCGCAGTGTGTAGAGTTACCATGGCTCTGCGCCTACTTGGGCTCGGCCCTCCCCAAGGGGGAGCAAGTTAAAGTATTTGAATGCGAAAGGCTGCACCCCTCCCCACTCCCCTCCCCCCAGTGACAGCCTAACAACCCCAGGCCTGTGCTAGGCAGCTGGCATTGGACTGGACCCCAGGCACGCGCTAATAACAGGGCCAGCCTGCGGGGCGCCCTTGGCACTGGACACTGTGTACACAGCAACCCGGTGCTCAGCAAACACTCACCTGTCGCTATGTCATTACAGCACAGGTGAGGCAAGTCGAACCAGCCTTCCAGGGCTTACCTTTGCCGCACCCGGGTTTAAGTTAAAACAGATTTCACGGTATTTTTCCCTGAAAGCTCACAGTCTGTTTGCCAGTGTCTAACAGGCAAAGTGTTCAGCCATATGAGCACATCTCATGAATTTGCTGAAATACACGAATGAAAAGTGAACCAGCACATTTCAAGGATTTTTCTGTTGTCAAGAGATTGGAATCTACACTTTGAAGCACGGTGCTGGAATCCACGCCTGAGAATTTTATAACTTTCCCCAAACAAAATGCTGTACATATCAGAGTACAAGTACAACAACTGTATTGTCCCCAACTAAAAAGCAGCAACAACATTGACATATGCACATAATAAGCATGAAATATAGCCACCACTTAACAATACAGGCATTAATACAATTAAATATTCTATTAGTCCTTACTCCCTGCGTCGTGATTGACATGCACATTCTTAGCTTAAACCCAAGGTCCTGTACATTAATTCTAAAAGTCTATACTATATTACTTTATACTTCTTGAAAAAGAGTATAGTGAACTTCCGGTAAACTGTGCTTAAGTATGGCTGGCAAGAGGCAACCCAACATTTTTTATGCCTAAAGTAGCAAGACATCATGGCCCCATGCTCTATTCCAGAGGTCTTCAAACTTTTGTAGGTTGAGCCCCCCCAGCTGAATTTTTTTAGATGCTGGGCCCCCCCACCACCTGACAAAAATTTGTGGAATCTGGGACACTACATAATCGACTGCCACGCGCATATCACGAGCCATATCCGTCAAATAATGTTCTACACAACAAGAATGTTTAGTAAACTACAGGTTTGTGAGTGGGTGTGGTGACATGACAGAGGCTTATTATACAGTTCAAAACACAATTTTCCAAGATAAAATGTGTGCAAATTGTTTTTACTAGGATGCTTGTTCCACACATGACATAGATTAATAATAACACCACCAACATAAATGTGACGGGTGTGCATGTTTTTTACCACAGACGGTCAATCTGTGGATGGATATTTGCTACTGCCATCCTCAGGTTGTGCTCCACATCTAGTCTTAAACGGTACTCAGTCCACTGCAAGCTCATGGTTGCCCCATACCTGTAACCTCCAATATTCCAAGCCTATGCACCACAGTGTCATTAACTGTCTAGCAAAGCCTCTTGCTAGGGTCAAAACTGCTAGCGCCGGTTTTCTCCACTCTGCATTTTACTGGCACCTCTGCAGGCACAGTGTCTTGGGCCGCGTCATGGTGAAGTTACAAGACTAAGGGAAGACACACCAGAAGCAGGTGTGTGAGAGGTCAAACGTGCAGCACTGAGGTATGTTGGTATGGCCCAAAGCAAGGTGGCATCCTTTTCATTTAATGCTCAAAAGGCTTGGCAGTTCTGAGCAGGTCAGAGCTGCAGTGCCTGCATGCCCTCTGTTAGTAAGGACTGCAGTCACGCAGTCTGTCTCCGGCTAATAGTATATGGGTAAATCAAACGGTGAGGGGGAAGAGGGTATGGGTGAGGGTGGTGAACAAATGGACCAGGCAGCCAACACAGCAATAATAACTGAACAAATGCCTGCCTTGAGGCTGGTCACCTTGCAACTACCTTGTGCCCTGAGAAAGAGCCCTTTCCGGTGCCCCTGCCTTGCTATGGACGCCAGCAGCACTGAATTGAGAGAACCCGGAAAGCAGCACTGGAGCCATTCTTGCACATTCAGCGTTTCCCACTCACTGGTAAGCTTGCTAAATACTGCCATACTGGTCATTTGTTCGTGACGATTTAAGGCTTAAGCATGACAAAATTATCAAAAAAGATTGTCTTCATAAAGTCTATACATTTTACAATGGACTTTGCCTTTATTTACTTTAATTAAGAGGCAGTTATCTTTAACTTCGCAGCTTTCAGAACACTGCAAAGTATGCACCGATGAGGGGAAAAATCTCGGCTTTTTGTATGAACCGGCGCGAGCCAAGAAAATACAATACAGATCTTGCCACTTAACACCAAGTACGATAATGTGGCCCATCCGTAGCTGCTTCCCGTTGTGTATTTCATGTGAATTGTAACACTGTGAAACGTGACTTGTTAATTCTAAACACTTTGCATACCGAGATTACTAGTTTTCTCTTTTCCTAGCAGAATGAATGCACATACAATTTCCACAGTACAAAATGCACCTAGTTATGAAAAGCAGATGTTTTTTGATCAATAGGAAGTGCACTGCAGCAGTTTAAAGATCTTTTTCGAGTTTCTCACAGCTCAAAAGGTTATAATTCGTAGTATTTATCCATTCCCATGGACTTCATTGCTTTGTTTTGCTCGCGAGGAATTGTCACTTATAGTGGATGAAATGTCACTCACAACTGCAATGAAATTAAAAAAAAATGTCACACATAGCAATCTGAAACCTTGGCAGCTATGTCTTGAGCAGCACATGAAGAAAGGAAAGCCTGTGAGGCGGCGCAGACATGAGGCTTGATTGATCACAAATTTTGAACCGGGAAGGGCTTGAACTGAAATGCTTCAGCTGCGGTGGGAGGCAAGGAGTCTCCTCTGAAACCAAAGGCAAAGGAACAGAACTGTCTTCCTTTGCTTTCGGTTTAAGAGGAGACTTCCTGCCTCCCACCCCAGCTCTAACAATTAACCCCCTCCTGGGACGGTGATTAACAGAGAAAAGTATGGGCTGGTCGGCCCGATGATTTCCCCTCCCTCCCCTCTACCGGAGTTCTCTAGTGAAAGACAAATGTAAGATTTTCGGGTGGAGTGCGCGCCCCCCTGGGATGGTGTTGCGCCCCCCTGGGGGGGTGCACCCCACAGTTTGAAGAACTCTGCTCTATTCCATTTAGAACCTTCCTATCCTTACTGTGCCAATTTTTCTCATTCAGCAATTCAGTAGAATACGATTTTGCTGCGGTGGGGTCAGACCAAAGTTCTCCAGACTTATTCCCCTCAAGTCAGATTTCAAATGTCGAAAACCACGGTTTTCTAATAGTGCTTTGAAGGTCAGGGATCTCAAGCATGGTCATGGTATTACCATTAGGTAATATATATATTACTTAATGGTGGTCGCCAGTAGGTAGATATAGTTAGGACCTAGTTTCCATAGGAAATTCGCAACATTCTATTTGAAATAACTTTGGCGCCGGTCAACGAATCTTCGCGAAATTATCCAAGAAAATGGCCTGCTCCACTCCGCTCCTTTCCTTAAAGTTTGGGGGTGATTTGTGAAGCGGGGGCTGAGAAAAAAGGGGGGTCCCAAAACGTGTTTTCCCCATGCAATTTTCCATAGGACCTTTAGCCAGGGCTACATCCCGAACGGCTGAATGGAATTACACCAAATTTGGCAAAAAGGTAGAGTTCTGTTCGCAGATTACCCTTTTTGTTAAATGGTGTAAATCCGTTCAGTAGTATAGATAAAGTACCGTACTCTGTACTGTACTCTGTAGTGTACTCCGTACCTTCCTGAGCACGAGTTGCATGCTATTTGGCTGTCAACACTTCAAACCAGGAAGTGTTGGCAGCCATCTTGTGCCTCGGTAGAACCGAGGCACAAGAAAGCAGTGAAACAATCATGCAAAACACGCAAAGAGGGCGGGCTAGAAACACCCTGACCCCTAGGCCTGCTCAGGGGGTCCCGTAAGGACCCCCAAGGCCCAAAAATTATTATTTTAAAAAAATTGCGGGATACGCGTCGGTACGCGCACCCCGTGAAAAAAAAAAACTGGTCTGCTTTTTTTCAAATTAGCCCCCGGGGGGACAAAATCCTGGGGGCATAGTGAAAAAAAGTGTGGGTGGTGCCCCAATCCCCCCCACACTGCCCCGGGGACCGCCACCCCCGGGGCAAAGTAATTAAAATGGGGGGGCAAACGACCCCCCCCGCAGTCCCGGGGACCGCCTTCCCCGGGGCTTCGTTTAAAAAAAAACTGTGCGGTGCTCACGTGAGGGTCGGAGCTGCCTACCCATTACGTGTAACCAGGGTTACATGAGTCTGAGCCCACTGCTAGTTCCTCTCATCCAGTCCCCACATATCTATGGCTTATCGCTTATATAGGACCCCATGGCAGCAGTGGATAACTACAGAAATAGGCCTCCAGTGGCCCCAGCATATCAGGAAGTACAGACGGGCCCCCCAACATATTAAACTAATGTCCACTTATCTGGATGCGACGTCAGCTGTGTATATATGTTCGTATCACCAGTGTCCAATGTCTTGAAAGTTAAAGACGCCACTCAGGAGTGCAAATGTCTGATGGCATTGTTACATGTTTGGAACAGGGCTATTCCACATCAGACAGGATCGGCTGCTCTCCCTGTTCTCTACGTGGTGATATTCTCCGCATGCCCAGTTTCGCTTTCTGTTTTAGGAATTTCTGCTCTTCCGCCGTATCATTGAAGATCCGAGTTTTGCCCTCCACCGTAATCTTGAGCCTCCCCGGGTACAGCATGGCATAGGGGATGTTGAGGTCACGCAATTTCTGCTTCACATCCATTAATTTATTTCGTGCTTCTTGCACCGCTGAAGTGAAGTCCGGGTATAGCGACAGATCCATCCCCTCGTGGGAGAGCTTACCAAGTTCCCTGGCCTTCCGCAGTGCTGCATCGCGGTCTCTATAGTTGAGTATCTTGGCTATAATGGGCTGCGGCCTCGACCCAGCAGGTGGCTTCGGGCCAGTGATCTGTGCGCCCTTTCCACTATAAACACATCAGAGAAGGTGTCTCGGCCCAGCAGGGTAATCAGCAGCTTCTCGACGTATTGCTCCATTGGGCCTGTGTTGGTATTTTCCGAAACACCCATCAGGCGGATAGTGCACCTTCTAGATCTGGCTTCCAAGTCCTCTGCCGTCGCCGCCATGGTCGCCAGCTGCTTCTCCATCCTCGATTGTTTGGCATCCATTTGCGTCTGGGAGTCCTCGGCCTCCGAAATCCTTCGTTCCGCCATGTCTATACGTTCAGTGTGTCTATCTAGACGTTCTGACATACGATCTACCCTGTAGGTCAGGGAGTCAATTTTACTATCAATGTTCGTGAGGGAGGTCTGTATAGTGTGGAACATGGATTTTATGGCGTCACCAGTTATCCTACCGGCCTCCAATGTCGTGAGCGGGGAAGGTGTCTGTGACTCCGTGGCATTATCTGGTTGTTTCTTCGTCTGCTCGAAGGATAATTTCGACTGGCTGCGGTCTGGTTTCCCCATGGTGGAGCTTCTTCAAGCTACAGTAGCTGCAGGGTAAGTGATCAGTTTTCAGGTGGCACCGGGATGGCAGCGCATCGCCCCAAACTAGCGTCTCAGACCTCACTAGGCCAACCCGTTAGCCCACCATGAGCGTATCGCCAATCTGGGATGTAAAATAAACGCCGCTGTAGGGCAGCGTATTGTGTCGCGCTGTTGCTGCTATATTTATGTCCGGGCAGTCTTCCGTCCCGCTGGCGTACAGTTGGCTGTAATGGCGGGCCTTAAACGATATGCGGCAGGCCCCAGAAGTGTTTTGCGAAAGTTGTGCGGCTGGTGAATATATAACAGGGCTACTTCCCAATTATGTCCAGGTCACGAGCACTGGTGCATCACAGTCGCACTCCGCCACACCACTAAGAGCAATAAAAGGGAGGGGTGCTCGGTTATGCTGGGAGGTGGGCTCTAGCAGACTCAAGTCGTTCCGCCTTGCAGGTGGGGGTCCGTTGTCATATCATCCTTCAGGCACTTGTATCGCCCTTCTTCCCCAAACGGGCTCATGGGTTGATCTTGCTGTCCCCTCGAGTCGCCACCAGTCCCGCTAGGCCTCAGCTCTCCAGCAGCCCAGGAAGGGCAGGGGGGGGCACCACACACTCACCGCAGCATCAGGCCCGGTAGGGGTCAGCTCAGGTCTTCCAGGACCACAGGCGCCAAAGTCGATCATCCGTCACCACCGTGGCTATTTTCCCCGCTCGGGAGCCGCGTCTTATCACCTCCGGTCCTCCCGGCAGCCGCGCCACAGGGCCACACTCACGATCACGGCCTCAGGGGACCGGGCCTTCCGGCAGTGCCGCCCCAGTGCGTAGCTGACCTGGTTCTCTCCCTCTAAAGCGGCTCTGCTGACCTGGTTTGTCTGACTTTAGAGCAGCTCTGCTGACCTGGTTCTCTGGTTCTAAAGCAGCTCTGCGGATCTGGTTCTCTCCCTCTAAAGCAGCTCTGCTGACCTGCTTCGTAGGCTCCAGAGAAGCTCTGCTGACCTGGTTCTCTGGCTCTACAATGGCTCTGCTGACCTGGTTCTCTGGCTCTACAGCAGCTCTGCTGACCTGGGCCTCTGGCTCTACAACAGCTCTGCTGACCTGGTTCTTTGGCTCTATAGCAGCTCTGCTGACCTGGTTCTCTGGCTCTAAAGCAGCTCTGCTGACCTGGTTCTCTCCCTCTAAAGAGCTCTGCTGACCTGGTTCTCTGGTTCTAGAGCAGCTCTGCTGACCTGCTTCTTAAGCTCCAGAGCAGCTATGCTGACCTGGTTCTCTGGCTCTACAACGGCTCTGCTGGCCTGGTTCTCTGGCTCTAAAGCAGCTTTGCTGACCTGGTATCTCTAGCTTTACAGCAGCTCTGCTGACCTGGTTCTATGGCTCTATAGCAGCTCTGCTGACCTGGGTCTCTGGTCCTACAACGGCTCTGCCAACCTGGTTCTCTGGCTCCAAAGCAGCTCCGCTGACCTGTTCTATGGCTCTAAAGCTGCTCTGTCCACTCCTACATTCATCCTGACAGAAGCTTGTCCTTATCTAATCACTCTGCTCAAACATAATGTTGACAATATATGCGGTCCCTTAACCCCTTGCAGACTACTGAGTCAGTCCTGCAAAGTCCACGTAATAGTCATGCTTGTCTGGAATTACACTGTGAGTCTGTGTCCACCCCTACAATCATCCTGACAGAAGCATGTCCTTATCTAATCACTCTGCTGAAACATACGTGCTTATAAACTTATCCTGCTGTCAACTACTAGCACTCTAGGAACCCAGTCACTGTCTATGCACTTGCAGAATGACTCAGGCATTGAGGCAATACCTAAGCACTTATAAATTAACTGAGCACTCTGTTTGCAACACTGTCATCATTCTAGTTACTAGTGATGTTCTTATAGAATGACCTAGGCACCAACACAAGTACACGTACAATATTCTGTGCACAATCCCTACAAACCTCTAAGCAGATACATACTATTGGTACACTCCACTAAATACTGAAGTAGTACTCATGCAGTCTAGGATACCTCCTGTTAGTCTCATGCAGTACGTCAATCAGCCATCCAGCTCTGCCAATACCTAAGCACTTTTGGGGCAGATTTACAAGCCCCCTGCGCCACCAGTACGTCACTTTTTGTAACGTAGTGATGGCGCTGGGGACTCCTCCATATTTACAAGGAGAGGAAAAGCCACCCTGCTTGCCTTTTCCTCTCCTTGAAAATACGACCCATTCAAACTGCACTTTGCGTTGAAGGGGCACTCCATGGGTGTTGCTGTGTCTGTTCCCACACAACACCCATTGAATAACACATCTCAAGACTTACGAGAAAGTGTAAATCTGTAGATACATGTGAATGATGCACTACCCTAGAGGTGGTGTAGCGAGGCTCAACAAAGAGAAATGTATTCATTTCTCTTCGTTTTTTCCTCTTTCAATGCATGCTGCATTCCACAGCACACATTGAAGGAGGAAAATGCCTTTAGTGATTGTATTTGTGCAGGAAGTAGTCCATTCCTGCACAAAAACAATCTCCCCACGACACAGATATCCTTGCACCATGGTGCAAGGGTGCCTGCGTCACTGCATGGCTGCAGTTTGTGTGCTAGTGCAGAGGGAGCACAGAATTGCGACATATTCATGTAAATATGTCACATCCCTGTGCTTCAGAAGTGCTGCAGCGCAGTGCAGCTAAAGGGCTTGCAGTGTCACTCTGCAGCACTTCCTCATAGATCTGCCCCTATAAATTCAAGATACAGTACTAATGCATTCTTTCAGTCAATCATGCTCTACACATACATTCAACCAAACTTTCAGACTTTACCATGCAATTATAGTTCTTTTTTTAAACCAGATAAGGTCGTTCTGAACTGTTTTTATCTTCTGTTTTTTGTTTTCTATTTTTTTTAGTTTGTTTAACAATTTTGTACTTTTTTTGTGTTTTTTAAAAATTGAACAAAAAAGGAACGAGGTAAACAGTTAGCTTTTGGAATTCAACATCATTCCAAAAACAAAAAAATTCAAAAAAACTTTAATTTGTGGTTACGTTGAGCTGCACAAATAGCGTCCAATGACTGTTCACCATAACAGAAGATGGTTTTGCACTTAGTGCAGGGATGCTGCAGAAAAGCAAATTCTGGGCGAATGTCTACTGGTGGTTCTGAAGTGGACACTCAGGAGGTGCTAGCAACGCCTGGTGGTGGATTTTGTCCTGCAACCCTTATTTCTTCTCGTGCCAGATTCTTCGGGTGAATGGTCCGCAGATGTTTATACATACTCGCTGTTCCACAGGACTATTTCTTGTCACTGCCTCGCGACAGGACCCTGTCACACAACAAGCATGTGACTTTTCTTGCGTTGACCTTTTTTTCCCCGACAGGAAAGGTGAAAAATTTCCATACCACTGATTCAGGCCTCTGCTTGGGTGGATCTTCCTCCAAGATATCTTCATCTGAAGAATGATGATGAGGTTGTGAACCAGATGCCATTTCTCCAATGACATTTTTTAAAAACACCCCAAAAATTCATCAACTGCTCCAAACTAAGGGCCTGATTCACAGAATGAACTTAAGACTCAATCCTAAACTTACTACTATTTTGGTATTCACAGAATTAACTTACTACTTTTAGTATTCTCAGAAGTTAGGATTTTGTCTTAAGTTTGTCTTAAGACAGACTTAAGACAGACTTAAGACAGACTTAAGACAAACTTAAGACAGACTTAAGACAAACTTAAGACAAAATCCTAACTTCTGTGAATACCAAAAGTAGTAAGTCTATTCTGTGAATGCAAAAATTATTAAGTGCATTCTGTGAATGCCACAATAGTAGTAAGTTTAGGATTGAGTCTTAAGTTCATTCTGTGAATCGGGCCCAGAATAATTAAAATGGGTGGGGTCCTTCAATAGTTACAGTGGGAAATGTTATGAACCAATCAAATCTTTTTTTTTTAGGTCACATGTGATCCGTGCACCATGCGGTCACGAAGCGCGCACCCGACGCAACTTCGCGAAAATATATTTAAAAATAATATACGTTTATTATAAGTAGAAATATATTATTTTTATGAATACCTTAGATAATCTTTTTCCCTAATATGTACATTAAAGACACATACATATCATTTTAGAACATAAAAAATTTCACGGTAGTCGCGCACCCAGTGCGCCCCAGCACGTATATGATGTCACGTGGGGCCCGCCACTGCGCAAGCATCGCGTACCGTAATATCCATGTGTCACGAATGCGCGGGAGCATGAGTCGCGGACTGGTGGCATACCGGTCGCGCACACCACGTAACATTGTACGTATATGACGCAACTAAAAAAAAACACCCCCTCTCTCGCCTACCATACTCGGATGCTTCACGACTTTTCCAAAATGGAATCTAGAATACGCGGACCCACTGCAGTGGGTACGCTTTGGGTGCACTACTCCCCTAAAAAATTTGAAATAAAAATTAAAGAAAATTATATCAATATATTAAATACAAAAAAAGCCAAAATAATAAAAAATATTTCAGTTTTAAATGTATTATTTTTTATTGTTGCAATTTCCAGAAAAATATATAACCTTGTTTAATAAATAAAATATTTATAAATACACAGTTAAAAAACGGTAGAAATTCAGTACAAACAAATGGATATAACTACTATTGCCCTTAAAAATTATGATTTTAAAAACCATTTGAAATTCACTGAAAAATCCATAGGTTTCAGAGATGTTATAGTTAGGAATTAGAATTTAAAAAACCTTTGAAATTCACTGAAAAAACCATAAGTTTCAGAGACGTTATAGTTAGGAATTAGAATTTAAAAAACCTTTGAAATTCACTTGGTGGAATTATATTTGTGACGAACATAGAATTTCTATTGCCTCTTCTACCTCTGTTCCTTTGAAAATTAAATCTGACTTATTATGGCTTCCTTTTACTTCATACCTCTCATCCAATCCTCCCCCCTTACCGCGTGCTTCTCATCCCTCATGATCCCTCCATTTCTCTTCCTTTTTCTTCTTCCACCTCTCTCCTCTCTCCTCTTTTCCTGTCCTCTGCTTTCTCCCTTTTCCTCTCTCCTTTCTGATCCTTTCCTCTCTCCTTTCTATCTGTCCATACCTTTTTCTTTTTTCTTTCTCTCTGTATAAAATACTGTAGATTGATGTCTTTCATTATTATTACACTCATATGTACTTTTTCCTAATTTTTCATGACATATTTCTTGTATCACTCTTTAATGCTTAATAAAAATTTCTTAAACAAAAACCATAGGTTTCATGAGTGTTATAGTTAGCTGGACATTTCACTCGAACAAAACCATAGAATTTCCTCCATTATAGTTAGTTGTGCTAACTATAACTCGGGCGCCCACAATGCACTGCTGATGATGATACATATTACATCATTCATGACATGGTCAGTGACATAACTGATGACATCACTGCTGACATCTCAAATGACATCACTGATGACATCATCCACGTGACAATCTGATACACCTCATCACACACTAGTATAACCTTTGATCACTCACTGTAAAATACAGAGTACCATATTTAAAGCATTGACACACAAATACCAGTTACTACATATGCACTCACTGATTCCTAAGTCTACACACACAATTGTCCATTCACCCACAGAATCACCTGTACAAGCAAACACTGATCAATGGTAATACTATCAATTGTACTCATACAACTATTAAGACATTGACACATCAGCAGTCATCCTAGTTGGTTATGCAGTGATGCTACTCACTCATGAAAAGAATCAATCACACCTACATTTACTCACTGTTAGAATTGGGGGTCTCTGGTTGGCGCAGTGCAGCACTGGCGACAAGCAGGGACCCTCTCCTCTAAGTCAGGGCAAAGGATTACTCCCAGAAATAACCCCTGCTTACCCTCTAGGTAGTTTGGCGCAAGCAGTCTAGGCTAAACTCTGGAGTACATAGGGTTAAACATTTGCAGCATCGCACCGAATAATCATCAACCCACCACACAATGAGACTAGACTGTAGGTTGTGTAAAAATATATCCTCTTTATATATTTTAAAAGCAGGCGTGTAAATACAGTCTTGTTACTTTGAATGCAAGGTTCCAGTTGCTTTCAGCAATGTCACAGTTCTTAATCAGCTTATTCTCTTAGTCCCCAAATACGATGCTGTTAGGAACTTCTTAAGTTCAAGGTTCAAAGTTATCACAAGGGGAGTTGCTGTGGGTGCCTCGGTGCACCTCTGACGGGTGAAATAGGCCCGACCGGCCCGGGCTCACGCTTCTGGCGGGAGCGGCGGCAGGTTGGTTCGATTCCAGCTCTCAGTGCGAGTCGCACGGCTGTGCGCGACGGCTGGGGAGAGAGAGCGGAGGCCCTAGGAGTGTTCACAAGCGGCTCTGGACCTGTGCTGATCAGAGGGCGGTGCGAGCGGAACAGGCAGGATGCTCGCACCGCGGGGCAACAACAGTACCTTTAGAAACTTGAACAGGGGTCGAGGCAGCAGGGTCACAGGTCGGCTTGGTGATCTTCGTTGCTGTGTCTTCCTTCCTGGGTTGGAGCGAGCGGCGGCTCGGCTCGGGCTCGGAGGTTGGCGTTGCGGCGCGGGCCGGGTCACAGGGAAAGAGCGCCTCGGGGATTCTCACAGAAGGGCACTCGCTGAAGGCGGCGATCTGCCGGGCACGTCACTGGCAATCCAGGCGGCGTTCTCGTGCCACACGCCGCAGCTGTTTCTCGGACAGCGGCAGGTGGTCTCAGGGGTACAAGACACGGAGGGGTGCAAGCAAGCACCGGGCACAGCCTTTCTTCACGTTGCGAGCTGCGGCTCGGGACACAGTCACGGTGCTCGGGCCAGCGGGGCTGGTCGTTGCGATGCTTCTGGGCCTAGCAGGCGGCAGTCATGGTGTTTAGAGGGATGGCAATACCCAGCTTGAGGGAGAGCGCGATGGTCACAGCGCGCTCCGCTTTTCCTGGATCAGCGTGCAGGGGGAAAGCAGCGTTTCACAGCGGTTCTTCTGTCAGGGGAAGTAGCACCCAATGTTCCTGGGGCGCAGTTCAGGGGGCAAGTTCCACAGCAAGCCCTTGGAGATCTCTTAGCAGAGTTTGGCACAAAGTTCAATAAAGCAAAAGTCTCTTTCAGTCTTTCCTTCTCCTCTCCTTCGGCAGCAAGGCACCAGACACAGGCCAGAGACAGCACTCTTCCTTGTAGTCTTTCCAGGTCCTTCCCTTCGGGCAGAGTTTCTTCTGTAGCACAAACAGGATCTGATTTACAAGGAGCAGGGCTCCTACTTTTATACAGAGTTTTCTTTGTTCTCCCGGGCCAGGGGGGCCTCTGCTTAACTTCTTTCAGTCTCTGAGCTCTTGTTGGGTGTACTCTGTGTGAGAAGTTGGCCCGATATGCAACGTTCGCTATTCTAGCGACCGCTATGTATCGTTCCAACGACCCTTATGGTGTTTGGTTGTAAGTCAACCTATAGACCAGCTATCCTAGTAGCATGGATACGAGCAGTCTAAGGCTAAAGACTCGAGAGGGCGCGTTAAGCCAGCTGTTTACCACACATGTACCCCTTGAACACCCAGTGAAAGGACACCACACAAGTGTTATGAAAATAAACAGTATATTTATTAAGAATCACAACAGCCCTGTACTCTTTATGAGGACAGGGTACTAAGCACAAACCAAATCTCTTTAGCAAATACTTCAAGTGCACAGTTTAAAACAAGTGTCCGGGGACACGGAAAGGTTAAGGCAAGTCGGAAGCGAGGGACTCGGGACCCTGGAGTAAGGAGGCTATGCAGGCACCGAAATGCCGAGTTACCTAGCCACGAGGGCTGCGGCTGCACAAGTCTTACAGGCGTCGGGGTCTTCGCTGACGAGCCAGGAGCCGGAAGAAAAGGAGTTGCTGGCCGGCGACCAGTGTTGAATAGTTCGTAGAGATTGATGAAACCTGAAAGCAGAGGGGACCAAGTTCGTACTACTAGCCAGTAGTCAGAGGGTACCAGGAAGGCACCGGTTGGCCGTCACCTCGACCAGGTGAGTGGGCGACGCTAGGCTCTGCAGTCTCTCGGACCAGGAGGCGTTGTCGGCGACCACGGTGGAGGTGCGAGCTGTCCCACGACGGATGTCGCTGTCGGCGTCTTGGGTGGACCAGGAGGGTCCGGGGTGCCTCTCAAAAGATGGAAGCAGGGGCCAGTCTGGAGCAACCAGACCGGCAGTGTTGATTCTTGGTCGTCGTCACAGAAGGGCACGAGCCAGCGGCAAGTGACCAGACAACGTGCTGAGCAGCGAGCAGAAGGGCCCCACGCAGATCGTGGAGATGCTGGGAGACTGCACTTCGGTGCTGGAGCGGCTCAGGGTCGGGGCTTCTCGGACCCCAGAGCACTCACCAGAGAGTTACCTCGATGGTCGTGCTGGTTTTTAAGAGCGTGCAGGTTCTGATGATGGCCGGTCCCTCGAGGTCTCGTCGCACCCACAGATCACAGCTGAGCTGATGACGTGGGTAGAGGTCAGAGGTGCCAGGGAAGCCGGTTCTCGTCGAGCTGGGCCGTCGGATTCCTTGAGGAAGGACTTACAGCAAACCGCAGAGTTCTTAGATGGTGCCCGCTGATGCAGGGTGACTACTCCTTAGCCACAAGGGAGAAATCTTGAGAAGAGTCTTGAAGTCCTTTCGTAGAAAGTATTCTTGATTCAAAGATGATCTAATTTGGAAGGGTCCCCGCTCCGGCCTTTATCCTAAAGAAAGGGGTGGGTACATGACTAGGTCCTGCCCTAAGGGTGGGACCAGAAAGGGGGGTAGTTACACCCCTCTCCCCTGCCGGACTTTCCCCAGGCCAGGGCTGTCGCCCCTGGAACTGGTTCTAACCGGCAGATGCGTAGTGAGCACCGGGGTGCCACTCCGCAGTCACCTTCTCGCAAAAGCCCTACCTACCCAGAATACACAAACCCTGTCTGGGACGGTGCGAACACTGCCCTCGACAGGAAACCCTTTGTCCAAGTGCTCCTCGCTGGAAGGACTCCCAGCAGCAGGAGGTCAGACTTGTGTCTGTGGTGGCAGCATCCATTTTGTGGAGCTGAGGCTTTCGTTAACTTTAACCGGGGTTCACAGTCACGTACATGTCGTGTCCCTCTAGAAGGGCGGAATGCTAACCTCGTCGCCAGAGTTGATGAGAGGGCAGCATCCCGATTTGTATGACACCTTACTCGACATGTCTTGATAACGCGACACCGAAGTTACCTATGTGGTACGCGTTATCATGGAACAGCCATTGGGTCTTGATTCCGCAAGCTGCAACCGGGCTCGGCTCGGGCCAGAGCTTAGTTCACACGAGCCCATGCACTCTGCCTTCAGGATTGTCAAGGCCTGCCATAGGAGTGACTGATAGGGACTCGGGTGTCCATTGTATGGTTAGATATAGAGCTACTATATCTAAAGCAAAGGGTGATTACACGTCTTCGCCCCAGCTGTCGTGCAGCCAGTTGTGTCAAATTTAGGAGGCCAGCCAGGGGTGGCATAATACATGCTGCAGCCCCTGGCGGCCCTGGGTACACCTACGCCCTGAGTTACAGGGTCTGATAAGGTGGCCCAGTACCAATTGGTATATGCACCTAGGGTACATCTCGTAATTTAGAAAGAGAACAGCCAGGCTGTGGGTCTGATTGGCAGGCCCACAGCCAGAGAAAGTCGTAAACCAGTGAAACAAAAGCAAAAAATCTGGGTGATCATAGGATTGCAGACCCTACTCTCCTACATGACCCCCCCCCAAACGTCGGAACAACTAACTAACCTTGACCAGGTAAGTCTTCTTGTTCTAAGTGGAAATATCTGGAGAGCCCATCGGCATTGCCATGATCAGTACCAGGTCTATGTTCCACTGTGAAGTCCATCCCCTGTAGGGAAATGGACCACCTAAGCAGTTTGGGGTTTTCACCCTTCATCTGATTTAGCCACAAGAGGGGCTTATGGTCGGTCTGAATCTTGAAGTGAGTGCCAAACAAGTATGGCCTCAGCTTCTTCAGGGCCCAAACCACAGCAAAGGCCTCCCTCTCAATAGCTGACCAATTCTTCTCTCTAGGGGTCAGCCGTCTACTTATAAAAGCAATGGGCTGGTCTTGACCATCAAAATTCAGTTGAGAAAGAACAGCTCCCACACCCAACTCAGAAGCATCTGTTTGGACAATGAATGGTTTGGAGTAGTCCGGACTCTTGAGGATAGGCGCCGTGCACATGGCCTGCTTTAGGTCATCGAATGCTTTTTGACAGCTCGCTGTCCACTGAACCTTTTTTGGCATTTTCTTACTTGTCAGTTCATTTAACGGTGTCACGATGGACCCATAGTTCCTGACAAACTTCCTGTAGTATCCAGTCAGGCCCAAGAAAGCTCGAACCTGAGTCTGGGTGGTTGGAGGAGCCCAGTCCCTGATTGACTGTATCTTGCTCTCCAGTGGCTGAACCTGACCTCCACCGACAAGGTGGCCCAGGTATACAACCTGTGTCTGCCCTATCTGGCACTTGGTGGCCTTGATAGTGAGACCTGCTGCTTGCAGTGCCTCCAACGTCTTCCGCAGGTGGACCAGGTGATCCTCCCAGGTGGAGCTAAAGACAGCAATATCGTCAAGATATGCCGCACAGAAGTCATCCAGCCCAGTAAGGACATGATTCACCAACCGTTGGAAGGTGGCAGGTGCATTTTTCAGACCAAAGGGCATCACCACGAACTGATAATGCCCACCAGGGGTTGAAAATGCTGTCTTAGGCTTGGCGTCCTCAGCTAACCTGATTTGCCAATACCCAGCTGTCAGGTCAAACGTACTTAAGTAGTTGGCCGAAGCCAGCCTATCAATAAGCTCGTCTGCCCTTGGTATTGGGTGGGCGTCAGTCTTAGTGACTGCATTGAGACCCCTGTAGTCTACGCAGAACCTCATCTCTCTCTTACCACCCTGGGTGTGAGGTTTCGGCACTAGAACTACGGGACTAGCCCAAGGGCTATCCGAGGGTTCAATGACTCCCAGCTCCAACATTTTCTGCACTTCACTTTTGATGCAGTCTCTGACGTGATCAGGCTGCCTGTAGATTTTACTCTTTACGGGCAGGCTGTCACCAGTGTCGACCTCATGGGTGCACCAATCGGTCTGACTGGGTGTCAGAGAAAACAGATGTCGGAACGACTGAAGAACCTGTTTACAGTCGCTCTGTTGATGGTCGGAGAGGCTGCCGCAAAAGACAACACCATCTACCGAGCCATCGTCAGGATTCTGAGAGAGCAGGTCCGGGAGAGGATCACTCTCCTCCTCCTGTCCCTCATCTATGGCCATGAGCAAACTCATGTCCTTCCTGTCGACATATGCTTTTAGCCTGTTGACATGAAGCACCCTGTGGGGGCTCCGGGGAGTTCCCAGGTCGACCAGGTAGGTGACCTCTCCCTTTTTCTCCAGGATGGTGTGGGGCCCGGACCATTTGTCCTTGAGTGCTGCTGGGGCCACTGGCTCCAACACCCACACCTTCTGTCCGGGCTGATAAACAGTCAAGACAGCCTTTTGGTCATGCCAAGCTTTCTGGAGTTCTTGGCTGGCCTTAAGGTTTTCAGATGCCTTTTCCATGTACTCAGCCATCCGCGAGCGGAGGCCGAGCACATAGTCCACTATGTTGGCTGCAGGCTTTCTGAGAGGTCTCTCCCATCCTTCCTTCACCAAACACAGGGGTCCTCTTACAGGATGCCCGTACAAAAGTTCAAAAGGGCTGTAGCCAACCCCCTTCTGTGGGACTTCTCTGTAGGCGAACAAGAGGCAGGGGATCAGGACGTCCCATCTACGCCGAAGCTTTTCCGGTAGTCCATGAATCATCCCTTTTAGGGTCCTGTTGAATCTCTCAACAAGCCCATTGCATTGTGGATGATAGGGGGTAGTGAACTTGTAGTTAACACCACATTCCTTCCACATAGCAGTTAAGTAGCTCGACATAAAGTTTGCACCTCTGTCGGAGACGACCTCCTTAGGGAAGCCCAATCTGGAGAATACTCCAACTAGGGCTCTTGCCACAACAGGTGCTGTAGTGGTCCTAAGGGGAATAGCTTCAGGATACCTGGTGGCATGATCCACTACCACCAGTATAAACTTGTGCCCTGATGCTGTCGGTGGTTCCATGGGACCGACGATGTCGATCCCCACCCGTTCAAAGGGCACCCCCACCACAGGCATTGGTATAAGGGGGGCCTTTGTCGTGCCACCTGACTTACCACTGGCTTGGCAAGTGACACAGGAGCGGCAAAACTCCTTGGTATCCTCGTTCATGTGAGGCCAGTGAAAGTGCGAGACAAGCCTGTCCCACGTTTTCGTCTGGCCTAAGTGACCTGCTAAGGGAATCTCATGGGCCAAGGTAAGTAGGAAACCACGCTGAGACAAGGGGACGACCAGCCTCCTGGTCATGCCAGGCTTGGGGTCTCTTGCCTCAGTGTACAGGAGTCCATCTTCCCAGTATACCTTGTGGGTACCTGTGGCGTTCCCAGCAGCCTCAGCAGCAGCCTGCTGTCTGAGGGGTTCAAGAGAAGGGCAGTCTAATTGGTCCTTCCCCAGATCTTCCCTTGAGGGTCCCCCTGAGCCCAAGAATTCAACTTGGTCAAATTCGAACTCTCTCGGCTCAGTTTCCCTCAATTCCTGTAGGTCAGCCTCCTCTGAGACTTGATCCTCGACCTGGGGCAAGGGGGAAGGCGCAGCCTTAACCCTACTGCTCTTTTTCTTGGGAGGTGTCTGGTCCGTTGTTCCAGGATCCAGCACCTGTTCAGTGGGGCATTTCCTGACCTGCGACCTAGTCACAGCGAACACATGTGCTGGCAAACCTAACATTTCCATGTGAGTCCGGTGCTCCACTTCTGACCATTGTGACGACTCCAAATCATTGCCCAACAAACAATCCACTGGGAGGTCTGGACTAACTACAACCTTCTTTTGGCCAGTTACCCCTCCCCAGGAGAAAGCTACAACTGCCATACTGTGATTGGTAGTGACATTGCTTGCATTGGTCACCAGGAATTCTGTACCTGGCATGATCTGTCCAGGGTCCACAAAGTTAGGCGTCACCATGGTGACGCTGGCACAAGTGTCCCTATAGGCCTGAGCCATCTTTCCATTTATGAAAGGCGTCTGTCGGTATTTGCCCAGCGTATTGGGGCTTACGTCAGGGGATACGTCCGCGTCCCCTGTACTGACAAGGACAGCCTGAGTGAGTGTGCCAACTAAGTTGTCACGCCCCTCAGAACCCAGGGTTAACCCTACTAAACCCTTGGGAGGCGCACTACCACTGCTGACTGTACTAGGGGGCACAGGTGCCTTAGGGGCTGCAGTGGCAGGAGTCTGCCCTCCTCCTTTCTTGGTGCACTCACTAAACCAGTGAGACTTACTTTTACAGTACTGGCACCAACGTTTGGATTGGCCTTCTTTCTTCTTTTGGGGAGCCTGACCCCCACCCTCTTTGGGTTGTTGGGGACCTGTCGAAGACTTCTGGTCATTTTGTTCCCCCTTAGAATCTTTACCCTTCTGGTCTGCTTTCTTCTGACCACCTTGATTCTGGCCCTGGTTCTGTTTAACTCTCGTACGAACCCATTTGTCCGCCTTCTGCCCCAATTCTTGAGGAGAGGTCAGATCCGAGTCGACAAGATGCTGATGCAACAACTGGTTCTGACAATTGTTTAAAATTTGTTCTCTCATCATCAAATTATACAATCCTTTGTAATCAGTAACCTTACTGCCCAGCAACCAGCCCTCAAAAGCCTTAGTGGCACAATCGACAAAATCAGACCAGTCTTGAGACTGCGTTTTCTGGGTATCCCTGAACAGCACCCTGTACTGCTCAGTGGTTAGGCCGAACCCTTCAACGAGTGTATTCTTCAAGACTTGGTAATTGTTAGCGTCCTCTACCCTTGTGGTGAGGAGCTTGTCTCTTCCTTTACCTTCAAAGGAGAGCCACAAGATAGCTGCCCACTGACTCTGGGGAACGCCTTGCACAGTGCAGGCCCTCTCCAAAGCAGTAATCCATTTGTGGATGTCGTCCCCTTGCTTAAAGGGGGGCACTATCTTCCCAAGGTGTTTCGTATCGAAACTCTTTTCCCTATTACTAGGTACATTGCTGCCACCAGTGGGGACTGCCCCACTTAACTGTTGCTCTCTAGCGAAAGCAAGCTTTTCTTTGGCCAGGGCAAGTTCTTCCCTTTCGATCCGCAGATTAGCTGCCCTTTCCTTCGCTTCGTACACTCTCCTCTGAGGGGACGTCATCCCTCTTTGAGAAGAGTTGTGAGAGCCGTTGGTATGAAGGGATCTGCCAGAGCCTCTTGATAGAGATCTGGCTCGTCCATTCCCCATGTTAAGCTGACCTGATAGTGGCCCCAGGGGTCCCCCAGTACCGCTATCATGTTTGCTTAAGTTGGACCTGCTTAGTCTGACGACTTCTACCTGTCCCTTATCTGCCTCGTCCCCAGAGAGATCCTCATCCTCATCCTCCTCCACATCCTCGTTCTCGGTTGCGAGATGAATGAGGTCAGGATCGTCTCGGGTTCCCTCGAGGGGAGGCATGTCTCCTTCTGGATTAGAAGAGCTACGAAGTTTCTCAGCTCTCCTGGCATCATAAGTCTCCAAGAGACCAATCAGAAAGGACGTTGTGGGGTTAGACCCCTGCTGAATCTTCCGGGAGTGACACAATCGTCTTAACTCCTTGAAGCTCAGCACAGTATATCCTGAAGGGATGACCTGTGGAGGGTCAACTGACACAAGGGGAGACTCAGAGTTTCCTCCTTGGCCCGACATACTGTTTCTAGTGTGGTGTAAGTGATGCACCTACCTACACTATGTGTTTTCCTACTTTTCCCTTGCTAGGAGCTGTAGCCAAGGTGTGCTAAGCCTTGAGGAGCTACAACAGCTGGTTCAGTAGAACTCAGAGTATTCTAAGCTTTAGTTATATGTACTAGCAGTACTTGTGCGATCTTTCAACAAGATATTCTTAGGATACGTGTGGTAAAACAACAGCAAGCTCAAATCCCAACCGCTGCTCACCAATGTGAGAAGTTGGCCCGATATGCAACGTTCGCTATTCTAGCGACCGCTATGTATCGTTCCAACGACCCTTATGGTGTTTGGTTGTAAGTCAACCTATAGACCAGCTATCCTAGTAGCATGGATACGAGCAGTCTAAGGCTAAAGACTCGAGAGGGCGCGTTAAGCCAGCTGTTTACCACACATGTACCCCTTGAACACCCAGTGAAAGGACACCACACAAGTGTTATGAAAATAAACAGTATATTTATTAAGAATCACAACAGCCCTGTACTCTTTATGAGGACAGGGTACTAAGCACAAACCAAATCTCTTTAGCAAATACTTCAAGTGCACAGTTTAAAACAAGTGTCCGGGGACACGGAAAGGTTAAGGCAAGTCGGAAGCGAGGGACTCGGGACCCTGGAGTAAGGAGGCTATGCAGGCACCGAAATGCCGAGTTACCTAGCCACGAGGGCTGCGGCTGCACAAGTCTTACAGGCGTCGGGGTCTTCGCTGACGAGCCAGGAGCCGGAAGAAAAGGAGTTGCTGGCCGGCGACCAGTGTTGAATAGTTCGTAGAGATTGATGAAACCTGAAAGCAGAGGGGACCAAGTTCGTACTACTAGCCAGTAGTCAGAGGGTACCAGGAAGGCACCGGTTGGCCGTCACCTCGACCAGGTGAGTGGGCGACGCTAGGCTCTGCAGTCTCTCGGACCAGGAGGCGTTGTCGGCGACCACGGTGGAGGTGCGAGCTGTCCCACGACGGATGTCGCTGTCGGCGTCTTGGGTGGACCAGGAGGGTCCGGGGTGCCTCTCAAAAGATGGAAGCAGGGGCCAGTCTGGAGCAACCAGACCGGCAGTGTTGATTCTTGGTCGTCGTCACAGAAGGGCACGAGCCAGCGGCAAGTGACCAGACAACGTGCTGAGCAGCGAGCAGAAGGGCCCCACGCAGATCGTGGAGATGCTGGGAGACTGCACTTCGGTGCTGGAGCGGCTCAGGGTCGGGGCTTCTCGGACCCCAGAGCACTCACCAGAGAGTTACCTCGATGGTCGTGCTGGTTTTTAAGAGCGTGCAGGTTCTGATGATGGCCGGTCCCTCGAGGTCTCGTCGCACCCACAGATCACAGCTGAGCTGATGACGTGGGTAGAGGTCAGAGGTGCCAGGGAAGCCGGTTCTCGTCGAGCTGGGCCGTCGGATTCCTTGAGGAAGGACTTACAGCAAACCGCAGAGTTCTTAGATGGTGCCCGCTGATGCAGGGTGACTACTCCTTAGCCACAAGGGAGAAATCTTGAGAAGAGTCTTGAAGTCCTTTCGTAGAAAGTATTCTTGATTCAAAGATGATCTAATTTGGAAGGGTCCCCGCTCCGGCCTTTATCCTAAAGAAAGGGGTGGGTACATGACTAGGTCCTGCCCTAAGGGTGGGACCAGAAAGGGGGGTAGTTACACCCCTCTCCCCTGCCGGACTTTCCCCAGGCCAGGGCTGTCGCCCCTGGAACTGGTTCTAACCGGCAGATGCGTAGTGAGCACCGGGGTGCCACTCCGCAGTCACCTTCTCGCAAAAGCCCTACCTACCCAGAATACACAAACCCTGTCTGGGACGGTGCGAACACTGCCCTCGACAGGAAACCCTTTGTCCAAGTGCTCCTCGCTGGAAGGACTCCCAGCAGCAGGAGGTCAGACTTGTGTCTGTGGTGGCAGCATCCATTTTGTGGAGCTGAGGCTTTCGTTAACTTTAACCGGGGTTCACAGTCACGTACATGTCGTGTCCCTCTAGAAGGGCGGAATGCTAACCTCGTCGCCAGAGTTGATGAGAGGGCAGCATCCCGATTTGTATGACACCTTACTCGACATGTCTTGATAACGCGACACCGAAGTTACCTATGTGGTACGCGTTATCATGGAACAGCCATTGGGTCTTGATTCCGCAAGCTGCAACCGGGCTCGGCTCGGGCCAGAGCTTAGTTCACACGAGCCCATGCACTCTGCCTTCAGGATTGTCAAGGCCTGCCATAGGAGTGACTGATAGGGACTCGGGTGTCCATTGTATGGTTAGATATAGAGCTACTATATCTAAAGCAAAGGGTGATTACACGTCTTCGCCCCAGCTGTCGTGCAGCCAGTTGTGTCAAATTTAGGAGGCCAGCCAGGGGTGGCATAATACATGCTGCAGCCCCTGGCGGCCCTGGGTACACCTACGCCCTGAGTTACAGGGTCTGATAAGGTGGCCCAGTACCAATTGGTATATGCACCTAGGGTACATCTCGTAATTTAGAAAGAGAACAGCCAGGCTGTGGGTCTGATTGGCAGGCCCACAGCCAGAGAAAGTCGTAAACCAGTGAAACAAAAGCAAAAAATCTGGGTGATCATAGGATTGCAGACCCTACTCTCCTACACTCTGGTGTCTTCTTTCAGTGTGAGGGGCAGGCACATCAGACGCTCCGCAGGAGGTGGAGCCAGCATTGTGTGGCCAGGGGCAGCCAGGAGTACCTTGTTGATGGTGCTTCGGCCTTCCTGGGCCAGGTGCAGGCTGAGTCATCAGTCGCCCCCCAGGGGGGCAAAGCCAGCATTGTGGTGTCAGAGCACAGCCTGATTAAAATTCCAGGGCCACTCCTACCTCCCACTAAGGTGTAATCCTTGCATTCACCACCTGTCATCCCCTAGCCCTGTCACTCACACATCCCAGACAGTCAGATACACATACTAGCAGAGGCGGGCTGAAATGGTTAGGCAAGCAAATGCTAACTTTCTAAAAGTAGCATTTGCAAACACAGGATATTAAAATAAACTTTACTAAAATATGTATTTTAATATTCTGAGTTCAGGCATACTAAACATTATTTTCTACCATGTTCCCTGAGCCTGCTGGGATTATAGTGTGTAATAATTCCAGCAGCCCATCTGGCCTAAAGGGAAAAGGTAGCCTTACAATAGTGAAAAACGATTTTGGCTGTAATTCACTATTAGGACATGCCACACTCATCAGAGCATACCCTACCTTACACTTACAATGCACCCTGCCCTTGGGCCTACCATAGGGGTGACTAATATGAAGTTAAGGGAAGGTTTAGAGGCTGGCAAGTGTGGGCACTTGCCCATCCAGCATGACAGTACCAGACTGCACGCAGGTTCTGCAGTGGCAGACCCTAGACACATTTTAAGGCTGCTTTTGTGGGTGGCGCAACCAGCGCTGCAGGCCCACTAGCAGTACTGGCATTTACAAGCCCTGGCACTCCTGGTGCACTTTACTGGGGGCTGTCAGTAAATCCAATGAACCAATCAGGAATATCAATCACGGTTACACTTTTCATAGGGAGCACTTGCACTGCGGCACGGGTTGGCCGTGGCGCAGTGCCCCGAGCGGCGGACACCAGCAAAAGCATCTGAGGCACATCAGCAAAAAAGTGGAAGGGAAACTCACGCCAAGGTGCCAGGTCTAACTCGTGTCCCCTCCAGCTGAAATGTGTGGGGAACTACCCTTCCCCAGGGAGTTCCTCATCACTAAGGCGGCGGAAAAACCTGGACAGACCGTCAGCATTGGCGTGATCTGTGCCAGGGCGATGTTCCACCGTGAAGTCCATACCCTGTAGGGAGATGGACCACCTCAACAGTTTTGGGTTCTCACCCCTCATTTGCATCAACCATCTGAGGGGCCTGTGGTCTGTCTGAACCCGGAAGTGAGACCCAAACAAGTATGGTCTTAGCTTCTTCAGTGCCCAGACCACAGCAAACGCTTCTCGCTCTATTGCACTCCACCTACTTTCCCGGGGAAGTAACCTCCTACTGATGAAGGCTACAGGTTGGTCCCAGCCCTCCTCAGTCATCTGTGAGAGAACAGCCCCTACACCATGCTCTGAAGCGTCTGTCTGCACCAGAAATTCCTTGGAGAAATCAGGGGCCAAGAGCACGGGCGCCGTGCACATGGCAGTTTTCAGGGTGTCAAAAGCCTTCTGACAGGTGTCAGTCCAAATCACATTCCTGGGCTGCCTCTTAGAAGTCAGCTCTGTCAAGGGGGTCACAATAGTGCCATAGCCCTTGACAAACCTCCTGTAATACCCAGTGAGCCCCTGACAACTAAAATATACAAAAAAGTATTACGTCTCCCACGTACGACATCACCAGCGCAATTGCGACTTGAATTTGGACTAAAAAACGAAATACCGGGGAGACAATACTCGTATATTAAGGTCTGGTATCAGATCAAGCAAAAAGCAAGTAATAACAATCTGAATACCTACCTATGGCAAGAGTTTAAATCTCAAAAGAATTCCAAAGCAAATCAATTTCTCATGCAAGCTTTGGAGACAACTTGCTCAAAAACTCTATGGGATAATAATCTGTCATTTGTTGTCCTAAAACAGACCCTAAATAAAGTGGCCAAACTTCATTCGTTAATCTTGGACAAAGAAATGTTCTCCCATCGTTCGCACTCATGGGCTGTGATAAATGGCTATAAGACATTGACAGCTGCAAAATACCTGGAAACAACTTATTCTATTTTTATTAAGAAAAAGCTGATGGCGTTGAGACTTGGGGACTTTCCCACACGAGCAAATGAACCTGCCTGGAAATTGCCTGACGAAGTTTCTTGTCGACTGTGTGGTAGCCCTAAAGAGGACCTAATACATATAATTTGTCACTGTAAGATGCTATCCAAGGAACGGTCACACCTAAAGGAAAGTTATCGGTCCATGAAACTACAAACATGTAGATCAGCCATTATTGGAAGCCTGGATACTACTGCTCCAAGAATACACTGCAAGCTGGTGAAGTTCTTGCAGGCATTTGAGAAACGTATAAAAACAATATGAACAATTAATGCTTTGAATTTTTAACATTGTAACATTTTTTTAGCGACAAATTTATAAATTTTATAATTGTGTGTGACATTCATCAAAATTGTTATGGTTTTAATCAACTAAACAATAAAATTTAAATTTCATTTTCATTTCAGTGAGCCCCAGGAAGGCTCTCACTGCAGTCTGGGTCTTGGGGGGTTCCCAAGCCAGGATGGTCTCAATTTTGGGTTGCAAGGGGGCCACCTTGCCACTCCCCACTTTGTGTCCCAAGTACACCACTGATCCCTGCCCAATCTGGCACTTGCTTGCCTTGATTGTGAGGCCTGCCTTGCGCAGGGCCGTCAACACTTCCCAGAGGTGTCGCAGGTGTTCGGGTCAGGTACCACTGAACACCGCGATGTCATCCAGGTAGGCAGCACTGAACTCATCCAGCCCAGCCAACACCTGGTTGACCAACCTCTGAAAGGTGGCAGGGGCATTCTTCATTCCAAATGGCATAACCCGGAACTGGAAATGCCCATCTGGTGTAGAGAATGCTGACCTCTCCTTTGCCCCATCGGTCAAGGCGATCTGCCAGTACCCAGACGTTAAATCAAACGAGCTGAGGAACCGGGCAGCCCCTAGCGGATCAATGAGCTCATCAGCTCTGGGGATAGGGTGCGCGTCAGTCTTGGTGACTAAATTGAGTCCTCTGTAGTCCACACAGAACCGGAGTTCAGGTGTGGCTCCCGGCGCAGCAGCCTTTGGGACCAAGACCACGGGGCTGGACCAAGGACTGCTGGAGGACTCAACCACCCTAGGAGCAAGCATCTTGGAGACCTCCTCCTTGATGCAGGCCCTGACCCTGTCAGTTACTCTGTAGGCCTTATGCCTCACAGGTAAGCTGTCTCCTGTGTCCACGTCAGGGAGAACAGATCTGGAAACTGCCCCAGCAATTGGCGCAGTCTTCCTATTGTTCAGGCGTCAGGGTGGGTGAGAGGTTAACTCCATCCACTGACCCATCTTTCTCAGAGGCTACCAAGAGGTCAGGAAGAGGCTCAGACTCCTCCTCCATTCCATCATCAGTTGCCAACAACATGCCCACTTCGGACCTCTTCAAGTGGGGCTTAAGGCGGTTAACATGTAGGAACCTCAAAGGGTTCCTGGGAGACTGCATGTCCACCAAGTAGGTGACTGGACTTTTGCGCTCCACAACCTCAAATGGACCTGTCCACTTATCCTGAAGTGCACAAGGCTCCACTGGGGCCAAGACCCACACCTTTTGTCCAGGTTGAAGCTCTACCAGAGTGGCATTCTGGTCGTACCACCGCTTCATCTCTTCCTGGCTGGATTCCAGGTTTGTCTCAGCAAGTTTCCTGAATCGCCTGGTCTGGTTTCTGAAGGCCAGCATGTAACTGTATACATTCTGGGGAGGTTTCCTGCGAGATTGCTCCCAGCCTTCCTTTACCAAACTCAGAGGTCCCCTCACTGGGTGACCATACAGTAGTTCAAAGGGGCTGAACCCTAGGGACTTCTGTGGTACCTCACGGTATGCAAACAGAAGGCATGGCAAGAGGACGTCCCACTTACGCCTCATTGGACCTTCTAGGCCCATGATCATGCCTTTCAGGGTTCGGTTGAATCTCTCAACCAACTCATTTCCTTGGGGATGGTAAGGGGTGGTGAACTCATAGGTTACACCACACTCTTGCCAAAGGGACTTCATGTACTTGGATATGAAGTTGGTCCCCCTGTCACTCACCACCTCTAGAGGGAATCCCACTCGTGAGAAAATTCCCATCAGCGCACGTCCCACCACGGGGGCCGTCACTGTCCTCAGAGGGATGGCTTCAGGGTACCGGGTGGCATGGTCCACCAAGACCAGGATGAACCTGTTGCCCATGGCTGTCTTGGGGTCCAGAGGCCCAACAATGTCAATACTCACTCGTTGGAATGGAGTACTGACCACGGGGAAGGGTTGCAGAGGAGCCATGTGCTTCCCTCCGCTCTTACCACTTGCCTGGCAAGTCTGACAGGATCTACAATGAGCGTCTGAGCTCTTGTGCATTTGGGGCCAGTAAAAGTGGGTGACAAGCCTGTCATGGGTCTTGTCCATCCCCAAATGTCCTGCTAACGGCACATCATGAGCCAGCCCCAGTAGGAAGGCTCTGAACTTCTGGGGTATCACCAGCACACGGGCTGACCCAGGTTCAGCAGCCTTAGGCTCTGAATACAGGAGGTCATTCTCCCAGTACACATAATGCGTTTTGGCCTGAACACCATTGGCCTGGTCTGCAGCCTGCTGCCGCATACCCACGAGAGAAGGGCATTCTTTCTGCTCCCTGCAGAATTCCTCCCTGGAGGGGCCTCCTTCTTGCTGCCAATGGGTCAGCTCAGGCTGGTCCCCCAGTTCAGCAATCTGTTCCCCTGTAGGCTCCAGGGCATCCCCTCAAGGGCTGCTTCCTCCTGGACCGTGGGAACTTCAGGGGCCGGTTTCCCACGCCCCCTGCGCCTTCTCCCTAAGGTCGGTTCCTGGGCCTCTCCTTCAGGCCCCAGGATATCTTGATCACCCCTACTGGCTGCCATTGACCAGGTGGTCACGCACGCCCAGTCAGGCAGACCCACCATCCTTAGATGAGTCGTATTCTCCACCTTTTCCCAAGGGGAGTGCTCCAAGTCATTCCCTAGCAAACAGTCTACAGGCATGGCTGTTCTCACACAAACCTGCAGAGTACCAGAGACCCCCCCCACTCGAAGGGAACTTGAGCCATCGGACACTGACTCTCTGAATTATCAGCATTGATAACCCTACAGTAGGCATGGGGTACAACCTGCTCTTGAGACACCAGGTGCTGCCTCACTGCAGTCACACTGGCTCCTGTATCTCTAAGATCCTCTGCTTTCTTACCATTGATGGTCACCACCTGCCCATATTTCTTAGTGTTAGAGGGGATGTAGTTCTCAGGGACCATCTCACTGTCTCCTAGCGAGACCAGGGTCATCTGAACAGGATCTCCACCCCCAGGAACTACTACTTCTTCCCCCAAATTAACACTAGTTACTTGCCGGGATGGTGCACCAGTGGGTGCTGATTTACCAAACAGGCGACACTTAGGGTCAGTGGCAATGTGACCCGGGTCACCACACCTGTAACAATTGAAGGGCCCCTTTGGAACAGGTCTACCTGTCGGGCCCCCGTTCTGCTTCGGGGGTGGGGGAAGCTGAGAACCTTTCTGCTGGTTCCCTTGGGGATTACTTTGGGGGCCTTTAGGGAACCCTTTCTGTTTACCCCTGTCCCCCCCACTCTTCTGCTGGGGACCCTGCCCACCCTTGGCGGAGTCTCCCACTGGACCCTTGTGGACCCTGGTGCTGAGCCAGCGGTCCGCCTCCTTAGCAAGCTTCCTTGGGTTGGACAGCTTGCTATCAATCAGGTGCTGGCGTAGCTCAGGAAAACAATTCTGCGACAAGTGCTCCCATGCAATTAAATCAAAGAGACCTTGAAAATCATTCACCTTATTACCCTTCACCCAACCATCCAGTGCTCTGCAAAAAAAAAGTCACATACTCCACATATGTACTCCCAGGAAGCTTAGTACAACCCCTGAACCTCTGTCTATACATTTCAGGGGTAAGCCCATATCTGGTCATTAAGGCCTCTTTCATGCGCGGATAGGAACTCTGTTCTTCAAGGGGCAAATCAAGGAGGGTGTCCCGCCCTTCGCTAAGGAACCTTCCCCACAACCCCGCTCCCCAATCCTTGTCAGGGACCCGGTGGGAGGACATGGCTACTTCATAAGCCCTAAACCACTGTCCTATGTCATCCCCCCTAAAGAACTCCTTAACTACATCTTTTGAGATGTACACCCTGGACTCTACCTGCACCGGCGTTGTGCTGCCACCAGAGGGAGGATGCTCCAAACGTTTCTCCTTTAGACTCATCTCCCTCAATTTCACTTCATGATCCATTTGGATTTTTCGCTCTTCCAGAGCCATTCTCTTGCTCTCAAGCTCCAGTTGGCCCTTCAATTTTAACTCTGCCAGCTTCATTTCATGATCCCTGGTTGCCTGTCTGTCTGCCAGCTCCTCTGGCCACAGGCCTCTGCCAAAGCTATGGACACTGTCAGCCCTTCCATGATCAACAAGATCCCCAGGTGTATCATGATCCTCAGGTGCATTCCTTGATTCCATCCAGGCTTTCAGGTCCTTGTAGAAATCCTCCTTGTTCTTGCACCCTGAACGTGGAACCTTGAGTTTTTTGCAAAAGAACGTCAGTTCTTTTTTTGTGTAGTCATCCAACTTTGACGCATCCCATTCTATCTCCAACACATCAGAGGCTACAGATTCTGCCCTCCCTATGCTGTTGGTGCCAGGCATGGTTTCAAACAAAACGGGATCTTTTTCCAGCAAAGAGAAAAAAATTAAAAAGTCTGTGGCTAAGTTACTGGACGGTAATCACTGTGCCACAGTCAACAATCACTGCATGGACACTGCAAATGTAAATTCGTGATCCTCTCGCTGCTGCCAATGTTAGAATTGGGGGTCTCTGGTTGGCGCAGTGCAGCACTGGCGACAAGCAGGGACCCTCTTCTCTAAGTCAGGGCAAAGGATTACTCCCAGAAATAACCCCTGCTCACCCTCTAGGTAGTGTGGCGCAAGCAGTCTAGGCTAAACTCTGGAGTACATAGGGTTAAACATTTGTAGCATCGCACCCAATAATCATCAACCCACCACACAATGACACTAGACTGTAGGTTGTGTACAAATATATCCTCTTTATATATTTTAAAAGCAGGCGTGTAAATACAGTCTTGTTACTTTGAATGCAAGGTTCCAGTTGCTTTCAGCAATGTCACAGTTCTTAATCAGCTTATTCTCTTAGTCCCCAAATACAATGCTGTTAGGGACTTCTTAAGTTCAAGGTTCAATGTTATCACAAGGGGAGTTGCTGCGGGTGCCTCGGTGCACCTCTGACGCTTGAAAAAGGCCCGACCGACCCGGGCTCACGCTTCTGGCGGGAGCCGGGGCACGTTGGTTCGATTCCAGCTCACAGTGCGAGTCGCACAGCTGTGCGCGACGGCTGGGGAGAGAGAGCGGAGGCCCTAGGAGTGTTCACAAGCGGCTCCGGGGGCTGTGCTGATCAGAGGGCGGTGCGAGCGGAACAGGCAGGATGCTCGCATTGCGGGGCAACAACAGTACCTTTAGAAACTTGAACAGGGGTCGAGGCAGCAGGGTCACAGGTCGGCTTGGTGATCCTCGTCGCAGTGTCTTCCTTCCTGGGTTGGAGCGAGCGGCGGCTCGGCTCGGGCTCGGAGGTTGGCGTTGCGGCGCGGGCCGGGTCACAGGGAAAGAGCGCCTCGGGGATTCTCACAGAAGGGCACTCGTTGAAGGCGGCGATCCGCCGGGCACATCACGGGCAATCCAGGCGGCGTTCTCGTGCCACACGCCGCAGCTGTTTCTCGGACAGCGGCAGGTGGTCTCAGGGGCACAAGACACGGAGGGGTGCAAGCAAGCACCGGGCACAGCCTTTCTTCACGTTGCGAGCTGCGGCTCGGGACAGTCATGGTGCTCGGGCCAGCGGGGCTGGTCGTTGCGATGCTTCTGGGCCTAGCAGGCGCAGTCACGGTGTTTAGAGGGATGCCAATACCCAGCTTGAGGGAGAGCGCGATGGTCACAGCGCGCTCCGCTTTTCCTGGATCAGCGTGCAGGGGGAAAGCAGCATTTCACAGCTGTTCTTCTGTCAGGGGAAGTAGCACCCAATGTTCCTGGGGCGCAGTTCAGTGGGCAAGTTCCACAGCAAGCCCTTGGAGATCTCTTAGCAGAGTTTGGCACAAAGTTCAATAAAACAAAAGTCTCTTTCAGTCTTTCCATTTCCTCTCCTTCGGCAGCAAGGCACCAGACACAGGCCAGAGACAGCACCCCTCCTTGTAGTCTTTCCAGGTCCTTCTCTTCGGGCAGAGTTTCTTCTGTAGCACAAACAGGATCTGATTTACAAGGAGCAGGGCTCCTACTTTTATACAGAGTTTTCTTTGTTCTCCCAGGCCAGAGGGGCCTCTGCATAACTTCTTTCAGTCTCTGAGCTCTTGTTGGGTGTAGTCTGGTGTCTTCTTTCAGTGTGAGGGGCAGGCACATCAGACGCTCCGCAGGAGGTGGAGCCAGCATTGTGTGGCCAGGGGCTGCCAGGAGTACCTTGTTGATGGTGCTTCGTCCTTCCTGGGCCAGGTGCAGGCTGAGTCATCAGTCGCCCCCCAGGGGGGCGGAGCCAGCATTGTGGTGGCAGAGCACAGCCTGATTAAAAGTCCAGGGCCACTCCTACCTCCCACTAAGGTGTAATCCTTGCATTCACCACCTGTCATCCCCTAGCCCTGTCACTCACACATCCCAGACAGTCAGATACACATACTAGCAGAGGCGGGCTGAAATGGTTAGGCAAGCAAATGCTAACTTTCTAAAAGTAGCATTTGCAAACACAGGATATTAAAATAAACTTTACTAAAATATTTATTTTATTATTCTGAGTTCAGGCATACTAAACATTATTTTCTACCATGTTCCCTGAGCCTGCTGGGATTATAGTGTGTAATAATTCCAGCAGCCCATCTGGCCTAAAGGGAACAGGTAGCCTTACAATAGTGAACAACGATTTTGGCTGTAATTCACTATTAGGACATGCCACACTCATCAGAGCATATCCTACCTTACACTTACAATGCACCCTGCCCTTGGGCCTACCATAGGGGTGACTAATATGAATTTAAGGGAAGGTTTAGAGGCTGGAAAGTGTGTGCACTTGCCCATCCAGCATGACAGTACCAGACTGCACGCAGGTTCTGCAGTGGCAGACCCTAGACACATTTTAAGGCTGCTTTTGTGGGTGGCGCAACCAGTGCTGCAGGCCCACTAGCAGTATTGGCATTTACAAGCCCTGGCACTCCTGGTGCACTTTACTGGGGGCTGACAGTAAATCCAATGAACCAATCAGGAATATCAATCAAGGTTACACTTTTCATAGGGAGCACTTGCACTGCGGCACGGGTTGGCCGTGGCGCAGTGCCCTGAGCGGCGGACACCAGCAAAAGCATCTGAGGCACATCAGCAAAAAAGTGGAAGGGAAACTCACGCCAAGGTGCTAGGTCTAACACTCACCTACACAGTTATACACACAACACCTGCTTTATACATACTCATAGTAAATCATAGTTACTATGTTAAAAAATCACTATTACAATTATACACTCATTCATACAGTTACTCTCACAATCACTGACTCTTATGTATACTTATTTATATACACCAACTCTCATATTCAGTGCCTTTTATTTTTCTACTTTATTGGGGGTGTACCACTGATACATATATTCACTTACCAACACACAAATAAACATACTCAGACACCCATACAACTGTTTCCATAAACACTCCTAAACCCATATGCCTAGATAATCAACCACTCACACATCTATGCATAAAGTTACAACTCCCCCACCCAACCACAGATACACTCCCTTAGAAATACTCAGCCAACTAATCAATACCTAATAAAGACACTCATGTAGATAGTTACCAATTGATGCAACAGGTTATACAACAACAGAGACAGTGATACACACATTCACATAGTTTGGGTTACTAACCCATATATTTAGTGAGACACATTTAAATACTCACTTAAACAAACAGGCAGACAGCTACTAAATCCTCCATCCAGACAGTTATATATCCACTCAATCTTCAATACAGATTGGTATATATATATAATAGATATTTACATTTCAAACAAAACCACATTCACTGGATGATGTCATCAGTCATTTCATTTGAGATGTCATCAGTGATGTTATTGACCATGTCATGAATGATGTAATTTGTGACATCATCATCAGTGCATTGCGAGCGCACGAGTTATTGTTAGCACAACTAACTATAACGGAGGAATTTCTATGGTTTATATATATATATATATATATATATATATATATATATATATATATATATATATATATATATATATATATATATATATATATATATATATATATATATATCAAGAAGTACTCCACAATTCCTTCGGCAATCGCCTCAAAAACACTGGAGCACGGACCACAGTTTGGTGCAGCATCAGAGTTTATTTGCTCTTTCCATGAACAGCCATGACGTGTTTTGACCCCTGAGGGTCTTGATCACATGAAGCGCATCACGGTGATAGGTTAGTTTTTATACCACTTTTTATGTGCACCTGTTTTTTTCTCTTAAAGTGACAAGTGCAATCATAGACAAACAACAGAGTAATAATGTAGTCTGTGTTTTTAGGTTCCTGGTTTAAACATACATTCAGGTATAAATGCCAAAATTGATACATTAAATGAGAATCATGAAATCATCAATCGTTGAAACCATAAAACCTTAAAAACCATATAGGTTTCACAGTACTGTATAAAAAGCAATAAATGATTTACATAAAACATCCAATATATAACATTTTACGTGTCCCTCGATATTGCCTATTTGACAAAATTATCTTGGGTTAAATAACAACTTGTCAATGGCTGATCTAAAGTGCTAGTGCAAATACTGTACTGTTGGTGTAAACATCCTAGTTGTAAATGACTATGATAAAAGAAAGTGCTTAGTGCATATCAAGTTATAGAAAGTGCTAAGTGCAAAATTGGACCTCAAGTGTAACTATATTAAAACCTATCTAAACCGTGTAGAAATGTAAAATTATTGGGGGCGATAAGGCGATCCATATTTCCCTTTAGTAGTTTCATGTTGGATTTTGGATGTTAAGTAGCTGCCACATGGCTGTTTGGAATCGAAATTTAGAATATAGCTGGTCTCCAAACATCTGAGGGCTTTCTCCCTATTCCCTCCTCTTTTGTTGGGTGGGACGGCATCCACCAGGTAGCATTTTAGCCCCTTTGGGTCTGCATTGTGGACCTCTCCAAAGTGACGGGCCACTGGGTAGGCCAGATCTGGATTCCTGATGGCTCTAATGTACTGGAGCAGCCTTTTGTGCCCCTGCAGTACAGTACTGTCAATATAACAAAGGCCGCAAGGGCACCCCAGCACCTAGACTACATAGTCTGATTTGCATGTCAAAGCTTTATTGATTTGCTTGTCATGATCGCAAAATGGTGTCTTGTAAGATGTTTTGTTTACACTAAATTGACATGCCTTACATATCTTACATCTGAAGAATCCCTTTCTTTGAGAGAGCCATGTACCTGTGGGCTGACTACCTGGATCATTTTTAACCAGAGCATCCTTCATAGAAGGTGCCCGGCTGTAGGTAATGGTAGCTCTACTAGGAAGCAAGCGGCCCACAACTGGGTCACCTAGTATCAGAGGCCAATTTTTCCTGATAATGTTCTTTATTGCCTTTTTCTGTCAATTGTAACTCAGGATGAATCTGAAAGTTTCAGCTTCTTCTGCCTTGTTTTCCTTCATCTCTGGGAGTTTGCTTAGCAGGGTATCTCTTTTGACCATGTTGCTCTTTTTAATAGCATTGTCAATGCATTTCCTAGAATACCCCCTTGCTAAAAATCTACGTTTACTAGCGCTTAAGTCGTCATCATGACTTCAAATTTGCTTGAGCCGGAGCATCTCTCCATATGGTATACTTTGTATTAAATGGTGTGGATGAGAGCTCCCAGCATGCAACATTGAGTTGCCAGCGGTTGACTTTCTGTACATTTCCTGTGCAGTCTAGTATCCATCTTCCCATCCTTGATTAGTACCTGAACATCTAAGAAATTTACAGACTCTGAACTGATGGAAGCTGTGAAGTGAACATTTAGATTGTTAATTTTGAGCCTTTCTAAAAACAATTCCACTTTCAGTTTGGTGCCCTGCCATATTAGAAATAAATCATCTATTTATTTGAGATATCATCAGTGATGTCATCAGTGATGTCACTGACCATGTCATGAGTGATGTAATATGTGACATCATGTGCAGTGCATTGCGGGCGCGCAAGTTATAGTTAGCTCAACTAACTATAATAGGCAAATTTCTCTGGTTTTATATGAGTCAAATGTTCAACTAACTATAACAGGCGAATTTCTCTGTTTTTTATATGAGTCAAATGTTCAACTAACTATAACGTCCAGAAACCTATGTTTTTTTGTGAATTCTAATGTTTTTTAAATTCATAACTATACCATACCTGAAACCTATGGTTCTTTCAGTGAATTTCATAGGTTTTTTAAATGTTAATTTCATATTTTAATGTTTCTAACTTTAAAAATGATGTAATGTTTTATATCTTCCCCGAAAAATATGTATATTTTTTTTGGGGGGGGGGGGAACTGCACTCCCATACCGGTAGCGAACCAAGCTCCATCACTACACGAATCCTATCTGCCATATTGTTGAACTAGAAAATGATGCGCATTTCGTATCCGACGACTTTGTGTCACCACGTCCTGTGTAGCATCATATACGCATGAATTCACCCCAGGTGCTACTTTGGTATCTGAAGGGTACGCAGTACCATGCCACGCATTATGTCATGTACGTACGGGGTTGCGCCTGCTGTGCTTTCCGTATGTGATGAGTACAGGGTGCCAGGCCCTGAGTTACGTCACAGACGCATAGTATCACGCAGGGTACGCCATTCCCTTTTTTCTTTTGTCTCAAAAGTATATCTAAATAACTTTAAACAGTAAATGAGAGCAAGCGATAATCTAAAATATTTTAAACATTTATATATTTCTAACTGTAATAAACGTATATAATGATGAATATATTTTGTCAAAATCGAGTTGGATGTGGCCTCCTTGCACGCTCAGTGCGCAATTGCCATGTGACCTTAAAAAAAAGAATTTGATTGGTTCATAACTTTTCCCATTGTGACAGTTGGACGACCCCACCCATTCTACTCATTCTTTCTACAGCATTTGATGAGAGACACCTCTTCTGCTTAGAAAACATTTTTGAAAAGTGTTTTCCTGTATACACATATCTTATACTACACACAACATGCAACGATCATCTTGATCAATATTTGTGCTCTATACATTAGCCTTCCACGTGTGACTGCCATGCATCTCAAACGTTCCATCAAAACACAAATGTGTGTTACAGGATGCCTCTGGTGTGTTTGTGTGCACAATATTGTGCTCCCTTTCGGCCTCAGTATTCATGACTCTAAGACCCACGGGCAGAGTGCGCATCCTAGATCACATGTGACAAACAGCAAACAGCAATGTGTAGATTTCTTTTGCTGTACTCTTTATTGTCAGGCTTTACCAATATAGTAGATTCACATTTGACATGCATTGCTTCACTGTATTGACTGTTATCACTGTGTATGACGTAGCCTCACTGCTTATCCTCCCTCCATCCGAGCACATTTACATGTGTACGCTTCACGATAGCAACACATTCAATAATACCGCTCACCATTAACATGCGTTTCTGCGCATATCCACAACCTTGACAACGACATGTAATGTCCACCATTCAATATTTTCAAACGCCATCTCATTAACAATAGTTTCCACCCTCCCGACACATGCTACACTAATCTAAATTGCACACTAAGCAAGATTAAAACTGCAACAGAAACACACATAAGTACACTTTCTGGCCAGACAGGAACTGAACAAAGCCCAGGTCCCCAGAATAATTATTCACACCTCTACACAGGCCTGGCGTATGCAAGCCCAGACCACTTTGTGTACGTATAAATAGGATAACCACTATGCCACACGTCCCTCTTCTTCCACACTGCCTCAGGTGATATGACGCATCCACCGCGCATATCACAATGTGCAATAAAAAACAGAAATGGATCCATGAGGTGTACACCATCCTGGAAATCAACACGGGCTCTAAATTGTGAGCCCTACTGACTGTTGTCTACGAAAGGGATCCATGAGGTGTACACTCTCCTGCAATCAACACTCCATCTGAAATGTGAACACTGCTGTCCGTAGTGTTTCCTCACACAACAATGAATGCAGGTAAGCAGTGGGGTCTGGGTGCACATGGGCTCCAATTTAGCGTGGCGCTGCAGGAGGGGTGAGCTGCATTAGCCTGAGTGTGCAGGTGCGAACAAGCGCTGTTGCTGTGCGTAATGATGTAATCTCTGACCTCATTTAGTCTCATCTCTGTCTCATTTTAAAGACCTCCTGGACCATACTGTAGGCCTGAGCCAGCGGGCAGCGCTGCCCTACGACACCTCTTGAGCACGGTGTTGCAGGAGGGGTGGGATGAATCAGCCAGAGTCGCACGTGCAAATAAGCGATATTGCCGTGTGTAACAATGTGATCTCTGACCTCATTCAGTCACATCTCTGTCTCATTTTAAAGACCTTCTGTACCATACTGTAGGCCTGGGCCTATGGGTAGCGCTACCCTAGAGACAAGTGTCGAGCGCGATGCTGCGGGAGGGGTGGGATGCATCACCGTGAGTGCGTACATGCGAAAAAGCAATGTTGCCCTGCGTAATGATGTGATCTCTGACCTCATTCAGTCACATCTGTCTCATTTTAGGGACCTGCTGGACCGTACTGTAGGTCTGAGCCAGTGGGCAGCACTGCCCTACAGACACATAGCGTTTGCTTTTAGGACACTATAGTGAGCTCGTTACTAAGTGTACATGCACACAGGCTTCCGCCACTACATTACACGCGCACATATTGCTTCTAGCATGCTCTCTGTTCCTCATTTATGTCAACCTTGGCATAACATATTATTTAACCTTGTGTATTCTCGTGCACGCCAACTCCTCTTTGAACCACAATTACCACTAAGTTAGCTTCCCACTCCCTGTATGATATGAAATGAAATGAATGAGACTTATATAGCGCACGACTTACCCTGGGGCATCTCAGCGCTTGCTTAGGGAACCCGTCCTGGTATTCCCCTGTGAGATAACCCTGGCAGGGTATCCACAAGGTGAAAGCCAGGCATCCCACCGCGAGGGGCCGTTGTGGAGATTAAGCAAGCTATTGCCCAGAGTCGCAGAGTGTGAACCCGTGAGTCGAGAAGGCACCGGAGCGAGAATTAACGAGTCCGTGGAATTTTGAGCCCAAGACCCGCTGAGGCGGGGAATTGAACCCTGGTCCCGGGCCGAACTCAAGCTCCAGGTCTGCCGCCTCTAACCCCTGAGCCACACTTCTCCATATAAACGCCTACTAACACTACTTACACACGCATTCTACAGCACCCAGAGCCCATCCTTTTACAGCAATCACCTCGATTTCATACCCAAGCCTTCTCACCGGTAGGCGTAACTACTTTGCTTCCCGCTTCCGGTATACTATCAACACATAGTAGTGGTCAGTAGTTCACTTCACACTCCCTGTATGGTATAAACGTCTACTAACACTACTTGCACACGTTTGCTACAGACACCAGACCACATCACTTTACAGCAATGATCTCACGGTTTAGACTCTCGGTTTCGTACCCGAGTGTAGCACCATATCATATCACCACCATGCCACTCTGAGCAACACCGCACTTTCAGACCGGTAACAGTGATAACTACCTACTAGCGACCGCCAGTAGGTAATAAAGAACAAATTAGCTTTCAAAACCTCTCTCTATTATTGTCTTTCTAATTTATATATAAACAATTTTATTAAAGTACATGTAGAAGTCAGAAATGCAACGTATTCTATCAATACACTTTCTAGAACATTCTTCAACACGTAGAGGTTAAAAGTTCATCAATTTTCTTTAAACCGAACAATGTTTTTTTGCAGCATTTACTCGAACATTTAACGGCACATGCAGGTTAAAAGTTTATGATTGTTTTAAGTTCGAATAGTGCCTTCCAAATGCAAGTAGCAGGTGTGGTTGAGTTGAGCAAATTTTATCCTATAATATGTACTCCACGTGCAAACTGCTTTTTCTTAACCAATCACAAAGATGCTTTTCCACAAAACGAATTGCATCATACTTTTAAAAAACAATGTTTTTCATCTCCCAATCAGGTACCGTTTTGTATGCGAAAAGAAACTAGTTCAATTTGAAAAAAGTCTATAGCTAAGTAAACAAAAAACAATAGGCAAACTAAACTGATAACCTACACAATAATAGAAAAAAGCCCACATGAAAAAAGTAATCACCAAATTGATAAAGAAAAACGTACATTTTTTTATTTAATTTTTTAAGTCAATGTTTTTGTTTTATAATTCTTTGATAAATCTCAGGCTGTTAGATATTTTATAAATACTGATCAACTATAAATACAACAGCAATATAGAAATTCATAAAAAACACATGACACACATGAACATAGCATTAGACATAAAAAGAACGATGGATGCAAAGTGGTAGATAGGGAACTACGCGCGTTTCGGCATTTCTAATTATTGAGATATGTTTATTTAGCTGTGTAATGGCTCATGTGGTTTTCGGTTACCCTTTTGCTTAATTGCTGTTTATGATATCTGTTTATATATGAAATCACTATGTGCAGCAAAGTTATGTACCTTAATATCTGTTTTATATATGTGTTCTTATGTTTGTTTACTTAGCTATAGACCTTTTTCAAATTGATTGTTTCTCCCTATGTATAGCTAGTATATCTAAACCATAGGGGTCCCCTACTTCTAAAACAAAAGAAACTAGTTCCCCATATTTAAACATATCTCTTATTCTACGAAGGAGTTGCATGAGCTACAGACATCTTTTCATACCTTCCAGCCATACCTTTAAAATGTTAGTGTGGATCGTAGGACATAGCTACGTTTTCTGGTGCAAGAGGTATGCAGAACAGAGACGTATTGACTTAGACCTAGGTTTACAAAATGTGCATATTAAATGGTTTGGACAGAGAGGATTGAAGTGGCACCAATTGTTGCCTTTGGTTAAAACCTGTTTGCATCTCCAACACCCTGACGTCATGATTGTGTACTGTGGTGGAAACGACCTAGGCACATTGACCTGGGTAGGTTTGGAAATGCTTATGAAGGACACCTTTGGACAATTGATGTTACTTCTGCCTCAAACTGTCTTTGTATATTCCAATAAATGCCAAAGACAGAAGTGGAAATGGTGCAAACTATTTTGTCCTCAGATTGAAAAATCTCCGAAACATTTCAACAAAACTGTCTCTGCATACCTCAGAGACCACATAATAGGGTCCATATACAACAACAATATATGTTTTGATATGGCAGATATGTACAGAAGTGATGAAGTACACTTCACAGATCAGGGAAACCACGTTTTCCTGAATACCTTGAAGCTGTGCATCCGCACTTATATGTAGCTCCACGTAATGAACACAAGGGCACTTTTTTGGAGGCACCCTATAACTGACAACTTAGGCCCGCTATTTTAGGGCCAGATAACGGCAACTCCCGGACCCTCGCCAAAATGTATTCTCCACACAGCTGTCGTGCAGCGTCCAGACCATCTCACTTTGCAGCACAGAGCTCTCGCTTTGATCCCTGGCTGTACTCACCCATAAGGGTCAGTAGTTGGCATTTTACTAATACCGTATTGATTACCTTTGCTCTCCCTATACAACACCACCTAAGCACCATATACAAGTTGAACAGGTGTGGCACAGCACCCAGAGCACATGACTTCACAGCATACCACACACAGTTTAGGCTCACGGTTTCACGCCCCCCGCGAGTAGTCGGCACTTCACAAATACAGAAATTGATTTGATACACTCAAATTTACCTTTGCACTCCCTCTATAACGCCCCCTAAGCACCATACACAAACTACAGTGTTCAAAACAAAAGTTCATCCAAGTAGCTATAACTACATGCTCAGACTACTTGGACAGGTATGGCACAGTGGCCAGAGCACATGATTTTCACAGCATATGACACACAGTTTGGGCTCACGCTTTCATCCCGAGTCCAGGAGCCGCTCAGTTTAGCAGCATGAGACTCTAGACAGTACCTTACATATTTTCCGTACCCCCATACTTTCAGACCAGTATGGGTCAGTAGTTCGTCCTAGTAGATATAAACACATGCTGACACTACTTCCACAGCTGTATTGCAGCGGCCACGGCACATGACTTCACAGTATAAGACACATACTTTGGGATCACGCTTTAATCCCTGAGTCCCGCACCATTTCACCTTAGCAGCATCACACTCTACGCAATACCTCACTTAATTTCCGTAGCCCAGCACTTTCACACCAGTAGGGGCACTCCCTCTATAGCACACCCTAAACACCCCACAGAGGCTGGGGTGTTTTTTTTCCTTTACTCGCTTCAACAGAATCACACAATGGTCGGACAACACTTCCTAGTTGCAACCGCTTGCATCGCTCGCAGTAAATCAGAAGCAAGCTTGTGCTCGTAACGACTCAGCCAATCAGATGGCAGAATTCCCAAATATCTATATCTGTAAATTTCGATATTTCTCAAAAACTACTGAACGGATTTACACCAAATAAACAAAAGTGTGCTTTCTAGATCAAGACCCTTCTCCCTGCCAAGTTTGGGGTAATTCCGTTCACCCGTTCAACGTGTAGCCTTTTCTAAAGTTCCCTATGGAAAGTAACATTGAAAAAACACGTTTTGGGACCACTTTTTTTTCGAATCACCCCCAAACTTTCAACATAGGAGCGGATCTCAACAAAGAATTAGTTTTGAAAATTTCACGAAGATTCGTCAACCTGCGCCAAAGTTATGGGGAATAGAATGTTGCCATTTTCCTATGGTAACAAGGTCCTAACTATAACTAGCTACTGGCGACCGCCAGTAGGTAATATATGTGTGTGTGTATATATATATATATATATATATATATATATATATATATATATATATATATATATACTCGCGTTTGCATTCATGGTGTCAGTGAGAAACAGTAATTCAAATATGTCCAGCGATCGTGACTCGAGCGCTCTGTTTCCAACACTCAGTAGGTCACGCCCCACACCGCAGTGAAGTGCGAGTCTCTCGCCCCGTTTGCCACTCACCTCCTGCAGTGGTGCTCGGTCCTGGCTGTCCTCCGACCGCCTTTCAGGTCCTCCTGCAATCAGTGCTGGCAGGGGCGTAGCACAGGCCCTGCAGCCCCCGTGTTGTGGTGGAGTGGCCCCCTCGCTCCAGGGGCTTCCTTACTTCTTCATGAATTAAAATGGTGCACACAGCACTCTCAGCCTCTTAATAAATTAAATGGTGCAAACGTCACGCACGCCTGGGCCCCAGCCTGGTCTCAGAGGCTCCTCATTAATTAAATGGTGTGCAAGCCCTGTCACCCGGCCGGCTCGCCTAGGGCCTCAGAGGCTCGCTCTTCATTAAATGAATGGTGCGCAACTGCGCACAAGCGGGCCCAGGCCAGGCCTCTGAGCCTCTTCATTCATTAAATAGTGTGGGGGTCGGCCTGGCCTCTGAGGCATTGCTCTGTATAATAAATTGTGTGGGTGGGTTCGCGCAGCGTGCAGTTGTCTCTGCGAAGTGTCTGCACGGTCTTCAGGGTGGGGCAGGGACTGGTGACCAATGCCCTGATTGAATTTGTCATGCGCTTTGCGGAGCGCTCACAATTAAAAGTGCATGTGATACTTGAATGCCAGAGACAGATAAGGACCGTCCGACGTCCGTAACTGGCCATAATTTAAATTATTACTAGCCCCTGCCTGGCTAGCCTCCTTGCCCTGCCAATGCCTTCTCTGCTGCCGGCCCAACTATAAAGTCTGTGTCCACCACTCACCTGAGCAGTAACGCTCCCCACTTCCCCATATGGAAACGAGGCGTAACATACCACTTTTACGCAGGCAGCAAAACACCACCCCCTCAGCAACTTAGTTGTACAAACTGTAAACCGTCATCGCTCATACAAAGGCCGAACAAGCATTGAAGCGCCACTGAACAGAACCAAACATGGTACTAGGGTGCGAAGAGAGGAACGGTGAGTGAAATTTCTTCAGGGCAAGAGGGTCTCAGAGGTTGTCGTTTGGCTGCTCTCAGCATTTACATCAGCGGCAGATCTGTGGCCTGCTTCATGTAGTAGTACATCTTTGCCATACAGCAATGCGACGTAGGAGTTTCAAAACAACATAACAGAAAAACTCAACTCAACATATCGACACAAAAATGTACACGTATCAACTCCTGTCCTCTTTTACTTTATTAGTTACAGATAGACCCACTGTCTATAAGCTTAAGGAGCTTGTTACATAGGTCTCTAGGTATCAAGCACCTCAAGGTTCCATGCTAAATAAGATGGCTTTTAAAATGTATGCAGCTACACCATTGACCCTGTGTTTACAAACTACTAGTCAGAGGTTTGAAACAACATAAAAACTGGAATTCCTGTGTGTAACCAACCTGCAGGTATCTGTTTTGTGTTCTGGTAATGTTTTACATTGGGTTACTTTGTTTGTTGTAGAATATCCACTAGCATCTTGCCCGTCACAAGTGCCAATCGCAGTAAAATAGGTGAGTATATTATGCACCCGCAGCAGCCGCCAAAAACAACTAAGAGGGTATTGTTTGTTATAAATGTTAATGAATAATGTAATGACACATAGCCTACAATACCATATACACAAAATGGCGTTTGATAAACGTTGTTTTACTCCATTATCTTGTTCAGAGGATGTCCCATACCTTGCCGTCCACCATTGCTCTTTGATATCACACTAATTTTCTTGACTTGATAACCTTAATTTGTAGGTTTGTGTGTCGGGTTACTTGTGAAGTTACAGGGCAGAGCATATTTTTTCTGACTGGAGGCGAAGGTACCGCTGTCTCCAACTGGGCGCTTTTTAGTTATATATGATACCTGGTTTAGGCCAGGGCTCAAGTGACACTAGGACCTCCTGATTGTTTGTTTGTTGTCACAGCATTTTGATCAGGGCTCCTTGGAGGAGGCCAGGGCATCGTAAAGTCGGCCTCCACTCCTTCAGTTTCCACCAAGCAGCCGATTGGCATATGAAAAGTGCAATGGTTGTGCTGCAGCGTTTGCAGCGATTCCCCTTTGAACTAAATACATTTTAGTTAATTAACAGTATAAATAAGCCCTACAGTAATGTATATGACACTGGCTGGCATCTCTTGCCTGTAGAGCCATTGGGAAAGATTGGAGAGTCACCAGTGTATCATTTACATGGGTGTTCCCAGTATTTCTTGACAGGGTTATTAGGCAACCATATGTTAAATATATAAAGGATACAAGGGCACTTTACAGCACTGATAACCTGGCATGCAATAGTAAAAAAAGAACACTGATGTTTGTAAATCCAAATTGCAACGAAAATATTTACAATGTCAAAGAGATGGTCTGACACCAGTCCTTTTTGGAGAACACCTCCTGGAAGCACTGCCAATGAACACATACCAGTGTGCAGACTAGATAATCGCTGTCCAGCTGTTATCACTATACTAACAGAAGTCACAAGTTTGTTTTTGGTCTTATAAGGTATTCAGCGCTATCTTTGCTTACTGAGGATTTGTGCTCACCCGGGACTGTCCCAATCCTTTTGATTCCTATACCACGGTCCTCTCAACCCCCCTCACCCCCCCCCCTTGCTGGGAGGTTGATCTTTTCATTTGTTCATAACTGTTAATTGAAAATATATGTTTTTAATATTACTTATGAATGTCCTCTAATTTCATAATGGTATCCCCTTAATCGTAGCATGATGTGGTAAAGGAACTGCCAAGTTACCTTATGTCATGTTTGACTTCTGTTGCTGGGTTTTTAGCAAACAGCAGCACTTTGTGCTAAGAGTTTTCAATCCGTATGTAAACTTTAAAAGGAAAGTAGAAGTCACTGAATACAACAGCTTTTCGCTAAAAAGCAGAGCCTTGATTGTTGGTGTTACACTTGACCTCTTACATACATTTAAGAGAAGGGACTGCATTGATATTACAGGTGGATAAGCCAAGGTGGGGTTGAGCCCGTGTCCGCCAAAGATCTATTTCTAGGAATCTAGCATGTCTTTAGGCCCTACTTAAATGACTGCCCACATATGAGCTAGGCGGATGGGCAGGTTAGTTACAGCTTCCTAATCAATACCCAACACTGAGGGGTCGATTCCGATGTCGGTCGGTCAGCCCTCCGAGACGTGTTAGTAGGCTTACCTTACGGCCGAACCGTACCCGGAGCGGGACCGTCCGGGTGAGGAAGTACGATGCGGAAAAGTGCCAAATTCCAGACCGACCCGCACGCTCCGACTCCATCATCAATTTCTTTACGATCCTGACCCAGAAACACCCAATCTGTGATGCACGGCAACATAAACACAACTACTTCCGTCGGGTCAAGTACGATGCTCAGTTCCTACCTTCCGGATGGGTCTCCACATACAGGATGTCTTAGCACCCGGAAGACCTACATATAAACTCCCATTTGCACCATTAACTCATCCCACGGGTTCAAACCGGAGAAGCCAGCAACAGATCGCGACCGAGCATGAATCCAATCACGCAGGTCATACCAGTCCTGTACATATATGACCGGCTCAGGAACAGACACGGACGGCGCAGACGGTAAGTCAGAAACCCACCCTACAAACAAATCCAGGGGGTCCAGACCCTGTCCACCAGTACCATGCCTCCTCAGGGAACCCATAACCACCACTACTATCACCCTACCCATAGGGGCAAGTTACGCACCCCCACTGCCACCCCACCCATAGGGGCATGTTACCTATCACTGATGCCACCCCACCCATATGTGTCATGTTCTCTATCACTGATGCCACCCCACCCATTGGGGCTTGTTACCAATCAATAATGCCACCCCACCCATAGGGGCATGTAACCTATCACTGATGCCACGCCACCCATAGGGGCATGTAACCTATCACTGATGCAATCCCACCCTTAGGGGCATGTGCTCAATCACTGATGCCACCCCACCCATATGTGTCATGTGCTCTACTACTGATGCTACCCCACCCATATGTGTCATGTGCTCAAGCACTGATGCCACCCCACCCATAGGGGCCTGTTACCTATCAATGATGCCACCCCACCCATAGGGCATGTAACATATCACTGATGCCACCCCACCCATAGGGGCCTATTACCTATCACTGATGCCATCCCACCCATAGGGGCATGTAACCTATCACTGATGCCACCCCACCCCACCCATAGGGGCATGTGCTCAATCACTGATGCCACCCACCTGTTCAACCTTTATATGGCCCCTCTGGCAGGAGTGGTTCAATCGTTCGGCATTGAATTAGTTTCATATGCCGACGATACCCAACTCCTCATCTCCCTGTCCCAAGCCCCCTCCATAGCTGCGGACAACTTTAAAAATTGTATGCAGGCTCTTGCAGGATGGATGACCCAACACTGTCTGAAGCTAAATGGATCAAAAACGGAGGTTTTGGTAATTGGAGGCAGGGATACAAGCTGGACCAAGGAGTGGTGGCCATCATGTCTGGGGCCGGTACCCACTCCCTGTAAAGCAGCTAAGAACCTGGGGATCTGGGTGGATCCCAGACTTTCCTATGACAGCCATGTGCACAAAGTGGTAGGGAAATGCTTCGGGATTATGAAGACCCTGAACCGCACCTTAGACCTCCTCCCTCTTGAAGCCAGGCGCACTATGACCCAAGCTCTAGTGACCTCGCGAATAGACTATGGCAATGTGTTTCTCCTCGGAACAACGCAAAAAAACATCAGGAGACTCCAAGTACTCCAAAACACGGCAGCACGCCTAGTCCTTAGACTCCCAAAAAGAGCAGCCTCTAAACCAGCCCTAGCCACTCTGCATTGGCTACCCATAAAAAAGAGAGTCCTATTTAAAGCACTTCTTACGTGCTACAGGATCGTCTCGCATAAAGCTCCCCTTATATGACCGATCTGGCTATCCCCTATGAGCCTAATAGAACTCTTCGCTCTGGAGGAACAGGACTGCTTAAAATTCCCCGCATCAAGAAAGCCAGAATGGGTGGACGCTCCTTTCGTGTAGTGGCTGCCAAGGAATGGAACGCTCTCCCCATGAGCATCAGACTAGCGGATACAGAGACTAAGTTCAGAAAATGTCTGAAAACTCACCTGTTCTCTTTATAATCTCTTTCACTTGGCCCTGACCTTTCTCCACAGCGCGGGGACACGCTGGGATGGCGTCACCATGCGCTTTACAAACCCCTTTATTATTATTATTATTATTATTACCCATATGTGTCATGTGCTCTACCACTGATGCCACCCCACCCATATGTGTCATGTGCTCAATCACTGATGCAACCCCACCCATATGTGTCATGTGCTCAATCACTGATGTCCCCCCACTCATATGTGTCATGTGCTCTACCACTGATGCCATCCCACCCATAGGGGCATGTAACCTATCAATAATGCCACCACACCCATAGGGGCCTATTACCTATCACTGATGCCACCCCACCCATAGGGGCATGCAACCTATCACTGATGCCACCCCACCCATAGGGGCATGTGCCCAATCACTGATGCCACCTTACCCATATGTGTCATGTGCTCTACCACTGATGCCACCCCACCCATATGTGTCATGTGCACAATCACTGATGCAAACCCACCCATATGTGTCATGTGCTCAATCACTGATGCCACCCCACCCATATGTGTCATGTGCTCTACTACTGATGCTACCCCACCCATATGTGTCATGTGCTCAAGCACTGATGCCACCCCACCCATAGGGGCCTGTTACCTATCAATGATGCCACCCCACCCATAGGGCATGTAACATATCACTGATGCCACCCCACCCATAGGGGCCTATTACCTATCACTGATGCCATCCCACCCATAGGGGCATGTAACCTATCACTGATGCCACCCCACCCCACCCATAGGGGCATGTGCTCAATCACTGATGCCACCCACCTGTTCAACCTTTATATGGCCCCTCTGGCAGGAGTGGTTCAATCGTTCGGCATTGAATTAGTTTCATATGCCGACGATACCCAACTCCTCATCTCCCTGTCCCAAGCCCCCTCCATAGCTGCGGACAACTTTAAAAATTGTATGCAGGCTCTTGCAGGATGGATGACCCAACACTGTCTGAAGCTAAATGGATCAAAAACGGAGGTTTTGGTAATTGGAGGCAGGGATACAAGCTGGACCAAGGAGTGGTGGCCATCATGTCTGGGGCCGGTACCCACTCCCTGTAAAGCAGCTAAGAACCTGGGGATCTGGGTGGATCCCAGACTTTCCTATGACAGCCATGTGCACAAAGTGGTAGGGAAATGCTTCGGGATTATGAAGACCCTGAACCGCACCTAAGACCTCCTCCCTCTTGAAGCCAGGCGCACTATGACCCAAGCTCTAGTGACCTCGCGAATAGACTATGGCAATGTGTTTCTCCTCGGAACAACGCAAAAAAACATCAGGAGACTCCAAGTACTCCAAAACACGGCAGCACGCCTAGTCCTTAGACTCCCAAAAAGAGCAGCCTCTAAACCAGCCCTAGCCACTCTGCATTGGCTACCCATAAAAAAGAGAGTCCTATTTAAAGCACTTCTTACGTGTTACAGGATCGTCTCGCATAAAGCTCCCCTTATATGACCGATCTGGCTATCCCCTATGAGCCTAATAGAACTCTTCGCTCTGGAGGAACAGGACTGCTTAAAATTCCCCGCATCAAGAAAGCCAGAATGGGTGGACGCTCCTTTCGTGTAGTGGCTGCCAAGGAATGGAACGCTCTCCCCATGAGCATCAGACTAGCGGATACAGAGACTAAGTTCAGAAAATGTCTGAAAACTCACCTGTTCTCTTTATAATCTCTTTCACTTGGCCCTGACCTTTCTCCACAGCGCGGGGACACGCTGGGATGGCGTCACCATGCGCTTTACAAACCCCTTTATTATTATTATTATTATTACCCATATGTGTCATGTGCTCTACCACTGATGCCACCCCACCCATATGTGTCATGTGCTCAATCACTGATGCAACCCCACCCATATGTGTCATGTGCTCAATCACTGATGTCCCCCCACTCATATGTGTCATGTGCTCTACCACTGATGCCATCCCACCCATAGGGGCATGTAACCTATCAATAATGCCACCACACCCATAGGGGCCTATTACCTATCACTGATGCCACCCCACCCATAGGGGCATGCAACCTATCACTGATGCCACCCCACCCATAGGGGCATGTGCCCAATCACTGATGCCACCTTACCCATATGTGTCATGTGCTCTACCACTGATGCCACCCCACCCATATGTGTCATGTGCACAATCACTGATGCAAACCCACCCATATGTGTCATGTGCTCAATCACTGATGTCCCCCCACTCATATGTGTCATGTGCTCTACCATGTGCTCTACCACTGATGCCATCCCACCCATATGAGTCATGTGCTCAATCACTGATGCCACCCCACCCATGGGGGCCTGTTACCTATCACTGATGCCATCCCACCCTTTGGGGCATGTAACCTATCACTGATGCCACCCCACCCATAGGGGCCTGTTACCTATCACTGATGCAACCCCACCCATAGGGGTATGAAACCTATCACTGATGCCACCTCACCCATAGGGGCATGTAACCTATCACTGATGCCTCCCCACCCATATGTGTCATGTGCTCTACCACTGATGCCACCCCACCCATATGTGCTATGTGCTCAATCACTGATGCCACCCCACCCATGTGTGTCATGTGTTCTACCACTGATGCTGCCCCATCCATATGTGTAATGTGCTCTATCACTGATGCCACCCCACCCATAGGGGTCAGTTTGGCACACAATATTGACACCCCCACCCATAGGGAGGATGATGCAACACACATCATCAACCACAGGAATGTCAGTCAAATACATTTCACAACAACATCATGCCAACAGTGTGTAGTGCCTGACAAATACCCCCAACAGTGATTTAGATTCATCACACACAAAGTAACTTCCATCACATGTGTGAACAACACCAGAGTGTGGGCTACACAAGTCAAGCTTTGAAATAGCACTGGGCCAATGTGTGAAAAAACCCCATCAGTGTGTACATCCAATGTAAAATATGTGGACACAAACTGCAGCTAAAGTTGAGCATTGTGGCAAAGGGTGAAAATCACCCATCATCACAGTGACCACAAGGTAGGTGACATCATGGAAATAGCAGCACATGCCAAACAGTAGGTAAGATTCCTGGACATGTCAGCACAACACCTGTACACTCAACCTTCATCTACCACCCAATGTAGGCACTGGTGACATATGCCTGGGTACAGTATTGCCCCTTAAGTCACCTGTACATGGACAATACATACGTCTACCAAGTTGCACTGAGGACACAGTTGACTTTACACCAATGATGACCACACCTGCATGTACAGTGGAGATGGCAAAACAGTCAGGGAAAATGTCCAATTGGACATTGTGAAGCACATCATATGTGCATTGGTGCAAGCCACAGATGTGGCCATGCCAATTAAATGTTAACATCCCTGTGCTAAATTAGTTAACCATGATACACCCACTCAGCTGCAAAGGATGACATGGATACCAACCAGAACATGAAACACATCTCATGGGCCACATGGAGTACACCACATCAACACCTCAGTAACAGACATTTGAAAATCCTGCATCATCACACCAAGGTCAGGCTAAACTTAATCTACAGCTCAATCAAATGCACAAGGAGAAAGATAAATGCTTTAATCAGCAATCTGCCATCTGCAAGGGAAAAACAACAAAGAAATGTAGTCCAATGTCCATTTGAAAAACCAAAGTCCAATGATGGTGTGAGTGACACCTGTCACCCATTGCTTGCCTGCACTGATAAGGACTGGGGAAATCCACTCTGAGGGGCAGACATGGGGCAGGCCAGGCACCGCAGAGACACAATCAGGGCTCATCAGAAGGAGGTAGTGAAGGGGTGCTGGGTACAGGAGAGTCAGTGGCAACTGCAGTGGAGGGGTCTGACATGGGTTGTGCCATCACAGCTGTGGGTCACAGGTCTGATGGGGTGGGTGCTGGAACCACTGCAGTGGGCAGGCCAGGTGTAGTGGACATGGTCCCCATGGTCCCCACTGCAGTGCAGTAGGAGGGATACTGATGCCGTCAGTGAGGAGGCCATGGACTGATTGGTCCTCTGTAGGGCAGACATGCCAGATGAGATGCCCTCCATGACCAACACCAGTTATGTCAACAGACCGGTGTGTGCATGGAGGACACTCAGCATTGATGTCTGCCCTACATGGATCTGTTTAAGTAAGTCCACAGACTCCAAACTCAGGGCAGCAAGGGACACAGGGGCAGGGGGTGCGGTGCCTGGCAGGAAGAAGACATGCTCCCGACCACGAGAGCTGCCACGGACCTCTGGGATGGGAGCCGAGGGGAGGGTGGTGGTGGTGGTAGTGGCAGTGTTGGTGACAGCCTCACTATCTTTTGTTTCCTGGCTGCTGACACCCGCCCCCACAAGGGAGTCATCCTCCGAGCTGCTGTGGTCCTCAGCTGAGGTGGATGGTGCTGAGGATTCCTCTGTGTGGCTCCCCGCACCCTCCGTGCCACTGGGTCCTTCCGACCCCTCAGTCGCTGACCCATGCTGGCTCTGCGGCTCCTCCTGTTCCATGGCGCTGTCTCTGCTGTGCCCGTGGATGTATCTGCATATAATTAGGAAAACAAGGCTCACATTAGTTGCCTGCACTGACTGCACACAGCAGTGTAAATACAGCACATTACAGGGCATGCAGTGGCATCCTCAGCTGATATGTGCTCAAAATGCCCACACAGGTGAACATAGGGCAATAGCCAGTCTGAACATCAACCATGGCACCCATATCCCTCTCCTGGACCTGGACCCATATGTATGTTGCATGCTGGCTGATAATACCCCAAAGTGCACACATGCACCACATACACAGTTGTTGAGCATGCAAATGACCCTGTAGAAGTACAGTACTATAGACAAACATCACATCAAATTCCAATCACTCAGTACAGGGGTCTGGATGAATGTATGCCCAGACTCACATTTTACAATCTTGTGATGCCTAGCAGCACAACACACAATGATGTCCTTACGTCCTGAAAGTTAAGGACACAATGGGGTGCATGGAGCACCTCTGACTCCAATGCAGGATCCCTCTTCTCAAGTCAATGCCCTGGCACAGACATGCATGGTAAGTCAGTCTTCACTGTCACATGTGATGGGGCGATGCATCGGCACAACATCAGTCTGCACTGCGTCACATTCATAGGTCAGGCCCATACCAAACTCTGCAGCTGATAAGTGCACCACTCTATCCCCTGCCACACACTGTTCTTGGACTATGATGAACCTACATGACTCAGATTTCACATATGAGTTACTGCAAATACAAATACATGAATATGAGCACCTCACAGTCTGCTGACAATGACGCAAAGCTGCGTGAAAGTCACTCTTGCATACAGCATTTTGCACATTCAAATGACCACACCCCTATATGTTGCACAGGTATGATCACCATTGTCACAACTCAGATGGCCTGCTGGCACGTAAATCCTCAACACACCAGTTGTCACAAAAATGAAGCCACAACACAATGACATTGTGTCAGACACCTGATGGCACATTTCAGGAAGCACAATCAGTTGGTCCATACACGTGAGCGTGAGTACACACTCCCCCAATGCTGTGGAGTGGGCATGACGAACCAGGTTAACCTAAAACAGTGTATTGGTCAGGACAGTAGGCAGTTTTCCAGGCAAGTGTGACATACTTCCTAAACAAACTCCTGAGGACATTACATGGACCCACCTAGATGCATGTGCATATGTTAAGTATCCCATCACACATGTTGTGGCCCAGACTAGTAATTTGAACACATATGAAAGGCACACACAAAACACATGTCTGAGACCAAGCATAGTGCAAAGAATAGACCCACCCACGATGCACACATCAGAGTCCCGGTAACAAAGGCTGTGCAGGACCCTTGGCATAGCAAACTGAAGGGACACAGTGGCCAAGTTGAAAAACTCACAGACTGTAGGGGCCACAACTGTGGATCAAATGAGGAGTGTGACTGACACAATTGAGGGAAATGAGTCCTGGACTCCAAGACCAAAGTGGGAGTATTACCAGGCCAAAAGACTGCAACTAGCATCTCAGACATGTTCACAGATCAGCCATGGACTTACCCCCTCCTTGCTGCTGCTTGGCCTTCAGTTGCCCATCCATGTCCGGGAAGACCACCGCCAGGATCCTAAGCATGTAGGAGTCAGGGTCCGGTGTCTGCCCCTACGGCGAGGAGGCGACAGCTTCAGCTGGACCCTCGCAATCCTCCGGGTCCAGCCACGTAGGTCCTGTCACCTCTTCTGGCAGTTGCGGATCCGGCGCTTGTAGACCCCCACTGCACTGCCCGGGTGATGGTTAGCCAGATTTCTTGCTTCTGGTGGCCCTCAACCTGTGAGGATGACAAAGTGAAGATGACATTACCACGCATGCCACATAATTGTGCTGCATACAGTTGAATATACATGCAGTCATCACAAAGCTAAAAGAGTGAATGTGCATTTGTGCTGTGGGTCTGACATGGCAACACTGGCTAGAAATTTAAGGCTAGCACTCCTGCACTACTGAAGCAGGACACCTGTTCATCACATGTACCCACTTAAATATAAAGCTGAAAATACTCAGTGCACATGCCTCACACTGCTGTGCACACATCTATTACTTTTAGTCATACAACTTGCATAAAGTGATAGGCAGTGGACTGCACACTCACCTGCTCCCCTGGTTTCCCATACAGCTTGCTGTACTCTGGGTGGACCCCATCCAGCAGGGCCTGGTTCTCCTCCTCAGTGAATGCTGGGGCCCTCACCAAAGTACGCGCCATTGCAGGATCCAGAGGAAGCACAGACAGCAGCAGCAGTGTATTTTGGAAAGTGGCCCTGTAGCATGTAGTGCAGCAAAGTGAGCTCCCGGGGGCCTGCCAGTCTTAAATCAGTGCTTCAGAGGCAGATTCTGTGACATTGCCCCTCACTGATAGGCCAGACACGGTTGCATTCTGTAAATCTGTCCAATCCATGGAAATGTAAAACTCCTACACATTTTCCGCATTGTTCAAATCACTCACCTTCAGGACGCCCTAGGATTGCAACAATGTTGTACGCATCCAACTGTATTTCCAGCGCACGACTCAACCGTTTTTTGAATTGGCATCCGTCTCCATGACAGCCCATTGCCAATGAGTGCGCAGGGCTCGGTGAACTGACTATCCGATGCATATTTATTGATCAAGACGCATCAGCCCGGATACTATTCTATGGGCTAAGCGTGCGCACAGCTTGGTCCATGCCTGTACGACGCGTCTGCTTGCAAGTCACGCGTGGGGTCAGATTGCATACGCGTCCAACAAGCCTGAACCGAGCCATGCGCACGCATTGCCCATTGGCATCAATGCGATCAGATGCGGGTGACTGTAATGCATATGCATCGTGCAGTCAATGGACGTGTGAGCACTACTCAGTCCATGCATGTATGGCGCCTCTGCATACGAGTCAGCCGCATCGGATCACATTGGTGTTACTTGCAGATGGTTCTAACACAGATTTAAGTGCCATGCCCACACCTTCAACACCACAGGATGTCCCACACTGCATCCCATGGCATGTAAGGCTGTATCACCTGTGTGTGTAGGGGGTGCAACATTCCTAATCTTGAATGGCACTTAGGTCAAGCCACTCCCAGGCTGGCCAGGAGTTAATGGGGACAGATTAGTTTTGGTCTGGTGCACCTTACAAATGTAATTTCAAAGTGTTGGCTTATGGGCATGAGTAATGGACACAGTACCAGTTTGGAGATGTGTATGACCTGTCACATACACCATGAGTACAGGGTTGCATGTTATGTACGTCACAGCCAGACCCATTGCTACAATCATATCTACCCACACAGTCTGTGTGCATGTTGTGTCTCTGATGTTTGTGGTTCCATGTGCCCAATGTGAGACAGGGTCCACCATGTGCCTTGTGCATGCAATATCATGCTGTGTGTGTGTGTAAGGGACATCCATGTATGGCCTGCAGGGACCACAGGGGCCACTAATTGTGTGACTCATTATTGGTTGCATGATGTCCATGATACAACATGTCATTCCAGTGCACATGTGGCATTCCAGGCACCATGGCTATTTCCCTGACATGGAGTTGTGATGCCTGTGTGATATAAGTTCTCCCTTGTCACTGTGTTGTGTGTTTTGAACGTGACAGCAGTCCATGGGTACTGTGCTACAGCCCAATGATTTGCCATAGCACCCCAAGGAACTAATGTACACATGTGTGAATAATATGTGAGATGATGGGCATGAAGGTGACATATGTATAACCAACCGTACACACCTTAGTTAATTGTGATTAGCTATGATGTAAAACGTGATTTTTTTGCACGGTAAGTGCCACATGGGTAGCTGAATATATGATGTGACTTTGCTCATCTCTGTACTGCAGGGACCCAGCAGTCCATAGACCGTTCCCTGACCTCGTGACCATGGTGGAACGCGACAGCATCTGAAGGTACCGCTTCACCAGGAGCATGATTGATGAGTTGGTGGAGCAATTGGCACCAAATCTGCTACCTGGCCGCACATACCCGACAGCACTGACACCAAAGGTGAAGGTGATGGCAGCCCTGCACTTCTTTGCCACCGGTACCTTCCAACACACTGTGGATAGTGTTGGTGGTATGTCACAAACAATATTCAGCCATGTGCTACGAGATGTCTTGGTGGGGATGTTGAGTCACCTGGACTACTACATCAAGTTTCCGATACTGCGTGAACTTGCAGAGATCAAGGATGCCTTTTATGGACTGGGGAGGATGCCAAATGTGATTAGCTCAATCAATGGCACACATGTGGCCCTGATACCACCACGGACACAGGAACGTGGTGCAACCGCAAACATTACCACTCCATCAATGCTCTTGTGGTATGCCTGGCGGACATGGTCATTACACATGTGTGTGTACGTTTCCCTGGTTTGGCCCACGATGCCTACATGATGAGGAGGAGTCGCATATCATTGATGATGTCACAGATGCCAAACCAGTGTGCCTGGCTTGTTGGTGGGTACTGTTTACCATTGCGTGTGTTTTGCAATGTTGTCTCCCACCCCCTTAAAATACTCAACTTATGTGTGATTCTTTGCATGTAGGTGACTCTGGATACCCCAACATGCTATGGTTGCTGACACCCCTGAGGAACCCTTTGACAGCATCCGAGATGCGCTACAATCAGGCACATGGCAGACCCAGGCGAGTCATCAAGCTTACCTTTGGTCTCCTGAAAGGCCACTTCCGCTGCCTGGACAAGACCGGAGGGGCCCTCCCATATGAGCCTGCAAAGGTGTGTAAAATCATCATCGTCTGCTGCATGCTCCATAACATGGCAGTACGGAAGGAGGTGCCTCTCATCCAGAACGACGACGACCAACATCCACCACCTGTGGTGCCCTATTGGTGTGTCTCCCTCATAGGTGTCACATCAAAATGAGTCACATAACAGTAATGACATTGCTGTAGAAGTCGGCATGCACTGTGTGCTTCAGCATTTCATCATCTCCATGACACATACCAAGTTGGAATCACAACATAGGCAAGTATAGTGTAATGGTGATGTTATTTACATACATGTGTGGAGATAGTGCAGTACATGAGGTTTAGAATCCACAGTTCACACATGAGTCCAAAATATTGGTAGATGAAATGTCCAGAGTGAAGTCCACATTCATCTTCTACATTGGTACAACATGGACCCTACATGTCATGATGGGGACCTGTGTCATGTGCAACAAGGTGAACGCTTTGCACACAAAGACCAACATCCAAAACAGGGTCTGGGTTCCTGGGAGATGTGCAGGGACAACTGTGGCTCACTTGTCCTTTTTCGGATGACCCCTCCTCTTCTTCTGTGGGGGATCCTCAGGAGCAGGTGCCGACAGTGCATCGGAGTCTCCACCAGATTCATCCTCCCTCCCTGTGGCATTAGCAGGTGTTGTTGCTTGAGATGTTGTGGGCACACAGGGAGGTGTGGACATATTTGTGCTGATCTGGGGGAGACAGGCCAATATGTCCATATGCATCACCGTGAGTTTGTCCCAATTGGCCTCCATGTGGGCATGATGGGCAGCCTGCTCCTGCTGCATGTCCTTGATGACCCTCACTACCTGGCTGAATCCTCCGGTGCTATCCTGGTACGCATCTAGGATGCGTACCAGTTGGGGTCATCAGGCAGTCTAGGCCCCTCTGCAGACCGTGCCCTCGACCTAACACCACTCCCACCACCCCTAGACACAGGGGCTGTACCTGTGGTGGCAGGTACAGATGACCCGGGCCCCCTTGGCTGTTGCCACGGGTGTCATTGTTGGCAAGTCTGACACCGGCATCCAGAATCCACCCTTAAGGCGCAATTTGACAACACTTGGTGACCCTGTGCCCACTGTCATGTGAATCCACCTTGATATTGTTGTTTAATAGTCTTGTTACTGATTTATAATGTACCTGTGCTTCACTTAGAAATGTGTGTTGTCTGTCTTCACACATCTGACTGACGTTTGGTAACCTTACCTGTGGGCTTGTTGGCAGTGACTGTGGAAATGTGTGGTGTCTGTGCATTTTACTGTATATCTGGCAGCCATCTCTGTAGGCAATGTGTCACATGTCCATGGTGAGTATGTGTTGTGGAGCCCTATTGGTGTGTCTCCCTCATAGGTGTCACATCAACATGAGTCACATAATGGTAATGCCATTGCTGTAGAAGTCGGCATGCACTGTGTGCTTCAGCATTTCATCATCTCCATGACACATACCAAGTTGGAATCACAACATAGGCAAGTATAGTGTAATGGTGATTTTATTTACATGCATGCGTGGGGATAGTGCAGTACATGAGGTTTAGAATCCACAGTTCACACATGAGTCCAAAGTATTGGTAGATGAAATGTCCAGAGTGAAGTCCACATTCATCTTCTACATTGGTACAACATGGACCCTACATGTCATGATGGGGACCTGTGTCATGTGCAACAAGGTGAACGCTTTGCACACAAAGACCAACATCCAAAACAGGGTCTGGGTTCCTGGGGGATGTGCAGGGACAACTATGGCTCACTTGTCCCTCTTCGGACGACCCCATCTCTTCTTCTGTGGGAGATCCTTAGGAGCAGGCGCCGACAGTGCATCGGAGTCTCCACCAGATTCATCCTCCCTCCCTGTGGCATTAGCAGGCGTTGTTGCTTGAGATATTGTGGGCACACAGGGAGGTGTGGACATATTTGCGCTGATCTGGGGGAGACAGGTCAATATGTCCATATGCACCGCCATGAGTTTGTCCCACTTGGCCTCCATTCGAGCATAATGGGCAGCCTGCTCCTGCTGCATTTTCTTGAGGACACTCACTACCTGGCTGAATCCTACGGTGCTATCCTGGAACGCATCTAGGATGCGTACCAGTTGGGGGTAATCAGGCAGTCCAGGCCCCACTGCAGACTGTGCCCTCGACCTAACACCACTCCCACCACCCCTAGACACACAGGCTGTACCTGTGGTGGCAGGCACAGTTGCACAGTTGGCTGTTGCCACTGGTGTCATTATTGGTAGCATCATGGGTGGCCGGGGCCCCTGTGCTGCTTGAACTTGGTCTCCTAGGTCGGTCCTTATTGGCAGGGGTGTTAGGTCTGTGGGCAGATGGTGTTGATATGGCTGCAGGGGGTGCAGGTGTTTCTGATCGTGGGGCTGCCTGATGACTCACCCCGGAGGTTCCAGGTTGATTGTCGTCATCCGAAGAGGACAGAGCCAGTTCGACACCAGAGAGCGCATCCTCCACCAGAGTCTGGGCCAGGGACTCATCTTCACTTGGTGCTGATTCCCAAGTGGCACCTGTGTTTGGAAGAGACAGACATTGTAAGTCATGTTACTGCAGACATCAATGGTTGGCCTATGTATATTGCAACAGGGAGGGGGGAAGAGGTGCTGAAATATTAATCTTGCAATGGGCGGTACTAACAATGAAGGAGGGGGCAGTGGATCACAAATCCTGTGCATCCATTATATGTACATGATTTCATTCCTTAGTAAATTCCCTCCTATACGTATACAGGAATGGGGCCATGCTACTTGGATTGCCGCCTCAGTGTACTGTAGCTGCATTTACTTTGGTTCAAATTTACTGCAAATCTGATGTGCCTCCACCTGGAGGTACACTGGCTGCTTTCCCAGTAGTTTCCAGAGGAGATATTAGATCTAGGATCACATGGGGCTGCTACATGTTGACCAACAGTGATCAACCCTGGTGTGGTGGATGAGTAGCTGGATCCACACACACCTTTGCTTGTAACTTCTTATATCACAATGTTCAACCAGCCAAGTTACCTCCAGCTGGAGGCACAGCATATTTGCAACAAGGGGGAGCCAATGATGCTGCTGCTACAGTACACTGATGCAGAAAAACATGATGTCACGCACTACGCATGTGTACATATGCGTGCCTTTCAATGGAGGCAACACAATCAGTTATGAACCAGGTTGTACAGGAGGAGTAAACCATTCACCCCTCCTTGAGCATTGTAACAGTGTTTCATATACATGACATTTGCAACATGACGTCTGGATGCATGACTGAACACGGCATTGTCTTCAGTTGTCACAGACAGAGTCTGATGTTGTGGTAGCACATTGTCCTGCCAACATGGAGCCGTTCAATGTGCATGTTGATGTGTGCACATACCCAGCTCATATATGGATTTCCATGCACATGGAAATTTGTTACTCAAGGGCCATCAGGTGGGTAACTCAGGAGTGTGATCCCTGTTCATATTTGACCCTGCTTCCCTGTGAAGGTGTGTGCCTGTGCTGACAAGATGACTGGCAGTGCAGTCCTGGTGTTTGTTGGTGCACAGTTCCCAGCAGGGCCTTTTGCTCCCCACAACAGGACCCAGTGTAAGACATCTTGTCAGTCCATTTCCACTCCCTATGAGGTGAGCATGGTTCAGTGTGATATTGCTGGGCCATTTGGGTGGGTGGGTATTATGGGTGACTGCAAGCCCCGGCATGCTCTGGGCTACACCCCCCTTACTAGCATGCCCTCACTTCCCTCCTTTTGACTCTGTTTCCCTGTGAGGGGGTGTGCCTGTGCTGACAAGATGGCTGACAGTGGAGTCCTGGTGTTTGTTGGTGCAGTTCCCAGCAGGGCCTTGTGCTCCCCACAACAGGACCCAGTGTCAGACATCTTGTCAGTCCATGTCCACTCCCTGTGAGGTGAGCTTGGTTCAGTGTGATCTTGCTGGGCCATTTGGGTGGGTGGGTATTGTGAGTGACTGCAAGTCCCAGCATGCTCTGGGCTAGACACCCCTTCCCAGCATGCCCTCACCTCCCTTCTTCTGACTCTGCTTCCCTGTGAGGGGGTGTGCCTGTGCTGACAAGATGGCTGACAGTGGAGTTTTGGTGTTTGGGAGTGGGCAATTCCCAGCAGGGCCTTGTGCTCCCCACAGCAGAGCCCACTCCCAGAATACTTGCCAGTCCATTTCCATGCCCCTGTGAGGTTAGCAGTGTTCAGGGAGGAGTTGATGGTGAAATTGTGAGGGGGTGCATTATCCGTGACAACAACCCCATCATGCTTTGGTATACACTCACTTCACCAGCACACCCACTATTCCTTCCTGGCAGTCAGCTTCACTGTGAGCTATTGGTTGTGGTGGCAGGGATGTCTGACAGTGTTAACTCAGATTAGTGCCACTGCCTTGCCCTATTTGTTGGTAGGTTTGTACATGTCATGACGCAGTTACAGTTCACTATGATGTGGCCATTATTGTGTTTGTCTGACTTGTATAGACTTCTTGGGCCGATTGACTTTTGTTTCCTATACCTTTGCTCTCAGTGCATGGTTTCACAGTCCCCTTAACGGTGCTGTGTGTGTATTGCGACACAGGGATACCTTTCCACTACTTTTCTTTGCTGAGCTGTGCCTGTGTCAAGCGCCGGAGGACTGAGGAAGCGCCCTGTGAACCAGCTGAAGCGCATTGCAAAGCGCTACCTTTCGCCGGACCCGCTCCGCGGGTCCCGCTTCAACGGAGCTGCATCTTGCTGGAAACTGAGTTCACCGAACTAAGGGCTTCAGGCAACCAGGGCTGCGAGCGAGCATACTGCTGGACTCAAACTCCCAAGAGTCCCAGCAGCTGCCATCACCGATACCACCTGGTGACGCTCTCCCTGTAGGCCACGCCCCCTGCTATCCAGTAAAAGGCGCCGGATCTGCAACTGCAGTGGATACCTTTCCACTACTTTTCTTTGCTGAGCTGTGCCTGTGTCAAGCGCCGGAGGACTGAGGAAGCGCCCTGTGAACTAGCTGAAGCGCATTGCAAAGCGCTACCTTTCGCCGGACCCGCTCCGCGGGTCCCGCTTCAACGGAGCTGCATCTTGCTGGAAACTGAGTTCACCGAACTAAGGGCTTCAGGCAACCAGGGCTGCGAGCGAGCATACTGCTGGACTCAAACTCCCAAGAGTCCCAGCAGCTGCCATCACCGATACCACCTGGTGACGCTCTCCCCGTAGGCCACGCCCCATGCTATCCAGTAAAAGGCGCCGGATCTGCAACTGCAGTGGATACCTTTCCACTACTTTTCTTTGCTGAGCTGTGCCTGTGTCAAGCGCCGGAGGACTGAGGAAGCGCCCTGTGAACCAGCTGAAGCGCATTGCAAAGCGCTACCTTTCGCCAGACCCGCTCCGCGGGTCCTGCTTCAACAGAGCTGCATCTTGCTGGAAACTGAGTTCACCGAACTAAGGGCTTCAGGCAACCAGGGCTGCGAGCGAGCATACTGCTGGACTCAAACTCCCAAGAGTCCCAGCAGCTGCCATCACCGATACCACCTGGTGACGCTCTCCCTGTAGGCCACGCCCCCTGCTATCCAGTAAAAGGCGCCGGATCTGCAACTGCAGTGGATACCTTTCCACTACTTTTCTTTGCTGAGCTGTGCCTGTGTCAAGCGCCGGAGGACTGAGGAAGCGCCCTGTGAACTAGCTGAAGCGCATTGCAAAGCGCTACCTTTCGCCGGACCCGCTCCGCGGGTCCCGCTTCAACGGAGCTGCATCTTGCTGGAAACTGAGTTCACCGAACTAAGGGCTTCAGGCAACCAGGGCTGCGAGCGAGCATACTGCTGGACTCAAACTCCCAAGAGTCCCAGCAGCTGCCATCACCGATACCACCTGGTGACGCTCTCCCTGTAGGCCACGCCCCCTGCTATCCAGTAAAAGGCGCCGGATCTGCAACTGCAGTGGATACCTTTCCACTACTTTTCTTTGCTGAGCTGTGCCTGTGTCAAGCGCCGGAGGACTGAGGAAGCGCCCTGTGAACCAGCTGAAGCGCATTGCAAAGCGCTACCTTTCGCCGGACCCGCTCCGCGGGTCCCGCTTCAACGGAGCTGCATCTTGCTGGAAACTGAGTTCACCGAACTAAGGGCTTCAGGCAACCAGGGCTGCGAGCGAGCATACTGCTGGACTCAAACTCCCAAGAGTCCCAGCAGCTGCCATCACCGATACCACCTGGTGACGCTCTCCCTGTAGGCCACGCCCCCTGCTATCCAGTAAAAGGCGCCGGATCTGCAACTGCAGTGGATACCTTTCCACTACTTTTCTTTGCTGAGCTGTGCCTGTGTCAAGCGCCGGAGGACTGAGGAAGCGCCCTGTGAACCAGCTGAAGCGCATTGCAAAGCGCTACCTTTCGCCGGACCCGCTCCGCGGGTCCCGCTTCAACGGAGCTGCATCTTGCTGGAAACTGAGTTCACCGAACTAAGGGCTTCAGGCAACCAGGGCTGCGAGCGAGCATACTGCTGGACTCAAACTCCCAAGAGTCCCAGCAGCTGCCATCACCGATACCACCTGGTGACGCTCTCCCTGTAGGACACGCCCCTTCTCAATGACATCCAATAAATAGAGTGCTAGTATACCGCTGCGCGGGAGCGCGCGGGTAGCGCCCGGGAGAAGCCCGGGACAAGGGCGGGCCCTCTGAGGCCCTCAGAGGCACGAGAAGGCTAGGCTAGGCCCTGTCCCTAACAGTTACCCCCTCATTAGCCCCATAAACTATTCCGGCTATTTAGGATTTGTACTTTTCGTTTGTGCACCTTAGATTCAAACCATCCATTCCCTTCACTAATGATAAATAGCTACATTGATCATCTGAGGCTTACAATCTGGTAAACGAATTCCACTAATACCTCCCCAGCCCCCTTTCTGATATTACCGGAGTGGGATGATGACAAAGAAATTGAGGTCTGGGAGAATATTGGTAGGAAGATCAAATTCTAAAACCAGATCGAACCCCCTCCGAAACAAGCTTGTCAGGCCTCCAATCTGAAGAGTACTTGTCAGATTTTTAACTTGTGGGAAAAGGGCAAGACTAAAGCTGCAATGGAGGATAACAAATCAGTGGTCCTTATAGAATCTGATGTTATTCCCATGGATACATTGTCCAACTCACCAAGAGAATTGTTTGAAAACAGAAAGGAAATTGCGGTTACCAGTAAAATAGAATCAAAAGTAGTTCCTCTGACTGTCGAGACTGTTTTCTCTCCTCCCGTATTCTCCACAGCGAAAAATAACACTGAATTAGAACCAGAAGTAATTATAAAAACTAGGGATGGTATAGAAGAGGATAATATGCATATAGGGGAAACTCCGCCAGTGATCACCAACCATACTTTAAACACTTCTTTGACAAAAGTTTCCTTTAACAATGGTCTGTCCCCATTGTTGTTGGATAATGACCTATGTCAAAGATATATAGAAAACGACCCGGTCAAAGCAGAGATGGATCTAAAAACTCCGCTAACATCGACCCACGCTGGCTTGAAGTTGTACAGTAGTACCCCTTCCAAATCCTCGCATTCAAATTTTTCCATTAGTCCTAATCTAAATTTGACTGGGATGGAGGCACTACAATGCCAGGGAAATGACAATCCTATCTCTGACTCCCTACTTACATTAGAACATTTATTGTCATCCATCCTACAACTTTTGGAAAAATTTGTGGGGGGATCGGATTGTGTCTTGGACTCAGTGACCAAGATTCTAAAGGTCTTATTGGCCACTCAAAAAGAGAAGGATATAGTCCAAGTACAGTCCTCTTCTCCTCCAGCACTAAATGGGGTAGATATAAAAGATCAGCAGTCCAAAATCAATAAAACTGTGATTGAAGTACTTGAAGAAGGAAATCTAAGTGTCAACGATATAGAAGTAAAACCCTCTGAAAATCCCCCCCCAAAACTAGGGACTGACCTTTTTCCAATTTTTAAGAAGCAACTGGGCGAGGGAGATATAGAAGTGGGTGAGGCTTCAGAAGAAAACGGCAACAAAGGGAAGTTACAGGATTTAAAGAAGAAGGGAAAAAACAAAAGAAAATTGCTGAGACAGATAGAAAAAAATAGGCGGAGGAAAATCCTCTTTAGAAAACACCTTAATTTATCCTTAAATAATGGGGTTCCCCACATTCAGGCGGTAGCTGAAAAGGAGAATAATACTGAACCCAAGAGCAACATGGGAAACTTCGCACCCCTACCTGTGATTATGCCCGCAATATCCCTGAGTCCCGCTCCTCCCCTCTTATTAAAAGTAGACTCAAATATTACCTCCCAACAAGCTTTTGTTGCTAGGGACGTAACAGGGTCCAATACTCCCACATCTTTGGGTCAAGATTATAAACCCCCGAGCAAAGCGGGCGCAACACTCAATCCCTTGGCGCCATCTTTCTCGGGAATAGTAGCAAAAGGAATTACACCGGCTGAGCCCAAAGAAAAAGGTATAGATACTCTATGGGTGGAATTCTCTCCCCTGTTCGATACCGAATGTATTTTGAACAGATCCCTCTTACTCAAATACTTTCAAGAATCGGCCAACTTGAAATTGATACAATCGGCTGACTTAGATAGAGTACAAATATTACAATCAGAAGTGGGGATGACAACTAGGGTGAGGTTCTACTCTAAGTCAGTAGCCAACCTTATTCTACAACGTTCAGAAGATTTGCAGAGCAGAGGGATAGACGTCATTCCGGTTTTGGGTCATTCAGGTCAAAATAAGGTTTCTTCCAAACCCTCCCAGAAACCCCCATTCTCCCTGTTGCATGCAGCCACAGGGCGTATAAATAAGCCTGGGGAACTAACAGAGCTAAAAATATGTAAGTCTAAGGACTCCTGTATGGTGTCCTACCTTGCCCCTCCTCCGTTATCTTACCAACCAGTCTCAGGAATCGAAAGTGCCCAATGGAATTGGCTCCCCCGAGTCTTGGCAGAAAAAACCTCAAACAATCACTTAAATAATCAGGATCTTTAGCACAAAACTTTCCATAATCTCTTGGAATGCAGCGGGCATAAAAAATAGTCCAGAGAAACTGGCTTTTCTCTTAACTCTGGAGCAAAACATAATATGTCTCCAAGAGACATGGTGCCCTGATAAAATCCAACTAGGGAAGGACTACTATGTCTTAGAAGGCAGTGCTATCTTGAACAAAAAAGGTCATGCGAGTGGGGGGATAGCCTGCCTTTTATCAAATAAAATAAATTGGAACTATGAAAATTATCTGGACCCCAGTAATCTGTTCCAAGCAGTAACTATACTTGGGTTTGATAATTCTAAAACTACCAACCGTCTGGTCCTGATTAATGCTTATATTCCTCCAGAAACAGGCTTTAATGCAATACTTAAAAAGGTTTTCTTGCATGTCTAGGGTATTAGGGAGAAAGATCCGATGTCAGACATAATTCTAGTTGGGGATCTAAATAGTAAGATTTCCAATCTAAGCTTAAACTTATTCAGTGATAAATCAAGAGAGGAAACACTTTGTATTCCCCGGGCAATATTCCCTGAAAGCATAAAAACAAATAAACGGGGTAAAATAATTCTAAAGGAGTTGGTAGAAATAGACGGGCTCATAGTTAATGGGAGACTCCCATCAGATTCCCTGGCTAATTTCACACACAAATCATATAGAGGGAAATCGATTTTAGACTACGTAATAACGGGGTTCCACTCATTCGTGCTGCTGAAGGATCTTAAGGTAATTAATACCCCACTAAGTGATCATAAAATTCTTTCCGTTTGGTTAAATATAAAGCCCCCAAGTTGTGATCAATGGTCACTGAACAATGACCAAACAAATTTCCATTCCAAAACAGGAAGGTGTTTTTGGAACGCGAAGGCGCATCGAAATTTGGAGGTAATGCTGGATGCAGCAATCTCCGAGCTTCCGTCCTGGAATGGCTTTGAAATCGAAAACTTCTGTGTTTTTATGAATTCAGTGGTAGCAGGGACAAAAACACTCAATAGGAAAAAATCTATTAGGATTTCCCCCAGCCCTTTGAGATCTCTAAATATAGAAATAAACAAACTAGTTAGGGCCCAATATCTGAACAGATTACCGGATACAGCACAAAAAATAACTAAGCTAAAAAGGAAAAGGAGAAGGTTATTGACTAGGTTACGCAAAGAAAAGGAGGATTCTATATGGGTAAAACTAAGAGAAGCAGCTATCCACGGGGAAATGAGGCAATTCTGGTCCCTCGTAGGTGAAGGGTGCGGAATGAGAACAAGTACCGCCCCCATTGCCATTGAGGAACAAATATGGAGGGAGTTTGTCATCAACCTCTACGCTAGTAACAACGAAGCGAATTCTCAAACATGGCAAATAGATACGAGGGTACCATTAGAACCATTCACAGAAAAGGACATAGATTTGGCAATTAGTGAAATGCGTTTTTCCGGGGCAATGGGCCCGGATGAGGTGCCCATCAATGTATTGAAACAGAACAGGGCTAAATGGTGCAAGCTACTCTGTCCAGTTTTTAACATTTGCCTATCAAGAGGTAAGGTGTTACCCTCCTGGAAGGGAAGCATCCTGGTGCCGTTGTTTAAAAAAGGTGATCGCCTATCCCCCCAGAATTACCGCCAGATTGCATTACTGGATGCAGTCGGCAAAGTCTTCACAAGGTGTCTGCTCAAGCGGATAAATATCTGGGTGGAGCACTCGGCTGTTCTTCCACTTGAGCAGACAGGCTCTAGGAAAAATCACGGTACCCTGGATAACTTGGCAGCCCTCCAGGTGATAACACATAAATATATCGGAGCCAGAAAGGGGAGAGTCTATGTGGCATTCATAGATTTCTCCACGGCTTTCGATAAGGTCGACCGACAGCTACTGTGGAGAAAGCTACACGATCTTGGCATGCCGCATGGTCTTTTAGGATTGGTTCAAGACCTACACGACAACACATGGTGCAGAGTATTATTGGGGGGGGAAAGAGGCCTATCCCAGCTCATACCATCTGCAAATGGCCTCAAACAGGGTTGTCTCCTAGCCCCTCTGTTATTCTCCCTATATGTAAGTGATCTTCCCCGTATAATATCTGCAGGTGACGGCATTGCCCCTCGCTTAGGAGACTCATACATCTCTTGCCTAATGTATGCGGATGACATATTGATCTTAGACCTCACCCCAAAAGGACTTAACAATCGTCTCCAATTATTACATGCATTTTCCGAAGAGCATTACCTGAAAATAAACATCTCTAAAAGTAAGGTAATGTGGAGGGGAGGAAAAAACTAAGATTAGAAAACATCAGCTGGGAATTGGGAGGAAAGAAATTAGAAAGAGTATTATCCTACGTATTCTTGGGCAAGGTTGTGAATAGTAATCTAAGCAATAAATCCCATATTGAAAATAGCACTCACAAGGCAAAAACACAGGGAAATGGCTTAAGAGCACTATATAAGTCGACTGGTAAAAGGCACTTTGATTACCTATTGGAGGCATTCCGGGCAAAAATCCCCCCAACTTTGCTTTATGGTATAGAGTTTATTGAATTAGCTGAATGGGGTTTCTTAGATACAGTTGAGGGATCCCTCCTGAGAAGCTTAATATCAGCTAATAATAGCTGTAGCACTGCAGCTCTTCGTCTGGAACTCGGGCTAAGAAGCAGCTGGGCACAGGCTCTGGCAGGAGTCATTCGCTGGGCAATATGTCTGATCAAGGGAAAGCCGGCAACATTAAGATCCCTAATTAAAAAAGAGTTGATGGGCCCATTAAAAGAGTACTCTCTGCTTATAAGGAATTATAGGAAGGCCCTCAAACTCTTGAATCTGGAGGAAGTTTCCCTCCTAGCCCTTTCTACTCAACAACTAAAGCTCACATTAAAGCATGCCACCTGGAAGTTGAGCTATGAAAGGGATCGTACCCTGTCCTTACAAAAAAAGGGGACAAACCAAGCTGTTGATTCTTGTATGGTAAAACAAATACAACCTTACGTCACTTGGAATATGCCCCATGGCTTGCGCCGCTTCTGGCTACTTCTTAGGCATGATATACTTCCATTGAATAAGCTGCTAGCTAAATGGTACGGCACTACCAATATATGTAATTTTTGTAACAGTTCAGTCCAAGACTCCCTACACGTCTTGTTAGTTTGCCCAGCTCTAATGGCGCATCGTCGGCAGTGGGTAAAGCCCGTATGTATCCAATTTGGTATTTTAACTGCTAAATCTTTGATTAATGCAATCATCTGTCCCCCGAATGGAATTTTCTGTAACAGAATTTTTAACTTTTTTAAATGTTTCCTAGAATTGTATTAGTTGAATGGCATATCACTGTTAAATAGGTTGACAACATGTGGAGTTATTTTATTATGTTTAATTTGTATCATTGTAATATGTGGATCTCCATGGAGTTCCAAAACCATATTCATAAATAAATTATTACTCACATTTGCGACACAATATTGGGCATATTGGTTGTGTACTCACTAGGCTCTGGTATGTCAGGTAGGCCATGGATGTCCTCTGGTGGTAGGATGTCCTGCACCTTCTCCTCCCAGGACCTGAAGTAGACTGGTTTGGCAGGAGGACCACTGCCGGTAACCTGGCTCAAGGTGTGTTCTTTCTGGAGGAGTTTCTTGACATTCCTGCACACGTCATACCACCTGCTCTGGATGTCGGTCTTTGTGCAATACGCTGGTGCTTGTGCATTCACCTTGTCCACGTTCTGTCCCACATCTTGATTTTTTGTGACATGGGGGTCCTTTGTACCAATGTGCCAAACAAATGTGGCTCCACTCTGAGGATACTATTGTAGTACGGATAGATGCACAGCTGTTTTTTATTGAACGCTTGGTCTTGTTAGAAATGGTTTACTGGTGCTCCCAAAGGTGACGTCGGGGTTCCTGCGGCGTCTTGAATATGACATAGAAGTGACACTAGAGGATCTCTAGTGTCATCCCTTTAAGGCACACTAATAGTTGTCTTTCCGATGTAGAAAAGACTTCCACTCGTTATTCCTGTTGTATCATTGTCTTCATTTAATTCATTTAGATATCATTCATCATTTTCAAATTGATTACCGTTTCTTGTACATTTTGGCCATATATACATCAAGCAATGTCATATCAATAGATCCAATGCATTTCGGGCATTTCCATCATGCCCTTCATCAGGGAAATGACACTGTAAACATAATTAAATAACTGTTACCATAGTGTAACAAATAAGCATTGTAAACATCATGAAAAACATCATCAAGATATGGAAACTATAATTGAAAAAACGAGGGGGTTAACAGTGAGAAATAATGCTGACAGTTGTGGGTCTGACAGACTAAATGTAGTTACGTTGCGAACCAGTAATTTAAAAACGAATATAAAGAAACGAAGTCTCACTTATAAGCCTTTCCTCAGAAGTTTGACCATCTGTAACAAAAGTGGTGGAAACACGGTCAGCGGTTTAAATACTGCGTTTCCGTGGAGTGCTCGAAAATACAAGTAGCTCCAATTAGTTAATCTGAACTAACCTGGGAAATCGTATACTGGAATCCGTTACCAATCTTCAGAAACGGCGGCACAGGCGAGCTCTGACCGCGTTTAGATATTTTAAAAGGTACCGGTCCTATGGCGAGTCATGTGACCATAAACACAGACAATAGACTACGAGTCACTTCGTTTCTCGCAAATGTGGTTAGTGAACGTCTAAAAAGTGCACTTCAAAGAGGAGGTTTTAAATATGGCTTCATAGTGAGAATAAAGTAATCAGGACAAAAAGTGCAAAAAGAAATATCGAGAAATAGAAAAAGGTTAAGCAACCTTCTTAACAACAAGTCGGAACCTGGGATTGAACTCTGGGTTAGAATGCTAAAGGTATGAGTCGCTCTAATGCTAGAGCTATCACAAGGTTCAATACGAAAAAAATATAAAATATAGGATAAACATAAAAGATGGGTGTCTATAGTTATTAGGAACATACACAGTATCGACAAGATACGGTTATTAGAGCAATTGATTACAGGTAACATGACAGTTTAATTCTTTCATTCAAACCAGTGGGCTTTTGAGTGGAAAGTTTTTGAATCCAGTAGTTCTCTCTTCTTAAGAGATATTTAGTATTGTCTCTTCCCTCAGTTCTCTGGACAGTTTCTAGTACAACAAACTTTATTTGGGAAATGTTGTGATGTTGTTCTACAAAATGCATCGACAAAGCTGATTTGATGTTTTTCAGTCTTATATTGGATTTATGCTCTGTAAGTCGCACTTTGATGCGACATTCTGTCTTACCGACATACATCTTTCCACACGGGCATTTTATTCCATAGATCAAGTTGCTGGTGTCACACGTTGCATTTACCCTAAGTTTGATAGGGTTACCTTGTGTTGGATGGTTGATGGAATTTCCATGAATAATGCTGTTACAATTGCCACAGTTAAGGCATGGTTTAGTTCCTAGATACTCTGTGGTCTCCTGTGGTTTGTTCTGTATGATTTTCCCCAAATTCTTTGCTCTGGTGAAGGCAAATATAGGTGGTTGGTCAAAGATCTGTTTGAAATCCGGTTCTATGGTTAATATAGGCCAATGTTTCAGAATGATTTTTTTAAAACTCTTGCTGGCGGTTGAGAATTTTGAAACAACAACTGTCCTTGTTTGTGCTGGTTTTATCTTGGGAGTTAAAAGTTTTGCTCTGTCGATTTTATCAATTCTCCCTTTGGTTTCTTCAACCAGCATTTGAGGGTACCCTCTGTTGATGAATTTGTTGGTCATTTCTTTGAGTCTGGTGTTTAGGGTGTGATCTTCAGAAGTGATTCTTTTGACTCGGGCCATCTGTGAGAACGGTAAGTTCCTTATCAGGTTGGGTTCATGAAAACTCGAATAGAGTAACATGTTGTTTCTGTCTGTTGGTTTGACATATAGATCCGTTGTGAATCCATGTGGGGTTATTGCAACTTTGACGTCCAGAAAATTAACCATAGTATCTGATATGTCCCAAGTTAATTGTATTCGTTGGTCTATGTTTTTGAATTTGGTCAATTCTGATCTTAGTTTCTTCTCTGTGTTTGTCCAGATGATGAAGAAATCATCTATGTATCTTATGATCATCTTAAGGTTGTCTGTCCATTCTTTGTTGCTGAGTATGTGTTTGTTTTCATACCATTGCATGAATATGTTCGTATACACCGGTGCCGCCGAATTGCCCATGGCCATTCCAGAGAGTTGTTGGTACCATGTTTGATCAACTCTGAAATAGCTATGATACAATGTGAAACACATGAGTTCCATTAGAAAGATCTGAAAATCCTGGTCAAGTTGTGTGGTCATAAGAGCTGCTTCCATAGCTTCAATCCCCATGTTGTGGGGTATGCTCGTGTACAGGCTGCACACATCTGCCGTGCACAGTATCACTTTATCTTCTGGGTTCCATGTTATCTGATGAAGTTTACGTAAAAATTCAGAGGTATCCTTAACATACGTTAGCATGGATTGTACAGTAGGCTGTAGATAACTGTCGATCAGCTGTCCGATTGGTTCATGAATGCTTCCACATGTGGATGCTATTGGTCTCATAGGGGGGTTCATAGTGTTTTTGTGTATCTTTGGAACCATACGTAAGGTAGGGCTTTTTGGATTGGAGGATATAAGAAAGTTTTTAGTCCTGTCAGCGATTGTGCCCTGTTTATGAGCTTCATCAATGATTGTTCGTAGTGTTTTGGAGTATTCCAAAGTTGGGTTGTTGTCCAACTTACTGTATATGTTCGTATTTGTGATGTGTTCCATCACTTTTGTCTCATACATGCTTCTGTTCATGATCACAATCGCACCTCCTTTGTCCGCTTTCGTAAATACTATGGTGTCATTGGATGCAAGCTTGCGCAGAGTATCTAAATCCTTTTGAGTTGTGTTTCTTGTTTTGGGTTTAGTGTGTTTGATTTTGTTTAAATCTTGTTTCACTATACTTTCAAACAGATCAAGTGTCTTGTGGCTAATAGGAGCTTGGAATGTGCTCGACGGTCGTAATCCCAGGAGTTGATCTTGTTCTTGAGGAGGTCGCTCTGGTACTATGTTATCGAAAAAATGTCTTAATTTTAGTTTTCGTATTAACTTGAAAAAACTCACTTCAAGTTCAAGGTTGTCTGTACTTGTGGTGGGTACAAAGGATGTACCCTTTTGGAGTAATTCTAGTTCATAAGAACTGAAGTGTTGATCACTTATATTGATGACTAGTTGTTCTGGGTCTGGTTCTTCTTGGTTCTCTTCTCTTTCTCCTTCTCTTTGGTTGTTCCTGTCGTGCTGCGTGTGTTTGGGGGTTCTCTCTCTTTTTCCTTTTCCTTTCCCTCTCCGGGGTCTCCTTTTTGGGCTTGGCCCTGTTCTAAAAAAGGATTGGTGTCAACTGATGCGCTAGTAGTAGGTTGTTCGGCTGTAGTCTTGTCTTGGGTTGTTCTTGCCGGTTGGGACTTACGAGGCTTTTGACTGGTGTCACTGTCAGTAGATGAGGTGTCAGTGTTAGAGTTATATGGGCGATTCCGTCTTCTCTGGGCATAGATGTCTGCCCATGTGTAGACTTCTCCAAGTCTATAGTCAAGGGTGTCCCTCTTAAATTTCCGAATTTTCCGTTCATTGATCTCTCTTGAATGTTGTTCTATTTGACTTTTTATATTTTCTAAAGTTGTTTTAAGTTCATCTTCAGTCATCATTTTAGATAGTTCCGTTGATACTTCCTCAATTTCAATACTAAGATCTTCTAGTATTGTAGATAGTTCTTGAATGATCAGTAGGATCAAGTCTAGTGAGCATTTATTCAAGATTTCGTACCATCGTTCCTGGAACTTTGTTTGAATGCTTGCAAAGGGATGGTTTCAGTGCAATTCTCAGGCCTCGTGGTATGCGTTGGTTGCGGTGGTATTTTATGAGAGTACTGGCATGAAGTTGTTGGTTGGTTTTCCTTTTTGAAAGATACAGTAACTGTCTTACATTTTGCTCTTTAGACCGACTTGTGGTTTCCTGTGCTAGTTCCTCCCTGATGAGAGAATAAATTTGATCCACATCTTTAGCTTCAAATGCAAAAGTTGAGGCTCAAGCCTCGGTACTCTTTGATATATCCTGTTACGACCCACGGTGGTGGGACAATGTGAACACTGCTTAGAGCCATGATTTGCAGCAAAAGACTACAATTCCCATGATTCTCGGGGGCGAGCGACGCGTCTGGCTATGACGTCACTTCACGGAAGCCTCAAGACGGAGTGAATCCAGCATCGCCTCGCCGCTTATTCTGGTTCCGGAATGCTGTCACGGTAGGATACCATTTCCAGAAGATTGGCTGCGTATCCTTTTCAGTTCCCACCTGTTTCCTTCCTTCGTGTGCTTCGTTGTGTCACGCAGTAACGTGTTCCGCTCGGGGGGAAGCCTCCTCTCAGCGGGTAGCGGAGCCTTGGTCCAGCGGCTTCGTGAGTGTGGTCCCGTTGTTCTTGCTGCCTGAGTTTCCCTTGACTTGTACGGCTCCTGAGTGTTATCAAGGGTTGCAGGGAGGTTTACAGACTGCCGCTATTACAGTTGACATTTATAGAGTTACCACGGGCAGTGGCAAATTCTTGTGTATTGTTTAGGTTGTCACCATCGGCAGAGAGAGTGTATCTGCTGGGGTGAATTAGACATCATTTGCACGAACTGATAAGCAGCTTTACTTGGTTGGACAATTTCTTATATATATATATATATATGCTCGCTGGTTCAGGACATAATCAGCAGTGTATATCAACTTTGCTCGGTAAGGTTTCGGGTGACGTAACCCAGAAGTCTTTTCTCTTCGTTGTCTCGAGGAAACCCAATTCTATTATTGCTGTTTTACGTTTTCTTTACACAACAGGGGTATAATGAGCTTCGCCTGGCTGGCAGATTACCATTCTGCCCTCTGTTGAAGCCCCTACATTTAGCAACAATGGTATGTGAATAATACCATAGGATTATATGGCTGTATTACTGTGCATGCATTTAATAACGCATTGTCTTGTGTTTTAGGATTGTGCTGTTGTATTCTACTCTTTGATGGCCAGGCAAAGCCTACCTTTTCCTACCCTCCAGGTAACTAGTGTTTAGCTCAGGACGGTATAGTCTAGAGTATTTATATAAGGTCAGGATAGACAGGTATGCATGGCATGTTGTGATTATTGAATCTTGTTCTCATTGCAGCTCCTCCGCCCTCCCGTTCCTGCCCTGCAGTTCCTGTTATCCCTCGCTTGATCACCACTGTGAGTCTGTTTATAGTCAGACCCAGAGGTTGTCGAGAGGTGGAACCCTTTTTGGCATCGTACCATCCTGAGGACATTGGGACCTGACATATCCTCATAGTTGCTCATTTTGTTATTGACCGTGTGGTTGATTAATGCGTGCTATCTATCCTTGGGACACTTTTTTAGGAATACTATTGTAGTACGGATAGATGCACAGCTGTTTTTTATTGAACGCTTGGTCTTGTTAGAAATGGTTTACTGGTGCTCCCAAAGGTGACGTCGGGGTTCCTGCGGCATCTTGAATATGACATAGAAGTGACACTAGAGGATCTCTAGTGTCATCCCTTTAAGGCACACTAATAGTTGTCTTTCCGATGTAGAAAAGACTTCCACTCGTTATTCCTGTTGTATTATTGTCTTCATTTAATTCATTTAGATATCATTCATCATTTTCAAGTTGATTACCGTTTCTTGTACATTTTGGCCATATATACATCAAGCAATGTCATATCAATAGATCCAATGCATTTCGGGCATTTCCATCATGCCCTTCATCAGGGAAATGACACTGTAAACATAATTAAATAACTGTTACCATAGTGTAACAAATAAGCATTGTAAACATCATGAAAAACATCATCAAGATATGGAAACTATAATTGAAAAAACGAGGGGGTTAACAGTGAGAAATAATGCTGACAGTTGTGGGTCTGACAAGTCTCACTTACAAGCCTTTCTGAGGAAAGGCTTGTAAGTGAGACTTCGTTTCTTTATATTCGTTTTTAAATCACTGGTTCGCAACGTAACTACATTTAGTCTGTCAGACCCACAACTGTCAGCATTATTTCTCACTGTTAACCCCCTCGTTTTTTCAATTATAGTTTCCATATCTTGATGATGTTTTTCATGTTGTTTACAATGCTTATTTGTTACACTATGGTAACAGTTATTTAATTATATTTACAGTGTCATATCCCTGATGAAGGGCATGATGGAAATGCCTGAAATGCATTGGATCTATTGATATGACATTGCTTGATGTATATATGGCCAAAATGTACAAGAAACGGTAATCAACTTGAAAATGATGAATGATATCTAAATGAATTAAATGAAGACAATAATACAACAGGAATAACGAGTGGAAGTCTTTTCTACATCGGAAAGACAACTATTAGTGTGCCTTAAAGGGATGACACTAGAGATCCTCTAGTGTCACTTCTATGTCATATTCAAGACGCCGCAGGAACCCCGACGTCACCTTTGGGAGCACCAGTAAACCATTTCTAACAAGACCAAGCGTTCAATAAAAAACAGCTGTGCATCTATCCATACTACAATAGTATTCCTATAAAAGTGTCCCAAGGACAGATAGCACGCATTAATCAACCACACGGTCAATAACAAAATGAGCAACTATGAGGATATATCAAAGAGTACCGAGGCTCAAGCCTCAACTTTTGCATTTGAAGCTAAAGATGTGGATCAAATTTATTCTCTCATCAGTGAGGAACTAGCACAGGAAACCACAAGTCGGTCTAAAGAGCAAAATGTAAGACAGTTACTGTATCTTTCAAAAAGGAAAACCAACCAACAACTTCATGCCAGTACTCTCATAAAATACCACCGCAACCAACGCATACCACGAGGCCTGAGAATTGCAAATAACCATCCCTTTGCAAGCATTAAAAAAAGTTCCAGGAACGATGGTACGAAATCTTGAATAAATGCTCACTAGACTTGATCCTACTGATCATTCAAGAACTATCTACAATACTAGAAGATCTTAGTACTGAAATTGAGGAAGTATCAACGGAACTATCTAAAATGATGACTGAAGATGAACTTAAAACAACTTTAGAAGATATAAAAAGTCAAATGGAACGACATTCAAGAGAGATCAATGAACGGAAAATTCAGAAATTTAAGAGGGACACCATTGACTATAGACTTGGAGAAGTCTACACATGGGCAGACATCTATGCCCAGAGAAGACGGAATCGCCCATATAACTCTAACACTGACACCTCATCTACTGACAGTGACACCAGTCAAAAGCCTCGTAAGTCCCAACCGGCTAGAACAACCCAAGACAAGACTACAGCCGAACAACCTACTACTAGCGCATCAGTTGACACCAATCCTTTTTTAGAACAGGGCCAAGCCCAAAAAGGAGACCCCGGAGAGGGAAAGGAAAAGGAAAAAGAGAGAGAACCCCCAAACACACGCAGCACGACAGGAACAACCAAAGAGAAGGAGAAAGAGAAGAGAACCAAGAAGAACCAGACCCAGAACAACTAGTCATCAATATAAGTGATCAACACTTCAGTTCTTATGAACTAGAATTACTCCAAAAGGGTATATCCTTTGTACCCACCACAAGTACGGACAACCTTGAACTTGAAGTGAGTTTTTTCAAGTTAATACGAAAACTAAAATTAAGACATTTTTTTGATAACATAGTACCAGAGCGACCTCCTCAAGAACAAGATCAACTCCTGGGATTACGACCGTCGAGCACATTCCAAGCTCCTATTAGCCACAAGACACTTGATCTGTTTGAAAGTATAGTGAAACAAGATTTAAACAAAATCAAACACACTAAACCCAAAACAAGAAACACAACTCAAAAGGATGTAGATACTCTGCGCAAGCTTGCATCCAATGACACCATAGTATTTACGAAAGCGGACAAAGGAGGTGCGATTGTGATCATGAACAGAAGCATGTATGAGACAAAAGTGATGGAACACATCACAAATACGAACATATACAGTAAGTTGGACAACAACCCAACTTTGGAATACTCCAAAACACTACGAACAATCATTGATGAAGCTCATAAACAGGGCACAATCGCTGACAGGACTAAAAACTTTCTTATATCCTCCAATCCAAAAAGCCCTACCTTACGTATGGTTCCAAAGATACACAAAAACACTATGAACCCCCCTATGAGACCAATAGTATCCACATGTGGAAGCATTCATGAACCAATCGGACAGCTGATCGACAGATATCTACAGCCTACTGTACAATCCATGCTAACGTATGTTAAGGATACCTCTGAATTTTTACGTAAACTTCATCAGATAACATGGAACCCAGAAGATAAAGTGATACTGTGCACGGCAGATGTGTGCAGCCTGTACACGAGCATACCCCACAACATGGGGATTGAAGCTATGGAAGCAGCTCTTATGACCACACAACTTGACCAGGATTTTCAGATCTTTCTAATGGAACTCATGTGTTTCACATTGTATCATAGCTATTTCAGAGTTGATCAAACATGGTACCAACAACTCTCTGGAATGGCCATGGGCAATTCGGCGGCACCGGTGTATGCGAACATATTCATGCAATGGTATGAAAACAAACACATACTCAGCAACAAAGAATGGACAGACAACCTTAAGATGATCATAAGATACAAAGATGATTTCTTCATCATCTGGACAAACACAGAGGAGAAACTAAGATCAGAATTGACCAAATTCAACAACATAGACCAACGAATACAATTAACTTGGGACATATCAGATACTATGGTTAATTTTCTGGACGTCAAAGTTGCAATAACCCCACATGGATTCACAACGGATCTATATGTCAAACCAACAGACAGAAACAACATGTTACTCTATTCGAGTTTTCATGAACCCAACCTGATAAGGAACTTACCGTTCTCACAGATGGCCCGAGTCAAAAGAATCACTTCTGAAGATCACACCCTAAACACCAGACTCAAAGAAATGACCAACAAATTCATCAACAGAGGGTACCCTCAAACGCTGGTTGAAGAAACCAAAGGGAGAATTGATAAAATCGACAGAGCAAAACTTTTAACTCCCAAGATAAAACCAGCACAAACAAGGACTGTTGTTGTTTCAAAATTCTCAACCGCCAGCAAGAGTTTAAAAAAAATCATTCTGAAACATTGGCCTATATTAACCATCGAACCGGATTTCAAACAGATCTTTGACCAACCACCTATATTTGCCTTCACCAGAGCAAAGAATTTGGGGGGAAATCTTACAGAACAAACCACAGGAGACCACAGAGTATCTAGGAACTAAACCATGCCTTAACTGTGGCAATTGTAACAGCATTATTCGTGGAAATTCCATCAACCATCCAACACAAGGTAACCCTATCAAACTTAGGGTAAATGCAACGTGTGACACCAGCAACTTGATCTATGGAATAAAATGCCCGTGTGGAAAGATGTATGTCGGTAAGACAGAACGTCGCATCAAAGTGCGACTTACAGAGCATAAATCCAATATAAGATTGAAAAACATCAAATCAGCTTTGTCGATGCATTTTGTAGAACAACATCACAACATTTCCCAAATAAAGTTTGTTGTACTAGAAACTGTCCAGAGAACTGAGGGAAGAGACAATACTAAATATCTCTTAAGAAGAGAGAACTACTGGATTCAAAAACTTTCCACTCAAAAGCCCACTGGTTTGAATGAAAAATTGAACTGTCATGTTACCTGTAATCAATTGCTCTAATAACCGTATCTTGTCGATACTGTGTATGTTCCTAATAACTATAGACACCCATCTTCTATATTTATCCAATATTTTATATTTTTTTCGTATTGAACCTTGTGATAGCTCTAGCATTAGAGCGACTCATACCTTTAGCATTCTAACCCAGAGTTCAATCCCAGGTTCCGACTTGTTGTTAAGAAGGTTGCTTAACCTTCTTCTATTTCTCGATATTTCTTTTGCCACTTTTTGTCCTGATTACTTTATTCTCACTATGAAGCCATATTTAAAACCTCCTCTTTGAAGTGCACTTTTTAGACGTTCACTAACCACATTTGCGAGAAACGAAGTGACTCGTAGTCTATTGTCTGTGTTTATGGTCACATGACTCGTCATAGGACCGGTACCTTTTAAAATATCTAAACGCGGTCAGAGTTCAGATGAACTAATTGGAGCTACTTGTATTTTCGAGCGCTCCACGGAAACGCAGTATTTAAACCGCTGACCGTGTTTCCACCACTTTTGTTACAGATGGACAAACTTCTGAGGAAAGGCTTGTAAGTGAGACTTTGTTTCTTTATATTCGTTTTTAAATCACTGGTTCGCAACATAACTACATTTAGTCTGTCAGACCCACAACTGTCAGCATTATTTCTCACTGTTAACCCCCTCGATTTTTCAATTATAGTTTCCATATCTTGATGATGTTTTTCATGATGTTTACAATGCTTATTTGTTACACTATGGTAACAGTTATTTAATTATGTTTACAGTGTCATTTCCCTGATGAAGGGCATGATGGAAATGCCCGAAATGCATTGGATCTATTGATATGACATTGCTTGATGTATATATGGCCAAAATGTACAAGAAACAGTAATCAACTTAAAAATGATGAATGATATCTAAATGAATTAAATGAAGACAATAATACAACAGGAATAACGAGTGGAAGTCTTTTCTACATCGGAAAGACAACTATTAGTGTGCCTTAAAGGATGACACTAGAGATCCTCTAGTGTCACTTCTATGTCCACTCTGAGGATCTCATCTACCAATATTTCTAACTCAGTGTCTGTGAACTGTGGCTTCTTCTTAGGGGCATGGTGAAGGGTGGTGGTGAGGAGTGATGTGGGTGGGTAGGTGTGTGGGTGCAAGTGACTGTCTGTTTTGTTAGGTGTATGTGTGAGAGCTTTTGGAGGAGTGCTGATGGTGTGTGGTTTGTGTGATGGGTGAGTTGTGTGTGTCTCTGGTTGGTGTCTCAAGTTGTTCTGTGCTGGCTGCTCTGTTGCATATGCAAAGGATGATGGTAGTGTAGTTTTGCCTTTTTATAGGTGGAGTCGTGGGTGTGTCTGTGTTTTAAAAAAAAATTGTGGGCATTTATTGACTTTGTCATGGTTTGACTGGTCCTTTTTTTGTGTTTTTGGCTTTGTTTTTGGTGGGCATGTAGGAGACGTTCTTCTGACCAAGTCGGACTCTCATGTTGGCCTGTGCAGGCTGCTCTGTGTCTTTCACGCTGATTGTGTTCTGTGTTGCATGCGAGTCTATCGCCGTGGTCTCTCTTGCTTCAGGTACATTTTCGGTCCGGGTCGGTCATGCGGCTTGGGCTCCGTGCGATTCGGTCTGATGTAATGCGCTTGGCATCGTACTGTGCGCCTCGGACGTCGCGGGTACGTATCGGCTGGTTTCATTCCGGGTTCGGTCGGTGCGGCTCGTGCCCATTTTCCGTCCGGATGGCTGAATTTTGTACGGCTCGGTCGGACGACTTGGTTTTCGAACGGCTCGGTTGTAAATCCCAGGCTTTGCATCGTACTGCATGGGTCATACTGTGCCGGTAGTTGTGGGTCGGACTCCGTTCCAAGTACAAGTCGGTCGGGCCGATTTGCGACCCGAATCGGAATCGGGCCCTTAGTGGGAACAGTGAACCTGCGTAGTGTATGGCATATGCGGGAATCTCTAACCCTGGTTAGGGACAGCAAAGTAGGCGACCTGCTAGTCTCTGAAGAGGTTAGGGATGCCCATGTGGAAGAGTTGCATATTTAACCTCATCTCTCACATAGCAAGTTGGAAACTCTTTGTTTGACAGGTGGTAAGGGGTGGCCAGTTGGGAGACCTGAAAGTCTCAATACTGGTAAAGAGTTGCTAAATGGAGGTTTAGTTCTCTCCAGAATAGCTGAGTTAAAGGCTCACAAATCTCTGGACTGCTAGATGAAATTCTGCACATCTCTGAACCTGGTCAGAAAAGGGCAGTTGAACAATTTGAAGACTACTTTAATAGTGATATTTATTATCCTTCTATGGAGCTCACAGACCCCAATGTAATGGAGGATGACATTATGCGCTTACAGGACACTTAACTATTCAGGGATGCATAGGTTGGAGATTCACAGGCATTTGTAATAGTTTGGGATCAGCAGAGGGAGGCAGGCAGGTCACTTTCTTTGTTACGGGTGCCCAAATCTCTGACCCAGTTAGTGGTAATGAACTGGAAACTGAACGGTCTCTGTTCTGGACATAATGATCAGGTGAGACTTTGGTAAATCTCTGGACAGGTCTCAAACAACCAAGTGGGGTACTTTTGACTGCTTAGGTATGGCCAGGTTTGTGTGTATGTATATTCACATAGCACAGACTTAGATAGGGAGGATTTGAATGCTGAGCCACTCTTTCCTTCTCAAGCTTGGCCTGTGGTTGTCTAGGTATTAATTGTGAACCATTTGGATAATGGCAATTTCTTATTCTTAGGATATGCAGTAGGCATATTTAAGGGCTTTTAGCTTATTCACAAAGTGGCTGCGAAACTAGCCTTAAAATGCCAGAGGATGTCTTCAGATTTCCTAGGATGGGATTCTCTTAATTGGTTATAGATTGTTAAGCAGGCCAGTTTCAAATCATTGTGTTTGGCCCATAGGGCTCTACATGGTAAGGGCCCATGTTACATACAAAATAAGTTCACGCTTTTATTCCAGCCAGAACGCTACATTCGGCAATTTAGTTGGGAGGCAACTCCTCGGTAAAAGCTGTTCAACATTGGAACATGTTGCCCAATTTTGCGGAAGATCCACAGCGGTTGTGTTAGTAAAACTTAGAAACCTGGCTTTATAAACAATATGCCTGAACTGGTACTCTTATCTCATTTTAATTGGGTCTGCTGTTTATCTCAGCACCAGGATACAGTTTAGGTTTCAGTGCACTTTATAAGCAAATTAATAATAATTACAGTGTCAAGAGTCCAGGGAAATAATTCATTATCATCTACAAAAAGCAGAGACTTACAATGGTGATTTTTATTGTAAAGCATTGTAGCGTTCTTGAAAAGGCGAATCCTCAGGTCCTTTCAGGATAGGGCCTTTCTGATGTTGATATTTCAATTCCTGGTAGCTTGGACAGGAAAAGCCTACTTTTTGTTTTTAGTGTGTTTACAATTTGGTTCTAACATGACAATGTCCTGCCTTCTAGTACAACACTGTGTGCCTGATGTATTTTTTTTCTGCCAGGTATGCAGTGGTATAGTTTCTGGTAGTCGTGTGTGATGCAGTTGGTCTTTAAGAGGAAGCAGGCTTGGATGGGATGTAAGTGTAGTTCCAATGTAGGCCATGAAGTGACGTGCTGCAGCATGAGGCCAATATACTTTCAGAGAAACCATGGAACATGTAACCAGTAAGTCTGCTAATGTTTGAACTATTGCTGTGACGTGTGTTTCACAGAGGTTAGGTTCATTTTCTTCAGGAAGCGCAGCTGGTACTACATTTCCTTAGTTTTTCTTAAAAATGTGTACTTTGCAGGTACATTTTGTGTCAAAGGTTGAATAGAAAATTTTCTAGCATGTGGAACAAGAATTTTAGATTCTATTAAGGACACAGAGGCGAGGATTATGCTTCTCAATCTTTACTACTCAAAATACAGCAGCCAATCAACAAACAGTAAAACATTGAAAACACTACATATCCTATGAGGCTTTGAACCACACCTCCATAATCCACCAATCAACAGTATTCAGGATATACAAAATAGAGAGGTACCATCTTGCTACCCCTTTCTTTGTGAACAAGCATCTATAACCAGTCCAAACTATAACAGGAAACAGTTCCAACTCTCAACGGAGAGTAAAATCCACACGAACAGGATCTCGGATAAGACAGCTTCCATTGATCTGGCGTAAAAATGTGTCACTGCAGATATCAATCCATAAGATTTAAGTTTGCTTCGAATCTGCTCCTGAAATCAAAATAGGTTTGAATACCAACAAATCTTAATCATGAACAGAAGAATGGAGGGAAAAACCGATGTCAAAACATAAACGATATGAGATCATGACAGTTCTAGATATAACTCCTGTGGGATAATCCTTGCCTCTGTGTCCTTAATAGATTCCAAAATTCTTGTCCCAAATGCTAGAACATTTTCTAATCAATGGCCGGACCAGAGGCTCCAATTATGCAGGTTCAAAGCTCACCAATAATGATTGATAAAACATGAAAAATAAGTTTGTAATAAAATATCTTTTAAACATGGAATGAGATAACCTGCAGCTCTGAGAATATCTTGTAATCTAGCACCACTCACAAAGTCTTTGGACGCCACAGCGCCTCTAGTACAATGAGCACCATACCCTGATAAGTCAATCCTAGCTTCAGCCATGACCCACCGAACCCAATGTGCAAAAGTAGCAGCAGACACAGGATGGAACTGTTTCTGGAGTGCCAGAAGTAAGGGCCCTAAGGGATCATTCTTATGGGTCAGGGTATGTTCCTCATAAACCTTTATACATTTTACTACAGAAGTCTTATCAACGTGAGGAAAAGCAGGGTACTCAAAGGAGCGTGACACAGTATTAGTACATTTGGGAATATAAAAGAGACACTATATGGAGAAAACAACCTACCTGCTAGATCTAGCGCATGTACATCCGACACCCTTCGGCAAGAAATTAAGCATAACAGCATGATTAATTTAGCTGACCGTTGTTTCAATGATAAATCTTTATTTTCAGACCAAGATTCCAACAGGTAAAGCACATTATTAACATCCCATAACTGAGTGAATCTGTGTTTCAAAGGTCAAACTACCCTTTTTCCTTTCAAAAGCTTGCATACAACAGGGTGAACACCGACCGGTTTACCATCTAAAGGATTGTGCCCAGCTGATAATGCAGTTCTAACATTTTTACTGACCTGTAACAAAGACCAGATTTAGCACATTCTGAGAGTAAATTAAGGATGTCTTTCAAATCTGATCCCACTGAATCCACCTCCCGTTGAAGGCACCAACCCACCCATCACTTTCATGCCAAAGAATAACATTTTCAGGTGGAAGGAGCCCAAGCTTGTTGTATAAAGTCGAAAGCTTCCGCTAAAATTCCTTCAATTTGATCATGTCTCCTGAGATTTTCCAAACCATGAACTGCAGTTTTGCAAGGCTTACTAATGAAGACATGATGGTATAAATTAAAATCGCTTCCTCAGTTCACGTTATTATCATGCACAACCCTTGTCAGTTGCTAGTGTGTGGCATGCAAATAATTCACCAGTCTATTTCTCTTGAATTTTGCTTGATACTGAGTTATATCCTGTGTATTTCTCATGTATATTGTCAGTCAAGTTTTTATGGAACTGCAGGTTTGGGTTTGTCTTTCAAAGTTTCAAGTTATTGTCCATTAATGTCAATTCTATTTCAGACCCTTCATAGTTGTTCTTTGTTCTTCAGCCATAGGCAGTTCCTGAGACAATAGGATCGCTCTCCTTGGCATTCTTATGATTGCTGCCTCAGTTAAATATTCTGCATTTGACTGTATTGTTACAAATGGCATAGCTTGTATGTTAAGATTATTTCCCATTTTCTCATTAGAACTTAGAGAAAGACAATATTGAGGCATTTCATTTAAATGTTGGAGGTTTCAAATCAAAATACACTAGATTTCTGGGTGGCAGGGCAAAGTAGTAGGTGGTGGGCCGGGCCGCCGGGGGGTGGAGGGCTCCCTTCATATGCTTTGCAGGGGGGCCCCCTCAAGTTTTGTAACACCACTGATTGTACTGTCAATTGTTGAGGCTGCGGTGGCACTTTAGAATACTTCCACCTTTACTTCCAACACTGCTGACTTCAAAACTTGGCACCCTTTTAACTGCCAGCTCTAACTCCTTCAAATGTAATGTTGTTAACATGATGTATTGTTTTTATTAAGCTGTCAGTGAAGATAGGTTAATTATTATTTATCTTATTGGTTGGTGCAGAGACAAAATATCGAAGTAAAAAAATTGATTTGCACAAATATCGAGGTAAAAATAACGTGGGTCAGAAATATCAACAGAAAAAATATCGTGGTCAAGAATATCGATTTTAGGTAAGTAATATTGATTTAAAAAATATCGAATTGTTAAATATTGTTTGTAAAATTATAGTTGGTAAAAATATCAATTTTTTATTAATGTTATGTATTCAGGTATATGTTTTATATATGTGTGATGTTTGTTTTTTTGTATAAGAATTGTTTGTATTTTTATTATATGTGTTAAAATTCTCGAAGTTAATAATTTTTTAAAAATAGATTTTTGTATTATTAGTTCCGTAGCGGGTTGTGGGTTTATAGGGGAATAGGGTGGGAAGTAATTTAATTATATATATTTTATTGATTGTTTATAGTAGGTATTAATTTCTTTTTAATTGAATTTGGCGTTTTTAGTTCCGTAGCAGGTTGTGGGTTTATAGGGGAATAGGGTGAACGTAATTTAACTATATAAAATGTGATGAATCATTTTTATTTATTAATATTTGTATAGTTGTGATGTTATCGTGTTGAATGTGTAAATTAATTTATTAATAATTGTTTCATAAATTAGTTATTTAGTAATTAATTATGATTGCGTAATTAATTGTGGGTGGGTGTTGTGGTGTTTATATGTATAAATGGTGGGAAGAGTGGGAAGTAATTTATTTTATATTGATTAATTATTAATTATTTGTTAATTATTTAAATTAATTAGTAATTATTCATCATAATTGTGTAAATAATTTTAGGTGTGTATTGTGGATATTATAGTGTTAAAGAATATGTGATTAATGGATTTTAATAATAATATATATTTTAAATTGAATATTGATTATGTTAATTAAGGAAATACATTTTAATAACAATGTTTCATGTCTTTTTTTATTGGTGTGGTGATATAGGGTAGGAAATAAAATAAATACATTTACGTTTTAAATAATTTGTCTGTAAATATTTGTTTCTTTTAAATATATATTGTTTATAAATGTATTTATTATTTTTTATATCATATTTGTAGGTTTTTATTATATGTAATTAACATTATAATATATGTTATGTTTATGTGTTTAATATGTTTGAAGGTATATTTTTAAAATATTGTTTATTTATTTTTAGGAATATATATATTTTTTGAATTGTTGAAATGTTATTAATAATTTGTACCCCTCGGCTATCCAGCACTTTCCCTACAATTGCATTCACTGGAGTGGGAACAGTAGTTTTTACCCCTCTGCTATCCAGCACTTTCCCTACTGTTTCACTCACTGGAGTGGGAATAACATTTTTTACCACTACGCTATCCAATACTTTCCCTACTGTTGCACTCACTGGAGTGGGAATAGAAATGTTTACCCCTGTGCTATCCAATACTTTCTCTACAGTTGCACTCACTGGAGTTGGAAGAGTAATTTTTACCCTTCCGTTAGCCAGCATTTTCCCTACTTTTTCACTCACTGGAATGGGAATAGTAATTTTTTCGCCTCTGCTATCCAATACTTTTCCTTCTGTTGCACTCAATGGAGTGGGAATAGTAAGTTTTACCCCTCCGCTATCTAATACTTTCCCAACTGTTGCACTCCTTGAAGTGGGAATAGTAATTTTACCTTTCTGCTATCCAGAACATTCCCTACTGTTGCACTCACTGGCGTGAGAATAGTAATTATTATCAAACACACTAGCCCTGGTATTTAACCATGGAGGGAACAGGAAGCACAGGGCCTAGGGGCTAGCCAGCCTCCAACACGAAATGTAAACACAAATGGGGCTGCCCCTAATTGGGATTTGTACAAGCCTTTTAGAGATGCGAGTGAAGTGGGGGCATCTCACAAAAACTGTAGGACTGGCCTCAGACACTACCTGGTGTCATGCTTCATCATAGGCCGTCCTCGCCCTCTACAAACTCGGTTTGATAGAGGGTGGGCATACACCTGACGACAGGCATGCACTCCTAAACTAAGTGGGGGCCTGTGAGTGGTGAAAGTGATTTAAAAACCATCACAGTTGTCACAAAAACTAGTTTTTAATTTATTGGGCAACTGTATGGTATTAAAAGAAGTGAGCGGTGACTTGGGAACTGATTATCCCTTCACTGTGATCGTTGTGGTCGGCATGTTTCTGCTAGATGTCCCCGAAGGGCACGTTACATCTGTCATGACCATGTATCTATGGGGCTCCGCCTTTATATTTAAATGTGAGTAAATGAAGACCAACCACTATATGGGGTGTGTATTGTCACTATCCCCACCGGTATAGTACTCTAAAATATGCCTGGAGAAAAAAAGAAGACAAACACACACAAAATGTGTGGATTGCTGTTGGTTGTAACGCAAGTTACCATACATCACCACACTTTTAATCGCGTGTGGTGGTATCTAAGTGCAAAGCACGTGTCATTCATACATGTTTACACTTCCTCAAAAAAGGCAAGAGAGTGCCTCTCTTGACTTACCCTAGATAATTATCTTACTTTTTCCATGAGAGGTTGAGTGGGGAAAGCCCCTACACTGACATTCTGGAAAAAATGGGAGAAAAACACAATATGAACGCCTGGTGATGTTAGGTCAGGTTCATGGTATAAAGTTTAAAAATGCAGGTAAACATTAAAAACCATGGCAGAAGACAGGCATTCAACATAAATGATAGAGCGATTTTACCTGCACTGCGGCGTTGTGCACGTTCTAGCATCCATCCATACATCATACACACTCTTACTGTCTTAGGTGCGCCTACCACGTGTAGCCTACAGGTATCTGCTTTGCCTCACTGTTGATGAATGGTAGCAGGAAGGGAGTGGTCTTATACAGTGGTCTTGTGCATGTAATTGGTTTTAATTAGTAATATACTAGTAACACCTGGATGAGATCCGGTGTCCCCATATGGTGGTGCCTTGTTGCCTGGTAATGGCGTTTTGGTAGAGGAAGTGAGATTGCTGCTTCCTATCTCAATTGTGTGCGCCCTTGGTAAAAACTCCCCCCGGTTTGGTAGGCGAGGTCGAGAGTAGAGATGCCTTGCTTGGATCCCGAAAGGGGAGAGTGTATGTTCTCTTCCAGCTCTCCTCTCCGCAATGGGCATGGATGGAGGCGGAGCTACGTACCTTCCGTCTGACGCGCATGTGCATCAGATACACTGCACACAGTCAGGCAATTGCTTGGACTCACGTAGTGCAGGAACGGATGAACGCGCTAATTCACAGTCTCCCAGGGATAAAAAGCGTGACTATATAAGAGAGCGAGTGGCCTGTTTTAGTGGCCTCTTTTCCTCAATGAAGGTCAAGGGTGGAGAGGATTTTCAGTGTTTGGTCAATACAATTAAAATAATTAATTAAAAAATGAGCCCACAAACACTCTCGTTTTATGGAATTATAAATCTAATCCAAAGTAGGGGTACATTATGGATCTCCTCCTTGGGAACAAACCGAATGAGTAGCACCCTGATGGGGTTATGCCGCCTCTGGTGTTTATTATTATTTTCAATACAGATGGACTCCTCTCCATCCTGCGGCACTTTTCTCAGGGCTGTGATTGTGCAGGCACATGCCATATGTAATCAGCGCACATTCCCAGTCTGAACATGTTATATAGTTTAGTGACAGATATCATAAGAGAAGGTGTATGTGTAGGTATACAGTGTATGAATATTCACTGTGTTTTAGATGCTTATGCCTGTCTTAGTTCACTATTCTATCAGTGATGGGTATCGTAGCCATGATTGTTCTTGATGTCACCTTATTAAGGAACGATTGTGTCAGATGGGTTGAGTTACCGTGCCATCTGTAGCCATGGGATTTCATCGTTAAGGTCTATGTCCCATGTGCGCAAGCGGTACACCCAACGTTGTTCCCTAACGTGCAGGTTTCTGGTGATGTTCGTTTTTTGTTTTTTCATCACTTCCAGCACTACCGATTGTAGATCTGATTCCTTATGGTTTAGGTCTAGGAAGTGTTTTGTGAGTCTGGTATTCAGTTTTTTGCACCAGATGTTACTTCGGTGTTCATTGATCCGTGTTTTCACTTTCCTTATGGTCATTCCCACGTACCTCAGTTTGCATGAGCATTTCAGGAGGTAGACTACATTCTCTGTATTGCAGTAGCTGAAGTCTTTCAGCTTCCATGGGTCGTTGGTACCAATATCCACTTCTTTTGTGTTGATGGTCAAAGGGCAGGATACACAATTGCCGCAGGGAAAGTGGCCTGTAGGTCTTGGCTGGCTCCAGAGTGTGTTTTGACATTCGGCCTCATCGTGCTTGATCTTAGAGTATACCAGAGCATCCCTGAGGTTCCTGCTCCTCCTAAAAGCAAACAAGGGTGGAGCCCACTGTCGTTGTCCGCTATTCAGAATTGCCCATTTTTTCTTTACGATGTTTTGGACCTTATTTGACACAGGAGTGTACGTGGGTACGCATACCATCTGTTCACATTTTTCTTTTGGTGTAGTGTCCTGCAATGCTTCCCTATTGTTATTTCTGGCATTTTTCTTGGCTCCTCTGATCGTTTGTTTAGGCTAATGTCTTTCCAGGAGTTTGGTTTCCAGGTGTTCTGCCTGTTCATTAAACTCTTCTAGTTCAGAACAATTTCTCCAGATTCTGTTAAATTGCCCTGCTTGTAGGTTTTGGCGCAGTGCTCTGGGGTGGTAGCTTTCGTACAGTAATAAGCTGTTCCTATCCATAGGTTTGAAATGTACTTTAGTTGAGATCCCCTCGTTCGTCAGGGTAATGTCCAAGTCAAGGAAGATCTCGTGGTTCTTTTCAATGGTATTGATGAAGTTGAGATGTTCGTCTTTGCTGTTAACCCACTCAACACAAGTCGTGGCTTCCCCTGGTGTTCCATGCCACACGATGAAAATTTCAACTATGTATCGCTTCCACATTTTCATCTGTTGAGCGAAGGGGTTGAAGATATGGTCTCCCACAAATTGGTGGACATACAGGCATGGATTCATGGTTCTGGATTAAATACGGCACACTTACAGTATTTTGGACCAGGCTACTCCTTTCTGTTTTGCTGGACATACAGGCATGCCATGCTCGGTGCATAAGTGCTGCCCATGGACGTGCCCTTGATCTGATGGTACAGCACCTCCTCGAACTCGAAGAAATTTTCGATAAGGGCCATCTCCGCACACTCCATAATGAAATGTCTTGGGGTCATGAAAATCCAATCTTGAATCAAAAGGGTTGTTCATCAACTGCCAGAGTGCATCTTTGGGGGATGCTCATATAGAGCGCCTCGATGTCCATGGTTATGAACAGATCCTCATTAATGATGACCTTCAAAACCCACAGATGGCATAAAACATCTTTTGTGTCTTTGAGGTACCAGGGGGACTTTTGCACAATAGGTCTTAAAAACCAATCACAAAATTGCGACAAAGGTTCTAGTGCTGAGCCAATACCTGACACTATTGGCATCCTATTCTTGTGGATTTTGGGAAGGGTGTAGAACCTTGGTGTTCCCAGGGCGGGCATGCTCCGAAGGGCAGCGGGAGGGCCTGGGATGCCTCTGGCTGTGTGTGCACGGGAGGCCGGGCAACGATGTCTTGTGCTAATGTGCTCTCTATTTGGTGGTGCAGGCTGCTTTCCGACTTTGCACCAGGTCAGAGGAGGTGTAAAATTCCTGATGCTAACGCACCTTTTCGCGTGGTTTGTCTTCTTATCGCCGATCTGTCTGGTCGTTGTGAATGTTGAGGTGTCGTGTTGTCGCGGCTTTGTGCACGGGAACGCCTACTCTGCATCTCATTAGTGATAGTTGCGGGGCTCCTCTGTGGCGATGTTTTTAGTGGCTGCTATCACGGAAAAAGTGGTGCTATGGGCAGTTAACACCTGCCTGTGAAGGGTGGGGTAAATATATCACGACTTTGGCTGCGATAAAGTACAGTTAATTCTATGATAGCTCCTTGTGAATATGCCCCAAGTCTTCTCTGCATATGAATTAACCCAAACCTTTTGAACAGGCATCCATGATTATCACAGTCTCCCCACTGGGCACAAAAGCTTGTAAACAAGGTGGCTTTTTTAACTTCACTTTTTAATTTTCAGACTCCTCCATACAATCCATAGCTCAAAAAATCTACTTTCTTTCCAATAAGTGCCCTTAGATAAACTAAACTGATTTAACAGCATCATTCTTAATAAACCTCCCATAATACTTTATGATACCCAAAAATGAAATTAACTCTTTTTTGGAACATGTTTCTTCCAAATCCAACTTGAGGGCAACATCATCAACAGAAATATTGTGGCTAAAGTAATCCTCCTCTCTTACACCAAAACTTAAACTTACCCTTCTTTAGTGTTGAACCTGCATCCTCAAGTCTTCCTAAAACCAAGTAGAAACAAGTATCATGTTCCTTTATGGTATTACCAAATATCAAAACATTATCTTAATAACATTGCACATCCTTTACTGTTTTTAAAACCTTGGCCATAACACAATGAAAGTTTGAGGCCGTTAACACCAATCTAAAAGGCATTCTTCCAACCTTGTATGCTCCCATGGGTGTAATGAAAGCAGTGAGTTGCTGAGAATATGTATTCAACTCCAACTGATGATATGTTAATGTCCAATCAAGAGACGTAAAATACCTTGCTCCAGCCAAAGTTGACATTAGCTCCTCAATATTAGGCAGTGGAAACCTATCCACTACAACATCTATATTAATTTCTCCTAGGTCTACACATAATGGGATGTCCCCATTAGCCTTTTTTGCAGCAACTACCAGAGCTAACCACTCTGTGGCATCGACTGGCTCTATCGCTCCCATATCCAGCAATTTTTGTCATTCCACCTCAACACTGTCCTGGACACTGACTGGAATACGCCTGACCTTAATGCTGTTAGAAGTACAGCATTTCTATTGAGTCTTACATGATGATTATAGTCATTGAAATGCCCCAACTCAGAAAATAACAGCTGGTACTCAGCCACCAAATCTGTGATCCAGAGTCAATTTCTCGGATCTGTACTCAGGGGTTGGGGAGGGGGGAGGGCACAGTTTGGGGGGGTTGTCATTGGGATTCAAAGTAACACCCAAAAGCTTCTGATGCGGGCAATGAATAAGCTCCCTTCGCTGAAAAATAGATGTACCCAAACTTTGTTTTTTTTTCCAAACTCCATACACATTTTAAAATAAACCAGCCTCTTAATAGGTTGACAACCATGCCCACCAGGTTTTATATCAATAGCAGACTGCTTTACATATTTGGAAAAATACTGCTCAAAAGTGGCCTTTGAAATGGTAGTCATAAGTGAATATGAACCAAACCTCATGAGTGAACCCACACCATCTATTTTCATCCTGTCACTTGGAGGATCATTGCCTTGACACTTTATTTGAAAAATGATCTCCTGAGAAACCTCTTTTCCTTCTTTTTTCTTTTGTACAATACTCGTCTTATTTCTACAACATTTCTTGTAGTGCCCCTTCTTCCCACATCCATTACAATTGTATTTGACAATCTCTGACATTAGCTCTGTGCCCACTCCTTCCACACTTGAAACGTTCACCCCAACTTTAAAACCGCCTTCTTTGTTTTCATCTTTACACTTCACCTCACATAGCACTTCACCAACTCAGTTTGTGTGTGATGTTTATTCCTGTCATTCCTCAGATCACTAACTCACTTGGACATATGTTTCACTCTTTTTGCTACAGTGATCACGTTCCCCAATGGTAGCTCGGCTTTAAGCCACAGCTCCTCTCATCTTATTTCTTTTACATTAGCATTTCAACTGATCTCTTATTCTCTCACCAGTTGCAACACCAAACGTATAAGTGGAAGCCAGTTTTTCTCGACTGGTAACATAATCTTCCACTGTTTCATTTGCTCCTTGTTCCCTCAAACCAAAGTGATACCATTCCATAATCGTACTCACTCTTGGAAGATAATGTCTGCCAAGTTGAAGTATGCGTATTTCATATTTATTGAGAGTCCTTTGTACCTCAGCATTTAATTTCAGAAGGTTCTCCAGTTCCTCCTGACCTTCACCCCCTAAACAGCGCATTAGTAATGGATACACTTCGGTTGGTACCACAACCTCTAGCATAGTGACCAAACATCTTTTTACTTTTTCCCCACTCTAAAGGCAGTTCTCCAGGACTACTTAAAAGGAACAGTGGAGGTGTGACATTCTTCATGCTTAATGCAGAGAGAGAGAGCAAAATAAAAATAATACATAGCTGAATTTCTGGAGAAATAAAAAAACAGTAAAATAACATGCCCACTGAATATCTGCCTTTCAACAGAATGAACATCAAAATAAAAAACCCTTGTCAACAATTAAAGGCAGAAGACATCTGTTGGATGATTGTGTCAAATGTGCCTGTCACAGTGCAGAACAAGCTGATGAACAGGCCAGACTGTTCGAGAATGAATATAACTCATCATTACAACACCGGTAAGCAGTAAATGGTGTGATTGTCACTCTACTGTACAGACTGATCAGCAGAACACATTAATCAGTAGCGTAGCCCACAACAACTTTACACCAGATAACATGAAGTTCCAAATGCAATTCTGTGCAGGTCAGTACTCAAGCTTCCTATACCTGAAGGTGGGGCCTTCACAGCCTCTTAAAATAACCTCCGGACACCGCTTCACATCCAATTTCTTTAGGCAGTGGTGCTTGTCGCACTGAACAACAGGCTTCCTGAACATGCTGGTAGGGCCTTTCCCAACCTCTCAAAATGGCTGCTGGGACACCGCTCAACGGTGGAGTTAATGCTTTAGTTTGGAAGAAAGAATTATAACAGAGAATTACTGCCTATGGCATGACTGTTCGTTCCACAACTGGAAAAACTCCTTTTGAACTGGTCAAAGGGTGGGCATGCAAGGCGGTGCTTGTCCAGGGTGACTGCGTTAGGGAAAAGTTGTTAAGTTTAATTGTGTAGGTAACTGGAGATAATATGAGCTGATTTAATATCACAAGAGAAAATATATTTTGACTTGGTCAATAAGGGAAGCGATGTAAAATATCTGTAGGGGATATAGTCAAAGCCTCATGTTGGATGTGACCAATGGTCTAAATGAGAGAAAAGTGATAAAGATATACAACTGCTGTAAATACAGATGATGGCAGGATCTGGAATAAGAATCATGTTGTGGGGAGGAGCTTCGCAGGCAAGCAAGATGGCCGCGTAACCTCGGAGCTCCGGAGAACCTCCGACCCTCCGCATAAATCCTGATCGAAATCCTGTTCCACGGTGGTGGATTCTTGTTAGTGAATGGTCGTGGAGACGGGATCTGCTGTCCGATTCAAAATCCAACACTTATAGACGAAGATACGTCGTGCTGAAGATTCGTGCCAGGGACGAACCATTGTCTCGGTGGTGGCCGATGGCAGCGACATGGAAGCGCATGATCGATATGCCGAGTGAGTGACTCCTGCGCCAGCCGGCGGAGTAAGCGAAGTTGCGAAGTGGCCTTTCGCTGACTGAACATCTGCGGCTGCTACGCTTCACACCTGCTTGTGTACTCGTAGGGGTTTCGGTGTGCCACCCTTTGTTCAATCCCCGGCTCCAACATGGCGGGCAAGGGCGACCCAGACAGAACGGTAAACCGGGTCAATAGAAAGACGGTCCAACCCCAGACAAACAAGATTGACCGCTATGCCCAACAAAGGACCTTGCCGACTGTGGCCACCCGTTCAAAAGACACTCTACGTGCGGGCTCGCCGGACGAGCCAGAGCCGACACTCCGGGACATCATGGGGGCTATAGCTGGCATCAGAACGGAGAGGCACAAGCAACACGAGGTCCTGACGCACAAAGTTGATACCTTGGCGATCGATCTCAACCTGATCAGCGCCGACCTTGGCAAGACCAATGACAGAGTGAAATCACTAGACATCAAAACTGCGAGCCTCACGACTGATGTCTCGGACCTGCAGACGGAGGTCCGAAACCTGAGGTCTGTCAACGATCTTTTTTCGAGGCGGCTGGAGGACTTTGAGGGATGTGCCAGGGGGCAGAACATCCGAATTATTGGGGTTCCGGAGGGTGCAGAGGACTCGGCCACCGATCTCTTCGTCGAGGAACTGATAAAGACTCATCTGGCCCCTGCGGGCCTCAGCCATTTCTTTTCAGTTGAGCGGGCCCACAGAATGCCGGGTGGACCGCCCAAGTCGGGCGCCACGCCACAACCCATCATAGCCCGCCTGTTCAATTTCAGAGATCGGGATGTGATCCTACAGGCCTCGAGACGGCACGGGCCCCTCAAGTTCCAGAACGCGGATGTCAACTTTTACCCAGACTTTACCTGGGCGGTTCAAAGACAGCGTCAAAGTTTTGCGGGAGTGAAGCGGCGTCTCAGAGACTTGGGGATGAAGTACTCGATGATGTTCCCCGCTAGACTGTGTATTGAACACGATGGTCGTGCTGTATTTTTCGACATGCCTGAAGTTGTGAGCGACTGGCTTGACACCTTGCCGCACAGACACGAGGAACGGGAGGAACATTCAGAGGGCGCCTCGGGAGGCCCCGATCATCAGGAGTAGAACTCATTTCACTAACTTTGTCGGTCGGTGTTCCTGTTGACTATGACCTACACGCCATACTGTTGCACTTTATTGTGAATATCCTTATTTTTAACATGGAGGGTGGCGGGGGGGACTACGTGATCTCCTTTCTCCTCTAGGGTCTTCTTGTAGTTTAGTTCATGGGGCGATAGGCACACTGCTGGTTGGGAGGGCTATTTAGTCTGCTGCAGGGGTGCAGGGTGTGGGGTGGTGCGAGGGTTGGTTTTGTTTGCTTTCTTTGTTTCTTCTTTCTTTCTCTAAGGCAATGCAACAAATGTTTTAATTCTTTCACTTTATCTATGAGGCCTACTGGGGTCGGCGGAGGCCCGAGGTTTGACGATGGGGGGTAGGAAATTAAAAGTTCTGTGTTGGAATGTTAACGGCTTGGGCGATCGCATCAAGAGAGGGGTGGTTTTGCAATTGTTTAAAAGATGTATGCCTGATGTTTTTTTGTTACAGGAGACGCACTTGGTGGGAAATACGTGTCGAGCGCTTAACAGGAAGGGTTTCAAAATGGTGGCACATTCAGGGTTCTCCTCGGGGTCCCGAGGGCCGGGATTATGATGCGCACGTCTCTCCCATTTGAGATTGACTCCAGTGTTGTGGACGAGAGGGGGCGGTACGCTGCCGTCACGGGGAGATGGGAGGGGCGGTCCCTGACTCTGGTTTCAGTTTATGTTCCCCCGGGGCTACAAAACAACACTTTTCAGGACCTTGGAGGCGCCATTTTGAGCCTACCCGAGGGGTTGCTTATTGTGGGTGGTGATTTCAACTCAGTCTGCTCGGGGACCTTGGACAGACATCCGCCCAGAGATCTCCGTAGTTCACAATCCTGGTTGACACCATGGGACTGATTGACTGCTGGAGACTTATGCATCCCACCCAGAGTCAATACTCGTTTCATTCCGGGGCGCACGGTAGCCTCTCTAGAATAGAGTATGTCCTGGCCTTGGCGGCCCATGCACCGGCGATTTCCGAGGCCCGCATGCTGGCAAGGGGCATCTCGGACCATTCCCCCGGTATGGGTGTCTTTCGACTTCGACATTGTGGTTGCCGAGCGGCCTGTAGTAGTTAACCCGTGGTATTTTCGAAACCCGAAGGCGCGCGGACTCCTTGCCAGAGCTATTGAGCTCTATTTTTCTGAGAATACTGGGTCGGTCACATCAGCCGCCACTTTATGGGTCAGACTAATTTGCATATAGCCAAGTTCTGAGCTGGGATGGTGCAGTGAGCTAAAAAACGGTGATGGATCAAGCCCTGATCTTTGGACTGGGTAAGAGTGGTCTGCTAAATTCAGACACTCTGTTCATCATCACCCCCTTTTCTGAATCATTTTTGTCCACCATAAGCGTGGAAGGGTATACTCAGATGTGAGTCCCTAGCTCATTGCACCATCAGGATTCAAGCAAGCCGGGCCGAAGACGGCTGGAATGCCAGAAACCGGTCCCCGGTAGCTTGTTTCCTTCCCAGTATAAGAATTGGCTTGGTAGTTTGGTCTGCCCTGTTCCCATGATGCACTGGGCCAGGGTCAGACTAATTTGCATATAGCCAAGTTCTGAGCTGGGATGGTGCAGTGAGCTAAAAAACGGTGATGGATCAAGCCCTGATCTTTGGACTGGGTAAGAGTGGTCTGCTTAATTCAGACACTCTGTTCATCACCACCCCCTTTTCTGAATCATTTTTGTCCACCATAAGCGTGGAAGGGTATACTCAGATGTGAGTCCCTAGCTCATTGCACCATCAGGATTCAAGCAAGCCGGGCCGAAGACGGCTGAAATGCCAGAAACCGGTCCCCGGTAGCTTGTTTCCTTCCCAGTATAAGAATTGGCTTGGTAGTTTGGTCTGCCCTGTTCCCATGATGCACTGGGCCAGGGTCAGACTAATTTGCATATAGCCAAGTTCTGAGCTGGGATGGTGCAGTGAGCTAAAAAACGGTGATGGATCAAGCCCTGATCTTTGGACTGGGTAAGAGTGGTCTGCTTAATTCAGACACTCTGTTCATCACCACCCCCTTTTCTGAATCATTTTTGTCCACCATAAGCGTGGAAGGGTATACTCAGATGTGAGTCCCTAGCTCATTGCACCATCAGGATTCAAGCAAGCCGGGCCGAAGACGGCTGAAATGCCAGAAACCGGTCCCCGGTAGCTTGTTTCCTTCCCAGTATAAGAATTGGCTTGGTAGTTTGGTCTGCCCTGTTCCCATGATGCACTGGGCCAGGGTCAGGCTAATTTGCATATAGCCAAGTTCTGAGCTGGGATGGTGCAGTGAGCTAAAAAACGGTGATGGATCAAGCCCTGATCTTTGGACTGGGTAAGAGTGGTCTGCTTAATTCAGACACTCTGTTCATCACCGCCCCCTTTTCTGAGCCACTTTATGGGGGGCATTCAAGACAGTTCTGCGAGGTGAGGCCCTAACCTAAGGCGCGAGAGACGGGCATGCTTCCCCTCGACCAGAGGCTGGCCACCATTGTGGTTATCCATAAGGAAGGGAAACCAAGAGATTTGTGCCGATCGTATCGTCTCATCTCTCTGTTGAATGCAGAGCCTAAGATTCTTGCCAAATTGCTGGCCAACCGTTTGATTGGCGCAATCGGCGACTTAGTGCACCCGGACCAGTCGGGCTTTATTCCACATCGCAACACTGCCCTTAACCTGTAGTGTAGTTCCTAGTTTCCCACTAGGCCCTGCGCATTGGAATAACATAAACAGTAGTATCGACGTGGAACTGCCTATATTCCAGGCCTCCACTGACTATGCTAAACTTAATTGGGTTGTGTTACCAACTAGCTCAGAGGTCACTGGAAACTTTCTTCTCTGCATAGGAAGTGATCAGCTTCCCTGGCACAGACAAGAAGGGATTCAGTTTTCCAACAACCGTGCAACATGACAACTTTGCTCCTCAGATCAAGAGTCGATCTCTAGGGTCGTGTGAAACAATAGACACAGATTTCACTCAGTCAGTCTAGTGCAGTTTACTTTCACGGTATGTAGAGAATAAAGAGACGGGCGTGTATCAATAAAGGTTAACATTTATTGAACAGTCTTTCTTCTCGTACAAGAGAAATGTATTGCCACAATTGCAATAACTGTTATTATAAAAAGTACGTACAGTAAGATAAGAATTGCGAAATAGAACTGTAAAAGCATTGATATGGTTTCTTAGCCATACAATGGTTTAGAAGTAATAAAACATATATACAGTCATATATACATTAGGCTAACATACTCAACTGGTGCTTCTTACTAAGCCTACCCCGGTGTGCCTGACCTAAGCCTAACACGTGAAAAGGGGAGTAAGTAAGTAGCTTAAGTTAAGTTGGTTTTGCCAAGGGTTGTTTCAAGAATTCTCGTCTAAGGGTTTAGTCAACACCATACCTCTGAATAGAATGATGGAGGATTGGTATCTCCTTCAGGGGTCTCTCTCGATATCCCAGTCACCTGCGAGGGTAAACTGGAAGCGCCGGGACTGGATTTCTCTGCACGAGAAAGGCAGCGGCTTCTCTCAGCGCGTCGAGGAAGGAGGGGTGACAGCGTCCGCGGGCAGCTGGGCTGGATGTCTTCGCAGAGGACGGCTGCACGGCTCCTCAAGCGTACTGCACCATAGGTCGCGCTGTAGCGGCGATAATGGTAATCAGTAGCTTCACCACCACAGGATAGCAGGCTGCGGCGACAGAGTGCTAGTTTTTACCAACACGGGGTCTTGCAGGCAGCTGGCATCAGCAACAGGCAACGAACATTGCTTAAGGCAACGTTGGTAATATTTATACCTGACAGGTGCCGGGTTTGACGCAAGTTTGCTGGACATAAGACGTCAATTAAAGATGTCACTAGGAAGTGATAGTTATCAGTTGCTCATTAGAGTTCCATTACTAATCAAAACATAGCAAGCGGGGATTTCCAGGTTTGCTAAGTTTTTATCTTGTTGAAGAACTCGGAGTGTTATCTAGGAATATCAGATAGTGACTGCTGCTCTGTCATTGCACTAATTGGTCGCAAAGGAAGTAGCAGAGAGTCATGCTGGAATGTGGCTCTGTGGCTCTGTTCGTGTGAGGCCAGAGATGACTTTACAGAAAATCGCACTTGAACGGTTATGCCAATATAGGGAATAAATTGATTTATAGCCGAATAGGGGCATAAGGTCACAGTATCGATCAGGAACCTAGATAAGCACGCAACACCCACTCCACGGGTAATGTCCATCAAAATTACTAAAACTAAGCAATTAGATGCATGTGTAACATTGTGTAACATAGCCCACCCCAAAATACATAAATGCATTCGAAATAGGCGTACTTGTAATACATGGAATTTAGGTACTGTACGTAGTTTTAAAGCATAGTAATCATTCAAAAGGTATTGCATATAAAATCAATGAACGATTATGCATATAGAATTACACATGAAGTATCTCTGACAGAAGAAATGCGAGATAAATCATCACATAAAAATGCATTGTAATTACATGTGTGCTAGAGGCTGGTGTTATGTTGTTATGTCTCTAGATGTGTTTAGAAATAGAAGTGTGAAGCTTCTGTTCTCTAAGAATAGTTTTTACGTTAAGCAAAGAATTGTTCGTGCCAAAAAGTGGTCAATATTAGAAAAATTGTCCAATTCAAAAGAAAATAGATTTCCAAAGCTCCTGGCAGTTTTTGTTGATCAAAACTGAAGGCCGAATTCAGAGTTCATGGGAACGCTGTGTGTCGGAAAGCTTCTAAAAAGTTATTGTTTCTCTATGGGTGAGAACATCGTATCAGACAGGCTCGCAAAGAATTGGTCTACAAAATCAGGTGATAGTTCAACCAAATTAGATAGCGCTGTAACTTGGCAGGTGTGAGAATGATTGCTGTCATCGAAGGCAGGACCAGCAATGCTCACAGCACGTTGTACCTGGGTGATGTTGCTTTTGTCACTCGCTCCACTGTTACCACTTGGCTGTAGTACAGGAGTCTCCACGAATGCCGTCATCAGGATTGGTAGCCGCTGGGGACAACACAATGCGTGAGCCGTTATTGGACTGAGCAAAGTATCGACGTCCATTGGTACTGCTGATGGAAGTGAAAGACAGATGTCCAACACGCATTCCTCGCCGCAAAGCATACACCTTAGCACAGGTAAAATGCAATTTTGCCATATCGGTCTGAATGAAAGGAACCAGGTCATGTTTAGATCTCTCAGCCTGGCCAATCCGAGGACGTTAGTTATCCTGTCCCTGTAGCGCATTGCTAGGATTGTCTCTTCCATTCCCATGGAAGCTATGTCTGAGCCGAGGCTTGCCATAACGTAGCAGGATGGTCAAAAATAGAATCCCTGCGATGAGTCCCAAAAATAGTGGAATACCACCAAAAATGGAGTGTACAAAATTAGGAAAGATTCCCAAAATTGCCTGGAAGGGTGTTAGCAGTCCCGTAAAGACTGTCTTAAATATGCCTGGGATGCTTGTTGCACTAGACATGTTAAGGAGTTGGCTGCACATTTCTACGAAATGCACGGGGCAATTTGTTGATAAAAGGTCATGGACCTCAGTAGCCGTCCTTGCGACTAGAAGATCATACGTCTCTTTAGATGACGTTATAGGCACTGTTGTCTGTAAAAGCACAGATTTCACTTTGCTTAATGTATCAATTCGTATAGAATAGAGATTCAGACGAGGCCAGAGGGGAGTCACTATGTCTGGAGGCCCGCTCGGAAACAATGCTTGCATACAGCATTTGACTGTGGATGTTACTTGTACTAGATAACTTGTCCCTGGCGCGAGGCCACAGCACCTGTGATCCGTTCTTAGAATGTAACTCCCATTTGCGAGTTGCATAAAGAAGGGCTCTATCTGAGTTGCAGGTGTGACTAGCTGGTGGCATGAAAGGTTGTTTGAATTTCCATCACATGCTCCGTGTAAATTAATACCCTGACACAAAAGTATACCGCTTAGTGAATGTTTACAGTTCTCACCACTAAGAAATACATTTTTGTCGCTGTCACTATAGCAAGAATGAGTGTATGGTAATTTCCATTCGAATTTTAAATATCCTTTACCCAATTGTTCATATTGGCCAGCAGGTATGTACTCAAGGCACTTTTTAAAGCGGAAAGTTGTTATCGGAATTGTGATACTTCCGTGTATTATCCATTCAATGACAGGACTCTCTGACATTGTCAATGGTAATCTCTCGAGTTTCTCGATGCTCAGGATTGTATAGTCTGCTCCTTTCTGTGCCAAACTGATCTGTTTATCAGTAAGGTTAAAACTGGAAAATAATGACGTTGTGTTTATCAGACGCCAAGGCACATAGCCTGAACGAAGGTTTTGCAACGTCCAGCCTAATTCTATAATAGAGCGTAATTGAGACTGGCCATGTTGTAACATAAGCAAATCTCTGTCTATCACATCAAAGGCAGAGGATACAATATTGTCCAACGAATATATTCTGGAAGACAGAGTCATTAACCCATTGTCTACCACAGAAAGTGATTTCTCCAAATTAATACGATCAATTTCTCGTATTTTTTCAGCAGTTTCAATTTGCTTTACTTTCCAAGCCTCGTTGTAAGCAGCATAGATGCTGGTCGCTATGAAACGCTTTTGACGCTGTTTGCGTGGTCCAAGAATGAAATCGCGCAAATCAGCACCATCTTTTAATAAAGACAAGTGTTGCTTAATTTCAGCCAGTGTGGATGTAGCTAGCCATTCTAGGCAGAGTTTCCCTACACTGTATGTTGTTATAATCCCTGGATGTTGTCTCTGGGAATATCTAGGGTCTAATCTGGTCAATTTTAACCCCTGTGTTTTATTCAGGAACCTATCTTGACAGCTATTTGTGTCTGTAGGCCAGATTAACCACTTTTTCCAATCAGGATATGTTCTGTTGAAATGTAAAATGTGTGACACGTCTAACTCATTATATGCAGTTGCATTCTCAGCTATTGGCTTTGGTATAGACGGTGTTTTAAGTTCTTTGATCTTAGCTAGGCCAAGACAAGATGTTTGGTGTACTGTGTCATTCAAAAATAACATTTGTTCTGGTATCATGCAGGTTCTAAATAGTGCTTCTATGCCTTGCACCTGCCAATCTTTTGTACCCCAAATTGTTTTCGTTTCAATATTATTTTTCCAATAATCAAAACCAAATGTCATCATTTTGTCATAAAATGCTTCAGAATATATCAATTTAGAATTTGTCAGCATTGTTTTCATTCCTGTTTTATCTAACAGTTTGTAATAAAACGTTTCTGCATCACTTGTGTTAAACCCTGAAAAATATTTGAATTTCTCAAAAAATGCTTTAGAACTGCTTTTAGGTGGTGTAGAACAATGTTCCCATTGATTATACATAAAAACATTTCTAGGCTGTGCAGATTTATGCAAGTAATGATCCCCATAGTGGGTATAACAGAATAATTGCTCATAACTAGATGAACCTTGTAAATAATCATGATCTGTGAATCTAGCTGACATTACTAAATCAGACATCATGTCATTAATACTGTTAAAGTCCCAATCATCAGAGAATGTACTTGGTGTAACAAAGTCACTTAAGGAAACCTTTAGTTGATGAGGATACTTCAGGATTTCGACCGGACCATAGATCTCATAGTCTGTTTTCTCCCATACTACCCCACCAGGTATTGGAATTGCTGTGACATTTACTGCTGACAGTTCCCTTTTCTTCACGTGGGATGATCTGTGTGGTTTCAGGACTAGGTTGATGTTCTGACTTGCTGTGTCCATTGTAATATATTTTCCTTCAATGAATTTTCCCAAACACAGTACCATGATGAGCCAAAGCAGGAGGAAAAATACACCTAGACCGAACCAGAACTCTAGCCAAGGGGAAATGAGGTAGATTTCCTTCAGTTGATGAAAGAGTTCCGTTGCTTTTTCTTTAAAAGACTTTTTTGTTTCTGGCATCACTTCGGGGTCGTTTAAATCTTCAGAGAAGTTGTCGAAGTTGATGAAATAACCAGAGGCAGTTCTGTCAATTGATGGGATTGTTCTTTCAATCTGTCTCTCGGTAGCACTTTCTGATGCCACATTAGTGTAGACTGGTGTTTCTTGACGAACTGTTTCAATTTGTGTTTCAAGACGCATGAGTTCCATGGCTGTATTGCATAGTCCTTCATTGTGCACTGCAGGCTGATCGAATGTGATTAGTCTTTCAGTTTGAACCTCTTGGATTGTTGCAAGTTTGGGTATTCTGTTGTTTCTTGGGAGTCCACTGGGCCTACTGTTGATTATAGGCCACATGCTTGTGGTTTTACCAGATCGATGGACACGACTCTGTTCTCCTTTTTACCAGCAAGGGGCGGTAGCACAACTGATCTTGTTCCGGTGACTGCTAAGACAGGTACTGCTTTTCTGTAAGAAGGCCCAAATTCCTTCTTAACCGCGATCTTTTCTCTGACTAGATCCCCAATCTTTGGAATCCAGACAGGCCTTGCTGGGGCTGTTGCGGGTGGTGCCTCGTCAGTGGTACTTGGCTGTTGCTTTAACTTTATGTTGCTTAATGATTTTCTTGTTTCATTCAGTTCCTGTAAAACAGCCAAACGGTCTTTTACATCAAACTGCTTTGTTTCTTCTTGTACCACTGACATTTGACTATCGAGGTCCTGAACGTTCATTCTAATTCCGAACAATAGTTCGTATGGGCTGAAACCTTTTAGAGAATTTCTTGGCATGTTGTTAAGACTAGTCTGGACACTTATTAAATGTTTGACCCACCCAGCGCCTGAACCTAATACCTTCGCTGTTATAGATTGCTTTATGTCCCGGTTTTTTCTTTCTACCACACTATTCCCTTCGGGATGCGACGGACAAGAATACCGCAACCCAATTCCCATGCTAGCCATGGCCTCCTTATAAGCTCGAGAGCTGAAAGCAGGACCCTGGTCAGAATGGAACGTGGTAATTGCGTATGTGCCGATAAAGACTCGCAAATCTTTTATAACCGTTCTAGCGTCAGCCGAGCGCTGGGGCCACATCCATATGAACCTCGTACAGGAATCCACTGCTACCATGATATATCTATAGTTACCGTCCCTTTGTAGGGGACCACAGTGGTCCAGGTAAACGCATGCAAATGGTTTATCCGAGATGAGAAGGGGTGTCTGCGCTGGTCGTTTCACTGTTGATACTTTTATCCTTTGGCATATGTCGCATTCTAATACATACTTTTTAGTTTGTATTCTCAAGCGAGGCCACCAATATCTCTGTTTTAATAGCGATACTGTTGCGGAAACGCCAGTGTGTGCAGAAGCAAGCCCTTCGTGTGCCGCTTTGATCAGTCCTAGCCTGTGTTCCCTGTTTGGAATTACTCTATCCCCCACTCCAGGGATTCGAGCAAAAGGAACATTATTTGTATCCGTTAAGTACAAGTACTTTTTAGGAAAGCCTTTTGGGAGTGTTTTCTTATCATCTTTTACTGACGTACTGACAGCTTGTAGAATTTCGCTGTCTATTTTTGTTTGTGACCGAGTTATCGCAGCTACGGAAGCCGTTTGCACAGCCGCCTTCGCGGCTTCATCAGCCAATGAATTCCCTGCAACGTGAACGCCATCACGTTGATGACTCAGTGTATGTATCACGTGAGTCTTTTGTAGTTCTTTTTGTAAAAGCACTACCTGTTCCCAAAGCCTTTTATGCTTTATTGTGCCACCTTTTGCATCTTTGAAACCATTTTCCACCCAATTCTGCAAGTATTCATTATAAGATTGTACGCAATAAAAAGAATCGCACACTATTAGTGTGGGGAATTCGCGATCGGTATTTTCTAGCGCCATCTTAAATGCTACTAATTCAGCTCGTTGAGCCGAGCAATCTCCTAGAGATTGTGTTTTAGTGACCAATGGTCTAAATTTTCCTTTGTGCCAGCGACCTTTAACAATCGCGCACGCAGCACTGTAAGCTTGCTTACCCCCAACTGCGGGTTGTGCTGATCCGTCAGTATATATAATACTTCCGTATTCTTCGAGAGGCAGGATTTCAATTGGCAGAGGACATTCGTATTCATATTGTAAAAATTCCTGTGTTTTTAAGTTAGGATCAAATTCGTAAACTACGTCTGTTGCGGCAAGAGAATTAACCCACTGAATCCATCTCGGATGCAAAGCTTTAGCATTAGGAATGCTTGCTTTAGTTACCGCTTCTAAAGCCGGTATGGGTGTTACGATTATTATTCGTTTACCTTGTGCTAGGGGCCTTTCTTTCGCTACAGCAGTCTGAACCGCAGTTAGAATTTTCTCCGTTGAACTGAATTTTATTTCAGCCTTTGTGTACAAATGTGATTTGTAAGCTATTGGTACCTTTTCTCCCTCATTAGAGGTTAGGTATGTGAATCCGCATCTTCCTGGGATGACTCGGATTACAAGATCACGTGTGTTGTCACGTGTATCTAATTTTGTTTTTGCTAACATGTCTGTTTGCAGTGATCTCAAAATTTCTGTGTGTTTTTGAGTCCAATTGATTTGTTTTAAATTAGGTTTAATTAGTTCGTAGAGAGGTTTAACCCTCTCTGCATAATTTAGGATGTAAGTTCTTCCGAAATTCAGAAAACCTAGTATTGATTGTAAATTCTTCAGCGTTTTTGGAGCTTGGAGTACAGCGCACTTCTCTAAGAAGTTGTCCGCTAGGCTTTTCCCTTCACTTGATAATTCGTACCCTAAAAACAGTACTGTCAGATGGGCAATTCGGGACTTTTTAAAGTTGAATTTGTAACCCTCTGCTGCGAACCCAAGTATAATGGTGTTCACTCTTTTCAAGTGAGTATCCAAGTCGTCGTCTGTGAGATAAATATCATCTACGTAAGATAATGCTTCATCATCATAGATTTGTAGTAACTCTGTTACCCTAGCTGAGAATAGTCCTGGGCTGTTCTTGAACCCCTGTGGGAGTCGACAGAATTTTTTCTGCGACCCAAATGCGGAGAAAGCGGTCAAGTATCTGCTTTCTGGTGCAATGTTTTGACAAAAGAAACCATTAGAAATGTCTAATGTCGTTTTGTATTTTTTCCTAACTATGTTATTCATTAGGGCTGCACTATGCGAGTTTTGTACTGCAAAAGTTTTGCAACATGTATTAAGATGTCTGTAGTCCAAAACTAGACGATATGAATTGTCTGGCTTGGAGACAGGAAACAAAGGATTGTTCATTTGAGAGGTGCATGTTTCAATCACCCCCTGGTATTCAAGTTGATCTAAGATCTCCCTGACCTGTTTTTTAGCTTCTTGCTTTATAGGATACTGCCGTTGGGCAGTTGGTTCACTTTTTAATTGGATTTTGTGAGGCGGAGAATCCTCATTCCATCCTACATGATTTTTATACAATGCAGGTGCCTGGGCTACTGCCCATTTCCTTGCATATGTATGTTTTTTATGAATCGGTATGTGATTCGAGAAGGCAGGCATAATTACTTCTTCGCCACGAGGGCACTCCCTGACAAACTCCGGGGGCCAATCTTTTTCAGCTAACAGAATATCATAGCCTTTTGAGAGCTTATCCCAAAATAGACCCTTAATTTTCCTAGTCTTATCACCCTCTATACGCAATGTTATTTCGTATATTTTATGGGGCTCGCTAAGTCTGGCGTCGGCAGTTTCAACCTGAATGTATTCATTCGTGTCCACTGTCTCCAGATGACTCATCAAGTTCTTGCGCGCTATACTGATCTCTGCTGCACTGTCCAACATTGTCAATGCCCACTCCCCGTTTTTCAACTGTGTCCTCAGTATTCTCGGCATGGTTGATTACTCTAATACTGGCTACCTTCTTTTTCTGAAATTGAGATTTCTTATTTTGAGCAGGTTCCTTGTCTTTGGACTTGGTGTGCTCTCCTGGGTCTGACCGTCCTCTTCTTTCCGAATTCTGTGGAAAAGATCGAGAGGGACGTGTATCAATACTTTGATATCTATCAGGTCTTTTTATATTATCCCTATTTCTAAGGTTATATCTTTTCTCAGAGGACTCCCTCTGGGGAGACTGGCGTTCTCGAGTCGGAGTTCTTTCCCTCCGTCGAGGAGACCTTCCTCTGGACTGGAAAACTTTTTCCTTGGGAGTGGATTGTTTATTTCCATCCCAGCTCTTTTTAGGAGTGTTTAAATTATTTTTAATAAATAATTTTTCAGGGCTTTCGAGCAGTTGGGGTTTTACTGGTTTCCCACCCAAGCTGTCTCTACCTAATTCTTCATAGCATTTTTCTATGATTTTTGCTAGCTCAACAGGATCTTTTATATCTGTTTCCCTCAACTTCTGGCGAATCGCCACAGATGCTGCTTCTCCCTTTACGTTGGCTAATAATATAGCCGTGACCTGCTTGAAGTCTTTCAGTAATTTCATACCTAGATTTAAAGCGGGCTCTGGACCGAATTCATTTTGAATCTGTTTTAGCACTTCTGGTATTACCGCCATAGACGGAACACCGTGTGTTTTTGTGTAAATGGAAGCAAAGACTGTACCCCAAGTGTCGCAGTCCTCCACGTGTGGTGCGATCCCCATAGGAAGGCAAATGGTCAAGATTCTGTGTTTCTCAATAGGGGTAGTATCAGGAAATACTGCCTCTATTTGAGTGATTTTCTGGGCTAACCAGAAAGGAATTTGTTCCCGTTTTACGGGTGTTTTACCAAGACATGACTGTATGTTCTGTGGTGTAATTTTATTTGTGTTCCCCTGATGAGGGGTCAGCTGTGGTGTATTAACAGCTGGCTGGACTGTTGCAGTCCGTATTACATATTGGACCAATTGCCTATGTATTTTTATTAATGTGTTTAGCTGTGCTAACAGCTCTTCTTTAGACATTCTTGCAATGTCAGGATGTGGTGTGTAGCTGGCTAGAACCGGCCACGTGGCTCCTGGTCTACCTAGTGGACCGAGCCTAGTAATGTGATCATTGTGTTTTAGGGCGCCATTAAACCAGAGCAGGTGCTCTTGAAATTTAAGTGGAATTTCAACCTCCTCGAAAGGGGCGTACTCATCCGGAGGTTCCTCTATTTTGTAATAGTGAAACTCTTGTGTTATAGCGTTTACCGCTGGAAAGTTTATCCATGAATAGAATACCTCTGTCTGCCGATACTCGTGAGCCTCTATCACGAAAATTACTGTACCACCTTGAGGTGTCAGTCCGTTTTCTATAAGTTTTAACGTTATAGATCTTCTTAACTGGACCGGGATGATAATAGCATCCGGGTCTGCTTGTTCGGGACCTTGCTGAGTCGCATCTACTGACATTTTTATAAATGCAGGCTTTGCAGAGTAGGTCTCCAAGGAGACAAAGATTAGATGCACAATATTTTGGAACACTGTATCCTTCAACGTTGAATAAACCGGAGCTTTACATAGGAATCTCTTCCTACTAAGGTCGGGCGGATTTTAACCTTTCACCCACTCCAGACGTCTATTGGAGTATTTATGGGAGAAAGGGGTGTGAAATATGCACGACTGAGTTACTCTACAAGTCTTACGTTAGTTTATCGCCTTTCCAAACGTTTGGGCGCCATGTAGTGTAGTTCCTAGTTTCCCACTAGGCCCTGCGCATTGGAATAACATAAACAGTAGTATCGACGTGGAACTGGCTATATTCCAGGCCTCCACTGACTATGCTAAACTTAATTGGGTTGTGTTACCAACTAGCTCAGAGGTCACTGGAAACTTTCTTCTCTGCATAGGAAGTGATCAGCTTCCCTGGCACAGACAAGAAGGGATTCAGTTTTCCAACAACCGTGCAACATGACAACTTTGCTCCTCAGATCAAGAGTCAATCTCTAGGGTCGTGTGAAACAATAGACACAGATTTCACTCAGTCAGTCTAGTGCAGTTTACTTTCACGGTATGTAGAGAATAAAGAGACGGGCGTGTATCAATAAAGGTTAACATTTATTGAACAGTCTTTCTTCTCGTACAAGAGAAATGTATTGCCACAATTGCAATAACTGTTATTATAAAAAGTACGTACAGTAAGATAAGAATTGCGAAATAGAACTGTAAAAGCATTGATATGGTTTCTTAGCCATACAATGGTTTAGAAGTAATAAAACATATATACAGTCATATATACATTAGGCTAACATACTCAACTGGTGCTTCTTACTAAGCCTACCCCGGTGTGCCTGACCTAAGCCTAACACGTGAAAAGGGGAGTAAGTAAGTAGCTTAAGTTAAGTTGGTTTTGCCAAGGTTTGTTTCAAGAATTCTCGTCTAAGGGTTTAGTCAACACCATACCTCTGAATAGAATGATGGAGGATTGGTATCTCCTTCAGGGGTCTCTCTCGATATCCCAGTCACCTGCGAGGGTAAACTGGAAGCGCCGGGACTGGATTTCTCTGCACGAGAAAGGCAGCGGCTTCTCTCAGCGCGTCGAGGAAGGAGGGGTGACAGCGTCCGCGGGCAGCTGGGCTGGATGTCTTCGCAGAGGACGGCTGCACGGCTCCTCAAGCGTACTGCACCATAGGTCGCGCTGTAGCGGCGATAATGGTAATCAGTAGCTTCACCACCACAGGATAGCAGGCTGCGGCGACAGAGTGCTAGTTTTTACCAACACGGGGTCTTGCAGGCAGCTGGCATCAGCAACAGGCAACGAACATTGCTTAAGGCAACGTTGGTAATATTTATACCTGACAGGTGCCGGGTTTGACGCAAGTTTGCTGGACATAAGACGTCAATTAAAGATGTCACTAGGAAGTGATAGTTATCAGTTGCTCATTAGAGTTCCATTACTAATCAAAACATAGCAAGCGGGGATTTCCAGGTTTGCTAAGTTTTTATCTTGTTGAAGAACTCGGAGTGTTATCTAGGAATATCAGATAGTGACTGCTGCTCTGTCATTGCACTAATTGGTCGCAAAGGAAGTAGCAGAGAGTCATGCTGGAATGTGGCTCTGTGGCTCTGTTCGTGTGAGGCCAGAGATGACTTTACAGAAAATCGCACTTGAACGGTTATGCCAATATAGGGAATAAATTGATTTATAGCCGAATAGGGGCATAAGGTCACAGTATCGATCAGGAACCTAGATAAGCACGCAACAAACCTTCGGAGACTCCACGGAGCCCTGGCTAGCGCCCACACACTCAGGGAGCCAGCTGTTCTGGCGTCATTGGATGCCACGATGGCGTTTGACTCCCTTGAATGGAACTACCTGTGGGCAGTGTTGGCGAAGCTCGGCTTCGGTCCGGAATTCGTAGGGTGGGTTAAACTTCTGTATGCCAGCCCGCTGGCTAACGTGACGGTCAATGGTCGAGTTTCCGCGTCCTTTGCTCTTCAGAGGGGCACTAGGCAGGGCTGTCCTCTCTCCCCCCTTTTGTTCGCACTGGCACTCGAACCATTGGCAGCCTGGATACGGCACCACCCTGACATACATGGCATTCGCTGGTCCCCTGGATTCGAGGACCGAGTATCATTATATGCAGATGACATCCTTCTGTATCTTACCTCCCCTTGTAAATCTCTCATCGTAGCATGTGACGTGCTTCGACTCTTTGGCCAGCACTCTGGCCTGGTCATTAATTGGTCGAATTCGCATTTATACGTTCTGAGAGGGGGGACACCTCGTCTTCCGAGGGACTGTGGCATACAGGTGGCGAGACAGGGATTTAAATACCTGGGGATCTATATCTCAACTGAACCCCAAGGCGCGCTACGAGAACAATTTGCTCCCCCCTCTTGTTCGTCTCCGACGTGATGTAGAGGGGTGGCGTAAACTTCCTCTCTCCCTGCTTGGGCGCGCGGCGTTATTTAAGATGATGTCCCTGCCCAGGTTCCTGTATGCCCTGCAAAATACTCAAGATCCGGTCCCGGACAGATACTTTGGGGAAATCAAGAGCTTGCAACGTGCCCTGCTCTGGGATGGCCGGCCACGCATTGCTATCACGAAGCTCACGCTCCCGTGGTATGATGGGGGCATAGCGTTGCCCGACGTGCGGAGATACTACTGGGCCTCTCAGTTGGCGGCCATTAATCACGGTCTTTACGACCCGGCGGATAGTCCAGGTTACGCCATGGATCGGTGGCTCCTGGATGGCGGGAAATACCATAGGGCGCTGTATACGAGATCTCTTGATAGGCGGATGTCTGGGCCAACGAAACCGCTGTGCACATCTGGAGAACGATCACAAAGGCACAGGGGTGGAAAGACAAGCTTACAATGGCAACTCCACTTTACGACTCCGAGATTTTGGGTAAATTGTGGCACACTAAGGGGTTCGATAAGTGGGACATGATCGGGATATCTAGGGTGGAGGACATGATGTTGCGAGGGGAGGTGAAGTCTTTTGCCCAACTACAGACGGAGTTCCAGCTGGGTGGAACGGAATATTTTCGGTACGCTCAGCTGCGACATGCACTCCTGTCCGCCATGCCGGAGGGGGAGGCAATTCCAGAAAGTTCTCCCCTGGAAGACCGGGTACTTGACGGCCACATGCCGGACAGCGCTATTTCCCTGACGTATAAAAAATTGATTAATATTCGCACGGACCTTCTCCTGGGGGTGAGAGATCAATGGGTACGGGACGGGATAGAGATCGACGACGAGGACTGGCAATGTGCGATGTCATCCCCCAAGGAGGTTGCTATCCCCGCCCGGCTTCGATTGGTGCAATTGAAGATCCTGCGCAGAGTCTACGTCACTGGCCCCAGATTAATACACATGGGACATTCGGTTGATGGCCTCTGTCGGCGGGGCTGTGGCGCTCTCGCCACCTTCATTCATATCATTTGGGAGTGCAGTGTGATAGCTTCCTATTGGAGGCGGGTGCACATGATCATGAGTGCGGTGACCGGGGTGGAAGTACACGCGGAGGCCCGGAGATGCCTCTTAAATATCTGGGGTCCAACAGATTAGAACACTGCACAAACCCAGTGGGTTACCCTTGGGAATATGGTCGCAAAGCGGGACATTGCACAAATGTGGGGAGCGACAACAGCCCCGAAAGTGGTACAGTGGAAGGCCAACATGGATTGGTGTATGTTCCGAGAAAAGACTGTGTATGTAGCCAGGGGTAAACCCAAAAAATGGCAGAAGGTGTGGGGGGCTTGGAACGAGTATAGGGGTGACATCTGCATACCACCGGAATCCGCCCCACTGGAAGAACACTTGACCCCATAGCCTATAACTCCAACTGACGATTTTGTATCACTGCTATCCTGTGATTCCCTCCCCCCGTGGTTCTATGTGTCCATATTGTTCAGAACCTAACTGTTATCATTGTGCCTAGCCGACTCCTTGATTAGGCCCCACTACATAATGGTTTAATTGCCTTCTTCTTAGCGCTAGTTTTGGCGCCTCTTTCTGTACTTGTTCCTTCTTCATAAAAATATAAAAAATGGAAAATCATAACCTTCACATGTTCTGTTACCTTGCCTCTTGCACTTTGATCTATTGCTTTTTGAGTTGCTGCCTAGCCTCCGGGATGTAAGGCTGAATAGCTGTGTGCACTATTTGAAAATAAAGGTTTTAAAAATTTTTTTTTTTAAAAAGAATCCTTTATTTATTTATTTATTTATTTATTGCTATTTGTATAGCGCAGCGTTTACCCGTAGGCGTCTTGGCGCTTGATGTTTGCAGTAATCTAGATGATAATCAGTTCTCTACGATTAATCCTTGTTGAGTTATTGAGTAAACAGCCATGTTTTGAGTTTCCTACGAAATTGAAGCAGTGTTGGACAGATTCTGATGTCCAGCGGAAGAGTGTTCCACAATTTTGGTGCGGCGACTGTAAAGCGACGGTCGCCCCAGGATACTGTTTTCACGCGAGGAATCACTAATAGATTGTTGTTAGAGGACCTAAGTTGACGGGAAGGCTGATATGGTCTCAGTTGCTCTCTCAATGAGTGTGGGCCCTGTCCATTAAGTGTCTTATAGACAATGCATAATGATTTAAATTTGATCCGGTTCTGGATCGTCAGCCAGTGAAGTCGCTTTATTGCATCTGAAGTGGAAACATGTTTGGGAATTCCGAAAACCAGGCGGGCTGCAGCATTTTGCACTGATTGTAGTTTTCTTAGGACTCTGATTTGTGTATTCAGAAATAATCCGTTGCAATAATCCAGTGGCGATAAGACCAAGGAACTAACTAAGGTCTTAATAGCCGCCACTGGAAGGTAAGGACTGATTTTTTTGATCATGCGGAGTTTATAGTGGGCTGTGGAAGCCACTTTATTTGCATGGTCCATGAAATTGAGGCCATCATCAAAGATGACACCCAAATTTCTAACCTTGGAAACAGGTTTGGGAATGGCTCCAAAACTGGCTGGCCACCATTCGGCTGACCAGCTCGGAGAAAGAGGGCCAAATATTACAACTTCAGTCTTTTCTGAATTAAGTTTTAAACAGTTGGTATTCATCCAGTCTCCTATCTCCGTCATTCCCCTTTGTAGACGTTTGGCCACTTCTGGTCCATCTCCCCTTATAGCCATGACCAATTGCGTGTCGTCCGCATATGAGGTGAGGCCCATCCCATGTGCCTTGATGATATTGGCAAGGTCCGACACATAGATGTTAAATAGTGTCAGACTGAGGGATGAGCCTTGAGGTACCCCACATGGCAGCGACAGCTTGGCAGATTGGTAAGGTCCTAGAGTGACTGCTTAAGTTCTCTCAGAAAGAAAAGTGGCCAGAAGTTCCTTGGCTGTTTGGCAAATGCCCATCTTCTCGACACGGTCGACCAGAATCTTATGGTCGACCGTGTCGAACGCTGCTGAGAGATCAAGCAGTATCAAAACTGCAATTCCGCCAAGATCTCTAATTCGGCGCACATCGTCAGCGGCTTTGATTAGTGCCGTTTCTGTCCCATGATATTTCCGAAACCCGAATTGGGTGTCGTCCAGTAGACTGTGCCTCTCAATGTAATCTGACAATTGAGTATTCATGGCCTTCTCTACCACTTTGGCCAGGAAAGGCAAACTGGCAATTGGCCGATAGTTTTTTAATTCGGTCTTGTCTGCTCCTGGTTTCTTTAAGAGAGGTTTAAGCAGCGTAGTTTTTAAGAACTGAGGATAGTTTCCTGAGCAAAGTATGGAGTTACATACCTGTGTCAAGACAGGAATTATTGAATCCATCACTGGGGGGAGGACCGAAAATGGGCAAGGATCAAGTATGGATCCAGACTTAATAGTTGAGACAATGCTCAATGTTTGGTCATCAGTTATAGGTTTGAAATTGGGAAAGATTGGAGTTTGGTGTTTAGTCAGGATAGAAGGCTCTGTTTGGATATGTGAAGTTTCAGTTGATTTGCAGGAAAATGCCTGGTAGATGTCGTCTACTTTTGAAAAGAAGAAATTTGCCAGTGCATCACACATGATTTGGGATGGTGGTGGTGTTAAATCTTGGATATGGCCTGAGAGGGATTTAGTTATTTCATAAAGCTTTCGGCTAGAATTTTTAGCTTGCTCTATTTGATCTGAATAGAAAAGTTTTTTTGCTGCTATAATCATATTTTTGTAGACGGTAAGAGATTCTTTGTAGCGTGTCTTACAGGTCTGGTCGTAATTTTTCCTCCATTGCCTTTCTAGTTGTCTATTCTGTAGTTTTTGTGTTTTTAATTCTTCTGTGTACCATGGGGCCGTGGGAGCCGATCTATTCTTGGAGATGGTCTTAGTGGGAACAAGAAGATTTATGGCCTGGCTTAGCCAATCATAGAACCGCTGTGTTGCTGCAGCCGAGTTAGGTGGTATACTCGGTCTGGTAGTATCGAGCTGTTTTATTAGGTCAGGCTGTTTGATGTTATGCCAGGCTTTAATGGGGCCCTGATGATTCATTGCGGTTGTCTGATTTGCAGGGTTGGTTATAGTTAAGGTAGAGAATACTACGTAATGATCTGTCCACGTCATAGGTAGGATATTCGAGATCTGTAGGCCTTGTGCGTTGGTAAAGATCCCATCTAAAATATGTCCGGCCTGGTGCGTAGAAGCTGTAATTAGTTGTGTAAGTCCCATAGTCTGCATATCTGAGATGAGAGTAATGGTGTCTCTGTCATTTTCTGCATCTAAGTGAAAATTCAGATCGCCCAACACTGTCATTGGATTTTCTAATGCTAGGGTCTCTAGTATAGAGCTTAAGTTGGTCAGAAAGGCAGTCCTGGCTCCTGGAGGTCTGTACAGGAGTAACCCTTTAAAATTATACAGGGGAGTAAGTTTTATTGAATATCGTAGGATTTCACACGAGGTGTCTGGTATGTTTGAGGTCAAGACTTCAAATTTGTCTCTAGCTATAATCATGTTGTGGCGCTCAACTCTGATTGGATAAAAAGCAATTGTGTGGCAATCCAAAGTTAAATCATGATACATCTACTAGTAACTCAGATTTATGAACCGCAGGGTTATGCCAGATTAATGAAGTGCAAGACTGCATAGAAGACCTGCATATCTTGATGAATATGTCAGCAGGGGAAAACAACTGTTACACTGCATGCGTTACAAAGCATGCTTTCACCTCACACGCCATTACAACGAAAATGGCTTGCTGTAGGGGGTATAAGGTGTTGGATTTAACTCAAACATCTTCTCTACTGTTGCACAGACTGGAGTTGGAATAGTAAATGATACTATTCCAACATCCAGCGCAACCCCAACAGCAAGTCGGGTAAAAAATTGCGTTGTAACGGCATGAAGGGTAAAAGCATACGTTGTAACGTCATACAAACGTCAGCAGGTAATTATTTTACTAATGTTTTTCCTATTCATCATTTAATTTTTAATTAATGTATTCAGTAGGTAATTATTCCACTTATGCTTTGTTAGACAAGATAAAATATAATGTATATTGACAGGTAATTTCTGTCTTCATATCTTACATATTTCTAAAGATGTTTTTGCATTTCAAACTTTGTTTATATAATGTATTCAGCAGGTAATTATTCCACTTATGCTTTCTCATAAATTGTTTATCTTTTATACATCTTACAGATGTATTTGTGTCTTCATATCTTAAAGGGGTCTAATGATGTTTTTGGTTCGAACTTTGTAAGAAGGGAGAAGTGACGTATCTCTCTCACTCTGTGGTACGATTCTTGAATCATCAAGTTCTCTATTTGATCCAATTGTGGAAGGTTATACAGGCTGAAATGTTATAAGGTTTGGCAGTTGTTCTGACTGTTATTGCTGAGGCGTTCAATAAATGATGCGCTCCATTTAATTCGACTTACCAGTTACTTGTAGTCTTTATTTTGGCCACTGCGTTAGCATTTTGTGAGCAGTCATGCCATTCCATAAACTAGCCGAAAATGTTTTTGGAGGGCGCACAGCGATAGTTGGGAAGGTTTTGGAGAAGATTTATTTTCCACCCACCACCAATAGAGTCGACCAACTAATGGGACTAAGACCAACCAGCACGTTTGAAGCCCCTACGAGTTCATTGTAAATTAAAAATATTTTTTAAAGGATAGTTAGGAAATAGGAAATAAATTAACTTTAATGATATAAAATAGATATTTCAAAATATTGCAACTTTTTAAAATGTTAGGTTTACTATAATTAGTTAAATAGAATATTGAAAAAATATATTTTGATATGTTTTACTCAAAATTTCAGTTCCCACTATTTTTTGTTAATTTTGATTTTAAAACTCTAAATTATTGTAGCATCAATTTTAGCTTTAGACATTTTTGTCTATAGATATATTTTTAAGTCAATATTCAGATATTTAATCCTTCAGGTCCTTTTCACTGGCCTTATGCTTTCTTTTTCTCCCCATGCCCTCCTCTCTGGGTCCTACTTGCCATGATGATTGAGGAATTCTCTGGTGTTTTGCTAGGATGCTCACAAACAATCTGATTTCAGGTTTTCGGCTGCCCGAAGTAAGGTCAACCGTTTCCTGAAGCCACACGGTCACCACACAGTAACATGTGATAGCCAAGTGCCCACAAGAGACTGGTACCTTCTGAGGAGAAAAGCCAAAGGCGTAAAAACATCCTTGCTAGATGAAGATGTGAAATGATTGAAGAAAATATGGAATCAGGAATCAAACAGTGGAATTCTACTGGAGTGAAGAGTCAGGAGCAGCATGAGGAGAGAGTGAGGAATAAAGCAAGGGAGCACATATTATTTGCAATGCACTCTCCAAAAAGATTGAAGTCTTTATATAGCAAAGAACAGGTAAAGGAAGAGAGATCAAACACCATATGACAGGAACCACAATGGTTTGAAAAATACAAGTAGGAACAAAAGGAAGAGACAGTCATGATGGGAAAAGCAAAGAGAACAAAAACATGAGCTGGACTAGGTGCTGTGTAGGCTTAATAGGCAGCAACAAACTCTCAGGACAGGGTATTGCCGTTTTAGAGCTGTAGAGGCAAGAAGACCACTAAAAGAGAAGAGAAAAAAACAAGGAGGAATGTAGGGGGCTTGATGATTAGTTCCACAACCCTTGTTCTCATTTGAGTTTTTACCTATGGGGTGAATCTCACCTCTGAGACGAGAGAGATTATAAGTTCTGAAATGTAAGACCCGCCAAAGCTCAGCTGGCCTCCATGAATTGGCTGGGTTTCCCGGCCTCTTCATGTTTGTGTCCTGTTTCAACTGAGACATGGATGTCAAGACTGTACGGACCCCTCCTGAGATTATAGTTTGTCTTTTGATTCTTTGGATTCTTCCCATACTGGGCCATGTAGGGGATCCGAAAGTCTGTGGGAACATCAAGCATGCAGAGATTGCAATTGATCCTTAGCTCCGGAAAGTTGTGCAGCACATCCTGTAAGCGTCCCATGGCCCCTGAAATAAGGAAACGATTACTATGCTTGCATAGTCACAGCATCTTATTTATCTACTTCCTTGTTGTGCTGAAGTGTGTCTGCTACATGCATGTCAGCTAGAGGAAAATGTTCCACATATCTGCTAATTTTCAGTTTTGTCTTGTGGATCGAGGAGAACCTTCAGCTGTCCTCTGGGGCTATTTAGGCACCACAACCTGATAGTGCGAATATACCAGGTAGATGAGGTGACATTTTCTGAGCAGTGATGGATTGACTCCAGCATTTTATTATAGACATCTTTTATATGCTGGTAGGATAGATAAAGACAAGGTAATGGGGATTTCATGCTGAATTATTTGCTTTTGCTTGTATGTGGGAAAATTTTGCCTCAAAATGCCATGTGTATTCACCCTTGTCAAGCACTTCAAGAACTCCCTTGACCAAGAGAATGCAGGGCAGAGGTAGCTATGAAGAGAATCATGGGCAAAGACTCCTCTTCTTGCAATTTCATCTGTCCACATTAGAGGTCAGGACAATGTGCAATAGCATATTGCTTCAATATTCTTAGACCCTGTCCTTATCCTCTACATTTCAGAAGGTGTGTAGAAGGTATGGTCCCCATTTATGGATATATTTGCCTAAAAAAATTAATGCTCTGCTAATTTCTGTTTCCATTATCAAGAGAGAGTTCAGTATGCATGTATATTAGTGAAGGCCCAGGGGGTTACGGTAAGCTTCCCTTGTGTTTTCTCTAATTCCAAAGCACCTTTGCTAGTTCAAGGAGTTGAAGTGATAGTAGTAGTCCCTTTTAGGCCCTGTAGATCCTGGTCCTCCTGCTTTGGTCTCTAGTTTTTCTTTCTTGGATTCTTCCACTATTCCCATATCTTCTCAGAAGCTCAATTGTACCTCTCAGACTGTCTGTATCATCATGGACGTTGAAAGGTTAAGCTTAAAGAAGAAGGGCCTCCCACTTCATCTGGCAACATCTAGTCAAGGGTCTAGGAGACTTTCTACCTTGTAATTACATTCCATACACTGGACTCCTTTCCACAAGTGATGTTCCTTGCATTCTTTGGGATCAGTCCATCTTACTCATTCCCTTTCTACCATGAATTCTCAATGGTGGGCGGTAAAATAATTTTACCTGATGAACCATTTTTAGGGTGCTGTTAACTTGGTGATCCGCCCGCTATAACTCCCCGCCAGACGGCGATTTACCCCCGCCACATTAGTATGGCGAGGGGTTCTGCGGCAGACGGAAAGACCGTCTGCCGCTTTTCCGCCCGCAGGCAACTGTCGCGATTACCTGCCAGGCGGAAAAGGCCCATAATATGGTGGCGGTGCCTTGCAGGCACTGCCATCCATATTATGATGTGTGCGGTAGAATGCCTTTCCATGGCGGATACTCCGTCATGAAAAGGCATGCGGAGTTCACTTTGGGGGCCCATTGCGGGCCCCTGGGGGATGGGGGAGTGGGTGGCTGCACTTGGGGGTTACCTATGGTACCCCCCACATTGGCATACACAAGGTGGCAAGCACCACGCGGTGCCTGTCACGTTGTGCATGCCAATGCACAACATGCATATTCAACATTGTGGCGGGTGCTGCTTACAGCACTGCCAGCCACAATGTTGAATATGCGGCATGCAACCGTCATGGTGGCGGTCGCATCCTAATGGGCACAGCAGGACCGCCGTACCTCTGGCGGTCGGTCCCGTTTACGGTACAGTGTCCGCCTGCCATCGAAATGGCTCCTTGGTATCTAGGCTTTTCAAGAATTTCTTTCTTTTTTAGAACTTCTCATCCTACAGCTTCCTTTGAAATGTTCAATTAACTTGTATAGGTCTGCAATCACAGAACGTCTGCTGACTACTGATTAGAAATTCTTTTCTTGCAAGGCATCCTTCCTGAAAGCTATCAGCAGCCTGGAAGGTGGGTGAGCTATCAGCTCTAATTGGTCCTTCTCCTTTTTTATGTTATTGGAGGCATGAGTGATATTGAGATCTGATCCACCCTTAATTCTGAAGGATAATTCTTCCGTTCATATCTCACGGGAAATCATTCTACCTACTTTCTTTCCTTTCCCATCTGAAAAGGAATATTTATTAAATATCCTTGATATTAAAAGAGCTTTATTGATTTATCTATACAAGTCCAGGGCATTTAGGAGATCTGATAATTTAGTTGTGACTCTTTTTTTATCAAAATCTTTTTTTTAGGCTTTACAATGATATACAACCATAGAATCACTTCTGAGCACAATTCCTACACCAAAAGTTACAGATATCTTAGTATGACACACAGCTTTTCAAAAAGGTCTCAGCAAATCATACTTTTTCTTCAGATAGATGCAAGACCCCTCTTAGAGAAACAAATGCAGATATGCATCACTTGTTCTTGCTCAGGTTCCAATAGAACTCACAAGGAAAAAAGGAACACTATCTGTAGAGAACAAAAGGCGAACAAATAAGGATAAAGGAAACAACATAAAAAAACTTTTCCGTGGTGTTTCGTGTGAACGAGCCGAGGTTTGGGGGAACAGGGAGTGGCACAGAGGGGCAGGGGGCTCACTAGGTCTAGAAGAGGTGTAGAGCACGCAGTCTGGGACCACAGGCGAACAGCGGCAGCCCCTCCAACAGGTAGCTCACTAGAGGGCTCCCGATGTAATCAAAGCCCCTGCGTGAATCATCATCTGTGTCCATTATCCTCTCAGGTGCCAGTGCACGCCATAACCAGGCATGCCATTGGGTAAGGGAAGGGTCCTCCATCTTCTTCCAGGCAGAGGCTATTGCCATTTTAGGTGCTACCTGGCATAACTACATAATGGAGCGATCTCCTTGGGTCTGATACTTCAAAGTAGAGTCCCTTACCCCCAGGAGAGCATGTTCCACTGTATGTGGGATGGGATACCCCAGAATTTGCTTTATTTGGGAAAGAATCTCTTTCCAGAAGGGTTGGATGGAGGGGAAGTCCCCCCAAATGTAACGGAAGTCCCCTAGCAACCCACAGCCCGCCAACATTTGTCTGTAGTATTTGGGAATATGGAGTGTTGTTTCTGGGGATGCAAATACCATTCATACATGACTTTATAGTGTGCTTCTCTCAAAAACATGAAACAATTCAGTTTTACGATATCTTTGTGTAAGGAGCCCCACTGTTTCTTTTCTAAGGGTGCGGGTGGCAGCGCATCACAGAATTTCCTAAGCTGTTGGACCAGTTGAGGGCCTGCTGTCGAAAGTAAAGCATACAGGAAGGATATGCAGCCCTTGGAAGTGGCGCCTGATTGCATGAATTTCTCCACGGGGAGCAGATCACCTGTCGCCGCCAGCCGCACCTGGGGTTACTGCACCCAGTGTTTTAGTTGGGGTTAGTGATATTCTCCTGTGGGCGGTAGCTTAAAACAAAATGCACATTCCACAAAGGAGCACAGGTCACCCTGTGAACCAAGTCGGAGAGCATGAGTCATCCACCCTCTCTTCATCCGTCAAAGGGCCCTTCTAGTAATGCTGGGGGAAATCTGGATTAAAATGAATGGGGAAGTAGGGAGTGGGGAGGTCCTCAGAGGCAGCATCTTGGTAACAGTGTCCCACACATGGAGGGCGGTCTAAGGTATATATTCAATCAATCAATCAATCACAGCATTTGTATAGCGCGCTACTCACCCGGAAGGGTCTCAAGGCGCTTGGGGAAAGGGGTCCGCTACTGCTCGAACAGCCAGGTCTTGAGTTGTCTCCTGAAGGCGAGGTGGTCCTGGGTCAGCCGGAGGTGGATGGGGAGGGAGTTCCATGTCTTGGCCGCCAGGTAGGAGAAGGATCTGCCTCCGGCGGTGGCTCTTCGGATGCGTGGTACGGTTGCGAGGGCGAGGCTGGTAGACCGTAGCTGGCGGGTGGGCGTGTAGAAGGTCAGGCGGTCGTTGAGGTACTTGGGGCCCAGGTCGTGGAGAGACTTGTGTGCGTGGGTGAGGAGCCTGAACGTGATCCTCTTGTCAACGGGCAGACAGTGCAGGTCCAACAGGTGGCCGGAGATGTGGCTGCGTCGGGGGATGTCCAGAATGAGTTGAGCGGAGGCGTTCTGGATGCGTTGGAGTCTTTTCTGTAGCTTGGCTGTAGTTCCGGCATAGAGGGTGTTTCCGTAGTCCAGTCGGCTGGTGACGAGGGCCTGGGTGACCGCCTTCCTGGTTTCGGTCGGGATCCATCGGAAGATCTTGCGAAGCATGCAAAGGGTGTGAAAGCATGATGAGGATACGGCATTGACTTGTCTGGTCATCAAGAGGGAGGAGTCCAGGATGAAGCCCAGGTTGCGTGCGTGGTCTGTTGGCTTGGGGGTGGTGCCCAGGGCTGGGGGCCACCAGGAGTCGTTCCAGGCGGAGGGTGATGGTCCCAGGATGAGGACTTCCGTCTTGTCTGAGTTCAGTTTCAGGCAGACATTACGCGGTCTTTTGTGTTTTGGTTTCCAAGGGAGGTCCCATATAGTTCTACCCGCTACCTGTCTGTCCATATGGAGCCCTGAGGGACCAATCTACCATTGCCCTTCAGCTGGTCTGCTTGAAAGTACAGGCGAAAATCAGGAAGAGACAACCCACCCTCCGAATGTGGTCTAGTAAGGAGCTGCTGGGATAGACGTGCCCTGTATACCTACAAAATGAATTTGGTTATCATTTTCTTCAACTTCGGGAACCTTGTTTTATCTACTGTAATTGGGAGACCCTGGAAAAATTAAAGGAGTCTGGGTAGGACATTCATCTTAGTTGCATTTATCCTGCCTATCCAAGAAATAAATGCAGAGCCCCATCTCTGGAAATCAGCCTGGAGCTTCCGCAACAGGGGGGGAAATTGGCCTTATAGAGGTCAGTTAGTTTAGGGGTAATTTAAAAAACCTAAATAGGTGGTTTCTTTATGTATTATGTATGCAGCAGAAGGGGGACGCGTCCTCGACCCTTGCCATCGCAGCTTGAGACAAATTTAAATTAAGTAGAAAAGATTTGGATAAATTGGCTTTGAAACATGCTGCCTTTTCAAAGAGGCTTTGGTTAGCCGGCAGCGATGTCGATAGGTCTGTAATGGGAAGCAGAGCAGTTGTATCCTTCATCTGGGCCAAATTTGACCCCATGAATAGCAGGGTTAGCTCTTATCCCTGTTGCAAATGGTTCTATGCAGAGGGTGAAAAGCTTAGAGGAGAGGGGGCAACCCCGCCTCGTCCCCCTTGAGAGCGGGGTGATGTCTGATGCCTTGCCGTTCACAAGAACTCGGGATCTGGGGCAGTGATAGTTAGCCTGAATCATGCCAATAAAAGACTTGCTAAACCCGAAGCAAGCAGGTTGCAACACAGGAAGGCCCAGTCAACCCGGTCAAACGATTTCTCCGCATCCAATGACAGGATTACCACTGGAAAATGCTTGTTTTGCACTTTATCTATTAAATGTATGATCCTGCGCAGGTTATCATGGGTTTGTCGACCCTTGGTAAAGCCCGATTGGTCGGGATGATATAGCGTGAGTAGGACGTTCTCTAGCCGGTTGGCCAACCTTTTTTAGTATAATTTAGCATCTAAATTTAAAAAAGTGCTATGGGTCTATAGGACGCACATAGTTGCGGATCCTTCCCTGCTTTAGGAATTATTGTAATTAGTGCTTCTCCCATCGACTGGGACACCTGTTGCTTAGCAGCTATTTAATTGAAGAAGTTTGTCAGATGTGGGGCCAACTCCGCCGCAAACGTTTGGTAGAAGTGAGCTGTTAGCCCATTGGGGCCAGGGGCTTTCTGGAGTGTGAGGGAGTCTATTGCTTTTTGCACCTCTTCTAACGTGGTAGGTGCGCTAAGCTCACTATTGATGGGGGCGAGAACCTGTGGTAGTTCCAGTGAGTCCAGGAAGCGGGACTGAGCTCGCTCAGATAGGTGCTCCGCTGTACAGAGTGATCTATAGAAGTCTCGGAATGCGTTCGCCTTCCCTCCCTTGCTAGAATGTATGATGCCCGTGCCATCGACAATGTGTTCAACATATTCTTTCTCCTGTTTTGCTCTGAGCTGTTACGTCAACCGCAAGCCTAATTTTTCAACTCTATCAAAGCCCCAGGCTTGAAGGCCTAGGATTTTCTATTCTGCCCTGTTGTTGTATATTGCTTGTAGTTTCCCCCTCGCTGCTGTCACCCTTCTCAGGGTCTGAACCGAAGGGCCCTCCTTTTGTGTTTTTTCCACCTCCCAAAGTTCTATTTCTAATAGAAGCCGCTCTACTGTCTGCTGTTGTTTAAAAAAAGTAGCCATGGAAATGCATTTCCCCCCCCAACGCCCTAAATGCATCCCAGTTGTTTACATGGGTTGTGTCCATGGGGTCATTAGTGATATAAAAAATCCTTTATTGCCTTTCACAGATCATCACGGAGCAATCTGTCTCTAGTTAAAAAATTGGGGAAGTACCATCTAGCAAGTTTAGATCGCGGGGCTGTGTGACTCTTTTTATATTAGTTAGAGGTAAGAAGGTATCCAAAATGATAACAAGGCGTGAATTAAGTAAATATTACATTGGTATATTGAGTATAGGAGGCTCTTGTGTTAGAACACATTAAAGAAGATCTCTGCATCTTGGGTTGAGTTTCATAGTGCTCTTATAAGAGAAAGGTAGAGCTGGGACATGGGCTTCAGAACCTAGTTTTTTGGACATTACTGTTTGCAGAAAATGTTTTATATTGAGGAGAATTTTGGTTAGGGTGTTCTTAATGCTTTGACATTATAATTGCATTGAAATATATTATTTTGGATTTCTGTAGTGTCTGTAATAATGCAAGATTTAATTAACTCACTAATATGCATAAAGAAATTCATGTTCAGGTTTGTTTCTTATCAAAGGCTGTTTAGGCTTAGCTATACCTCGTAAGTAATGACCGGGTCAAGGGTGAGTGATTCAGAGGTAATGTCCTGCTCACTTACCGGTAATTGTTGTCACTCTTTGTACAACTCATTCTCGTTCCCGTCATTTGTACCCACCCACCTTCCCTTTCTTCTGTGTCTGTGAATGTCCTTGGAATGTGACCAAATGATGCTAGGAATGCCTGCCCTGTTATGGTGACAAGCTCAGGGTGGGCTTGGCTTGCTTTTTTAACATTGCTGATATTTCCTGAATCATAGATGGGATTCATCAAAGCAATGACTGGTAAGAGAATGAGTAGGACTAAAAGAAATTAAGATTATTGGTAACACAACTATAAATCCTGTTATGCTATGGCATGCTTCTGGTGCTCTGCAATTTTTTTAGATAGCTCCCATTAGGGACATGCATAACAGTCAGGGAGGTGCTGATCACCAGCCAACTCAATGATGGAAACGCACTCTATGTCGACATTCTGGAGTATTTTTGAGGAAACTCCAGGCTACTCAAAACACTGTGGCATCGCTAGGTCTTAACATCCCTGTCTGCAATTCCTCAAATCTACCTCTGAAAACCGTTCACTGGCTACTCATGCACAAACAGGCTCTAGTCAACCTTGTGAGCCACAGACATAAGGGGATATTTGGCACCAGGCCATGGTATCAAATAAACAGAGCCTCCTTCTGCAAACAGCACGTGTCCTTTGCTTGTCCCGCCCTACCACTGACCCTCATTCCCCTCATCTACCACTCCAGAACCAGTGGCTGCCCTTTCTCTTTCCTGGCAACACACCATTGGAACACTCTACTCCAAGACCTGTGACTGACAGAGAATGTCATTTCCTTTAAGAAACAACTGAATACCCGCTTTTTTTTTGGTTAGGTTTCTCGACCGCCCTTTTGAGTTTTTACACTGCTTTCCATTCCAGATTCAGTTTTCTGTTTGGGAGGTTCATACCCCACAGCACCAGGATACACTTTTGGGGGTAAGTTGACATTATATAAATACAAATAATATAACATTAGTTGCCCATCTGTGCTAGCCAAAGGTCTCTTTAAAGCATTTGGAGGCCAATTTAGATGGAATTAGGGAAGACTCTAGAGGTAAGAATTATGCTACTTGATGTCTGTGCCTGCTTAATTCCAAGGCCACCCTATTGTATATCAAAGATGAAAGGGCCTAAAAGAAGAAGATAGAAGGGAACATGAAAAAGAGAGGGCTACAGGAAAAGGGCAGGTGAGAGGGAAGAAACTAGTGTGATGTTAGCTTCAATATAGCTTATGCGTAGATGGGGGAGCAGGAAAGGGAATGAGTGGAAAGGGAACAAGGAAATAACAACCATTGGAAAGGCCAATAGGTCAACCTTGTGAATGCACTGTCAAGCCAGACCTAAAAATCCAAGTAGGTTAACAACTGTCCTATTTCCATTTGTGTTGTGGCCACAGAAAGACAAACACCGCAAATTATCTTGTTATCTAAGACATATAATAGTACTATAATGTCATGTTTGTGCCCCTGAAAGTTCAACCTCAGGCAGCTGAATAAATAAACAAAATGATCACAGCTGTGTGAGGGGCAAGCACTTTTTTGTTGAAAACGCACAACTACTGTCCAATCGAAACATGTACTCATAGGGGTCGATTCCGATCGGGAAAAAAGCGCTCCGAATCTTCGTACGGAGCGTTTTTCCCCGTACGAATCATACTCGTAAACGTCCCCGTACGAATCTTCAAGTACGATCCCAACCCAAAGCGACACTCCGTACGACTCGTAACAAACTCCGTACAAATCGAAAGTACATACGAATTGCATTCGGGTGACGCTTCACGCTATGGCCGAACGTAAATAGACCGCGTCATCCGCACCAGGAAGTACGATCCACGTTGAAGGCACTCCGTACGGCTCTTTTGCTGCGAGAGCTGAAAACTGCTGTAAAAGCCCGAACCGCACCCCGGTACGCGACAAACAAGACATGAACCCCATCGTCCGTGTCATCCCAGTCCTGTACGCCCACCACCTCGTTCATAGAAACCGACGACGGCACAGACGGTGAGTACAATGAACCCCAACAACTGAAGTATACCTGTACGTGGCGCCACATGCGCACATCACCATTGCACGCCTGGAATGTTGGGTACGGTGCGCCACACGCTAACGCATATCACCAGTGTAATAGCGAGACGTGCCGCACCTACGCCATCAACCTTGGGGGGTACTATACGCTACCGCATATCACCGGTGTAATAGTGAGACGTGCCGCACCTACGCCATCAACCTCGGGGTACGGTGCGCCACACGCTACCGCATATCACCAGTGGAATGGTGAGACGTGTCGGAGCAGCACGAGGGGTAGGAATGATGATTTCTTTCTTTGCCGGACATTAACCGCGCAGAACACCCCTCGTCTGCAAGCTCATGGGGCAGTGAAAATTACCGATAATAAGACCACATCAGGTCCATTTTTTGGTACTCATTGTATCCATTTCGCTTCACATGGGCCAACTCATGCCCCGAAGCACAAACAGTCAGCTTATTTTTGTTGTCCTGTTTGTCGGACAGTAGGCATATCTCTGTAGAACTGAGTAGTTATGAGTAGGGATCACTATTTGGTCCTGATGAGTAAGCAGTAGGGGACTGCTTACGAAACATGTCGACTAGGTAACAGCTAATGCTCTACCTCACAACCCCTTCTTAATGTTCCCAGCTAGAGAAGTGAATAAAATAATTTTTTCTACTAAGCCAGGGAATTTTTAAACTTTTTGTATTTTTTATATTCACTTTGTTAGGTCCCTACACTTTCACTGACACCTGTGCACCCACACATAGCCTCTGTCACAACCTAAGTGCTCCCGCGTAGTTCGTTTGGTCGTAGCACGCCCCGTCCCGTTATAGGGGCGGGAAGACCCCTATGATGAAGCATGACACTACTGGATTTTTTTAGTGTGTGAGGGGTATTTTAACAAGCACATTGTGCTCTCATCTTTCCACTTCTAAGAGAGAGCCTAGCACCGTTTAGAAAAAACTAAAAATTAACATAAAATATCATCACTTCCCTCACTTTTTTTGATAGAATCTCTTTGGTTATATAGTGTGGAAAACACACCCAGCAGTGCCCAGCACTGCCCAGTAGTGCCCACCAGCATGGGGTGTGTGTGGCTAAGACCCCCAGCAGTGCCCAGCAGTAGAGGGTGTGCGTGGCTAAGACCCCCAGCAGTGCCCAGCAGTAGAGGGTGTGTGTGGCTAAGACCCCCAGCAGTGCCCAGCAGTGCCCACCAGTAGAGGGTGTGTGCAGCTAAGACCCCCAGAAGTGCCCTGCAGTGCCCAGCAGTAGAGGGTGTGTGTGGCTAAGATCCCAGCAGTGCCCAGCAGTGCCCAGCAGTAGAGGGTGTGTGTGGCTAAGACCCCCAGCAGTGCCCAGCAGTAGAGGGTGTGTGTGGCTAAGACCCCCAGCAGTGCCCAGCCGTGCCCAGCAGTAGAGGGTATGTGTGGCTAAGACCCCCAGCAGTGCCCAGCAGTAGAGGGTGTGTGTGGCTAAGACCCCCAGCAGTGGTGAGACGTGTGGGACATACGTCAGAAATGTATTTGTATGTTGCGTCACATCTAAATGATGTGTGGAAAGCACACCCAGCAGTGCCCAGCACTGCCCAGCAGTGCCCACCAGCATGGGGTGTGTGTGGCTAAGACCCCCAGCAGTGCCCTGCAGTGCCCAGCAGTAGAGGGTGTATGTGGCTAAGACCCCCAGCAGTGCCCAGCAGTGCCCAGCAGTAGAGGGTGTGTGTGGCTAAGACCCCCAGCAGTGCCCAGCATTAGAGGGTGTGTGTGGCTAAGACCCCCAGCAGTGCCCAGCAGTGCCCACCGGTAGAGGGTGTGTGTAGCTAAGACCCCCAGCAGTGCCCTGCAGTGCCCAGCAGTAGAGTGTGTGTGTGGCTAAGACCCCAGCAGTGCCCAGCAGTGCCCAGCAGAAGAGGGTGTGTGTGGCTAAGACCCCCAGCAGTGCCCAGCAGTAGAGGGTGTGTGTGGCTAAGACCCTCAGCAGTGCCCAGCCGTGCCCAGCAGTAGAGGGTATGTGTGGCAAAGACCCCCAGCAGTGCCCAGCAGTAGAGGGTGTGTGTGGCTAAGACCCCCAGCAGTGCCCAGCAGTAGAGGGTGTGTGTGGCTAAGACACCCAGCAGTGCCCAGCAGTGCCCAGCAGTAGAGGGTGTGTGTGGCTATGAGTCCCAGCAGTGCCCAGCAGTAGAGGGTGTGTGTGGCTAAGACCCCCAGCAGTGCCCAGCAATGCCTAGCAGTAGAGGGTGTGTGTGGCTAAGACCCCCCAGTAGTGCCCAGCAGTGATCAGCAGTAGAGGGTGTGTGTGGCTAAGACCCCCAGCAGTGCCCAGCAGTAGAGGGTGTGTGTGGCTAAGACCCCCAGCGGTGCCCACCAGTAGAGGGTGTGTGTGGCTAAGACCCCCAGCAGTGCCCAGCAGTGCCCAGCAGTAGAGGCTGTGTGTGGCTAATACCCCCAGCAGTGCCCATCAATGCCCAGCAGTAGAGGGTGTGTGTGGCTAAGACCCCCAGCAGTGCCCACCAGTAGAGGGTGTGTGTGGCTAAGACCCCCAGCAGTGCCCAGCAGTAGAGGGTGTTTGTGGCTAAGACCCCCAGCAGTAGAGGGTGTGTGTGGCTAAGACCCCCCGCAGTGCCCAGCAGTGCCCAGCAGTGCCCAGCAATAGAGGGTGTGTGTGGCTAAGACCCCCGCAGTGCCCAGCAGTAGAGGGTCTGTGTGGCTAAGACCCCCAGCAGTGCCCAGCAGTAGAGGGTGTGTGTGGCTAAGACCCCCAGCAGTGCCCATCAGTCAAAGCATAAACATACCATGGTGAACCTCATTACCATCAGGAAATAGACACATGCTACAATACCCAAATCTGAACATCACAACAGCTCCCAGGCACACAGCAGTCAAAGCCATTATCAGAAAAGCAAAAGTACAGAACCAAAAATCAAAAGCTTTATTTAGCTGCACTAAAAGATAAAACATAAATATGAGTCCATGCTCACAGAAGGCCAATGGCCAGTCCAAATAATGTGGAAAAAAGGTTGTGGCATTCTGGATGTTGTCACACCCAAACTTGCCTGCACATAGAGTTCAATCGTCTGTGGAAACGGTGGGGGCATCATCTGGGGAATCCTCTGGCACCGCAGGGACAGGAGAGGGAAGGACAGGTGTAGTGGGTGCAGGTGGTGTGGATTCCTCCACACTGGTCGGTGCCTCGCTGAAAGTGGCTAAATATACTTGGCTGCACACTTCAGCCAGTTCAGAAAAACTACCACCTGAACCCGGGGACACATTGGGGGTAGAGGTAGAGGGCTGTGAGTCTGTTATCGTGGGTCTGTGGATGCATGTGTGACGTCTGTCCCCTCTCGATGTGGGTGTGCTACATCTCCTTGAGATTGGGTGCGTGGAGATTTGTGCTTTGTCTGCCGTGTGGGTGTGCTGGGTGTGTCTGCTGTGGTGTCTGACCTGTGGCGTCTGCGTGTATGTTGGACAGATATGGGAGAGGCTGAGGTGGATGGGTCTGAAGGAGGGGGGGGCAGATGCTGCAGGACGGACAGTGCTGCAGTCAGTGATGACTCTATGCCAGCCACACTCCGACGTAGATCAGACATGGCAGATGACATGCCCTCCATGAACGACAACAACTGTGTCATGATTTGTGTTTGTCCATGGAGGACAGTCAACATGGATGTCTGACCTACTTGAATCTGCCGGAGTAGGTCCACAGACTCAGCACTGAGGGCAACAGGGGAGACAGGGGCAGGGGCTGCGGTGCCGGGAACAAAGGAGACACGGGGGCTAACACGGACCCTAGGGACCCTAACAACTGGGAGGGTGGAGATGGTACTGGAGGAGGAGGGGACAGCCAAAGATGTAGAAGATGGCATAGCTGCATGTTCCCCCTCCTCCGGAGAGTCTGAAACCGAGCCGTCCGCATGGTAGGAGGTGTCGTCGTGCTCATGAGGTCCGGCCGTCTGACTCTCCTCACCCTCTGTGCCATTGCCTCCCTCTGACTCCTCAAAGCTGGTGGCACTGTTGCTGGGTCCCTCTGTCTGGTCCGCGCCTGTGTCTCCTCCAGATTGTGGTAATGATGCTGTTGGCAAGGAGAATAAGAAAAACATATCAGTCACCTGTACACATCACACATATCAGCTACAAATCATTTGGGCACATTTCTAAACATGGCATGCATCATGAGTGACATGCCACTGAAATCTGCACAATGCTAAGCCTAGTAATGCACAATTGTAAGAGACACAATGCTCAATGTATAGTAGGATACAAGTAACAGGCAAGGACACAATTTGTATGAGAGTCACAATGACGAGCCACTGCCTGACAACAGGATAGCTGATGATAAATCACTGTTCATTTGCCCACCCTGCCACCCAAATCCAGACCTGGTCATGTTTGGATCGCTTTGACCCTGTGCCACATGGGAAAATTCCTGCCGGAACTGCCATGTGATGCCATCCTGGGACCTGAAACAAGTGTTCCATCACCTCACACTGGCATCACAGCTGTCTACACCCAAACTCAAATTGTGTGGCTGACCATCAATATTATTTCCAAACAACCTGCAACATATTTTGAGAATATGCACACACGCACTGCCCAGTGTGAGTATGCACAAGCCAACATTAGTATACATGTACAGTGTGCACCTGTAGCTAACACATGAGAATTAGGAAGTTTACCATGGACAAAGGCCACTGAGGCTGACTAGTGCAGAAAAACATTTTGAGACTCCTGATCAGTGCCAAAATATGTAGAAGGGCAGACACAGTGCACAGGTGGTGCAACAGGTAAGGTACCAACAGGTATCACAGACCTCCCTCCAACATGATGATGTGCCAAGGAATATGCATACTAAGACATTGCACCTTAGGAGTACATGTGAAAAACAATTAATAGCCAAAGCGCTGGACAAATGTGGAGTAGGGCAAGGCATGTAAACAAGCATCTGCTGAATATGGGCCATTCTGCCAATGCATAAAGTGCCTGTCTGACCACCCCACCCCAACTGTCGGAGTGTTACCATGCCTCGGAGCACTGCAGTTAGCATGTGACACACATGACAACAAACAGACATGTACCTACCCCCTTCTTGCTACTGTCCCTCCTGCAACTGCCTATGGCGGTCTGGGAACACCACTTCCAGGACCCGGAGCATGTGGGGGGTGAGGTGGCCTGTGTCGTCAGGCTGGCGTGGAGCTTCGAGCTTGAGCTGGACCCTGGCGATATGGCGGGTCCAGCACCGGATGTCCTGCCACCTCTTCCTGATGTTACTGAGCCTCCTGCGAGGCCCCCCTCACTCCTGACAGCCCTGGCGATGTCCTGCCAGATGTCAGCCTTCTCATAGGCAGATACCTGTCACAAATATAAAGTGATACAACATCAGTGCACCTAGTCTATGTCCCAAAGACACACACTTGCACCAAATAGACAATGACAACAGGGCATAGGATGCTGACCACACTTGCATCATTGTCCATGTGTATGTGGCCTGTGAGCAAACAACAATGCACTACATGCCATTGAAAGGCTACAGATGCCATAAGGGGTGCAAACCACTCTTTGAGCATGGCACACACTGAGCAATATATGCTACATCAGGGTGCACTGCAGCACATGGCATGCTGTCACATACCCCACTACACCAAAGAACCCTCTTCAGACCACACATGCACACCCTGGCACAGCTCATCTGCTTGTCATTGTCAACAGTGTATACAACATCACTTAGCACATGCCACACCTTCGAAAGATGTGACACAGGCCTCATGCTAACTGTCCAAGTCATGCACACGGCGCAGCATGCCTGTCTCATCACATGGGTATAGCTGTGGCATACGTCATGCACCAGTCTTGCAAAATATCACCAACACAATTTGCCTGGTGACAAAGATCAATCACACTCTTCAATGTACAACACATCAAAGCATGCTTTTGTCCAACAAGCACACAGGTCATGAACAAATCCATCTACAGTGAGTACATTCATCTGTCATTCGTGGGGGAACACTGCAACAGCTCAGGAAACCATTCAAAAAGAACATGCAAGGTGTGGCACAGCAGAAAGTGTGATTCAAATTGCAGTTAATGTCACAGTTAGCACAATGCTGAGGAGCAGTAAACACTATTACACCACATCATTAACTGCATGTGAGATACCACACTGTACACACCGGCATTCACTCCAAACAACATAGCATCTCTTTACAATAAATACACAATGGCTGTAGTGTCACACACACAACAGGTGCACAGTCCAAGGTAGTGCACTCATCACTCACCTGCTCCTCTGGTCTCCCATACAGCTTGCTGTAGTTAGGCAGGAGGGCATCCAGCAGGGGCTTGTTCTCCCCCTCACTTAAGCAGGTGCCCTCTCCATGCTCAGCAAAATCATGGTCCTTAGGATACAGAGACAGCAGCTGTGTTGTCCACTCCAATGTTGTGCAGGCAAGTGCCCTCTCACAGCCACATGCTGCCTTATATCTGTGCTGCAGATGGTCTGTGAGTCCAAGGAGTACTGTGTGATAGGCCAGAATAGTTTGCATCCTATGTTTCATCCAATCCCATAACACATAAGGCCATGTCACACATTTGCATGGTTTAAAAACTGAGCCTGAGCTCAAAAACAACTTTTGAAACATTGTATAGTTTTGCCCAACTGAATTTTCCAGAACACCTGTAGAACACTCTCAAATCTCTGTTTCCTTGACAACCTGGCTGCATTCTAACCATTCCACTGTTCCCCTAGATGTTCTGTATGTATTTTCTAGAATCCCCACACAAGTATGGTGCGATTGCCATCGCAAATGCAACTCATTCAATGGTGAAACGACTCGTACACACGCACGTTCAATTGGAGTTAGCTCTGCTCGCGTATGGCTACAATGCAATAGGGAAATGACTCGTACACACGCACGTTCAATTGGGGTACGCTCTGCTCGCGTATAGCTACATTGCAATAGGGAAATGACCCGTACACACGCACGTTCAATTGGGGCACGCTCTGCTCGCGTATGGCTATAATGCAATAGGGAAACGACTCATACACACGCACGTTCAATTCGGGTACGCTCTGCTCGTGTATGGCTACAATGCAATAGGGAAATGACCCATACACACGCACGTTCCATTGGGGTACGCTCTGCTCGCGTATGGCTACAATGCAATAGGGAAACGACCCGTACACACGCACGTTCAATTGGGGTACGCTCTGCTCGCGTATGGATACAAAACAAAAGGGAAACGACTCGTACACACGCACGTTCAATTGGGGTATGCTCTGCTCGCATATGGCTACAATGCAATAGGGAAACGACCCGTACACACGCACGTCCAATTGGGGTACGCTCTGCTCGCGTATGGCTACAATGCAATAGGGAAATGACTCGTAAACACGCACGTTCAATTGGGGTACGCTCTGCTCGCGTATGGCTACAATGCAATATGGAAACAACCAGTACACACGCACGTTCAATTGAGGTACGCTCTGCTCGCGTATGGCTACAATGCAATAGGGAAACGACTCGTACACACGCACGTTCAATTGGGGTACGCTCTGCTCGCATATGGCTACAATGCAATACGGAAACGACTCGTACACACGCACGTTCAATTGGGGTACTGTGCGTTTTACATGCTCAAGTGAATGCATGTGTAGGCTGCGTTCATAAGCTCATTCATGGCACCATTGGAAGAGTGATACCAGGAAATCAAATGGCAGGCATGTAGGTGTAGGCTCATGTTGAGGATGTGGATGTACAGATTTGTATGGCATCCTTACATCAGCAGGCCCTAGGTGTGGCAGACAGTGATATAGCACAGGGATTGTGATCTTGTGGCACAGTTGATGTGTGAAGAGCTGTTGAGACATGTCATTAATCATGGTGCACATGTGTTTCACATACATTCAACACTTCTCACCTGAGTTACATCTTGAACATATTGTGATGCACATCAACACTGGTATGTCACACCATTCAGTACAGGCATCTGTTACATGATGACAGTAACATGCCCACTGTCACAGATGTCAAAGTGACGCCCAGCATGACCCTGTATGACCACGTCATGTGTGTGCCATGTGCGAGATTGTGCATGCTGTTTGTATACTGTCAAGTTTATCTGCTGTAGGAGCATCTATGATGGGTCTTTGCCGTGATGACAGGGTTTCACATGTACGCACACCATGCCACTTGTGCAAATCAACCGCTCATATGTGTGATGGCATCATAGACCATTTTTACCCAAACATACATTTCTGCAGTCTGATAATGTCCATGTAGTAGTTTTGCAAATGCACACCTCAATCACAATATGTCTGATATGTGCAAATGATTGCACATGTGATGTGGGTGTGTACATTGCTGTCAGCTGTCTGGATGTGCAGACAGCCTCCTCATGCAGTTCAGGTGACGTGTGCCACTGACGTGATACATTGTCCTGCTCACTCAGACCAGCCCAGCAGATCATTTGGATGCATGTCATGTCCATTCCACAGACAACAGGTCTATCAGTTATCATGGAGGAGTGACAGCCAGCTGGCACATGTGTCCTCAATGTGTAGCCCACGCCAGACTCAAAATTGATTAGATGCGTTTAAGCAGTGTTGATTGTGCCATGTACATTGTAATCGTCTTTGTCTGACAGTTGTACACATTTTTTCCTACATATGTTGTGCATGGCACCCCTTCTGCCAAGGCCGTTGCCAGACTTGAATGCCATGAGGGAACGTGATTGCATATGGCGTTACCACTTCACACAACAGTTGATTCAGGACCTGACGGACAGGCTGGAACCACATCTCCAACCACGACATAGGTATCCAACTGCGCTGACACCCAAGGTAAAGGTGATGGCAGCCCTACATTTCTTTGCCAGAGGTACGTTGCAATTTACCATAGGTGATGTGGGGGGATGTCCCAAACCATGTTAAGCCGGGTTTTACGTGATGTATTGGCTGCTATGTTGCTGCACATAGATGAATTCATAACATTCCCTACTCCTGAACAGTTGACGGATGTCAAGGGGGAATTCTATGCCCTGGGACGCATGCCACATGAAATTGGTGCGATTGATGGAACACATGTTTCTCTGGTGCCACCACAGGCTCAGGAGCAAGCGTACCGCAACAGGAAATATTACCACTCGATAAATGCCCTGGTGGTGTGTCTTGCCAACATGCTGATCTCCCATGTTTGTGCACGTTTTCCAGGATCGTGCCACGATGCATTCATCATGAGGCGTAGCAGGGTACCACAGATGATTCTGCAGCTGCACAACCATCGGGCATGTCTTGTCGGTGGGTAAACTGACTGTTACTCATGTATGTCCTATGTCATTATGTCCTTAACTGCATCATATTACACACTCATTTCCATGATGTCAATTTGCAGGAGACGCAGGATATCCAAACATGCCGTGGCTCATGACTCCCCTACGCAACCGCAGGACAGCTGCAGACCAGCGGTACAACAATGCTCATGGGCAGACCAGGCGGGTGATAGAGCGAACATTTGGACTCCTGAAGAGCCGGTTCAGGTGCCTCGACAAGACAGGCGGAGCCCTCTAATACACCCCACTCAAGGTGTGTAACATCTTCATGGTGTGCTGCATGCTACACAACATGGCAGTGGAGAAGGCCGTGCCACTCATCCTAGATCCTGATGAGCTGGAACATCCGCCCGATGAGGGTGAAGGGCTTGGCCAGGATGCCAGTGATGAGGAGGTTGAAGATGATATCTGGAGTGACCTCATCCACAACTTCTTTTCATAATGGTGAGTCCTAGGTGCATTTTGTTCAAGCATGCACCATAGAGTTGCATGGGTAGCATGCTGTGTGTCCAGCTGACTGTATGCAATGTCACTTTGATGTTTGTTGTGCAGTGTCACACAGGTGCAGATGTAATGCCACACACATACGTGCTATGTGTAAACTTGGAATGTACAAGTGTAGTACAACCTCAGTCTATTCAACATGACCATGTCTGAATGACATTATACTGAACTTGACCCCTTGTGTGCCTCTTATTCCCAGGTCGCCCTGCCTGTTGTCCGTTGGTGTCATCTTGGTCAGCCTGCTATTGCTTATGATGAAAGCAACATCAGCCGAATCAACGGAGCATGCACGGACATGTGGAAATGTCAGTTTGGGTAAGGAATTCATATAAGGCTGTTTTGCGTTGGTATGGTTTCAATTGTGTGGTACATGTTCATGCGCATGTTGTTGGACCATGCATACATGCAACAACATCATATTTCCAATTCCATGTAGCCCCACTCCCATGACAGGATAGTCAGCCTATCTGACAGTCATCTGTCGTTGAGTTTGGACTCTGGTGAATGCATCAATGTGTGTAAACATTGAACTGAAACATTGCATATACCATGGTTTGACATTGTGTGGGTGATCACAACCACGGACTCTGTGGGGGATTGCAGCCTCACTGTGTGCAGCAGGATGTGTCTGGATCATCCCCTCAACCTTGTGGGCCTGTACAGTTTGGTTTCCCAAAAACCAAGTCGTGTAGGTGTGGGCCGGTGTATGTCCCACATGTTAAGACAACTGTCCTGTGAGTCTGTGCATGGATGCGTTGCGCCTTGTGCCAGTATGTCATGTCACTGTCATGTTGTTACCTCAGTGCAGGTTGAGAATACTGCTACGCTAGCCTTCACAGTGAGTTGAAGTTCCGTTTCCATTCACTTGATGCCAGGTATGTTGCGCTGATGACATCACAATGGTGGGCTGAAGCACATGTAAATTATTCCATGGCACCAGTGGAGTGAAGTTCTTCACATGATTCTCTTGTCCCGTGCAGCATCTCATGGTGACGGTAGGGTTCTTTATGTGGCTTGGATCCTCATTCCTTGCTGTTGACTTAATTTCCACCTGCTTGTCATGTTTAGCATAGTGAGGCTCAGTTGCAAGAGCAAAAGACTGGCTCCAGAGGGGCTTCATTGGATTTAGGTCATTAGCTTCCTCGTCATATGAGATGCTTACAGCTGTTGTGGGTGATGCCAAGTTTGCCTTCATGGCCCTTACGGATACACAGGGCCAAATACAGATATTTGACTTTGCGTAAGTAGCACTGCCATACATTTAGATTTCTTGGTTTGGGACACATCATCATACACTGTGACTTAGATTTTGTCCACATGGATCTCATTGCATAGTAGCAGACTTGTGAGCATTATACAAGATTCAAATAGGTGACAGACTGTCCTAGATTTTATGTGTCCGTGTTCAAGCATCTGATCTTATGTCATAGCATTATCTGTGATCTCAAATAGGGTACAGTGGTTAGACTTCACAGGTGTGACTGGTACAGTGTATCCAGGGGCGTAGCTAGAGCTTGTGGCGCCCGGGGCTACTCCTCAGATTGCCGCCACTTGGGGGAGGGGGGGGGGGTGCTGGGGAAAAAGGACGGTGAGCACTTGAAAGATGTCAGAGTCTCCGAGGAGAGACACGTGTGAGTACCGGTACATTTAAAGCACTGCCACTGCCCTTTTCCCCATGACCAGGCTCATCATGTCTCTTGCTGGTTCCGTGCCTTTACATCCAAATGTCCTCTCCACTTGCCTCTCATCTTTACCCAGCCTCTATCCTTCTCTCGCTGGCTCTGCCTCTCTTACTCCCATCTCTTGCTTACTATCTCCACACAGGTCTCTTACATTTTTTCACTGGTCCCTACATATATATAAATCAAAAAACACGTGTTAAGAAGAAATGCACCAGATTTTTGAAAGTACACATTTGTGTTAAAATGCAATTTACAAGTCCATTAATGATTTTAGAACTCAGCTAATATCTTGCATTTTTATCTGAAAAAGCCACATTTCTAACTTCACCTGTCACCTCACTGTACATTCCTCCCTCCCTTGTCCTTTTATGTCTCATCTTTCTCCCAACCAAAGGCATGACCAGTTTCATGGGAGCTAATTCCTAGATTGTTCCAACGGTCCCTGCTGTACATTGCCCTATGGCCAGGGCTAAATTCACACCAATTGTCCCAGTACCCTGGTCAGTCCCTGTCGCTGACCCTGTTATCTTGTAAATGCAGCACTTTGTGCGTGGCACTCAAAGGAAAGCAGCTCTGGTGCTAAACAAAAAGCGTCTTTGTGAAGGTCGAGTATTGTATTGCACTGCCACACGCTTTAGTAGTGCCAGTCCAATACACTAAATGGGACTAGATGACTATCTGGCAGTCCCAGCCCATTTCACTCACCTAAGGGCCTGTGAGTCAGCCATCTCGGGCATTTGCACCAGCTGCAGTTTTAAGATCTTCTCAGAGTGTTTCTCTATGCTTGTCTGTGCTCAAGTGAGTCTAATTTCAAATGAAATATTTAGAAGTTTCCCTCGTCTTCACTGTATGGCTTGCAAGACAGTGTGTCACTCATAGTAGTTGAAATGCCACTCATTACTGAAATTATGAAGTCAGATGTCGTTACACATAGCATAGGTAGCGATTTGAAACCTTGGCCAGCAGCTATGCATCATAGACCCACCACCACCCTGGTATGTCTGTCTGCCGTGCCCCCCTGACTGGACTCGACTCCGAATCGATCCGACTCTCACTCTCTCACAGTGCTCACCTCAATCAATTATAGTCATGTGCACTGTCTGCAGGGCTGGTCGACTCGTGTGTCTGTCGAGCAGAGTGCCGAACACTGAGCATGTAGCACGGATGAAAGAATAAATGCTACCAAATTTGACTCTGCTACATTGACAAACGACCGTGTAAATTGCATGTTTATCCTATTTAAAAGTGGATTTTTTTTCCGATCAATACATTTTAAATCACGCACTATCATAAACTCTACTCTACAGGGCTTCTACAGTTCCCTGTAGAGGTTTGTTCCGACTGGTGCAAAAAGCATTAGCCCTCCATTTCCCCATCGAAATTCGATCTGGATACTATGGGCCAGTTCACAAGGCAGTTGTAAATCTCCCGACGGTTGGTATAATAAACCAATGCATTGCAGAGATGCCCCCCGCCCCGCAGCCACAACCCACAGACGAGAGACAGTGAGTACTGTGTAGCAACAGGGCAGCTGCAGCAGGGCCAGGGCAGGCAAGTCAAAGGTTAAACAAACTTACGGCAAGATTCGAAGAATGGTGGTGGTCTCTCCACACGGACCTTGACACGACGGGAGGGGCCGGCGTCGAGCGCACAGCGCGTAACGCATCACCAGTGCAGCGGCGAGGGCGAGGGCTGGCCCAAAATGTTGCAGGGCCGTCATCATTGGTTGCGGCTGTGCGCACCGCGCACGCTACCTGATTGACGGCCCTGTGAGGGAGGTGGTGGGGGCCCGCCCTGAGAGTTGATGATGACGTTGTGATCAGGTGCTTCTGCTTCAAGTTCGAATCGGAAGTGGAACCAAAGGGTTGCATTGCGCAAACGACATATTTATAATTAAATACATTATGCATGGTGACGGTGTGTGTGCTTATCAGAATGGGTGGGAGATCGGAGATGGGATGGCTGGTGTCTGATTTACTAACTGACGGGTCAGGTGTCAGCTGCCGTCCGTCACAACACCGCACGGCCGGTCAAGTGTCCTGCCTGGTACTGGCCTTACCCAGGTACCGTGTAACCGTGATCAGCAGGCCAGGCCTCATTTCCGTATTATGGTGCTATACTTAACAAACACGTGGATGCACAGTCGAGGAAACTCAGGGATCGATCTGACTCTGCACTGCAGGGCCAAAGGTCGGTGAGCACACCTGGTCTGTTTGTAAATAATTGTGCAGTTGTGCACCTTCTGAACTCGGACTGCGCGACGACGTCTGCTGAGAGATGCGACGGCATAGCCAGAGCTGTTGCATAGCATTTGGACAACATGGGGAAGCAGCAGGTTCGATATATGTCATTGTCATGTAGTAAACTAGGCTCAGCTGAGCAGGGCCCACCGCGCGCCGCCCTAGTCACAACAGCTCACAGGCCTCCGCGGCCGCAACGGGCCTCTCCTCTCCAGTCAGTCAGTAGTGAGAGTGCCGGCCGCCTCAGCCGCCTCAGAAAAGGTGCCACCTGGGGCGGACCGCCCCACCCCCCCTAGCTACGCGGCTGAGTGTATCTCATGAGGTATTTGTTGAATCAGTGACATAAGAATGTAATCCTAATGCTTGTTTGCCTCTGTTTCAGATCTCCCTCCCTGCAGTTCCCATCCTCTCCTTCCCTCGCCTGATCACCCCTTTGTGTCTGTCATTTGTACTCAGACCAAGGGGCTATTTGGAGGTGGAACCCTTTCAGCATCGCACCACTCTGATGATGAATGGTACGGCCAGCCCCTGGCAGTCGTGTGGATAATTTTTCTGCAGCATTACAGGTGACATCATTGCATGACTGTTTTTGTCTTCGGGGCAATGCTACTGGCCATGTACATTGGATAATGCTGCATGGCCTCCCAAGGTAATTCATCGTGTTGTGTATGACGTGTGATTCCCACAGAACATTGTGCCTCCTTGCTGTCAACGCACATGTCTTTCAAATGTGCATGTATTCAATATGGCCTAATGTAAGTTCATTGTTCATATGTGGTTACGTGTACAGTGACAACATGCATGGTGTTGGTAAAGACAAAAGTACAATATTGTGTGTGAGGTAGATGGCTGTGTAGGTGCTGTTTAGCTTGCTACCCACTACGTGCAGATTACACCTGCTGACGCTGTGTGTCCTGTGCCCCACTTGGCCCTAAGGGGCCTGATCCTGTGACCATGATCTTTGGTGATTACTCTGCCATTTTGCTTGCAGTGACCCTGAGTCAACCAGACACTCCTGCATTCACATACACATGTCACTTTGTGGCGTGCAAATGCCTTTGTGGTATGTGCTTGTTTTGCATGTTGTCTCACCCCTTCTGCCGTCATGTGTTCACTCATTCCTTCTGCTGCATCTACAGCCACAATGCAACACCGAGTGGCCAGATCCTGGACCCCACACGCCTACAGGATACTCCTCCTTCCACCCATTTTTAGAGCATGCTCCAGCCACCCTAAAAACAGAGAACACCAGACAATCATCCACCTGGCATCACAATACCTCAAACTCACCCATAACAGCTTCTCTGCTTGTATGTGCAACACATACTGGCAAGACTATGCTGCCCCACATGACAGTGTGTCTACGTACAACCAGGTCATGTGCCTCGTACAGCACACACACACCTTCCAGCAGCACAATATTGTACTGTGTTACCTTGTCAACAACACAGCAGCACACCTTGCATCCTTACAGTAAAGTGGCAGTACGCAACCTCGGCACACCACTTCGACATAGCCATCACAGACAATCAAAAAGCCACCGGGAACACACACCAAAACCACGTCTCTTGGGTGTGGTGTGATGTGGCCGTTCTGGTGAAGAGAATTATCAGACGTGGCAAGATGTTCTGGATGCATTGCACCCATCACAGGACTTTGGTTGTTGTAGCTGCATAGGGGGTGGTCACGTAATCAGGTGAGCTTGTAGAGAGTGCAACAGCCTATTGCCCACAGTCTGTCCTGCCATCCTTGGCCTCTGCACCATTCATCACATCCACACTACAGCAGCATGCTGATGATAGTTCTCATACCTCAGGACACAGATGTAGGTACTCCCTGCGTGGACACCTACATTTTAACCCTGATCTATACACCTCCAAGTGACTCTCCTGTGCCTGTCTGTAATTGCAGTATTGCAAGCCAAACCCCCTACAGCATTTAGTAACCATCACAGGTGTGTATTTCCATCGATGTATCTAGTTGTTTGAATATTGTGACCTATGTGTGTCCTCACCGGGACTCAGATCCAAGTGTGTGGATGGCTGCAGTTTGGTAAATACTCTGGCATTTCATACATTTCCACACACATATGTTTTAGACTCTGGGTACAAGATTACTACACCAATGTGTATGATGTTTCTTAGATTTATTTGGTGATGTTGTGCAGGAAACGTGAGTAGGTGCTGTACAAACAGGGGGGGGAATTCAAGTTCACAGCTGGAGATGAGATGCCTTACAATTTCAGTCAACAGAGTCCAGGCCACAGTGCTTGGCATCATTGGGCAGACTGTGACCAGCAAGTCCATGTGGGAGAGTCAAATAGGTGATGATGTTGCACCCAAGGGCAATAATCCAGGTCAGGGACGCTCCGTCAGACAGTTCCTCCTCCTCCCTCCCTGTGGCTGGTGTTGAACTTTGCCTTGACGTTTGTGGCCTGGTGACACAGGGAGGGTGCTGCATGTTGCCAGCAATCTGACGGAGTGATTGGCTCATATCCCGATGCACCATCAAGAGCTCATCCAGTGTTGCCTACACCCGTCCCTGATGTCGTTCTTGGCTGGCATGTTGCTCGGCCTGCTGTTGTTTCAGTTCTTTGAGGGCCTCCACTACCTGGCTGACCTCCCTGGTGTCCCGCCGGTATGCCTTCAGGATGGTACTCAGTTCAGTCATACCGGACCCTGCAGCTGACTGGCCAGAATCTCGCCTCCGCCTTGCTCCACTCCCACCACCCTGACCCACACGAGCATGGCCTGCGCTTGTGGGCACATCGGAGTGTTGACAGGGTGGATGTTGTCTGCTACCTCCAGGGTGCCCGGCGAAGGGTGTCCCTCATTTTCAGACTGTCTCTCTGGTGGAACATGGGCAGGGCTCTGACCTGACTGCTGGGATGTGGTGGGAATGGGTCTGGTGGTTGGCACAGATGTATCTGATCCAGTTGCTGCAGGGATTTGGGATCCAGAGGGGCCAGGTTGGTTGGGGTCATCCACGGTGTGTTGAGAGGCGTCGCTGTCGGTGGGGTCAGGGCCCTGCTGAGTCTGGGACTGGGATCCTTCTCCCCCCTGGTTGGGGGTGGTTTCCACACGTTGCCCTGTGGGTGTGAGAGACAGACACTGTTAATGCACTATCATGAAACATCTTTTTTTGTTATCCATTGTCAACATCACAGTTCCACCTGCTTTATATTGTTGTCATTGTTCACTTGTGTATGTGTATGTAGTGGGATCCAATTAACATGTGCTCAGGAGTATTTGGCATGCTCCATTCTCTTGACAATGGCTGACACAGCCATTGCTGTCGCTTGTGTTGCCGGCACAACACAGATACAGCAGTGCTCTGTTTGATGCAATATTCACGATACAGTGTCAATCCTTATGCCTGTGTCAAGCATGCACAGGGTTTAGATGCAGCATGTTAATGCAAGAGACAGAGCGGAATTTTTCTGATTCAATTCAAAGACTTTCGATAGTTGTTGCTGTTCCATGATGGCCAACCGATGCCAACCCCCCTGGACCTGTACACCCACTTCTAGCTCATGGCTTTAGAACGTGGCACTTCTCCAAGACGCATCACCTTGTCAATACCCATGCCCATGGTGCTACTTAAGTGCATCCACAACGTTCATAAGATGGGTCAAGTGCATTGTGTGAGAGGCACAATGGACTTGAGAATCAGCACTGTGCATGTTAAAGTTGGATGCGTAATCATATCAGTGATTGTTTTGTTGTGCTACATGACAATTGTGACAGTGTTGCACTCCATTGCCTGTCCCCAGGGGATAAGTTTCTGTAAGGGGTGTGTGTGACAGGCCATGCTAGTAGTTTGAGTGTGATTTGCAAGCGTCCATCCTTCATGGTTTGGCTGTGCCCCCATGAAGCATGCTGCCATGATCGTGTTTGTGGGTTCCTGCATAGGATGTCTGACCTTGTCCTGGTGTTTGTGTTTGCACTGATCACAGGAGGGTCTTGTGCTGTCTACACCAGGGCCCATTGTCTGCTATCTTGTCCCTAATTTCACACTCGATGTGCATTGAGCATGGTGCTTGGGTGTGTCCTTGGGACATATGGGATGAGGGCAGCCTCCTACCCTACACCTTCCACCCTTTCACCCTCCCCCTTGCAACAACCCCCATACTGTTGGGCACTGCTGGGACTCATGGCCACCCACCTCCATACTGTTGGGCACCGCTGGGACTCATGGCCACCCACCCCCATACTGTTGGCCACTGTTGGGAGTCCCCCCATATTACATGAGTTATTTGTATACTCACCAGGCTCAACGGCTCCTTGTATTCCGTGAACTCCCACCGGTGGTAGCAGGGCCATGACTTTCTCCTCCCAGGGATGGAATTGTGGAGGTCTGCGGGGACCACCACCTCCAGTGTGTTGTGCACAGGCGTAGTCCTGGTCCATCTTCTTCTTGACCATCCTCCGCAGATCTTACCACCTGACCTGGCATTCCTGCCTGGTGCGCTTGATGGGTGCAACAGCATTGACCCTGTCTACGATCCTCGCCCACAGGCGTGTTCTTTCAGCTATACTGGTCTGTCTGACCAATGTGCCAAACAGCTGTGGCTCGACTCTGATGATTTCATCTGTAAGGCTCTCCATCTCCGGGTTAGTGAACTTTAGATTCTTTGGTGTGGTCATGCTGTGGGGTGTATGTGATTGAGGGGGTGATGGTGTGTATGGATGAGGGTGTGTGGGTCTGATTGTGAAGAGGGTGGTGTGGGCGTAGATGAGATAGGGTGTATGTGTGATGGTTAATGGGTGCAGTTGTTGATGTGCTGGCAGAATCTTCTTTTTGCAAATAGGTATTTTGCAAAGGATGATGGGTTGTATGTGTGGACCCTTTTATTGGTCCATTTGTGGGTGTGGCTTATTTTGAATTAGTGGTGGGTTTGTTATATGGGGTGGGTGTAACTTGGGCCCTCTATTTGCCTCTTTGTATGTGTCCAGGACATTGTTTCCCAATGGTGTGTATACAGGAGACATGTTTTGTGGTGTTGTGCGACTCGTTTGCAACCTCCTTGTGCTGGTTTCGGGGTTCGCGTGCGCTTTATAATTGTTATGTGTGCGGGTCGTACATGTAGGTGACTTATACAGGCCATTGGGGGGTTCGCGTAGGCTTGATCGGGGTGAGTGCGGGTCGTACTTGTAGGTGCGGGTGACTTATACAGGCCATTGGGGGTGGGGGGTTCGCGTAGGCTTGATCGGGGTGTGTGCGGGTTGTACTTGTAGGTGTGGGTGACTTATACACGCCATTGGGGGGTTTGGGGGGTTCGCGTAGGCTTGAGTGGGGTGTGTGCGGGTCGTACTTGTAGGTGCAGGTGACTTATCCGGGCCGTTGGGGGGTTCGCGTTCTCTTGATCGGGGTGTGTGCGGGTCGTACTTGTAGGTGTGGGTGACTTATATGGGCCGTTGGGGGTGGGGGGGTTCGCGTTCTCTTGATCGGGGTGTGTGCGGGTCGTACTTGTAGGTGCGGGTGACTTATACGGGCCGTTGGGGGGTGGGGGGTTTCCGTTCACTTGATCGGGGTGTGTGTGGGTTGTACTTGTAGGTGCGGGTGACTTATACGGGCCGTTGGGGGGTGGGGGGGTTCACGTAGGCTTGATCAGGGTGTGTGCGGGTCGTAATTGTAGGTGCGGGTGACTTATACGGGCCGTTGGGGGGTGGGGGGTTTGCATAGGCTTGATCGGGGTGTGTGCGGGTCGTACTTGTAGGTGCGGGTGACTTATATGGGCCGTTGGGTGGTGGGGGGGTTGGCGTACGCTTGATCGAGGGGTGAAGGGTTTGTATATGTTGATGCGGCTTGCTGAAAAACGATATTTTCCATACGAATCATTCTTCATGCGCAACTACTTTGGCCCGTACAAATCGCGTACTGGGTTCCCGAACTGGATCGTACTTGTATGGTTGTACGGCAGGTTTACAATTCATACGGTTTGATTTCCAATGCTAATTTGTACGGGTCTTCGACTGTGGTTCGTTCGGATCGCTGATAATCGTACGGAAAAAGGCGGAAATGGATCGTACTACGCAGGTCGGACGGAATTTTTCCATTCGTACGGATTCAGCTATGAATACGAATCGTACGGCTGATTTTTTTCCAGGATCGGAATCGACCCCAAAGTGTGTCCTGTTAACGTATACCTGGCAGAGTGATTGACTCACGTCCCAAGTGAAGAAATTGTGGTACCAGCGTTTTAAGTATCTCTGAGAGCAGTGCTCCCTACGAGGCCCATTGGTTGGCTGGAGTGGTTGACATATGAATGGCCTGGTGCGAGGTCGGGCACCCAGATTCTTATGGCTTAAGTTCTTGATTCTCCCTGTCCTGAGGAGGCCAAGATTGGTCGGAAGGCCGAAACGCGACCGTGTTGACACACTATATAAAGAGGAGTCTGATGATACCAATGGAATTAACTTGGAAATTTATTTGCTGACACAGTCTCTAAATTTAGGTTCATGATTTAATAGAGCCGATTGTGCTTGACTACCTCAAAGTGTACTTCCTGTAACGGTTAGGAGGGCACTTCCTTTTGACTTAACTTTTTGGGTGAAAAGGAATTTCAGATTACGCATCATTTGCATGAATTTTGTTCACTTTTATTTGTCTTTTTTGTATATATTTGTTGTATATATGTGTATATATACATATAAGTGTAGATTATAAGACTGAAAATAATGTGAATTTATAGGATGAAGTATTCACCTTGATCACTATAATTAAAATATGTAATACCATCTTCAATGGTGTGTGATTGTTGTTTGTCTCAATATAATATTGAATTATTGGACATTGTCCCGTGCATAGGAGAATTGACAGTCCCCTATTAGAAAGATTATAGAGATCTATCCCTCCTTTTCCACTTTTGTACTTTCCTGCTAAATGTGGCTGGAGCCAAAGTCCCTCTCTAGTTATGCTCACATACTTTTCGGGTGACAACTGCACTATCAAGCTAGACCATAATAAGGAGGAACAGCCGAGAGGAACAGAGGGGACTCAAGAAGGAAGAATAGAACAAGACAGAGGCATGGTGGCAAGAATATGGAGGAGGGACTTTAGGGATGGAAGAGAGACCATCGCGAGAGAGCAAAAATGGGTCAGGGTTCACTGATACATAGGGAGTGACATGACTGATAACTCCCTTGTGATATAAGCAATAGGCCTCTATGGAACATATTTGATAGGCTTCTAAGGGAGGCGGTGGGTGGGGGCAGTGGCTGGGTGTTGCTCCAGTGGAGTGCCTGGGAGGGGGGGGGGGGATAGTCGGTGTCAGAGAGTTCACCCCGTGGGTGAGAGAGGGCATCGGAGGCTTGGTGTTGCCCCAAAGTGTGAGAGAAGGGGTCGGTGGCGGGGTGTTTTCACAGAGGCTGAGAGAGGGGGTCGAATGGCTGGTGTTGCAAAAAATATCGCAATGAACATAAATTCCCGACTATAGTTTTGAGAGTTTAATCGAAATGAAAGGGAACAGAATATAGACAAAGAGTGGACAAAACAAGCATTGAAAGCTAATTGAAGCGGGCGAGACGGCAACTGATGAGGCACGTTATTATGCAGATGGATACTGGATATGAAAATGATTAATAATTTCTGAAAATTAAATAAAGGGTGGCAACAATTGGTGCCCTGACGATAAGTCTGCGCGAGGCACGCGGCGAGCACCGGCCAGGTGCTGATTATGTATTTTCAATTAAGAACTGTTTAATTAGCAGCCAGCTGGAGGGATGAAAGGCAGATGGATCGACAACGGGGACGGGGGAGGTGGGGCCGAGGCTGCTACTTATGATCAAACGAGGGGGGTGGGGAATCCCCTTCATGCTACTCTTCACAGTAACTTTGTAGTTTTGCCTGTGATGTGATCAGAAACTGTATCAACGCCATATGTATATAACTGCTAAGATGCCTCTCATTGTAAAAGCTTAATAAACACAGTTACAAAAGAAACCTCTAGTTTTTCTTTTCCCGGTGGTTTGTTCATTTTGGACAGTGCCAGGGTCCTTGGCGCTCCCTGAGCTAGCACGGAGCTGGAGAGAGCTAAAATTGGGCACGTGGGTTGTTGGGACCAGCTGGGCTTATTCTAACCCTTCTCCAGCAGGTTTTCTTAGTCACAGTAAGCTGAAGAGGGACTGCATTACCTTCATGACAGTCACAGACTTCACACACAGCTGTTGCCTATGCACCTCGGCTGTTGTGTCGGGTGATCTACGCTCAACAAAGGATCACTAACCCTGACTAGGCCTAGCACGTGGTCCTAGAATAAACTCAGCCAGACACTGGGAATAAAGTTGCTTGGTCGGTCGGCGCGCGTCTCTGAACGCCCTCTCACGTGCTCGACCTCTTTTTATTATAGGGCGGTCACATGACCAACTTGTCCGTCCCTCCGGACCTCGGGGGCGGACCCTCGGGGACACAACATTCCTCCTAAAACAAGAAGAAAACAACAAAAACCAAAAACACACTGTAACATTGCAACTATGGTCTGATCGAGCCCACTGTCTCATTCGCATCGGGACCGGTACCTTCAGCGTCTTTCACAAATGCTAGCGCATTCAGTTCAAAACATTGCGGGCACACATATAGATTAGAACAGTCTTACGTAAAGTAGTCTCTCAGCCAGCTGGAGGGGGTGGGGTTAGCACGTAGCTGGCGCTGGGACCCTCGCTGAGTCATCGGCTCTGTTCCAGTCTCCACCTCTTGGCTTGGCGCCTCATTGTCGGCCCCCTCCGGATTTGGGGCCTCATCCAAGGCCTCCGGGTCTCCGCCCACATCCTCACCAGGGACCGGCTGCTCGGCACGTGGCCGGACCTCGTGCTGAGATGTTGATTCACCAGGCAGCACCATTGTTGCAGTTTCGGTTTCTCTGTCGCCTTGCTGGCGCCTTGGCTCGCTACTCGCCGGGTGGTAGAGTTTGAAATGAGATACGTTGCGAGTCACCTTGTCTCGTCCTCGGGTAGCTGTGATGCGGGTGCCCTTCACACCACTGACTCGCCATGGTCGTCTTTCATAACTGAGTTTGAATTTTCCCCCAGTGGCCCGATTTTTTATGAGCACTAGGTCACCCCTTTTGATATGGGGGGCCACCGCCCTCCGTTTCTTGCTGATCTGATCATAGGCGGCCCGCCTCCTCATTTCTACAGTCTGTTCCTTTATCAGTTCAGGGGCCCACTGGGGATGATGAGGAATGGAGTCCGTTATTACTCGCCCTAGGAGAAGGTGTGCAGGAGCTACCCCCGTTGTGGAGTGAGGGGTCTGGCGGTAGCTGCGGAGAAAGGTGAAAATGGCCATCTCCACAGACTGTCCTTTATCATGCGCAATACGGATTACTTTGTTTAAGGTTCTCATGAACCGCTCGGCCTCTCCATTGGCCTGAGGCCACCTTGGGGTGATGCGCCTGTGGCGAATTCCTTGGGATGAGAGATAGTCTGCAAAGTCTTGGCCCTGAAATGGCGGGCCATTGTCCGTTCTGAGTTCTTTCATGGCTCCGTGTGTGGCAATGATTTTCTCTATCTTGGGAATCACACAGTCGGCGCTGGTGCTGGTGATAATTTCGACTTCCGGGTACTTGGAGTGATCATCGATCATCACTAGCGTGTGTCGTCCATCCGGAAGGCTGCCAAAATCCATGCTGACCCTTTCCCACGGGCCTCGGGGCCTGGGTTCCACGATTATGGGTGCTTCGCGGGGGCTGTCGCCTGTGGTTTGGCAGGCCGTGCATGTGCGCACAGCAGTTTCCACCATGTCGTCCATTAGCGGGAACCACACCTTCGTCCGCAGCCGGGCCTTTGTTTTAACCATTCCCTGGTGCCCTACATGCGCCAGCTGAACTACTCGGCTCGTCAAAGCCGTCGGGATCACCAGACGATGCCCTCGCAGGAGGCACCCTGCCTCGTCTTCGTTCAGTTCAGCCCTCACGTGGTACAGACCGTCCATGATTTTCTGTGCCTCGGGGGTGAGCACCCTCCAGCTCTCCCTAGCTTTCTGCCAGTTGGCTGTCCGGAGCAGATCTTTGGCCCGCTGTATGCAGGCGTCCTGAGCCGTGGCGCTCACCACCTCTTCCAGGGATATGGGGCGCGGGCATGATCTGGCCACGACCCATCGCACATAGGCCTCCGTCTCTTCAGCTTCCTCCATCTCCTCTGGGGTGGCCGCCCGGGGGTGTCGTGACAGATAGTCCGCCGGATTCTTTGCCCCTGGCTGGTACTCAATGGCACAGTTGTACTCCTGTAATTGCAAAATCCACTTTTCAATTCTGGGGGGAGGTTTGGATGAGGTACCTGAGAACAGCGACAGCAGTGGCTTGTGGTCTGTTACTACTGTGAAGGGCTTGCCATATACATACAGGTGGAAGTGTCGGCATCCCCAATGAATCGCGATGGCTTCCTTTTCAATTTGGGAGTACCTTTGTTCGGTGTCCGTGAGGGACCGGCTGGCAAAAGCGACGGGGGCCCAGTCTATTTCGTCTCGGGCTCTCTGCATCAGGACGGCCCCCAATCCCGCCGGTCCAGCATCTACTGCAATAAGAGTGAAATGTCTGGGGTCAAAAAACGCTAGCGTGGTGTTGCTGGACAGCGCACTCTTGATGGTTTGGAATGCTCTTTCCTGCTCCGGTCCCCAGTTCCATGGTGTGGAGTCTTTGGTTAGCTCACGCAGAGGGAGGGTCAGGTTAGCTAGGTCTCTTATGAAGCGACCACAGTAGTTCACCATCCCAAGGAAGCTTCGGACTTCCGTGACAGTCGTGGGCGGAGGTGCATCTTTTATGTCTTTGACCTTGTCCGGATCAGGATTAACGCCATCGGCCGAGAATACGTAGCCGAAGAACCCCAGCTTGGTCTGAAGGAACTCGCACTTTTCTCGGTGCAGAGTGAGTCCAGCGCTGCGGAGCCTGCGGAACACCTGTGCCAAGCGTTGGTTGTGTTCCGGAATTGTCCTTGCGTGCACCATGATGTCGTCACTGACATTGATCACCCCCGGTATGCCAGCAATGAGCTCTTGGATGACATTCTGGAATACCTCGGCAGCACTGGAGATCCCGAAGCTCAGTCTGGTGTACCTGCGCAGTCCAATGTGAGTGGAGAACGTCGTGATGTTTCGGGACTCTTTATCCAGCACGAGCTGATGGTACCCCGCTCTGAGGTCCAACTTGGAAAACCACCGGGCCCCAGCCATCTCTCCGATCAGGTCATCGATCGTGGGGGTGATGTGTCTTTCCCTTTTGATGGCCGCATTGGGGAGGCGCATGTCCACGCATATCCGGACCGCTCCCGGCTGCTTGGGTTTCCGAGTGACCACGATGGGCGATACCCAGGGAGTGGGTCCGGACACCTTCTCAATGATGCCCGCTGTTTCCAACTTCTGTAGCTCTTCTTCAACCAGGGGCCTCAGATGAAACGCGACCCGCCGGTGTCGCAGGGCCACCGGTTGGACAGTGGGGTCCACATGCAGGTGTATTTCCCGACCCTTGAATCGGCCAATCCCTTCGAACAGGTCCGAAAAGTCTGCGATCAGTTGCTGCACTGACTCCTCGTGCACCCCAAACGCAAAAGAGACCACTCCCAGGTCTTCTGCTGTCCGGCAACTCAGGAGCATACCTTGGCCTTCCTCCGACACAAAGATGTTGGCACGCGTGATCTTATCTCCGTGCCGAACTGCTGCTTTGAACTTTCCTCGAATACGGAGGGGCACGTCCTGGCCATAGGCAAAAACGGTGATCGGAGTGGGGCGGAGGCTGGGTGGAGTAGCCATGTCTCCATAGAGGGACGCACTCATCAGGTTTATTGAGGCGCCCGTGTCCACCGTCGCCATGATGTCCTGATCAGCCACTTGTATTGCGCACTGTGGTAGTGTCATTGTGCGTCGGGTGGCTGTGCCGATCATGTGCACCTTGTGTGGGGACCTTTCCTCCTCGTCGTCGTCCATGTCACTGTTGCTGGGTCCTCCTTCCGCGCCTTCAGGCTCCGCCACCGCGTGTACTGTCTGGCGGGGCTTGTTGAACTTTTTGGATCGACACACCTTTTCAAAATGGTTCATTTTTCCGCACCCGGAGCATATCTTGCCCCGTGCTGGACATTCTGGCGCCGGATGTCTCGGGCCTCCGCAGTAACCACATGATTGCGCCGAGGCTCCGCCCTGCGGAGTTGTTGTTCTCTTCACCCATTTGGGCTGTGGGCGGACCTGTAGTTTGTTCACCGGTTCCACTTTCATATTGGCCTGCAGAGCTGCTTCCATGTGGGCTGCCCTGGCCTTGGACAGCTCCTTCGTGCGGCCCAGCGTGAGAATGTCTGGGAGGGGTTTCCCGGACTCCTCTAGAATTCTCTCGCGCAGTTTAGCAGAAGCGCAGCCCTGAATGATCTGGCCTCTGATTTCCTCCGTGACATCCTGAAATCCACACGTTAGTGCCAGTTTCTTCAACCGAGAGTGATAGGCGTCCAGCGATTCTTCTGGCAGTTGCCGCGCTTGCCTGAAGATGAACCGTTCATAGTCTTGGTTGGCCATGGGTTCAAAATGCGCATTGAGTGCGTTTATGAGCGTGTGGTGGGTTTTGGGAGTTGCTTCCGTGAGGGTGCGGGCGATGGAATGAATGTCCTTGCCACCAAGATGGAGGATCATGGCACGCTTCTGCTCCTTGTGGACCTTGGTGGCCTCAAAGAATATGAATAGCCTGTCCACCCATTCTTTCCACTTCGGTGCGAGAGTGGACGGCGCACCTTCCACCACGAACGGCTCAATGGGCGGAATGTTGGCCATCGCTTTGGACGCCCGGGAGGATGTCCGTGGGCGGCCGGGATGTGATCCAGCGGCGGCCGGAGCGCCGGACGCACTTCGCGCGACCAATCAGACTCCTGTGCGCCGCAGAGAGATGCAGGCCAGCGCTGCTCACCTGAGGAGAGCCAGGGATCAGAGTGTTTCCTCCAGGCAGGCAGAGCGGGGGGGGGTGTGTGGTGGCAAGGCACGAGCACCGCGGACACGTGGTAGTGCCCGCAGCCGCCTCACCCCAACAGGGACACACACACGCACCCCGAGCGGGGAATCGATCACCACCCTCGTCGCCAATTGTTGTGTCGGGTGATCTACGCTCAACAAAGGATCACTAACCCTGACTAGGCCTAGCACGTGGTCCTAGAATAAACTCAGCCAGACACTGGGAATAAAGTTGCTTGGTCGGTCGGCGCGCGTCTCTGAACGCCCTCTCACGTGCTCGACCTCTTTTTATTATAGGGCGGTCACATGACCAACTTGTCCGTCCCTCCGGACCTCGGGGGCGGACCCTCGGGGACACAACACTCGGCCATGAAATGCAGAACACCTGCTAGGCCATCTCTGGGGTTCACACACAGCTCTGCCCAGGGCAAGGCACCGCATCACCTACCTGTCGTATACTCTGATGCGTCCATCCTGGGATCCACACACAGCCGTACTATTGCCTGCTGTCTCCACATTCGTAGCACCCATGATATTCCAGCACAGAGGCCCATGAGCAGCGCTGATGCTGCACCTCTGTCGGATTTGTAGCAGACTCTGCTATTCTATCAGCGAGAATCACACACAGCCCTCCCATGAATGCAATGGATTCATAGCATGCAGCCACCACAGTGCCAACACTGGGGCTCAAACACAGCTTTACTAATCACAGCAGCTCATGCCTGTATCACCCTCTGATGCCCCTGTACTGAGAACCAAACACAGCTCTGATAATGCACCTCAGTTTTTACCTTCTACACCCTGAGCTTTTTTTTGTACCTAGTTTCTAAAGCAACTTTTCTAATGCTCCTCACTATACACTTGTAGCACCCCTCGCATTCCAGTACTGAGACCCACGAACAGCTCAGCTGATGCTCCTTCCTCCAGACTTGTAGCCTCCCCTGCTAGGCCAGTCTTCAGACCCACACCTAGTTCGTCTTGGCATCTGAATCGAGACTTCTACCGCACTTGCTGTTCTTGTACTGAGAGCTACACACCGCTATGTCAATGCGGGAAACATCATTTACCACGAAGGCATTACCACTACTCACGTTTACCACGTAACACTTACCACGCAGGGTGCCTTCCATGCAGGGTACCTTCCACGACGTCTTTACCACGGGGGCAGAGGGGGGGGGGGGGGCTCGGAGGGGGGCTGGGGGGGGTCTCCCCCCCAAAAATAACAAGCAGGTTACTTTAACAAAAAAACGAACATAAATTTAAAAGAAAGAGGAAAGAGCCTCCCCCAAAGGCGTGCCGTGTACGTCAAAAAAGCAGTCCTTTTTTTATTTTGGTATACGTGTTTTGACGCTTGTTTCAAAGGAGGATGGAAGTAAGGGCTCGTGGAGAAAGACGTGAAGGTAAGACGTTGCAACGCGTAGTAAAATGCTACGTTGTAAATACCAGCGTGGTAAAGCCACTTGCGAGGTAAAATTCGCGTGGAAAAGCCATGCGTGGTAACTGAAATCGTGGTATAATCATATATTCTGTCAATGCACCTCAACTTGCAACACTCCTGTACAGGCGACCCCCACAAATAGCTGTAGGGGCACGATTAGTCACGCCACTGGCAGGAGCCAGGAGGAGGAGCCCGTAGTTTCTCTTTTCGCCACAAGGACCATGTCATCATCAGGATGTGCACTGGGGAGAGGGCGTTTAAGGCAGCGAGAGAGAGGGCTCTTTTTCTCTCCACCGGCTCCAGAGGACCTGACCAAACACCCACTCTTGGTAAAAGGCAGTAGAATTTCTAGCAGCAGAAATAGAGGGACTATCCAAGAATCTGGACTCTTACCAGACTGCCCCCTTGGGGGGTGTTGATTGGTGTGAGCAGCGGGCTGGCAGGAGGGGGGGGGTTGACCTGATGGTGGTCCTGGACCTTTCTACCCTACCCAGTGATGCCTGGAGTTGTACATTTTGCGGGCTTCGCTTTGTGACAGGTACCCCAGCAGGACGGAGCGCTATGTGGTGCCCTAGTGTATGTGCTGGTATGAATTCCTCCATGATGGAGGGGACTATTCACAAATGTATGCTTCCCAATCATTTCTCTAATTTCTCTGATGCCCTTGGTGGAGGGGCCTGGCTGATGTATAAGGTTGGGCGCTTCTGACACGAGGCATTCTGTAGAGTTATTCTGTAATGGAAAATTGAGCTAATTGTAGTATTCCTTGTACAATCTTTGAGCTGTTTGCTGATCTTGCATCCTGTATTCTCACCACTTCGATGCTGATGACGAGCTCTCGTCATCAGCCTTACCTGCCGTGTGCTGATGACGAGCTGAGCTCGTCACGTAAAGCGGTAATTTAAAAAATGCCGCACACAGCGGGAAAAGCCGCCGCAGCGATGTAAACTATGATGTTACATTCTCGCTGATACTGTGTGAATAAAAGGCTATGTCTTGGTTAAACCACCATAATCTAAGTTGTCTCACTCCTTAGGAAGCTTACTGGTGGGGGCCGCAACTTGCACGTTGTGCGAGCACTATTTATAGTCAACCACTTCAACCCACTAACCTACCCCTCCAGCCCCAAGGAGTTCTCCGATAAGGCTTGGCATCACTACGTTTTTCTGGGACCGTGACACAGCTGTACAATTTTTATGATCTATTTCCACAAAAGCCTAGACCAGCTGTAAACACCAGGGGCCTTATTTATGAAGGCCTTGCGCCACCGGTGCGTCACTTTTTCCCATGTTAAAAGTGACGCACCGGCGGCGCAAGGCCTTCATAAATAAGGCCCCTGAGGCTTTGCACCAGTTCTCAAAATACATCCAACATCTGAACAATATATGAATTGTGTATCTTGACTGTATGAGTTTCTCTCATCTGACAGGTTGCATCAGCAACTCTGCCAGTGGGACATGATAGAGGCAAACTAGAGACCTCCCTAAAGTTTTTTTGTCTTGCCAGTGGGTAAGGTGGGCTGATCTCAAAACTTTCTCTGAAGGAAGTGGGGCAGGATGCAGAGAAGCGAGGCAAAAAAAAGGATATATTTAATGAATAAAGAATGTGTTATTAAACCTAACTTCATAAAAAGTGAAAGTGTATTAGCTAAACACCATATTAATCAGTAGAAAATGAATAAAAGAGAAACTGCTGATGAATTAATGAAACCATTTCCTTTTTAGTTGTGTCTTATGTGCCAATCTTTGACACAGAATGTAATGGAAATCAGTGTGATGCGATGGGAACAGTCAATCTATCAGACAAAAAAATGCCTCTTTTTGATCAACTTGAGCTATACATGTCGTTGTGAAAGTCATTTTAAATACGTTGCCACTCTTCCCATTGCAAGAACCTATGGAGAGTGTGCCCTGCTAGCTAATGTCGCAATAGGCTGGGGTAACCAGTCAATCTAACATACAACAAAATGCCCCTTGAACATCATCAAATCTGTATAGTTATTCCCGCTAGGAGTCACGAGATGGTCCTATGGAAAATCTTACACACTCACCAGTTTTTTAAAAAGATTTTATTCAAAGTGTTAACCGAACTAGTATTTTGCAGTATGTTTATCAAAAAGGTTGAGGATTCTGGGGAACAATTTATGGATGCTCAAGAGCAAGTTAGATTTCCCAGCAGGTATTTTTGAGTGTTTACAGGTTTGGAACTTGTTATACACTTTCGAGCCTCGCATGGATTTTACTCTTACCACCAATTACTGCATTTTTTCCTCAAAGCTCACTCCTCAGCGCATCGGCCAAATATGGATTTCCATCTACTGGATTAATTCAATTTGCTTTTTCTTATATATATATATAGCACATGGTCAAATAAATTGTTTTCCTGAAACCTCCCCGTTGGGCCTCTGACTTCTTTGATGAAAGGGGTTGTTGTTGTATATATATATATATAACCTTCGAGTGCTGTCGTTCTTTCCAGGAGAAGTGGGAAGGACTTTCGAGCGTAATATATATATATATATATATATATATATATATATATATATATATATATATTGTAATTCTGACATTCTTGTATTAGACATACTCAAAAGTTGTGAGTGCAGAAATAATATTGATCCCAGCAACAAAAACAATAACGTTTTAAACCATGCATCTTTATTGCTTTCTGGTACAAAATACAATTCATGCAAAAAAAAAAACCCTGCAGTTTAACTCTTTATAACTGTTTAGCAATATATTTGAAAATTATTGCCAAAATACACTTAAATATTTATGTCTCACTTTGCAGGTCGTCAAATACAGAACCTAAAAGAAATGCTGTTAATCACTGCTGCAACTCTTTAACAGTATTATCACAGTATTTGTTCAATTAATTTAATATTATTAGCACCATTTGTTTTATTTCTACCACTCAAAAAAATTGCAGGCTGATTCAAAAGCAAAAACCTGAGATTCGAAGGGCTTGAGTGGGATTTCAATAATAAAGATATTTACTGTCCATTCAAAATAATTACATTCTTTCAGTTTCTCATTCATTTTCATCATTTAAATGTTTTCATTATGCAGAACATCAGGACAACATGTATTTTGATCTTCCTTATGGCCTTTAACACACAAGTAGTATCCTAGAAATAGCAGTGAATTCCCGCCAGACACTGGGTAGGATTCACAAGGTAAACCTGTACACTGCTCATTGAACATTGGTTTCAGGTAAACGTTTTAAAGTTTAGCAGCCCAGGACACATACATAACAAATTCGTGATTGACTCTTGCCATGTAGAAAATAGACAATATTTTAACCAGGATGTTAATGAGTCCAAATCCCCTTTAATGAGATACCTCTGTAGTATGAAATGGACGCAATCTTTTTTCCTCAAGTTATCAATTTAACTAAATATCGTAAGGGTTTATTCAATATATCCCACATATTACATTCCTTTAAAAGAATTGTTTTAAAAAATTATACTTTGTCCCTTTTCAGTCATCTGTGTCTGGTACCATAGTAGTGGCTGTATACGTAACATCCTGTACCATGCGCCATCATCAAGTAATTGCACTGCTACAAGGATCCTAACTCCTAATCTTGCTATTCTTTTGGAGCTCACTGCTTTAAACTATCCCTAATAACAGATTTTATTAGCATACATTCGATGACTGCAATCTTAATCATGTTTACAGCGTTATTTTGAGAACGTTTACATAAGTTATTGATAAAAATGTCAATTACAAACAAAACTTTTGAATAAAACAAATCCAATGCCATCACATGAATATTTTGTATATGTGTAAGATAGATACATGTCATAATTATATTCATCCTTCTTTCAAAGCATGTCTCTTTCCTGTGCCCCATGCAATCTGATTTCAGAGTCAATTGCGTCTGTCGCTGTCTCTAGCCTTGGTAGGACCAATCCCCTTCAATCCGCCCATCTCTGCCATATTTTCGGATATTTCTGCGGACATCCACGAGCTCAGAAGACAGGAATCTCCAGACCCATGCAGTAGTACATTCCATTTCGCCCAGTCCTGAGAGAGGGGGGTGTATCTAGTTTCCATGCCCTGGCAATATTTTGTTTGGCAATTGTAAGACCCAGCCAGAGGAGATGTTGCTTATATTTATTGCCGCAGATTGTGTTTATTATGTGTAATAGTATCAGTTTGGGGTCCCTAGGTAGTTTCCATCCTAGAACCTCTGCTAGGCATACTAGCACCCCCATCCGAACCTATCCAGGGCTGTACATTCCTATACTATATGCATGAAGTACCCTTAGTCACTCTGACAGCGTAAGCATGTAGGGGATGCCATTAGGTATACTCGCCACAGCCTATAGCGTGTGTAGTAGGCCCTATGCAGATATTTGAATTGAATTAGTCTCAATCGAGAGGATATGGCTGCCCCTCTGGGAAACTCTAGGGCTTCAGTGCAATCGTCGGAGTCCAGAGGGCTGATGTCTACTTGTCAGGAATCTTTAGGTTTCTCGAGAGTGGTGGCGCTATGAGTTATACGAGACTGATATATCTTGTGTTCCCCCAGATCCCCCAAAAGAAGTTTGGCCTCTAATGGGTCACATTCTGGGATTGATATGATTTTGTCTGTGTGTGGAGTGATAGCATGTCAAAACTGCAAATATTTGTAGAACTGAGAGTTGTGACTGCAAAATTCATCCTGAAGGGACTGAAACGATTTGAGGACCGTACCCTGGAAGATGTCACCAATAGTCGATATATCAATATAGTTCCATTCGCGAAACCCCTGGAGCCCCAGCAGGTGGGACAGGAGCTGGTTATGTCAAAGAGGTGTTTCACGAGTAATGAAGCCCCACCACCCCATTCGTCGAAGGGATTGTCGCCAAGACAGAATAACTACCTTGGTGGTGGGTAGCAGCATGTGATGGTTTGACCTACTATATAAATCGGAGTAAGAGTCAGGCCATTTAAAATCCCGTGTTCTATTGCATACGCTGGGTCATCGCTTGGGCCATAGCGCCAGTCGTTAATCACCTGTAGATGTGACGCTGTATAATAGGCTTGTATATCAACATCCGCAATGCCCCCACAGTACATTGAATTGGAAACATGTACTGAGCGCTACTCGGGACGCACCGTACCCCATAGGAATCGTACCAGTAATGCATTGATACGCCTCAACCAAGAATTCTAAATAGGAAATAGGTAGTTCTGTAAGTGATAGAACACTTGTGGCAGGGATTTTTTATATACAGAATATACCGGCACTCCACTGTAGCTATTTATGTCAATATTTGTTATACAAAGGACATTTACTGTGCATTGATCCAAATGTCATAAACAGCCAACCATTTAGGTTCTCACAAAAAAAGGTATTTTATTACCAAGCAAAATATAGATCATCTCCATATTTAAAGGCAAACATAAGGTATTACAAAAAGTTTCAATGATCCATGACCAGGAGAGGATGATAGATATACTAAAGGACTAATGATAGTTCTGTGTCCTCCTCTTCTGGGTCCACAAGCGACAACAGCCGACACGTGTTTCGTCACGTCGTGTGACTTTCTCAAGGCTTCTAGGTTCCCTGAAAATCAGAATGTAATAACTTGGCCTGTGTTGTTCTTCGTTCGTCACGATTATAACTTTTTGATCATTGATATTGTCAGTTTGATTTTTAGTGGTCAAATTTGATCCTGTCCATCTATCTTGATCGAGAAGAAAGGCAGCATAGGTATTCTCTCCTCAAAAAACCCAAAGTCAGAAGTACAGAACACAATTGCTATGGATTGTCCAAAAGGCCCCAATATTTACACGGGCGCTTTCACAGGAACTGATCCGTACCCCAATGTTCGGTTTCTTTACTATTCTAAAGTATAGATTCTCACTATTTAGCGCAAGACCTGGATTTCTGGTTAATTGTCAAATTGGCATTGCCACGATAAAAGTCAATGCAAAATTTCTGTGTTCCACAAGATTAGTCATCATTTAAAACCATGTTCCAATCGCAGTACAGAGAAAATGGGCTTTGATAGGCCGTGTGTACACGTCCGAGGTGGCAAGAATCACGTCTCCTCCGTAATCAGCTTCCAGTCCCACAATATGCCTTTAAATATGGAGATGATCTATATTTTGCTCGGTAATAAATCCCCGGACTAGTGCGTCCTTCCTAATCCATATGGCAAGTGGCTCAATAGCCAGTGCAAAAAGGAGAGGGGACAGAGGACATCCCTGCCGTGTTCCCCGTCCCACTGGAAAGGGGGTGAGGCGCAGTTGGCGACTGGTATTGTGGCAGTCAAATCAGTATATAGGAGTTTGATGTATTTAATAAACAGTGGACCAACATTGAACCGGGGCAAGAGTGTAAATAGATAGGTCCAGCTAAAAGAATCAAAGCATTTATCCAGATCAGCTAATAATAATGCTGCTGTTCTATTTAATTGATCTACAGCTGAGATTGCATTATGTGCTCGCCGAATGTTATGGAGAGTTGAGCGATGGGGCATAAAGCTGGCTTGATCAAGGTGGACAACATCCAACATATATGGCATCAATCTATTTGCAAGAATTTTAGCTAAGATTTTGGCCTCAATGTTTAGGAGCGATATTGGACAATATGAGGAGTGTTGTTTGGGTAGTCTACCTAGTTTGGGAAAAATACCAATCTCTGCATGCCGCCAGTCTGTTGGGAGACTCATCTTCTCTACCGATTCCTGAATGGTGTTCCTGGCCATACCTTCAACGCTCTCCGTGAGGATTTCCTGCTGCTTGCACTAAAACACTGAGGCCACTTTTCGCGACACCCGCTCCGCGGGTGCCGCTCATCTCTTGCCCGACCCCGTTCTCCCTGGTGTGAGCGTCCACAGTCGGTGGAAAGCCAATCTCGCTCCCAGGTCGAGCACAGCGGGGCTTAACAGAGCGGCGAGCCTACCGGGGGACTGCGAGGACCAGCAGCCTTAGCTCCTCACAGCTGGTGCCTCTTCCCCCGGCGGCCACACCCCCAGCCTTCGGCGTTATCAGAGCCGAGCCTTCCATACAGAGTGGGTGTTCCTAGCCATACCTTCAACGCTCTCCGTGAGGATTTCCTGCTGTCTGCACTAAAACACTGAGGCCACTTTTCGCAACACCCGCTCCGCGGGTGCCGCTCATCTCTTGCCCGACCCCGTTCTCCCTGGTGTGAGCGTCCACAGTCGGTGGAAAGCCAATCTCGCTCCCAGGTTGAGCACAGCGGGGCTTAACATAGCGGCGAGCCTACCGGGGGACTGCGAGGACCAGCAGCCTTAGCTCCTCACAGCTGGTGCCTCTTCCCCCGGCGGCCACGCCCCCAGCCTTCGGCGTTATCAGAGCCGAGCCTTCCATACAGAGTGGGTGTTCCTGGCCATACCTTCAACGCTCTCCGTGAGGATTTCCTGCTGCCTGCACTAAAACACTGAGGCCACTTTTCGCGACACCCGCTCCGCGTTGCCGCTCATCTCTTGCCCGACCCCGTTCTCCCTGGTGTGAGCGTCCACAGTCGGTGGAAAGCCAATCTCGCTCCCAGGTCGAGCACAGCGGGGCTTAACAGAGCGGCGAGCCTACCGGGGGACTGCAAGGACCAGCAGACTTAGCTCCTCACAGCTGGTGCCTCTTCCCCCGGCGGCCACGCCCCCAGCCTTCGGCGTTATCAGAGCCGAGCCTTCCATACAGAGTGGGTGTTCCTGGCCATACCTTCAACACTCTCCGTGAGGATTTCCTGCTGCCTGCACTAAAACACTGATGCCACTTTTCGCGACACCCGCTCCGCGGGTGCCGCTCATCTCTTGCCCGACCCCGTTCTCCCTGGTGTGAGCGTCCACAGTCGGTGGAAAGCCAATCTCGCTCCCAGGTCGAGCACAGCGGGGCTTAACAGAGCGGCGAGCCTACCGGGGGACTGCGAGGACCAGCAGCCTTAGCTCCTCACAGCTGGTGCCTCTTCCCCCGGCGGCCACGCCCCCAGCCTTCGGCGTTATCAGAGCCGAGCCTTCCATACAGAGTGGGTGTTCCTGGCCATACCTTCAACGCTCTCCGTGAGGATTTCCTGCTGCCTGCACTAAAACACTGAGGCCACTTTTCGCGACACCCGCTCCGCGGGTGCCGCTCATCTCTTGCCCGACCCCGTTCTCCCTGGTGTGAGCATCCACAGTCGGTGGAAAGCCAATCTCGCTCCCAGGTCGAGCACAGCGGGGCTTAACAGAGCGGCGAGCCTACCGGGGGACTGCGAGGACCAGCAGCCTTAGCTCCTCACAGCTGGTGCCTCTTCCCCCGGCGGCCACGCCCCCAACCTTCTAGCATAAATTAAGAGGGGCTCATACCGCACCGCGGGACGCAGCCCGGGGCGAAGACCGGGCAAAGAGCGGGCCGTTCTAGGCCGTTAGAGGCAGGTAGATTCTGGACTGGGCCACCCCATTTGATTCTACCACTCTACTCCTTACGCTCTCCTTGCAGGCACTCCATTTCGTGTCCACCATGGCAACCCGCGAGTTCAGAGACAGAGCGGCCAAATCCAAATTGAAAAATGGTACCTTGGATGATTTTATCACTAGGACCCACACTGCAATTGATAATGAAATAACTAAGATACAACACAGGGTCTCTGTAGAACTTGAAGCTGCTAGAAGATTGTCAGTTGAGTTAACCGCTGCCAAAAAATCCTCCCTTGGGCCTATTGCATGGGCCAAAACACCAGAGCGCTCACTTGGCACTGCTCCCACCCTGATCGTCACAAATGCCGATATTCATCAACCGCAAGCGGACAGTATACCCTTACTACAGGGGGGATCTCCACCAAAACCCACTCTTTCCCCACAATTCCATCCGGGTGGAATTGCCGAGCAAAAGAAGGAACCCGAGGTGGGTTCATCCCCTAAAGCAACAACTAATAACGCTACGCTACCAAAAGGTGGCAACTCTCCCATGCCACAAAATGGTCCACACAACAAAATGAAGCGTAACCACACCTCGGCATATTCAAGGAAAAAGGCCAAAATAGCCAAGGCCCAGCTACTAACTAAGGCACCTCCCCCTGCTCCTCTGCCAAATACCCAGACCTTTCCCCTGGAAACGTGCGTAGTAAACATTCCCCCGCATTCAGTAGTCATCCAAGAAAATAATGATCTCACCATAGAAACTGACAATGCTGGAACTCCGCTCTGCACTATTAAAGGAAAGGACGTTGAGTTTATGACTGTCGTCTGGGAAACACTCAAAAAACTTCTTTCCCCTCTAGAAGTGAGATTTACACATATAGAAACACAGCTTCTGGAAATTGAAAAAAGCATTTTAAATTTGGCCACTATCACCATGCAGAATACAAAATCAACATGTTCACACGGAACTCCGCCTCCCACAGCACCATCTGTCCCTGCGACCCAAGCTGCTGTGAACTTGCTGGCGCCTATAAAGGCTAAGTCCTTGGGAATTACCAATGCTACTCTGCCTCCCCCCCTGTTGTAACTTCTTCTGCCACTCCCACTGTTATCCCCAAGGCCAAACCAATTCCTAAACCTCGAACCAAGGCAAACACTTATAATCCTCCAAACAGGGTAATGACGACCACTATTCAACCGGCGGCTGAAACCCTCCCGCCACCCCCATCAGTCACACCCGGCCAAAGGGTACCACCCATGACAGATCAGCCTAGTCCGAGGCAAAATGGCCAGAATTCTAACCATCTAACATCGCAGAGAGCTAGTACCAGTTACATACGCTCAAGGGGATATGTAGATCTCCCCCCCCGAGGTTAGTTCCTATGTTGTAGTGTTGACCGGGGTAACTGAATTGACACATAACCAGCAGGAAAACTTTGCCTCCTTAAAGAACAAGGTGATCCACTGGTTTGACGTCAACAAACCAATACCCAACCACCTAAGGAGTAAAATCCTCATGGTGCGGAGGGTACCCTGGGTAGGCACCACGCAAAAGTCCACTAGTGGCGATTGTGTGATTGTATCCTTTGAGGATCCAAACACTGCACACGCCGTTTATTCCTGGATCAACCATAGCACAACCTCAACAATAATAGCCAGACCCCTCACTTTCTTCTATCCACCCCGCCTTCACTCATCCCAGGGGGGGAATTGGAGAAGGATCCCGGAGAGGAACTACACATGGGGAGGGCAAAGTAACCATTGGGCAGATGCATTTGGTGGCTGGAATGGGGCACCGATCTCTAATAGATACGGGTGTCTTGAGGAAGTGGATTGACATCCACACCTGCCAACCATCGCATCTTCATCACCCACTCCAAAAAGCTCCCAATCATATTCAATGGGTGATTTATTAACTCATACTGTATCAAACGCGCACACGGGTGGTCAAATTCTTCCACCAACATCAAATCATGCAAAGGCTCACAAATTAAGAGTAGGGCCAGGTAGGCACGACACCCGCCCACCAAAGCCATCAAATACTGATCCCCATATGAGGACTAAAGATAGCCCCCCCCCCATTTCACACAGCCCCAAACTAAATAGCGTTCCATTGGACGTCCCTCCACCTAATCAATATGGCAAACCCTTAGTACATGACAGTTCTCAGATACCAGCCACCAATGGTACGCTAGAGGCTCCGGGTGTAATCTCCATTCTCTCCTGGAATGTTGCAGGGCTATCCAATAAAGTAGATACGCCTGATTGGGGGGATCTCATTGAGGGCTATGATGTATGTCTTCTTCAAGAGACATGGGCAAGAGAAAAATACTCCCGGCAGGGTTTTGCTATCTTTGATATTGAAGCAAAATCGGGAGGAAAGGGCCGACCTTCAGGAGGACTCTCGATCTGGGTCGGGTCCCACTTGGGATGTAGGGCCACACACCTGGAAACCAATTCTTGTGACTTCCAGTGTGTCTCCCTTGAATGGCCATGCGGAGGGAAGGTCATACTGATTAACATATATTCAAGACCAGTAGGGGTTGCAGCAACCTCGGGACCAGTGGAGGACCTAGCCCAGTTCCTTGACATACATAATTTCTGCTCCCCTCTAATTGTAGGTGGAGATTTTAATCAGCAATATGAACCACTCCCCGACTACCTGGTGGGTATATCTAGTGAGGAGGATGAATTGTGGAATATCCCTACCCTGACAGATCCAGTGACCAGGGCCTGGTCCCCGCTTGCCACCCAAATAATGTCCCTCACGCTTAGTCACTCGCTGAGGGCTTGCAATGGCCGGATTAAAGGCGATATCCCGCCTAAAAATACCTTTAATAGGCCGGGTTACGAGTCACGGATTGACTACATAATGGTTCCAACTAGGGACTGGAGGAAAGTGAAAGACTTTCGAGTAATCCCCAGACTTGATAGCGACCACAACTTGCTCTCACTAAAATTCGAGATCCCTGGCTGGCAAATAGACAAGGTCGACAACAATTCTGCATCACAGTCTGACCTTGTGTTATCCAGCAATAGGCGCAAAATTAAATGGGCCAAATTGCTGGAAAACCATAGTAACATCGAGAGACTCTATGCACTAGTTGTCCCCGCCTTGGAAAAAGTAGAACGCTGTATGCACCACTCAGTTAGCGAATCTGAAACCAATCTCACAGGTAATTTAGGGGAACCCACTCCCCCTTCATGCAAGCCAGCACAATTGCTTGAACTCGGTAACATTCACTCCGAACTATGTACCAACCTTACAGAGGTGCTGAACCCAGTGGCCAGGCCTCACAAGTCCAAGCAGAGAAGAGCCACCTGGTTCAATGCCTCCTGCAGGGAAGCAAAAGCTATACTATTGAAATCACCCAAAGCACGAGACACTTCAAACATAATCAGGGAGAGACGATTAGCTTACAAATCAGCCCTCCGTGCTGCTAAAATAGACTGGGATGAGGGGAACTGGTCTAAAATAACAGCTGCCCTTGCATGCCGAGATTCACGGACTTTTTGGCAGATCGTTAGGCACGGCTCTGCCGAACCCCTTGTAGCAGTTGAGGCCAATATAGCACCATCTGTATGGGAGGAACATTTCAAAAATGTATATGAACCACATAGCAGTGATCAGGTGACGAACGAACCTGCAGAAGTGCACCACTCCACTAACAATAGTGTAATTGACATGGATGGATTTAGTATAGAGGAAATCACTATGGCAATTACGTCCCTGGCTGCAGGCAAGGCGCCGGGCCTGGACAGGCTCCCAGGCGACCTTTACAAACACGAACCTAAAATCTGGGCTCCCTATCTCGGGGTGCTATTCAATTCCATTCTGAAAGGCATGCCAATTCCTTCGACCTGGCCGGGGGCCGAAATAGTCCCAATTTTTAAAAAGGGGTCTCCCCTTCTCCCGGCCAATTATAGGCCAATAAGCTTGATCGATGTATCCCAAAAACTCTTTTCTAAGTTACTGCTAAACCGCTTACACGAGTGGATCAGGGATTTTAATATCCTCAGCCCCTTCCAAGCAGGCTTTAGGGAGAAGGTCTCCACCATTGATCAGGTCTTTCGACTTGTCCTCATATATTGGAAAACGGTGCAGTTGGAGGGTGGCAGCCTCTACACTGTATTCGTGGATCCTGAGGGCAGCGTTCGACCTGGTCCCTAGGAACAAGCTGTGGGAGGTCCTTGCTAAATTGGGGGTTCCTGAAGGCCTGCTGAAAATGATAATCCGCCTTCATAGCACTAATTTCACCCAGGTGAGATGTGGCAGGATGGGTGCAATGTCCGAGAGGTTCCCCGTTGGCAGGGGGGTAAGGCAGGGTTGTGTGCTTGCACCAACCCTGTTTTGGCTTTATGTCAACGGGGTAATCTCCCACTTAGCGGGGGTACCCAACTCTGATGCCCCAAAACTAGCCGCTGAAAGGGTGCCAGCCATCATGTTTGCCGACGACACATAATTGCTATCAAAGTCGGCAACGGGCATTCAGCGCATCCTCAACGGCTTTGTGGACTTCTGTGAGGCCCATGGATTAGAAATCAACGCCATCAAAACGAAATTCATGGTCCTCAACCCCCCACAGAAATTCCATTTTAGTCCAAGCATTGCACACATCAGGCTCGAAAGAGTGAAAACCTTCGAATATCTGGGCATTGTGCTAAATGACAAACTTACTTGGAACACACACCTGGAGAAGGCAGCACTTAAACTGACCCAACACTAGGGGGGCATTATGAAACTCTTGGCAAACAATAAATCCTCTATTAGACCCATCGGCCCTCCAATACAGATCTACAAATGCCAGGCCAAGGGGGCCGTTATTTATGGATCTGAACTCTGGGGCCACGCCAAAACATCAATGCTCTTGAAGGTGGAAAATAAATTTATCCGAAATCTTGTTGGACTACCACCGAGCACTCCCCTTGTACCCCTTAGGATGGACCTAGGCCTATGCCCGATCGATGAGGATTTGGCCCTACGCCCACTGGCCTTCTGGCGCAGAATATGGACAACTCCAGAATTGGCCAGTTATAGAGAAGGACTTCAGGAGGTCCTTGCTATCCCAGGTGCTGGAAAAATCAAATGGCTTAATTCCATCAAACTGGAACTGGAGGCCTTGGGTCTCCCAACAATGTGGTCTGATCCTTTGAACACGTGCCACCTCCTCTCCAAAAAGGAACTAGTCAAGTCATACCGTGATAGCAAACTGTCCCTGCTACTTAACCATCAAAATCTCGGGACTCTGACAGCCTTCTTTTTGTCCCACAAGGCCAACTATAATATGGAACCAACTCTGGATAAAGTTTATCCATCTATACTGAGGAAACTATACCTACAGTGGAGACATGGGTCCCTCCCCATCAGAACTCTTACATCTAAATGGAGTGACGATGCAAGCAGTACCTGTCCAGCATGCAGAATATCGGATGAAACTGAACTCCACATCCTCTTTTTCTGGCCTGCCTATCGAGAGATCCGAAGGTACTGGATTGCTCCCCTATGCAGGAACCTGGGATTTGCGAGGTGTCTGGCCGCCTTCAGAGTCTTAAAAACTGATCTGTCGGACCACATTGTGTTTGCTATGGCCAAGTACTTGGGCGCTCTCTGGTCTATTAGAAGGAAATACCTCAGGGCTCTGACTTGAATTTTCAGCATATAGGGATTTTTGTAAAAGATGGTTTTTAAATTTTACAATTTGCTGTATAAATCATTTTAATAGAACCAGTTTTTAAATGTATATTATAAACGTCTTTTATGGTAAAGCTTTACCGAAATAAAGATATTTTTGAATTGAATTGAATGGTGTTAAGGAAGTTGGGGCCTAGTTGGAGTATAAATGCTTTTTAAAATTTGCTAAGGTATCCATTAGGACCAGGGGCTTTACCCATCCACAGCTCAGACACAGCTTCAGTGACTTCTTCTAATGTAATCAGCGTGTCCAGGGAGTCTCCTGCGGCTCCCGGGGCAGTACGTGGTGGGATATCATCAATGAAACTTACGATCAGCGATACCTGTATCACCTCTCTTGGTTGATGTAGATCACCGTAGAATTGTGCAAAACTACTGGCTATCTCCACCGGGTCCTTGATGGTCATTCCTTGTACATCCTGGATAGGGGGAAGAGGAGGGGATGCCACAGTCTGTTTACATAATCTATATAGTAATTTGCTGGACTTATCTCCCCACTGATTTATTCGGCTTTGAGATGCCAGCCAAGCCTGCCTGACTTCTTCCATGAGTGTGCTTTGATATTGTTGCTCCTCCAATCGGAGATTTCTACACGCTATAGGGGATTCCCGTTCACGGCAATGACTTTCTAGTGTCGTGATTTGTACTTCCAGTTGCAAAAGCTCCTGCCGCTGGCGTTTACGCTCTGCCGCGGTGTAGCTTATGTCAACCCCATGTATAGTAGGTGTTAGATCTGCGGGTCTCTAGTTGGCAGAGGTAAGTACCTTTGACCAAGTAGGGACCCTTGCTTCTAGTCAGGGTGAAGGAATACACACTGTAGATAACATCTGCTCACCCCCTAGGTAGCTTGGCATGAGCAGATAGGCTTATCCCCAAGGCAATGTGTACAATATTTGCACTTAACACCAACAATGACCCCAAATCCACCACAAACTGAGACCACACAGGTAAGTATATATAAAAATATATATCTTTATCTATTTGCAGCAGTAAAAATAAACAGTTACAAGGTGATTGCTCTTTCTCCAAAGGTTGCACGTAATCTTGATGGTTGCGCTTAAATTGTTAGGAAGTTCTTAGTATAAAACAGTCTCAAGTCTCTTAAAAGTATCACCAAACACAATGCCACTGTATTATAGGCCCAAGTCAGCCCCTCGCTAACTCTGCACAAGCCCCGCTAGGGCGTCTCACCGTATTGCTCTTCTGGGGACAAGCTCGGCGGGAGAGGAGCCTTTCACAAAGCCCCGGCCGGTACCATAAGCTCTCCGCCCGCTCTCGGCACTACAGCGAGCGGCGGGGAGCTAACTTATCACTTTGATCTGGGACGGCAGGCCGGGGGCAATAAACACTTGCGTTGCTCCCTCGGCGAGGACGGGTCCCTCTCTGGCTTCGAGTGCGGCTCCGGCGTTTGTGGACACAGCTTCCTGGGGACAGACCAATGGGGTCACGGCTCCACCGAAGAGCCTCTTCATACACCCGGGAGTCAGCCAATGACAGTGCGGCTCCCGGGACAAGCCCCTGATGACGTCGAGCCGGCAGCCAATCAGTGCGCGGCGTCTGCGATGACGGAGCAGTGCTGGGCCAATCCCAGCGCGGCGTTCCGAGGGGTGGCTCATTCTCTTTGGCCAATGGGAGCACGGCGGCTTCGTTCTCCGTCTCCGCAGCTCCGACCAGGGACGGCAACCTTCGAAGGGTGTTTCTGGCCCCGGGCAGCGGCGGTGAAACGGCGGCAAAAGGATTTTCAGGGCCACAGGTCGTAACTAGACCGCCCACAGAGCTACCAGTTCGAGGGGGGTGATTCTTGACACAGGGAGGCAACACTATCCTTCGGTCATCCCTGATTATGTGCCGATGAGCACATCGATCTTTTCCCACGGCCAGCAGACAGAAGCACGCGCTGGGGCAAGACACCACACGATCTTTTGCAGTAGCTTGGAAATACTTGGGAACCTTTTAACCCTGGGTTCCAGGACAGGAGGACAGCTCTTCTCAGGCCCTTGGAGATTCCGTTAGAAGACACAGCACACAGCAAAGTATTGGTAGGTCAAGCAGGCAGGGTCACAGCACACAGCAAAGTCCCTCTTCTCCTCAGCTTCAGTTGAACAGCAAGGCAATCTTCCTTCAGTTCTTCAGCGGTCCTTCTTCCAGCAGAGGTTCCTCTTGATTGTAGAATCTGATTTTCTGTTGTCAGGGGTCCTTCTCTTATACCCCTAAAAGTCTTTGAAGTTTTTGTGCAAGTGGGCCCTGAGCCCGGTCTAAACCAGTTCTGGGTGTTGCTGGAGCACTTGGGCTTCCTGGCTTCTTCCTTCTTTTCAGTGTGAGGGGCAGAGATGACAGTCGCCCAGCAGGAGGTGGAGCCAGCATTGTGGCAGGCAGGCACAGCCCTATTCACTCCCAGGTGCTATCTCCTCCCACCACTCTAGTTGCAGATGCAGTCATTCAACCACAGGCTGACTCAGACAACCTCCTGGGGGCTCCCCAGCCCCTGTCACCCTCAAACCAGACAGTCAATCCACAAGCAGGCCCAGGCACACAGAAAGGTTAGACGAGAGAACAACCACTTTCTAAAAGTACTGTTCTCAAACACAGAATTTAAAAACAACCTTTCCTAAAAGATGTGTTATTACATTCTGAGTTCAGGGATATCAATCACTTATGTCCCATCTTGTTCCTATGGGAAGATAGGCTGGTATCCATTGGGACCAGCCTCCCCGATGTTAGTCTATGGAGCAAGATAACCTTGCAGCAGTGAGCACACAAAATGGCTGCTGCTCACTACCAGAGCATGTTACCTGCACTAGTACATGCTCTACTTTACCTATACACTGCACCCTGCCCAGAGGGGTACCTTGAGCCTTCCATAGGGGTGACTGATGTGCACAGACAGGGAATGGTTAGGCCCAGCCAGTGGGGACACTGGCCAGGCGGACATGGCAGTCCACTGACTGCACACAGGCACTGTGGTGGCAGGCCTGAGACACCATTTTAGGGCTACTTATGTGGGTGGCGCAATCAGCGCTGCAGGTCCACTGGTAGCATCTGTCATCACCAGCCCTGGCACACACAGTGCACTTTACTAGGGACTTCATGGTGATACAAATATGCCAATCAGGTACATCCAATCAATATGATAATTTACATAGGGAGCACTTACACTCTGGCACTGATCAGCAGTGGCATAGTGTCCAAAGCATCTAAACCAGAAAAAACGAAATCCAGCACAGCATCAAAAATACAGGAGGCAGAGGCAAAAAGATAGGGGAAAACCACGCCAAGGGTGTCAGGTCTAACACGTGTCCCCTCCAGCTGAAAGTGGGGAGAACTACCCAACCTCTTGGGAGTCCTCTTCACTAAGGCGGAAGAATCTGAACAGACCATCAGCGTTGGCGTGTTCTGTACCAGGGCGGTGCTCCACCGTAAAGTCCATCCCCTGTAGGGAAATGGACCACCTCAACCGTTTTGGATTCTCACCCCTCATCTGCATTAACCATCTGAGGGGCCTGTGGTCGGTCTGAACACGGAAGTGAGTCCCAAACAGGTAGGGCCTCAGCTTCTTCAGAGCCCAGACCACATCAAAAGCTTCCCTTTCAATTGCACTCCATCTCTGTTCCCTGGGGAGTAGCCTCCTACTAATGAAAGCTACTGGTTGATCTCCGCCCTCGTCGTTGATCTGTGAGAGTACTGCTCCCACACCTTGCTCTGAAGCGTCTGTATGCACAATGAACTCACTGGAAAAGTCAGGTGCCTTAAGCACCGGTGCTGTGCACATGGCAGTTTTGAGGGCATCAAAAGCAGTTTGACAGGCCTCGGTCCAATTCACTTTCCTGGGCTGATTTCTAGATGTCAGTTCTGTCAAAGGGGCCACAATGGTGCCACATCCTTTGACAAACCGTCTGTAATACCCGGTGAGACCTAGAAAGGCTCTCACCTCAGTCTGGGTCTTGGGGGGTTCCCAAGCCAGGATGGTATCAATCTTTGCCTGTAGGGGTGCCACCTGCCGCTCCCCACCTGGTGTCCCAAGTACACTACTGATCCCTGCCCTATCTGGCACTTGCTGGCCTTGATAGTGAGGCCTGCCGTCTGCAGGGCCTTCAACACTTCACAGAGGTGTTGCAGGTGTTCCTCCCAAGTGGAGCTGAACACAGCAATGTCATCCAGGTATGCAGCGCTGAATTGCTCCAGCCCTGCTAACACCTGGTTGACCAGTCTCTGGAATGTGGCTGGGGCATTTTTCAACCCAAAAGGCATGACGCAGAACTGGAAGTGCCCCTCTGGCGTTGAAAATGCTGACCTCTCCTTGGCCCCCTCAGTTAAGGCAATCTGCCAGTACCCTGAAGTCAATTCAAAGGTGCTGAGGTACTGGGCAGCTCCCAACCGATCCACAAGCTCATCAGCTCTGGGGATGGGGTGTGCGTCAGTCTTGGTGACCGCATTGAGCCCACGGTAGTCCACGCAGAAACTGAGATCTCGGGGGCCACCAGGCGTAGCAGCTTTCTTAGGCACTAAGACCACTGGGCTAGCCCAGGGGCTGCTGGAGGGCTCAAATACCCCTAGTACCAACATCTTGGAAACTTCTTCCTTGATGCTAGCTCTGACCTTGTCAGCCACCCTGTAAAATGTTTGTTTCACAGGCAGACTATCTCCAGTGTCCACATCGTGGACGCACCAGTTGGTGACACCTGGGGTCAGGGAGAACAGGGGGGCGAACTGACCTAAGTCCTGGCGACAGTCCCTCTGCTGCTCTGGGGTCAGGGTGGGCGAGAGGACCACACCATCCACTGCTCCTTGGTTGCCAGGAGGTCAGGGAGAGGATCACTATCCTCTTCCCCTCCAGCATCTGTAACCATGAGCATAGTCACTTCCGACCTCTCAAAGTGGGGTTTGAGGCGGTTCACGTGCAACACTCTCAGGGGCTGCCTGGGAGTCTTCATGTTAACCAAGTAGGTAACCTCGCTCTTGCGCTCTACCACCTCATATGGCCCGGTCCACTTGTCACGGAGTGCACAAGGCTCCACCGGCACCATCACCCACACTTTCTGAACAGGGTGGAACTGAACCAGAGAGGTGTTCTGGTCGTACCATCTTTTCATTTCCTCCAGGCTAGCCTCCAGGTTCTCTTGAGAGAGCTTCCTGAAGCGCTTGGTCTGGTTGCGGATGGCCAGCATATAGCTGAACACATCCTGGGGGTTTTCCCACGGGATTTCTCCCACCCCTCCTTCACCAGAGTGAGAGGTCCTCTGACAGGGTGGCCATACAGCAACTCAAAGGGACTGAACCCTAAGGATTTCTGAGGCACCTCCCTGTAGGCAAACAACAGGCATGGTAACAAGACGTCCCACTTCCGCCTCATGGGTTCTTCTAGGCCCATAATCATGCCTTTTAGGGTGCGGTTGAATCTTTCAACCAACCCATTTCCTTGAGGATGGCAAGGAGTGGTGAACTTGTATGTCACCCCACACTCCTCCCACAGAGACTTCATGTACCTAGAGATGAAGTTTGTACCCCGGTCGGAGACCACCTCTCTGGGGAACCCCACACGGGAAAAGATCCCCATTAAGGCACGGCCCACCACGTGGGCTGTGACTGTCCTGAGAGGGAACTGCTTCCGGGTACCGGGTGGCATGGTCCACCAAGACCAGGATAAACCTGTTGCCTAAGGCTGTCTTGGGGTCCAGGGGTCCGACGATGTTGATGCCCACCCGCTCAAAAGGTGTGCTCACCACAGGAAAGGGTTGGAGGGGTGCCACGCACTTCCCTCCGCTCTTGCCACTGGCCAGACAGGTTTGGCAAGACTTACAAAAGGCACCGACATGCTCCTTCATCTGGGGCTAGTAAAAGTGGGTGACAAGCCTGTGATAGGTCTTGTCTTGCCCCAGATGTCCTGCGAGAGGCACGTCATGAGACAGACCCAGTAGGAACTTCCTGAAGCGCTCGGGTACCACCAGCACACGGGCTGCAACGGGCTCAGCGAACTTAGGCTCGCTATAAAGTAAATCATCGTCCCAGTAAATCAAATGTTCCTTGGACCCCAGGCCTGATGCCTGGTCTGCAGCCTGTTGCTGCACACCAATGAGAGAAGGGCACTCCTTCTGAGCCTGGCAGAATTCCTCCCTGGAGGGACCACCCTCTTGCTGCCAATGGGTCAGCTCAGGTAATTCCCCCAGTTCGGCCACCTGCTCCCCTGTAGGTTCCAGGGCATCCCCCTCAGGTTCTGCTTCCTCCTGGACCGTGGGAAAGGCGGGGGCTGGTTTCCTGCGCTCTCTGCCCCTTCCTCTCCTGGCAGGTCCCTGGGCCATTGTTCCAGGATCCAGTTCTGTTGATTCACCCCTACTGGCTGCCATAGCAAGTGTGGTCACACCGATCCAGGCAGGCAAGCCCAACATTTCCAAATTAGTTCTGTGCTCTACATCCTTCCATGGAGAGCTCTCCAGGTCGTTACCTAATAGACAGTCTACAGGCAAGGCATCACTGACAACAACTTCCAAAATACCACAGACTTCTCCCCATTCAAAGGGAACACGTGCCAACTTGCAGAGGCGCACTGAACTGTCAGCTGCCACCACAGGAGAGAGTACATTGGGAATGATCTGCTCTTCAGACACCCACTGACACCTTTCAGATGTCACGCTGGCCCCTGTGTCTCTCAGAGCCTCTATCTCTTTTCCATTGATGGTCACCTTCTGCCCGTAATTTTTAGTGTTAAGGGGCAGCAAGGTTTCCTGGGCCATCTCTTGGTCTCCTAAAGAGACAAGGGTCATCACTGCTAACCCCTCCTCCCCACTGGAAATCAAATCCCCTCCCAAAGCTACACTGGCTAACCCTGGGGTTGGAGCACCAGTGGGCGCTGGAGGTTTGTTTGGACATTTAGGAGCAATGTGCCCCACCTCCCTACATGCATAGCAAGTAGGCGGAGATCTGTTGTCCTGTTTGCCCTTATGGGGCCAGGACTTCTTAGGCTTGGGGGGTTGGGACTCCTTTTTCTGGGAACATTTTTGGGGCCCTTTAGAAGACTCCTTTTGATTACCCTTGTCCCCCCACTCTTCTGCTGGGGACCCTGTCCACCCTTGGCTGTGAACCCTGGTGCTAGTCCAGCGGTCCGCCTCCTTAGCAAGCTCACTGGGATCAGTTAACTTGCTGTCTAAAAGATGCTGGCGCAGCTCTGGAACACATAGACTACTCAAGTGCTCCCAACTAATCAAGTGACACAACCCCACATAATCAGTTACTTTGCTGCCCTTTATCCAACCTTCCAGTGCACGCGTGTACATACTCACACACTCCACCCAGGTACTAGAATCAAGTTTCTTGAAGTTCCTAAACTTCTGGCGGTACTGTTCTGGAGTAAGCCCATACCTGAGGCATAAAGCCTCTTTCATAGCGGGGTAGGTTAAGGTACCTGCTGCTTCTAAGGGTGCCAAGACATCCCTCCCAGAGGCCTCAAAATGCTTCCACAAACCTGCCCCCCAACTCTTCTCAGGCACTTCATTCATCTTCAAGGCAAGCTCATATGATCTAAACCATGCATAGATATCCTCACCCCTCTGATAATTCTGCACCAAATCTTTGGGTTTGTATACCTTGCCTGCCTGCACTGGCTGCGCGCTGCCACCATTAGAACTGGACTCCATTTGTTTAGCTTTAAGGTCCAGCTCCCTCAGACTCAACTCATGAGCCAACTGGAGTTTCTTCTCCTCAAAAGCGAGAGCATTTCTTCTCTCCTCCGCCTTCTTCTCACTGTCAAGGCGTAATTTTCTCTCTTCTGCTTGAGCTTTGAGTTTAAAAAGCTCAATCTCATGGGCCCTAGCCCTCTGATTATCCTCCAGCTCCTCTGGAGAAAGAACCCTACTGGAATGGTTGCTGCCAGCCCTAGAAGCTGGCCTATTCACTGGTATTTCCTGGGATTCAAAACCAATTTCCTGTGCATCCCTCTCTCCAGTAGTATCCTCTGAATCAACATGTTTGGCTTCCCACCAGGCCCTTAGAGCTTTCTGTAGCTCCTCCTTGTTTGCGCTGCCCTTCACTGGGCATCCAAGCTGTTTGCAGAATTGCTTCAGTTGCTCCTTTTTATATATGAGCAACTCCTGAATTTCAAATTCCAATTCTACTCCTTCGCTTGCTCCTTTCTGAGACATGATGCTTCCTAGGCTTTCCAAAAATAGGTTTCACCCAAAAAAAATATATATATATCTTGTGCAATCTGTTGCTGCTAAACCAGGCTAGTGATGTACAAGAAATCACTGCAGGTCAAGTGCAAATATTAGTTCAAAATCCACACCGCTGTCACCAATGTTAGATCTGGGGGTCTCTAGTTGGCAGAGGTAAGTACCTTTGACCAAGTAGGGACCCTTGCTTCTAGTCAGGGTGAAAGAATACACACTGTAGATAACCCCTGCTCACCCCCTAGGTAGCTTGGCACGAGCAGACAGGCTTATCCCCAAGGCAATGTGTACAATATTTGCACTTAACACCCAAATCCACCACAAAATGAGACCACACAGGTAAGTATATATAAAAATATAGCTTTATCTAGTTGCAGCAGTAAAAATAAACAGTTACAAGGTGATTGCTCTTTCACCAAAGGTTGCACGTAATCTTGATGGTTGCGCTTATATTGTTAGGAAGTTCTTAGTATAAAACAGTCTCAAGTCTCTTAAAAGTATCACCAAACACAATGCCACTGTATTATAGGCCCAAGTCAGCCCCTCGCTAACTCTGCACAAGCCCCGCTAGGGCGTCTCACCGTATTGCTCTTCTGGGGACAAGCTCGGCGGGAGAGGAGCCTTTCACAAAGCCCCGGACGGTCCCGTCAGCTCTCCGCCCGCTCTCGGCACTCCAGCGAGCGGCGGGGAGCTAACTTATCACTTCGATCTGGGACGGCAGGCCGGGGGCGATAAACACTCGCGTTGCTCCCTCGGCAAGGACGGGTCCCTCTCTGGCTTCGAGCGCGGCTCCGGCGTTCGTGGACACAGCTTTCTGGGGACAGACCAATGGGGTCGCGGCTCCAACGACGAGCCTCTGCATACACCCGGGAGTCAGCCAATGACAGTGCGGCTCCCGGGACAAGCCCCTGATGATGTCGAGCCGGCAGCCAATCAGTGCGCGGCCTCTGCGATGACGCGGCGGCGCTGGGCCAATCCCAGCACGGCGTTCCGAAGGGGGCTCGTTCTCTTTGGCCAATGGGAGCGCGGCGGCTTCGTTCTCCGTCTCCGCAGCTCCGACCAGGGATGGCAACCTTCGAAGGGTGTTTCTGTCCCCGGGCAGCGGCGGTGAAACAGCGGTAAAAGGATTTTCAGGGCCACAGGTCGTAACTAGACCGCCAACAGAGCCACCAGTTCGAGGGGGGTGATTCTTGACACAGGGAGGCAACACGATCGTCCGGTCACCCCTGATTATGTGCCGATGAGCACATCGATCTTTTCCCACGGCCAGCAGACAGAAGCACGCGCTGGGGCAAGACACCACACGATCTTTTGCAGAAGTTTGGAAATAATTGGGAACCTTTTAACCCTGGGTTCCAGGACAGGAGGCCAGCTCTTCTCTCATTAGCCTGCATTAGCCTGGATTAAATCCTTCCTTGAAGATAGGTCCTTTCAAGTGGCAGATGGGTACTCCACCTCCAAGGCTCAGGCACTCAAGTGTGGGGTTCCCCAGGGATCTTCCCTGAGCCCCACACTTTTTAATGTGTACATGGCACCCCTCGAGGATGTTGTCAGACCTTTTGGCATCAAATCCATAATGTACGCCGACGACACACAGCTCGTCGTTTCCCTTAACCAATCAGACAATTCCCTCTCCAATCTATCCAGTTGTCTTGAGAAGGTGCACCAGTGGATGTGCGACTCCCGGTTAAAATTAAACGGTGAGAAATCAGAAATACTCCTCTTGGGAAATCCAAACAAAATCCCCACATCCCTTCCCTGGCTGCCATGTTTGGGAACTCCACCGACCCCCAAATCCGAGGTAAAGAGCCTGGGGATATGGCTGGACCATGATCTCAGTTTTAAGACTCAAGCTAGAAAAACTGCGGGAACCTGCTTCGGCCTCATAAAGATGGCACGAAAGATTCTCCATCTGATCCCCCACCAATCCAGGAAACTCCTGATGCAGGAGCTGGTGAACTCCAGATTAGACTATGGAAATGTGTTGTATCTGGGGGCTCCAGCCTCTGTAGTCCACAGACTTCAATGTGCACAAAATGCGGCTGCAAGAATCCTAACAGGAACTAAAGTGAGGAGCTCGGCCAAACCAGCCCTCAGCAACCTGCACTGCTTGCCAGTAAAAGAACGGGTCAACTTCAAAACCCTGTGCATTGCCCACAGAATAATGCACGATGAAGGCCCCCCCCATTCTCAGACCACTTCTGACACAACACCAGTCCAGTAGACAATTAAGATCTAACTCCCTATCCCTCGCAAACGTCCCTAGAATTAGGAAGGCCAGAACCGGCGGTCGCCTGTTCTCTTACAATGCCCCCAGATTGTGGAACTCCCTCCCACTCTCTCTGAGGCAAGAACACAACCACCTCAGGTTCAGGAAGAGACTAAAAACCTGGCTCTTCCCCTAAATTTCCCCTGACTACCTCTCCCCTGTTTCCCCTGATTACCTCTCCCTTGTTTCCCCACCTTGCTGGAGCTATGGTCATTAGCGCTGGGATGCCCGAGGGTAGCTACGCGCTCTATAAATCCCAATCAAATCAAATCAAATCAAATTCTCAGGCCCTTGGAGATTCAGTTAGAAGACACAGCACACAGCAAAGTCTTGGTAGGTCAAGCAGGCAGGGTCACAGCACACAGAAAAGTCCCTCTTCTCCTCAGCTTCAGTTGAACAGCAGAACAGGTCAGCCCTTGGAGCACACAGCAAGGCAATCTTCCTTCAGTTCTTCAGCGGTCCTTCTTCCAGCAGAGGTTCCTCTTGATTGTAGAATCTGGTTTTCTGTTGTCAGGGGTCCTTCTCTTATACCCCTAAAAGTCTTTGAAGTCTTTGTGCAAGTGGGCCCTGAGCCCGGTCTAAACCAGTTCTGGGTGTTGCAGGAGCACTTGGGCTTCCTGGCTTCTTCCTTCTTTTCAGTGTGAGGGGCAGAGGTGAAAGTCGCCCAGCAGGAGGTGGAGCCAGCATTGTGGCAGGCAGGCACATCCCTATTCACTCCCAGGTGCTATCTCCTCCCACCACTCTTGTTGCAGATGCAGTCATTCAATCACGGGCTGACTCAAACAACCTCCTGGGGGCTCCCCAGCCTCTGTCACCCTCAAACCAGACAGTCAATCCACAAGCAGGCCCAGGCACACAGAAAGGTTAGAAAAGAGAACAGCCACTTTCTAAAAGTACTGTTCTCAAACACATAATTTAACAACCTTTCCTAAAAGATGTGTTATTAAATTCTGAGTTCAGGGATATCAATCACTTATGTCCCATCTTGTTCCTATGGGAAGTTGGCTGGTATCCATTGGGACCAGCCTCCCCCATGTTAGTCTATGGAGCAAGATAACCTTGCAGCAGTGAGCACACAAAATGGCTGCTGCTCACTACCAGAGCATGTTACCTGCACTAGTACATGCTCTACCTTACCTATACACTGCACCCTGCCCAGGGGGGTACCTTGAGCCTTCTATAGGGGTGACTGGTGTGCACAGACAGGTAAGGGTTAGGCCCAGCCAGTGGGGACACTGGCCAGGCGGACATGGCAGTCCACAGATTGCACACAGGCACTGCGATGGCAGACCTGAGACACCATTTTAGGGCTACTTATGTGGATGGCGCAATCAGCGCTGCAGGTCCACTAGTAGCATCTGTCATCAACAGCCCTTGCACACACAGTGCACTTTACTAGGGACTTCATGGTGATACAAATATGCCAATCAGGTATATCCAATCAATATTATAATTTACATAGGGAGCACTTACACTCTGGCACTGATCAGCAGTGTTAGAGTGTCCAAAGCATCTAAACCAGCAAAAACGAAATCCAGCACAGCATCAAAAATACAGGAGGCAGAGGCAAAAATATAGGGGAAAACCACGCCAAGGGTGTCAGGTCTAACAGTAGGCTTCATGGCTTCCCACAATATCGCTGATGAAGAGACGGTATGCTCATTATGGATAACATACTCTGTGATCGACATATTTATATGATCCTTATATTTATGGTTGTGTAAATGCCATGGGGATAACGACCACTGGAATGGACATCGATGTGAGCCTGTAGCAAGTGCTAGTGCAATGGGGGAGTGGTCGGATAAACCGTGGGGAAGGATTGTGTCTTCAGTAATTCTCTGAATATGAGACCCGGGTATAAATATGTAATCTAGTCGGGAGGATGTATTGTTTACAGCAGATTGGTATGTGTAGCCCTTGTCATGGGGATATCGCACTCTCCATGTATCCACCCAATCCATCATGTTTACCAGAGTAAGTAGTTTGCACTTCTTGTGATTCTCTTTAGTCTCGGAGGCCCGTCCCCTATTGACATGAGCATGCATGTTATCGTTCCAGGATCCACCATGATTGCTAGACCCTCGGATTTAAGAGCCCATACTTGTATGAAGCAGTCAATGAATGTTTGAGATAATGGGGGAGCGGGAGAGTGTATATGCTGCCCATAGGTATAATAATAATATATCTCCCATGTGTGTCGCTCCATTGGGAGACATGTAGGAATGGGACATGGCGGGGTATGGGAATTGCAACACCACTAGAGCCCTGAGTGAAACCTGTGTGATATACCTGATCATAACCATACCGGGCCAGGCATGGTGCCTTGGTGCCCAGAAGATGTGTCTCTTGTAGCATCACCACGTCTGCCCTGGAGCGCTTTGTGTATCGAAGGACAGCACCCCGTTTGACTTTATCAAGTACCCCTCTAACATTCCAGCTCATAACGTGTAGCTGCCCCTGTGGGGTCTCATTTAACTGTAGCGACATTGATGTATGTTCAGATGGCCTTAAGCTATATTTTTTTTACTTTAAATTACACTCCATTTGCTATAACTTAAAATTGTATGGCTGATTAGTCACATAAAATTGAGCCCATTTTACTTTTACATCATGTGAATACTATGAAATACGACAAAGCAAACAATTTTGCAAAAAAATAACTTCATTTCTTAATTTGCTCTAGCACATATTTTGGTCAAATAATTCATTTGTGGCACACAAGACAATTATGATGACATTCTCATTGCTTTGTAATTCTATTCATGTACGACTTCAACAGGTACATTATTCATTTTTCACTTAAATAGGAATTTTGTATAATCAAAAATCATAATTTTTAACTTTATAGGGTCACCCTTAAGCCATTCAATCAACAATACTCTACCAATTTTGCTTAACAGCCACTGATGTCATTAAGAGTTTAATCTAGTAATAGCAGTTCATTACCATACACTATCCAAATTTGTTGGAAAAAGGGCAATTTTCAAAATGGGAAAATATCAAACATACAATGGTCATACAAAGTGGGACTCAGAACAAAACGTGCTTTTGGCCGTTTGTGTTTTTTTGGTCTTTCCTGTGACATTCCATGTACTCTCACATGCAAGAGATATTGTATACAAAAAAAGGCTTAACATTAGTTGGCTTCATTGTCACTCTTATTTGCTGCCTTTTAACTCGCACACGCATGCTGGCTTCACTTACTCTTCTTTCGGCTGGAGAATGGACCAAGTACTGATTCCTTCAACTTGATTGCTGTCCTTTCGCTGACTGTGGTTAAGGAACTACTTTTATTTTTTCTTACATCCTGTCCTCCTTGTGAAACCTCTTTTCATTTTTAGCTACTTCAAAGAAGTCCTTTTCTCTTTCAAAATGAGCGTTTATTGTGACAGCAGATGTTATTTGCTTTTACTGTGACAACAAATGTTATGTACTTCCAAATGTGTTTTCTTTTATATTATTTTTATTTTTCATGTATGGAGAGATTAGCAGATTTGCTCAGAATCACAGGGGTGTTGTGGAGAGACCTAACAAGCATTGGCAAAGCCAATAAATCTCAACTTGAAACTATTGTCTCTGCCATTACTTTTTGTTCATGCCGTACAGAATTAGTATTGCCTACTTTGGCAATGATTTGTAGCCATTCTGTATAGCAGTGTGGCTGCTGGGCAGTTTGGGTAAAAATAATAAAAAAAGGACTATAATGGATCCAGAACTAATGTACTTTAAAAACAAAGTGCATTAGCCGTGGTTGCATCACAACACTTTATATACAATTAAGCCACTTTAGCCACACCGCAAAGCATCGGCACTGCTGTACAGCATAGCTACAAAACATTGCCAAAGGCAATAGCTCCCATAAGCAACACCTATTGGCTTTGCCAAGGCTTGTTTATCTTTCTGTATCTTAACTCACACCCAGTCTGCCCCTGCCCCTATATATTTCTATAGAATTTCTGTATAATCTCTTGTAGATGAGGGACTTAATTTCAACTGCCAGTTTTTTCCAAATGTTTCCGTCTATTTACAGCATAAAAGGTTTTGTTGAAATCTAAGCAACAATAATACAAATGCCATGTTTCAACCGTGCTTCTTTATCCAGTATATGGTCTAAGGCCATCAGACAAACAGAAGTGATGTTGCCTGATCTGAAACATCGCAGTTGTTATGCTAAAATATTGGAATTGAGAAGAATTTCTTACTGGTCATTACATAATATTTTTCCTGAAAAGCATCCCCTCAGTGCCCTGAAGAACCAAGAGTCTGTAGTTTATTGGACCTTACTGACATGCTTTTTCCAAAAATACAAACTCGGGCCAGTTGCAGTATGAAAGTGGTTTCAAAGAGGTTGCAAATTGGGTACCAACATTTGTGACCACTATTCTATTTTGTGAACTGATCTACATACTAATTGGTCGGTTCATGAAATATAGGGAACAGCCTTTACCACAAAGTTTTTTTATCTCAAAATACAATTACAATGCATTTTTTGCATCGGAATTACTTGTACCACACTAGTCTTTACCACACAAGTCTTTACAATGCATTTATGTTTGTATTGGTGACTATGAAGTAAGTAGTTTATATATCTGTAATGGGTAATTAGAAAAGTGTTTTTGGGGGGACTTCCCCCAAAAAGTAACCTGTAATCAACAGAAATGCAATTTTTAAAAATATTTATATTTCGTTTACAATAGTGTTTTAAGAATTATTGTATATTTTTTGAACAGTAGGTGGCAGTGTTAGACTGTGACAGGATTTTTCTGAACTGTAATCGTGGTAAAAGAGTGGGCTGTAGTGGATTGCATGGCAAAGGTATTTCAGATGTGAGTGAATGTAAATATGCAGTAGTGGTATGCGTTTTAAAATCTCTGTTGTAAAAATGTGTGTAGTAAAGTAATGCGTGGTAATGTCATACAACTACAAAATACATGAATTGCAATAGCTCACAGAACAACCTGCCGAATTACCTACTGGCGGTCACCAGTAGGTAGTTATAGTTAGAACCTAGTTTCCATAGGAAAAATATTTTTTGATTTGCTAATAACTTTGGCGTCGTTTGACGAATCTTCGTGAAATTCGACAAAAAAAGACTATCCAGGTCAGCTCCTATACTAACTGTTTGGGGGTGATTCGTCAAGTGGGGGCTGAGAAAAAAGGGGGGTCCCAAAACGTGTTTTCCCCATGTTAAATTCCATATGAAATTGTGCGACGATCTACAGCCTGAACTGCTAAACGGAATTACCCCAAATTTGGCTGAAAGGTAGAGCTTGGTTCAGAAAGCGACCTTGTTTTTAAACGGTGTAGATCCGTTAAGTAGCTTTTGAGAAATTCAAGAAATAAGAGTCAAAAATCATTTTCCCATAGGAAACTTTGTGCAAGGCTACAGCCAAAACTACTGAATGGAATTACCCCAAATTTGGACCAGAGGTAGTGCGTGGGTCAGGACGCAACCTTTTATTTAAATGGTGTGAAATCCGTTTAGCAGTTGCTGAGAAATTAGAAAGATAAAAGTTTTGATATCTGGGTGGAGCCTAAGTGCCGTTCACGAGCTTCACTGTGATTGGCTACCAACACTCCAAACCAGGAAGTGTTGGCAGCCATCTTGTGACTCGGTAGAAGAGAGTCTCCAGAAAACAGAGAAAAAAGATATAAAACAAGAGAAGGGGGCAGTGTAGGAACACCCTGACCCCCTAGGCATGCTGAGGGGTTCTTAAAATGACCCCCAGTGCCCATAAAAGCATTTTGAATAAAAAAAAAATAATTGGCACAATTTACGCTGGGGTCACGGGTTCCCGTGTTTTATTTTAATGAGCTCCCCTGGGGGGCAGGTCCCGGGGGCATTTCATTAAAAAATAATAGTGGGCCTTGCTAGGGCTGCGGGGGCCCGCTATGGTCCTCGCAGCTCCGGGACTTCAGTCATTTTGGGATGGATGTTATGCGGCCCCCCCTCTTGGAGCCCTGCATGTGCTTATAGCTTTGGCGTCGTTTGACGAAGGTTTACGAAATTATCCAAAAAGTTTCTCTTTTTTGATCAGCTCCTATATTGAAAGTTTGGGGATAATTGGTCTAGTGGGGGTTGAGATAAAAGGGGGTTACAAAATGTGTTTTCTCAATGCAATTTCCAATAAAATCTTTATTGACGACTACAGGCGAAACTGCTGAACTGCATTACGCCAAAATTATGCAGCGAGAAAGGTGATGGTTGAGAAAGCACGCTTTTGTTTAAATGGTGTAAATCTGTTCAGCAGTTTTGGGGAAATATCAAATTTTACAGATATTGACATTTGAGAGATCTGACATCTGATTGGCTGAGGAGTTACGAGCACGAGCTTGCAACAAATTGGCTGTGAACTGTTGAAACTAGGTAGTGTTGGCAGCCATTTTGTGAATCAGTCCGTCAGCCTGCATCTGTCCCTCTACAAGTCATCGCATTCGTAGTTTTACCTCGGCGAGGCAACACTGGTATCTGTGTCTGTGTGAGATAGCCTTTTCATGCTGCCTCTCCCTACATCAGCAGGTCGCGGCTATGCCTTTACAAGCCAGTGCGTCGACTCGGAGCTCTGTGAGTCAGTCTGTCAGCACGATCCGCTACACTACCGAAACACCACTGCACTACCCTAAATCCTAACACACTAATTCCAGCACAAACCTTCAAACACTACACAAACACACTGCACTACTCTAAATCCTAAAATACTACCCGCAGCACAATCCATTACAGAACAAAAACACCACTGTACTACCCTAAACCATAAAATAGTGCCAGTCCATCGGCTCGCAGTTGTGCGTCTGTGAGCCGTCGGGTCTGCAGCTGTACATGTGTGAGCCAGTCCATTAGGTCATAAGTGTGTCTGCTTGCAGGGCAGTTGGCCCGTTGCTGTCCCTTTATGAATTAGAACCAAGTTCTCCCTCTGCGAGCCAGCACGCTGCTGTGGGTTTGCGAGCGGACGGCCCGTAGCTCTCTTTGTGCTTGGCAAGACCATGAACCAAAGCTCTCCCTCTGCGAGCCTCCCGACTGCCCGCAGGTCTCCCTGTTGTAGCCGATCACAGCTGTCAGTCTGCAAACCGATATTGGGATTATAAGGCGGCTCTAAAAAGAGCCTCTGTCCTTATTAGTTGGACCTACATATAAGTGCGGATGCACAGCTTCAGGTTATTCAGAAAATCTAAATTTCTCTGATCTGTAAAGTGTACTACATCACTTCTTTAGATATGAGCCATATCCAAACGTATGTTGTTGTTGTAAATCAACCTTCTTCTATGGTCTCCGAGGTAGTCAGACACAGCTTCCTAGATTTTCAATCTGAGGACAAAATTGGCTTGACCATTTCCACTTCTGTCTTTGGTATATATTGGAATATACAAGGTTGTTTCCACCACAGTGCATATTCATGAGGTCAGGCTGTTGGAGATGCAAACAGTTTTAACCAAAGGTAAGAATTGGTGCCACTTCAATCCTCTCTGTCCAAACCATTTAATGTCCACATTTTGTAAATCTAGTTCTAAGTCATTATGTTTCTGTTCTGCATACCTCTTGCACCAGAAAACATAGCTATGTCCTACGATCCACACTAACATTTTGAAGGTATTCCTGGGAGGTATGTATAGAAGCCTGTAACTCATGCAGTCCGTTTGTAGAATAAGAGATATGTTTAATGATGGGAAACTACTTTTTTCCCCATACAAAACGATAACTGATTGGGAGGTGAAAAGTATTGTTTTTTAAAAGTAGGGCGCACATTCGTTTTTGTGGAAAAGTGTGAGAAGTACCGGCCTGGCATATGCTGTCCACTATTCTAGTGGGCACCTTGCACCAGTTCAAATGACCCTTATTGATGGTAGGTTTAAAAAGAACCTATGTAAAAAGCTATCCTAGTGGTAGCTGTGCAGAGCAGCCTTCAGGCTAAGTCTTGAAGGAATGTAAAGCAGCTTGTTTTACCAGTCTATAATCTCATGAATGACCAAATGAAAGGAGAACCACACAAGGTATATATATATAAAATATATTTATTTATTCTAAACATATCCCTCTAGTCTCTTTATGAGGCTAGAGGCAAAAGTACATTCAGTAAACTTATTTAGCACACAGTAAATTAGCACGATATACGTTGAGCCCTAGGGATGTACCAAACCATATATTAAGAAAGTGGTATAAGAACCACGACTGACATCGATACAAGGCCTAGAGCCTTTAGAACCGCTGGGGCCACCAGGAACCACCAGGGTAGTGACACGAGACCCACGGGGGACGAGTGCAGTGTCTAAACACAGCTGTGAATCACCATTAACTTCTAAGGGGAAAGTCATGGTTGGAAAATCTCAGATTAAGGACACTTAGAAGAGGACTTGGAGCAAACCCCTTTAGAACTAGGAGGTTCTAGAGTCAACACCCACGGGAGCACCGGAGTACTTGAGTAACCAACGTTGGAACGTAATCGGAGTGGCATATGACGGAACAGGGCAGGGATAGCCACAATGACTTTGAGGCTCTGGGCATGATTCAGTACATGTCCGGACAAGGAAGTGACTAATCTGTGTGTCCCCATTGTAGTGTTTATGGCACTAGAAACACAATAGGCTATGTAGCACACTGTGACTGGCATCCCATTATATGAGCATCATTGAGGTAAGGTGAATCACAGTCTCTACATTCTTCCACATATTCATACAAAAATTAGGTAAAACATAACACAGCAGTGCATCACTTGATGTTTATTGCACATCCAGTGGAGTTTAGCAGCTGGAGCGGTAGAGGGACAGGACAAGCACACTTCCCAATATGGGCTCGTGGAGGGGGAACCAGAGTCCATCCAGGGATGACAGGGACCACGAAACTGCAAGGGTACAGTCCCCAGTGAGGTCGCCTTGTCATTGGTCATTGTAGAGGATATGGCAGACCATGCCGCGGACCAAGGTGAGTGCATCAGAGTGTAATGTGGGACAATGGAAGGTCGTGGGGCCATGGGTGGCACCAAGGATAAACAGGCTAGGTGGCGGTAATGAATGGTAGTGCCTTCTTCCGATCTCAAACCCATCCACGTCTTCGTCCTCGTCCTCCTATGTGTGCACTGCCCCACCTGTTGGTTTTTCTGTACCAGCTGCAGGACTGTGTGCCACTGAGACATGAGTGGACAAAGGTCAATTGTTTTCTGCACTGTGTGCCACTGACACATCAGTGGACGATTATGGACTGTCTTCCGCGCTGTGTGCCACTGACACTTCAGGCGGCACATTGCATACGCCTGCCACACTGTGAGGCGCTAACACACCAGGGGGCAGAGATGTGAAGGGTGTGGGGGCAGCAGCATTTATCTGTGCCATGCCTTGTGGCAGCAATGCTATGATGAGGATCTGAAGGGCATGGTTGATCCCAGCTACATTTCATGTTCAGCGGTGGGTGCCATACTTTACGTCTCCATCCACAGCATGTCCTCCATGGGCCTCTGTATGTGTGACAGGTCATGGCGTTTAAAAAAACTTTGACATTCACTAAAAAAACCATAGGTTTCAGACACGTTATAATTAGAAATTATCATTTAAAAAACCTTTGAAATTCAATGAAAAAAACATAGGTTTCAGACGCATTTTAGTGAGAAATTAGTATTTAAAAATCGTTAGAAATTCAATGAAAAAACCATAGTTTTCAGACATGTTATAGTTAGTTGGACATTTCGCTCATACAAAACCAAAGAAATTCCCCTGTTATAGTTAGTTCAGCTAACTAACTCGCACACCCGTAATGCACTGCTGGTGACGTCACATATTACATCATTTATGACATGGTGAGTGACATCTCTGATGACATCACTGATGATATCTCAAATGACATCACTGATGACATCATCCACGTGAAAATCTGATGCACCTCCTCACACTTTAATATACCCTTTGATACATCCACTCTAAAATATAGAGTATCATTTTCAAAACCATTGACACACCAATACCAGTTACTACATACGCACTCACTGATTCCTAGGTCTAGACACACATCCACTCATTATTATAGAGGCTTTTGTAACGCGCTCTGTTACTAAATAGTATAGTATCCTCATTCACCCATACAGTCCCTCATACATACAGTCACTCATGAATATGCACTCATACATCTATACAGATACTCACACACTGCCACTCACCCATGGGGTTATTCACACACCTAGTCAGTCATTCAAAGAATCAATCACACTCCCATTTACTCGCCTTTACAGTTATACACACACCACCTCACATATTTATACAGATACTAATGCATACTTAGTCTCTTACGTAATCACTGATACAAGTACACACTCCTCCACTCTCACAATCACTGACTCTCATGTATAGTTATTTATATACTTCAACTCTCACATACACTCTATTTTATATATGTAGTTACTTGCTCATGTACCACTGAGACATCCATTCACTTACCAACAGACACATACACACACTCACCCACCCATACAGCTGTTTCCACATGCACCTTTGAACCCATACACCCAATGAATCAACCACTCACACATCTATGCACAGTCAGACACCTCTCACCCTCCCACACACTCACTCACTCTCCCATACAAATACCCAGGCAACCACTCAATAACCCATACAGACACTTATGTAGCTACTGAGCAACCCCCGCAGCAGGTTAAAGAACAACAGACAGACTGATACAGACATTCACACAGTTTAGTCACTAAGCCATGCATTCAGTAAGACACATGTAATCACTCATTTATACAGTGAGTTACGTACCTATTAAATCCTTTATACAAACACTCATACACCCACTCATTCTTCAATACAGCTTAGCATATATATATAAAACAAATTTAAACTTTACAGAAACACAAAGTCACTGGATGATGTCATTAGTGATGTCATATGAGATGTCATCAGTGATATCATCAGTGATGTCACTGACCATGTCATGAATTACGTAATAGGTGACATCATCAGCAGTGCATTGCGGGTGCACGAGTTATAGTTAGCTGAACTAACTATAACAGGGGAATTTCTATCGTTTTGTAGGAGTGGATTGTCCAACTAACAATAACATGTCTGTAACCTATGGTTTTTTCAGTGAATTTCTAAGGTTTTTTTAATGCTAATTTCTAACTATAACGTGTCTGAAATCTATGTTTTTCAGTGAATTAATATTTAATTTGCGACCCACTGTGATTGCATTTTACAACAGAAACCATTTTTAAAGCATCCTGTGTTCTTTGAAGGAACCTGGTTTGCATTAATTAAAAAAAAAACTTGCAGTTTTGAAAAACTTAAGTGAGAGCAGACGTCGCTTGGACCATTGTTTACCCCACCCCTCCTGAAACTACCATAACAATTTACAAAGGGAAACAGGTCCAAAGGGGACCTGTTTCCCTTTGTAAATCATTTACCACCTCAACCTGGGAGTGGGTGACTGTTCAGTGGTTTGCAGTTAAAGTATGGTCTCAAAAGATTGATACATAGGTTAAGGAATGACAATTTGGAAAGAATACTCCTAATGTGCCAATTCCAAATTGTGATTCAGTAATGAATTCTAAGCCCATTTTGAAATTCAGAAAATGTTTTCTGATTTGTAAAGTGGAGTTGGCATATATTTAAAAGGATGGTTGTGGTTGCAAACCTTATACTTTTGTGAATCTGATGGTTTGCAAACAAAAAAGCCCTCTATATTATGACTACCTTACCATGACTCAGGTAACGCTCTCATGAACAAAAGATCTCTATAGACTACTTATAATAAGTCAGTCCAGAATGTTGCAGTGTATATTAACACAGTGACTGAGAGACTGTTGGGTCTCGTTGTCTATACCTTTGTTAGACATTAATTTAATTAGCTTTTTTGCCCATATATATTTCCATTCCATCAGGAACCGACACATTTACTATTGACCCCCAAAAGTCCATACCTGTCCCCTATGGTTCAGCAATCATAACTCTTAAATACCCTCATGAAAAGTTAAGGGCTAAAATTTTGATCCCTGCGAAAACATGAGCTTGTTCAGGGATTGGAATTACGAGTTGTGTGATAATGATTACACCCTCAGCTTTTTCCACTGAAAGATTCTCACAGGTTGACTACCCAAAAGCGTCTTCGAAAATCGGTCTCTTTGTTAAGTCATGTGAAGCTGTAGATGTAAATAAAAAAAAAGTGTGTCCTTCTTTCCCTTAACGCAGCGCATAAGTCGGGGGTACACACGGGTACACAACTTCCACCTAGTATTTGGCATCCACCCTTCTGGCAGGGTGGATGCCATCCACCCTGCCAGAAGTGGGCAACACTGAAATATACTGACCTTGTCCGAGTGTCATTTTCTAACCCCTGGACTCTTCTAGCAGTGCCTGCATGATGTCTGCTTTCATTTCGAGCAGCACTGTGCAGGTGGGGAGGAGGCTTTCATATTTCAGACTCCAGCTGGGCCTATAATAAAGGCTGAATTTGGGCGTCCATCAGTCTGCATTATGTTAGAGTATCCTGCTTGGGAGCTATCTGAGCCTCCCACCTAGATGCAAATTTAGGGGGGGGGGGGAATAAAACCACACAGCTTGTTGTTATCGGTACACAGACAAAATATCGAGTTTTAAATTTCGATATACAATTATATCGAAGTTTAAATATCGATGGGACAAAATATCGAAGGTAAGTAATATCGACAGTCTTAATATCGATATTAGTATGATATCAGTAATATCGAAGTTTTAAATATCGATGTCAATAATATCGAAATAAATAATTTCGATGTTACTAATATCAATTTTTAAATACATTTAGTGTATATTATATTGTATTTATTATGTTTTATTATTTATTTTTAATGTAATTTAATTAAATATTGTCTTTTACTACTGTAGCAGGTTGTGGGTTTATAGGGGAATAGGGTGGGAAGTAATTTAATGATGTTAAATTAATTATTAATTAGTAGGAATTATTAATTAACTAATTGAGAATTAATTTTTAATTAATTTTAATTAATTGATTAATTGATAAATATGTTCTGTAGCGGGTTATGGGTTTATAGGGGAATAGGGTGGGAAGTAATTTAATAATAATTAATAATTAATATATGTTTGTAAATATTTTAATTAATAATTAATTGGTAATTAATTTATATTAATTAGTTAATTAATTAATATAATTTTGTACATATTTTTAATTATTAATTAGTTGGTAATTAATTAATATTAATTAGTTAATTACATTAATTAGAGTAATTTTTTTATATATAATTTTTTGTTATTCTTAATTAATTAATTGGGAAAAAATAATATTAATTATTAAATTAAATTAATTACAGCTAATGTGCTAATATATTTACTTTATTGTTATTGTTAATTAATAATTAATTGGTAATTAAATAATATTAATTAATTTTGGGTAAAGGAGTATTTTTAGGGTTCAGGGTCAGTTTTCAGTTTTTGGGTAAAGGGGTATTTTTAGGGTTCAGGGTCAGTTTTCAGTTCTTGGGTAAAGGGGTATTTTTAGGGTTCAGGGTCAGTTTTCAGTTTTTGGGTAAAGGGGTACTTTTAGGGTTCAGGGTCAGTTTTCAGTTTTTGGGTAAAGGGGTATTTTTAGGGTTCAGGGTCAGTTTTCAGTTTTTGGGTAAAGGGGTATTTTTAGGGTTCAGGGTCAGTTTTCAGTTTTTGGGTACAGGGGTATTTTTAGGGTTCAGGGTCAGTTTTAAGTTCTTGGGTAAAGGGGTATTTTTAGGGTTCAGGGTCAGTTTTCAGTTTTGGGTAAAGGGGTATTTTTAGGGTTCAGGGTCAGTTTTCAGTTTTTGGGTAAAGGGGTATTTTTAGGGTTCAGGGTCAGTTTGGGGTTTTTGGGGTACAGGGATATTTTTAGGGTTCAGGGTCAGTTTTGGGTTTTTGGGGTACAGGGATATTTTTAGGGTTCAGGGTCAGTTTTGGTTTTTTGGGGTACAGGCGTACAGGGTAAAAATAAAAAAAATGTACATTAAATCAATTAAATGAAATTAAAAAAAAGAAAATTACATTAAATATTAGGTGTTTTATTTATTTTAAATGTATATGTATTAGTTTTAATTTTGTTTTAATATTTTTATTTAATATTTGTTAAATTATATGTATTTTAAAATTATTTTTACATTATTATTAATACATTTAAAAAAACAATATTTTTAATTTCGATATTTTTGTACTACGATATTATTTTTTCGATATTTTTGTACTTACCTTTATGAAGATATGACTCCGATATTTTTGATGTCGATATTTTTGTGCCGATATTTTTGTATTTCGATATTCTGTCTGTCGATATTATGTCAGACATTCGTTGTTATCACATCACAAATACTCAAGAGAGGCATGTCTTTTACTTTGTTCAATCTCTGTATATAAGAGATAAGCATGAACTGTAAGAATGCCAGATGTGTTGGTCTGTTCCAGGAGTTACATAAATAACAATTTAAATACCACCATTTTGTTGTATTTCTGTTATAGCGCAACTCATCCCAATGCAGGGTATCAGAGCACTTTACATCACATGCACACATTATAAATTGAAAATAAATCCTATAAATGTGTAAATCAATGTACAAGATGTGCTACCTAAGACAGTGAGGGTTACAAGGTGTATGAGTCACATATCCTTCTTAGCTTGCTGGGCTATATGAGAAGGATTACAATTTATGAACTGCAAGTAACAAAAGGATATCTTTGTTAAAAGCAGTAATTCACTTATCTAGCTACATAGGGCACATGCCCAAATCCCACAGATATTTTAAAATGCAGACTTTGGAACCAATTATGCAGACTAGATCTACTGCTACTTTTCTTCGTGTTGCCAATTTCAAAGAGTTTAAAAAAAATAAAAGCATAAATTGCCGCCCTCAATTTTCCGCCGGGGCTATGGTCACTTTTTTGCCAGAACTCAGATGAAAAATCTAGTTTGTTAAATCTGATAATGTGATAAAATGTACTCATTTTAGGAGGGGCTTGGCTAGCAGCCCGAGATGGTGGTCACATAAGAGACGAGCTACTGGCCCAGTATGAAAATCCGTAATTACCCTGCAATACCTGCCATTCTGAAAGAGTGACTGGGTGCCAGGTTGCTGCCGATGCTGGAGCGGGCACGGGAGTGCGGTGAGCAACCAGCGCTGGTGCGCCTGTGGGCGTCTAGCCCTCCTGCCAGGTCCCGGGCCTACTGACGCTTGTGAGGCCTGTGAAAACTCGGGACCTGTTCTCGACATGTGTTGCAGCTGGCGCCGCTCCCCGGGCAGAGACGGCTGCTCGAGTGCCCTGGGGAATTGCCTGGTGGAGCAGCTTGGAGATCTGGACGTTTGGACAAAAGGGGGTATCGCCACTGTGGGGATCCACAAACTCTTTGTCTTGAAATAAAACCCTTAACCGCAGATTGCAGAAAAATACTGCCAGATCTTGACCTAGCTTAAAGAGGTCTAGGTGATTCGTAGAGACAAAGCCCAGTCCCTTATTAAGAAGCTGTTCCTGGACCTGGGATAGGACAACAGAAGACAAATTAACCACTAAAGACGGTCTCGGCTGGTCCATGGGGGTACTGCCCGAGATCATGCTCCTGGTCACTCGTTGTGTGATTTCTTGGTCCTGATTGTCCCAAGTGATTCGTTGTTGGCCTCTCTGTTTGCCCCTGCCTTTGTCCCGACCTCTCCCTAAAAACGTCCCCTGGAAGTTTTGGAACCTGTAACGCTGCACACTCCTGGGTAGCTGCAGGCCTGTGGAGTGCATCAGAGCCTGTGGCGCAGGCAGGCCGTCTACATACCTGCAGGACACCCATTGCCGCAGCGTAGAGAGATACCTGCTGGAGGGCGCTGCAGGGTCAGACCCGTGGACCCTCCCACGGTGAGTTCCACTGACCCCCCAACCTTGGGAACGAATGTATGAATGTATGACGTTACAAGGCATACATTTACAACACATGCCTTTACAACACAGTTTTTACATCGCCACATCCTTTACAACGCATTATTTTACATCGCAGGCCATTACATCACATTTTTAGAAACCACCTTTACAACGCATTCCATTACATCGCATAGTTCCATTACAATGCAAACCATTACAACACATGCCATTATATCGCATTGAAGGTAAGCGTTTGATAGTGTAGTGGTAATAATTACTATTCTAACTCCAGTGAGAGCAACATGTGGGTAAGTGTTGGATAGTGAAGGTGTACAAATTACTATTCTAACTCCAGTGAGTGCAACAGTAGGGTAAGTGTTGTATAGTGTAGGGGTACACATTACTATTCTAACTCCAGTGAGTGCAACAGTAGGGTAAGTGTTGGATAGTTTAGGGATAATAATTACTATTCTAACTCCAGTGAGCGCATCGGTAGGGTAAGTGTTGGATAGTGTAAGGGTACTATGCGTTGTGATAGTATGCGTTGTAATGACTTGCGATGTAATGCGTGCGTTGTAGTGACATGCGTTGTAATGGTATGCATTGTAGTGACATGCGATGTAATGGTTGCGTTGTAATGGCATGCGATGTAAGGGATGTTGCGATGTAATGACTGCGTTGCAGTGGTGGTGCGATGTAAAAGTTGCGGTATAAAGGTTGTTTCCCCTTGGTTACTGATCAGTATTTGCTACCATACTCACAAAAAGAAGAAGCTAGGACCAGTTCTGTGGAGACACAGCCAACTGGTAATCCTGAAAGTACCCCCTGTGTGACAGCAAAATAACCACATAAGGGAGACAGCGAGACAAAAGAAACAGAAGGGAGAGACAAAGATAGCGAAACTCTCTCTTTTTATCAAAGTCTGAAAGCAAACCAACAGGTTTGTTAAAGACTGCTCTCACCCACTAGATAGTGCATGCTTCATAATTGGGTGTTTGCTACTGCCATAGACTGGGAGCAGTGAGGGCCAGGCTGTTGCCTGCTGAGACCGCTCTAGAAATTACTGGATGCCCTCCAAGACCTTTTCTCCCCCCATGCCCTCACTGCCATAGCCAGAATGATGGGACCCCAATAGAGAGGGCCTTGAAGACCCACAATAAGACTGCCAACCCTGGGTGTAGGTGGGTGGACTCACTATCTCCTGCTCATTCCCCTCTGCATGTAGCTGTGTTGCCATTAGCAATGGGTCGTACAAAGGCATGAGCAGATCCTGATCGTCGCCCTCTGTGCACTCATTACTGGATGGGGTACCCAAACCCCCCCACCAGACACACTGGACATGACATTATAGGAAAAACGTGAATATAGATCAGCTATTGTGCAACAGCTTGGTACTATCTTTGCGGAACTTAATTTGCTGAAGGATGACCACAGAAAACTACTTGACATGGTCAAGGACATTTAACAGATGCTGGACTTAGTGGCACCAAAGGCGAGAGAACATGATGTGCAACTCCTACAAATGCGCCAGCAAATAGAAAGCCTTCAGGCCCATCGCGGATTATGCAGAAGGACGGGCCTGACTGAACAATCTTAGAATAGTGTGCCTTCCAGAGGGATCGGAGTGTCCGCAGCTGACAATGTTTATTGAGGAATGGCTCAAAACAAAAGTAGCTCTCACGGGTCTGTCAGAGCTCTTTATGGTGGAAAGAGCCGATAGGGTCCCCACTATAAACCCATACCAGGTGCCAATCCTCGACCAATTCTTGCCAAGATACTAAACTTTAGGGACTGAGATCACCAGCTGCAAGCAGCCCGTGACAATGGCCCGCTAAAGTTCACCAACGCAAAAGTTTCAATCTTCCCAGACTATACATTAACAGTCCAGCGCAAACGCTCCTCATTTCTAGAGGTCAAATCACATCTCCGCTTAGCTGGTCTTACGGTTGCTCTCCTATTGCCAGCCAAGTTGAAAATCATTTATAACCAGCCTTCCTTCTTTTTCGTCATGCCTGAAAGTGCATGGGACTGGTTAGACAGTAATTTCCCAGAATCCTTGGACACTTGCCGCCGTGAGAGATCACAACAGGAACAACATAGACCACCATGCAGGCGCAGAAAGGCACTAACTACACAAAGCACCATGGCTGGCGCCCCATCTCCCAGGTAGTGTTGGAGGGCAAGCAGGAGGTTCTCTGATTGGCGTCCACTTTCTCACCTGGGGCAGCAGTCTGGATACGTGCTGGGGTCCCGTTCTCTCTGATCGATAGTAAAATTGATGACCAAGGTCGATATGTGTTAGTACAAGGCACACTGGATGGGAGGCAGGTGGTACTGGGGTCGGTATATGCCCCTGACATTGATCAGGTAGCTTTTCTGTCCCGCCTATCGAATGCCCTGTCAGGGTGGACACAATATCCATGGGTGTTGGGTCTGGATTTTAATGGTGTCCTTGGTGTGGAGCTGGATTGTTCTCACCCTCCAGTACTGGGTACAGCAGTGATACAGCAGGCTAAGATCCTGCATCGCTCGGTGGAGGGGTGGAACCTAATTGATAAATGGCGAATATAGCACAAGAACATGGGAGAATATTCCTTTTTTTCACACCGTCATGGCCTACACACTCGCTTAGATCGATTCTTCTGCGCTTCAGATCTACTCCCATCTATAGCACATACCTCTTATTTAGGTAAGACTATCTCAGATCACAACATGCTTGAATTAACAATTAATTGGGTTCCCTCCCTGATCCCGATGTGGCGCTTACAGCCTTTTGTATTCGATGACCCAGTGATCAGAAACACAATCGCTACGTCAATCTCCTCCTACTTTGCCGATACCGAAGACACAGCCGTAACAAGATCTATAGAGTGGGAGGCATTTAAGGTGACGATTCGGGGAGTCTCAATGGGAACGGTGGGCGGTGCCAAAGGTGAGACCATTCGAGATGCCACTGAATTGGTAGCAACATTGCAATAACTAGAGGTAGCGGCCAAGGCCAACGCAAGAGAAGAACAGGAACTTCAAGAGGCTTGATGTGAAATATGCAGACTTGCTGGAGCACCTGCGGCTAATTGACTTGACTGCATATACTTTGCGCTCACACACAGAAGCACACAGGTCCAGTACACTGCTGGCTCCTATAATAAGGCCACAACCTTCACCTACACCCATACTGGCGGTACATACTGGGGATCACACATTAGTTACCACACAAGTAGAGATCAATGAGGCGTTCCAGGATTATTATGCGCATCTATATGAGGCTCCCTAACAGCTTTCATGAGAATCTACTGATCAGTTTCTTTCATCCATTTCACTTCCTGATATCCCGCTTGCAAGTGTTGAAGACTTGGCAGCCCCGCTTACTTCAGCCGAGATTCGCGGAGCTATAAGGCACTCACCAGTAATAAAACGCTGGGCTCGGATGGGCTCCCCTTCGAGTTCTACTCCATGTTCTCGTCACGGTTGGTCCCCAAGCTACTGCAGTTGTATGAACGCATCACTAGAGGAAGGAGTTCTACCACACACAACTAGGGAGGCAATTGTGACTTCCTTATCAAAACCTGACATACTCTCAACTGTCCTATATGCTTGCAACACTTGCTAAGTTTGGGATACCTCCCAACTTTTGTCGATGGGTGAAGTTACTCTACACTAGGCCAACAGCACAAGCAAAGACAGGTTCCAATATCTCCCCTGCGTATGATATCTTTTGAGGCACACGCCAAGGCTGCGCCCTCTCACCATTACTATTTGTATTGCCATTGGAGCCCCTTGCCCAACACTTATGCCAAACAATGTTGGCATATGGCATACCTATAGGCCCGGCAGTCCACTCGGTGTCTCTTTACTCTGATGACATGTTGCTATATTTTAAAGATATGCAATTAGACTTACATCCTACTCTGCTGACTCAATTTGGGTCCATATTGGATTTACACCTGAATTCCTCGAAATCCATAGCGTACTCCTTTTACAGTAAATACAATCTGTCTTTATTACAGTTCGGCCCAGCACAGCTTAAGGTGGAACCGATCACATTTAAATATTTAGGTATCCAAATATACAGAACTACAAGCGATACATTGGAGGGGAATCTGCCCCATTCAATCAACTCTCTCAAATCGCTGGTGGCTTATTGGACTAATTTGCTGTTGACCAAAGCAGGCCGGCTACCAGAGGCCAAGATGGTCAGGGTGGTGTGGAGAGCAAAAAAACTATGGATTTAGGCCCAGATCCTTGTACTGGGGTGAATGTATGACATTGTTCTACATTCTGTCCATCAACTGTGTTTTTTGCAATTTTCACCCCGAGTGGGGTGGGTATGCTCAGACGTGAGCCCCAGGCTCTCCACACCACTGGAGTCAAGCTATCCAGGCTGAATGAAGGCTGATAGCCAGAAACCGGTCCTTGGATGCTTGATTCCGGTCTGGGAAAGACATGGCTTGGTAGTTCGGACTGGACTGTTCCCATGAGGCACAGGGTCAGAGCTGATTTGCATATAGCCAGTGTCTAACCCAGGGTGGTGTGGAGTGCAAAAAAACAATGGATTTGGGCCCAGATCTTTGGACTGGGGTGAATGTGTGACATTGATCCACATTCTGTCCATCACCTGTTTTGTTTGCAATTGCCGCCATAAGTGCGCTGGGGATGCTCAGACGTGGGTCCCAGGCACTCCACACCACTGGAGTCAAGCTAGCCGGGCTGATGAGAGGTTTTACCTCGAAACCGGTCCGGTCCTCGGATGCTTGATTCCGTTCTGGGAAGGACATGGCTTTTGTAGTTCGGACTGGACTGTTCCCATGGGGCACAGGGTCAGAGCTGATTTGCATCTCACCATTGTCTAACCCAGGGTGGTGTGGAGTGCAAAAAACACGATGGATTTGGGCTCAGATCCTTGTACTGGGGTGAATGTATGACATTGTTCTACATTCTATCCATCAACTGTGTTTTTTGCAATTTTCACCCCGAGTGGGCTGGGTATGCTCAGACGTGAGCCCCAGGCTCTCCACACCACTGGAGTCAAGCTATCCAGGCTGAATGAAGGCTGATAGCCAGAAACCGGTCCTTGGATGCCTGATTCCGGTCTGGGAAAGACACGGCTTGGTAGTTCAGACCGGACTGTTCCCATGAGGCACAGGGTCAGAGCTGATTTGCATATAGCCAGTGTCTAACCCAGGGTGGTGTGGAGAGCAAAAAAACGATGGATTTAGGCCCAGATCCTTGTACTGGGGTGAATGTATGACATTGTTCTGCATTCTGTCCATCAACTGTGTTTTTTGCAAGATGGTCATGTTGCCTAGGCTCCTGTATCACTTTGTAAACCTCCCAGGGGGGATTCCAGCATGGATCTTTAAAAACTTAGGGGCATATTACCAAGGGCCTTATCGCCGCTTTAGCTGGAATTTTTCCCGCGAAAGCGGCGATAATTTTATCACCCTATTACCTAGCTGTCGCTAACACTAGTTAGCGACAGCTAGTAGGAGATAGCGATCATCTTGGGGCCCACTTTGCATGTCAGCGATAATTATCGCTAATGACATGCAAAGTGGGTGTGCCAAGATGTTAGCGACTGGACACAGTTGCTAACATCGCTATCTCCTATTACCTACTATTGGAAATATTCGCGCTAAGCGCGAATATCTCCAAAAGCTAACGCCTGCCCAGAGCAGTTCTTAGCCATGTTATCCAATGGTAGGTGGATAACATGGCTAAGAGCATTAGCTCGGTAATGCATGAATATCGCTGACTTTTCAGCGATATTCATGCATTTCGGCCTATTTTTATTGCTTTTGAGATACACCTTGATAATAGCAAGGTTTATTTGCAATAAAAATCGGCGGAGCTCGGCGATAATAATATTGCCGCTAAGCCAACATAGCGATAAATATCGCTAGTTGTTGGTAATATGCCCCTCAGACTCTGAACTGACAAATCTGATATGGGGGTCGGGGTGGCATAGGATAGGCCTTGCTAAGTTGCAGTTGCAATTGCACTGGCTGACGTATTGGCTAGCAGGCCATAATTTGTTTGAAATTGAGTATACACCTGCACGGCTACGGCTCGGAAAACTACAATCACTCCTTTGTCCGGAATCCCAAAAACTGCGGGATGCCCCCTTGCTTCTTCAGACAGCGCTCCACTATTGGAAACTAGAGCTGAAATATGCTAATGTTCCCACATATGCCCCAAATATTCCCGTCTGTGGCTTTCCAACCCCGGGGGGTTCTATCGGCGAATAGGTTGGCACCTTGGGAGGAAGGTGGAGCTGTGACGGTGGGCTCCCTGTTCATAGACGGAATCCTAATGGCCCACGCCAAGTTTGCATGAACTCATGCAGTACCTACCACAGTGTTCTTGACCCATGCCACAATAACACATTTTATACACCGACATTGACTAGTGAAGCAACGAGAGCCCCCCACCTTTCTTCTATTATACGCACTACACATAATGGGTAATGGAAGCCACTTGGTCAGATGTTTACACCGGGGACTGAGGGAATATTTAGACGTCCCCCTGTTCTCCCTTAGGCAGAAGTGGGAGATGGACATAGCTAGGGGTCTCACAGACAAGGAATGGGTGGTCGTTCAAGAATATCCCAAACGAGTCTCTTGTAATATCCGATTTAAATTCATGCAGCTTTAATATTGCATAGGGCCTACTTAAATCCACATAAGGTGCAGGCATGGTACCCTTCTGCTTCCTCAGACTGTCCTCATTGTCATTTACCTGATGAGATTTCATTCATATGTTTTGGGCATCCCCCTCCTTACAAGGGTACTGGAATGAAGTTACTACGGGTCTATCACAATTATCCAAATGCTCATCTTGGTCCACTATCGAAGCATGCCTTATAGGCCTATCTACGCTCCCAAAAAAGCATTGGCATTGCAATGCTTTGCAGATCTTTCTCTGATATAGGCCAAAAGATTGCTCATGCAGTGCTGGAAATTCCACTCAGCGCCGAAAAAGGGAATATGGGGTAAGGAAGTCATCCGTTGAGCCACAGCAGAAAGAGAAGCACTACAGCAGGAGGAATACTGGGGACTCAAAAAATAACATTTCAATGGAATGGGCCCAGCTATTGGACTAATTTAAAGTGTATATTACAGCTGATTAGAGGAAGTTTACACTATGGCCCATCCTAATACACCTGGCCACAATAATTATAATGGTTGACAGCAGATTCTTTGCCTCTGAACAACTAGCCAGATATCCTTCCCTTTCCCTTTCCCCCTCCCCCTTCCCCTTCCCCCTTCTACTTCTCTTCCCCTTCATCCTACAAATAAATGACACACACAACGGGTTACCCGCTCCACGTTAGCAAGATTTTATTAGTTTTACAGGGGAGGAGGGGGGACTGGAGTTGAACATGTTGCTCGCAAATAACACCATCCGAAGTGCCTATATAATGATATGGTGAACAGCAATATATTTGCCTACACAGAAACCATGCTTATTTCTGAGCTATAAATGTACGAACTGCAAAAATGTGACTAATTTGCTACTCATGTGAAAGACTGTTATAAATTCCAAGAATGCAAAAGATTTGATATGCATATGCACAGCATAAAAATGAATAAAATATGTTTGAAACATTTTTTTTAAACATGGTTGACCATGGTAGGTGGGCGGTGTTGATTATGCTCGACCTTTCGGTAGAATTTGACACTGTCTCCCCGGTGCGCATGGTTCAATGCCTGAGGGAAGTGGGGTTTTTGGGAAAGGCCCTGCAGCTTCTCCACTCTTTTATGACAGAGAGAAGGCATACTGTTAGCTGCAGGGGCTTCAGAACTAAGGCCTTTGGCTTTCAATGTGGGGTCCCCCAGGGATCCTCAATGAGCCCTACTCTTTTTAACCTCTATATGACCCCTCTGGCCGAGCTGGTGAGATCATTTGATTTCAAGTGCTCTCCTATGCGGACGACACACAAATCATTGTCTCCATCTTGAATGCGTTGAAATCAATTGTAGAGAAGTTTAATCAGTGTATGTCAAGCATTATCTGCTTAATGAAGGGCAACTCATTAAAGATCAATACAGAGAAGACCGAGGCGCTAGTATTCAGCTCACAGAATTCCATCTGGTCTAATGTTTGGTGCCTGCAGATTGCGGTCCCCTTCCTATCCCTGTTAGGTCAGCTAAAAATCTGGGGGTCATTTTTGACGAGGGTTTGACTTTTGATGCCCAAGTCAGCCGGACAGTCAGCACCTGTTTCTACATTTTAAGAACTCTTAGAAAGGTGCTACCATATATTCTATCTGAACTGCATCGGTCCATCATCATTACACTGATCGCCTCCCATCTTGGCTACTACAATGTTCTGTACCTTAACATCAATGCAGGATCCCTGAATAAGCTCCAGGTGGTACAGAAGGCAGCATCACGGATAGGTCCTTAACATTCCTAAGCATCAGTCCACCAGACAGGGGAACCGAACCTTGCACCCGCTCCTCATCAGGAAGCGCATTTCCTTCAAGGTCCTGAGCACAGTATACAAGTCTATGTATAGTAAAGGCTTGCCTCATTTAAAAGCCATGTTTCAATGGTACATTCCAGGGAGGACCTTGAAATCATCTCCCAGATTTCGCAGGACCAGTTGGGCTGGCCGCTCCTTTTCTGTAGCCGCCACCAAGCTTTGGAATTCCTTGCCCGCCCCTTCATTTTCTTCTTAATTGGCTGATTGCGCTTCTCTCTCTGCTTTCGTCCGCCCAGCGCCTTGACACCATCGGGTGTAAGTGTGCCTTACAAATGCTATCCTATCCTATCCAAAACATGCTAAAATCTGATGTCACGTCTTGTGCTGTCATTTCTTGTGAGGTCATGGTTTGTGATGTTGCTTCCTGTGATGCTGTGATGTCACACGCTATGACGTTACTCGCATACTAACGTCGATAGGACCCCACTTCTTTTTTCTTGGACTTGTGCCCTGTGAAGGATCGTGATTTGCAGATATAAAGTTGATGAAAAAGAAAGAAATAAAAAAGTGTACCTTCTCTCTCTCTCTCAATGACGGTTCAGACAGGGGTGGGCAAAGCACACATTTCGTGCTGGAGATACTTAAATGTCACGACTGCATTAACGGCTGCATGATGACTAATTAAGGAACAGCAGCATTGAACAGACACCGCTATGAATATACCTGCTTTCTTCCAGTCGATAGGAAACATTCTTAAAAAGCTCCCTTTTGTGTGAAGGGTCTTCTGAGACTTCATTGTGACTCATTCAAGAACCGCTCAGAGTTTTTTTCTTCCCTACTTCAGAAGTGTTTTTTCTTTTCATTTCTTTCCATAACCTGAAAGAAGAAATGGAATAATTAACTTGGCGGCACAGAGGTTCGACATCAGACGTTCAAGGACTCGGCAGCCAGAATTCAGATTTTTTTTTAAATCTCAGATTATCTCTTTTTTTTGTCTGCGAAATGATTATCTCTGCCGGATGGAATTCTTTGTTTAGCTACCTTAACAAAGATCCGATTGAGAGCAGCTTCAATACAGGCAGCAGAAGTGCAAACTTTCCCCGCTTCCAGAACAGCTGCAGCACAGACAGTAGAAGTGCAAACTTCCCATACAACTCCAAGCAGTACAGGGCAGAGAGCAACACCGAAAGGTTCCCTCCACACAGTACAGGTCAAACACGAACAAAAGCAACGCAAGCTTTAATTCGAAGCACATACTCACAGAGATCAGTCAGCAGTAGTGGAGGCTTATGTTACACAAACTCTTACAGCATAGACAGCAGAGTGCAATTTTCCCTCACATATTAAACAAGTGGAAGACACATAAGAGGAGTGCAAACTTTACATACAACTGCGTGCACGTGCACACACACCCTCACCTGCAAGTACAGCCAGGCCTGCTGTAATTCAAATCTTACCCTCTGTTTCTCTGATACACACATTCTTGCAACCGTCCCACTGGCCACACATAGGAAGTACAGCACAGACTGCAGAAGTATAAGCTTCTTTTACAGCAAATGCAGAAGTGCAAACTTTGCAACATACACCCACACACCACCCACCCTCCCACCTACCTACCTTAGGAATAGTACAGTCACAGGTTGCAATCTTCTCCTAGATGCAGAATGAGTACACCATAGACAACAGCTGTGCTAGCTTCGTCTTTCATACATCAAAAAGTTGCAACAGCTATACACGCATTCTAAGCTTCCCTTACAAACTCACATACGTTCCACAAGAAGAGGGATTTCTTTTCATTGAGACAATACACTGCAGAACTGCTGAAAGATGCCACCAACTATTGCCGACTCTCAATCTATAGATTATAAACTAGGGGGCATATTATCAAGGGGGTTTATCTCCGCTTTTTTGGCTTTAAAAGCCAAGAAAGCGGAGATAAAATTATCTCCCTATTACCTAGCTGTCGCTAACACCAGTTAGCGACAGCTAGTAGGAGATAGCCACCATCTTGGGCCCCACTTTGCATGTCAGTGATATTTATCACTAATGACATGCAAAGTGGGCGTGCCAAGATGTTAGAGACTGAAAACAGTCGCTAACATCGCTATCTCCTATTACCAACTTTTGGAGATATTCACGCTAAGTGCGAATATCTCCAAAAGCTAACACCTGCCCTGAGCAGTTCTTAGCCATGTTATCCAATGGGAGGTGGATAACATGGCTAAGAGCATTAGCTTGGTAATGCATGAATATCGCTGACTTTTCAGTGATATTCATGCATTGCAGCGATTTTTATCGCATTTGTGATAAACCTTGGTAATACCAAGGTTTATTTGCGGTAAAAATCGCCGCAGCTCAGCGGTAAATTTTTGTCTCTAACCAAGCAATAGCGATAATTATCGCTATTGCTTCGTAATATGCCCCTAGATTTCCATTGGTATCTCCTAGCAGGGCAGAAGAACTGACGTCAAAGTGCCCTTCTACATGTGCTTGTGGGCATCATTATTTGCTGCATCATGGAGGTGCGGGTGACAAAGGAAATAGGTCATGACTGGAAGTGGTCATGGAGTACGCAACTTTGTACCCGAATGTGCTGTGACACAGAGGTCGTAGACAGAAGTTTTCCACCTATCCACCCGAAAGTGGCTACATTAGAGCCCATTGTAGCTGGATAACAGGACTTAATCTTGAGGTCACTAGACTGCCCAGTTGGCTGCATCCTTTTGGAAAAGCATTTCGTGGGTCAAACTGGTTGTACGGGGGAGTGACCTGCAGGTGGCCCTAGACTTCTAGCTCTACCTTGGATACCCTGGAGATTACGTGGGGCATGACCAAGGGTCATAGGATGGTCTGGCAGGGACCAAATAGATATGCCAGCTCTTGATGCCAACCAACACCCATGGCCCCAATCTCCTGCCGACTCTACCGCTGCACCTTTACCCACCTCCAGACCCCGGAAGTCAACCCACCCGACGCCAGCGCACACAAACCACTGAACTGCATCCTCCTCAATGTGCGCTCCCTGCACAGACACGCTATAGAAATCTGGGACCTCCTCAACACCCACACGCCTGACATCGCCTTCCTCACAGAGACTTGGACCAACGCCAGCTCTGCACCTACAAAAGCTCCCTCCGACTGACTACCACCAATTCGGATGATGCCTTGCCCCCATGGAACACATCCACTTCCAGATCCATGCCAGCCCCCGAATGAAGCTCTGCCGAATGCTCGCCTACAGACCGCCGGGACCACGCACACCCTTCCCAAGCATCATCACTGAATGCATCGCACCTCACGCCCTCACCTCTGCGGACTACATACTACTCGGAGAGCTGAATTTCCACTTAGACAACCACCGCAATCCCAACACCACCACCCTTCTTAAGAACCTCACCAACATAGGACTGAAGCAACTCTTCTCCACCCCCACTCACACTGCAGGGCACACACTCAACCTCATCTTTGCCGGAGGAAACAATATTCCCTTCAGCCACACCACGGAACACTCTGGACAGAACCACCATGGCATCAACTTCTCCTATATGAAACCCACAGCACAAGAGCACATGCATCACCTTCCACACAGAAACTGAAACAAAGTCCCCGAAGAACACCTCACCGTCACCCTCACCTGTACTTCACACCCGCCTATGACAGACCCCAACACAGCGGCAAGCACCCTTCACCAATGGATCGCCAACTGTGCCAACACCCCCGCCCCCCCCTTCAGAACACCACGAGGCAACACAACCAGAGAGTCAACTGCTTTACCATGGATCAACTAGAATCTAAATGCTCCTGCCACCGACTGGAGAAGACATGGAGAAACAGTAAATCCATGGAAACACGCTCTGCCTACACAACGGCCATCACAGCATGCCATCAACTGATCAAATCAACAAAGAGAAACTTCATCCACAACAGAATCCTCTCCGGTGCCCACTACTCCACCCTTTGTCATCTTACAGGAATTTGCCAAACCCAACAGAGAAATATTCAACGCCCCTCCCTCCCAGGACCTCTGCAACAAACTCAGCTCCTTCTTTCACCACAAGATCAAGACACTCTACGACAACTTCAGCGACCAAGACCACAGCACTGCTTCAAATCCCACCCCTAACTCTGCAACCAAACAGAACTTTCTCTTCTGGACCTCTCTCACCACAGAAGACACCTTAAAAACAATGAAGAACATCCACTCCAGAGCACCTTCTGACCCCCACCCCCGCACATCTTCCACAAGGCTGCCACCATCAACGCACCCAAACTACAACAAGCGATCAACTGCTCCCTCAAGACAGCCACATTCCCCGACATCTGGAAGCGCTCCTAATACAACCCTCTCCTAAAGTAGCCCTCTACAGACCCAACGGACCTTAAGAAATTCAGGCCCATCTCACTGCTTCCCTTTGAAGCCACAGTTATTGAAAAGGCCGTCAACACCCAGCTAGCCCACTGCATAGAAACCATCAACATTCTGGACGCCTCCTAATCCGAATTTTGCAGTAACCACAGCACCAAGACCACTCTCCTCGCTACCACTGATGACATCCATGCCCTCCTAGACCACAGCCACATAGCAGCCCTCATTCTCCTTGACCTATCAGCAGTCTTGGACACCGTCTCCCACCGCACACTAGCCACCAGACTCCCAGAGTCCGACATCCAAGGAAAAGCATCAGAATGGATACGTTCCTTCCTCCCAGCAGAACACAGAGAATAGGACTACCGCCCTTCCTTTCATAAACAACAGAGATCAGATGCGGAGTCCCCCAAGGATCCTCCCTCAGCCCTATGCTCTTCAACGTCTACATGGCCCCCTTTCAACCATCGTCAGAAACCATGGCCTCAGCATCGTCTTCTTTGCAGATGACACCCAGCTTATCCTCTCCCTCACCAAGGAACCCTATACTATGAGGCACAACTTCCAAGAAGGGATGGAAGCCGTTGTGACCTGCATGAGCAACAGCTGCCTGGAGCTCAACTCCGAGAAAACAAAAGTTCTCAACCTTGGCTCAACCCCCTCCGTTTGGGACAACACCTGATGGCCCCCGGCCCTCAGAAATTCATCCACTCCAATGGACCACGCACGCAACCTAGGCATCATACTCAACTCTTCACTCTCTATTAACCGCTAGATCATTGCTGAATCCTCAGCATGCTTCAACACCCTCGGAGTGCTGCACAAGATATTCAAGTGGATCCCTCCCAACTCCACGCACGTATCACCAGCAGACTGGACTACAGCAATGCCGGAAGGAGCAAAAAACTCCTTCGCAAACTCCAGACCATCCAGAACGCCGCAGCCAGTCTTATCCTCTATATCCCACACCCAACACCTCTGTGACCTTCACTGGCTCCCTGTCGAAAGGAGGATAACGTTCAAGCTGATCACACACACCGACAAGGCCCTCCACAACATCTGACTACAATACCTCAACAACCGAATCTCCTTCCACGCTCCCAAGAGAAACCTTTGCTCAACCAACCTCTCCCTAGCAACCGTCCCGCGCTATACCAGGACCAGAGCAGGTGGAAGATCCTTCTACTACCTGGCAGCCAAGCCCTGGAATGAACTCCCTCTTCACCTCCACTGAAGCCTGACACTTTACCAGTTCAGGAAGGACCTCAAGATTTGTTTTTGGACTGACCCCACCGGAGAAGCCACACTCCCCCCCCAGCTCGTTGACACCCTCACGGGTGAGTAGTGCACCTCACAAACCATGATTGATGCAGTCTCTGGAAGTGTAAGGATGTTTGATGTGTAACTTTGTGTCATCTGGTCTTTCTGTACTATGCTGCCCCAAAAAGGGGATGTAAATAGCATATGCGCAATTTTCCATTCATCTTTGCTGTGTGTATTGTGTACTTTGCAATGCTAATGGTTGCAGTGGTTGTTGTACCACCTTGTTTGATGTGAAATAAATTTGGTACGTCATAACACAAGGAGTGGAGTCCTTTGCCTTGGTTTGGGAAGGGAGACTGAGCAGTTTCTAAGGGTAGACATCACCTCTAATGCACAAGTGAGCGTACTATGCAATAACAGGGTGTTATCATTAGCTGTAACTACTGTGCTCTGCGGATGGCAGAACTCAGCGTTTCAATGCACCTGTACTGATTTCTGCGATATGAAAGCCAGACTCAAATCCTAACTAGACTGTCTCAACCTGTTACTTTTTATAGGATGATACTATGAATTGGTTAGTAATAACATTGGTTATCACAGCAGTACCTTATCTTGTTGGAGTTCAGTCACTGTTTGAATAAAATACAGTTAATATACAATGTTACCTTACTTCTTAGAAGGAGTTTAATACTTTTTATAGGATAGTACTAGTACTTTAAAGTAGCAAGCTCTGGGAAAGGAGGCTCCTGCACTTCCAGAATTCGATTTCAGGCACTGAAGGCCGTATTTATGCATGGATGGCATCGCTTTTGCACCTTGCAATGTGGTGCATGTGCAACGCAACCCCAAAATGCAATTTATCAAGCCACACAAGGCCACTTTGCATGGCCTTGAGTGGCTTAATAAACCAGGAGTAACACAACACAAATGGCTGTGTTGTGTTACTCTGCCTCATGGAGGCGTTCCATGGACTTTGCCTGGGAACCCATGGTATTTGACACATTCCTAGATTACCATTACTAGAAGACATGGAAATGTGCCAAAATGCTACACCTTCTCAGGTGAGGCGTAATAAGGAGAAATATCTTTATTTCTCCTCGTTACTTCCTCTTCCTATAGAAAGTAGAATATGCCTCAGGGGAATGTTTTTGTGCAGGAAGGTGCCACTTCCTGCACAAAAACAATCCTGCATGCAACTTAGGTACCCATGTTGTCGCTAGGCAGCCCATTGTGCCCCAGAGCTGGGTAGAGTCAGGAAGGCACTGTATTGTGATAAACACTGTACATTCCTGCGCTTTCCCTGTAATGCAGCACAGCTGCATTACTATTTGTTAAATATGGTCCTCAGTGTGTTCCAGTCCGACCTGGTCCCTCTTCCAGGGCCTTGTAGGAGTTAATTTTAGCAAGTGGAATGGTACACGTCCTACTACATTTCCTTAATTATAATCAGAACTAAAGGAGGCATCCTTAGAACGTGTCAAATTTCATGCTGTGCACACAATTTGCAAAATTTCACATTGTGCAACTTTGCATAATTTTTTGATACCAGAGACTGCTTCAAGCTGGAAATGTGGCACTGAAGGACATCCTCTGCTCCCCTCATGTGACATTTTTAGGTTTATTCTAGCAAACTTAACAAACAATTGAGGGTAAATACTGCATAATTATGTGCATTTGGGATCAATTATACCTAAAGCTTTCCATAAGGCTTTTTATAAGGCAGGTTGACAATTATGTGTTTTTATTGTTTTTCACAGTTGTGAAGACTACGTATGTCCAATGCAGTGGCTTAAAAATGTGTGATGCCCTGAAGAAATTGCCTAAATTTGAATGGCAATGAAACATGTCGGCAAGTAGAGTATGGTTGGATAAGCAGTCGCCATACTCACTTTTTTAGAGCCCGCAACCAACATGAAAGAGACAGAATAAAAGTAAAGATCCGTGTTGTTTGTGGTTTATATGTTGTTTTGACACTATATGTGTTGTTCGTGATTCATTTTCACTGCACATCTTCACAAACACAATTTTTGTTTGTTATTGGACACATCTTTTCTTTTGAGCTTGATGGTGCCAATGATGAGATCAGGGCAATCCTGGTGAGTACCTGCCAGGTTCCCGTTCGTGGTGCGCCCGTGAGGCGCCATCTAGCTCACACACACTTTTTTCTGTTTGTCTGAGTTTGGCACATAGGCGTGTGTTATTCGTTGTCTCACAACTGTTGTTTTACACAAAGGGATCGAGCAATTTTTAAATGTGGCATAATGTGGATGTACCTCCAACGTTACTAATTAAAATAGAGGAGTTAGTTGCGAAAGTTCTGCAACGTATGGTACAACATCAAAATAAGTAATTCATAGCTGCCTTTGTGGTCTAGGTCATATTAGTGAAATTATTCTAGCAAACCACATTCGCCTCCATTTGCGTAATATTCCATAATTTTCAGGAAGTTTCATACCATTGTGAATAAGAACAAAATATAGGATTTTACCCACCCTCAGTCTCCTTGCGATCAGGGGTAAAGAAAGGGAGAATGGGGTAATGGAACTCTCCCTTTTAAATTAACGAAATACATGTAGCTTCCCTACTCATTTACTGAAAACACCTGCACATTTATGCACTAATCACATTCATTTTCACAGCTCTGAAATGACCGTCTGCACTGCATCACGCGCAGGAGCTAATTGTCATGTACATTTCATAGAAATAATATTTTTATGAATTATGCAGGGCACAAGAATTGGCCTTCCAGTTAAGTTTATTAAACCTTTGACTCACAATTAAAGAAAATGCAATTACAATTCCTCCCTCAGCCTGAGTTTCCTGATGCATATCTTCTTGCCTCGTCATTGGGCGGCTCAAACGTGCACAGCGTGAAAAGTGCAAAGGAAGCTGAGCGTCATCGCCTGTCAGGAAGATTCGCGTTTTCTAGGCAAACATAGCTGCTATGCATTGCTGGAAACGGAAGACGTTTACTCTGGAATCCCATAAGATGGGCACAGTAGAAACGGGGTGGAGTCGGGGAAAAGGCATGAGGGGCAGTGTCATGAGGAAGGCAGGCAACGAAAACAGTCTATGCATTATGTTTGGCAAAATCTGCCCCCAAAGAAAATGTAGTAATAAAGCTGCTCTGGTTTACTTAATTGGTCACAAACAGTTTGCACTTTAAGAAAGTTGAAGGGCTTGAGCAGTGCTTAAAGTAGGCTGAAAGAGCTGGGTGTTCTCTGATGGGCCTGAGGCATAAGTAGAGAAATTAAGAATACATTATAAGAGGCCTGGCTTCTGTAGCTAAGGGAATGTCCTTACACATGTGGGTTAACAATATTCTTCCTCCTCCTTCTTGTCCTCATCCTCCTCATAGTCTCCTCCCCTTTTCTTTTTTTTTCTTCTCCTTCTCCTTTTCATTCTTCTGGTCCTCCTGCTAGTCTTGTCCTATTTCTCTTATTCCTGTTTCTTCTTCTCCAAGTCATCCTCCCCCTGCTCTTGGATTTTATTCTAGCCCTACGCGTACTCCTGGTTCTCCTCTGGGCCCTGGTTTTATTCCTTCTAGTTTGCATCCTCGTACTCTTGGTTCTGATACTTCTGGTCCTGGCTCTCATGGCTCTGGTCATCTCACTGATTATGATCCTTCTCTCCCAAGTCTAGGTCCTCCTCCTGTTCTTCCTGATTTGCACCTTGGTCCTCCTTCTCCTTTCGGTACACCTCATTGACATAGGTCTCGTCTTACACCTTTGCATCCTCCTTCTTCTGGTCTTATCCCTCAGCCTATTGGCCCAGCTCCTTATTGACCTGAACTATTTTTCTTGGTCCTGTTTCTCCTGGCCTACTCATCCAGGTGCTTGTCCTCATGATCCCTGAAGGTCTGATTTTACCTTGTTTTCTCCATCCTAGTCCTCCCAATCTATTTCTGCCTCCAGGTCCTGGTCCTTCTGCTACCGGTCCGGCTCCTGGTCCCCCAGGACCTTGTCTTTCTGATCCTTCTTTTCCGTGTTTCCTGTGTTACCCTTTTCCTCTCTTTCGTGGCCCACCTTTCCCTGTTTCTCCAACTCCCCTCGGTCCCCTTGGTTTTGATATTCTTGTTCATGCCCTTTTAGGTTCTAGTAATATACTCGGCGTGGAGTCATGTGATAAAATAATTTTCTAAAATATTTCTTGCTTTATCACTCTCCCAAAACGTCTTTTATGCAGTGCCACTGTGTTTTTATTGTCAGGGCCAGATTTTTGGTTTGCTAATAACTTCGACTCTGTTTGAGGAATCTTCACAAAATTTTCCCAAAAAGTTTGTCAACCTCTGCTCCTTCGTGGAAAGTTTCAGAGTGATCTGTCAAGTAGGGGATGGGAGGAAGTGAGGATCCCAAATCATGTTTGGGATCTTTGCAGACACGCCAGTCCCTCACCAAACCCTACTGCACAGCAAAAATATACTACCAAATGCTACCACACACAGCCTTCTCCTGAAGACAGGTCTTTGTGGAGAGGCCAGTCCATTGTCAAATCCTACTATGCGCAGCCTTCACCCTGCCAAAGGCCGTGCATGGCGCGTGATAAGTGGGGTGGACACTCATGGGATGTTGGATGCAGGATATGATGGAGAGGCCAGTCCCCCACAAAACGATATTATGCAAAGCACAAAATCCTGCCAAATGCTACTACACACAGCCTTCCCCTGTATAGAAGTCTTTGAGAGTGACCAATCTCATCCTGCACACAGCCTTCACCCTGCCAAATGCCATGCACGGGGCTGGGGAGATGCCCTCCAATGGGACACTGAAAGCAGGGCTTGGCTGTACCTGCTCATTTATTATTCACAGAAAGGAGTGTCCCATAATGCCCTTTGTGGACTCATTTGCATATTTTCTCCTGCTTTGTGGTGCTCGTACCTGGGCAGGGGAACCACCAACATAGTATAAAAGTGTTGTGAATGGGTATTGTGGGGAGTGCAGTAGCTACCCAGAAATAGTTTATTTAAAGTTATCCTATTTTTCCTGGGGTGTATACAATGTGAGATCAGGAAAAGTTTATGGTGTTTCTGTACATTCCCAGAGTTGGAGCTTTGATAATTTGTTGAGAATTTCTAGGACACATTAGGTTTGGCTGTATGAATGCATATTGTGGTCTGAGCAGTGTTATAGCATGACTGATGTGTGTTTAATATCGTTTTCAATACACATGCTTTATTTAAAGCTTTATTGACAAATGCAATGCTTGTTATTAATAATGAATGCTTTTGAATAGGTTTTTGGATTCAATAGGTTATAATGTTTAATCATAACATGATTGCTGTTTTATTAAGGTGGTGTTCCCTTGACAAATCCAATAGGCTTGCCTACATATATTGATGTTGTGACCCTTTTTTCAAAGCCAGTAGGCTTGCCTTGTATATTGATGTGGCCCCCTGCCTTATTTAAATGACACCCGTTTATATTGTAATGAGTTCTATCTGGCAATTCATAGGGGATTAACCAACCCTATTGGAATTGAGTGCAAGGCCTGTCCACCACAAGCCAGTAATGGTATAGTTAGGTATTGTAGTAATAGCAGCCTTTGTAATAAAAGAACCTTAGACATTCACTGAAAAACAAAGGTTAAAGTGACAGTATAGTTTGGTGAATATGCCAGTTAATTTTTTTTTTAACAAACAGCACACCAAAATCTACCAGCTGCAGTTTACTAAGTTAAGTATAACTTGCACCCCCTCCATAAACTGCTTGTAGCCACCCATTTTACATCACTTGTGGAATGTTCAATGACATAATTCATGACAGCACAGATGATATCATTTAGTTTAACATATGTTTTTTCAGTGAATTTACAAGGTTGCCAGACGGGGACTTATAGTTAGGACCTAGTTTTCATAGGAAAAAATGTTTTGTTTTGCTAATAACTTTAGTGCCGCTTTACGAATCTACACAACATTTTTAAAACTAGTGTGCCAGTTACTTTGGCTGCTTTCTGGAAAGCTTCGGGAGTATCCGTAGGAGGGTCCCAAAAAGGCGTTTTCCCCATGCTATTTCCCATGAGAATTCTAAACATGACTACTGACCGAACCGGAAAACAGAATTACACCAATTTAGGCAGAAAGCTAGATCATGGCCCAGAAAGAGTGTTTTTTCTAATTTGTAGTAAATCTCCCCAATAGTTTTGGAGCTACTAAAGTAAAAAGATGTATGTATAGCTAGAGAAGCGGATCCCAGCAGATTCACAGATCCACGCACCAACAACAATGCTATGATTGGCTGGCCGTAACCTGAGAAGAAAGTTACAGCCACCCTTTTATCATCGAGACACGGTTCCAGGGGAGAAAATAAAATGTAAAAGTGATAGAAGGAGTTAGGGTAGAGCTACCTTGACCCCAGGGGACTGATGGATTGTTCTATGTGGGACTTCTCATGGGCAAGAAAGTGTCCAAAACTTCCTTGAGTGCATGAGGATCCATAGATCCACTCGGACCCACCTGGATCCTCACAAATTCAGGCAGTTTCAGGTGGATCCAGGTTCCAGACCCCAACTAAAGCACATACACTCACTAACAGACCCACACACCTACTCACACACACACACACTTAAACACCCACACAGCCACTCACACACCAACACATCCACTCTCACACAGCCACTTACACACCAACAAAACCCCTTAGACATCCACTCACAGACCCACACATCCACTTACAAAGTCACACAAGCACTCACATAACCACTTACACACCCACCCAGCCTTTCCGACACCCACCTTCACACTTTAACACCTACAGAACAACTCACACACCCATATTGCCACTCATACACCCACACAGTCACTCACACAGCCACTCATACACCCATACACAGGTATTGAAACACTTGTTTAAATTGCAATCGCACATGTTTGTTTTAAATGTGTGGTGGTTTTAGTATTGAATAAGTGCAATATAACCATCAGACCCCTTATTTGTCTGAGCATTTGCAACTGATCTGCAGATAGATAAAATTAAGAAAAAGAAATAAAGACTTGGCGGCATCCTTATGAGAGCTTTCCATCATGCTTGCACCATGCATCCATGTGTGATGCAATCCTGTTATTCATATTTATGAAGCCACGCAAAGCCACTTTGCATGGCTTTGAATGGTTTAAAAAATATGGAGTAATGCAATGCAGAGCAAATTACTGCGTTTCATTACTCTGCACTAGGGAGATGTTCCATGGGCCCTTGGGTGGGTGTTCCCACGCAACTCCCATTGGTGTTGATGTATTCCCCAGATTTACCAAACATGATAAGCCCGTGAATGCACCAAAAAGATACGCCTCCCCAGGAGACCATTCTGCAGCACACATAGAAAGAAGAAAAAACCTCTCTGGAATGTTTTTGTACAGGAAGGTGCCCCTTCCTGCACAAAAACAATCCTGCTACCAACACAGGAACCCTTGCACAATGGTTCAAGAGTGCCTATGTTGGTGCTAGACTGCCAAAACAGCGCCATCACAAAGGAAAAGGACAGGAATCTGCCGTATTGGATACATATGGTACATTCCTGTCCTTTCCCTGTGATGCAGAGCAGGGCATCAAGGTATCTTGCTGCACTGCCCTGCTCCACAAAACTCTTCAATATGGATCTTGGTGCATTGCATTTATAGAAAGACAACATAAGTTACCATACTTAAATCTTACAATTTTTAGTTTTAAAATATATATTAAGAATAAATGTGTGACTAAAATGTATTTATAAACCAAACCTGTGAAAATATATATTAGTAAATTAAACTTATGGGTCAAATCATAGTAAAATATATATATAAAAAAACGGTGAAATGCACACAAAAAACAAAGGTTACGGTGTTGTTGTAGTTAGGAAATAGCATTACAATAACAAAGGAAGTCACAGAAAAAGCCAAAGGGTACAAGGACGTTTAATTAGGAAATATAAATTACGTTCAGGTTTTACACACACAAAACCATTGAGATTCAGCAGTTATAGTTACAGTTATCTCAATTAACTCTAACTCATGCCCTAAGGTGACTATAACTCATGCCCTCACTATGCACTGCTAATTACCTCATATATTACATCAGTCATGACAATATCTATAACGTCATTGATAATATTACTGCAGCATTTGCAGTGAAATTATTGATGAGAAAACTGTGCATGGCGGGGGTGCAAGAGCAATATGTGTTCTGTTTCCCTGACTGCATCAGTGTGGGCAGGGAAACAGAACACAAGTCTTCTTCTAGCTTCTGGTAGCATCTTTAAATTTCCCACTGAATGGGAGCAGACTTACGTGTTTGCTGCCATTTAGCAGGAGAGTTAAAAATACTCCTGGCAGATGATAGCAAACACATTTTCCTTACCTGAGCTGGTGCAGGCAGGGAAACCACTGTGTTCCAGGGGTGGGCTCCTTGAGCCACAGTAAGTGAGCCAGCCCCGAGATGTGGTTTCCGGGGCCATTAAAGAATGAGGGAGGGATGCTATACGGCCCCCCTTTAAACATTATTGTGGCCTAGAGATGGGGTACCCGGTGCCTTCTTAGTCTAGTGGGTACCACATGGCCCCCTCTCCTTTATTTTTTAATACGGCTCAGGGGATGGAGTCACTGTGGCTTCCTTAGGCTCAGATAGGGGGCCTCATGCCCCCCACTTTCATTTTGATTATGGCCCGAGGGATGGGCCCACAGAAGGCTCTTTAGGCTTGAGGAGAGGTGCCATGCGGCCCCCATCCCGTTTCAATTCGATTTTGGTCCCAGGGGAAAGGGTCACCGGGGCCAGCATTGGATTGGGGAGGGGGCTGTGTCCCCTTCCCTTTAATTAAATATGCCAAGCCCCAATAGATGGGTTCCCCGGGGCCTGAAATGTGCCTGGGAGGGGGGCACTACTTACACCTCCTTCCCCTATGTATTTATATAAAAAATGGTGGCCATCATTTTTTTGTTTTTGCCATAAAAAACGCAGATTTTAAATTCTCACTGCCCCCTAATATTTATTTTTTTAACTTCAGGAGAGAGGACATTTTTCACATGTTGGTGGCAGCCAATCAGAGCGCTTGCTCTCGCTGGAGTCTGATTCTCACTGGATTGAATTGGCCCAAGGGTAAAAAAGCTACCTGAGCAAATCAGAATGCTCTTTGTTTGATTGGTCCCCCCCCTAGACTCTTGCAAGAGTCCCTTAGACCCTACCGTCCAGATGTACGCATATATTTGTACCTTAATCTTTCAAAAAACGACTGAACGGATTTACACCAAAGCATAAAAAGCACACTCTGCAGACCAGGCTCTAGCTTCCTGTCAGATTTGGTATAATTCGGTTCAGCAGTATTTGTGGTAGCGCTGCTTAATTAAGCCTACAGAAAATGCATAGGGATTTTGTGTTTTGGGACTCCCTGTTTTCCCGGCTCCTTTTTGTTTGCAGATCACCCTGAAACTTTCCAGGAAGAAGCTGAGGTGGGTGAACTTTTTTTGGAAGGTTTGTTGAAGATTTGTCAAACAGCATCAAAGTTATTAGCAAACCAAAAACCCGCATGTTTATGGAAAATCTGGCCTAGCTATAACTACCCAGTGGCGCTGCGATAACATTTTGGTGCAAAGACGTTGTTTTCTTCTTGATGCGGCACGTTACTCCGATGTTGCCAGAAGTCTCGACTCGATGCGTCAGCTGCAGCGGCGACACCTTTGTTCCGTGATGCAACGACAGCGGCTTTGGCGGCGACACTCTTCTCCGACGATCCGAGACTCTTCCGCTCGATGCGACGGCTGCAGCGGCGACACCCTTGCTCCATGATGTGACGAAAGCGGCTCTGACGGTGGCACGCTTCTCCGTGGATGTGAGGCGTTTCTCTTGATGCCGTGCAATGCGACAGCTACAGCGGCAAACTCCACAATGCGACGGCAGTGGCTACGACAGTGACTCGCAAGTGGGTGACCTTGCCCAGTCAGCATGGCAGTACCTAACTGCACACAGACTCTGTACTGGCAGACCTTAGACACACTTTTACAGGCTACTTCTGTAGGTAGCACAACCAGTGCTACAAACCCACCAGCAGCATTTGGTTTACATGTCCTGGGCACTCCTGGTGCACTGTACTAGGGTCTGACTGGTAAACCAAACCAGCCAATCATGGAATAACTAATTCATACATTAATGTACAATAGGGAACACTTGCACTGTGGCACTGGACAGCAGTGGCACAGTCCCCAAACCATCTAACACCCACAAAAACACACGAGGCAACAACAAAAAATGGAAGGGAGACCCACGCCAAGGTGCCAGGTCTAACACTCCTAATGGACCTAGAGTGTCTCTAGGGACTAGAGTCTACATGAAAAGTTATGCATAGGAGTGAAGACCTAATGCACCGTGCACTTGCCCACCTGTGTGTGTTTGATGCCCACAATAGCAACATAAAAATAACATTTTTAACTAAAAACACACTGAAATTCACCAGTTAGAGTTCACTGAGCTAACCATAGCTTGCTTCCTCCTCACCATGCACTGCTTATAATCTCACATATTACATCTTGTATTGAATGCTTAATTACATCATTGATTACATCACTGATGACATCTCAATTGACATCATTGATGATACCACTGATGACATCACTAATTCCATAATCCAACCCAGTGAAGTTCATATTACTCGATAGCCCAGTATGGCATTTCAGTTATGCAAGCAAGTACTAAATGATGAAGAATCGTGTAAAGCATGTGTACTTTCAAACATATTACCAGGGGACAAAAAGCAAGGGAAAATTAAAATACTCCCCATTTGGAACCAAAATTCCTATGGCACAAAGCAAGCAAAGCAAGTCATCGCAACACTCCCAGAACAGCTCTCTTCTCTCTTTCATCCATGTATCTAGCAATTCATCCCACCATCCACTCACTGATATCCACCTTTTCACCGTTATATTCTGTCATCCATTAATTCTTTCATACATCATTCAGTCTTTCACCATTCAGCAGAATGGTGAAAGACCACCCATACATACATCTCCAAATCTGACCATTAAACCTATCCATCAATCCATCCACCCGTCCATAAACCATGCTTTTCATTCATCCACCCATTATTTCACTCATCCATCCCTACACCCATTCTTTTGCTTATTTCTACATCCACCAATTAACTCACCAATCCATCCACCCTTTCACTCACTCACCCACACACGCACATTGTTTATGAGCCTTTGTCTGCTGAGTTGCAGACAGAAGAGGCCCATCAATAATGCCACCCCACTGTAGCTGCTAAAACAAGGGATCACAATAACCCTGTCCAAAACTATTCACCCATCTCCAAAACTATCCAACACACCTATTCATTCATCCATCTGTCCATCATCCATCCTTTCACTCATCACCCCTGAATCCCTCCATCCTTTCAAACCTCCATCCATCCACCCTTCCCTTTACTCCATTGATCCATCCATTAACCCTCCCTGTCACTCATCAAATCATCTATCCTTCCATCATTTCACTCAACCATCCAATCAGATACCTATCTAGTCACCCATCTATTCATCCATCCATCCATCCATCCATCCATCCATCCATCCATCCATCCATCCATCCATCCATCCATCCATCTATCCATCCATCCATCCATCCATCCATCCATCCACCCTTTCACCTCAGCATGCATCCTTTCACTCATCCGTCCATCCTGATACTCATCCATCTATCCATTCACACTTGCACTCATCCATCCTTTCACTTACCCATCCACCCATTAATCCATCTATACATCCATCCATCCATCCATTCACCCATCCAGTTAATCAACTAATCCATCCACCCTTTCTTTCAGCCATTCATCCACCCTTTCACTGAGCCATTTATCTTTTCACGCAATTATCCACCCTTTCAACCATCCATCCATTCTGTCATGCAATCAACTAGCCTTTCACCCATCCATGCATCCTTTCACTCATCCCTCCTCACATCCATCCTTTCACTCATTCATCCAGCCATCCTGCTGCCTCGCTGCCTCGCCCGGGCTGTCCATCTGCTTGGATGTGCTCCGGCTCGGTTCCGACTTCTGGGAACCAAGAGTCCTTTCCAGGTATGGGGGTGCGGGACCTACGCCCAGTGGATTGTCAACAGCAATGTCCCTGTGGTCCTGAGCCTCTGCACGCCTCTTCACCCTTCCACCAGCCTTTGATCTTGTGGCTGCGTCCTTCCTCTAACTCTTCGCACTTAAATCCTCCTCTCTGGTTCTTAGTTATGGATTTTTTACTTTTGCTCATACCGCCATTTTGTTGCTGGTCGCAGGTGATAGCCACGACCCAGACCCGCAATCTTGTTTGACCTCTGTCCTTTCCCCCTTTCCTCTGGTCTCCCCCTGACGATCCTCAAACGTTTTTCTGCCTCTTTCTGGTCTGCCTTTACTCCATCCCCCCACTGGTTCCCTCCTCTACCCTCACCCTTTCTCATAACACTACTCTTGTCCCCCTCTACCTTCTCTCCCTCCCTATGATTTGCCACTCACTCTGTAAAAACCGTGCAACATATGTTTTTAAATTATTGTACCATTGTAACCCACTATACCTTGACTTTTGCGTCAAACGTTTTTCTCTTTTTGCTGAACTGCCTTTACTCCATCCCCCCTCAGGTTCTCTTCCCCCCTCTCACCTATTCTTATACTCATATTCGTGTCCCCCTTTCCTTCTCTCCCTCTCATGATTTGTCATTTACTTTGTCATTTCTTTAAAAAAAATGTTTAAACTATTGTACCTGTTACTCCCTGTTGTTCTTTATGTAAAGCTCTCTGATACCTCCGGGTCTAGCCAGCGCTATATAAATCTCAATAAACAAACAAACAAACAAACATATGAACTTGCACTTAATTGTAAGTATGCCTTTCTGAATAAGGCCCTTGATGTTTAATCCTAGCTTTCTGCTTTGCCAAAATATGCTGGCTGTAAACTTTCTCTTTAAAGTCTGGGCAGGTTTCACAGCAAAGTGGGATTTTTTTAATCAATCAATCTATCATTTGTAAATCGCACTACTCACCTGTAAGGGTCTCAAGGCGCTGGGGGGAGGGGGAGGTGCTGCTACTGCTCGAACAACCAGGTCTTGAGAAGTCTCCCGAATGTCAGCAGATCTTGGGTCTGCCGCAGATGGATGGAGAGGGTGTTCCATGTCTTGGCTGCGAGGTGGGAGAAAGATCTGCTGGCGGCGGTTGTTCTGCAGATACGTGGAACGTTGGCGAGGGCAAGGTCAGCAGAGCGAAGCTGGTGGTTCAGGATGTAGAAGGTGAGTCGTTTGTTGAGGTATGCTGGTCCGGTGTTGTGGAGTGCTTTGTGAGCGTGGGTGAGTGTGAGAAGTTGGCCTGGCATATGCTGTCCACTATTCTAGTGGCCACCTTGCACCAGTCCAAATAACCCTTATTGATGGTAGGTTTAAAGGCAACCAATATAGAAAGCTTTCCTAGTGGTATCTGTGGAGAGCAGCCTTCAGGCTAAGTCTTGAAGGAATGTAAAGCAGCTTGTTTTACCAGTCTATAATCTCATGAATGACCTAATGAAAGGAGAACCACACCAGGTATATATATAAAATATATCTATTTATTCTAAACACATCCCTCTTGTCTCTTTATGAGGCTAGAGGCAAAAGTACATTCAGTAAACTTAATAAGCACACAGTAAATTAGCACAATATACGTTGATCCCTAGGAGCGTACCAAACCATGATTAAGAAAGTGGTGTAAGAGCCATGACTGACATAGATACAAGGTCTAGAGCCTTTAGAACCACTGGGGCCACCAGGAACCACCCAAGATAGTGACATAGGAGACCCACGGGGGACGCGTGCAGTGTCTAAACACAGCCGCGAATCTCTATTAACTTCTATGGGGAAAGTGGCGGTTGAAAATTTAAAGATTAAGGACACTTAGAAGTGGACTTGGACCAAACTCCTTTAAAAACAGGCAGTTCTAGAGTCAACACCCACAGGAACATCGGAGTACTCGAGTTACCTCACCCAGGGAAGCCGGGTGCATAGGTGTCTTTTCGTGTCGGGTTTCGTCGTCGATTTCAATGGCGAGCTGCTGCAAAGTGCTGCTGGCGGCCAAGTGGAATGTGTCCGGGTGTATCCAAGGGTGGATTGGAGATGTGAAAAACCTGAATGCAGATGGGACAGAGTCTGGGCCACTTGCCAGTGACCTGGAAGGCGATGAGCGGATGACCACCGATGTCGGGTGATTTAACGGGAAGAAGGTGAAGCCTGACTCTTCAGCCACGAGGACCAGGAGGCGTTGATGACAACCAGGTGCTGGATTAAAGCTGTCCCACAAAGGATGTTGAGTGCTGGGGTGTCGGTTTCCGGATTGGACACAACAAGCCTGGGCAAAAGCAACCCACGCAGAAAGCAGAGATTGGCTTTGGTGCAGACCAGCAAGGTCTGATGGACTCACCCCTTGGTGGGGAGTCAGTGCACATCTGGAGCAACCAGGGAAGCCCAAGGAAAAGAGGAGTTACCTTCGTGGGGACCAACCAGTCGACAGACCAGGGTTTGCGAAGGGGCCTTGAGCAGAAATGCTTGAAGCGGGCTTACGGAACAATTGTGGAGTGTAAGCCCACAACCTTTGGTGCAGATGGTGCTCGGGGCTTAGAATACAAGCATCCCAAAGCACAACATTGGGAAAGCTCGAGAAGTTGATGCACTAGCAAATGTCCAGGAGTTCCGGTTCCACGTCACTCGTGAGGGCTGCAGGTCTCAGCTTTACGAGGATCTCGTGTCGGCCTCTGAGAAGTCTGGAAGTCCATGTACTGAGTCACAAATACTTCGGAGTCCAGCAGGAGCTTCAGAAATGTAGACCTAGAAGATGCTTCTTTGGTGCCTGTTTGAACAGGGGAGTCACTCCTTGACCCCAAGAGAGAGTCTTCAGTCCTCTAGTCGATATAGTGTGATGAAGTTCCAGGATCCAGCTTCAGAGTTTCATCCAGGTATAATCTGAAGTTCTGTTCCCAGGGGTCCCTTACTTATACTAAAGAAAGGGGTTGGACATACTCTGTGGACCCACCTAGGGGAGGGTCCGGGGAGAGGGGAGGCTACACCCCTTTCCCTTTGTCCAGTTTTGCGCCAGAGCAGGGGCTGAGCGCCCCTGCAACTAGTTTGAACTGGGGTATGCACAGGAACACCACGTGTTCCCCCAGCACTGTCTGAAAAGCATTCAATGAATGCACCCACCCGCAATACACTAAAGCCTGTCTGGGAGGTGGTTACACCTCCCTGTGGCAGGAAACATATTGTCCAGGCCTCCCCTTCTGGAGTTTCGTCCAGCAGCAGGAGGTCAGACTTGTGTCTGTGACTGCAGCATCCATTTTGTGATGCTAGGGTTCTTTAAAACTATTACCGGTTAGATTAGTGTGTACATGTCTCTCCCTCTAGAAGAGTGGACTTCTACCCCCGCCGCCAGGACTGGTGGGGGGTAGGATTCCAAAGTGTTTGACACCAAACTCAACATGTTTCCATGCAGCCATTCCCAGGCACGGCCCGTGCCGGGCGTTATACTGGGGCGGTGACGTCATGCACGGGAGGGACAGGGTGGGGTGTTGTAAAATGCGGGATATGGACCATTAGAGGTAAGTACCGAAAAAAACAATGAATTTCGCTGCCCACGCTGCATCACAATTCACAACGAATTTTTTTTTTCTTTTCGGTACTTACCTCTAATGGTCCATATCCCGCATTTTACAACTCCCCCACCCTGCCCCTCCCCTGCCTGACGTCACCGCCCCAGTATAACTCCCGGCACGGGCCGTGTCTGGCCATTCCAAAGTTAGCATTTCCAGCGAGGTTATAATGTACTTAAGAGTATATAGTCTGGCTGCATCACAGAACAACCTCAGAGAAAGGACACCCTCTCACACAAAACCAAGCACTCTGCCTTCAGAATTAATAATGCCTGCCATAGGAGTGACGTATAGGTTTATATGTGTCAGTGATTAAAGGTAGATATAGGTAACCAACATCTTTGTAAGGGGTGCATGCACCACCTTACCCAGGCTGCAGCAGCAGACCTGTGGTGCCATTTTGGAAGGCTTCCCAGGGGTGGCATAATACATGCTTTAGCCCCTGGTAGGCCCCTAGGGTACCTATGCCCTTAGTACCTAAGGTACCATATACTAGGGACTCACAAGGGTAACCCAGTAACCAATCTGGAGTGTACCTAAAGTACATGCAATCATTTTAGAGATGAAAGCAGATAGGCTGGAGCCCTGAATAGCAGGATCCCAGCCAAACGAAGTCAAAAACCATCAAAACGCCAGGAAAAAAGTGGCGGCAACCTTGTAGTCAGATTCCACCTTCCTACAGTGAGGAGCCTGAAGGTGATCCTCTTGTTGACGGGGAGCCAGTGCAGTTCTCTCAGGTGGGCTGTGATGTGGTTGTGGCGGGGATGTCGAGGATGAGGAATGTGGAGGCGTTCTGTATGCGTTGAAGTTGTTTCTGGAGTTTGGCCGTGGTTCCCGCATAGAGGGGGTTGCTATTGTCCAGTCTGCTGCTGATGAGGGCCTGGGTGACCTTCCTTCTGATTCCGGTGGGGGATCCATCTGTAGATCATGCGAAGGGTGTTGAAGCAGGAGGAGACAGCATTGACTTGCTGGGTCATTGATAGTGATGAGTCTAGGATGAACCCCATGTTGCGTGCGTGGTTGGTGGGTGGGTGTCGGTGCAGCTCCCAGTGTGGCCGGCCACCAGAAGTTGTCCCGGGCAGAGGGGGTGGAGCCGAGGATGAGAACCTCCGTCTTGTCCGAGTTCAGTTTCAGGCGGCTGTTCTTCATCCATTCGGCGACGGCTTCCATTCCTTCGTGGAGGTTGGCTTTGGTGGTGGTGGGGTCAGCTGGATGTCGTCGGCGTATGATATGATGTTGAGGTCGTACAATTGGATGATGTTGGCGAGCGTTGCAATGTAGACGTTGAAACGGGTCGGGCTGAGGAATGATCCTTGGGATAAGCTGCAGATGATCTTGGTGGCTTCAGTTCGAAATGGAGGGAGGAAGACACTCTGGGTTCTGCCGTGAGGAACGAGGTGGTCCAGTCCTGGGCTTTGTCGCGGATCCCTGTGTTGTGGAGACGTGTGCATAGGGTGTGGTGGCAGACGGTGTCGTAGGCGGCAGAGACGCCCAGGAGGATGAGGGCCGTGGTTTCGCCGTTGTCTAGCAGGATCCTGATGTCATCAGTGGCGGCGTTGAGGACAGTTTTGGTGCTGTGATTGCTGCCGAATCCAGATTGGGACGTGTCCAGAGTGTTGTTCTCCTCAAGGAAGCTTGTCAGTTGCCTGTTGACGATCTTCTCGATGAATTTCACCGGAAACGGGAGCAGGGAGATGGGCTGGAAGTTCTTGAGGTTCTTCGGGTCTACCTTGGGTATCTTGAGTAAGGCTTCCATCTCTCCGTGAAGGTGGCGGTCTCGAAGGAGTTGTTGACGATCTTCTGGAGATGGGGGTGCAATGATGGAGCTTGCTTTGTTGAAGATGTGGTGCGGGCAGGGGTCGTAAGGTGAGCCGGAGTGGATGGTGTTCATGATTTTGATTCTGTCGTTGTCATTGACGTGGGTCCAGGAGAGCAGGAGGTTGGTGTGGCTGGGGGGCAGAGAGTCTGAGGTGTCGGCAGCTGTTGGGGGGCCTGGTTGTTGAAGCTGTTGTGGATGTCTGCGATTTTGCGGTAAAAGAAGGTGGCTAGGGAGTCACAGAGGTCTTGCGATGGAAGGATGTTGCTAGAGTTGGAGCATTCCGTCACAATGTTTAAGAGCTCTTTGTTGTTGTGTGCATTGTTGTTGATGCGTTGCTTGAAGGAGGTCCTTTTGGCGGTTCGGATGAGTTGGTGGTGCCTGCGGATGGCGTTCTTGTGGGCTGCGTTGTTGTCCGGTGTCATTTGGTGATGCCACTTCTTCTCGAGTTTTCGGTAGGTCTGCTTGGATGCCTGGAGGTCGGCAATGAACCAGATGGCTTTTCTGTCGGTGCATCTGTTTGAGGGTTTCTTGATCGGGCCGAGGGTGTTGGTGCAGTCGTCGATCCATTGCCTGAGGCTGCAGGTGGCAGTGTCGGCGGTGTCGGTTGGTGGGTTTCGGGTGAGGGTGGCGATTAGCCGGTCTTCAGTGACCTTGTTCCAGCTGCGGCGGGGTCCGTTGTGGGTGGTGGTGTGTGGTGGTGTGTGGTGGGTTTCTCAAAGGTGAAGTGGATGCAGCAGTGGTCGGTCCAGTGGAGTTTGGTGGTGTGACTGAAGGTGACGTGGTTGCTGGGGGAAAAGATGGGGTCAAGCGTGTGTCCGGCGGAGTGGGTGGGGGTCGTGAGTCTGAAAATGCTTTATTCAATATTTAAATATCATAAAAACCATAAAAGCCACAAATATCATAAAAAATACAAAATACAATTAATTTCATTTCATTTACAAGATAAAATACATCTGTCAGCTATCCTCAGAGTACATATATTTGGTTGAAATTGTTTATTTTAAAAAGTTAAACTTTTCCTTTTTCTTATTGCACTTTTCAGAAAACCAGCCATAATTGCAATTACATAAACATTTTCCAATAACTGTATTATAATAAAAAGGCTGAGCTAAATTGCCTCCATGGTCCTCTTTTTAAAAAAGGCATAATCCATTTAGGGTGGGGGTCGTAATGAGCTATTTGAGTCCGAGGTTGGCAAGGTTGTTGAGCAGGGTGGTGGAGTTGTAGTCAATGGGGTTCTCGAGGTGGAAGTTCAGGTCTCCAACGAGGTTGTAGTCCGTGGATGCAAGAGCGTGCCTGCTGACGAAGTCGGCGTTAGAGTCACTGAACAGTGGCTGGGGTCCAGGGGGTCTGTAGATGAGTGTTCCTATGAGGGTGGTGTTGGGGTTGATGTGGATCTGGAAGTGCAGGTGTTAGGCGGCACTGAGGAAGTCTTCGGCGCTGGTCGAGATTCTGAGGGTATTCCTGTGGACGATGGCGATTCCTCCTTCCACTCTGTTGTTGCGGTCCCTGCGGGTGATCTTGTCGCCGTCAGGGATGGCTATGGCGATGTCAGGCACCAAGAAGGTGTTCATCCAGGCCTCCATCAGGAAGGCGTCATCTGGGGAGGATGAGTCGAGTAGGTCCCAGAGTTTGATGACGTGCTTGTGGGTTGAGCGGGTTTCGAGAAGTGTGCATCAGAGATTGTTGCGTCCTACCCCGATGGGCAGGGTGGTGGCTTGAAGGCTAGTGAAGCTGCAGCTCCGGCAGCAGAAGGGTCCATGGGTGCGCTTTGGGGTGGCCAGGAAACCAGTGGATGATCGGCTGGCGTTGAGTTCATGGAGGGTGCTGGTGTCGTAGCAGTGCGATACAAAAGGGGATGAAGGACGGAGTGTTGAGCAAATCAAACACTCACCCCCAGTCAACTGATCTGGGTTTAATCCATCACCATTCTTTAGCTCACTCAGCTACCCCACTTCAGACATGGCCATATGCAAATCAGTCTGACCCTGTGCCTCATGGGAACAGTCCAGCCCGAACTGCCAAGCCATGTCTTCCCTGGACCGGAAACAAGCATCCTGGGACCGGTTGGGACTTGGCGCTCCTTCATAAGAAGGGGAGGTGGGAGGGAGGAGCAGCTAGGAGGCGGGACGGCAATGAATGGGCGAGCGAGGGGGAAGGCCCACAGGGGATGCAGCAGTGGGAAGGTGATATGGCAGGGCTAGGATGGTGGAAGGGGTACCGAGAGAAAACGGACAGAAGAGCAGAATACAAGGAAATAGAAATAGAATAGAAATAACAGAAGACAAGTGCAAACAGGGAAAAGGGAACAGAGAGAGCAGACAGATACTTACGTCTCACCTCTGGGCCACCAGGGATGAGGTGCAGGCTGGAGCCTGTGGGTGGAGAAGGGCCTCAAACTCGTGGCAGCAGCCAGATCAGGGAGCAGGGACACGGGCACAATCAGGTGGAACTGTGCGGCGTGGGGAGGGACCTGCCTTGAACAGGGTCAGGGGTCATACTCTTCACCACGCAGAGTCCTCCATAGGAAGGGGAGGTGGGAGGGAGGAGCAGCTGGGAGGCGGGATGGCAAGGAATGGGCGAGCGAGGGGGAGGGCTGCAGGGGATGCAGCAGTGGGAAGGGGCAGGAAAGGCTGGGACGCTGGAAGGGGTACTAAGAGAAAGGAGGCAGAAGAGCAGAATACTAGAAAATTGAAATAGAATAGAAATAATAGCAGACTGGTACAAACAGGCAAAAAGGAACAGAGGGGCATATTATCAAGGGATTTATCTCTGCTTTTTTGGCTTTAAAAGCCAAGAAAGCAGAGATAAAATTATCTCCCTATCAGCAACAGGGTGCTAACACGCAAATTCTTCTTTTTCTCTACGCTTCCCCTTGCATCTCTAATGAGATGCAGAGGGGGCGTTCCAGAGAAAAATAATAGTTGAAATGTTGTTAATCGACGTTTCTCCTATTATCAAGGATATCGCTAACACTGTTAGTGATAAAAAAAAGCAGCGCTAACCGCGGTTAGCGCTGCTTTTTTTACATCTGGTATTTTCCTTACTTAGCCATGATATCCTATGGAAGGTGGATATCATGGCTAAGTTTGTGAGCCCCTATCATCAAGCTAACGCCAAACTTCGAGAGATTATCGTTGGTTTTCCAGCGATAATATCTCATTTGGCAGTTAGCGTGAGGATTTTTATCACTTCTGAGATAAACGTTGCTAATAGCAAGTTATCTCAGCGATAATTTCCGGTGATGCTTAGCGATAAAAAAATCGTTGCAAAGCCTCGTTAGCGATAAATATCGCTACTTGTTGGTAATATGCCCAAGAGAGAGCAGACAGATACTTACGGGTCACCACTGGGCCATCAGGGATGAGGCGATGTGGGAGCTGTGAGAGTTGTCAGTCAGTCTTACCATCAAAACCACCCACACCCCAGTTGTGCAATTAGCAAAAATAGAACCATAAGGCATGCTTTTTTATTAAACTCGGCCATCCATTCTTACAAATTGTGTGCTCCTAAGTAAACACTTTCCCAACCTATTTATCTGCTCCATTTTTTTAAGTGATAGGAAAAGGTTAAATTAAACACTTAGCTGGAAGTAAGTATGTGATGAGAAAACAGGACTGTAACCCAACAATCATTTTATACTTCCCATGGGGGAGAGAACATCCAGTCTCACAGTTTCCTCACTAAAATGTGGAGTAGTGAGAAAGTTATGAATCTTAAAAGGAGGAGTCCAGAACTGTGATGCTGGAACTCGAGCTTCACCAAATTGTTAGATGCTAGCCAAATCATATACTTCCTATGTATTTGTATCCCGTTGTTGCCTTTACGTGATAGATTTGGGTGAGCCACTGAAGGCTCAAAGCAAGCTCGAGCCAAGTGCTTGGCTGTATCTAACCTTGAGGTTAACCTGGATCCTTAAACACGAAAACAGCTGAACCTTCATGTAGCTTATGTCTGGCACCCACACTCTAACCTCATGCATCAAAAATTAAAGACAAACTATTAACTTTTGATGTAAAACGAAAGAGGTAAAGAGATACCCATCTAATGACTAAAATTGAAATATGTAACTCGATAACCTGGAATCATTCCTGGATTCCCCACTTGAACAAATTTAGTGATCCTAGGCAATTGTTTTATTTCACTTTACCACTTGTTTCTTCATTATCTCATATAAGAGCACCCTGACAAACATGAGTTCCTAAGGTGTGCTTGTGTTTAATTTTATAAAAATATAGTGTTGTCGATAAATTGAAACAAACCTGGCCACCCAGAGAGTGCACATGACAACTGATGTGCCCCTTAGTTCACTATTGGCTTTTTTGTCTTGATGGTGGGGGAGGGGGGGTGGAAGGTGGCGCGAATGTTTCTAAGTTCATCTTTGAAAATTGTAACTTAAAAAAAATACTTCACATTACACTGATATAGTCTGGTGTACTAACGTGAAATGCTTCTGCATGTTAATGAATACAGTCTTTTTTTATTTTGAAGAGACTTTATAACATTTTTACACCTTAGTGCTCAGTTAAGTGAACAGCAGCCCAGTGCTGCTGTTCACCACCAGGCCACATGTAAAGATCGAGAGGGCCATACCTTGAGTATCACAGATGTAAAGCATAAATTAACCTTCGGACACACAAGTCCCCATAGGTGATGCAAGCTCCTCCGATGCACAGCCTTTGTCCTGTACTGAACACTTTCTAGAATGCTGACCTCATGTAGTCACTCAACCAGACTAGTGTGAGTAAGCCCATCCTGCACACAGTCTTTGCCCTGTGAACAACCACTGCATGGAGTGCCCACACAATCTATGCAGCCAAGGTTGCCTAGGAAATGAAGCTCCTACTATTACGCACAGGCTCTAAGCCAACCCACCCACTGTGAATGCCCGGTGACCATGTACATCAGTTGGGTGGGTGCCTGAGGGATATTGGGCACAAGGCCTGGCTAAAGGCCAGAACCTATGCCTAACCCCCTGCGGCACATGGCAAAAGACAATTTGAAGAGGGGGTTGGGCACCCAACCTCCTGCTGTGAATGGCAGAAGGCCATGTGTAGGGGACAGTCGAGCATCTACGGTGGGTTGGGCACAGGGTTTGCCTGGATCCCAGACCTTGTGGCCCTTCTCTAATGTGTAGTGGGTGGGTTGGCCACAGGTTGCCGGAATGGGTTAGGTGGATGCTTAACTTTGAATATGATAAAAAAATCACAGAAATTGAATGTGATGTTATTGTTAGGTAAAGTAATAAGATTGTAGCTAAAGTAAAAGAAAAAAACAGAAAAAACATGGGTAATGTAACATTATAATTAGGTGATGTATTCTAATAAGAATTATTATTTAAAAAAACAGCATCGGATTTCGCCAGGTATAGTTTTGTCAACTAACGATAACTTGCATCCCTTCATGTTTATGACCACTCATATTACATAACTTATGCCGTGGTAATGACATCATTGATGACATCACTGATGGCATGTCAAATGACATCAGCCTTGATTGTGCTATTTACATTACTCTATAAGTTATTGCATGATTTTTAAAACAGATATTTGTTTGAAGGGCTTATAGTTATATACAGCATAGAGTTACTGTGGGTACACATGAAGGTGCGTAGAATTGAAATAGTGTAAGCACTGAGGCAACTGTGGTAGTGAATGTTGACAGTTATATGGTGCACCAATTACAATCTAGTAGAGTTTAACGTGCAAGTAGTACCCCATGCTAAGCAAGGAAAAGACTGAGCACATCTGGTGTGGGTTGCAGAGGTGTGTTTCAAAGTAGGTTGGGGCTTAAAGCCCCAGCCTATTGCAAAACATTTTTGAGAAAAGACAAAGCTTCTGTTGATAGTAGATCATCCACCAGTGGATGTCTGGGCACGTGTATATGTGAAATCGTTTTAATGAGCGGTGGAAGTAACTTGTGTAATTCTCTGTAGTATAATGACACAGATTACCTAAGAATTCCTCAAGATTACTCGGAATTCCAATGAATGAATGGATCAGTGAATTAGGTTTGTAAAGCGCCCAATACCCAAGGGTGTCTTAGCGCTGAGCGAAACAAGATGGCAGGACAAAACTGCAACCAGGAAGGTGAGTCATTAGGCGTCAGGGCTAAGTCGGCGGGAACAGCCAGGTCTTCTGCTGCTTTCTGAACAGCTGCAGGCTTTGTTGGGAACGAAGGGTTGGAGGGAGGGAATTCCATAACTTTCCCCACTGAGACATCAAAATTCTCCTGCCCCATTTTAATTGCTTAATTCTCGGAATCTGAACCTTGTGTTCTGTGCGGGATCTCGGTGTTCTACTTGGAGTGTACCAGGTAAATAGTTCCTGAAAGTTAAGGGGGCCAGTACCATGAAGTGCCTTATGCATTAGGCACAAGGATTTAAATGAAATTCTCCTCTCCACAGTGAGCCAGTGCAGGCCATGTAGTAGATGCGCTACAGGTTTGAACTTAAGAACGTTCAAGAGCGTTCTTGCCACCGCATTTTGGAGAGACTGCAGTTTTTTTATTGAATATTTTGGAATGCCTAGATAGAGTGCATTACAATAATCTAGCTTCGAACCAACTAAGACCAACATTACAGTCTTCTGAAGATCAGTCAGAATAAACAGAAGTATTTTTTTCAGAACCCACGCAAATTGTAGCCCCGGAGGTCACTGCATTGATCTGTGCACTAAAGCATAGCTAGGTATCATAAATGATTTTTAGCCTTCAGAACTGGCTTCGGTAGATCCCCCAACTCCTGGGCTCACCACAACGCATTCCATAAGGAGGTTTAATTCCCGAATAGCAACACCTCCGTCTTCCCAGAATTAAGCTTTAGACAATTTTCCTCCATCCAGACTGCGAGAGCGGTCATGCAGCTGCGGAAATTGTAAGCTTCATTCTCAACCCAGGATATTACCGACACCACAATCTGTGTGTCGTCAGCGTAAGAGAGTACAGACAGGCCAAAGCTCACAATAAGCTGAACCTGAGGGTTAACGTAAACATTAAAAAGCGTTGGACTGAGTGCTGATCCCTGTGGGACCCCACATGGGAGAGAGAAGGGACTAGATTTAACCCCACCCAACTCAACCCATTGTTGTCTGTTTTCTCGAAAGGTGGTCAGCAGCAACAGTGCTGTACTCCGAAAGCCCAGTGCATGTAAGCGTCTACTCAGGAGCACATGGTGGACCGTGTCACATGCGGCAGAGAGATAGCTTAGAATTAATGCTGCTGTGCCCCCCTTTTCCACACTCCCTCTACTTTTCTCCGACGCCGCCACCAGTGCTGACTCGGTGCAAGGTTGGGCTCGGAACCCATGCTGGACAGGGTCCAACAATCAATGGGCATCCAGAAAGGACTGTAATTCTATATTCATGGCCTTCTCCAGGACCTTAGCCGGGAACGGGAGACGGGAAATAGGTCTGTAACTGTCCACTGACCTAGGGTCCAGAGAGGGCTTTTTGACAAGAGGGAGAATAGAGACCTTCTGCCAGACATCAGGATATATACCAGTGCTTAGACCTTGGTTCAGAAGGTCATTGAGTGGTCCCACCACCTGACTAGACAACTTATTAATGATCCCAGGGGCACAAGGATCGGAGGGAGCCCCCAACTTAATAGAGATCATCAGGCTGATGGTTTTTTCCTGCGTAAGTGGAGAGAACTCCTTGAAATTGGGGAAGACTTCCTGACCATTGTCTGAGTCAGAGACCCAGAACCCCTCCAAGTTCCAACTGAGGCTGGCACTGGGAGGTTGTTGCGAAAACACCTGAAAGATGGAGTTGATCTTAGATTAAAAGTGAACCGCCAGCTTACCGCAGAAGGCTTCGTCCATCTCAAAAACATTATTGTTACTCCAGTGTGACAGATCATTAACTGTTTTAAAACAGTTCCCTGGAGGAATTCCCAGCTGTTTTAATTTCCCCTGAGGAAAATGTGGTCTTTTCTACTTTAATAAGTTCTTTATACACTGCAAGGATTTTCCTGTACCTAGCTTTTTTCCTGGGGGAGTAATCTGCTCTCCATAGACGCTCTTCCCGTCTCCACAGTAATCAAAATTCTGCCCAGGCCTAGTTGTAATAGTGTGCAATAGACAAATTCTATGTAACAAGGACGTTTATATGGTATGTGCGTTTATTTCCAGAAATGTGTTGAAGATTGTGTGGCATTGCAGATTGTTGGATAATGTAGAACATTGGTGTAACCCACTTAGAGGTGGTTTAACTCACACTGGAGTTGTAGGCATGTCTCTAGCGCCTTATGCCATTGTGCTCAGGAACATGTGTAATGTATTTAACCAAACCACAAAAGGTTGTCAATAAGGCCTGGTAGAGGTGTTTTATCAGTGGAAATGCATACCTATTATCCTCTTAAATTGTGGGTCATATGAAGTCTTTAAAAGTGTGACCCTGTTAAGTACAAATTCTGTTTTGGAAAGGCTTAAAACTTTAAAAAGAGATGAGCCAATTAAAGTCATTAACTCTTTGGGGGCGGCTGGAATTCCCCCGCAGTATGGGCAAATTCCACCTGTGCGCAGTTCGGACGGCCCCCGGTCGTCCGATGCACACGCCCACCGTACCGTACTGTTGGACGGCCGGGGCCGCCCGACGCATGCAAGGGGTTAAAGCATTTTGTTAGGGGGTGAATACCAGTAAAAAGAGAGTAACATCCACTAAATGTGGGTAACTTGATAGATATGCTATGTGTCCAACATGTTGTGTCTATTATCACTGCATTGGTGATAGGAAATTGAGCATAGGTTTAGAATATTGAATGATTTCAAGTACTCAAATTCTATGGTACGCTGTCACAATTACTGGACGATATAATCGGATATTACATCAATCATTTTATTTGAGATGTCATCAATGGAGTCTTAAAAGATGTCATGTGAAATGTAAATGTAATGAATAATGTAATACGTGAGGTCATAAGCAGTTTATGACAGGGTGAAAGTTATAACTAGCTCAATGACTATAACTGGTGAATTTCAGTGTTTTTTTTTAATGTAAGTTTTTGTATTATTTCAACACCTAAAAATAACTCTACTTTAAATTTTTCAAACGTTTTTTCAGTGAATTTCTAGATTTCTATGGTTTTGCATAATGTAAAAATATGGTATTTTTCCGTATAAGTATATTCATATTATATTTATGTAAATGAGAACACATTTGTATATGCAACATGAATTTGAAAATAAAACTCAAGAAAACAAATTATGTTCAAATAACACTAACTATATACAAATGTGTCTTTAAGTGTACATAAATTAGCGTATATACACATCAAAATATATTCTAAATTAAGTTTTCTTTTGACTTAGGACCTCATTACGATGTCGGTCAGAAAGCAAATTCCCAAATCCGATTCGGTCTCGGAATGGTTTCCGACCGAAACGGATTTGGGGAGTCCATCTGACCGATTACGATGAACACCGTTTGGTCGGACTCCCAATTCATTTCAAAGGGAGCCTATGTTCCAACTGATTACGCAGGCCCCCATTGAAGAAAGGGGTGGGTGGGGAATATTGTGCACCTTGTGGCGGGCCGCCCATGGTGCCTACACGCTGTGCATGGTATTGAAGATTGGTCCCTTCGGTACCCCAAGGGCCCCACTCGGAATGCCCTGGCTGAAAAGGGGCCTGCTACGGGCCCCCAAAGTCAGATTACGATAGCCAGTCTGTGTCGGAACAACCGATTCAGAAAGGCTGTCCGAATCCGATATCCTAATATGTCGGTCGGAAACGCAGTCTGTAGAACTGTACAAGTTGGCACCGAATGATTCAGTTACTTCGAGTGTGCCGTTCAGAACCGAGTTGAAAATTCTGAACTGTTTCCGACTAACGTAATTGGTCGGTTGGAAGACTTTCCGATTCGGTCAGAAAAACATGTTCTGAATCTGATTCAGAAAAAACAAATGCCATTCGGAGCCTTTCTGACCCACATCGTAATCTGCCCCTTAGTTTATAGGAGGCGAATGGGTCATACTTAGTCTGTTGCAGGGATTCTGTTATGCCTGGGATCACAGAACATCAGTATGTAAGGACTGAGTCGCTGTACCACATCAGTACCTATGGGCCCAAATCGTGACTGGCTTGTAGTGCCTTCCCTGCCCTCCTACACTTCGCAGAGTAACAGGCAAGTTGGCCACACAATACTCTAGTCCCCAAGGGGAACCACGGTAGCAGGTCATCACCTTTCGTTCTCTCACTCATGCATATACATAATAAACGAAAGAAAGGCACAGGAAAAGTTTACAATATTTCTTTAAACTATTGTGCTCTATCATGAAGAAACTGTGCTGCAATTAGGAAATATGTACAACTGAGAAGTGTAATTAGCATTACTAATAAACTGTATACAATGAAAAGCCCTCTCATTATATATTTGCCTAAGCCTGCCCTAACTATAGGGGTCATTAGGATGGGGGACCGACCTGCATCCGTCCGCCACCCCGAGGTAGGGGGACCGTCCCCATGGGCAGCGGCGGTCCCTCCATGCAAATTAGGATGTGACTGCCACCCTGGTGGTCACATCCCGTTTCTTCAACCTTGCGGCGGGTGCTGCTTGAAGCAGCACCTGCCGCAAGGTTAAATATGCATGTATTGCATTTACATGCACAAAGCGGCAGGCACCTCGCGGTGCCTGCCACTTTGTTCATGTAAATGCAGGGGGTACCATAGGCACCCCCCATGTGCACCCCCCACCCCCTGATACCCTGGGGGCCCGCAACGGGCCCCCAAACTGAAAAGACCACATGCTTTTCCACGGCGGAAAAGCCGCTGTGGAAAAGCATGTTTCCTGGCCCATCCTAATATGGCTGGCGGTGTCTGATTGACACGGCCACCATATTAGAGCTTTTACGCCACGGTCGGAAGGCGACCGCGGGGGAAAAGCGGCAGATGGTTTTCCCGTCCGCCGATGACCCCCCAGCCATCCTAATCTGGGGGGGGGGGGGTCTTTGGAGGCACTGCTGCTGTGAACCGCCGGCCCGGAGGATGCGGAATCACCGCAATCCTAATCGGCCCCTATGTGAGCACAGTGATGTATCAGTGATCTCTGAGATTAGTGCCTGCCTCCATAACTGGCATTTGCTGTTAGCTGGCACTATCAACCGGGGACCTTTCCTCGGCTGGAAATCCTCCTCTTTGTTTTCAAAACGGTAAGTCACATCTTCCATGATAAGAAGTGCCATGTTACAAAAGAGCAGCCGGGTCTCTCCGTTATGTCCATATGTTAGAATTTGTTACTGGCTGACCACACAGTAAAACAGAGTACAATGTTGTTTGACCTTGTACGAAATGTTCAGACTGAATCCCATCAGAATAGCTGAATAACAAAAACATGCGCAGCCTATTTTTTTTAATAATAGTGTGGCTAAAAAACAAATGTGTCACTTCGTAAAGTGTGCAAAGCAAAAGCAGCCTAGAACCTACAGTTAGACTAACATAGGGAAGAACTAAAGTGCGCCCTAAAGTTAACTGACTACAAGTCCAGAAAGAAACTGTGTGGAATGTCAGGGAGGGTGTCACAAAGACTAAGTGGATTGGACGTTAAGTCATATTGCTGCCTATTTGGATTTAAAAAATCAGTTCCACTGATCCATTTTAAGTCAGTGGAGGGCACCTGGTTGTCAGCATCCAGAGTCAGAGCCAGGTGAGCTTAGGCTTAGGTTGATGGGCAGGAAGTTGGGAGCACAGAGGGAAAATTTGGTGATGAGGCTCTTCAATGACTCTGCTGTCACTGCACAGCCTCCTTCTCCGGGAGGTGCAGCTCATTATTGTCAACTTTAATTGCAGATTGCTTTAGTGTGACATTTTAAAAAATTTAGGAAAGTAGCAAAGGAGCAATAACTTTTGTAGTTATGACTAATTTGTGCGTAAGGGAGCTGTTTTTAGGATGAAGGTTAAAGGGGGAATTGGGTTGGGTATTCAAGTAGTACAGTTTACCTGTAAATTCTTATTACAAGCACTTTAATATTAATATAGATAGTACTATTAAGGCCCTCATTACGAGTCTGGCAGTCCATGGACTGTCACACTTGTGTGGGCGAAGTGGTGGCGGTCTCCTGGCTGTCCTATTATGAGTTAGGTGGTCGAACCACCACAGCCCTGCCACAGCCACCATAGAACTTCTATTCCCTGGCGGTGTTGCAGTGGTATAGATGACTCAATATGCCAAGTAGAACCGTGCAGTCCCACCAAGCATATTTGGAGTTTCCTCTCTGCAAGGGCTTTCATAGCGGTTCCTCCTCCATGAAAACCCTGATGGAGAGGAAACAATGGGGGCCCTATAGGGCCCCATAGTTTCTCTGCAACCTGTGAATGCACACAAGTGGGCACAACATATGCCCACCTTTGTGAATGCACACCAGTTCCTGCAGGACATGGACTATGAAGTCCATGTCCTGCAGGAACTGTTTTTTCTGTTCCCGTTGTGGTGCCCATTTTTACAGGCACCACTATGAGAACGCTAAAAAAAAGCGAGCCAGACAGGAGGAAACCCCAAATCTGGTGATTGGCCAAACCACAGCTTTGGTGGTGCTGCAGTGAGGTGGACCTGGTACTCCACCGCCAAAGTCCTAATAGGGGCCTGTAGCGTCTTCTTTCTCTTCCCTCCTCCAGAAACACCACAAAAAGAGAATGCCCCATAGAGAAAATGTGTTCTCTGCTGCCACCATCACTCCAGAAAGCATTCCCTCTGGTGCTGGTTAGTCATGTGTAATTATTTATTCACTCTTTTTAGATTTCAATGAACAATATCACTTATAGTAATATGTAGACTGGCCATCTATCAAACTGTATATCCTTTTTTTGTATTGTTTTCTAACTTTTTCCTGACTTCCTCTTTAACTACTTTTATATAGTGTCCGTAGAACACTTTTCCTTCCTATTTATTTTCCCTTCGGTTTCCGCAGAAGAACTTCTTTTAACTTACCCTTCTCCCTCATTTTTTAGGTTTCGCCTAAACAGCGCTTATGCGCTGCATAGGAGGGGACCTCATGTAATCGATTCTGTTTTTTCCCTAAAAACGTGATGCTTAGAATGGCAATGTGTACACGTGTGGCGATTCCCTTGCGGGAGCGAGCGGCACCATATGGTAGCAATTATCACACGTGCTCCCGCAAGGTAAACTGTGCAATTTAGGACACACATTATGATACTTGGATGCCTTTTACACCAACTGAGCGTTACTACAGAAACACAAAGCAAGATGGTCTTGTAGCAGACATCGCATTAGATTGCGCCGAGAAATACTTGAAAAAAAACAGGTAGTCACCCCACTAGGTGAGTTAACTCACCGCTTTAGGTATTTATTCCTCCTAAAATCTTAACAAACTGCTTCTATAGCTTTATCGGGCAAAATATCACCAGTCGACTTTAGAAGCAGTGGACACGTTTACTACTTACAAGACAGCGGCTCCTTTGGTCACACGAAACACAGTGATACGTTTGGTTTCTACCTTTTTGCCTGACACTACTAATCTCCTGGGGCCTGCCTAATTGATTATAAACTCAGCTTGGCATGCATTTATTTACATAACATTATTCGTGCTCCAATCATTTCTTCAAGCTCAACGCCGGGTAGTGACAACTGTTGACATGTGTATGCATTATTATCTTATAATATATCCAGGACCCTTCCCCTGTGGTTTTGGACACTTTGCGACTGGCAGTGGTGCAAGGGCAGTTTGCGGCTAGAGAGGCGCAGTCGTTCACTCGCTGCTCCTGGTGACCTCCATTCCTGCACACAGAGACCTGCACTGCCAAGACAAGTGCCTGTGCACTGGTGTTCTTTAACCCTCACAAACCCCACCGCTTCCAGCTTAGTCTGCTTTCCGTTTCCATCGGCAACCTGTGCTGGCACATGAACCAATGGGAGGATGCTTCCCTCTAGCAACAGAGCTTAAGGAAATAGAAACAGGGCAGCACGTAGCACGTCTCTGTCTAGAGAAGACCCGCCATGACACTTCCAAATAGTTAGAAAACAATAGATACAAAAGATTCCCCCGAGCACTCAATATCAGTAGAGAAATGTCCATATGGATCCTTCTTCATGAGATGTAAAGGTTCAGTCGGAACAGTCATGCAAGTTTTTTTTTTTTATTAGAAATTTATTCAAAATATTGCAAGGTACACGTTATACATCTCAGAATGTCTCATACATTGGGACAAAGTAAAAACGTTAAGCATCGCAGTGTGAGTATATTGAACACAGCCTTTTAGCCGGCATCCCAGAGGCCCGGCGGCAAACAGTGCAGCAAGTATACAATGCCAACAGCAGCGATCCATAACAAAACTAGCGCATGATTGGCGCAAGGAGTGGCGAAGGTCTCACATTGTCCTCAGCCTGCATGTGCTCTGCCAGAGCTTGCGGGCTGTGTGACCAATGTCCCTGTCGTTTGTGTACCTGATAATCTCTGGAGTTTCCTAACGCTATAAACTACCTACCCCAACTAACCCCCACCCTCTCCCCAGTGCCAACTGCTGTGTGTTTAATGTCGTGTTCATGTTGCAACATCAGCCAATGCATACTGCACTACCTACAGTGCACTACTGTGAAGGCACCCATCCGGGCCTAAGACTGAGTTAGATCTATGCTACGGGAACCACTGCTGGGGAACCCCCGCGGCCACCCAAAGCCCCATGTTCACTGTCCCTCCCGTCCCTCCGGGGATTCCAGGGTCTCCTGTGCCTCTGCGCTGCCTGTTTCCTCCATCTACCTTTGCTGGATGTAAGCCTGATATAGACTCCAGAAATTTTTTGGCCTACTCCTGGGTGGTAATAGCTCACTGTAGTGTTCAGACTGCGTGCAGCAGTAGAGTAAGTCACCGGCCCACCTTTTCTTTGTGGGAAGCGGGCCCCGCATCAAGCATATGGCTACCACTCTTCTGGCCATCAGTAGGGCTATATCTACCATGCGACTCTGGGATAATGGGAGAGGCTTCGAGAAGCCCAAGAGTGCGAGGTCCTGTCTAATGGCTAGCTATGAGCCCAGGATCGCACTAAGTTCCGAGAAGACTTCAACCCAGAATTTATGAACTCCCGGACAGTACCACGCCATGTGAATGAAGTCAGCAGTCTGCGTGTGACACCTCTCACACTCCGCCGTCTGCCGGAGCTCGTAACGGTGCAGCCTCTCTGGGGTGTAGTACACCCGTTGAAGAAACTTGAAGTGCACCAGCCTATGCCGTCCATTGAGTGAAAGTCGTTTAGTGCTGGCGCAGCAGTAGCACCACATATTGTCATCGATCGGAAGTTGCAAATCCTTTTGCCATTCCTCTCTGGTTTTCGAATATTGTGGATGCTGGTGCGTCACCCCAGTTTGTTTAAGGTGCAGGCCAGTCTGTTAGATGAGGGTGCGTTAATCACATGTGTGAGTTCAGGGATCTCCGGCGGCTCCGCCATCTCAGGGCCCAACAGATCCTTCAATGCACTCCGTGTCCTGTGGAATTGGAAGCGTTGTAGCAGTGTGGCTTCCGGGTGCGTGGCAAAGAGCTGCTCCCATGACCCGACAACGCCTTCGACAAATAGGTCTCCCATTTTGGCGAGTCCCAATGCACGCAGTGCCTCTGAGACCCCTTTTTCCCGCAGTGGGCCGAGCCAGAGTGCCCAATGGATCGGCATCTGTGGCGAGTATAGAATGCTACAGTCTCGCGCCCGGGCTAGTGCGTGCCATGCATGGTTGGTAGATTTAAGCGAGTCTAGTTGACCGACAGCTCGGTCCACCGGGAGGCAAATGGTGGCCGGAAGGGGAAGAGGCTCCGCAAACAAGCGTTCCAAGGTCACATGAGGGATACGAGGGTCCCCATGGATCCAGGAATGTAAATGGGCTGCCTGTGCTACACGGTAATCTCTCCATGTCTGGGGCTCCCAGTCCCCCCATTTCATAAGGGAGCAGAAGCGTCGTCCATTTAACTCTGGGCTGCCTGCCTCCCCACGCCAGTTTTACAAGTACTTGTGTTAGTTGTTGAAAGAACGCCTTCGAGAGTACCACCGGTAGATTGTTGAAGAGGAAGAGGAACCTGGGGAGCACCACCATTTTCATGATGGCTATTCTGCCCATTAGGGACAGCGGAAGCCTGCACCATACGTCCACGTCTTCAACCAGTTTCGTATAAGCTACTCCGTAATTCTCCTGGACCAGGATCAGTCTGGGTCAGTATGAAGCTGTATGCCCAGGTACCTCAACGAGTCGGTGGTCCATTTTAGGGGGTACTCCATGTCAAAGGGCTGGGTCGTGGGGGTCAGCGGGAAAGCAATGGACTTATCCCAGTTCAACCTGAGCCCGGAAAGGGCGCCGAAGTGCACAACTTCCCGTAGAATGGCCGTAAGGTTCTTTTCCGGGTTGCGTACATAGAGAAGGGTATAGTCGGCATATGTGGATATGCCAATTTTATACGTAGGGAAACTGATGCCTTCTAGACTGTGGTATTCCCTGATCGCACATGCCAGAGGCTCCGCCACTAGTGCGTACAGGAGAGGCGAGAGGGAGCAACCCTGTCTGGTGCCTCTGCTGATATCAAATGGGTCCGTGACCTATCTCCCAGCCGTAGCCTTGCGGTGGGCCGGTAGTACAGGGCCCCCATTATCTGTAAAAATGGTTTCCCCAGCCCCAGTTTCCTGAGGACCCTAAGCATGAAGGGCCATTCCACTGAGTCGAATGCTTTTTCCATGTCCAGGAAAACCGCTAGGGCCGTGTTCTCCTGGCGCACATGTTGCATCGTTCCCAGTACTGTCCGGATATTATAAGTCAAGTTTCTATTAGGGACAAAACCGGCTTGTTCGGGTGCTACCAGATCCGGTACCAGGAGAGCAAGTCTTGTGGCCAGAACCTTGGCGAATATTTTAGTGTCCACGTTGATCAAGGAGATTGGCCTGTAAGAGCTGCAGACCTCCTGGGGTTTCCCGGGTTTCAAAATGGTGATTATAAGGGCTTCCCTCATGGATTGGGGCATACTGCCTTCTTCACATATGTCATCAAACAGGGCTATCAGGTGTGGGATCAACTTGTCCTTGAACGACTTGTAGAAGCCCACCGTCAACCCATCCGCGCCCGGGGCGCTACCGGAGCGCATGCTCGCTAGTGCTTCCAGAATCTCGTCCTCCTGAATCGGGGACATCAAGAATTCCCTGTCCGAGTCTGGCAGAAAGGGCATGGCAATATGCTCTAGGTAGTCGTCAATCTCTGCCTCTACTCACAGTGATCTAGATGTATACAAGTCGGCGTAGTACTGCCGGAACGTTCGGAGGATCTCATCGTCTTCGGTAACCACCTCACCCTCGGGCGTGAGTAGTTCATCCACTACCAGGGGCTTCCTGGAACCCCGCATCATTTGAGCTAGCAGTGCCCCCGGCCGCTCTCCCTCCCCGTAAGATCGCGCCGTGGCATATTTGCCCATATGAAGCACTTCTCTGTCAGCCCGGTCATGGTATTCGGACAATAGGAGTTTAATTTGAGCCTCGTCTGCAGCATCGGGGCCATCCCATAGGCGTCTCTCTAGAACCGACAGTCGGGCTTCAAGGTGTGTCAAGTCTCATCTTATAGATTTAAGTACGCTCGAGTGTTTGGACATCGCCATACCACGAATGAAGACCTTGAAGGCCTCCCACACTGTCTGGAAGCTGTCAACAGACCCCAGGTTCTTCTCAAAGAATGTATCGATGTCCTCCGCCAGTTCACCCCGAAACGCATCGTCCAGGAGAGAATAGGGATGGAACCTCCAGGTAAAGGGGGGGATTGTTTTCTTCGGGAGTACTAGGCGGAGTAATACTGGAGAGTGATCGGAAAGGGTACGGGGCAGCACCTCACAGGTCCTGATGTCGTCTAGTAGGGTCTGTGTCACTAGCCAGTAATCTATTTTAGTGTGAATGTTGTGGAAGGCAGAGTAGTGAGTGAAGCCACCTCTTGTGGGGTGCTTGCGCCTCCATACGTCCACCAGGTCTAGTTTGATCATTTCCGCTTCCATGTGCAGGGCTGAGGCCGCAGGCCTCCGGACAGGCCCCGCCGACCTGTCTAGGTCTGTGTTGAATACAAAATTGAAGTCTCCCCCCACAACATCCTAGAGGGGGCATATGTTCTGCTAAGTGTAGCTAGTGTGGTGTAGAAGGCAGGACTATCATAGTTTGGCCCATAAACATTGATCACCACCCAGTCGTGACCCCTGCCCACACACCTGGTAACAACATACCGGCCCTCGGGGTCTGACGCTAGCAGAGTTAGTTTTAACTGTGAGGAAGGGTTGACCCAAGTGAGTACCCCCCGGGAGTGTGTCGTGAAACCCGCTGCTACACTGTGACCCCCCAATCCCCTAGCTTGCAGCATTCTACTGGTGAGAGGTAGGTGTGTTTCCTGCAGAAGGGCAAGGTCAACACGATGTCTGTGTAAATAACTGAGGACCTTGCGTAACTTACGGTGATCATTTAGTCCCCTCACATTCCATGTTAATAAGTTTAGCTCTTGTAAGGTGCATGTAGTGTGCGCATTGTTAGCGTCAGTCATCCTGGCAGCAAATACCATGGGAAGCAGGCAGCCGCAGCATTCTCCTGAGGCTGAACATCAGACAACACAGTGCTTGGCGTAAAGTTCAAAGTCCCACCATCAAAACAACCATTACCATCCCCAACTCTGGTCCCCCCCACCCACAGCAGACCTCCCCCAACCTGGCCTGACAGGACCTACGCCCACCCAACAACATTAGATCTCTTTACCGCTCCCCAACACCCCGATAACCCAATGTATGCAGTCCCCGAATGACTCTCTATAGAGCCTGTAAGCCAAAAGCGCGGGGGCAGAAGTCGCCCGCAGAAACGGGTATCGAGCTGTCTGAAACCGCTTTGCTACTGCGCCCCAGTGCCCCGCTCCTTGCAAATATCCAGTGCCAAAAACAACTTTAGGCCCAATGAGTTCTAGACATTTGGTTCAAGGTTCCCGCTCATGCTAAACACGATAAAGAGCAATGTGCCTTTAGCTTAGAAAGCCATGCAAGTGTGTCTTTAGCTAAAAAAGCCATGCAAGTGAAAGCCATCAACATGTTTCTTAATAGCAGTATACTGAAGTCTAACTGCCCGCTTTATTTCTGTTAAATTATCAACTTAGGCACTTCGCAAATTAGTTGTTTCAGATTGAGAACTCTTTCACAATGAATATTTAATTTCGCAATGAATTGATGCACTGTAAATAAGCCTGTATTTGTTTTTATTGTATTGAATGTTCTTCTCACTGTTTTGTTCTCATTGTCTAAATGTCAGCACTGTGTTTTTAACATAGGTCATACATTATGATGACTGTTCAATAGCTAGTATTTATGTTTCTTGTATATGTGTATAGCGCAACAATGAACGTTTAAATTAGGCATTATATCATAGTCAAATTGTTTTATTCTATTTTCATTAGGGAGTTACAATATTTACTATCTACTGTCCTGATGATGGTCTTGAAGAGTTGCCCATAAAGACCAAAACGTCGACTCTCAGCTTTATCCAAAAGAAAACTCTGCTAATCTTTATTTTGGATAGGCGGCTTACAGGCTTTACCGAGATCTTGATTTGTTTTCAGACATTTATCCTGTATTCCTGTTTTGCATACTTTCTTTTGCATTGTATATTTCCCTTTGTGACCTAATTTTGATAAAATTCACTTTTTTGCCTATACACACGTCTATTTGTTTTTGTCTCATTGTTAAGTATTGTTATGTCTAACCAGTTATAAGTATATGAATGTTTTTTAATCAACTGGAATTAATTTCGTTCAGGACAATTAAGTTACCTGCATTTAACTCAGTTCCATAATTAAATCAAATTAATTAAGATAACAAACTCCTTTGGAGGCAACTTTACCCATTCTATTATATCTTTACCCAAGCCCCCAAAGGTTTACTGGGTTGCTCACTTTATTTACCACGTTACACTGTTTGGCCTCCTGTTTGCCTGAGTTAATTTCTGCATCACTGAATATATCAGTGACTGCTGCATAGTCTTCTTCTGAGCCTTTATCCAGATCAGATGGTTCCTTTGTGGATGCCAACTCACAAAAATCACCCTGTAATATATGCAAGAAGGATGAATTATGGGTGATGGTGTGGGTGTCTGTCAAGCTGTGATTCGGGTTCTTTGATGACAACGTAATATACAAGATCACAATTTAGTAGAGGTGTATCCAGTGGCAGCTCCTCTGTTATGGCAGAGGAGCGGTGCCGCACCTGCTGCGAGTGCAGCAGGCACAAACATTAATAAAATGGAATGGGCTGATTAGTGCAACTGCACTATTTTTTGTTTTTAATAACTCTTTATATTAAACCTTACTGATCAGTACGTTAAATGCGCAGTGTCCCTCCCCCCCCCACCTCCAATAGTGTCACCCTCCTCCAGGTACCCACAGCAACTCAATCCCCTGACCCAAATAACCAATACTTTGTCATGTCTCTGCTACCCCAGAGGAGGGACACCCTAGGTACCTCGTGCCCCAAAGCCAAACCAGTAAGATCTCACCCAGTCAGAAGCCCACAAAGCAACGACCAGGCTCAGTCCATGCAGTGGAAGCGCTGCCCCATCGCCGCATCAAGTACAGCACAGTGTTGAGCGGCATCCCTCCGGGGGCGGCGTGCCGGCCACCGCATGGCGGTGACTAGGCTGACCAAGCAGAAAGCACTTAATCCTGCTCCTCCAATAGTGACGAGGATTCAGGGTCCCCCTGGTCTCTCCTCGGGCTGTTCCTACGTTCCTTGGACCACTCCTTCAGTGATTCCTGCAGTTCCCTAGGATCTGTACAGAAGTGCGAGTGCCCTTGTCTATTAACTCGAAGCTTCGCTGGGTATAACATCGCATAGTCCAACTCTAGTTCGCGCAACTGCTTTTTATAAGGTGCAAATTGTCGCCTCTCCCCCTGGACCTTCGCAATAAAGTCTGGGTAGAGCGAGATTTCCATCCCCTCATATTGCAGGTTACCCTTGTCTCTAGCCAAGCGAAGTGCGGTATCCCTATCCCGGTAGTTCAGGAGCTTCGCTATGATGGGCCTCGGGTTCGCACCCGGTTTCGGTCTTGGTCCCAGCGTGCGGTGGGCTCTCTCCACAATAAACATTGAGGAAAAGGCCTCTTCTTCGAGCAGAACTTTCAAGAGTTTCTCCACAAAGAGCTCCATCTTGCCAGTCTGAGTGGTCGCTGCCACACCTGTAATATGAATATTGGACCTCCGTGACCTCGCCTCCAAATCCTCCGATTTGCCTTGGATCACCTGCAAAAGTCTGCCAAATTGTTTGCGATCCTCGTCCCACTCCGATTGAGCTTCCTCCGCCTCAGTGAGTCGTCGCTCCGCCATGTCGAGGCGCTCAGTGTGTTTGTCCACCCGTTCCGCCATGCGGTCCATGCTGTACGACAGGGCGTCAATTTTAGTCCCTACCGATGCGATGCTGTCTTGTATCCCCTTCTCCATCGCGACCAGCATTTAGCGGATATCCGAGCTGATGGAAACCTCCGAGGCTGCTCCTTTCGGGGATGTTTCCGGAGCCTGCATTTCGGACCCCTTGGTTCAGCGCTGCTCGAAGGTGAGTTTAGCTTGTGTCCTGTCATTTTTGCCCATGGCTAGTCTGGTGGACATATATGCGACCCTCACCGCTGGTGCCAGCTACCCGTTGGAGCAGCCCAGTGTCTTATACAGCTCCCACGTGGACCCCAAGTCCCCAGCAACGGCTCTCCGTCGTCACACGACACCTGGATAGTGATTGGGGGTGCATGCAACGGTCCACACCACACGCTGCCAAGGGATAGTAACACCCCGCGGGGTCCTGCCGACGAGCACGCCTCAGATCAGAAGCAAGATGTCTCCCACTCGTATCGCGTGACTCGAGGGGTACTCCGTCGGTATCCCGGGCTGGGTGGTCGCAGTGTCACACTACTCATCAGCGTCCAAACCTTGGCCACAGTACCTCAAAGCTGGTAGTCGAGCTCTCCTCAACCGTCTGCGCTAGCCCTAGGTTTCCCATCCGGTGAAGGCCTGCAATGCTGCACCAATCAGTCTCGAGTGAATAGCAAATGGCCGCCGCGGGGCCAAACCCGGATGCAAGATGGCGGCCAGCGAGTGTGCGGTGGCGCACTAGTGGGGTATCCTCCAGGTGCACCGCAACTTCATGGTGGGCCTAGCGTTCGCCCTCGGTCACGCTGGAGGGGAAGCGGGACACGGCAGTGGGTCTGGCTGGGGAGGCAAGGTCACTCTTCCACGTCTTGTGTTGTCCCCGTGGCCCCCTGAGTCAAGGTCGCCGGACGTTGGCGCCTCGATTCCTCTGTCTTTCAGGGGGTTTTAGCAGTGCGAGCCGTGCACCGACTGCCCGGCCGACCACGGCTGCCGCCCAAAGCTGCATACAGCCGGGCCAGGCGGGGAAAGCGGCGCGGGCACGCAGCAGCGGCCCTTTGGGTGTAGCTCACCGGGGTCCCGGGCCTCCGCCAATCAAGTCTCCTCCAGCGCCGTAGTCCCTGGTAGGAAGAGCGGCAGGCACGGGGGTCCGAACCTCCACCCCCGGTCTCAGGTCCCTTCCTCCGGGTCGTTCGGGGCCTCGCAGGCCAAACGCAGAGTGACGCCGCCGGGGTCCTCCCTCAGGCGAATCCGCGGCTGCAGGCCTGGTCCGTCACGGGCAGCGACCTCCTCCGAGGGGCTCCTCGCAGCTGTCGCGGAGCCCAATTTCGGTCCGTCGAGGTGCTCCAGGCAGAGTAGGAGGGCGCACCGCTGCCGCTACAAAGAATTGGGCACTGGAAGGATAATTTTGAAGGATATTGCCGGGGCTTCGGCGAGGAGCTCAGCGCTCACGCGTCTTGCATGGACGCCGGCAAGCTCCGCGCCCCCAACAGCCATGGAAGCTTCCAAAATTATGTTATTAAATGTTCCAATTTGAAATCCAAAGAAAACAGCTCCAATTCAAAATTTAACAGCCAACACGTGTTTCGTCTTGCTTAAATCTAGCATTTGACTTCACCAGGGCTCTTGTAATATCTGGTCATCTGTTTAATGTTCCTTCACATTGTACACTCAACCCAAATCAGATTAAATTCCTCCTATGCAAAAATAAATAAATCCCTGAATACCCCGTCACATTCAAGACTAAATCAGTCAAGTGTCTTCAATCCACGTATGGTCTTCGATAGCGCGTCTCCTCCTGTAATGATCGTAGCGCGGCGCTCTCAAATTATCAGCGTATCGCTCCACTTCCAAAATATATAACGCATAGATTCACGAGTACGTGATCGCATGTCTTTAGCACAGTCCATACATACTGACGCCGGTGCTTGATTGATTTAGTCTTGAATGTGACGGGGTATTCAGGGATTTATTTATTTTTGCATTGGAGGAATTTAATCTGATTTGGGTTGAGTTTACAACGTGAAGGAACATTGAACAGATTACCAGATATTACAAGAGCCCTGAAGAAGTCAAATGCTAGATTTAAGCAAGACGAAACACGTGTTAGCTGTTAAATTTTGAATTGAACCTTTATATCTCATGAAGAAGGATCCATATGGACATTTCTCTACTGATATTGAGTGCTCAGGGAAATCTTTTGTATCTATTGTTTTCTACATGTGTGGATACTAGCGGGTTGTGGTATCCAACCTCTTGTCCCCCTTGAGCACCTTCGGAGACCCGCTTGTCATTACTTTTTCTGATTATGCAGAGCGCCCATAGTGCATGACTGGTTACCACTTTGGAATTAACTTCCAAATAGTTGTTTAGAGTTTAATATGAATAAAATGATTTGTTTGAAAATTCAAAGACGAATTAATGAGTCTCCTTTTTCTGACCTCACATGAATGTTGATTGTTGTAATTGTGTGACATCAGGCGAATTGTTTTGTTCATGATTTCATAAAGTTAAAGTAATATATCTTTGTCCGGGGGTATGCCGCGGTGGTGGAGGGGTGGGCCTGGGGGTGGTGGGTGTTGTGCCACTCTTGGGAGTCCGAGCTGCATGGTCAATAGCTCCATGACATCTGTTGTTCTTCAGGTGTGGCTCTGGGCTGGGCTCCCTTTTATGGTGCAGTATGTCGTCCGACTTTACAACAGGTAAGAGCAGGTCTGGAATCCCTGATGCTTACACTCCTTACCAACTGTTTTGAGATCTTATCGCCGATCTGGTTGGTTGTTGAGAATGTTGCGAAGTGGTGTTTTTGAGGCTTTTTGCAGGGGAACACCTACTCTGCATTTCATTAGCGTTAGTTGCCGCTGTCATCTGTGGCGATGTTTTTTGCTGCTGCTATCGCAGGTAAACTGGTGATTTCGGCTGTTGGCACCAGCTTGTTAGTAGGGCGATATAGTTATCACCACTTTGGCTGTGATAAAGTGCTGCTAACTCGGCAATAATTCCTTGAGAATATGCCCCTATATTTTGTATTTGTGACCAACAGTAAATAATTTTGTATCCCTATCCCAGAGGTGTTATCACAGTATGTCTTAGTCAATGGCTTCATGTTAGCATTAACATGCCTTAGTCAATTCTGTGATTCCATCAACCTAATCTTCAGAGCTTTTTTTTCATACTCTTTGGGAGGGATTATTAAAATCAATGCTTGCTGCGCATTAATTTAGAAGATTTTTAATAGATATCAGCCACGTTATTTTCTTCCCATGGTTGAGTGCAATACAATCCTTGGTGACATCCTGCGTGAACTTTGTGCCTTCCTTGCTCCATATCCCATACCAGGTATTCAAAATTATTGTGCTTATAAAATCATTGATATAAGAAGCTTCTAGGTTCTTTATGCACACTGTAAATGGGAGTGGAATTTGGTACGGCTAACAATGTTCGTAAAAAGATGTTTTCTTGGGTTTAAAGAATTGCACAGTTAGCCGCTCCCCAAAGTGCTGCACCATACCAAGTTCCGGTAAGACACTTGCTCTTATAAAATGTCATGATTTCCTTGTTTGGTTTATTACCCTTTTTTGAGAATCTAAAGATTGCCTCAATTATCCTGATAAATTTTAATTTGCAGTGTTCAATATGGGCTTCCCATTACCCTTTGCTGTAAAAAGTAATACCAAGTATACAAAAGATTTTGTTGCTTCAATAGGGACGCTATTCACATGGTGGGTCCTAGTTTTTACTTTTCCTTGCCCACACACCATCGTAAATGTATTTTTCCAATTGAGTACTAGATTCTTATCTTGTATAAATTCTGCAAATTTTTCAATCAGAATCTGAAGCCCATTCGCAGTTCTCGATAAAAGAACTGCGTCGCCCGCATAAAGTCAGAATAGCACGCTTGCCTACTTTAGGACATTTAACTTTTGCAAACCCTCATCAACTCCATATATATACATGAAAAATAGAAGTGGGGCAGGCATGCAACCCTGCCTGATTCCCTGTGTTACCCTAAAGATGGTGGTGCACTAACCCTTTAGCTCATAACAAACTCTTGTACTCAAGTGGCTATATATTTGTAAGAGATATATGATAATGTTATTCTGTGTGCCCATGTGAATCAAAGTTTGCCATAACTTTGTGTGATTTACTAGGTCAAAACCGCTAGTAAGGTCAGCAAAACAAAGATGTAAATGGCCCTTTTTTGCAATAGTATACTTACTGATCAATAGGGGCACGTTTATACATTGTACTATTGTCCCTATCTCCCTTCTGAAGCCGTAGTGCGATTCAGTGAAAATCTTTTTTTGCCTGTTCATATTTCCAACTTCTCCAACAATATCTTACCTATCAATTATTAAGTTGCGTTGAGGAGGGAATTAGGGTGGTAGCATTTGGAGTCACTCCTGTTACCCTTTTTAAAAATCGGGACAATAATATTTTCAGTCTATTTTCTTGGTACCAAGCCCCCTGCAATGGCATTAAACACATTTTGTAACAATGGGGCCCAAAGACCTATATCAAATGTAAAAATCTTTATTGAAAACCCATCGACTCCAGGGGACTTTCCAGTTGCACTTTTTTCTAGGGCCAGTATGACTTCTTCCAGGGTAATAGGATACAAATTTGAAGGGTCAAAAGTTATAAAAAAGTTATTTTCAATTTCTAGTAGTTCCAGGGTACTATTGAGATCGCTATTTTCTACTAATACGGGAATTTCATTATTTGGATTAAAAACCTGACCAAAATAACGTATCCACTCCTGGGGCTTCACTACACTCTCAGTTTTAGCAGCACAACTATCCTTAAGATAGGGATTGCTTATCATCTTCCAAAATAGAGATGAATCCTTTATTTTGGCAGCCTGAGAAAGGGTTTCCCCCAGGTGGTCTTGAATCTCCCTCGTCCTTTTTGCTGGAGTCTGTTTATATATCATCCTCTGATTTTTGATCTGTTCGCTATCTCTGGTCCTAAATTTTAAAACGTTTTTTAATGACTGGTTTGCCTTTGTGCATTCAGAATCAAACCAGAAATTACTTTCTTCACTTTCTTCTTACTCTTAATTTTAAAACCTCTAGAGATGACAGTGGTGATATTACAAAAAGACCCAATGATCTGATTGTTGGTTAAATCCTCCCTCTTACATATTTTAATATCATGCTTGCAACCAATCATCAATCTGTCCACAAATTCATTTGGGTTTATCCCAGACCATTTAATCGATACACCGTTTTCTCCGATATAGTGGAAGCTAAACACAGCCTTACTTGGGGGGGGGGGGTATCATTTAATCTAACTGTTAGAAATAGTGGCTGATGATCAATTAAGCAACTTTGCATCACCTCCATTTTTACTATTTGGTTTTATTATATTTGTGCATTGATCCATTAATGGATTCACCATAAATGGTATGCTGAAAAAGGGTATAGTTTTCCCTAAACTCATTCTCATATACACAGTGTTTCGCTTCTAAAATACCACATATCCTACTATAAAAGATCCAGCCCAGATCAGGAAAAAATCACTTCTGATCTGTTTTCAAAAAGATCAAGCTCCATCTCAAGTTACAGTATTACTTGGTTTCTAGTGTCAAAAACATTAATATAAAAATTAACTACTACAAAACACTGATAATCAAGAGAATGTAACCACAGAAATTGAAAGTAAGGTGAGTCAATGTAGAATTTCTTCAAAGTCAGTGGGCATATAACTGAAAGTAGAACTGCTAAGCCTCCCTTTGCCCTTTCATTTCGTGTGGGAGTCGCTAGCGTGTCAGCTATTGAAAAAACATCTACATGAAATTGTTCCGTATGCCAGGTCTCTTGCATACAGATAATTTGGCAGTTATCTAAAAATTCAGGCAATACATTGTCATTTAATTTCTTATTAATACCCGCAATATGCCATGCTACTAGGATCAAGTTCTTAGGCTTTGCAATTGGAGTTTGAAATAATTCACTGCCAATAGGGCGAGGATTTTGTTCAACATCCTGTTATAGTGAATTCACATCACTGCACCTTCTGAGGGGTAAAAATCCATTAAACAAGACAAGAGGTCTATTATCAGTGGACCATTTAAATTTACGGGCTTACTAAAATCCTCTATAAGTGGTTTGTAAAAATGTCCTGGGGTACCCCAGTAATGACATTTTTCTGATGGTTATATGACATTTCTCCCCTGTTACGAATCTCTTCAAGCAAAATGTCTCTTTTCGACACCATCTCTGGGTGTCGAAAAGAGACAGCAACACAGTCCCCTTCACAAGAGTTTGGTGATTTCCCACCCAGGAGACTCTTTTTGCCATGAGAATATTTTGATCCACAGTATTTGGGTTGTAGTGGCAGTGTTTAGTGAACCAATACAAAACCTTGTTTTTCAGGTCTACCCAATCCTCATTGACTCCGTCCTTTAATTCTGGCACATCTTTAAGGATAATGGTGCAAGTTGTGGCCTCCGGTGGTAAGTGTAGGGGGGCTCTGATAGAAACTTCGGGTTTGATATCTATGCTCTGTTTAATTCAGATTATTGATTATGGATCTCGTTGTTTTTGTCACGTTGAGGGATGACAATGTAGAGTGCAGACCAGTGTGACTAATTTCCTTGCACGTGGTCTCAGAGGTGTTTTTTCCTTTGTGAACACTGTAGATCCTGGTTAACCAGATAGAGTATAATTTTCGGTGATTCGTTGGGTTTTGTTTATTACTATTCTACCCGTTTTTTTCAATTGGGGTATTGTCAGATGAACATTTCTTTGGTTATAGTGATTCTGCAAATACTTTCGAAATCTGGACTACATCATCCTTAATTTTCATAATTTCTGATAACAATTTTTTTTATTGAATTAATCTTCCCATGTAGCTTTTTAAAAAGTAAATCCAGATTATGGGAGCAGTCATTACTTAAGGTAGTCTTTTGGGCCCCACTCTGATTCTCAGATGATAACTGTGATTGCTTGATGAGTTCTTAAATTTTTTCCTTCAATACCTGTTTGCTTTTAGTTACTGTGGATGTGATTAAATCTGCACCCTATGTTAAAACTGATATTTCCAGTGGTATAGTTGATACGCAGGGTGCTGCACTAATATTATGTATTATGGCTGTTATACTCTTGTGTTGGTGTTTATTATATGAAACTGCCTCCAATACAGTTGCATCCAATATAATATCATCAACCGCAGTAGTTAGTGCAATCTTTGTAGCCACCAAACGCTCCTTGACGTTAACGATCTCACTATTATTAATCCCATTGTGGTATTTAAGTAATTTTGATAGGTGCACTCATTCTTGCTTTTTTATTTTTACTACCTGAAGCAATACCTGCAAGCTTATGGAATCAACCGCAATGGATCGCACACCGCTAGCCACTCCTCCGGATCGCCCCTCAGGGTTCTGGTACAAGCAAGCAAGCTTATGTTTTCCCAAGATTGTAAAGGGCCATGAGGGCCATGAGATGGGGCACTGTGAGACAGGTATAGTCGTAGGAAACAATTTCGGTCTCTTAACGTGATTCTAAGGGTTTTCCTGGCAAATTTAGGGTCGTAGCCCAGCCCAGCCTCTTTCAGCCACTGACGGGCACAGACGGGCACGCACGTGGGCGTCCCGTGCTGGGGGAGCCCTGTGCCATTATTAAAGCCTCTCCTGGCTCGAACAAGTGGCGTCAGCGGCACAGAACCACAAGTGGTGCTGAGACTCGAAGTCTTGGTCAAAGGGCAGGTCCCCACGGCAAGGCAGACAGCAACAGATGACAGGTATCCCGTGCTGCAGGAGCACTGTGTGATTTTTAAAATGCCTCCTGGCGAGAACAAGTGGCGTCTGCGGTAGAGAACTGCAGGTGATGCTGGGTCTCGAAGTCCTGGTCCCAGGGCAGGTCCCCATTGGCAAGGCAGACAGCAACAGATGACGGGCGTCCTCCAGCTGGTAAAATGGCTTAAAGCTCAAAGATGTTTGAAGTCTTTGGCCATACAAGTTGAAACATAAACTTTATCGGTGAGATTTAAATACACAAATGTATACAATGAGAATCATTGTGTCATTTAGACACCCGCTCAAGTTTACTACAGTTGCAATTAGGGTTAATCCGGTAAAATTTGCTTTACCAAACAAGTGGACTTTTTTCCAGGATTCATCACCATTGGAAGTGGAATTACTGTGCTTCCCACCATCAATTACCACAGAAAATGACAACACAGGTCTCTAGATAAAACCTTCTTTAAAAAAGAAGTCCAATAGGTTTAACTCAATTCTCCTGGATCCATTTCCATCAGAAGTGACATCACTGTAGTTCCCACCACCCGCCTCTACAGGAAGTGACAAACTTCTTGCCTATTAAAGTGACATCACCGACCTATGGATAAAACCATCTTTAAAACAGAAGCCCAATACGTTTAAATCATTCTCCTGTATCAATTTCCTCACTGCAGTTTTCAGAGCTCGCCTCTCAAGAACTGACATACTTCTTGCCTACTCTCTACTTCAATCAACTTCTATGGGCATCAACAGTGAAGGGCAAACACAACCATGGGTGATAGCTTCTAGGGTCTGTTAGGCCTAGAAATAGTGCGCACTGCAACACATCCCCACAATCACACCAATATCTAGCACATACAAATACTCATACCTCATCTTCATAACACTTATACCAAACTACATGCATATACAGATAACCTCATTAACCTTTACAATAACGAACATATATTCTGTTTCATTCATGCATGATACTCTCCAGTGCTACATGCTCCAGACATCAAAGACCTCCTGATCCATCACAACTTTGATGCACTCTTCATCCTAGAAGCATGGCTTACATCCATATTCTTGCACATCCTAGATGTCCTCATTACCCAAATTTCTAAATAACTTGATCATGTTTCTGGAAAATCATGTGAACACCCACAGTCCAATTAAAATGCCCAAATGCAAGATGATCACCCTACACACTGGTACATCATAGACCTCAATGACAGCAGCCTCTTCATCCACTGTCAGTAAAGAAAATGGAAACTACAGATGACCTCATGCAGAGAGCTCATCACATCAACCAAAATGGAGTTCTCTTCAAGACAATCAAGCACTGCATCTTTCCCAAGTCTGGCCCTATGATACAATCTCTCCTTCTTCAAATAAAAATGCAGATCAGACAATACATTAACAACACTAAGCGTGATTATACTCTAACACCCAAACTGCTGCACTGCAGCCTACAATTGTTAATCTTCAAACCCCTGTCTCGAGTAGACTTCGCTGATGTTCACAACTACTACAAAGCCAACAAATATAGAGATTGCGTTTTAACCTTGTCCTTCATTATAGCCTTCTTTGGAAAAGCTCTCTCACCCCTACTTACTATTGTCAATACCTCCCTCACTCAAGGAATCTTTCTAAAATCTCTCAAGACAGGCCCAATCCTCCCACTCCTAAAGAAACACACAATAGACCATGTGGACCTTGCCAGCTACTGTCCACCTCTCACCAACCATTCACTAATGTAATCATCGGAAAAGCAGTTAACACACAACTTCAAGAACACTTCATTGCTACCCATCCCCTGCACACCTACCAATCTGGCTACAGATACCACTGCAGCATGGAAGCAGGTACTAAATCATCAATGCTAAAAATGATTCCTCCCTCTAGATATTTCTGGACCTCTTACCTACCTATGACACCACTGACCTTCACACTCTCATCCATACACTGAAGTCTCAAGCAGCATTCACTGGCAATGGTGTGCGCTATTCTCCTTCTACCTGTTCAACGGAAACCAGTTTGTGGACATATGCATCTGCAGATTCCAGACGGTAATTAGCACAGATGGAGTCCATCAAAGTTCCAGGATTTTAAGGTTTTACACAGATGTCTTTGTGATTCTCCTCACTAAAAATAACATCAAAATTTACCAATATGCTTATCATACGTAACTATATTTGAAGCACTTCTCTGGTTCAGGCCCAGGCAAAATTGCATTTACACTGATTAAATAATTTATTATTTCTGACGTTCCGTGTTGTGATTGTTATGTGAAATGCCTGAGACCATACCATGATGATGTGTAATTGAGACTTCATTCGGGTAAAAGTCTTAGGGTCTGATTTAGATCTTGACGGACAGGTTACTCCGTCACAACGGTGATGGATATCCCGTCTGCCGAAATGTAAATCCCGTAGGATATAATGAGATTTATATTCCAGTGGACAGGATATCCATCACCGTTGTGACAGAGTAACTCCACCACGAAGATCTAAATCAGTCACTTAATGTGGAGGCAATAGAAGAACACAAATGAACCAAACTAGAGTGGCGGCTGTTCGCATCATGCATAATTTTGCTCTGTTTTTCAGCTCAAAATATGCCCTCCCACAAAAAAGAACATAAAGATGTATTTTGAGATGAAAATAGTGTAAAATGTCACATTTTGTGTAAGAATGCGTAATAATGCAGACTTTTTTGGAGCATTTTGTGCAATCTCCTCAAAGGGAAATATGCATGCTTAACCCAGGACTACTTTAGTCCTGATAAATCAAAACATCAAACATTGCCCGCACCTCATCCAGACCAGGATGTCCAGCAACTACCAGAAGTTTAACTTCACCAAAACAGAATGCCTGCTGTTGGCCAAGAAAAACAAGCAACAACTAGTCCAAACTGAATTACATGAATCTGGACAAAGTTGAACAACAACAAAAAAGTACCTAAACAGCATCAGCCTCAGAACATGGGGGCCAAGTCACTAAGATTCATCCTGGACACTCATCACACCCTAAAGGCACACTTCACCAAGAAATCCAGGATGGCCTGGCACTCACCCCTTCTGCTGAATGAAGTTAAACCATTTCCACTAGAAAGCAACTTTAGAACTGCTGTTCTAGCCTCATATTTGTAGGTCTAGATGGTGCCCATGCCATGATCAATGGTCTCCCAGGATTCATACAAGCACCCATTAGGGTATTCTACATACCAGAGCATACTTCATCAAAGGTTTGAAAAAATATGTTCACATATCACTGCCCTCAAGGAACTCCACTCCCTCCCTTTGCCAGTCCCACTATTTCCAAAACCAGATGCATCAGCTACAAAGCGTTTGTAACCTTTACTAAGCATCTGTTAACCCATACCACACCTTTATCATGTAATATTTACAATGCAGACCCTTATTAGGTACATTACAATCCAGATCTTAACCAAGATGTTAATATTTTTGTAAATTATATATTTATATAATCGCAAATGTGTAGGTATAGTTTAGCCCAAGGTTTCATAGGATTGCTTGAGAAATAAAAAAAAACAAAAAATGAGTCCAGGGAACTAAGAGCCACTCTTCCACAATGGCTGGGGGTTCAGAGTGTCCCTACCCTGCCCCTTCTCGTCCGTTTTCAAAAACCTTTTCAGGGCAGGAGACCAAGTCCCTCAGTTCTGTAATGGCCGCCATGACATTTCTTGTCAAGTTGTGGTCAGCCAATCAGAGTATTCGCTCTGTAAAATTACCCTTATACAATCAGAAGGCTTGAATTTTTTAATTTCTACACAACAATCCAGATATAGATACATTTTTAATCTTATTTCTTAATAACTACTGAATGGAGTTACACCAAAGAAAAAACAACACACTTTCTTGGTGAAGATGTAGCTTACAGCCAAATTTCACATAATTCCGTTTAGCCGTATTGGCTGTAACGCTGTCCAAAGTTACCTATGGAAATTGCATGATGGAAATGTGTTTAGGGGCCTCCTTTTTAGGTCCTGCTTTACGAATCACATCAAAACTTTTCAGGAATTAGATGAGCTGAAGGAACTTTTTGGGGAAAGTTTTGTTGAAAGTTGCCAAAGTTATTAGTGAAACACAGCAAAACTTTTCAGGAATTAGATGAGCTGGAGGAACTTTTTGGGGAAAGTTTTGTGAAGATTTGTTGAAAGTTGCCAAAGTTATTAGTGAAACAATAAACTCTCTTCCTATGGAAACTCTGACCTAACTGTAACTACACAGTAATGACTGCCAGTGTTTAGTGCACACAATATACACACATGCACATAGAGACACAAAACTATGCCCTGAAAAAGGTTAAAGTTGGGTTATGTGTGAGAAAGGTAGTAACATTTTAGCTTAAGCTAAAAAAAAACCTTAGAAATTAATTGAAAATGGACTACTATTTAAAAGCCAAAAATCAGGGACATTTGCCAGGTATATGTAACTGAAATAAGTATACCATGAACCACCATAAAGTGCAGATGTCATCAGTGCTATAACATGTGAAGTCATAAGCAGTGCAACACAGTCGGGGGAGTGGCTTGAATGTTGGCTACTTCACCCAAGTCATCACCATGCACAGCCTTTGACGCAGGGGTTGGTCTCTGTCCAGGTTCTACACTGACCCATCGGTGCGAATGGCATTCACCCATGAGTAGTGTAGGAGGGGTTTTGCCACAGGGACAAGTTGTGGGCTGGCTATCCTTTACAAATATATATATATATTTGAAGGTGATTTTTTTGTCATGCAGGACCAAAGGGGCTGCGCTGAGTCCTGCGGGTTTCCCAGGGATCCACGACCGTGCAAAACATTTTATTTCTACTTAGCCCTTTGGGAGAGGTGTGTGATCCCTCCGGGACCCAAACAAGGGCTTTTGGGACAAGGTTCACTTCCCAGGCTCCTTGTATATCCTTAAAGAATTTTTCAGGACTCGAGAATTTAGTCACTGAGTTCTAAAATGGTGGGTGCAACATTTTTGTTCAACTTTGCCTACCTCCAATCACCTTGCGGGGTCTTGCGAGACTCTCATGGACCCAGCCAATAAAAATGCCTAATTTTGGCATGTGGTGGATATCCAAAAACTTTTTACCTTAAATTCTCTAAAACAGTTGAACAAAATTCCACCAAATCTAAAAGGACACTTTTTGTGTAAAGACCTAGCATTCTGCCAAATCTGGTGTAATTCTGTTCAGCCGTTTTTCCTGTATCATTGTCTAATTTTCACTATGGAAAATGCATGGGAAAGTGCTTTTTGGCCCCCCTTTTTCTCATCCCCGCTGAAACTTTACAGGAAGGAGCTGAGATGGGTGAACTACTTTTTTGGAATGCTTCATGAAGATTTGTCAAACTGCACTGACGTTAGCAATACACAAAATACTCTCCCTATGGAACCTCTGACTCAAGTACAGTACACGTAAATATACTTGAGCGAGACTAAAATATATTTAAATGGCTGACAAGCCCACCATCTTCAGTATTTCTTGTCACACCCACAGCGAGGACAAAATAAGCCTGAAGATGAAGAAGTACAAAAAACAAAAAAAATGCAACATGCATTCTCCAGCTAGACACTTGGGATCTGGCATGACATCCCAGTTTTCATACTACCTGAACACTACTTCAATTTAGGAAAGACCTGAAGACACTGCTCTTTATTGAGCACTGTGCCTCAATCCAGTAATAGTCCAATTCCTCACTCCTAGAAATCCTTTACCCCCTCCAACTACCTGATCACTGTATCTTTGACTTTGACAATGAACAACGTTCTGCTGCATTTCAGTTGGGTTTGCGCTATACAAATACATTCATACATACGAACATACATAGTGTCATTGCAAATCTTAAATCACATATGCTCCCGAAAAAACATGTCTATGTGGTAGGCATTGTGGGCAAATGCTACCCAGAGAATGCCTTTCTGTAGACAGAAGGGAGAGTTTGTAACAAACCTTTAGCCAGGCTTCCTATAGAAACTCCTTCAGAATCTCAAAGGAGTAAGTTGTACTAGAGAGAAAAAAAAGTATAATTACAAAATAGTAGCAGGCTGAAGTGAAGATGTAATGCGTATAAATAAGCTCATAGCATTAATTTTATTCATGATATTCAGAAACCCAAACTGGTGCAAGTTTTTAAATGTACAACAAGGTGTACATGTGCTCTAAATTTCGCACAAAAACTGTTATCCGAAAGATGGTAGTATGACTAAATCAAAAACATACACCTTTAGGTAAAGTGTTTAACACGTTTTAAGCAGTTTTATAACAACATGGTTTAGTTTAAATTGAATAAAAATATAAAATCTTAAATAGGCCAACAAGCACAAGGCCTTATTTGTGCTATCAACAAATGCTGAAATGTAAGTGCCCATTTGCCTATTACAAATGAAAATAAATTAGGTTTCTTTGCTAATAGACAAAACACAATCCTGCTTGCATTCGTAGCTACAAATAAATAAAAAGTTCATAAGCAAACTTCAAGTTTTCTTAACATTATGATATGGAACTTCAAAGAGGGTCATAGACATACACAGTCACATAATTTAATAGTAATACAAATATAAAAAGCTGTCAAAAAATGTAAAAATGAGGGGGGCATGGCCAAGATGGCGACCTAGGAGGCAGCAGATCCCGGAGGCTCCCCATGCCAAACCCTCTCCACGGGCTGAATTCAGCATATAACTCGCCATCAAAGCACTGTTACTGGTGGGGGAGGTGAGGGAACACACTGAGCCGGCATTGAGAGCAATTCCGAGGCTCGAGCGACGCAGAGGGAGCACATTGCGATCCGCCGCCGGCTGCCGCAAAATGGCGCCCTGAAGACAAAAGCATTGCGGCTATCGCACCAGGGGTCAGTGGAAGAGCCCTTGCGCTCCGAAGGCATCACAAGACCAACAGCAGTACACCACCTGCCCCTGTGACCTGATCGGGGGCGTTGGCGGTGACTCAACAGAGCAGCGGGTGGCCAGCTGCGACTCATCAGCCGGCGAGTAGCGAGAGGCCCGCAGTGCGCGCGGAGGTGCAAAAATCGAGGCCAGGGCTGCGAGGCCTTGTCTAAGACAAGTGGACGCCGCTTCCCCCGGCGGCTGACAGGGGCCCACAGTGCTTACCTTCGAAGGTTCCCCTCTGGCGCCTAGCTTCAATGGCGTGGGACGGACAGCGGACTCCACAGGGACGGACAGGACCTGATCTAGTGCCTCATAACTTAATTGTGAAGAATCTTTATAGACATCTTTTATTTTCATGTCCAGCAAGTTCATTCCTATACTACTCCCAGTGCCAATAAACTGTAGATAACGTACAGGACCTGATCTAGTGCCTCCTAGATATCACCTCCATCTGTCGACAACTACAACATATATGTTCTTTGCTCTTATCTACCTGCGTTTGAAGATATCAAGAAACCCTAAATATCGACTGACCTGTCACATCCTAGCCAAGAATTAGGTTTGAGTTCCCACAAATTTTTAGCAATAGACGGTAACCTGAAGAAGGCTCAAGAGCCGAAACGCGCGTTGTGACATCTATTGCTTTGCCTTCAACATTTTGTTCAGTCTCATGTTTATTGGTTATGTATTTTTTCTAGCATGCTTTTAACTGACTTTTGCTATATTGAAAAAACAAATATAAGAAAAGAAAAGAAAACAGAAGAGAAAAACACAAAAAGAATATAAAATATGTAAAGCTTAAAAGAATTTGATAAATATATATAAACCAATAAAATCAAATGAGAATATTCCATTGTTTGAGATTATCTATAAATAGTTGGACTTTCCATTCTCAATCTCATATGTAAGCTATATCAATCATGATCTTCATATAAACATATTTTGATTATGTCACTTGGCTATAGACCTTCCTTAACTTAGTTTGTTTCCTATGTGTAGCAGGTGCCACAGTAACATATATGGGTCCCCTTTTTTCAAAATATGGGGGACTTAACCATGACAGTGGGATCCATTTACACCCCCAACACGGGTCAGGAGCCCTTTCTTGAACAAGCCCTTTCAGAAACCCTATGCTCCTCAGCATGCTTCCTACTCATAGGAGGGGACCTCAACCTGGTCATGGACAGGGAGGCGTATAGATCCGGCCACCGCTTCAACACTACCGGGGCGCTCTCACCAGGCAGGAGGAACTGCTGACTCAGAGTGGGTTGGTGGAATTATGGCAGGCTAAGCATCCTGGGACCTCACAATACACGTTCTACTCCCACGTGCACCACACATATGCCAGGCTGGACTACTTCATAGGATCCTCAGAGGTGATGGCAAGGTAGAGGAGGTAGACATTACCATGGCCGCCATTTCAGATCATGATTCTATGGAAATAACGATTGGGGTTCCACGTACCAAAGCACCGCAGGGCAGATGGAGCCTGCGGGGGGCCCTCTGCAACGTAAGGAGATGGTCCAACAACTACATGACCGCATCACTGACTACCTTAAATTCAATGATCAACCAGAAACCCCCGTGACAGCCATTTGGGGGGCTCTGAAAACGGTAGTGAGAGGAGAGCTACTGCCAATCTCCGTGGCGGAAATCAGAGAACGTAAAGACAAACAAGACTTGCTAACGGCTAAAGTGACCGAACTGGAGAGGGTACACAGTCGAACAGGGGCTCCTAGGATTAGGAAGCAACTGAAAACAGCTAGAGCTCAGCGGGTCTAGATGTGGACAGGGCGGATGTATGACGTTACAACGCATACTTTTACTCCGCATACCATTACAACGCGGTATTCACAACGCATACCGTTACAACGCATAGCGCTTTGGGGTGCTGGATAGTGGTAAGTATAATTTACTATTCTAACTCCAGTCCCCGTGGACCCTAGGGAAGGTGTTGGATAGTAAATTAAACTTACCTCTTATCCTAGAGCGCCCCCCAGCGCTATGCGTTGTAATGGTATGCGTTGTAATGCCTGCGTTGTAGTGGTAGTGCGTTGTAAAAAATGCGTTGTAACAGGTGCATACCGGACAGGGCTGAATATGCAGCACTTAGGCTGCACCACATGTACTACGTGGGGGGACAAAACAGAGTGCCTCCTCGCAAGCACACTTCGAGCCAAGGTCCAACGATCCACAATTATGACCCTACATGGAGCTCTCAGGGAGAAGATACACGATGAGGTCCAGATCGCTGAGGCTTTTAGGGAGTTTAATGCATCCCTCTACAGTGCAGACCCTCGTCTTGATAGTGATGCAGCAGCGTACTTGAGTGGAGCTGCCACTATGGCTCTCAATGCGGATGGTGTGACCTCGCTGGATGCACTAATCAGGATTGAGGAGGTGATTAGCGCAATCTCCTGCCTCAAGTCCCTGAAATCACCCGGCCCATATGGCTCCTCCTCTGATTTTTACAAAGTTTTTTGCCCCTTACTCGAGCCGCTACTCACCAAACCTTTTAATTCATTCCAAGGGCCTGGCTCCATTCCTCCTGATATGATGGAGGCTGACATAGTAGTGTTGCCTAAACCAGGCAAGGACGCCGCCTGTTGCGCGGCCTATAGGCCGATCTCTTTACTTAACCTCAACCTCAAACTTTTCACGGGAATACTCGCCTCCAGGCTTGGTCCACGTCTACCAGGATTTATAGAACTGGATCAATCTGGTTTTATCCCGGGTAGACAATGCAGCGACAATATTAAACGTATTCTCCACTTAATCGATAAAATCCACTTCGTGCAGTCAGACGCTGTGCTCCTGTCAATAGATGCTGAGAAAGCGTTTGACAGAGCGGACTGGGGCTTTCTCGAGAAAATTCTGATGCACTTTGGCATCGGGTAACGCTTGAGAGCGTGGGTTGCAAGCTGTTACCATCGACTGCAGGCACGGATCCGCATCAATGGCTTAGGCCATGGAGGCACTAGACAAGGGTGCCCGCTCTCGCCCCTCCTCTTTGCGCTCTACATAGAACCGCTAGTGCAGAGGGTGCGGGACAACCCAAATATCCGTGGGACCACTTTTGGGGGAGAGCCGCACACAATTAGCCTCTATACCGACGACATCTTGGCAGCGCTAGACGACCCTGCGCGGTCGGTGCCAGCCTTCTTGGAAAAAGTGTAGGCTTTTGGACGGGTGTCGAGCCTTAAGATGAACAAAGGGAAGTCAATGATCCTACCGCTCTGCAGCAATTCCCACACCACACACGAGCCTACCTTGTACAGCGGGGGACTGCTGGTCCATACACAGCTCCCATACCTAGGGATCATCCTTACCCCATCCACTCTGAACTACTCCAATGTTACCTCACAGCTCCAGGGGGACCTCAGATGGTGGCAGAAACAGCCACTATCCTTACTGGGGCGTATTGCAGAGGTAAAGATATCTGCACTTCCCAAACTACTATGCATTTTTCAGACCATCCCGGCAACTCCCTCTGCTGGCAACATCAAGTCCCTACAGGAGGCGTTACAACACTTTATCTGGGCAGGGAAGAGGCTGCGGATGCATATAGGCTTGTCCTTTCGAGGGCCAGACAAGGGGGGCCTGAGGATCCCTAACCTACAGCAATCCTTCCAGGAGGCACAACTCAGGTACCTCGTGGAGTGGTACAGGCCTGAGTCCGAAAAGAGATGGCTCTTTCAGGATAGGGCAATGGCGCAGACCTCTCTCTGGAAAATACCCTTCCTCCACCGAGCGAACAGGCCTAGATATCTACAGAAATCACCCATAACTTGCACTGTGTTACTCGTATGGGACTCAGTGGCAACCAAAACGAGAGCTTATGACATTCCCGTCACCGCTTACGCCTTTGTTTGACAATCCTGACTTTGTCCCAGGGATGGACACCCACATGTTCCCACAATGGCGCGGGTCCACTTGTAGATCAGCGGGTCATCTCTTTGACCTAGAGGGATTCCTACTGTTTACTGCAATATCACAGCTTTATGACATAGTCGCTCCACAACGCTTCCAATACTTTCAGATCCGTCACTGGTTAACACATCCTGACACTATCCCCCTAGTAGCTAGGAAACTGACGACATTTGAAAAATGGCTAGTTACCAAAGAATCAGATCGCAAATTAATTACAGATCTCTATAAGATGATCTCCCCACCTCCTGAGACATACCGATCTGCAGGCCAGCGACGCTGGGAGGCGGAATTGGGACGATCACTCATGACCCAGGAATGGCATTCCATATATTACAGGGCCCACCACACAGCCAGGAACACAGCAGGTAGAGAGAAGCTGGTGAAACTGGTGATTTACTGGTACCTGACCCCGGTCAGACTGCATAAGGGTAACCCGTCACATAGCTCGACTTGTTGGAGAGGGTGAGGCGAGGACGGTACCTTGACGCATCTTCTCTGGGACTGCAGGGAGGTCACGGCCTATTGGACATCAGTCCTCAATGACATTGACACTTACTTGGATACCGAAATCCCACAATTCCCCGCATACACACTACTGGGGCTCCCGAACACGCTCACATTCCTGTTGAAATCCCCTTGAGGATGACAGATAGGCCTGGCAAAGCAGGCGGCCTCCCAACATATCCTATCCCTCTGGGGCACAAACACATGGCCCACACACACTGGTTGGCTACATAAACTCTGGTACACGCTGGGTGTGGAGCGCATGCAAGCCACGCTCACGCAATCCACTGCTTCTTTCCACACAGTCTGGCAGCCGATCCTATCTCTGCTGTCGCAGGAATTTAATGAAATAACATGCCCGAAGTACCTTTGCTTACTACGCCTTACGGAGGCACAACAGTCTGAAGCCGAGCAAGGACCGCAGAAACCATGAGTCTCTTTCTAATATTGTCTTATACAGATATAGGGCACAGCACACTGGTTCGGGTGGGGGGTGTTTGGGGAGGGAGAGTTTTTGTTGCAATTGTTTGCTCTCACGAGAGGCACGAGTTGAGAGACGCGAACCAAAATCAAGATGGTATCCAAGGACACTTGCCGCACCAACAGGATTACACCTACAATGTTATCGTATATACAAACTGCGGGTACTACAGTCTGCCTTTAACCCCTTCCATGCTGATGACGAACCCCAACCGTCATGCACTACGGTGCTCGTGTGCTGATGACGGCTGGGGTTCGTCACGGCCCGCTCCTGTTCGTGTTGTTTACAGCACAGCAGGGGAATCGCGGCGGCATGGAAGGGGTTAATGTACTCGTGTGGGAACTTTTAAGAAATATAATGTGCTTGTCTTTTTCTAAAATCAATAAAACAAATTTAAGCCAAAAATGTAAAAATTTAAAACATATTTCATTTTCTGGAAATAATAAGAAATGGCATTTTCATCTGAATGAACATTAAATGCAACACAAAGAGGCTTGAGATAAAAACGGCACATTAAGTGCAGTATAGGGCATACAAAGATTACATGATCTAATTCTTGTACTCTGCTTTCACACAAATCCTGTTCTAAAGGATGGCTTTTGCAACATGCTAGTTAAATTCTTCAGAGGTGAAATACTTATTCCTAATTAAATTAACAAACAACCGATTCCATGATCTAAGTTCCACGTTAAAAATGGTTGAGGTTTTTTCATAGTACAAGAGTTACAACTGGTCTGTATTTACCCTTTTCGAGCAAAACTCGACATCCAACTCGACATTAATGTAATAATAAGATTATATTAGCACACATTTCAGTTGCGAGATTGACATGGCTTCAAAATTATTTTGCTGGATCCCAAACACTTTCAGAGCACAAATACCATTTTAAGTAAATACAAATAGAAGTAAATAAAAGTAACATTTTCTAAGTAGAATTATAATAAATATTTATTCTGGAGCAATCGCAACCATAAGAATTCAATCATGAAGTAGAAAAAACATAATTTCACCAATTAAAAATTCAGAAAAAACGCTGCACATCTGATAAAAAATGTAAGATAAAACACCACTCATTGTTATGAAGGATAAAAAGGGTAAAGAAAAACAATGCTAAAACACAGGAGGCCAATCAATAAGCAATCAGGTCGAGATAATCTGGATCTTTAGGCGGCCCGCAGAAAACTTGTCACTTCACAGAGTGTAGTTTAGTAGGCAACAGCTGTAGATACATAAGTGCCACGCTGGCTTGCCTAAACCTCAAGCTCTTTAAAAGAGGACAACGAATCAGCCTTCTTGGGATGGAAAACACATATAACCGAGTTAACCACACGCCAAGGATAGATTACATCCTTCTTGACGCAAAGTTATGGAGCTTTATGCGGGATATGGAGGTCATTCCATCTGTAGAGAGTGATCATAATCTTCTCTCTCTTGCCCTGCTTCCTTTATGGACTTGGGATCAGGGGGTAAACATGCCCCGTATAGCACCTCTCCTCCCTGAATCGCACCCCTCCAATTGCGGTAGACGAATGAAGTGGAGTAAGCTTATCCTAGATGATGAGAAAGTGTCTGCTATTGGGTTATTATTATCCTCAGCCCTGTCCAAAGTGAACCTATTGATTACATTACCTGGGGAAGTTGCCGAGCTGTTCACTAAAATGATGAATGCCTTGAGCGATCTTCTTACTCTTCCCAGTAAGGCTTCCAGAGCAGGCAAGAACAAGAATCAAATGAAACCCATGGGCTGGTTTACTAAGAAATGTAGGGAAAATAAGAGTGCCCTAATTAGTGCTGTTAAAAGCAAATCCCCGGCTGCAGTAAGGTTTGCTAGCAAAGAGTATAACCAGACAACTATTGCAGCAAAGAAAGAATGGGAGGATGGTTTCTGGTCGGACCTTATGGAAGCAAGTGCAGGCAAAGATGCTAGAGGGTTCTGGAATCGTATACGCGCCAAGGATAGGCCAGACAGTACCCCGATGACATGTAATATCACTGCCCAGAGCTGGTACAATCATTTCCTGGCCCTTTATATTACCAATTAGGTGTCCCCACCGATATCATCCTATACCACCAATTCACTAGCTGACTGTTTAGGTGATCTAGAGGGAGACCCCTTCACTCCTAAAGAAGTGGAGGGTGTTATCAAGTCTCTAGTGCCATTAAAGGCAGCTGGCCCAGATGGGATTCCGGGTGATCTGATACGTGCTAATCCGAAAGAGTGGGGAAAATTGGTTTCAGCATTGTTAAATGCCATCCGGAGCAGCGCGTCCGTTCCTGAGTCCTGGAAGGGGGCCGAGGTTGTCCCGATATTCAAAAAAGGGTGTCGGGACAGCCCCGCTAATTACAGGCCCATTAGCCTTATAGATTCTACCCAGAAGGTGGCGGGGAAGGTGATCCTGCGAAGGGTGCTTCAGTGGGTGGACGATAATAACATTCTATTGGACCTGCAAGCGGGTTTCCGTTCTGGTACTGGGACCATCGAACAGGCCTTTAGATTGGCTCTTCTGTACTGGAAGGTTGTGGTGCTAGGCAAGGGCAGCCTTTATTTAGCATTTATAGACCTTAAGACTGCCTTTGACCTGGTTCCAAGGGAGGGGCTGTGGAAGGTCCTGTCTGAATTAGGGATGCCTCCATATATCCTATCCCTTCTTGTGAGTCTTCACGCCAGCAATTTTGCGAAGGTGAGATGGCGTATGAACGGGGAAAAAACAGATAAAATCCCGGTGGGAAGAGGTGTCCGCCAGGGTTGTGTGTTAGCTCCCACTCTGTTCTCACTCTATGTGAACGGAGTGGTTGAGCATCTGCTAAAGACTCCTGCAGATGCTCCGTCTCTGGCGGGCAAACGGATCCCCACCCTGCTATTTGCAGACGGTACCCTTCTCATTTCAAAACCCCCCACGGGCCTGCAGAGCCTCCTGAACAGCTTCCAGGAGTTTTGCACTCTAAGGGACTTGGTCATTAACACTGACAAAACCAAGTATTTGATCATGAATCCCCCAAAGAAACCTGGGCGCCCCCCGGCCCTGACTTTCTACAGGGCCCCTGCCTAATAGGATAAACCCTAGCAAGGTAAAGTATTTTTTGGAAAACAGAAAGTGCACACCGGGTTATGTGTACTGGTAATTTGTGAGCAACTTAGACATGCATATTATAATAAATCATTCTCCACCCATGGAATTCTGATAGATGTTATTTATTTTTTATATATATTTGATATTTATTCTTTGTTGTTTTGTTTCTTTTTTTTCCTTTCCCTTATTTTTCTTTTTTTAACATATATATACTTTTGCTAGTTACTTTTTTTGTTACAAAAGACATTTTTACATACAAAACATTAAGATGGTTTCACATAAAAACTGTTTTTTTAAAACAACATCATCACTGTTTGAGACTTAATATAAACGCAGAATTAATTCCTTCAACGCGTTTCAGCCGTTCGCCTTCCTCAGGAAATCTGCCTTGTTCTTTGCTATAATAACCGTGGCTAAAATGATGAAAAGTAATACTTTAGTATTTATCTTATGCACAGATTTATTTAATCCTCATGTCTAGCTGCTTACTTCATTCTGTTGTATCTCTATAAATGATTATATCTTTATCTGTTACATTTGTGCAAACCCCTAAGTGATCAGTAGGCCCTCACTGGCTAGGCACTGTCATATCTACATACATATGCATTTATTTACACACCATGTACATACTTTTCATCTATTTCATCTTATATGTATTGTTCTCTACAATATGTACATCTATGTCAGATTTACTCTTTTAACTCTTTAGACATCATAGTATGGCCTATTGCTTGCAGATGGGAGCTTCAAGGGTAAAAACAAGACTCATTGGGTGTTTAAGGAGCCCGGGACAGGTAACCCAAATGGGAGAGAATACTTCACTTGAAGATGTTTCCCGTTTTTCCTATGCTTTCTACTAGTACCGATAGTAGCATTCTAGTACCTTATTTCTTGGAGCGTCGAGGCTTCTAATAGATTTATTTCTAAACTTGTACCAGATTTAACAGGGAACCGGTTCTTTGTTTCTGAAAGAGGGGGAGATATATCTATTAAATCCTTTCTCTTGCGTGAGGACTATTATCTTTCTATACCGCTGCTCGGATTACCTTGAGTGATGGTTATCTTTAACGGTACGTGGCTGTCTACCCGTCTAGTTTCTTAAGTGGCAAAAATGCTTCTTTTATATCAATCCGGTGCAAAGGATATAAGGGTTATTACCTACATTGAAAGACACAAGGACATCGTTTTCTATTTGGATATGTGGATGTTATCGCACATTGTATCCATTGTGTGGGTCTTGCGTCAATTACCTGCAGATAGTACGTTTGCTCCGTTAAGTTTGCTGCCTCATTCCGTTTAGCCGGTCCTGAAGTCCGGATGACCAAAAAGTTTCTGTTGTAATGGTCTGTACGCAAGATAGCAATAATTTATGACCTATGACAAGAGGCACAGGGACATCGTTTTAATTTCGATTCTAACTATTATTACGTATGCTAACCACTGTTTGGAATGGCGCAACCCTTACCTGAAGCGGATCTTCAGAGTCTTTTACTCTTAATAGTATTGCCGGCTCAAAGGTTAAACTTCTTGATACCCCCGGTAGTTGCTTCTTTACGTTTTGCCATATATCTTAAAGGAGGAAGAGAGTATATACTCGGTTGTTTATCTTCGAAAGCGGTTATCTCGTTAAAAATATTATTAGCGCCTCTGTCTATTTGGGTTTGTGTGACATACCTGATGTCTTTTCTGATGAGCCCCTCGGTGTGCCACTGGTTCGGGTCTAACATCCGCTCGTTTGTTGGAGCCTTTTCATAACAAACTATCTGGCGCCATAATTACGTCAGTAACGCGCCTTCTCGCGAGATTACGCGTTGGTATAGTACTGCCCATTCTATTTACCTGTTATATCTCTGCTAATGGCTCTGCCATTTTGTCCTAGTTCCTCTGGCACTGGGTCTACGTGCTGGCTCATTGTAAATTGTGAAGCGTGATCACTACGTCTACTATAGCCACCTATTATTATGTTATGATGGTTATTTTGATGAGCCGATCTGGAAAGTTTAATGTGGATTCCTTCATGTTACAATTACGACGAGGGATGTTTTACAAAGATTAAGCTATCTATGATTTGTGTTCTACAATTAAAATATTCGATCGGTTTATCTTACTTAGGAAGTTACGTTCACATTGTTATGTTTGAGAGTGGATCAAAAGGCAACAATGGGATACTTATTAAGGCAGATTACTGCCATCTGCAGGCAATGTTTGGCATCTCCAGTGTTACATCTGAAATCTGATATACATTTTCTACTGTTATGGCTCTATATATAATCAAGGTACACATTTTCTGTAATCTTACTCTCCCCCATCTAATTGCTACTTCTTTTTATTTCCTGTTGTTGGCTACACACCTATCATAAGATGGCTTGCTCCCATGGAATATCAGCATTAAGTCCACTAATAGCCGTCCCCAAAACAAAAATCCAGTATACTTCTCTCATTTTGCGTATTTTTTCTTGATCATACCCTGCTCTTGGGTGTATTCTCTCTAGAATATACCATGTTATGTCATCCGGTGTGTGATCTTCTTCTACAAAATGACTAACCATAGGGGCAGCCAGTTTTCTTGTTCTTATAGCTGACCTATGCTCAGTCAATCTGACGTTGAGGGCTCTACCTGTTTGCCCTACGTAGCCTTTACCGCAGGGGCAAATGATGAGGTAGATTACATTTGTACTTCTGCAGTTGTTTAGGTCAGCAGGTTGTATTTGTTGCTTATTGAAAGTCAGGCTTGTCCCCTCTATGGCCGATCCACAAGATTTACAAGTAGAGCATTTGTAGTTACCTACTACAGGTTCCAGATTTGTCAGTGATTGTTGCTTAGGGTCAGTTTTGGTTGCCATTCTAGATCTTACTATATGGTCTTTCAGTGTTTTATTTCTTTTATACGCAAAAATGGGTTTAGGCAGTCTATCTTGTTTGGGGACATTAACATTTAGTATGTGCCAATTGGCACTTACCGTTTGTCTGATTCTTTCGTTAATGCTTGAGTGTTTTGTAACGAATACTAGCTGGGGAGTATTTTTCTCCGTTTTGGGTTGTAACAGTATTTGACGGTCAAAGAACCGAGCTCTTTTAAATGAGGCCCTGAATCATGTTCAATTGGAGAGGGTGGCTGAGTTCGACTATTTGGGTATCCGGCTCAATGATAATCTGAGCTGGAATCCCCACATCCAGAAGATGCTCCTAACCCATAAAAGAGTGGAGGGTGTTCTTCTTAGGGAACAACGCTCCTCCACAACCAAACCTATTGCCCCAGTAGTAGAAATATACAAAGCTAGAGAGGTAAGCGCAGCGTTGTATGGGGCAGAATTGTGGGGATCCTGTAACCTGGACATACTAGGAAAAGCGGAGAGCAAATTTTTGAAAGACCTGATGGCTCTCCCATTGAGTACACCTACTGTCCCGTGGCTCCTAGATCTAGGTTGTAGGTCGATTTCGGATCAAGCTCAGTTGCGCCCCCTGTTACTCTGGGCACGTCTATGGCGCGTTCCAGAGCGAGCTTCTTATGCAGAGGCGCTTCGAGAGGTTATGGAATTAGAGGGCTGGTCTAAGTTCAAATGGTTGAGGGAGGTCAAAAGGTTGTTGACGGAGCTCGGGCTTGGTGATGCGTGGGCTGCGAGATCTGCCCCCCTAAAGCCACCCTAAAGAAACTATATTGGAGTTGGGTTCATACCAAACTTATAACCAAAACCAATCATTGTAACTCCACTGTGGCTTTTGTGAGGATTAAAGACATGGTAGCCTACGAGCCATATCTGGATATGATTTCTATCCCTTTCGACCGGGCTCTGTACTTTAAGTTCAGAGTGGGGACCTTACCAGTAGGCGAACTGACTTCCAGATGGAAATCCTCTCATCATCTCTCACCCTTTTGTGCACTCTGCCCCAATCGAATTGAGTCTGTAGCCCACATTCTCTTTGAATGTCCCGATTATCAGGCACCGAGGAGGCGTTGGCTCAGACCTCTATGCAGACGGTTAGGGACACGCCAGCATACTGTTGCACTTCGTATTTTAATGTCTGACACATCATCCTTGATTGTTGTGGTGTATCTAAATTTTTAAAGTGGTTTTGGTTGATTCGACTAAGGAGGCTTTCATTGGCAATTTAATTCTTGTTTTATCCAACCTTATTTTAACATTTGTAATACACTGTGTTTGCTGTAAATATTGCCTTTTTTTAGGATCATATATTTGTATTGTGACTGTTGTAAATATTGTGTCTTTTTTAATAATATGTAAGGCTTTTATGATATTTTTACATATCGAAATAAAGCCTATCAATCGATACATAAGTGCCACGCTGGCTTACCTAAACCTCAAGCTCTTTAAAAGAGGACAAAGAATCAGCCTTCTTGGGATGGAAAACGTTTACACAGAAGGACAAAATGTAACATGTCCTGTGGAGACCTAGAGTTGCAACCACAGGGTCCTCTCATGTTTGGAGGGACAAAGCCAGATGGTGATGTCAAGAGGAGATGGAGAAGATTAAACCTAAAGCGGGTGACTAACAACCTGTCAGATGCACTGGTAAGGATAGAAAAGTAATATACCATTCCCTGGACAGACTTTCACAAGGTATGTGCCTTCACTGTTGGTTTCCTGAGCTCGGTGTTTTCATGGTGAGCAGAGGTATATTTGAAATACAGATCTTTTATAAAATTAAGGTCCACAGCCCGAACTGTGTCACGCAAGATGAATATATCTGGCATACCTAGAGCAAACAAGGACTCCTTTACATATCATAGCCAGGGAATTTTAAAAGTATGCTCTAATGGCAGGAAGTCTGAGAGGATCAGGTGATTTAAGTCCTTGTTTTCCCTTGACCATATTCTTACCCAACCCAATAGAGGCTTAACGACCACCAGGTCAGCTAGAAAGTTAACACCCAACTCTTCGTGCACTACATAGGTGGACGTGCTTTGAGGGATTCTCAAGATCCGCTGCAAAATTTTGTTTTGGTCACCTTTAACCTATGGGCTGCAATATGCCCCGATAATTCACTACAATATAGTACCTTGGAAGTGCATACAAACTGGTATAATTTTAGAATTACCTCTGGAGCCCAAGATCCCAATCTATGTGGTTGGCTGGCAATGGCGCCTGTAGACTTATTCAGATCACTCAGCTTGCCCTCCAGTAATGTTTTACAATTTAGTTGGTCATCGAATAAAATACCCAGGTAGGGGAATGCTGGGACTTTCACTAGAGTGTTCGGGACTGCTTTAAAATTTTTGACCGGAGGCCCCGTGGGCCAACTTCCAAAATGTACTACTTTGTAAAGTTGACTGACAGGTCCAGCCTATCCATAAAAACGACGAGCCCATCAATTAAAACCTGCAGGCCCTGGGCAATGTGTGAGCCATAAGCATTGCATCATCAGCATATTGTAAGACTGGCAAAGATCTCCTGCCAACACTGGGGGAATCAGACTTTGAGGCCAATAGTGCAGCTTCTAAACCATTAATATAAATGGAGAATAAAACAGGGGCTAAAATCCAACCTTGGCAGACCCCCCAGGTGCAATTGAAGTATTCAGTGAGCCCCCGAGAGAATCCTACTGCTGCTGTCGTGTGGGCATGAAGACTCATTAGTCGGGATACAATTGAGGGATCAGCGATCAGAAAGGTCAATAAGTCCCACAATGTCTTCTGGTGAACCCAATCAAAGGCAGACGTAAAGTCCATAAAAGCTAAAAACAATGCTCCCGATTGGGCAACCGTATATTTGTTAATTAAAAGATAGAGGTTGAGACATTGATCAATAGTTTACTTGCCTGGGCAAAATCCAAATTGGACCTCAGATATTATTTGATTGGTGCCCACCCCCGTGGAGAGTCTACTTAAAAAGACCCAACCCAGCACCTTAACTACAGCATCAATGAGGGAAATAGGGCAATAGCATTGCGAGTTGTCTTTGTCACCCCTTTTTATGAATTGGAATAATAGTGGTGGTTGACCAAGAGGGCAAGGTCCCTTTAATCACTCCTGCATTTAACACCAATGTCAAAAACGGGGCCCAAACTTCAATATTGTCCCGGAAGAGATCTGGGGGAATCCCATCAGGGCACGAGCCCATGTTCCGAGATAAGGACTCTATGCCCCTGTGGCTTTCTCCAGTGAGAAGGTAACTGATGTGACTACTGTACTAGCACAATAGCCATTTGAGGCCCTTCAAGAAGGCCAAAATCAAATACCCTTTCAAAATGAGAAACCCACTGTTATGGCATAATAGGATGACATAGGACAGGTTTCGATGGCTCAGAGAAGAAGGAGCTATTAATTATCTCCGAAAAAAGTGTAGAATCCCTCAGTTTTCCCACTGTGATTAAATCAGCCCATGGCTGTTTCTCTAATTGATTTAAAATTATTTGCTTACAAAAAACATGGGAAGCCAATAATATATTGGATATCAATTTTGTCTACATGTCACTATAAATATCTAATTTTTCTAGTTGTTTCTTTGGGTTTTTTGGCTTGTTTATTAAGCCCACTACTGTTTGTTTTTCCTTAAAAAATAGTTCGATTTATTCCCTACTAGTAGTGAAGGCATTATAAGTAGGGGTCCCTGTCTTTTCTAAATTGTGTTTCTCTAATTGATGCCTCTGTTTGTTTCGACAGCAATTCTACACCCATTCCTTGTCATGAGGCAACTGCCTCAGGGCTTTCTTCGAATGCCTTAGGGCCCAGGAACACTCTGGGTCAAACCATAAAGGGAGAGCTGGGCGATGCCCGCTCACTGGTATCGACAATAGCCCAGAGACTGACTGACTGAGCGATGGATGTGAAAGAACATAAGACCTCACCAGGTTTTTTAAGGTCCAAGCGGGAGAGTATCTACTGCTGGTAGTCAGCAAAGAGGCTTTGGTTAGCATCTATTTGCGACCACCGTAAATGCCTCCCCTGGTCAATGGGTATCAAGGTTCCCCAGGACTTTCGGGTGCCCTCCTATTGGTTTCCTACCCCTTCCATGGAAAGGGTCAGAGGATTATGGTCATTGAAGGGGCTATATAAAAATGTGAAAGAAGCAGGAGACCAACCCATACAAGTAGATACAAAAAATAAATTGATGATTGTGGCGGATCCCCTTCCTTTGTATGTCAGAGGGATTTAAGAGCAAGGTTAACAACTTATCTAAAGTAAAAAACTGATTATGCGTGTGTAAGAGGTTATTTATCTCCTCCCCTTCCATGGTATGCTCCAAGTGCAAATCGTCTGAAATCGGGCAAGGTTGTACATTAGGTAACAGGTGTAAGAAATATGGGCACAGATGACAATTTAAAACCCCTGCCAGGGCATGATTATCCTGCCCAAGGACCTCCTTCTTTAATGAATCTAAAGCACTACTTAAGGCTATAAAATTAGAGGTTCGACCCAGCCCCATGTCTGCGTTGTAGAAATGAATTATTACCTTGGAAAGAACTCTCCTAATGCGCAATTGTACACCCTGGAACGCCTGGGAGTCTCACTTCATAATCTGTATAGTGTCACAATACTCAAGAGCTACAAAAATTATGAGACCCCCCTCGCTCTGACCGGACTAGAGCCCATCCCTGGGCAAAAAATAGTCTTATACCCTCAGGGCTCGAGTCGGGGTACCACGCGGGAGGACTGCATCCCCCACTTAATTTACCAGAAGCTCGATTACTGGAGCAAATGGAGCCACACATTCACTCTTTGGCCTCTCTGGGGCGAGACCGGAGCTAATTCAGAACACTGCTCACGCGCTGGCTTCTCTAATGCAATCGCATCTATGGGGTGAGCGAGGGGAGGCAATGAGTCAAAATGGTGTAAGCCACCTTTCGTGACGTCACTTCCTGTCGTAACGTTAGCGTCCCCCCACTTCTTTTTTTAGGACTTGTGCCCTGTATACCCTTATAGGAAAACATTATTATTGGCTTCCCATGTTTGTTGTAAGCAAATAATTTTAAACAATTTAATCAACTGTAACCACCTTTCACCAGAGAACTTGGAGCACAAGCCTGCCAGATTCCAAGAAATAAGTCTTAGGCCTTTCCGTGTTTGAGTGTAAAGCCCACTGTGGGAGTTAAGTTGGAGGGTGGCAATTGTGAGGCCCCCATGGACTTTAAGTTGCCCTGGGGTGCTTTATGATTGGAGGATGTGATGGGAGCTGAATTGACCTCAATGCGGATGAATCCCTGGCCTTCTACGTGCTCCGAGGTAATAATCTCAGATGTTGAACCAACTGCAGACGTTTCCCTTTTCTAATAGTAAAAAAGCGTCTGTAGTGAGTTCTCTTTACTATGAAATTACCAATAGCCACACCGTAAAACAGCAGAACTAAATCCAACACAAAGCGCCATCCACTCAGCTCTAGTGTAATAGCTTGGGTAGCAGAGAGGGAATTTACAATACATAATTAACGTAATATTCGGCCCTCGATGATGTTCAGCAACAGAGGTGTAGCTTGGTAAGTAAGATTGGGGGTGTGAGCTTTCGAATTTCCAATAATCACGCTGGCATATAATGTTAAAACTACATTAAAAGACAAGCAGGGCAGTGGTAAGTGAGATGAACGCAGACTGGTAGGGGTACTAAGTGAGAGAAAACAATATTTTGGGAAACAAACAGCAGATTGTGTGTGAGCATTTTTGTCTGTATCCATGTAAAAATTCCTTCTGAGGTCTGACAAATACCTCACCATACCCGAGTGAAAGCACCTGTGCCCAAGTACGCCCCTGTTCATCAATGACCATGGTCTGATAGGCTTTAGCACACAATACTTACGTGATAACAGTAACGTTTTCTAAAGTTAGTGCTTCCTTGAGCGAACAGTAATAACATGCCTTACGGGCCTGTATTACATCGACATTGCTACTAACGGGCCGCTTGTCACATCTTCAAATGTATTCAGTAGGCTGACGCGCACCATGCAAATTGTATATTTGTGTACTTCAGCGCCGGGTGGTAGTCACAGAGCCTGCATATTGTTATATGGCCACTAGATGTCCCTGTAGGCTTGACGAAGCAACGCAACAATCGTGATTAAAATTTAAAATTCTCTTGTATCAAGATGCAGAACAAAGAAAGACTACACAGCGAGACTAGGAAATGGAGAAAGTGGAAAGCACTAAAGCATGGAACAAGAGAGAACAGGTGGGGATTGGGGAGACCCGTGAGAAATAGAGAAGAGAAAGGGAATACATAGGGAGTTACAAGGGTAAACAAGCAAACATATACACATTAGAGCAATAGACAGCGAGCGGGAGAAAAATGAAGCATCATGTTTTGTATGTTCACGTTCGTGCGTACCTCCAAAACTCAGCGTGTCCATATTAGCGTGTGCAAACATAGCTGTTTCGGCATGCGAAGGGGGGGACGGGGGACGAACGATGCCCCCGCACCCTGAAATTCGGCCAGGGTGCCCCATCCTGCTCCAAAGCCAATGAGGGGCAGATTTACAAGCCCCTTGCGCCTCCTTGCGGCGCCATTGCGTCACTCTTTTTGACGGGCCTCTGTTAGCGAATAAAAAGGCAGTTAGACGTGATATTGGAGTATGAGTTATGACCTCCAACGTCTAGTGTGGTCTACATGTTTCAGCCAGTGCCTTTGTTTAAGCTGGCTTTCCTCAGGACCAATTATATGTGTGAAAAGGTGCAAATTAGATTAAATGATAAACTTAAACTTAAGTGGTTGTCCTTGACTATGTGTGGCGCACGCTAAGGCGCTATAACTGTTAGAGGGAGATTCCCTCAAGCTTGATCTGTTTTGTCTTGTAAAAAGCTTCATGGGTCGCCTGGCAGAGAAAGAGACCGAGTATTTCGATCTGGTTCCTCCTTGGACCTATTCGTCCTTCCGCGGCGCCCATAGTCAAGGAACTACACAACCACTTAAGTTTAAGTTTATCATTTAATCTAATTTGCACCTTTTCACACATATAATTGGTCCTGAGGAAAGCCAGCTTAAACAAAGGCACTGGCTGAAACATGTAGATCATACTAGACGTTGGAGGTCATAACTCATACTCCAATATCACGTCTAACTGCCTTTTTATTCGCTAACAGAGGCCCAGTTTATTTAAAGTAAGTAACCCTCGGGTGCTGGGACCATCTGTATAGCTTTTAATCCTTTCACTTTTTCACCCTTCTCACTGCATACTCAGCAACATACCAGCTCCGCAGTCTCCTGGCGTTGAAGCACAGCCGGGGCACATTCGGTACCACTGTGGTGGGCCCGATGATGAAGCATGCCACCGACTAGGTCGGTGGGTGAGGGCTTTATGAGGAAAACAATGTTTTTCCCTGCATGTTGACGTACCTACCTGAGTCTTCCTAAATTTCTTAATTCTTCCTCCAGCTAGTCCTTATTGATAATTACATATAAATCTGGGGATACGGTCTAGCCTATCTAGTCCTCTCTCTCCCATTGATCTGAGCATTGAGTTATCATAACAGGTGGATACATAGGGGGGTCAATGACTCTCCTCAGGTCACACAGAGAGTCAGTGGCAGACTCGAAAGTGAGACACCCAGGGTTCTGGGTGAGCTCTGGTCTCACACTTTGCTGGCATGGTGCTCCTGGTGACAAGTCAAAGTGTCAGAAAGGACCTTGGACTTTTGGACTGTTCGAGGACTGGAGTGAGTCTTCTGCTTCTACTCCCAATCCTTTCTGAACTCCTTGGCTGTCTATCTCCCACCCTGATCTTTCCAACTGGTCCTGAAGACAGTGGCTATTAGTAGCAAGAGAATGCAGATGACAGCCATAGGCTACCACAGAACCCATGTGTGTGTACTCCCTGGAATGGTGTGCTTCTATCATTAGAGGCAGGGCTGAATATCTTGGCTTTTGTTATCTTTTTATCAGGAGTGGAAACTAGACAAAAACCAAGAGCACACACTTACTCTCTCACTAGCACTTGCACACATGTAGATGTACTCACACATGCACATAGCATTCAGCACACATGACACACACTCTTTAAACTAACATGAAGTATGAGAATAGGCTGCGTGGCAAATGAGGTCGAAGACAGCACATCTCACATCATACATACAGTGTGAATAACAGCGTAGGGTTTGATTGGCCACAATGCTGTACATCGGTGTGATGCACAGCTTACAATGTCCTAATCAGTGAGCCACCCTGTAACTATGAAAACAAGACTCTGCTGCATATTTCGGCTGTGGCTCAGTTGGGGCCTAGCACAGGAATACAGCTGTCAGAGAGAAGCACAGACATGATTTGCTCTGACAGCCCACTTCAATCAGTACAATCTTTATTAGGTCTAGTAGAAATAGACCATAAAATCAAATACAAATCCATCGTGTATCAGTGATATAAATACAAATATTCGTTAATTTGAAAGCAATTTACAAACTATAAGTGCATTTGAAGCAGGGTCTATTTTTGATCATACAGTACCCCAGGCCAATTCTGCTCAAACCTGAGGCATGAGACCCTGATAAACCCCCACCAGCTAGCATAATGGGAATCTGTTACGTTGACCAGAATGTCCCAGCTGTTCTTTTTCTATGAATAGGCCCCAAAGTGTCTTTCTCACACGCCATCTCCTCAGCAAGGCCCAGCTCCCCTGGGGCCCCCACTCCCTCGATGTGCTCTTCTTCTCCTACACCCACGTAGATACCGCAGGAATAGCGATACCGCAAGAATAGGGAACTTCCCGAGCTAAAATAGACATCACGCAATACCTGATGGTGGGGGCCACTTGCAATGTGTCATCTTTCATATTACTGTATCTGTTGCTAGCTTAAATGTAACTAAGACATGCAAGCAATATCTTCCTAAAAGTTCCACTTCCTTATAAAAGTTTCCCTGAAGTGACGCAAATCCTGTTCAATAGATGTTTAATTTTATTAGGATTCATGGTCAAACATCTTGTGACCTTTTAAGAAAGTTTTTGTAGCGTGGGTGGCACTTCTATTTTCTTAAATATTTCCGAGAAGTGACAAAATGTGTCATGTCCTATAGGTCAACGACACCTGATAATGTTGTCATTTTGGGGTCATTAGTTCATCATTGAAAGAGTATAAAGATCTGCTCCTCAGTCCATACGACGGACTACCCCGCTGCAGTGACCCTTTGGGTCACTGACGCCTGTGTGGTCTCCTTCAGCCAACTATCTAAGCCTCTTTGGCTGAAGCTCTAATTGCCTTTTGTACTTCGAAACCGTCTCTTTCTCTCTCCTCTGCATTGCCCTTATTCTAAAACATTATTGCAATTGCAAAGCAATAATGTTTGTTTCTCCTAACTTAACATGTGCATTCCTAGCATTGCAGTCAAGTGTACTTTGCATTTTGAAAGTAGTTCCATTGAGTTAAAATATATATTTGCATTGCACGGGTTTGTTCTTCACTCCAGAAATGTGTCTTTAAATGCCAAGATGTTGCTGAGGCTCATTATTGAATTTTAAAAGGGTTCTTCTTTCATATAAATCAGAAAGCTATTTTTCTCTATTGGTTACATGTCTATTTTGTCATACATTTGCAGAAACCCCCCACAAATAAAGCTGCCTTGGTTCAGTGCCCTAAGATCATGCAATTTCACCCTTTCATTGCATTTAAATATACTTTGAAATTGTAAATTCTTGCATGGGTAATTTTCTCATTTAAGGGTTTGCCTTCTAGGCACTTGAGCATCATGAACATGTATTCCTGTGTTGCTATTTCTGGCTGATTACAATTGTAGTTTTGAATAGTTTTTCTGGACCTAATGAATTGATGAATATATTCTCTGCTGTGTTAATGATTTGATGAATAAAAGTGCCACTTCAACGTAAGACCTTTGTTTCGCATCCGTGTTCATTATTTTTAGATAAGCAGTGTTTAAGTGGCCCGTGACCACACCAGAAGGGAAATACTTACCCTTCTTCACATTGCACTTTAAGTCACCAGCCCACTTATTATAATCCCCTCCCACACTACCTGTACCTTATCCTGTTCCAATTTGATGGGTACAGGTACTCTCTTTTTACACGAAAAAGTACAGGTACTGAAAGGGAGCAAACTGAGAAGTGCCGGTACTTAGTACCTACAAGTACCAGCCCATTTAAAGCACTGGTCATATCTGTGTGTGTCTGGATCTCTTTTTATGCACGCATAATCGGAAGGGAGTGTGAGGGATAGTATTGCAGGCAGTGTATACAAACCAGTTTTACTTATGCTCAGTAGCATAACCAGTGTGCCCTGGTCCCTAGTTGAAGTCATTAAATAGCCCTCTGGCCACAGTTTGAACTGTGAAATAAAGCAATAATATCAGAGTTCAGAGGGCCCCTCAGGCCTCTGGCACTCCGGTGTCAATGCACCTGCTGCACCAATGACATCTATATTCCTTCTTGTAGCCAGAGAACTAGTTCGATACTCTACATCAAAGGCTCATTTAATTCTGCTACAAAGATCCTTTTTTGCTGGGGGATACAACACAGAATCACTTAGTAAGACAGGCCAATGTAGTGGAAATGTAGAATTAAATATCTTTACTTAACAACAGTTGTGCCAATCCCCTTTTGCAGTACAGGGTATGGTAAGAGACTCAATTAGTCCTTTTTTAGAATTTTTTTAATATACTATTTAAAAAAAAACAGGTTACTACAGTATCACTCAATCAATCATTTGTTTTATTAGGTTAAAAAACACAGCAATGTAAAATAAATTAATAGAATCACAAATAACATTTCATAAACATTGTTTCAAAAATATTAAGACAAAAATAATGGGCAAAAGAGATCCACAGGCATTTCAAAATGTGAATTTCCCGTACCAGTAACTAGATATCGAATGTCTTTCAACTGACCTTACCGTAACAACCATCTTTAAACATCACTCCATACCATAACACGTTAGAGTTAAAGACCGAATGTGTCAATATAAAAAAAGAACGCTCGAAAATTAGTGACTGTCTCTCTTCTAGCAATAAAGATACAAGGTACTTAGGGGCATATTATCAAGCGGCTGCGATAATTATCGCTGGCCGCTCTTAGCGAGAACTTATTTATCGCCGGCTATCTCTGGTATTATCTCCATGTATTTCACAACGCATAGGGCAATGGCGATAATTTTCCAGCGATAGCGTTGTTTTCCATGGAACATCGCTGGTTTTCAAGCAATGTTCCATGGAAAACGGTGATAACCTTGCTGATACGACCCTGTGGTCGTACCCGCATAATCCACCCCCATTGTTAGGTATAGGTAAGTCAGCATTTTAGCAGACGTTAATTTTTGGCGAAACCACAGTAAAGTCCAGTAAACTAAACTTCATTTAAGAATTATAAGCAAGCACAAAGAGCCTTCAAGTCCTCTATACACAGGGACAAATAAGCAGCTTCTGATGAGTTTTGGCTGAAACTAGTTCATGAAAGCAAGAATCCCAATGCAAAGCAATTTTGGTCTTTTGTGAACTGGGGATTACACGGCAGAAGCGGCCATGGTAGTGCTAATAGTAGCGCAGCTGAATGGAACCAGTTTTTATCATCCCATTTTAACGATCACAGAAAGGGGGACGATAACACCAATTCTCCTTCTTCATTCAACCCCGAGCCATCAAAGTAAAGTGCCTAAGCTCGTCCACCCTCATTACCCCGGTCAATAAAGTTACGGCTGAATCAACAAACGAAGTGAAGTAAGGGGTTGGTTTAGAGTGCCAAAGGCAATTTCAAATCAATCTTGGTGTCTTTTGTAAATGTCCTTCTGGGCTGAAGCTTAGAGACTACTCAAAGTTCTGACAAAGTGTGAGTCACTGGAAAAGCCTGCTGACCTCTATTAAATATTAGCTACGAGGCAAACAAGCTTCAGCTCCATTGATGGGGAAATTGACTCATTAGTGTATCGCATGGACCGCATGTCAGAACACCTTGACATGCACTCTGAGAGACAAGACACGGAAACTGATGTTACGCAAAAGAAGATGGCCAAGGCCCTCGCACTGCTGGAAGATAAAGCAGAGGATTTGGAGCCCAGGTCTAGGAGAAGCAACATTTAAATTACTGGTCTTCCGGAGTCGACCACCACAGGGAACATGGAACTGTTCATTAAGACCCTATTAGTGACTCTCCTGGGCTGAGAGGTTTTTTCTTCCATGTTTGTGATCGAGCGCACACATCATTCATTGGGCCCTAGACCCCCTCCAGGAGCACCACCACGCCCGATTATTGCTAAACTCCTGAATTACAGGATTATTTAGAACATATAAAACTTCCCTGGCTAACAAATGAGTACCGCGCATATCTGATAAGTCCCTTGGAGGCTTGGGAAATGTATTTATTTATTTATTTAAACAGTTTTATATAGCGCTGGCTAGATCCAAGGGTTTCAGAGCGCTTTACAGAGGATGTGAGTGAACTCACTATGCAGTATTTCATTCGTACAAAAATGGAAAAACGAAATATATGAGCAAAATGTACCGAACAATAAATACAAAGACAAGGAAATAAGACATAACGTTTAGTCCATCAGCAGGCATTGGATATCGGAGCCAGTGTGGTTTGTCGGGGAAGTGGGGAGAGGTATGGGGATAGGGTGGAGCCAGGGAGGGAGAAGGGGGAGGAGGTGGCATGGAGGAGTATGCAGTGAAAATATGAGGGCTGGAAGAGGAGGATGGAGGTATGTGTGAGGAAGAGTGAAGGGGGTAAAGGGCAGGCATAATGCAGAGAAAAACATAACATCATAATGGGCAGGATGTGAGAAAACTGTAAGATGACAGTATTAAGGACCCCAGTATTTGAGGAGAAGGTGTCGCTTGAGATCTCTTTTGAAGCTGAAGTATGAAGGGTTACAACGTAGATCTTTGGGGAGAGAGTTCCAGATTGTAAGCGCATTACCGGAGAAAGAGCGTGATTGGGTAGATTTCATAATAACCAAAGGAGTAACCAGTAAAGGAGCAATGGTGCTCTTCATTTCTCTAGGGCAGCCCACTTTGTGAAGTCTTTGTGAGAGATACAGTGGGGGTTTGAAGATGTAAGGCTTTATGTGTAATGCACTCGGTCTTGTAGCTGGATCTGCCATCGATAGGAAGCCATTGGAGATCTTTGAGGATGGGGGAGATGTGATCAGACCTCTTGCAATTGGAAATAAGCCTGGCTGAGAGGTTCAGGACAGATTTGGTAGGGGCTAGGTGTACTTTGGGTGTTCCTAAGAGCAAGGCGTTACCATAATCTAATCTGGAGAGAACTAATGATTGGACAACAGATTTAAAGTCATCCACAGGAATGAAGGGTTTGATTTTCTTGAGGTGATGTAGGGAAAAGAGGGCGCCTTTAGCTGCACATTTTATGTGGGGAGAAAGGCTGTTGTTTTGGTCAATGCTTATACCAAGAGATTTAACTGAGTTCGAGGAGGCCAAGGAGCAGTTGAGAGCTTTGAGGTCAGAGACCCAGTGTAGACTGGGGAGCGGTTGTTTTTGGGGGGCCAAGAGAATTACTTCAGTTTTATTAGGGTTGAGTTTTTTGGTGATTGTGATGGAACCATTGTTGAATCTTAGTCAGGGTATCATTTAGGTGTAGAATGTCTCCATGGGATTTGATTTTATAGTAAAGGTGGGTATCATCCGCATAGAGGTGGTAGTTGATACCTGCTTTCTTTAGTATCAGGATGAGGGGATCCATGAAGAGTTTAAATAGAGCAGGGGAGAGAATAGACCACTGAGGAACACCCAGGGAGACAGGCATAGGTTTAGAGAGGCAATTGCTGATTTTAATTTGCTGGGTTCTGTGCTGAAAGAAGGAGGACAGCCATTCGTGAACAGGACCATTGAAGCCAAACCGATCTTTAAGGGTGTTGAGTAAGGTAGAGTGGCTGACAGTATCGAAAGCAGAGGAGAGGTCAAGAAGGATGAGAAGGGAAGCCTCCCCCTTGTCGAGGGAGTGACGGATATCGCCAACAATGCTGAGCATCGCAGTTTCTGTACTACAGCCCTTTCAGAAGCCAGACTGTAATGTATCAAAAAGGTTGAATGAGCCAATATGTTTGTCCAGTTGTCGTAGGACACATTTTTTGAGGGTCTTGGAAAGAAGAGGCAGGTTAGAAATCGGGTGCAAATTGTTAAGGTCATTAGGGTCAGCAGTAGCATTTTTGAGGATGGGAGAAATTTGGCCAAGTTGGAGGGAAACAGGGACACAGCCAGAGGCCAAGGAGGAGATGATGATAGAAGTCCAATAAGGTGAGATTACATACTTTTAACCTTGGAAGAGGTTGGCGGGGAGCGGGTCAAAGGTATGAGAGGAGGGTTTAGAGATGATGTTTGGACTTCTCGTTCGGTAACTGGGCAAAAGTAAAGCCAAGATGTGTTATTTTTGGGCTGAGGGCAGGTTAAGAGGTGCTCAAGATTGACGGCGGAGTGCGAGAAAAGAACAGAGTCTGGAAGGGGCGAAGGTAAAAAAGACGATTTGGGTGGGGTGGCATGTAAAAGTGGAGTAGCTCTGTGGTGGGGCAAAGGAAAGATCAATCTTGGAAATGTTATCAGAAAAGAAATTAGCAATTTCTTAACATCTTTTGGTAGTGGCAATCAATTTGGGGGGGGGGAGCAGAAGGTGTTTGATTTTTGATAATGTTGAATAGTTCCCTAGGTCTATTCTTAGCTCGGTCGAATTGGACGCGGAAGAAGGAGGCCTTTTCGTTGTGGATATGTTTTTTGCATTTACCCGAGCCGATCTGAGGAGGGCAAGGTTTGGGAAGAAGGGATGTTGTCTCTCTGTGCGTCCTGGCAACCTAAGCGCACGTCTCTCGTTGTTGAGATCGGCATTAAAGCAGGATTTTGTGGGGATATTTCTTTGTGATTTTGATTTAGCAGGGGCGATTTGGTCAAGGACCTCCATGATGGATTTGTTGGAGTATTCAGTAAGATTATTAGCATTTTGTGAGGGAGGGGGAAGTTGAAGATTCACTTTAAGCTTAGTTTCCAGTTCACCTGGAGGAATAAGGTGAAGGTTTCTGGTTATTTTCATGTGGTTGGTGTTTTAGGGGTGAGGAGGAGGGGTCACATTGTTGATCGTGAAGAGAATAAGGTGATGGTCCGACCAATGAATGGGGACAATGTGCGAAAGGGAAGCCAAATGTTTGCTAGTGATTATGGCGTCAAAAGTAGCTCCTTTTTTATGTGTTGGCGAATGGCAGAGTTGATTCATGTCAGTAACGTCAATTAGTTAGTTGAGGATGATAACCGAGGGGTCTGTCTTATTGTTCCAGTGATTATTGAAGTCGCTGAGGAAGATGTTTTTAGAGTTAGAAATTGAGGCTCGGGAAAGTAGGTCAGACAGTTCATCCACAAAGGTCAGCAGGTCACTAGGGGGTGGTAAATGTTATGCAGTCAAATAGCAGGGGCCCCCAGGGCTTTACGTTCAGCTACCATGTACTCAAAAGAGGCTTGATCACTGTGCTTAACAAGGGAGAGGGGGAGTTCATCTTTATAAATTATGGCTAGGCCACCCCCGATTTTGTCAAGCCTATCTTTTCTGGGGATAGAGTAACCCGGGGGAGAGAGCATGTCAAGAATAGAAGAGGAGTGAGCCGTGAGCCAGGTTTCCGTAAGAAAGGCAATGTCAATGCCTTCATTGAGGATAGTCTCAGAGATTTCGATAACTTGTCGTACAGCTGACCTACAGTTGATCAGCATGCAGTTGAGAGGTTTGTGGTTGGTATCAGGGGGGCATCCTGAGTGGATAGTGGTGAACTGCGGGGGGCCTGGGCGATCCAGGGGAGTTTGGGTGCAGCTTATCTCCAAGATCACAGGAATAGTGGAGTCAAGAGTAGAAGGATCAGTAGTCGCAGTGAGTTGCGGAGGGGGCTTAGGTGAGCCAGTGGCATTAGGTCTGATGCTTCTCCCTATAATGGTGCTGGGTAAGCGAGAGTCAACAGCCATGGAGCTGGAGGGGTAGGAAATATTTAGATCTCTGGGGTCCGGGTGGGGGAGATGGTTCGTTGCTTGGGTTGGGATAAGGAAGCAGTTATCAGGGAGACCCTCAGATGGTCTGCCACAATGAATGGTACTTCTTTGTGGAGGAAAAGAGGAGTTGGTATGAGCATTGCAGATTGAGATGCGATGATTGGCAGGTTTAGTATCAGAGACGGCGTTAAAGTCTTTCCTGAGAGATGAAAATTCCAGTGCCAAGATAGAGAGGTGGAGTTCAATGTTAAGGAGCGATTGGGTTACAAACATGTACAGTAAGGAGGAAAAGTGGCCAGTGGGGAGAGGGGCATGTTCAGCATTAGCCGGGGAGGGAGGATTGGGGGGGTGGACGAGGAGGGAACCCAGGAGGCGGGGAGTGAGGGGTTTTCCAGATGTTAGGCTGAGGAGGGATTTTAATTTGAGAGACCCCATTCTGAGGAGCCTGATGGATGCTATGAGAAGAGGAGGGGGAGATGGGCAAGTAAAGAGAGGTGATCACATCTCTATGAGATTGGGGATCAATAAGAAAGGACAGGATTTGGAATCCCTCAAGGGGCAGTAGGGGTGATTACATGAGGGGACTCGGTGAGTAGGGGGGTCGGGGAAGGGAAATAAAACAGTGAGGGATGATGGGTCTTAGAAGGAAGAAGGGAGTGGTTGGGATAGGGTGGCAGAGCGTCAATAGGAGTGGAGAGGGTTTGGGTTGCTGAGAGGGATGATGGAGAGTCGGGAGAAGGAAGGGAGGCTGCAGAGGAAATGGGGGAGAGGATTTGGGTGGGTGAATAATATGAGGAGGAGTCAGGCGAGAGAGAGGATGCTACCGAAGCAGCGGGTTCAAAGGTCTGGGATTGGGAGGCTTCTGAGTAAGCTGGAGAAGCAGGTAGAGATGGGGTTGGTGTTAGAGGAAGTGAAATCGGGAGGGCTACCTGTGGGTGTGCGGCAGAAGACAAGAAGGCAGGGGAGGTTAGTAGATCATATAGAGTGCTGAAGTGGTGTTCAAACATGCTGAGATGGTTAACTGAGGCTTCTATGAGGATATTTCCGGATTTGAATATAGAGATGTCAATGTCGCCTGGGAAAGTGGGGGAAGGAGTGGTGGAAAGCTTCAAGCCATACAGGATTTTCCAAGATTTCTTTATAGGGAGGTGGTGGAGGAAGATTCTTTTCCATTTTGAGGAGCGTCTGTAGTAGAAGATGTAGTTAGTTTTGATAATGGATGTGAGGCTTAGGTAATTGTCCACAAATAAGGTTTCTTGGTGTTGAATTAGCAGTTTATGTTTTAGGTTTGTCTTGGCATTTTTAGATAGGTTGGGAGGGTAAAGGATGGACCATGAATTGTATCCAAACCTAGTGATAAGTGTGTCCGGAGCACTAGGGGTGGGATTGGGGGAAGGCATGGTACTACCACTAGGATGATAGGATGAGCGGGCCGGGGAATTTGTGGGAGATGAAAATGTGGGGGCGTGGGAAAGGAGGCAAAAAGATGGGTAAGAGTGATAGAAAAAAATCGAGTCTAGATGAGGAAGATTAGATTGGGCGTAAGAGGGACGTTAGAACCAGGAGAGTCGGGTCACAATTCAAATTAACAGACACAATCACAATTGAGATAAATTGTATCGAGATGAGGTAGATGCATTAGGGTGCAAGAAGTACAAAAGGATTACAAATACCGAAGACATAGCAGCGGGTAACAAAACATTACCTGAGATGTAAGCGCAACAAGAAGAGGAAGGATCGTTAAGAAACACAGATCACCAAAAGGTTAAAATTACTAGGCTTTTAGGAATATGCGATTGGGAAGTACCCCGGGTCAGGATGGCCTAACAGTGGCTATTTATAGGGAGTTCAGAGATCTCCTAGTCCCTCGCATGATTACGCTATTTAAAGAGATTAGTGAAACAGGAGAGTTGCCCCCATCAATGAGAGATGCCATGATTGTCACTTTTTTTAAGCCAGGAAAGCCTTCAGACTAATGTGCCTCGTTTCACCCACTGTCACTACTAAATGTAGATACTAAAATATATGCTAAGAGTTTGGCCAATCTCCTTGCGCCCCTAGTTCCGAAATTGGCTTGCATGGAAGAGGCGGGAATTGTATCGGGACGGAACCTAACATATAATTTATGTACCTTTTTTGGGACATTGCAACAGGTCAACCCTGGAAGTTAGAGCTACTGCAGTCGTTTTAGACTCAGAAAAAGTGTTAGATCTGGGAGAATGGACGTTTATTGGGAAGTGTTACATAGGATGGGGGTTGGTGAAATATTTATCAAATTGGTACCGGTACTATACACCTCTTCCTCGGCCAGAATTCTAATTGGAGACTTGGTTACTGCTCCCGGAAAAATTTCCAGAGGCAGGGGTGCCCTCTTTACCCTTAGCCACTAGCATGCACGCTCAGGGATTACCATGGGTTCCATGGAATCCTTTTTCCCAATTACAAATTAATAGTGTCATCCTATGCATACAACACATTGCTTTATATTAGGAATTCGGAGGTTAATCCATCCCCGGTTCTCAGAGAAGTAGTGTGATTCGGGGAGTTCTCCGGATTAAAAATAAACTAGAATAAATCCATAATATTTCCCTTGACCAAAAACACTACCCCTCCCGAAATGTATTTACCATTAATTTGGACTACTGATCCAGTGCGCTATCTAGAAATTCAGATCCACACAGATCCAGAGATACATTTCAGGGAAAATATGGCAGGGCAGTATCTAAGCTCGAGGACGATGTGAACCGTTGGATACGATAGTGATTCGCTTTGGTTTGGCCCAAGATTTTGGAATTTGGAAATATATGAATTGCAATTTGTGTAGGCAGGTAATGAGGAGACGTTTCTCTAACTTTTAAATAATTCGTAACGGCACATATTGTGTTAAGTGTCACTGCTGTATAATATTGTATATGCTACAATATTTTTGGCATGCCTGTTTCAAGCGCACATCAAAGAATGTGTCGCTTTCTTGGAGGTACCATAATGGAATTAGAACGGAATCAGCCGGCTACCCTAGAGCGGATACCTAAATAGGTTTAGGTATAAAAAACATATTTATTCCTTGGTGACTCAGAACCCCATGGAATTAAAATAAGTACATAAAAAAAGATCCTGGTTTCTGCACTTTAACTTTTATAAGAAGTGGCATGCAGGGCGCTTTTTGAGTGTTCTGCCAGGAAAAACTAGCTAATTTGGTGTATTTTGGCTTCTTGAAAATGGAGCAGACTTTGGGCTGTTTTGGTGCAGTTTTTTGCTTGGACTACTTTTGAGAAGCTCTTCTTGTAAATATGACTTACAATTAATATTTACAGATGGTTTGGTTTAAGGACAGTCTGTGGGCTGTCTTTTGTTTCTGTCCTAAGTGTTAATTTGTGGGTTACATGTGTATTCAAATGTCTATGTGGTTTCTGATTTGACATCGGTGGTACTTGTGTGAGTAAGTAGCGATTGCGCTCTTTGTGTAAGAATGACTAGACTTAAGTGCACTGTATTGTGTGTTCTGAGTGGATGACCCCCTTCTGAAAATGTCTGGGATGAGCTCAATGTGATTTTTTTGTCATCATTCTGTTATGCAAAATGTCATTTATTTAATTACATATTAAATAAAAATCCAGAAATGAATTATATAACATATGCTAAATAGCTGCATGCTACGATTAAATTGACAGAGTAAGAAACTATACATGTGTGCAAATTGTCACAATGCTAAGGATAAAATTAGAATTCACATTCAACAGGAATACAATAGGCCTCAAAAATAAAAAACAAAATTGTGTGTTTTGCAATAATTAGGACTAAAATGCTAAATGTTACAGCATTTTCCTTAGATACATTGTATTAGATATTAAAAGGCATTCACATCATCTGAGTGAATTGGTTGTTGCTGAAAAAACCCACAACATTACAGAACAATAGATTTCTGCTGGCTTGAAATGCGTGAGAATTTGATGCCTGCTGGTCCCAGCAAGAGCTGCCTCAATAGCACATGGCTATTCCCGACTGCAGGCCACAGAGGGAAAATGCTGAAGTCAACTAGATTTTAAGTTAGTGTCAACCTGGTATAAAAGCCTGCATAACAGACTGTGATTTAAAAAAGTTACAAAAGATAGTTTCATTATTTTGGATAACAGATTAAAGATTGAAAGTAGGGATTTCCTTTCTTAATTCCTTTTTGCATAAGCAAATCCATGGTTTTGATGTTAAATAATAACTGCCCTTTAAAAAGTGGCGCAGACTTTTCATATTTAAGTAAGGCTTCTGTGCTTAGGGTTATAAATTAATATATTTTAAAGGCAAAAACGAATGAGTCTTGCTTTTCATACGAGGAACCATCAAAAGGGTTGGTGTTTTTAAAAGAAATATTAAAAAAGGGGAATTTTGACGATATGAAAAAAAGTTCATTAAAAATAAGTGTACTAAAAACATTTTTTGATCTCTATACTGCCTACTTTTCATACTGTGAACTCCTAGCATCAAAGCTGAATTTAAGCAGCGCTTTACCGCAATGGGGGAGGGACCTAAAATGTGAGATGTCTCTTTACCCAGGTGTACAAAACTAATTTTTATAAGGATGTACCTTATGCATTTCTGATCCCCCATCTCTGGGATATGTAGAGGACACTCTGGGATGACTAATATGCCAAACCATTGTAGGTTGTTCATTTTTAAGTGCCTCTGACACCAAAGTCAAAAGGGGCAAAATTGATTGTTTAAAAGCAGTTCTGCCACTCAGAACAGTTTTCAAACTGATCTTAGGCTTTATTAAATTCACACATCTAAGTATAGAATGAACTGCTGACCTATATACTGCTAGAAAAGCACACCACACACAGCTTACAAAGGTAAATAAATATAAAAAACCAGCAGAAGTTATTAAGCGTACCTCTAATTTACTGGAAAACAGGAATGGAACAGGACTGCCTTTCAGCTCTGATTTTCCATAGTGGCTTTGAAATTGGAAAAGCCGCATGGAATGCCTTTTACACAATAGGACAGCTGTTAAGGGTTAAAGGTCGAGTTCCTCATTTAGCAGCCTAGCAGGGCTCAGAGCAAGGTTTGCTTTGACACTTCGACCTCTGAAACGTTTTGAAAGACAAGATGACAGCGCAGGGAGAGAAAGAGAAGATTTCCATACTATTTTTGGCAAAAGCAAGTTTTTGTGCACTCATGTGAACAGAAGGAAATATAATGGTATATGTGGGCTCTTATTAAGAGAATAGCTCTGCCATGTATATAGCACTAAGGCTTTTAGTTTGAAGATTACTGTGCAAGGGCTGAGATAAGGAGGCAATGGGATTTAGTTTTAATGCATTCACCCTCATGCTTCAACTATTATAATTGCTAAAGAAATTGGTGGTTGGTTATTAATGTTTTCTAGCTAGCTACATGTGCTATTTACCTCCTACAAGTGTATTTGTGCCCAGCTGCCACAAATAGAAGAAGTGTCGACAGAATTGAAACCTGTTTTAGGCTTTCCAACTGTCGAAATAGGGGAAGGAGGTTAGCTTCTCTAGAAATTAAGGGTAGGCAAATGTATGTTTTCTCTCTCTTTTTCTTAAACTCTTTTGAGCCTGTCTAAGCTGTCTGTAAAACAGCCATGAGACATTTAATTTGCTATTCAGTAATACTGTTTTAGAATTGTTAGCATTAATAAAATGAATATATAAATATGCTATGTTACTGCCCATATTGTCTGATGAATTTATGAAAGGATGAGTAGTCTAGATTGCTGTTCCCTTATTTGACCTTTAAGGGGAACTAGATCTGGGTAGTATTTGTTCTAACATTCTCAGGTGATGACACCATTATTATTAGCTAGTCTGTGTAAATAAACTGACAGTCCTTATTAGAGCTGATGTTGCATAGTCTGGATCGTGAAAAGTAGAATGCAGGAAAGACACCCATGTGATCCTCAGCAAACAGTTCTGAAAATAAAATATTTATTTATTTATTTATTTATTTATTTTATTTTTAATATTTATAAAGCGCTACATTTACCCGTAGGCGTCTTGGCGCTGATAAACCAGTTATTTGAGACTGACTATAGACATTGAAGTGATTATTGAGTGAACAGCCAAGTTTTCAAAAGTTTACGGAATTGAAGAAGAGTGGGACTTTGTCTGATGTTGAGTGGCAGGGTGTTCCATAGCTTGGGGGCAGCCACCAAGAAACGCCGATCGCCCCAAGTGACAGTTTTGGTGCGGGGAGTGACTAGTTGATTGAGAGTGGCCGACCTTAAGGCCCTGGAGGGTTTGTATTGTTGTAATTGATCTTTTAGAAAGTGGGGTACTTGATTATTGAGTGCTTTGAATACAATGCAGAGGGATTTGAATTGGATTCTTTTTTGCACAGTGAGCCAGTGAAAGTCCTTTATGTTATTGGAGATGGATTCAAATTTGGTTTTGCCAGCGAGCAGGCGAGCTGCCGCGTTTTGGATAGTCTGCAATTTGGTGATAACTCTAGCTTGAGCGTTAAGGAAAAGACCATTGCAATAATCCAGAGAGGACAGGACAAGAGAGGTGACCAGTGTGTTGATGGCTGAATCAGGAAGAAAAGGGCGTATTTTCCTGATCATCTTGAGTTTCAAGTGTGCTGTGGACACTGTTTTGTTGGCATGGTGCATAAAATTTAGGCCATCATCAAAGATGATGCCAAGGTTCCTGACTTTGGTAGTAGGGGTAGGAGGGGTACCGAAGGTCTCTGGCCACCAGCTAGAGGGCCAAGCTGGCAGGAGTGTTCCAAAAATGAGTACCTCGGTTTTTTTCAGAATTCAACTTTAGACAGTTGGTGAACATCCATTCTCCTATGTCTAGGAGCCCTTTCTTGAATTTTTCGGCCACTTGATCTCCGTCCCCTTTGATTGCCAACACTAGTTGGGTATCATCGGCGTAGGAGGTTAGGCTCATCCCGTGTGCTTTGATGGTTTTAGCAAGGTCCGACACATAGATATTAAACAGTGTCGGACTCAGGGATGAGCCTTGAGGAACGCCACATGGAGCAGAGAGTTGGGCCGATTGATAGGGTCCTAGGATGACAGCCTGCGTTCTTTTGGCAAGGAAGGACGCAATTAGGTTTTTGGCAGTGTGGCAGATGCCAAATCCCTCGACACGGTCGACCAAGATGGTGTGGTCGACCGTGTCGAATGCTGCTGATAAGTCTAGCAAAACTAGGATGGCTGTGCCTCCTTGGTCCCTAATTACCCTGATGTCATCGGCAGCCTTGATCAGTGCTGCCTCTGTCCCATGGAATTTCCTAAATCCGAATTGCGTGTTATCCAAGAGATGATGTTTTTCTATGAATTCGGAAATCTGGGAGTTCATGGTTTTTTCAATCACCTTCGCCATGAAAGGGAGGCTCGCGATGGGACGATAGTTTTTTAGCTCACTTTTATCAAGGGATGGTTTTTTTAACAGGGGTTTTAGTAACATATTTTTAAGGGGATCTGGGTAATTACCAGATAGGAGAATAGAATTGCAGACTTGGGTGAGTACTGGTATTATAGCATCCATTACCGGCAGGAGTACTGAGAGTGGGCAAGGGTCCAGAGGTGATCCTGATTTGATGGAAGACAGGGTGATTTTTATTTGGTCTGGGGTGACTGGTTGGAAGCTGGGAAATATAATTACTGGGGGTGGGGTGGGGAGATTGACTGTACTCAAGAGTGAGTTGGCCGCAAACGCCTGGTAGATATCGTCTACTTTGGTGTAAAAGAAGGAAGCAAGAGAATCACATAAAAGTTGCGATGGAGGGGGAGTAAGGTCGGGAGAGTTACCTGATAGTGCTTTAGTGATTTGGAACAGTTGTCTGCTGGAATTTTTGGCTTTATCGATTTGATCACTGTAATAGTCTTTTTTTGCTTTCGTTATCATGGCTTTGTAAAGAGCCAGGGCTTCCTTATAAATTGTTTTATTGGCTGTGTCATAGCCTTTTCTCCATTGTCGCTCCTTGTTACGGTTAATTTGTTTTTGTGCCCTTATTTTCTCATTGTACCAGGGGGCAGTTGGTTTAGATCTGTTTCTAGACAGTTCTTTGGTAGGAGCTGACTGGTTTGTAGCCTGGCCCACCCAGGTGTAAAATTGGTGGAGAGCTAGGTTGGGTTCTGTAGACAGTGTGGGACGGGTGTGATCCAGTATTAGATTTAGGTGGTTATGGTTAATATTTTTCCAATCTTTGAAGGATTGTTTAATCGTGGGATGCGGTTTGTTATAGCAGTGGTTGTTGGTGGTTATATTTGCGAAAATAGCGTAGTGGTCCGTCCAGGGCATAGGCAAGATGTTGGTTATTTGCATGCCTTCTAGATTAGAAAAAATGGGGTCCAAAATGTGGCCTGCTTGGTGGGTGGAGGACATAACACGTTGTTTTAGCCCTAGTGTTTCTAGATCAGAAATCAGGGTAGCGGAGTCAGTTAAGTGAGTTAGGTCTAAATGAAAATTTAGGTCGCCTAGAACTGTGAAGGCGCTTTCTGTGGCAACAGATTCCATCATGGAGTTGATACTGGATAGGAATGCCGCTTTGGATCCAGGGGGTCGGTAAATCAGTATCCCCTTGAAGTTAAACGAGGGGGAGGAATTGATGGCAAATTGCATGGCTTCACATGCGTTAGACGGAATAGGGGTTATTCTAACGGGATAAGAGTCTCTGGCTATTATGGCCAACCCACCCCCTCTTTGTTTGGGCCTGTCCTGACAGTAGGCTTTGTATCCATCTGGTACTGCGATAGCTAGGTCTGGCTGTGAAGTATCGTCAGTCCAGGTTTCGGTGACAAACAGTACATCTAATTTGAAATCTGTAATGAGATCGAAGACCTCCTGCCTGTGCTTTCCAAGTGAGCGTGCATTAATAAGGGCTATGGATATGCAGGCTCCTTCCTCCTGTTTAGTTGTTGCGGTATTGGAATCAGGAAGCAGTGGAATGGTGCAGTTACAGTGAGGGCATGAGATGGCAGGGTGCTTATGGATCTCTGAGGGATTAATGTTTAAGCAGCTAGTACTAATGAGTGGCCGAAGTGCAAGCAGGTTTTGGCTGGAATACTTTTTACAGGATTCTGACCTTTGTTGGACAGGGATTGTGGCCCTAAGCCCGGTCCCAGCGCGGACGGGCGCAGACGGGCTTGCCGCCGGCGCGCCCGCTGCACCCGCCCGCTGCGCGGACGGGATGTGGCTTCAGTTTTATACATCCGGGGGCTGGAAAGGCGGGAGGGCTGGATTGACTAGAGCGCAGCCCTTACCTCCTCAAGATGGCGGGTGAGGTGGGTCAGGTCACGTGAGCGCGACCGAGTAGGGCAGCGCTGTTGTGTATAATTGCAGCAATCGCGCTTTGCACCGCGCGTTCGTCACAGAAGGTGAAAGCAGTTTTTTTTATCCACCAGTTATGTATTTAGAAATACACAAATCAAATCAAAGTCCTATGCGCGGACAATCACAAGCGGAGCAAACGTTTTAAAAATCAAGAATAGTAGGAGAGTCCCCCGGCTTCCGCCTCAGGGGAGAGCAGTTAAAAATAAATGGTTTTGCCTGTGAGAAAAGAGATCGCCCCTTAAGTAGTCTAAGAGGGCGGGAGGGCTGGATTGACTAGAGCGCAGCCCTTACCTCCTCAAGATGGCGGGTGAGGTGGGTCCAGTCACGTGAGCGCGACCGAGTAGGGCAGCGCTGTTGTGTATAATTGCAGCAATCGCGCTTTGCACCGCGCGTTCGTCACAGAAGGTGAAAGCAGTTTTTTTTATCCACCAGTTATGTATTTAGAAATACACAAATCAAATCAAAGTCCTATGCACGGACAATCACAAGCGGAGCAAACGTTTTAAAAATCAAGAATAGTAGGAGAGTCCTCCGGCTTCCGCCTCAGGGGAGAGCAGTTAAAAATAAATGGTTTTGCCTGTGAGAAAAGAGATCGCCCCTTAAGTAGTCTAAGAGGGCGGGAGGGCTGGATTGACTAGAGCGCAGCCCTTACCTCCTCAAGATGGCGGGTGAGGTGGGTCAGGTCACGTGAGCGCGACCGAGTAGGGCAGCGCTGTTGTGTATAATTATATTGTGTTATAGGAGTTTGTTTGTCACAACATGTTCTGGTGGAGAAATTGATGTATTCACTATGTTGAAGTTTTTTTAGTTCTTTATGTAATAAAAAATCTCTGTTAAATTAGCAGTTTTAGATTTTCCTGCTGCATCTATAACATGAGAGCATGGCCCCAAGCGTAGAATGTAGGTGCTTTTATTAAGAGAAATACTTTTAGAAGTGTCTGCAGTCCTGTACAAGTAATTTAAAGTCTATGAGTAAAAGTGTAGAACATTTCCTTTTTTCTAGAGGGTTCTTCAGATGAATAATTGAGGAATACACAAATGTAAGGATTTAGAGTATGTCTGTATTGTTTTTATCTTTTTCCTAGAATGTAGTAAACGAATACAGACTTCCTTAGCTGCTTCAAATAGAGTAATAGGTCCAGGGTTTTTACTCTCAGATAGATGAAGTGGTTCTTGGGTGCCTTGCTAATATATGGGGGTACAAAAGGGGGTGGTGATGGACGGAGCATCCGAATCAATCAAACACTCACACCCAGTCAAAAGATCTGGGTTTAATCCATCGCCGTTCTTTAGCCCACTCTGCCACCCCAGTTCAGACATGGCTATATGCAAATCTATCTGACCCTGTGCCTCATGGGAACAGTCCAGCCTGAACTGCCAAGCCATGTCTTCCCTGGACCAGAAACAAGCTTCCGAGGACCAGTTTCTGGCATTCCAGCCGTCTTCAGTCCGGCCTTGCTTGAATCCAGTGACAAAGTGAGCAAGGGACTCACGTCTGAGCATACCCTGCCACACTTATGGCGGCCAAAAGCGGTACAAAAGGGAGTGGTGATGGACAGAGCATCTGAATCAATCAAACACTCACACCCAGTCAAAAGATCTGGGTTTAATCCATCACCGTTCTTTAGCCCACTCTGCCACCCCAGTTCAGACATGGCTATATGCAAATCAGTCTGACCCTGTGCCTCATGGGAACAGTCCAGCTCGAACTGCCAAGCCATATCTTCCCTGGACCAGAAACAAGCTTCCGAGGACCAGTTTTTGGCATTCCAGCCGTCTTTAGCCCGGCTTGCTTGAATCCAGTGGCAAAGTGAGCGAGGGACTCACGTCTGAGCATACCCTGCCACACTTATGGCGGCCAAAGGCGGTACAAAAGGGGGTGGTGATGGACGGAGCATCTGAATCAATCAAACACTCACACCCAGTCAAAAGATCTGGGTTTAATCCATCACCGTTCTTTAGCCCACTCTGCCACCCCAGTTCAGACATGGCTATATGCAAATCAGTCTGACCCTGTGCCTCATGGGAACAGTCCAGCCCGAACTGCCAAGCCATGTCTTCCCTGGACCTGAAACAAGCTTCCGAGGACCCGTTTCTGGCATTCCAGCCGTCTCCAGTCCTGCTTGCTTGAAACCAGTGGCAAAGTGAGCAAGGGACTCACATCTGAGCATACCCTGCCACACTTATGGCGGCCAAAAGCGGTACAAAAGGGGGTGGTGATGGACAGAGCATCTGAATCAATCAAACACTCACACCCAGTCAAAAGATCTGGGTTTAATCCATCACCGTTCTTTAGCCCACTCTGCCACCCCAGTTCAGACATGGTTATATACAAATCAGTCTGACCCTGTGCCTCATAGGAACAGTCCAGCCCGAACTGCCATGTCATGTCTTCCCTGGACCGGAAACAAGCTTCCGAGGACCGGTTTCTGGCATTCCAGCCGTCTTCAGCCCGGCTTGCTTGAATCCAGTGGCAAAGTGAGCAAGGGACTCACGTCTAAGCATACCCTGCCAAACGTATGGCGGCCAAAAGCGGTACAAAAGGGGGTGGTGATGGATGGAGCATCTGAATCAATCAAACACTCACACCCAGTCAAAAGATCTGGGTTTAATCCATCACCGTTCTTTAGCCCACTCTACCACCCCAGTTCAGACATGGCTATATGCAAATCAGTCTGACCCTGTGCCTCATGGGAACAGTCCAGCCCGAACTGCCAAGCCATGTCTTCCCTGGACCGGAAACAAGCTTCCGAGGACCAGTTTCTGGCATTCCAGCCGTCTTTAGCCCGGCTTGCTTGAATCCAGTGGCAAAGTGAGCAAGGGACTCACGTCTGAGCATACCCTGCCACACTTATGGTGGCCAAAGGCGGTACAAAAGGGCGTGGTGATGGACGGAGCATCTAAATCAATCAAATACTCACACCCAGTCAAAAGATCTGGGTTTAATCCATCACGTTCTTTAGCCCACTCTGCCACCCCAGTTCAGACATGGCTATATGCAAATCAGTCTGACCCTGTGCCTCATGGGAACAGTCCAGCCCAAACTGCCAAGCCATGTCTTACTTGGACCGGAAACAAGCTTCCGATGACTGGTTTCTGGCATTCCAGCCGTCTTCAGCCCGGCTTGCTTGAATCCAGTGGCAAAGTGAGCATGGGACTCACGTCTGAGCATACCCTGCCACACTTATGGCGGCCAAAAGTGGTACAAAATGGGGTGGTGATGGACCATCCCCTTTTGTACCGCTTGCTAATATATGGGGCATCCCAAGACTAGGAAGTATTCTGAGACTATCCTCTCTGTTTTTAGATTATTTGTATGCCTTGTCTAAAGACCTTTTGTTCTGTCCACCAATAGATATTTGCTGTCTTACAACCATTGCCAGAGGGGCCCGGACATCAGATCCAGCCTGGGTATTCAGCACTAGTCCAGCTTGAAGCCAAGGTGAAGGTAACCGGCACAGGAGTTTCTGGCAACTAGGACCTCAGTGAAGGCAGAAGCACAGGGATGTGAAGTTTGTACCCCTGCCACTGTCTTGAGCGAAAGACGGGGTCACAAATCAGAAAGGATAAGTTGTGGGTCAAGTTTTTGATGCCCAGCTGAGAGAGTCACAGACCAATCAGAACAGCAAGGGGGCTTTTGCTTTCGGTGACCCCTTTTTGAAACAAGGGTTGCTTCAGAGATCCCAGCATGAGGCCCCTGAATCCTGGTCCCAAAGTGAATGAAAGTGTGCACCTTTGTTTGTTGATCAAGAGTGCCTGGGCATACTGGATAATCTTTGGCCCCAACAAAAGAGCAGTGTGCCAGCAGAGCAATACATGAGTTAGGGAAGGACTTGAGTTTAGGGTGCCCGTGCTGCTGTGTCTTTGGCGCCTGTTAGATTGAAGTGAAGAAAACTGGTGCACTGCCTGAGACACTGGACAGGATCTTTGAAAGACTTGTTCTTCTTAAACTGGGCCATGATTCCTGGTTTGTGAGTTGTGCAGCTCCACTGTGGGAACAACAAGAGCCTGCCTGTGAGGCTCAAAAGGACACAGGGAGAAGACTCCCCTCTGGCTGGGTATACAGCGGCTTCAATTTCCCAACGACTTCTTTTTTGTTAATAATGTACCCTTTCGGACGTCCCATTTTTGAGGAGGAGCAGCCCTTTGCGGCTCCTCGTCCTAATTCCTATGATCCTGTGTGGTCCTCCTGGTCCCTTGGAGTCATGATTATTTTTGTAATAATATGTTTGACTGCTTTAATATTTGTATTAGGTATAATGATTTTTTTGCAAGAGAAACATTCTTCTGAGCAGTTAACAAATATTACTTTGCCCTTTCCTTGAATATATTAATTAATACTCTAGCCCTCATAAAAGGAACACTGGAAAAGTCTATTGAAAATGTTTTTACATAGAATTGGACTAGATGCTTCTAGGATTTGCTTTTTGCTTAGGGCTGGAAAAATATTGATAATTCTGTTTGTGATAATAGTCATTACTCTCTACTGCTATCTGTATGTTAATTATGACCCAATGCTCTGTTGCCTTTGTACTCCTGCTTATACCTTATATTTACCTGCTTAATGAAATGTTTAGAATAAAAAATGCCCACTTAGTAATGGATTAGGATATTGATAAATTTATGAAAATAAATGTGCAAAATATTTTCTACGTTCCTATTAGATCATACGAATGTCTTTAGTTCATGCTAAAAGGACTATCTGTTAAATATTGCAGGAATCACTGTTAAAATGAGCTGAAAGCCATTTTGTACTTAGCAGCATTTTAATTAGCCATGTGCTTTCTCCCTCTTCCAGAGCCTTGCACATGCTCGGCTCGTCCTAGCTGTCTGAATGCACCTGTTCCTGGTATAGAACTGTCAGGCTATTCTTGCTGATGTAAGGAGAAATGTCTCTCCTCCCACTTTGTTGAGCAAGCAAATTCTGTATACCCATATTAGTCAATTTGCATGCTGATATGTGCCAGGACCTCCCCTTGGTTTTATGCTGACTAATGTAACCTATTCATATATAAGGCCCCTGTTCTCTGTACTCCTTAGACTGGCTCCTACGGTGGCCTGAGGGTACCGTATGAGGCAGTCTCGCTCATGTGAGGTTAATAAAATTTTTATTTTCATATTACAGCTTCTGTGCCAATCTCTTCTTTGTTGGTTTAAAAGGACCAGGTGTATCAGTGAACCCCTTAGGAGGTTTATATTTCTTCAGAGCTGTATAGTGAACTGCTTCCCCCCCAGAGCCGGCCTAAGAATTTTTGGGGATTATATCAAACTTACTTAGTGGGAAAGGCCATGTCAACTTCTGATCCGCCCATTGTTTTGGCAGAGACCTCACCTCGATACTTAGTACCATCTTCTGAAACAGGGATTACAGCTGGTAACTAACTGAGTAAACACTCTGATGTATGTTTGAATGTAAGCGTAATCGATTGACTAGTCTATTGGTAACCTCTGTAAACACAGCCATGGTTCCACTGTGATTTTATTTGATTTTTGTATTGTTTTGTGTTACGATACATACTATGTTATACAAATTCCAGTCTACTGGTTTGCAGTAATACAAAATGTTATTGTATAAAAATAAATAAATAAATTTTTTTAACATGTGTCACTGGCTCAGGAGGGGTGGCAGGTCAATATATTTTATCCTGTGTTGATGACACTGGAAGGAAGCAAGAAAAGAAGGTAAAGAAATTAAGTGTCTTTGCATTTTGTCAAAGCACTGAGCTGAATAACCAAATTTCCCTGCCATAGATCTTTTTAGCTACCTGAGAAATAAAGAGAAGTTAACATCATCCAAAAGTTCAATTTACAGTGTAGCCCATTTGGTCACACAGTTAGGACCCAAAAGTTGATAAATGTGATTTAATGTGGGTTTCTTACAAATACAAAGCCAAACTCATGTATAAATGTCTCAAGAATATACTGTAAAAATACAGAATCACTACTGGGAGTCCACATTTTCTAATAAAGTTTAGTCTCAAAAGCATAAAACATACAAAGAATTCTGTAATAGCACTGCACAAAATCTGGTGATCGTTATATGATTTTCGCTCTTCTTGCTTGAAAAGTAGTAATGTAATGTAATGTAATGTAAGTAAATCTAAATTTCCTAAACTAAGCCTTAACTAAGTAGCATTAATTGGGCAAATCCTTATTAGATGCAGTAAAGTAGGGAGGTATCAGCATAGTAGAGACTTCTGTAGAAGTTCTCCAAATTCAGGGGTATTGCATAGCAGAAAGCCCCACAACAGAATATAGCAAAAAGGTGTGTACCCTTTTGGACCTAAATGGACTACAGCTAAAGTGTGACCACCAATTAAACTTCCACAGAACATTCGAGAATCTTACATCATGTCTCACAGTAAAACTTGGCAACCTTATTCGATACTTCCATCTTATGGTCTGAACAACAGTACGTCCTTGGATTCCTTCTGTCTTAAGAAATAACATGAATAGATGTCTTTCCTTTCTTAATTACAGACTCTCGTCCTTGCCAGGAGTTCTCTTCCTGTGCCTTACTATTTGCCATACACAATGTGCCTTTCACTAACTATCAGATTTATTTTATTTTTTATTTGGGAAATTTATTAAGCGCTCAAATACCCGAGGGTGTCTCGGCGCTGAGTGTTTACTGAACTAGTCCATGAGTAGTTATTGCTTGAACAGCCAGGTCTTTATCTGTTTGCGGAAAGAAAGAAGGGAAGTAGAGGTTTTGATATGATGTGGAAGACTATTCCATAGTTTGATGGTGGTCATTATGAAGGATCTGTCTCCCCAGGAGACTTTCTTGGTCCTGGGGACCTGCATAAGACCAGCAGTGGAAAATCGAAGGGATCTAGCAGGTTTATAAGGGCAGAGTGCATCTTTCAAAAATGCTGGGCCTTGAGCGTGGATAGCCTTATACGCAATGCATAGAGATTTGAATTTAGTTCTCTTCTTTACTGGTAACCAGTGAAGCTGTTCAATTGTGCCAGATATGGAGGTATACTTGGCGGTTGCTGTGATCAGTCTGGCCGCAGCATCAGATCATATGAACGCACTTGCAAAGAAGAAGAAAACATTGCAACCCCGAGCAACTTTCACGTTGAACATAAAAGTCCAAATGCTTAAAGCCTTTGGTCAAGTTAGCGTAGCAAACCTTTTCAATACACATTGAAATGCATGGTTATGGATACCTATACAGTTATAAAAGAAATGCAGGATGCTATTCAAATGAATACGTGTTTTATATAAGAGTTAACAAAATTACTCAAACTACACAAATGCAGGCAGATATGAAAACTGCAATGTTGTACCACTAGAAGGAAAACACAAGTATGCACATTCAGGTAAATGTCTGGATTATACAGCAGATTCACCTTCAGTATTTTGGGCAAGTGCACCACTTTAGGTTAATGATATTAAAGCATGCAAATATATGGAACTACATGCACATATATATGGCATAGTAAAGACGTGAAAGGGTGGAGTCAAAATTACATTGTTGAATTTTTAAATGGTGTTCACGTATAGTGTGGAGAACTGTAGGAGTGTGGGGGGGAAGAAAATGAAAATCTCCTCCCTTCCCACAAGACATTTTTCATATAAGATACAAACAGAAAGAAAATTGCAAATTTGCAAATAGTAAAGTCACTCAAGGAAGAGATACGAATGGATATACTCAAGAGTCACATGGGAATGGTAGAGAGTACAAAGGTCTACTGCATATACTAGTGATTAGAGTTATCTCTATATACATAAGGAAGGGATACGACTGAATATACTCTAAGAGTCACATAGGAATAGTAGAGAGTACAAAGGTCTACAGCATATACTAGTGATTAGAGTTATCTCTATATACATAGGGAAGGGATACGAATGGATATGCTCTAAGAGTCACATAGAAAAAGGTAGAGAGTACAAAGGGCTACTGCATATACTAGTGATTAGAGTTATCTCTATATACATAGGGAAGTGTATGCACATGGATGGGGGAGTGGTCAAGGCATGCCCCTCTTCAGCATTATTGAACATTTTTAATAGACTCATAAGGGCACACAAAAGCTGTCAACTATTCTTTATATTTTGCACCAAGCTCATTCTGTCCACATCAGATTTATTTTTATTTAGAATAAGGTTTTCTGCAGCTATCAATTTGTCATAAATGAGTATCTTTATCTGCTCGTCTCTGGGGACCACGAGGGCAGTACTCCTCTGTGCAGTAATTATCTTTGAGTATAGTTAATATCCACCGATCCTCGATTTGAGTCAAAGGACTTCACCTTCATGTCTTTTTCTCAAACATTTATGTGAGAAGATTGATGATTCCACGATTTGGAGGTGGATCTTATCTCACGGCGTAAGGTTTCTAGTGCTAGAACTTGGCTGAAACCTGAGAGTTTTAGATCAAATTTTATTACATGCTCAAGGAAGAACTGGATCCTTATGGGTGCCTGACATTAACCTTGTGTCACAAGAAATTGCTACTCATTAAATCAGTACAAAGAACAATTCCAGGCCGGTGGAACATGTCTGGCTTTGGTATAATGCCTGCACAGTACTGTGCTTGTGATGGCCATCCTACACAAAAGTGGGAGTATGTCTGTGAGGCTGGGACATTGGAATGACTGGTAAGGACTTGGCATAAGCAGTGACACATTGTGCTTAGATGTGGTGGATAGGTAGGTGCAGGGACCTATATCACATGCGATATATTGCATGACAAAAATACTTATTACAAGAACCTAATCAACCCATCGCATGGTAAGCATGGGTGAGTTGATGTGGAATGAAGAATAGTAAATATGTAGTTGCCATGCAATGTAGTGGGTCTAGATGCAATAAAGAGTTCTGCGAACCCCACATTCTGGGACCTTGTGGCCACTGAATCTGCTGTAGCTACTGGTACCCAAGCTCCTCATTCTAACTCTTTCCATACAATCTCTGACGCTCTTTCACCTCTCTCTTTCCCTTCTCTCCCTCCCTTGTCCTTATAGTTTTCCTGCTTTTCTCTCACTTTTCTTCTCGTTGCTCTCCCTAAACTCTGTCATTTCCCCATATCCTTTCTTCTGCCTCTGTTCTACCCTTCTTTCTCACAACCCCCCCTTTATGTACTTGTTCTCTCTACCTCATTCCCTTCGATCTTTCACATCTATATCTTGTCTTCACTTTTCTCACTATTTTCAATCTCTTTCCTTCTGTTCTTTCCCTGACATCCTTATTTCACCTCCCTCTTCTCTCCCTCTTTCCTGAATCGTTTTTATTGTCCATATCTCCTTTTGTTCTGTCACATTTCCTTTGAATATCTTCCTCTCTCTTCTCCATTTCTCCCTTAGGTTCCCTTCCTTAATCCATCCAACTAGCCCGTCCTCCTCGTTTAAATCATCAGAACAGGTGATTTATAATCTTTCTGCAACCAGTACAGGGCAGGCAGGACCCCTCTCCCATCTCTGGGCCCGCCCCACTGCACCAGCTGCACCTCTGATATCTGCGCCAAGATATGGACCTTGATAGAGTAGCATTCAAACCCTGGAGGGTCACAGCAAAGCCAGTGACTTATCATGATTGTGTTTGAAATGGTGGCCGGTTTTAAGTGCAGTCATTCACAGAACTGTTGAGGTGAGAGCTGAGAGGAGAGACTGTTTTCATTCAGTGATGTAGCCATCGCAAAGTTCTTTCCAGTAGGCATTTTTCCCTATTATAACAAAACGCAGAGGCTGAATTAAAAACAATGCATGCACTGAATGCTTAGGATATGCAAGCATTCATCGACATTCATTATCTATTCATAAAGGCAATTTTAGCTGAAATATAAAGGATTTTCCTTTAATTGAATAAGAAAATGTTAACTCTTAGGAAAACTGGTCATGATTACAAGTAATAGACTTTTGGACATGATTTGCTGGCTGCGGCTATTTATACCAGCATTTCTAGTGATGTAGTAACTGAGTATAACGGCACTTGGTCATCAAGTGCTAACTTGTTAAAATGGCAATAATCATATAAGGGATCAAGTACCCCCTGTCGTACATAATAAGGATATTGCAAGTCACTGAGGGGCTCCCTAACGATATAGAGGAGCAAGGCTAAAGGCCAAGCTACTTTATACTGTTGTGGAATGCCCAGGTGTCTTGCAATATCCTTATCATGTACGCCAGGGGGTACTTTATACCATATAATACATGGTTACACCATCACCTTTCTCATAAACCACTTAAAACCTTGCTGTGTAGCTCTTTCTTTTGAAAGAGAGAGCATGATTGTAAACATGAATAATAAAAATAAAACTAGTAGTTGAAAACTAAACACATCAAAAACCTGTTAGATATTTGTTGCAAACAGATATTAGAAAAAATTCAATAGCAGTGTAAAAAAAGCTGTAATAATTCGGAATGTGTAGAAAGATGCAGAAATAATCTAGCTTTTCTCTAACTATATAAGGAGTGCCAAAAATGAACATTTTCTTTCTGCTTGTCATTATAACCTAGAAAAACAGAGCAGAAGAAAGAGTAGTACTGTTTAGTTTTTGTTTGTAAACAGCTGCATCCGTTATACTCTGTGACCTGATCCACCTTTCACCTAGGCTGCTGGCAGCAAGCATTGTGATGCCAGAAGTTGACTGTAATAACTTATAATAGTAGAGTTCTGATGTCTTTTCTTTATAATCAGTGACTGAGGGTGTCTATAGTTGCACATTATAAAGAAATACGAGATGTGCATTTACACAGGGCTTACAGAATCACGTGTTGTAATATGATACATGTGCATAATGTCACTTGGCAGCATGTGCTAACTGGGTAAAGTAGCAATAGTCAGAATGTGATAACGGCATAATGGCACTTGAGCATCATTTGCTAACTAGTGAGAATAGCAATAGTCATAATGTGATTATGTTCTAAACAAGAATAATTAATAATGGTCCTAATGTGTTAAAGGCCCATACTAGTGCCTGTCAATGATATGTCAATTCAGAAGTTTGGAAAATAGAAATGATGTAAACATTGATTTGTTTTCTAATGCCATGATATGGTGCTTCATGAAAACGTTAACAACGTTAAGGCACCAGAACTCTTTGATATGTTAGGTAGAATGTTACTCCACAAATTTGGACGATATGTGAGAACTGATTGAGATGAATATGGACTTTGATTGTCTGCTCTAGTCAGATAAAAACAAGCATTGACAAAGCCAAATTGGTCTAACCTATCACATGGCTAAGCTACGGTACTAGATTTCCTTATAGAGAGTGAGAAATAACAGCTTGACATCTTTAACATGGCTGCAGTCTTTTAGAGCTTTACTAGAAGTCAAGTCATAAGCAGCTGCATAACAAGTCTGTCATAAATCTTCAATAACTCAAATGTTACTAAATGCCCTCTCGAGTCAGATGCAACTGCTTCAAAATTACTTCACAAAGTTGAGGGGGTGTGGCTTCCATGTACACTATTCTAATACATTTTGCTTATTATCTAAAGCATAAGTAAATATGTCAATTCTGAACAATCAACATCACAACTTTCATTAAATGTCTTGATTGCTATGGGAGACTTATGAAGACAATCTATTTTGTATATGTACATGCAGTCACTCTTTGCTATGTTAAGTGCCTTCAAATGTATGGTTGGGAAACTTTTTTTAGTGGCACTTTTTCTGTGTCCCAGTAAAATGTCCACTGGTTTATGCTATGAGCTGATGTAGGAATAATGTAGTGAGCAGGTCCACACAGAAGATGATGTAGAGATGTTTATTAGTAGTCAAGTAGTTAAGATGGTAATAACACCCCACCAGGAACATCTAGCATGATGCTCAGCCCAATGCCAACTGTCATCTACAGCCCACAGAGCCCCAACATTCTACAAAGCATCATAGCTGCAACATTCCACAAGCTAGGGTAGAGAGGGAGATAACATGCAAAGCATAAACAGGATGCAAGAACACTACATTTTCCCCCTTTGTCCGAAATGAAAACAAACAGGGAAAGAACACCAAACGGAAAGAACTCCGGTAAGAAAGAATCAAAGAAAAGTAAAACATACGGAAGAACATACCCATCCTCCTTTAGAGAAGAAACATGAAAAAGTAAGGAAGACAAAAAGAAACAAGCAAGAAAAACATACAAGAACCCATCCGCTTTCCCTTCAATAACAGAAGAAAAATAAGAAAACGGCAGACAGGAAGACCAAGTTTGAAAGTAACAACAGCTAACCGACATACATACCCACTGGCCAGACAGGAATGTAAGACGGATAGACAACAGTACAAGAACCAAGATAACGTTTAAGGTCCAACCCTCAGAGATAAAAGGTAAAGAAACCAACACGAGAGTGAGAACAATGAAAACAAGAGAAAACAGATAAAATTGAAACATCAAAAGAAGACAAAATTACCCGTCCTCCCACCACAAAGTTAAACATAAGCATGTAGAAATAACTTTTACAATGAAGAAAAACACTCCCACAAGAGGGAACAATGAGATTCTAAAGCAGTCTAAAACAGAAGAACAATAAATGGAAGACATAGGATAATGGGACATAAACCCAAATCCAACCCCAACAGAGGGACAGAAAAGGCTCCCCATATAGAGAAACAGCATATATAATATATATGCTATATAAATATAAACCAATAGATAAAGATACTTGGTGAAAGATCCTTTTATTTGCATCTTTATATTTGGTGAAAGATCCTTTTATTCACCCCTTAATATTATTAGAGATGAGAGTGTGTGTGGATGGGGGCATGCAGCGTCCATTAGCGGGACATTACCAGGCCCCTGGGACCCAACCCAGTCCCACCCGGGGCACCCACAGCAAATGCAAACTTTAGAGCCATGGAGAGCACTTCAGGGCCCCTGCACACCTTGCTGGCTTCCCTGCCTGAAGCCTCCCTGGTGCAGTGGGAGCCGGCTGCATTTGTTTGCTCCCACCTCTACTCACGTAGAGGAATACAATCAAATGCAAAGTCTTCAAAATTCCTTCACAAGGAAACAAAGATTGCTTCACCCCAGCAAGAGCAGAGATGAAAACCTGCTTCCACCTGGCAGGAGCAAAGTCGGCTCCCGCTGCACCCAGGATGGATACATGCAAGGAAAATGGCAGTCCTGCAAAGCCCTGGAACTTCCCCCTTTGGGCACCCAACATTGTGTGTTGTGGGTGCCCTAAGTGGGCACCCTGGCACCTATCTTTGGTTCCTGGGGTTGGGGTTCCAGGCCTATTATTGGCTCGACGAGGAGGGCAACACACTTCCGTTCCCTTTACACAAACTTTGGCTATGGGCAATGGTGTTGCATGGGTCCAGTGTTTGCTAGGGGAGGGGAGGCTCATGCAACCTCCCCAATATGTAAAAAAAACAATAGAATAGAGTTGCTGGCTCCCGCGTAAACCCAGGATGGGTGCTGGCAGGGGAGCCGAGGGGCGGCAGGGCCCTGTAGCTCCCTACGCAGTAACCAACTAAACATAAAGATCTAGGTGCTCCTGGTGGGCACTGGGACACCCAAAATATAAATAAAACAAAAATAATAATAAATGAGCAACAGGAGCAACTCATTTACCATTCTCTTTTCCTTGCAAGGAATGCCCCAGTATGCATGCAAACATATTATGTCAAGCCTCGTAGTGTCCCTAGAAGGAGCAGGGGCACCGCTAAGCATTTGTTTAATGTTATGGGGTGGGGGCTACAGGGGGTGCAGCAGCACACCAGCAATATTAAAACATTTTTTAAGTCCCCTGGGTCATTAAAACAATGACCCCAGGAGACCTTACCATCGTTTTTTAAAGCTCTCCTGGTTCGAGCTTTATGTTTTTTAGGAGAAGTGCTGAGTTCCTTGGGGTCAGTTCTATAGCTGCAATTTGTAGATTGAAAAAGGTTGAAAAATGATTCAAAGATGTGTCAATTTGTTTAAAATAAAGTTTATTACATTTTTTAATGACAATCACCTTTATTGAACACTGAATCATATGAATTTATGAAATATACATTTCATTAGAATTGCTGGTTCTTTTTTCACAAAAAATGCATATGCTTCAAACATGAAGATATTGTGATCCCTTCATAAAGCCAGTAATCCCAATTTTTATATTTTGATGTTCTGACCCTGTGACAAAGTCAACAGCTCCAGATAACTAAAATGGACATCCCTCATATTAAGCTGTGTGGGCCTGTGGGAGTTTGGGTGCCAGGTCACCACTGTGTGCCCTAAAATAACTATACCTCATTCTCGCACCAAGCACTGCTAATGACCCCACATATTAAATCACTGATGACATGTTCTAAGAGATCATTGACAACATTACTGCAACATTTGAAATGACACGATTGATGACAAAACCATGCATGACGAGGGCGCAAGTTATATTTGCTTCAGGGCATGAGTAATAGTTACATGAGATAACTATAGGTGGTGAATTTCAGTGGTTTTTTATTAGTTTAAAAACGTGTTTTAACTTTACACTTTCACACAAACCTGCATTTCATTAAGTTGTCCCTAAGGCCCCTTTCAGTCAGATGTAAAAGCATTGAAATCTTTTCATGATGCTGCAGTTCCTCAGGTAGTTCCTCTAGGTCCCGCTTGAATCAGATGCAAAAGCATAAAAATTCTTTCATGAAGTTTCAGTTCCTTTAGTCTCTACCAGAGTTCCTTCTTGAGTCTTCTTCAAAGTACTTTATCAGAAAAAAATGCTCAAAACGCTTTCACGAAACGGACTCTCCACATGTCATTGCTAAAAGTCCCTCTCGAGTCAAATGTAAAAGTATTGAAATTCTTTCATGAAGCTGCAGTTCCACAAGTTGTTGCTAGAGGTCTCTCTCCAGTCAAATATAAAGCATTCAAATTCCTTCATGAAGCTGTAGTTCCTCAACTCATTGTTAGAGGTCCTCAGAAATCAGATGCATCTGTTTTAAATGAACTTCACCAAAGTGAGGGTGTGTGGCTTTGGCATGTACAATTGCATGCACAATTTAGCCAATGTTCTTATTTGTGCTTGTTTTCCCGAGGATAAGTTAATTTCACAAAGCCGGTTTGTAAAATGATTCAAAATTACAGATGTCACCAATCTTTATTTTTTCAAAGTAAGTGATGACACCATAACATATGTAGGAACTTGCACTCATTGGTACAAGTGCCTTCTAATGGATGTATATGTTTAAAGTGGGTGTGGAAGGTTTTATAATCAATTCTCCTAGATTAAATGCATTTTATGGTAGAAGTGGGATTATCTAATTATATGGACTGTGCTGGGAGTGGTCAGCTAGGTCATTAATGGCTGGAGATGGTTGACTAAAAGTTCTTATATATTTTTGTTATATTTTTGGGTAAAACATCAGGGTGTCGGCTTTCATGTACAAAATAATAGAAGCCACTAGTAAATTCAAGTGCATTCAAAGTTATGTTTAGCAAACTGGCTTTTGAGTTGCAGTATACATATTATCAAATAATCCCAGTCCCTTATGTAAAGTATACTGCCCTATTCTGTATTAGGAAGAAGCAAAATGGCAATGTAAGTGGAGTACCACAATCCACATTATAAAGTTATACACATACACAAACAGAGATTTCATTAAGTCGGTCCTAGAAGTCCCTTCTGAGTCAGATGCAAAAGCATTGACATTCTTTCATGAAGCTTCACTTTCTCAGGTCGCTACTAGTGGTCGTGCACGAGTCAGATGCAAAGTCTTTAAAATTCTTTCACAGCGCTGTCATTCCTCAAAACATTAGTAGCTGTCCTCTTCGAGTCAGTTCCAAGAAGGCCCTCGAGAGTCAAATGCTAAAGCATTGAAATGAATGTATGACATTACAACGCATACATTCACAACGCATACCATTACAACGAAACTTTTACAACGTAGGATCCATTACAGCGCATGCCATTACAACGCATGCCATTACAACGCAGATGCTATTACAACGCATGCCATTACAACGCAAGTATGGGTAGATATTATTTTTTTTATTTTAATTAATAGGAATGTAATAGTAGTGTAAATGTTGGATAGTGTAGGGGATAAAATTACTATTCTAACTCCAGGGGGGTGTAATAGAAAGGTAAGTGTTGGACAGTGTAGGGGTTAAAATTACTATTCTAACTCCAGGGGCTGTAATAGTAGGGTAAGTGTTGGATAGTGTAGGGGTTAAAATTAAATTAAATACTTAACCATACTTACGTTGTAATGGCATGCTTTGTAATAGCATCTGCGTTGTAATGGCATGCGTTGTAAATGTTTTGTTGTAATGGTAGCGCATTGTGAAAGTTGCGTTGTAATGGCTGTTTCCCATTGAAATTATTTCATAAAGCTACAGTACCACTAGTCGTTTTCAGGTGTTCCTCTCAAGTCAGATGCAAAAACATTTCCTGAACCTCAAGCTGCTAATACAGGTCCCTCCTGAGTTAGCTGCAAAACTATGAAATGATTTCTCTGACCTGCAATTTCCAAAGGCATTACTAGAAGTCCCTCACAAGTCAGATACAAAATCCTCAGAATCCTTATATGAAGCTGACATTTCTCAAGGGCTGGCGTAACTAGATGTCCATCTTGAGTCAGATGCAAAAACCTCAATTTCTTTCTTGAAGCTGCAGTTCCACATGTTGTTACTAAAGGTCCCTCTACAGTCAAATGAAAATATGTTTTCCATATGATAAATGAATTTACTAAAGCTGGTTCGTAATAATGAGTTGAGATTAGAGATGGCAATACCATTCTTGATGACACCCTGCCATATGTAGGAACTACCATTCACCAGTAACTACAATCACCGTTAAATAAGTAATTTTGAGTGTCTATACTGGTGTTTCTTTCTGATCATGGACTTGTGAATGCTCTTCATTGCCCTAGGGGCTGCCCATGCACAAATTAATTGGAGAAGTCCAGTTGGTGCCGTGAAGATCAATGAAAGGAGGAAGAGGAGGAGGAGAAGGCAGGAAACAAGCCCCAGTTGTGCTAAAACAACTCTATTGGCAGGAGGTGTCAACAAAGCACTGGTGTAGATGATCAATACAAAGAGAACAATTATTTCCTGGAGCTGCTATTCCACAAGTAGTTAATAGAGATACCTAAAGTTATAAACAAGTGCTTCAAAGGTTAATCACAAACCTTAGGAGGTGTAGCTTCAACATAGAATTCTGTATACACACTTAAACTACTTTAATGGTGTGTGTTAATTTTCTGCAGGATAAATAAATATACCAAACTGTAGCACTGTAGTATGACAGCTTAAAATGCACGAGTACAGGAAAAGACAAAAATAACACATTTATTTACTAAGATATGGCGCTGCTCTCTCCCATTCTCCCAACGCAGTGCGACAACTTTAGTTAATCTGGGATATAATATGTTTTGAATATTTTATTGTATTCTTTCCTATTTTCACATTCAGAAAAAATGCTATCCTGCTGTGTCTTCACTGCTGCAAATATGGCATCTGTGTGTATAGAGGTTGGGAAGAGGGTTTTCCAGGTTTAGGCTCCCTAGCACTTATTCGAAAAGTACACACGGCAGCCATCTTAAGTCTTACCATCGCTGGCCTTCCCTGGATCGCTTGCACGTTAATACTTTACCTCAAGAAATAAACCTGCAACTTAATTTTCTCCAATAAAAACCGTGATCTCAGTTAATTAGGTTGTGTCCTTTACTAATTGAATGCATGTGTTTTTACCTTTCTTAGAGTGTGTCTGATTATGGATATCAGCGCTATGTAAACTGACCCTCAAGCTATAGGAACAGACTAACTATATCTCCCCCTGTCTTTTACACAGAATGCCAGTTAGTAAATGTGAATAGCTGATGACTGTGAAACGTTCCCCCAGAGGGGTGATTGCCTGCTAGCAGCCTCCTCCGGCTGCTGATGTGTCTTGCAACAAAAGAATTGATGCAGGCACTGCTGAGATATAAATCACCCCATCAGAATCTCAGCATTGTTTGTCTATTGAGGCCTGCCTTGCACGCACCATAAATGTACGGGTATTATTGAAGCTGGCAGTAACATTATGTTTTCATCGTTTTCTTATGTAGCGTAGTTTATTGTTGTTACCAGAAGGTGTTTATAGCCCGTGCTTTGAAAGTACTGCAGCTTTATATTCTTGTATATATTTAAAAACTGCAACCATGAATATGCACAGAGCCAGAGGAAGCTAGCAGATGAGCATTTTAATATCCAGGTGAAATTCGCCAACCCATTGAGGAAAGCCAAGCTTTATTTATTGAAACTAGGGGGCATATTACTAAGCAATAGCGATAATTATCGCTATTGCTTGGTTAGCGTGAAAAAATTATCGCCGAGCTGCAGCGATTTTTTTATCGCAGATAAACCTTGGTATTACCAAGGTTTATCGCAAATGCGATAAAAATCGGCCACAATGCATGAATATCGCTGAAAAGTCAGAGATATTCATGCATTAGCGAGCTAATGCTCTTAGCCATGTTATCCACCTCCCATTGGATAACATGGCTAAGAACTGCTCAGGGAAGGTGTTAGCTTTTGGAGATATTCGCGCTTAGCGCGAATATCCCCAAAAGTTGGTAATAAGAGATAGCGATGTTAGCGACTATTTCCAGTCGCTAACATCTTGGCACGCCCACTTTGCATGTCATTAGTGATAAATATCACTGACATGCAAAGTGGGGCCCAAGATGGTCGCTATCTCCTACTAGCTGTCGCTAACTGGTGTTAGCGACAGCTAGGTAATAGGGAGATAATTTTATCTCCGCTTTCTTGGCTTTTAAAGCCAAAAAAGCGGAGATAACCCCCCTTGATAATATGCCCCTAGATTAGGTGCTGAAACATATTTACCATTTCTATAGCTTCACCATAACCTATATTTGTCTGATCAACTAAATATTAATTGTTTTTATTGTACACCTCCGGGCCGCAGCTTCAATAGACTTCAATGGTATTCATACCCGCATGTCAAAGACAAGTTTCTGATATGGCTGGGCCCCTGATTGAGTTACTGTCCTCGCTGAAAAATATATTGTATTGTATTTTAGCATTTGTATAGTGTTTCCTAGCACTATGTGGGAATTTGAAGCACTTATTCGCACGAATAGCACTCTACGATGTGTGGGGTGTGCAGTTGGAAGGGTGATGTCATTGCTTTGAGTCTTTGTGGGAAGGGTTTCCCTGTGGTGCCTTTTGACCACTGAGGTACAGTTATCGTATTATGGGACGCAGGCCTTTGCAGTGTTATGGTATGGACGAGGAAGAGTGAGAAATAGAAGCACATATTTTATAGTTTGTGGTATGCTGGCAGCTCTCATTAGCGTTGCAGTTCCCTTTCTTGTGTTGGTATTTTTTTCTTTTATATTCTCATCACAATTTCCTATGATGACTGTAGCATGAGATTGTCCACTCTGATAGCGTATGGATCTCAAGAAGCTAACATGTGTAGGCGAATCAGAGATCTGTCTGAATAAACTGCATTACAGTACTCTTTGACATGACTGAGTGGCATTATGACACGCTCAGTAGGTATTCCACAAAAAAACGTTTCAAAATATCAATTTACACATACATATTGTATCAAAAATATTGTGACGTCAAATATATCACGAGACAGAATATTGAAGATAATATTTCTTAAGTCTGGTGTATCGTTATTTTAAATGTAGTTTTAATAATTTTGTTTAATTTTATTGTTGTGTTATACACTGTTGTTTGTTTACTGTTTTGAGTGTTTAATCAGTTTTAGTCTAGTTTTGTTGTTTCTGATATGTTCATAAAAGTAAGGTTTTGTTATTTTTTATAGTTTTGTAGGGTCATTTGGTTTGCAGAGGAATATGGTGGGCCTTTTTAAAAAAAAAAAGATTGATTCTAAAATGCTCTTTATATACACTTTAAGTTGCTTATTTAACCATTAATTATATCTATATTTCTAATGATTTAATAGATGATTTAAAAAAATGAATTGTTTTTTAACAGTCTAGTTACATAATTGTTTTAGTTAATTATGTAACTGTTTTGAATGATTCATTAATTATATGATAATCTAGTTTTTTTAATAACATTTCATTTTATAGTGGTATTATTTGTTGAAGTTACATGTATTGTTATTTTCCCACTATCATTTAAATTCTTTTTGTGTTGTCAGAAAGTTTGAAGTAATAGGGCTGGATGCCTGTTAAATCTTTTTTTAAATGTTTTTTAATTGACATAATTTTGTAGTATACATAGTTTTTTTTTGATAATCAAGTTTATTGATTTTTAAAACAAACCACAAATTCACATTGGCAGCAAAATCAAGCACATTGTCTGGATAGTATACGACCACAAGGAAGATGACAGAGACCTTTAAATCATACATATGAAGAGAGGGTTGCACGAGGTTGTCATGATACAAATGAACACACACACCTCTCAGGACAATAGATTGAACCATTTACCCCAAATCTTTCCGAATAGTTCAGGGCAACCTTGGGCTTCAAAGAGGGGTGCCGCTTGAGTTCCGCAACAATCTTCCCCCCGTCTCCACATCGGTACAGTAGGGGACTTGGCCTGAGACCATAGTGCTGCAATGTCACATTTTGCCACTGCCACTACAGTCCCAAGGAAGCGCTTGTCGGTCCGAGAGCCATCCAGGCCATCAAACACACCCAGAATCAGATGTAATGGGTCGTGGGGAACTGTCCATCCAGGGTCTGTGTAAGTTCCAGTTCCACCCCCGCACAGAATGATGCAAGAACAGGGCATTGCCAGACCATGTGGTAAAAGTCAGCTGGAGCGTGATTGCAATGTGTGCAGGTCAGGAAGGGCCGCAGTTGGGCTCTGTATAGACACGCAGGGGTTAGGTATGCCATGTGTAAGTAATATAGTTGGTTTAGACGCAGTTTGGAGGAGGCCATCAAGGTCGTGAGAGCCATGAGAGCATCTCTCCAGTCCGCATCCTCTAAAAGGCCCAGCCAACCCTCCCAGCGGGCAAGCAGTGAATCTAAGGTTGCGGGCCATTGTTTACAAGGGAGCAGTAAATCTGTGACACCCCCCCTCTACCTAGGTTCCCCATCATCACTTGGTCTTCGAGAAGACTAAATTCGGGGAGGGAGGTGGGAGACGGAATGTACACCTTGAGGGCATGCCTAAGTTGTAGATATTTGTAAAATTGGGAGGAATGTAGAGAGTAGCGCTGCTGCAAATCTGCAACGGATCTGATGTGGTCCCCAACCCAGACGTTCCCAAGAAGCGAGATCCCAATGTGGTTCCAACGACGGAAGTCCCGAAGAATCGAGGCCCCGCACCAAGTACCATGCCACAGGGGTGTATGTTGGGAAAGTTTCCCGTCCTATTTCGTGTGGTGCAGGGCAGTACGCCAAGCCAATAGGAGTGTCCTAGTGATGGGGGGAGGACTTGTGGTATGGGGGCCCCATACAAGTAGACTTGGAGCTGTGGAAAGTCCATCGATCGGAGCTCAACTTGGTATACCGGATCAGATCAGCCACCGGTAAACCATTCATGAACCACAATAAGTCTCGTGGCCAGATAGTAATTGCGAAGATTGGTCGCACACATGTCCCTGTCATAAGGAGGTATGCAGCAGTGAGCCAGGGACATTCGTGGTCTCCCGCCTCTCCATAAAAACCTGGTGAGGAAGCCATCAAACTCACTGAACCAACTCCCTGGGAGGTGAAAGGTTATTTGTGTAAAATATATAAAAAGTGGGGGAGAACCATCATTTTAAAAAGGGCACTTCTGCCAAGGGGAATAAGAGGAAGGGATTGCCATCGCCTGAGTTCAGCCTTGGCCTTGGTAAACAGGGGCGTAATGTTGAGGGTCCATTCAAGTTCTGGAAGCAGGGTGACCCAGATCCCCAGGTATTTGAAGAACTGCCTACGCAGAGGAATGGTTGTTTGCCAATCAAAGCATGCATGGGACGAGTGGAGGAGAACCAGAGTGGATTTTGCTGGGTTGAGCTGAAGGCCAGAGACCCGTTCAAAGGCGGAAAGGGCTTCCAAGCACCATGGGCCAGAGTTCTCAGGGACCTCTAGGAATAGGAGCATGTCGTCGGCGTAAAAGGCGACCTTGTGGACCTGTTTAACGGTCCCAAGCCCAACCCCGGAAGCTGGGATCCTGTTGTATGTGAGAGGCCAGGGGCTCCATCTCTAACGCAAATAAAAGTGGTGAGAGCGGACAACCTTGGCGAGTGCCCCTCTGGATGGGGAATCCCTCTGAGAGCACGCCATTAATCAGGACCCTTGCTTTGAGACTAGAGTATTAAAACTCGGATGAGGCGCGGAAATGGAAGGCCAAATCCCATCACCTCAAGCACGTCCTCCAAATAGCTGCAGTCAACAGTATCAAATGCTTTTTTAAAATCAATGAAAAGCAAGGCCAAGTATGGAGTGAGTTGGTGGCGGTGTGCGAGGGTGAGGTGGAGACGGCGTATGAAATGTCGGGTACCCCGGGCAGGCATGAAGCCACATTGGTCTGGGTGGACCAAGTCATGCAAGAGGGGACAAAGACGTTGAGCCAAGGCAGTGGCATAGATTTTCACCTTGGTGTTAATGAGGGAAATGGGGCAGTAATCTGCACAGACAAGGGAAGGTGATTGTGTCTTCAGAAGAACCATGGTAGTGGCCACGTCGGTCTCTGGGGAAAGGACCCCATGTCCACCACATGTTGGAATAAGTCTGCCAAGTGTGGAACCAACAAGTCGTGATAGGTTGCGTAATATTCTTGAGGGTAGCCATCTGGCCCTGGCGTCTTACCGAAATGTAAGAGTGAAATGGCCCTGTGTATCTCCTCCGGGGTAAGAGGGAGGACTAGAGTCTCCGAGACTGCCTGGGGAAGACGGGGCTGTTGGGTCATTGTCTCTGACAACAATGCAGCCAGGGAGGTCTCGGGAGGTCAGACTGCTGAAAGATTAGCATAATAGCCCGCAAAGGCTTGGGCAATAGCCTGAGAGGTGAAATGGTGAGCACCGGTGGCATCGCAGATCTCAGGGATTATTCGGTTGGCCTTGGGGTACGAGACTAGATTACGGAGTAGTTTGCCATTTTTGTCAGCCCATCCATATACGTGTGCCACTGAGGAGTGCCATAGCATTTTAGTGGATTCCAGAGAGATCTGACATATCTCCTCATGGAGCATTGCGAGCTGTCAGGTGAGGCCAATGCCTTCGGCAGAAGCTTGGGTTGATTCCAACTGAGCAGGACGGACCTCGAGCTGCACAAGGCGGGTGATCTGAGCCATGCGGTTTGCGTGGACTAAGCCTCTAGCCACAACTCGCATAGTGGCCTTGCCGGCTTCCCACAATGTACACTACGAGGGGATTGATCCTTTATTGATCAACAAGTATTGCTGCAGTTCCCTGACAGTGGAGTTCCCTGACAGTGGAGTTCCGAGGTCTGGGTTTGGAGGCAGGCCACCTGGGTCTTAAGTTGCTCTATATCATTCTCGGCCGTTGAGATGCGTGATTCCACCTCCAAGATCTGGGCTGTGACATTGCGCAAGTCCTGACGAATGAGGGCCATGTCCACCCTCACCTCGCCAATTTTGATTTCCACCAAGGCCTGCGAAACGCAAATTGCTTGGATGATAATAGAGAGATCTCCCCCAACATGGGCAGGGGTATTGGATGCCCTAGAGGATCCCAGTCTTTGGTAGTGTATTGGTCCATTTACGTTTGAGTCTGTGGGGCAGTTGTCTTCGGGGCACGGTACCTGCCCATCGTTCCTTAAGGTGAGGGGGCCCAGCCGCTGAAGGGGCGAGGGAGGCAGTCAACAGTCCCATAGGGGGAGGAAGCCGGCACCCAGACCGTCAATACTTGGGCCCTGGCGTCCATGCCAAACTTCCCAGGTCCCCATGAGCCTCTGGGGTCAAGCAGCACAAGTCTGTGAACTCCTCTCCCACCTCTGGCTGATGCGACAGTTGAAAAATGATGGCACCACCTCCTTCTCACAAGATAGACTGCAGTGAGCTAGTGGCAAGGGGGCCCATGGGAACAGGACCCTTATTTCACAACGCAGCTGGTTGAGGCCCAATCCCCTGCAGGGGTTCGGTGTCGATCGCCGGATGGTGTCCGAGGGTGGACGGCGGGGTCTGAGCACCGGGTCGTAGGCAGTTCCAAGTGGGTGGACAGCATCAGTGGGGGCCTCGCGCTGTCCGGCAATGACGGCCAAGATCCGGTTTCCAGCTGTTGGGTATCCCGGGCCACTGAAAAAGGTCAAGGGGAGGAGATGAGGAGCCCGGTCCCTCGGGGGTGGGGCTTGCCATCAACGGGGCCGGCACAGGACAGGGGATGCCAGCTAGGCCCACCCCGCAGATGCAGAACAACAATCCCCGATGACAAACCTAGATGTGGTGCATGGTAGAGGTCTCGGCCTCTCGCGCCGCTACCCGACAGAGGTAACCGAGCTCAGCTGTACCCCTCTCCTCGAGCGAGTAGCGGTGAGAAGATCCCAGGATGGGCCCCTCCCAGGACAAAAGGGGGTGGTGATGGATGGAGCATCTGAATCAATCAAACACTCACACCCAGTCAAAAGATCTGGGTATAATCCATCACCGTTCTTTAGCCCACTCTGCTACCTCAGTTCAGACATGGCTATATGCAAATCAGTCTGACCCTGTGCCTCATGGGAACAGTCCAGCCCGAACTGCCAAGCCATGTCTTCCCTGGACCGGAAATAAGCTTCCGAGGACCGGCCTCTAGCATTCCAGCCGTCTTCATCCCGGCTTTCTTGAATCCAGTGGCAAAGTGAGCAAGGGACTCACGTCTGAGCATACCCTGCCACACTCATGGCGGCCAAAAGCTGTACAAAAGGGGGTGGTGATGGACGGAGCATCTGAATCAATCAAACACTCACACCCAGTCAAAAGATCTGGGTTTAATCCATCACCGTTCTTTATCCCACTCTACCACCCCAGTTCAGACATGGCTATATGCAAATTAGTCTGACCCTGTGTCTCATGGGAACAGTCCAGCCCGAACTGCCAAGCCATGTCTTACCTGGACCGGAAACAAGCTTCCGAGGATCGGCCTCTGGCATTCCAGCCGCCTTCAGCCCGGCTTGCTTGAGTCCAGTGGCAAAGTGAGCAAGGGACTCACGTGACGTCTGAGCATACCCTGCCACACTCATGGCGGCCAAAAGCGGTACAAAAGGGGGTGGTGATGGACGGAGCATGTAAATCAATCAAACACTCACACCCAGTCAAAAGATCTTGGTTTAACCCCTTTACTGCTAAGGCATTATTTGAATTCTCCTTTAATTTCCATTGAAATCAATGGAAAGTCCATGACGAGTTACCCTTGTCATTAGCAGCCAAGAGGTTAATCGATCACCGTTCTTTAGCCCACTCTGACACCCCAGTTCAGACATGGCTATATGCAAATCAGTCTGACCCTGTGCCTCATGGGAACAGTCCAGCCCGAACTGCCAAGCCATGTCTTCCCTGGACCGGAAACAAGCTTCCGAGGACCGGCCTCTGGCATTCCAGCCGTCTTCAGCTCGGCTTGCTTGAATCCAGTGGCAAAGTGAGCAAGGGACTCACATCTGAGCATACCCTGCCACACTCATGGCGGCCAAAAGCGGTACAAAAGGGGGTGGTGATGGATGGAGCATGTGAATCAATCAAACATCACACCCAGTCAAAATATCTGGGTTTAATCCATCACCGTTCTTTAGCCCACTCTGCCACTCCAGTTAAGAGATGGCTATATGCAAATCAGTCTGACCCTGTGCCTCATGGGAACAGTCCAGCCCGAACTGCCAAGCCATGTCTTCCCTGGACCTGAAACAAGCTTAGTTCGGGCTGGACTGTTCCCATGAGGCACATGGTCGAGGCTGATTTGCATATAGCCATTGTCTGACCTAGGGTGGTGTGGAGTGCAAAAAAACGATGGATTTAGGCCCAGATCTATGTACTGGGGTGAATGTAAGACATTGTTCTGCATTCTGTCCATCAACTGTGCTTTTTGCAATTTTCACCCCGAGTGGGCTGGGTATGCTCAGACGTGAGTCCCAGGCTCTCCACATCACTGGAGTCAAGCTATCCAGGCTGAAGAAGGCTGATAGCCAGAAACCGGTCCTTGGATGCTTGATTCCGGTCTAGGAAAGACATGAGTTGGTAGTTCGGGCTGGACTGTTCCCATGAGGTGCAGGATCGAGGCTGATTTGCATATAGCCATTGTCTGACCTAGGGTGGTGTGGAGTGCAAAAAAACGATGGATTTAGGCCCCTAATCTTTGTACTGGGGTGAATGTAAGACATTGTTCTGCATTCTGTCCATCAACTGTGCTTTTTTAAATTTTCACCCCGAGTGGGCTGGGTATGCTCAGACGTGATTCCCAGGCTCTCCACATCACTGGAGTCAAGCTATCCAGGCAGAAGAAGGCTGATAGCCAGAAACCGGTCCTTGGATGCTTGATTCCGGTCTAGGAAAGACATGACTTGGTAGTTTGGGCTGGACTGTTCCCTTGAGGCACAGGGTCGAGGCTGATTTGCATATAGCCATTGTCTGACCTAGGGTGGTGTGGAGTGCAAAAAAACGATGGATTTAGGCCCAGATCTATGTACTGGGGTGAATGTAAGACATTGTTCTGCATTCTGTCCATCAACTGTGCTTTTTGCAATTTTCACCCAGAGTGGGCTGGGTATGCTCAGACGTGAGTCCCAGGCTCTCCACATCACTGGAGTCAAGCTATCCAGGCTGAAGAAGGCTGATAGCCAGAAACCGGTCCTTGGATGCTTGATTCCGGTCTAGGAAAGACATGGCTTGGTAGTTCGGGCTGGACTGTTCCCATGAGGCGCAGGGTCGAGGCTGATTTGCATATAGCCATTGTCTGACCTAGGGTGGTGTGAAGTGCAAAAAAACGATGGATTTAGGCCCAGATCTTTGTACTGGGGTGAATGTAAGAAATTGTTCTGCATTCTGTCCATCAACTGTGCTTTTTGAAATTTTCACCCCGAGTGGGCTGGGTATGCTCAGATGTGAGTCCCAGGCTCTCCACATCACTGGAGTCAAGCTATCCAGGCGGAAGAAGGCTGATAGCCAGAAACCGGTCCTTGGATGCTTGATTCCGGTCTAGGAAAGACATGACTTGGTAGTTCGGGCTGGACTGTTCCCTTGAGGCACAGGGTCGAGGCTGATTTGCATATAGCCATTGTCTGACCTAGGGTGGTGTGGAGTGCAAAAAAACGATGGATTTAGGCCCATATCTTTGTACTGGGGTGAATGTAAGACATTGTTCTGCATTCGGTCCATCAACTGTGCTTTTTGCAGTTTTCAACCAGAGTGGGCTGGGTATGCTCAGACGTGAGTCCCAGGCTCTCCACATCACTGGAGTCAAGCTATCCAGGCTGAATAAGGCTGATAGCCAGAAACCGGTCCTTGGATGCTTGATTCCGGTCTAGGAAATACATGACTTGGTAGTTCGGGCTGGACTGTTCCCTTGAGGCACCGGGTCGAGGCTGATTTGCATATAGCCATTGTCTGACCTAGGGTGGTATGGAGTGCAAATAATCGATGGATTTAGGCCCAGATCTTTGTACTGGGGTGAATGTAAGACATTGTTCTGCATTCTGTCCATCAACTGCGCTTTTTGCAGTTTTCACCCCAAGTGGGCTGGGTATGTTCAGACGTGAGTCCCAGGCTCTCCACATCACTGGAGTCAAGCTATCCAGGCTGAAGAAGGCTGATAGCCAGAAACCGGTCCTTGGATGCTTGATTCCGGTCTAGGAAAGACATGGCTTGGTAGTTCGGGCTGGACTGTTCCCATGAGACACAGGGTCGAGGTTGATTTGCATATAGCCATTGTCTGACCTAGGGTGGTGTGGAGTGCAAAAAAACGATGGATTTAGGCCCATGTCTTTGTACTGGGGTGAATGTAAGACATTGTTCTGCATTCTGTCCATCAACTGTGCTTTTTGCAACCTCCAAGGACAACAGGCAGGTGCAGGCAGAGGGGTAGGAGAGGGGATAAGTCACTGAGGGAGGGAGAGGGGCAGGAGCACCTACACCACCCACGCAAGTCCGCTGGGGGAGTCCACAGGGGAACTCTCATCTTCTTTAGAGGCCAGCAAACCCCTTCAGTGGAGACAAGGCTGCAACACCGTCGCGGCCACAGAAGAGCAGGAGGGTCCAGACTGGGCTGGATCAGGAGGCTACACTGCAATTGAAGCTCGGCCCGGACACACCTGGGGTAGGAGGCCCTCCGGCGATAGATCCCAGGGAAGTGGTAGATGAGCAGCACTGGGGGTCCAATGGGCCAGCAGCCTTGGCGAATCACAGTGGGTAAAGAGAAGCAGTGGGTCAGCGTCCAATTCGCAGTGCTCAGGTCACCTCCAGAGCAGGCAGTCTGCGCACAGGGGGGCTTTTCACAACACAGTCCCAGCCCCCCCTGCCACCACCGTTCACCAGATCACTGGCCTGTCGTGCACCACACCCCCAATCATGCAGCCTTGAGGGTATATATCAGGCCTCAGCCACCACCACCCCGGGCTTCCTGTTGTCCGGAAATTGCAGCGGGTACCGCAGCAGCGCCGCAGGGGAGTTGGGGTGTCGCCTCAAATGGCTCCCGCCATCTCCGGCAATGGTTCCAGCCCCCGCTCAGGCAGGGCAGCTCGGCGCCAGCATGCAGGGATCCGCACCAACGGCTGCAGATGTAGAGGTCCAGCGGGGTGGGGGAAGGACGGCACTTCGGGCATCTCAAAAGGGGGGTCCACAATCCACCGCCAGTCACCACAGCCTCGGGGTCACCTCTACCAGGTCGAAAGGCCAGGAGAGGCCGCAGCAGCACGGGCCGCGGAATGCAGGGATCCCGGTTCAGCACAAGGAGGCTGCCATGTTGGAAGAGGGCACCCAGCAGGCAGGCCGGTCTCGATTAAAAATACCAGATTGCAGGGCTCCCCACGGCCAGGATCAAAGCAGCGGCAGCAGGAGTCAGAGCAGGATGGGTCCTGAAACAGGCGTATTGCGAATGGATGCAGAGGGGTCCGAAAGCGCACTCTAAGTGCGGCCTCCATCTTGCCGCGCGAAGCCACGCCCCTGTAGTATAATTATATGTGTACTTTTATATGCTAATTAATTGATTTCACTATAAATTATTAATATACATTGTATAATGTGAAACATAATTTTGTATGTTTGTGGAAATATATTTTATGTAACTTTTACTTATATGTAAATGTATGTTCATTATAATTTTAGGATTGGGAAAAGTTAATGTGAGTTTATCAAACTTCAACATTTTGTCTTCTATTACTTAGCTTGGAGTTTGAATACTAGTTGTGAACCCTCCGAAAGTCAACCTGAACCATCCAAAGTTCAACACTCGTTCGCTATTGTGCGGGTTGAAAGTTCAGCACTTAGAGTGCTCTTGCTTATGTTGGAGTGGGAATAGTAAATCTGACCCCTCCAAAGTACAATACTTCCCTACTGTTGCTTACGTTTGGAATGGGAATAGTTAATGTCGTACCTTTAAAGTCCAACACTTTCCCTACTGTTGGTTAGTACCTCAGGTGAGATTTTGGCACCCTGTATGCATGAATTCAAGTCACCTTAATATATGGAAGTCTTTGTGTGTTGATTCATTTTACAAATTATTTCTGTACTCTATTACCAGTTCTCTTTAAACACCCAATTAGGTCTCTCAAACTGCGACCTTTCGAGGATGTGCCTAAAGTGTTGTTTTAGAGTTTCAAGACCAACTGACCCTGTCTCCAAACTGGGAAACAAGTCCCCACATACAGTAGTTCAGCGGGCTAAATGTGCTTCAAAGTTACGTGCTGGACAATGATCTCAGGGTTTTAAGCTAGATAGACTGTTTGCACTATCAGCTCATCACCAAAGTGAACTTTTCTATAATTCAATTCAATTCAATAATCTTTATTCGGATATAAACTATCCATTAAAGCACAGGTAAAAAAATACCAGCAACATACAGTTTTCGTTGGGAATACAATATAAATAAATAAAAGGAGAATATCGGATTACAAGGGCTATGATTAAAACAATATGTGCAAAATAAGACTATCATAGAAAAAGAGTTAAAAACTGACGAAAGGCAACAGGATAATATTGAGCGCGTTCAGAGGATTTGAAAAACAAATAAATAGCAGCAGATTACGATAAAGTGAAGTTGGTCATGTGCAATTTAGCAGCATAATATATGTGCAGTTAAAATTGATCTTCTGGGGTGATCCCCTAAAAGACATGTAACAGCAGATCATAACAAAGCACAGTTAATTGTGAACATTTTTAGCAGCATAATATAGAGTACAATTAAATTTGATATTTTACAATAGTCCAATCTACAAATACCAATTTTGTTTGGTGTACCCTGCTAAAAATCGAGGTAGGTTCATACAAAAGACAATGGCGCATGATTCCAAACGCATTTACAGAGTGCTCACAGAGGCACGTGAGTGAATAGCCACTCACAAAAAGGAGCTGAAGCGAAAAATCTAATCGTCCCTCTGAAGTCTAAGAAATTCCAGATAAACTAATCTATAGTTAATATTTGCAATTGCCTTAAAATAGGGTATCAGATATTGATTTGTGTATTTTTGATAAAAATTACAAAAGAATAAAAAATGTAGCATCGTTTGATTTCTATGGGTGCCAAAGGGACAGGGCGTTTGTTCAAGGTTACTGTTAAATCCCAAAGAAAAGCAAAGTGAGTATTTTAAAGTGCCGTCACTGAGGCGGAAAAACAAGCTTATCTCCCATCGACTTCAGTTCTTCAAAAGATATTTAGAGGGCATTTGGGTTAGAGGGCTGTCGGCCTCCACTAGCGACATGTACTTGACAACCGACGATTTTGGAAGCTGTGTAACATGTCTTGCATTATTGTATGAATCATATAGTACATCCATAAGGTCCTTTTTACTTATTCCGTCTTAGCCCAAAGGATTCAAAAAGACATGCTTCAGATTCACGCTGCTTAAGCTTTTTCTAACAGCGGAAAGCCAGGGTATACTCCCTCCCACATCACAGTTGAGGCAGTCATCTATAATTTCACTTGTTAAGGTAGCTGCCGGATTTTGCCACACTTTTAGCCAAAATATAGCTGGGCGAGACCTTATAAAATCTTCTATATAAAACAAGTTTAATTCCTTATGACACACAAAGTTTGGTGAGGAAATTTGGGCCACCAAGAGTTTTCGACAGAATCTGTTTTCCTCTCTTTGGATTCCACTACAATTTATAAAACCCTAAACTTCTGCGCCATAGGTGGCGGTGGGGATACACTGTGTTTTATAAATTTTGGTTATAAATAAGACTACCTCTGCATGTTTGGGTTGGGGGAGACTCAAAATCGAGTTTGTCACTTTCATACATTTTCCTCTACTGTGGGCAGCATAAGCCGCCCAGGATCCCGTATCAGAAAATACTAATCCCAGATATGGGAAAGTGCGTGTGCATGCTAAGTGTTCAGGACCTGAGGTTATTGAAAGATACCTTCAGATTATAGAATACTCAAAAATGCAACTGCACTCATGAACGTCATTTAGGCATCACAGCGATGACCCCAGGCCTCCCCTTTGCTACCCCTACCACTGCCTTTTTGCGACCCGAGGCCTCAGAGGTTGCAAATTCAGTGCCAGGAACACAGGGGCAGCTGGGGTTCCACTCTATTTATTTTCTGTCAATTATTTATTACCATATTAATGAATAAATAAATATTTTATTCACTAATAGTGTAATAAAATGGAGTAGATTAAGCTGAAATATGCACTCCCATGGCAGCTAAGATAAGTAAAAAATGCTTTTACATTGTGTGCATACTTGCGGGTGAGAGGGTGTTTATGTGTGAGAGATCATGTATGTGTGAATTTGTGTGTATGTGTAAGTATATGTGCGTGAGTGAAAGTGGAGGTCAAAGGGTATGTGATGTTACTTATACTACCCCTGGTTTTTCAGTGAGTTGACATCCATGACTGCACTCTTACCAATGAGATTGTTCCAGTCTCTAGACTACAAAGAATTACCCCACTGGGTTTTTGTGGTTTCTCCAGTTCTTTTGTCTCCAGGGGGAGACTTGGGAAACTCTCCTCTCTGACAGCAAATCTCTAGATTAACAATTGTGTGCATTAGTGTGAGGCTCCTTATATACGGGAGACCCTCCATATGATGACCACCTCTCGGCATTGAGGGATTTGAAGTCCCTCATTTAAAAACACAGATTTCCTGAAACAAATGTTAGTTAACTTACTCTCTAGGTATTTTCTAACAAACTGTTAAGTGGGCAAAAATTAGACAAACAAATACGACCAGTATCGGCGTTCTAATTGTGGCAATGGCGCCAACATCTGAGCCACTTTAGTGACAATAGCACCAACATCTTAGCCACTACTTACCACCAGCATTTTGCGAGCACTTCTTGGTTGCCACAGGCGAGATTCTGTGCCTACAGCGGTTTCACTGATTTTATCAAAATGGTCCTAGAGAGGCCACGGGTCGCTGGAGCTGTCACAGTTAATGCAGCAGAAAATGGGCAAAAATGTCATCAGTACTAGCAATGTCTCTAATATAATCATCAAGTTCTTCTGGAGATTGCCCTATTGATGTACTCATTTCTGATCTCTGTGATTCTTCACTAATCTCACCTGTCTTCTGCATTATTCGTGAAGCTGCTTTCTGATTTCCCATCTGCAAAACTCTCCCAGTAATCATTCACTGACTTCTACTTGGTGTTTCTAGACTCTTTTCAGTAATACGTATTAATGGCTCTATTGCACCTTCCATGGTGAAATTCATTCTAATCCACATCTACACACTACTCTCATGGGTTTTAGTACTTTCTGGTGTGGATAATGTTCCCTGATCTCTCGTATTCTCTCTCGTCTCATGTAATGAATGGATTTCTCCTACAGTTCCAGTTGGAACTGTTATTGCATGGGTCTGCAGAATTCCTCGCCCTATCTGATAAAGAGGAACCACGAGGCCAATAGTTACAGGAACTGATAATGCATCAGGTCTGTTTTTCATAACTACATTTGAAAATGTTGCTCTTCCTTGTGTTCTGCTACCATTACTGAATACATTTGGGCTCCCAAAGCAACATCTTTTCTCCATAACCTTTTCTGAGAAACCCATTTGGCCTGTGCATATCGATTCAATGTATTTCTATCTCTCCCCTGACATTTCTCTTTTTCTCTTTATTGGGCTTTGTGTTCCTATTCTTCAAGGGATTTCTATTGTAGAGGTCTAGGACTAGGTTTCAGACCATTAATCTGTCTCCTCAAAGTTCTAAAATCCTTACATTAAATGTACCGTACTGTGGAAATGCTCAGGGCCCATTCTTTTCAGTATATTTTGTCCAATTCTCTAACCAGGTAAAAGTGTGATATCCTCTCTCTAATGATATCTGCAAAGCAGGTGCACCTCCCGGAGCCACCACAGGAACTCCTTCCCTAGTTGATATAAGCTCTTCCTTGCTTATCAAAGCTTTTAATAACTTAAAGAATTTCATGTTTTGTTTACTTTAATTCAATCAGTTTTTAAACCTCTAAACTCTCTTCCGTATTATTGTTTCTACCTCTAATCACTGTTAGTTCTCACCCACCAGTACAAGCACAGCTTCACACCAACCACCAATTCCAGCGCTGCACTTGTATGACATCAGTCTAACTCCTCACTGCAACTGACCCTCCCTTCACAAACTGTTTGTTGTCTTTTTCTCTTTCGTCCTTTTAAAACAAAATTTCACAGAAAAACAAATACAACACAAAACAACTTTGTCTGATCCACTGTAAAACACAAAAGCGCCAAATAATTAAGTTCAGTATATTTAATGTCATATACTTGAAACAGATCAAAATTAATTAGACAAAAGGAAGGTACAAAGGTTGCTGAAAGGAAGAGAGAAGAATGGGTGTGCTTGTGATGGGTAGGGAAAAGTGAATAGTCACAAATATTCAGAGATCGTACATTTTTACTGCTTTGGCAACGGACTGGTAAGGAGACCAGAACACAAAGGCCTTTCTCAAACAAATCATTTATAACCTTTTTTATATACTTTTTGTAAATGCATAAATGCAACATCAAGCAAAGGGGATGGGAAGTAATACAGGCTGTTAGTGGGTGGGGTTCGTCGACATTTCGACTCAGCTTGTGCATAGAGGGGGACTTAAACCTCCGCAGCAAGTCTTCTTCAGGATGTAGAGAGGCGTAGGGAAACCTAATCCTGGTGCCACACAGGTATCTCAGGTACAACACTGAAGGTTGAGTCAGGGTTTTCCAATAAGTGTGAGCTGAAATCCTCTCATGAGGGCCCACCTTGTGAAGTGCTCACCGGTATTTAAAACCGTAAATTAGTTATTACATGGTCATCAGACAAATTAATGAATCGTCAACACCTTGAAAGAAAAACCGGGCATCGCACACCTTGTAGAATCCCTTCTGCCAAGTCCAAGTGCAGCAGAAAGCTGGGCAAACATTTAATCTCACTACAGCCTCTTCAATACTACTGCTGGGCCCATAACATAACTTACTTTTTCATTAAAAATACACCTTTGTTAATGATCAGATACTGGTCCTCCAATAGATCTTTCATGTGAGCTAACAAGGTCTCAGATATTTAAAGAACGTTAACAATTACTTAGGAGGACCTAGAATAAAGACATTTCAAATTCATGCCAATTTCATCACCATCTCACAGTTGTCACCAGTTATCATAAACCTTAAGACAAGAAAGTTAATCTTCAAGAATGACTCAAATACAATAAAGTTTTCTCATGGAAATCATTTAACTAAAGCCTCATTATGACTGGTCAGAAACATGTAATCACATTTCATAATCGGATTTAATAACAATCAATTAGTACAATTTGCCACACAATGTCATTCAGGTTCAGTAAGAAGAAAAACATTTGTTTGTCGCCTAGGAAAGGAATGAGAGAGAGAAACATGGGAATAAATTGAGTTTCAGCATTTAGATAATACAAACCAGGTATGCAGAAATGAAGCACAATGTGCCACAGAAAGGAGTCAGTTAACCCTTCAGCCAAAAGGTTATTTTCTGCTCACTTTACCAGCAGGCAAAGTGCAGGCTCCAGATCAGTCAGGAAAAGTTAAGTACAATGGTTTGGTATTGAAGGGAAATCAGAGTTCAATCCGACAGGATGCCAGGCAAGGAAATTGAGAATGACAGCCAGCGCGACTCCTCATTCAAGGGGCAATTATACTTCCAAAAGTTCATGGTTTACACCCACAAATGCTCCTTTCCATCATACCATATGGTTTCCATTGGTAGTCCACAGTGGGCTGCTCATGGTGTTATCAATACCTCACTAAAAAATCAGAAAGCATTAAGTAATCCTTTTGCAAATTCATCAAATGTATTAATTTATTATTTCCATCCTTGCCTCTGAAGTAAGAAACATCACTTTGCTCACAGACTGTCCGTTCCTAGATGCTCTTTCTGGGTTTGTAATTTTATCAATACATTTGTCAAAAGTGTTGCTGAATCAAAAGTGAGTCCATTGTTCTAGAGCACAGGAAAGAAACTTCACGAAAAGTCCTCACAGCATCTGAAAGTGACTACTTCAGCTAGAGTCTGACTTTTGAGCAAGGAAAGAAAAGCGTCAGAGGCCTACATGAAATTCTCTGAATGTTTGCCACATTACGATTAATATAAAACACACATAATAATTGCATTTCAAGTTTTCTTAATTACTTCCATCATTCTTCTTCTTTTAGAGGTTACATGTCAATATTAGGCATTACTTCAAAAATCTTTTTGCATGTTTATCATTTTCAAAATAAAATATATACATTCCATTCTAAAGAACACGTTTGTATCACACAATATTAGAATAAACTGCAAGCTTTCATACTATCAGTCATTACTAAATTAAGCATTTTAATCCTTTCTGGTGCTTTATTATGTAGATATTGTTTAACTTTGACACATTTTAGAAGTTATCATCACCCCATTTTCTTTGTTAATTAAGTGTAATTTCTTAAATCGCGTGATCACATGCACAGGTAAATAATATCTGTTTCTCTTTTTGTTTACGTTTTCACATTTACATGTTTTTAAACACTTCTGCATGCTTTTACGATGCAGGATGAAATCTCACGTTTTTCGATTCAGTCAATTTACATATTTTCATTAAGAATTCATTATTGTAAATCTCTTTTACTGGTGAGAGTTGATAGAGGCAATCATAATTGAACTTTTACGCTTCATCACAGTCCTCCAATTAGCAGAAAGATTCCACAGGTCCTTTCCTAGTTTATATGCCTGTCCCATTGATGATGAGGGATAAGGTAGTAAACTGATATATAATGTCATGTAGTTACATGGATCAAATCTGTTGTAGTCAGAGGGCAGGGTCTTCATACAAGTGTCTGTATAAACTCAGGTAAAAGGTAAGCATTTTATTTCATGTTTCGCCATTAGGTTACAGCAACAGTAGGCATGTATGATAAGGGTTCCAGCCTCTCTCCAATTGTCCCTATCTCCTAGCAAACACTCCACAACACCCACCAACATTCTATCACACCATCCACTCTCAGCATTGCAGACACCAGCTCAGACTTACAAGGAACATGAACACACAGCATACTAACCACCTACCATTTTGCAAATAACAAACAAAGAACAGCCATTCCCTTGTGTAGGAAAATGCCCCTTTCTGCATGGTCACTCCCATTTTTGTGCTAGACCTTTCTGTTGGGTTTTGTGCTCTGCACATAGGGGCACTGCTTGCCTGACCCTAAGGTATGACGATATTGACTACAATCCTGATTTGCATATTTAACTTACCTAGATACAAAAGTGTACTAAGGGCATATCAGTTAAATGTCACTGGTGAACTGCAGCACATATTGTGCCAGCACTAAAGTGACAATGCAAAGCATGTCTACAGGCCTGTCCTTTAACATGAGTAGGCAGTTTTATAAATACCACTTCGACCTGTCAACAAAACCTTTTGCCAGGCTTGAACCTTATTTTTTTATACTTATAAGTCACCCCAATGGTAGACACTAAATACACATAGGGCAGAGTGCATGGTATTCATAAAGTAGAACATGAATACTCTATGTTGTACATGTCCTGGCAGTGAAAAACTTCCACAGTCATTTGGCAAGGCTGGTGTTCACATAGAAAAGCACTGGGTTATATCATAGAACTTTATAATGCTTAACTTCAGTTTGAAAGTAGATAGAAAAATGACTCATTTTAATAATAATTTAAAATCCAACTTAATGGGCAAGTAAGATTTTATATTACTATTCTGATAATGACACTTTAAAAAAGGTATAATTTTCCTGTCCAAGCCAAATGTGCCTTTCTGCCGATCTTCAGTTTCACCTGAGTTTTAATGGCTCCCCTGCGGTGAAATGTGGTTGAGTGTAGGGAGATCTTTTTCTACCTCATTGGATGGCAATTTGCGCTGTTCCCAGAAACGTATTGAATGTCAAAGGCTGCCTAACCTGTCGCAGACAAATGCAGCTTACATCTGGGCCTAGGCCTTCTATTTTGCTGCTAGTGAGCCAGGCACCAATTCCAGTTTGAGAGGGGCTGCTACAAGAACTGGTTGTGAGTGACCGAAATGTGCAACAAATACAAAATAGAGAGAAGCACTCAAGATTTTGTATAGTTCTTGAACACGCCATCCAGAAACAATTCATTGAATTTCTAACTTTGTTATTTTGTGGCAACATAATATTTCTTATTCAGTCTATCAAATAAGTTGTAATCACCATCTGTTGTAAGAATAATCTGATATTAGTCTTCAGTTAATATCTTCTTAACTCAATGTGTGTATCCAGCCAATGCATTTTCTCTCTTAGAAAGTATTTCATCTGGGCTGCAAAGAAACACAGCCAAAAATATTTACAATTACAAACAACCAAATCTACAATACACAAATCAGTTATACGTACAACATCTATCAATAGTGGGTGTTGGAACCAGGACTACCAGCCCAGCTAGGGTAGCATAACACAGAGCAAAGACAATCAGTCCTGAAGGCTTTAGACGTACTTGTGTATTACTCATTACAATATCCCAGTGCAAACCCACCAAAAATGACACCACACCATCTGCGTTGAATAGAAAATATTGAGGCTTTATCTCTTTGTGGTAGAAATCAAGGATAAATAAAATACATTTCATTTAATAATTTGGGTTTTTAAACATTTCCATTTGTGTAAAAATGCAGTAATCAAATAAGACCTTACACTTCCTCAATAGATCAGACATATGGCTTCCACTTCAGATTTCTGTGACAGTCTTTCAGTCAAGTTAAGCTCTTGCTCGGAGGGAAAACATGGCGGCCGCTAGTTAGAGCGGTGCGCTCGTCTTTGGCGGAGCTCCGAGCGTGATGAGTTAGTAAGCATTGGTCATTGCCTTCTGTGTGCGCAAGCAGAGGAAGCAAGCAGAGGAAGCAGGGGAAGAAGATCTCGGAACCTTACCAGCACGTTCACTATCTGAACGGTATCTGAGAGGGTGTTGTAGCAGGCTCCACTGCAGCAGGCTCCGTCGGCTCCGTAACAAGGGAAAGTGAAAGGAGAGGGCGCAGCTGCAGGCGGCTGACCCGCGGTGATTAAGAGCGGCGCGGGAAGCTTGGGAGCGGCGGATCACTGGCCTGAGCTGCAGGAGATCGAGATACAGAACGGTGCAGTTGGATTTCACTAGGACTGCCCATTTAGAGGTTTGGAGCGGGTTCCGGGGGTTTTTTGACTGAGAGGTGAGAGGGAGAGGGAGAGGGGAAAGGCGAGTGGAGTTTTCCGGTCCCAAGCTCCAGGAAATCTGAGCTGTGCTGGGGGTGTGCTGCAGCCGGTTGAGCTGCAGGGGCGCTGACAGGGGAGATCTTGGCCCTTAGACCAGGGCAGCAGGGACAAGGCTGTTGAAAATCAAAATTCGAAAAAGGCAGACACTCCTATTGAGAGGGGAGAAAAAAAAAAGGGAAAGGATAAAAAAAAAAAACCAAAAAAAAAAAAAAAAAACAATTTAAAAAAATCTAATAAAATCTAACAAATCTAACAAAGTTAGTCATACTGCCTGAGTTGAGACGCCTCATATACACGGAGAATAGTATCAGTGCTGCATTAAAAAACGAGTCTGAATAGAACTGCCAATGTGTTGGGGGGAGCCCTTTCTCCCCGCACCTTACCGCTGGGGTGACGCAGCTGTGGAGCTCCGAAGAAGCAGAAGGGCAGCGGTGCACAGCATATCAACAAAAAAAGCTGCAATAGCCACTTGGGGTGGTAAGGGGGACCTGCAGAAGGAGAGGGTGTTATCCGCTCTGGAAGGTGAGATACAGCCTGTTTGCAGTCAGAACCTCGTAGACACACAGGGATATAATTCCTTGCAGAATCCAGGCCCTGCATCTGAATTCTTTAGATTCAACGCACAAAAAAACTCTACCTCTACCTCTACCTCTACCTCTACCTCTAGCCAGTTTGTGAAGGACAATACACATATAAATTCCGTCAGAACCCTGGGGAAACGGAAAGCAAGGGGGAAGGGAAAGGGTAGCAATAAAAATAAGGAATTAGTGGAATTAGTGGTCGCTTCAGGTGCTAGTGAGACAGCCCAAGCACAGGGAACTGAAAAAAGCCCAGCGGGGGAGCCCCTCAAAGATTCTGAGTTTGAGATTAGCTACGAGGCTGCAACTGATACGTTTAACCTCCCTGTCTTAAGGTCAGCGAAGAGGGGTAAGGAACATCAGCTGCGGTATATCGCCCCAAAAGAGCTGCCACATAAGGCCACTCTGATTAAGGGGGGCTCCAAAACAAAAACTAGTAAAAGTTCCCGAATCACACCCTCACTGAAGTCTTATTTTAAGGTCCTACCCCAGATCTTAAATATAAATCAGGAGGCTCAAAAACCTCATTGTACCCAGACTGCACTCTCATTAGTGGAAGAGGCTACACATATAACCACTGTTATATCTCCTACACCTCCCATAGCTATACTTGCTAATCTGGGAGATAAGGGAGGGAAATTGGTAGGTGAAGAAGAGTTAGCCGGGGGCATAGAGATGGGGGATCCAGCAGAAGCAACCGCAACCTCTCCTCCAGATCAGCAAGCCCCCACTGTAGCAGCGGGAAGTAACACAAATGACTTGGATCAATGCAGCGGGGGTTGCGAAGATAACGGCAGTGAAGATACCATTCAAGCGATACTTCTCAGTATGAGGAAAGAGATCAGAAACGGATTTGAGGAATCAAAGAGATGTTTTGAGGAGTCCAGACTCACTCAGTCAGAGATCCGGACAATGTGTGAAAATTTGGAGTCCAAGGTGGATGGTCTCTCGCTAAGAACTGGGGGATTAGAGAACAGTGTTGAAGAACTGAAGGCAAAACTGGAGCTTGCCGAGGGAAAGATTCAGTCACTAAGAAGAGAAGGCAATACAGTCAAAGAGAGGGTTGAGTCTCTAGAAAATTTCTCCAGAAGAAACAACTTAAGGCTTCTTAAAATTCCGGAGGGAAAAGAAGGAGGAGATTTAAAGAACTTTGTCGCAACTATATTAAAGGACTCTTTAAATATGGATGAACCTTTGTCTGAGATAGAAACAGACATTCAAAGGGTACACCGAGATCCGTTCCGCCTTAAACAAGGTAGAGATAAACCAAGGAAGATACTGGTAAATTTCTTAACATACTCCCTGAAAGAAAGGATTTTGACTTTACCCTTGAAAGCTAAGACCTTGAAAACCCTAGATTTCTCTTTTGAAGTGAGATCAGATTTGTCCAAAACAACACTGGATAGACAGTGGGAACTAGGTCAACGGATGGATAAATTCAGAAGCCTAGGAGCTACTGTCCAAATGAGATTCCCCGCCTTTCTAAGGGTAATGTACAATAATAAAATGTACAATGTCAAGTCTCCCTTTGAAGCTGATGAGTTACTTGTGACTATCAGCGAACACGCGAATCCTCCGGAACAGGGGTGAATAATAAATAATTAAATAATAGAGCAATCTGTTCAAGGAGTTAAGAAAGGGGGGTAAAGGAAAAGGAAAAAAAAAAAAGAGTAATAAAGGGAAAAAAAATAAAAATAAAAAATAAAAAAAAATAGATTAAAAATAGGAAAAAATAGGAAATGAATAAAAACTCATGAAGGGGAAAGAGGGAAGGAAAAGGAAGGAAAAAGGAGGACAAAAAAAAAAAAAAAAAAAGGTGGGAAGAAGGGAAATGAAAAGGTGAAGGATAAATGGGAAAAAAAAAAAAAAAAAAAAGAGGAAAAAATGATAGGATGGAAGGAGGAAAGAAAAGGGAAGGAAAAAAAAAAAAAAAAGGGAAAGACACAAAAGTATGTGTATACTTATGGGACGTTATATAGTTTCGTTATTAAAAACATAAGAAAACTAAACATTAGGACGTGATAATCAAGTATTAGTTTATTAAACATGGAATCTCACACAGAACTTATACTCCTAACATACTTATCCCCAATAGTCAGGGGGTAAAAGCGTACTGGGTCTTACTTCTAGCTCCCACACTACAGCTCTAAATCACTCTTGGCCACCTAAGCATCTTTAATACTATAATCACCTTACAAAAGTTCTAAAATAGGGCTTTATGAGTCATCACTGCCTTCATCTTAAATATAGTGACCAATAATATAGATAATAGGGCATGGAGCAGGAAAACACCAGAGACGACAAGCTGGCAACACATCAAGCCAGAGTAAGTTGGGGGGGGTTTTCCAGGGGAGGGGGGGGTGGGAAGGCAAAATATAAAAGTCCTCATAAACCGAATTTTAAAATCATAATCATAAAGGATATAGATCCATCAGTATTTCAAAGCGGCTGCTTGGTCAAAATAGTAAGAGTTACAATTAACATCAGGCATTTTTGCAAAAAAAAGTATCAGAGGAGAAGGGAGGGCAACTCCCTTACATATTAATGTCGGACATCAAATTTTTATCCTGGAACGTAAATGGTCTGCGTGTCAGGGCTAGAAGAAATAGAATTTTACAGTACCTACGGGACTCACCCGCGCAGATCATTGCGATCCAGGAAACGCATTTGAACAAACAAGAGATCACAGACATACTTAAGAAGCTCAAATGGGTTGACATATTCATAACTACAGATCACAACACTAGCATTCGTGGTATAGCCATAATCTTTAAAAAAGCAGCAAGGGCCCAGATCACGAGCTGGGAAACAGATTTAAGCAGCAGGTGGCTGATAGTTAAAGCTCAATTGCATTCGAAGGATGTTACCATTGTCAGTTATTACGGACCTAACCAGGACGACCCTTCTTACTTAAACATCCTGCAGAACCACTTGATTACTTGTTCCGATCCCATAATATGGGTGGGAGACTTTAATCTTGTCCTAGATCCAAAGCTAGACAAATCTCCCACTTCTAGAGCGGTCGTTCATAGTAATATGAGGGATACATTGCTCAGATGTATGTCGAACCTTGGCCTAATAGATCTATGGAGACAAAGGTCCGGCAAGGTTTTGGGAGTCTCTTACCACAACTATAAATACAGACATAAATCACGAATTGATTATGCTCTATTTAGTCGATCTATCAAAGACCTGGTTAAAAGTATAACATACCTCCCTCTTCACTTGTCAGACCATTCTGCCATCTTTTTCTCTGTAAAATTAGATCAGAAACCTACCCACCATTCCTGGTCTTTCGACCGTACAATTCTACTGGAGGAGGAGGAGAAAGAGTATTTGACGCAGGAAACAGCTTCCTTCCTAGACCAAAATTTAGGTTCTACCTCCGAGGTTATAGTATGGGAGGCTTGGAAGGCCTTCATCAGGGGGTGCATTACAGGGAGGGCCTCATACAGGAGAAAGAAATATGAAGAAGGAATAAGAAATATAGAGCAAGAATTAATTCTTTTAGAATCACTAGAATAGCTCCCCTCAGATAATCAAGAGGACAAAGCCGAATTAAAAGCCAAGCTAGACACACTATTGCAGGAGAGAATTAATAAAAGATGGCAGGCAAGTAAACTTGCACACTTTGAATATGGGGAATCTGCAGGGAAACTGTTGGCCTGGAAAATTAAAGCGGACCAATCAAGAAATTGTATTAAAGAAGTGAGGGTCGCTGGGGAAGCTAATAGTAGGTCAACAACCACAGCCATTGGAGAAGCTTTTAGGGAGTTCTTCCAGAACATATACACAGAGGATTCGAATGTCAATGAGGATGAAAGGAACGAATGGCTGAATAATATAATCCTCCCGGAACTGGAAAGTTCCCAAACAGAGAATATAGATAAGGAGATCACTGAATTAGAAGTCTATAACACCATTAAGCAACTATCACAGGGTAAAGCCGCGGGACCAGATGGCCTCCCTGGGGAATTATATAGGACACTCAATTCCACCCTTACCCCTGTCCTTACAAATCTTTTTAATGACATAATGATCAGAGGGCAGACACCACCAAGCTCCTGGGGGGAAGCCAATATAGCTTTAATATTAAAAACTGGCAAGGACCCAGCCGAATGTGGATCATACCGCCCAATCTCGCTTCTCAATAATGATTATAAGATCTTTACTTCAATTTTGGCTGCGAGATTGGGAAGTGAGATTGGTTCGATCATCCACCCTGATCAAAAGGGGTTTATCAGAGGTCGGCAATTGGCTGATTTAACCTATGATTTGGTGGGAGCCTCTGATATTGCCTCAACCTTCGGCCTACCCCTGGCTATCATGACCCTCGACGCCACTAAAGCGTTCGATAGGGTAAATTGGGCATACTTAAATTTAATAATGACCAAATTTCACTTGGGACCCAAATTTTGTAGGACTATAGGCTTACTATATAGCAACCCCAGAGCATCGCTACTAATAAACGGTACACGAACAGTTCCTTTTAAAATTAGCCGAGGAACAAGACAGGGTTGCCCCCTGTCCCCCCTTCTCTTTAATTTATATGTAGAACCGTTTGCACAATCCATTAGGGAGGATACCAACATCCCACATTTTAATTTTTCGGGCTGGGAAAAAAAGATTGGCCTCTATGCCGATGACATTCTCATATACACAACTGATCCTACATTGGCATTTCCCATCATTATAAAGAAAGCGGAAAATTTTGGGAAATTCTCTGGTTACGAAATCAATGCAGGAAAAACCGAGATTATGGTCTGGAACATTCACAATCCTCAACTTCCGACAAAATCCTCAATGAGGTACCTTGGTATCACAATAACTAAAGATCTGGATCACTTGGCTCAAAACAACTTAGCCCGTATTTCCCGAGAATCCCAAACTCTTATGAAAGCCTGGTCTTTTCTCCAGCTCAACATTTATGGGAGAACTAGCCTGATAAAAATGAGTATTCTCCCGAAATTCACTTTTATTTTTAATTCCATTCCATTAATTTTTGACACCAAGCAGCTTGCAAAATGCCAGCAAAACATTAACTCATTCATCTGGGGATATAAATCCAGCAGATTAGCTTGGAAAAAGCTGAGAAGGAGAAGAGAAAAAGGGGGGCTCGCTTTGCCAGACCTAGAATATTATGCCTGGGCATTTCATCTGACCCACTCTAGGATGTTACTTTAGCTCCCCTGGGAAAATGCAAATGGGCTTATGTACAAGGCAATGTTACTGGGTTCGGACCTTCCAGTGAATGGTTTTCTCTTCAAGTTCGGCCACCAGAAGTTTTTTAAAAAAATTAGACTAAAGACACTATTGAGTAGCTTAAAAGAATGGTCCCAAATAAAATCTAAGATCGGGATAGGACATCTATCCGAACACGCCCCAATTTGGGACCTACCTGGACTAGCACCACAGGAAGCCAACACAGTCAAAAGAGTCCTGCTGGATGCAGGGATCACAAAGTGGGGGGATCTGCTGATGGAAGGAACAATCTTGGGCTGGGATATCTTCAAGCTTAAAGTAACATCACCACTCTCCTGGATAGTATATCTACAAATAGGAAGTTGGATTCGAACTCAAACTAAGAAGAAAGGAATGATGGGACAGGAAAGCCCTCTCGAGAATATCCTAGTGGAAAGACCGGCGGGGAAAAAAGAAGTTGCGCTCTTCTATTGGCATATTATAGAGGATGGAGAGCGAGACTTTAACCTCCCGGAAAAACTTTGGGGTACTGAGGGAGAACCAGATAGGGGAGATATTTGGGAGGAATCTTTTATCCTCCTCTATAAAATCGTCAAGCCAGCATGGCTGAGGCGCAATCATTTCTTCACACTTCATAGAGCATATTACTCTCCTAAACGGTTGTCGAAATTTCAAACAGGGAAGTGTTGTAGTAAATGTTCCTTACCGGCAGCGTCAGACCTGCATATGTTCTGTGACTGTCCGAGTATCGCCACCTTTTGGCATGAAGTTAGAACAACACTCGAATCTATTCTTAGTGTCACTATCCCGTGGTCATGGTCTTTGGTCATCTTCGGATTAAATCATAACATCAAGGGATCAGAGAGAGATTTTCTGTTTTATGCCATCTTACTGGCTAGAAGAGAGATTTGCAAAAACTGGATTAACATAAATCCCCCAACGCATGCAGAGTGGCTGTCTTCATTATACGCAACCTCAAAGATGGACTTAATGAGAACATGCAGCCCTCGATCTCTTACATTTTGGCATCTTTTGATTGATTGGAGGAGGGATAGTTAGCCTACCCGGGGTATTTTTTTTTTTTTTTTCCCCCGGGTCCGATGATTAGGCCTAAAATCTCTCTGTCCAAAAGGGTGGTATCGTACAGCAACTGGACATCTGGCCGAACTGGTCTGAAGGGAGTACGTCTATTCAAGCTCTGCTGGAAGCATGGGGGCCGGCTCTCTGGGCACCTGGGGCTCAGCATTGGGCTCCTTGGTGCTATGGGGGGGACGGTCCTCGTGTCTGGGAGGCTAAGAGCACAGTTGGATCGACTTTATGGCTAATGAGGACAAAAAAAAAAAAAAAAAAACTGGTAATTACATCAAATATTACTGTATATTATATGGTAATACAGTCGAAGCATTCAAGGTTATATGGATTCCTGTTTTAGCAAGTCTGGCTTAGGTTCAGGAAGGCATTAATGAAATAACAAATTCACACTGGTTACTGAGCCAAGAATGCTGTATCTGAGGTCTGCTTCCCAAAAGGGGAGCTGCTTAGTTGGAACCCTCTGCTTAATTTCAAGAGAGTTAAGCCATTTGAGGAGGGATTGTTCACGGGGGCCTGGTTCTAATCAACCCGTCTACTGTATTGTCTTCCTCAGTCTGCTCCCCACTCCCCCTTTCCCAAATACCTCTGCGCTCGTCCAGCGCTAGTCTCGGGCAGTCCTGGAAGCAGATAGGTGAATTGCTCCCCCCCCTCTCGCTCAGGTCTGGCGTTTGTCTGAGGCGAGCCGAGCGGGTCTCCACCGAGCCGGGTGGGCACTTTCCGGAGGCTCCGTAGCACACAGGGCCTCCTCGTTCTTCCGCCTCTACACTTCGAAGCGATTACCCGACCTCACACAGGGCCGAGGCAGCCTCGGACCACGCAGGGTTTCTCCGGCTGGTCGGAAGGGGGAGGAGACGCGACGGGCGGGAGTCCGGTTGCCTTGCAACCCCGCCCAGCGTCTCTCCCTTCAAGCTGACGACGCCCACCGTTACCTCACACCTGGCGCGGAGGGGCCACAACGATTGCCTCACCAGATGTAACAGCACAGTACCTGGCAGGCCTCTCGCGCAGCCTCTTATACAGGCCACGCAAAGGTCAGAAAAGGAAGGGACGAGTCGCGGCTCTGTTAGGGGCGGCTTGTAGGCCTCACACCACACGTGCAGGAATAATTCTCTCTAGGAAAGCTCCTCAGCAACCCAAACCATTTCTCTAAGCCTCACCTCCATACAGGGTGATGGCAGGAGTCCTTCCTTCTCACGTTGCCTCAACAGCTCAAGATTCAACTCTCCCAGGTTTTGAGGGCCGAGGCCAGATTACTCGCCCCAGGACTGACGTAATTCAGTCCTCCCTTTGGTATAGCTACACTGAAGCTTAGTTCTAGTATTCTCCTCACAGGCAGGGCCAGATCCACAGAAAGGAGGGCAGCTCCCACAACCAACTCGCAGCCCCCAGGAACAGCCTAAGTCGCAATCCTCCTCCTCTGTGGCCTGAACTCCTGCCAGTCTAGTCATGAACAAAATGGCCGCACAGTGTCCTCCCTTACATAGCTTAGGTCCAGGTCACTAGAATGGACTGGAAGGTTCTGGAACCCTCCAATGTTATCCTATGGGCCAGAACCCTGATGTAAATCTAGCAGGCGTCCATCTTAGGAACCTTCTCTATCCACCATTTTAAGAAGGCGCATCTGTACCTCAGCACTGGTTAACAGTGGTGGGGCACCCAGAGACCTAAGACCACACAAAAAGGATTGGTGGAAAAATAATGGGAGGCAGAAAGGGACAAAAAATAAGGGGAGACCATCCAAAAAGCTGACAGATCTAACAGTGGGTAACAAAGGTCTTAAAGAAGACTATGATCCTGCATGTTTATATAAACACATTAGCGCCCATTAGTACTGTGCAGTGATGGGGCGGGGGGAGGGGGAACACAAAAAAAGACAGAATATAAAAATAAATACCAAAGCACTTCCCTGCTCCCGATCCTCGCCTCCTTCCAGACACACTGCACAGGCCCCCAGGTCACAATCCCAGCACTGCTCACATGCTGGGAATTCTATTCTCAACATGTTAGCAGTGCTGTAATCTAAAGCAAAACCAAAAGGGATGATGGACGGAGTGTTGAAAATTGCAAACACTCACCCCCAGTCAACTGATCTGGGTTTATTCCTTCATCATTCTTTAGCTCACTACACCACCCCAGTTCAGACATGGCCATATTCAATTCAGTCTGAACCTGTGCCTCAAGGGAACAGTCCAGCCCGAACTGCCATGCCATGTCTTCCCTGGACCGGAAACAGGCATCCTGGGACCAGTTTCTGGCTAATCAGCCGTCATCAGCCAGGCTAGCTTGAATCCAGTGGCAAAGTGAGCAAGGGACCCACATCTGGGCATACCCTGTCAACTTAGGGTGAACAAAGCAAAAGCAAAGGGATGATGGCATGATGGACGGAGTGTTGAACATTGCAAGTACTCACCCCCAGTCAACTGATCTGGGTTAAATCCATCATCATTCTTTAGCTCACTCTGCCACCCCATTTCAGACATGGCCATATGCAAATCAGTCTGACCCTGGCGTTCAGACATTGACTGGTAGCCTGTGGTGGTTTCTCCACCCAGCTGTATAACACAGCTAGGTGGAGAAAGCGTGTGTGGGAATGATGGGTTGGCCGACCCTCTGGAGCTAGCCAAATCATCATGCCCACTTAACAGTGCCCACCACTGTCCCCTCCTCCCTGGAGCTTGCTGCAGCTTCACTGTAGCTGTCCCCGCTACACCCTCGGCTTGGCTGGCATGCAGCCTACAAGATGCAAAATAAAACGATAATAACAATGTTTCATTATCATTTTATTCATGTCCTTGCCTCTGCTGGCTTTCAGTGGGGAGGTGTGACGCTCCTCATCCATAACGGAGGAGCCGCCACTGCATTACCATCAACATCACTACTGTGCAGTTTGAGGGTATAGTTCTCACCAAGCTTTATATTCAATTGGAAAACATTTAGTTACATGTTGGAGAACAATTATAATAACTCTGTGTCTATTAATAATTTTTAAGCACTGTAGAAACTCAGTATAAGAAATTGGGTTATTAGTTGAGATGAGAGTGAAAATCCCTCTCAAATAATAAACATAATCTTTGACAGGGTGAACCACAAAAGTCTATAAATTATCCCATGCTTAAGCCACAGGTAGCTTGGAACAAAGCTTTAGGGTTTAACTTACTGGCAATGTCTTAAGTATTAATTCAGCACACAGAAGTAATGAAGTTGAAACACAGCACAAGAAATCCATCAAACTAATGTAAAAAATTGACTAATTTTATTAAATAAAATGATACCAGAATGACAAAAACGCAATCAGTGGAACCAGCGATAATACATTTTGAAATTGTAGTAATAACACCATGAAGCAGAAAGCGACATTCACGGTTATCTGGCAGTGCTAGACTGGGGGAAAGTCACAAGCACAGGCCAACATTGATTGTCCAAGTGTTTGGATACAGGCACCAGGTTAGTCCTGCTTAAGAGTTGCCTTCTCAAGTCAGATGTAAAGAGTCCCATTGGCATTGGAGGGGGCCGAAAGGAGTAGGTGTGGGCGTAACTTGTGTAATTCCATGTAGCGTAATCAATTGGAATTACCCAGAAATTCTACAATATTAAACTGAATTATGTAAGATGCACCCCGTGCATGTCGTGTCAGAAAAGTTATTCCGGTGATGCTATTCACACCTAACACATTGTGAAATTGCATGGTGCAGTGCCCAAGCCCATTGACCCATTGTTGTCTAAGGGATGCTCCTGCCTAGCCATCTCCTCCTGTTTCCTGCTCCCTAGGCCCCATCCAAACCAATCCACCCCATTCCGCTCCACCAGTCACTATTATTAATACATTTTCACTTTCAAATTTGTTTCCTACTCTCTCTAATGTGGCTATTTTACCATTTTTCCCAGTTAATGTGTTTATGTGATTTGTACCCGTCCAACTCAACCTGTCCCTAGCTATGGTAGTAGCAGGCAGCGCATCCGAGTCATCTATTCCCTATGCCCAGCAGCAATGCAAGAGGGTTTCGCCCTACCACATTTTTAGCGAGGTGGGTGTGGCAGTGCTAGTTTTTTATGCAGAGTGCCACACCACCCATGATGTCAGAGTAAGGCAGGCCCTGCCGGGGTGTGTCCTTGTGGAGAGTCAGCTCATGAGGAAGAGAGAGCTGTGCTGCATGCACTGCCACACTAGGGTGCCCTACACCCAGCAGCAAGTGACGCACTGTAAGGCCGACATACCCACCAGGAGTAGGACCCGCTGGACCAGCTGGGATTTTAAGTGATGTTTTGTAAACATTTTTAAAATATTATATTTATTACTTTTCAGGTATCATTACATCACACTGAAACACGTTTTTCTTTGTGAGCGATTAAAAGACTCGTAACACTAGGACAGTGTGCTGCCTCATTCCTGTGGGTCTGAACAGTTTCTCGTAATTGGTGGTCAATGCTACCACGGCAGGCACCGGCACATTGGTCAGCAGGGCCGGACTGGGAACTGAAAGCAGCCCGGGCAAATTTTGCCAGACCAGCCCCTATCCGGAATGCAGCAAGCCAGCCCCCGTCCGGCGCGTAGCGAGCGAACGCAGCGAGCGAGCCCGACGGCCACTAGGGGGGTTTGGGGGGGTTCTCCCCCCAAGAAATTTTTGAAAAACGACAGACCAAAATGGTGAATTTTTACAGCAAATTTTCATTACATATTCAAATTGTATCAACCTTCAAAGCACAGTAAACAGTAAATGATGACCTTAAAGAACATCAGGTTACCCATAGGTATTCTTTCAGAGAGCACCAAAAATAGACACAAGTAGTGAATCAGAGAGAACAAAGTAAAAGTGAGACCAGCCCCCACATGGTGTGTAGCAAGCAAGCGCCGTGAGCAACCACTAGGGGGAGTTTGGGGGGTTGAACTTCTCCCCCAAAGAAAATTTGAGAGACAGAAAGGCCAAAACAAAGCATTTTTCAACACATTTTTCATTACATATTAGATTGTATTAACTTTTAACTAGCAGTAGCACCTAGGGCACAGAGGCCAGTAACCATTGAAACATCACACCCATGCAGTGTAACTATTAATAATGATTACAATTATTCCTCTGAATTTAAGCAGTTTGTGCAATATCAGTTGTTCAGGGTACACATATTCTGAATAGTGATGAGGCTCCCTGCCCCCTCTACCCCAACCCCCTGGCGGATCCGCCAAGAGGTCTGAACACTCATGAAAAACAAATGAAGACATCTGCATAATACATTTATTGACAAAACATATTGTATAGAAACGCTGGGAGCATTAACAAGCACTGACTCCGGGAATAGGTCTGGCTATGTTTTTATGTGGGGAGGAGAGAGAGGGGAGAAGTTAGGGGGAGATAAAGGGAGACAGAAGAAGAGAAAGGGAGAAGTAGAGGGAGAATAAGAGGAAGAGAGTGAGAGAGAGGAAGGAGGGGAATGAGAAAGATGGGGAGAGAGATGGAAGAGAGAGAGGGGTGAGAGAAAGAAAGTGGGAGGGAGGGAAAGGGAGAGAGAGAGAGGAGAGAATAGAAATAGAAAGAGGGAGAAAGAGAGGGGAGAGAGAGGGGGTGAGAAATACAGGGATAGAAAACTGAGAGAGGAAGGGATAGAGAGAGGGAGAGGGATCACACAGTTCCCTTTTCTGTCCCCATTTGTCTTTTCTTCTACCTTTCATCTCTACACCCCCGACTGGCTCCGCTTCAGCCACCTATGGGGCAACATGCATTCCAGACAGAGCACGACTGTGGTACCTGTACGTCTCAATATTGACAGCAGGCAACACTTAAACCAAAAGGTCCATAGTCATACAGACGTTTTAAGGTTATGGACATGAGATAAATGCACATCCACCGAGTCTGAAAGTGAAATGGAACACAATACACAGTCTGTGCTCATCCCAACACCAGCCAAGGAGCCAGCCCTCCTGGACCAAAATTGGACACCTCTGAGTCAGCATTTCAAAACTTGTTGTAAGCTGCAGCAGATCAAAAGGAAGAGATAGCTTTTTTGACATTACGTTTGTCAGCCTCGCTTTCCTTTGCTCCTCAAAGTTCAAACAAATGCGTGATCACACGATTACCTCCAAGATTTAAACACAACTGGATTTTTAGTCAAAAATATGTAGATTTTACTGTTAGGAGTTATCACTAAGGCACATGATATGGCAATTTCAATGGACACCATGGGGTCCGGTTTGCAGGATACACCGCTATGTACAGTTGTTCTACAATGAGGGCCTTTCTGGCTCTGCCAGTGATTTACAACAATAAAGTCTGTCTGCATCTCACTGAATAGTTTCTCAAACTAAGAGCAAAAATAGCTTGGCGCAGCCTACAGATTCCATGCCCAATTCCTCAAAGTTGCTGATCACTAATATTAATCCAACCCATGCCTAGGCCGTGATTAAAGTAGGAGAACGAACAAAGCAGCCAGCCAGCCTGCTGCATTAGCTTAGTTCAGATCTCCTACTTACATCGAGGCCTGCCGCCCTGGCTGCCCGCCCGCACCATGCGCACCAAATAAAAAATTGTAATCATGATGATGATTGATTCATCATCATAATTACACATTTCTGATGTATTGCCTGCACCTGCGACGGTCCTGTCATCAGCATGTACACGCAGAGATGTGCATATATACGGAGAGGGCCCCGAGCCCCTCAGCCTGAGTTGTGCGCTCAGCTCAGCCTCTCACAGAGTGCTGGCCTGCAAGACAAGGAGTGCAGTGTGCTACTAAACAGATCATACTGGATGGTGGATCGCCACTAATAAGTGAGATAGCTCCTTATTTGGCAGACAACTAGCCTGGGAGTAGTGCCCTGGGTGGTCAAATTACAAGGGGGAATAGTTGACAGGCACTCCAGAAAAGTATAGAGTTTCCCTTTGTTCTTGAAGCCAAGGAAAGTGCGATCATACTAATAATAGGCTGGTATAAATTGAGACCGAAGTAGCTGTGGGATTGTGCATTATCAAATGTTTTTGACAAGGGTATTGGGGAAAGTGGTGGCGAAATTCGGAAAGGCCACAGTGAACAGAGCCTGTATTCCAAATATCTACCGATTTGAACATTCAGGAGGAGAATCAGCAGAAAAGCAGAATGGTGGTGCAGGCAAATGGTATGCTCGCGGTAGACCCAATGCAATGTGACTAACAATCTGAAAATGTTTGAACGAAGGGCTCTAGCCTACATTCTAGTGCAGAAAAGAGTAAGGTGCATACAAACATAAAGTTCATGAGGTCTTTCTTAGGGGATTGCTCACAATGGGACTACTTTGCATGCACTATTGTTGACATGCTGTTATCCTACTCAATCCAACTAACAGACTCTCATGTCCACCATTCGCCTTAACAAATTATATTTCCCACTACTAATCCAGCATAATCCTTTTTGGGTTCAGGAGTAGCGTGCTACTCACTGAAAAGCACTTCAATGCCTCACCAGAGGCAGTAAGCGCTATATAAATACAATTACAATATCTCTAGACGTATATACGCGTATTATCACAATGCAAACATGGCAGTCGAAGCTGCATCATTATTTTACCATAACATGGCCGCCATAAAGTGGCATGGATGCGAGCCGACATGGAAGGCGGGTTCAGCTGCGGGCTGGCGCCCCTTGCCCACAGCCTGGCACTCGGCTCGACGTTATTGGTTTGTTCGACAACAAAGCGCGCACCACCGGCCTAAAAGGTATTAATCTTTGATGCGACTAACTGACCATGCATTAATAATGGAGGGAGCCGCTTTCTCTGTGAGCTGTGAGTGAGCGGTGCCCATCAGATGCCCGCGCGCTCTCTCTGCTCATGCAGATTCAGAACACTAAAGCCGGGCATTTATAATTCACATTATGAAAAGATTAAGAACCCGTTGAAAATTGGCGGCTCGGGCTGGATGCCACATCCAGGCGCACGCTGGCCACTTGAGGGGGAAATGGTGTGGAATTTGGAAAGTGTAGCCGGCGAGTGCTTAAAAGTGTCCAGGCGTCGACCCGAAGCACGAGCCAGGGGCATCTTTTCCTGGCTACTGAACACGCCCCCGTTCTGCAACACCCCACCCAGGGCGTCCTTGCCTCGCTGCAGCCACCTTGCAAGCGTGCCGTCTGTTCACCGGTCAATCTACAGGAAGTGACCTGGAAATAACCGTGTGAGTAGGGTGACCAACTGGCATGGGTACAAATTCAGGACTGCGATTGTAAAAATTCAGGACAAAGGGTCAAAATTCAGGACAGAAATTCAGGACGGGAGTTCGAAATTCAGGACAAAAGGTAAGTTTTAAAGACACATCAGAGGAGGTTGCGCAATAGTATATAAGTAAGTAAATAGACAACCACTTAAGTACAAGTGAAAATAAGTTTATATTAGGTTGAGAAAATCGTGCACTTCATGGTTTTTGAGTATGCATGCAGCTTTGAGCAAATGTGCAAGTCTTTTTGTGCTAACAAAACAGCCCCCACCCTACTTTTCCAGGCTCCCAGGAAAACGCCTGATATCCAGTCATGCCAGTTCGGCTTTGCAACCACCCTCCAATGGTGCCCCTCATCTTCACAAAGACCCTCTCTCATGTGTTTTTAATTTCTTTTATAGTGCTACTCATCCCAAGTAAGTAGGACAGGGTGTTGGAGAGCGTTACATCACGCACATCTTATATAGAGACAATGACCCATATACATGTGAAAGTCAATGTATAGGAAATGTTACTTAAGATAATGGGGGTTACAAGGTGTAATCACCATTCATTCTGTCCTCTATCTGTGTTCCATCCATAACAACAAACCTATCCATCATCTATCCTTCCATCCATCCATCTATCATTCCACTCATCTATCCCTACATCCACCCTTTCACTCATCCATCCCTCCATTCATTCTTTCGCCCTACCCATTCATCCACTCATCCATCTACTCTTCCACTCATCCATCCATTCACTCATCCATCCAGCCATTTAACCTTTCACCGATCCAGCCAGCCTTTCACTTACTCATTCATCCACCCAGACACTCGTCCTACCACTTTTTCAGTCATCCATCCTCCCTTTCACTCTCTATCCCCCTTACACTTAGTCATCCATCCTTCCATCCACCCATATACTCATCCACTCATGAATCCATGCATTGACCCTATCACTCATCCATCCTTTCACTTATCCGTCTATCCTTTCTCTCATCCATCCACCCTTTCACTCTGTCACTCAACCCTCCATCCTTTCTCTCATCCATCTACCCTTATTCTTCCTCCATTCATCTATTCACCCTTTCGTCCATTTAACCTCCCTTTCACTCACTCATCCAGCCTTACATCCACCCTTTCACTCATCCATCCATACATTCATCCTTTCACTTATCAATTCATCAATCCTCCCATAAGTTCAACCATCCACGCATCCCCCCCATTCACTCACGTATCATCCACCTTTTCACTCATCCATCCATCCATCCATCCATCCATCCATCCATCCTCTCACCCATCCATTTACAACTGACAGCAGCAAAGCTCTGAAGGTCGGCTGGGCCTTATTTTACAGCTAAAGATGGAACAACGACAATCAAAATGAACAGACAAACAAAAAAAACAATGTTTAAAGTGGCCCAGGTCCAACTTGCATTCAGCCCCTGCAAAGCCGAGACATGGGGTTAACATCACCCCGCCCCCCTGCCTCCCAGGCAGAAGGACACCCCCCCCCATGACTCCTACAGGCCACCGAAGTCCGTATCTGCATTTTTTCCCTACCTTCGCTTCAGAGGAGTTTGAACATGAACCGATTTTCCAGCAATTCTGTATCAATGTTTTAATCACGAAAACATCACTGATTAAAAAGGACCTGCTTTGAGAGTTGAAAGGAAGACGTGTGTGCATTTCCACAAGGTCGTGTCCTGTCTCGAATGCATTTCTCACACAGGCCTGATTTCTCAGCGGGCAGTGCTTCCGTTTTTTTTATGCTTAATGCCCAGGCAGCTTGTGTGTGATTTTGTCTGCGAGTGCGTGCGTTGGTGCGAAATTATGGAATGATCAGCTAATTGCATTGAAAGAAGCATGCTGAAGCAGCATGACGTGAGTGACCAGGTGTACCTCTACCACCTGATAAGTTATAACCTCAGTCGCGGGCCGAGACTCGTTTATAACTTATCAGGTACATTACATAGTCAGTGTCACGTCCCCTCGACGGTCCAGAATCCAGACCAGGGCCAGGCCTAGTCACGTCGCGCTGCTTGTTTCTTTCGGTGGGGGGGGCAGAAAAACGGACTCACCTCAATCAGGCCTGTTGTCTGACTACTGTTGGTGGTGGGGTGGCACTCTGACTGTTGCAGACACACTACTCAGGGGGTCTGTCCGGCGGCGCTAGCCACTGCCTGGCTATATAATTATGGCCGCTTCAAGTGCGCACCTGACCTCTGCTTCTCGGTTAGATGCCCAATGCGCATGCGGGGACAGGAGGAGACAGGGCATAATTTTGCGCTCTGCGCACAGGCACCTCCTCCTCCGTTTGTTTACGTTAGGTTGCACCAGCACCACTTGCTGCAGTGCTGTTGTGTCAATCAAGCTTGCTGGCGGCGGCGCTAGACTTATTCCGGGCCGGGGCAGGGAACTGTAAATGATGTGCAAAGAGTGAACTCTTAGACATGATGTGACGCACGCTGTTGAGGTTGGGGCCGGGGACCGATTTTCAGTCCGACCGTCACAGGCTGTGACGGGCGGACTGAAAATCGGCCCCCAGCCACAAAACCGGCCCCCTTTTCTAAAACCGGCCCCCACCCCCTCCAGCCTACCGGGGGATTGCCCGGTGCCCAGACTCACCAGTCCGGGCCTGTTGGTCAGGCGTGCAAAGTTTGGCAGACACTTCTTTGGAATTTCATTACAGCCGCCCCAGCCGCTTCGGAGTGGATTTCCTTGAATCTCCTACAATATTGAGAACATCGGGACTCAGCGTTGAGTTGCAACTGTGGCTTTCCTCGGAAGGGTAAGCATTTTCACACTGGTGGGAGGGCTTTGTGGGTTTTCGTTTTCCTCTTTATTGGTGCTGTGTTGTTCTCTAATGCCTGCCAGGGATATCTCTACTGAATTTCCTTGGATTTTCCAGGAGCTGCGTCACACTTCGGACGATATCAGGGCTGTCGCTTTGTCCATTACGAGTAAACTACTGCTTTGAAGCATAAACAATTGTGAAACAGAACATCTGGCAGTGGCACTTTCCCTATTCGATGAGAATGTATACCTGAACACTACTCAGACAAGTATTGGAACTATTGCCAGCATCTCTGAAACCACTTTGAAACAAAATTTAAATCTGCTGGAAAAGCTGTGCAAACAGGAGTTGAACAAATGGTGGGAGGTTACATAACTCACTAATTACGTGGCAGTTGGACGAGTACCCAGGGACCTACGTATTTCTATTATAATCACTTACGAGAACCCAAAAATCGAATTACTGGAAGAATGGGCTGCATTTATGGCCAAGATGTGCAGAGGTATGCTGAAAATGCTTATCAAGTATTCTAAAATCGACCTGGAAAAAAACAGGCAGGAATTGACAGCACTACGGATTGAAATTGATAAACAAAAAGAAGACAAAATAGTGGTGGAAGGTCGATTAAAAATCTATGAGGAAACAAAGTAAAGAAACATCGAAAATTTCTTCGAGACAAAAAAGACTATGCTGAGGGCAGAATCCTAACATATGCAAAGCATTTTGATTGGGTACAAAAAGATCGACAATCTTTTCATCGAAAAAAAACAAGACCGAGTCTCAACATATTCCGGTTCAGATTTAAGCTTGGCTACTGAACACCAGACCACGCCTGTCCCTTTAGGAACACGACCGCTAACTTTTTTACACAAATTCCAGATTTTAAAGCAACAGAAGCAACAATCGACTCCCCCCGTGGAGGAGGGAAGAGGAAGAGGAAGAGGCCGCGGAAGACCAAGAGGAAGAGAAAAAAACAAAAAGAAAGACTAAGAATAAGTAGGAGGGATGGACGTGAGAAATTTTGGTATAGAAACACACCATATACTGACACCTGTGAAAAGACCATTATTATTCTATCGGCACAAACACTGACCATGGATGAAGAGACACTTCTCAAATTGGGCCTTTCTTTTTGCCCCACTAGTGATTACAACTATATGGACACAAGAATTGACCTTTTTCTCTTCATAAGAAAACTAAAATTGATGAGGTTACATAAATTACCAACAAATAGGGTCGGCACACAAGTACCATCTGGTTTACCTTCTAATTTCACCATGGATGAAAGTAATTTTTTTTTTTAGAGCTTCATGAACTCGAGAGGAATAATTTACAAAGCAGTGATGAACCTGCAGGATTGCAATTACAATCTTTGGGATTTACAGTTGACACAAAACGAAAAAAGTGGCTTAAAAATGAAATCCAAATTCAATCCAAATGTAGCGCACAACAACATTGAGGCATTTCATTCTGTAATAATGCATGAGTTGACCATGATGAGGAAAGATCAGAATTACCATATCAGAGACAATCTCACAAAAGGACAGAGGGAAGCATTAAAAAATCTGCTGGGGATCCAACAATAACTATTAAACCCTCAGATAAGGATGGGAACGTTGTTTTAATGAATAGAGAGGATTATAGGAACAAAGCTCTACAACAGTTATATGATAAAAATCGTTATGAAGTCATCAGTTGGAAAAGTTACGAAGAAACTATAACAAAATATAAAAAATTTCTCATGGAATGGTGAAAGTAAGGACTTCTTGATGAGGACAAGTACAAATTTCTAAAAAAAGAAAATCCGAAGGTACCGTGTCTATACCTGTTACTGAAGGTACAAAAGCATCCCAAGAAGCTGCCAGGAACGCCCATTGTTTCGTCAAATGATGGTCTGCTTGAGAATACATCCATATTTCTGGATCACTTTTTATCTTCTTATGTCACGTACCTCAGATCCTACTGTACTACGGTAAAGACACTACTGACTTTTTAAAACAAATTCATGACCTTAAGGGGTCGGTTCCGATTCGGGAAAAACCGCTCCGAATAGCCGTTAGGAGCGTTTTTCCCGTACGATTCGTACCCTGCCACGTCTCCCGCATGTACGACGAAGTACGATTTGTACCGAGAGCAGGACTCCGTACGAATCGTATAAAGACCGTACGATTCAAATCTCTGCACGATTCTCCCTCGGAACCCCGTGTACGCGACATCTGTATGGTTCGCTGCTGGTTTTTCCGACCCAGCAAGTACTATTCGTGTCGGGTACGCACCATACGACCCTTTTCCTACGACAGCCGAAAACAGTCGTAAAAGCAGAGTTCGCCTTGAAACAGGTACGGAACGGCCCCCCGGGAACGGTGCCTACCCCCATAATTTCAGGAGTATGGTGCGTACCCCTGCGGTCATGGGGGGTACCCACCGTACCCTGCAATCATGGTGCGTACAGACCGTACCCCATGTTTGCAGGGTGTTCGTGCATAAACCCTGCGGTCGCAGGGGTATGATGCGTACACCCCATGATCGCAGGGGTATGCACCGTACCCCGCGATCATGGGGCGTACGGACCGTACGGTGTGTATGTGATTGTGTGCTTTTCCATACGAATCGCCCTTACCTGACGTGGACCGTACAAATCGCGTCCTGATACCCCGTTCCGGATCGTACTCGTCGGGTCGTACGGCATGTGTACAAGTCGTACGGTTCACGGTTTCAGCCTTGCAATACGTATGGATCATGACGATTCGGACGGATTGACGAAATACGGATCGTACTACGCGACTCAGACGGACGTGTACGATTCGTATGGAGAGGGCTCCGGATGCGAATCGTACCAATGTTTTTTCTCCCGAATCGGAATCGACTTCTAAGTGGGAAAAAGGCTTAGTTATGATCTCCCTTGATGTATGTTCTCTCTTTTTTTTTGTTAAGGACCTTTTTATTACCAATTTTTAAAGAAAACAGTAGATAAGTCATTGATGAGTAAATGTAAAGAAGGAGAAAATAGAGGGGGAAAACAGAGGGAAGCAGAAAGATAAAAGAAACAGGGGGAAGAAGAAATTAAAAGGAAAAGATAAAAAGAGAAGACATAAGCGCGTTGGAATAAAAAGAAAAGCAATTAATTAGGAGAGTGTGAGGAAAGATAAGTAGTGAAGGGAAGCCAAAGGAGATCAGATTTGATTTTTTGGGAGATAGATGAAGATGAGGCGACAGCAATCCTGTGTTCATCACAAATGAAGTTCCACCAAGAATGTACAGTAAGTTTAGAATTATCCTTCCAACACGACAAAATTACTTTAAATGTAAGAGCAATAAACAAGTCCAATAATTTGGCAGAGGAAGAAACAATATCAATATCATCAGATAAAGAACCTAGAAAAACATTCAATAGCGACAAGGTGGTGGAACAGGAAAACATTGGCATGCATAAATTCCAGACAGATTTCCAAAAGGATAAAACAGAGGGACAGTCATACAATTGATGCATAGGTGTGCCTGGTTCTTTAGAGCATGACCAACATTGTGGAGATGAAGTCTGAGAGAACTTGTGAATAATAACAGGCGTAATAATGACTCTATGATATATAAAAAACAAAGATTGAGTAATACGTGTAGCAATAGACACTTTAAACAGTTTAGACCACAAACGATCCCACAACGCAATAGGGAAAGAAACTGAGAGGTCAGTTTCCCAAGCAGTCTCAGTGTTAGATTTAGGACGATCTGTAACATTGTTTAAAATTTTTTTATAGACAATAGCAGCTTTTGGTTGGTGCGTGGAGAATAAGGGGTATAGCTGGGTGCACGGGGTATAGGATGGTAATGTATCAGGGATGGAGAGAGAAGACAAGTATGATTGAATGGCAGATGTTATAATGGTGTATTCAGGATGAAAAGATGAAGGCAATTGATATAAATCTTGTAATACATGAAAAGGAATGGAGGAATTGGCATAAAAAAATTGATGGACAAACACAATACCCTTCTCCTTCCATTTTTTGAAGTAAAACGATTTGCCTTTATATTTAAGGAATTTGTTATACCACACCACAGAAGATAAGAAACCTTGAAGAGGAGAGAAATTGGAAGTGAAAATATCATATAGAAGTGTTTGGGAGTACTTTAAAATAGGGTATTTGGTCAAATAAGAGCAATTAGACATAAAAACAGTATGTTGGAATGAAAAATCTTTCAAGATTTCCAAAACAACCCATCTGGGGACCGGATTATCTAAAAAGTCATAGGCTAATGAAAAGGATTGTTTAATCTGGAATGCGGAGTGATACATTTTGAAGTTGGGGAAACGAACGCCCCCTTCACTTTTAGGGCGTATCAGTTTCTTTAAGGCATTACGGGGGTGTTTATCATTCCATAAGAATTTGCTGAAAATAGAATTTATGCGAGAAAAGTACGAATTAGGGATTTTAAAAGGGAGCATGGAAACAATATGAAGAACATGCAGGGTAATCATCATTTTAATCGTATCCAATCTGCCCCACCAGGAGAGAAATATGGGAGACCAAAGCTGGAGGAGGGATTGGATTTTCTTCGTAAGGAAGTCAAAAGTAAATTTAAGCGTATCTACCAAGGAGGACGAAAACTAATTACCAAGGTACTTAATTTTGGAAGGGCACCAGGCAAACTCAGTATTACTGAACATATACTGGTAACAAATCGAATTTTGGGGCAAAACTTCAGTTTTGGATAAGTTAAGCTTATAACCCGAGACGGAAGAGTACTTCATCCAAGAAATGAGGAAGAGCTGAAGTAGGGTTGGCCATCTAAACCAATACATCATCCGCATATGCAGATAGCTTAAATTCAGTGGATGATAGTTTAAAGCCACTAATCAGGGGGTTAGGTCGAATCCGTTCTAAAAAAGGTTCAAGGCAGAGAATAAATAATAGAGGGGAAAGGGGACATCTCTGTTGTGTACCTCTAGATAAAGAAAAAAACCTGGAGAACTGATTATTAACAAAATACTGGCCCGGGAGAAGAATAAAGGAGTTTAACCAAGGAAATAAAGGAGGAAATAAAGGAGGGACCAAAACCAAACCATTGAAGTGTTCGAAACATAAATTGCCAATTAATACGGGCAAAAGTTTTTTCAGCGTCCAAAGACAGAGCAGCCATAGGGACTTTAAGGTGTTTACTAGGAGCAATAACATTAGAGAACATACGCGCATTGTCAGCTGCAAGTCTACCTTTCACAAACCCCACTTGGTCCGCTTTGATTAGGAGGGGAAAAAAAGAATCAAGACGTGAGGCTAAAATTTTTGAAACATTTTTGCAATCGTAATTAATTAATGATATAAGGTGATAATTTTTACATTGTGAATGATCTTCATCGGGTTTAGGAATTATGATGATTAATGCCTCCAGGAAGGACCCAGAAGCCTTGGCATCAGCAAAAAAGGAGTTAAACAATTGGAGGAGTTTGGGTACAAAAAAAGAATGAAATGCGGAATAAAATTCAACAGGGAGTCCGTCTGGGCCGGGTGCTTTTGATTTTTTAAGGGCATTAATAGCTCGAGTGACTTCCTGAAGAGTAATATCCTTTTCCAACTGGGCTAATGTATCCGGAAGAGACGGAGGAGGCCACCAAAAAAGGATGCCAAGTTTTCGTCCGAGGGGTGTGTGTCATCAGTGTATAAGGACTGATAGTAATTATGAAACACCTCCGCAATGCCCTCATCAGATGAGACTAGTTTTTTAGTAAAATCATTGAGTATAGGACCTACATTCTTCCGTTCAGATTTGATTTTTAAATAGTTTGCTAACATTTTGCCCGCCTTGTTTTGGCCACCATGGAATTTGGATTTAACTTTAGGAAGGGTGTTACAAGCTTCATTGGTAATAATTTTAGTAAGGTCAGTTTTGGCTAGGATTAAGTCTTGAAGAACTGTGGTGGATTTAGAGGTAAAATAAGAATGTTCAAGCCTTTTAATTTTTTGGAGTTGGTCTTCATATTTCCTTTTATTGTTTTTCTTTTTCTTAGAGACATAGGCTATAGTAAAGGCTCGTAGAGCAGCCTTAAAGGCATCCCAAGTGTTAGGGATAGAGGTGCCTAATGGTTTATTAAAGGTAAAAAATTAATTTAAAAAACCTTCAATTTCTTTCATAAAAACAGTATCAGATAATAGAAAGGTATTAAATTTCCAACGACTAAATGTAGAAGAGATAAGGGAAAGATCAAGGGTAGTGTAAACAGGAGCATGGTCAGAAATAAAAATGGAGCCAATTGTAGACTTCTGAATTGACGGAAGTAAGGATTTGCTAACCATAATATAATCAATCCTAGAGCGAGTATGATGTACATTAGAAAAACAGGTATATTCTAGCAAGTCAGGATTACACAGCTTCCATGAATCATAAAGTAGACGAGAAGTAATGGCAGATTGAAAACTTTTATGGGTTTTATCAGGTTGGAATTTACTTGAAGAGAGTCTATCAGAAAAAGGGTCTATCCATTGATTAAAATCACCAGAAATCACAATATCCGGACAATCAATGGAGAAAATAATTTATTTTATATAGTTCCAAAACTTGGGGTCAGGTCTTACAGGGCCGTAAATGTTCAGCAATACCAGAGTCTTATTTTGGATTACAATCTTAGCCATTACCCAACGTCCTTCATCATCATTCTGAGTGGAAACAACTTGAACATTTAAAGCTCTACGAAACAAAATAGCAACCCCCCCCTTTTTTGTTGACAGCAGGAGAGAATACAACTTGGCTCACCCATTGACTTTTCAACTTAATAGATTCAACATCCAAACAATGCATTTCTTGAAGAAAAACAACTTGTGCAATAAGTTTAGATAAATGGGACAATACCTTTTGAAGCTTGACAGGGTACCCAGACCGCGAACGTTCCACGAGACAAGATTACACATGGCGATGGGAAACACACGGAGTAGACACACTTCAAGGAGATAACTACAAAAAGGGATAGAACCAACAAATCGATTACATGAGGAAAGAACTCCCAATAAACTTCCAATACTAAGTAATACTACAAGGAGAGACATACAAGGTAGCAACATGAGGAGCCCCTGAAAAAGTAGAGACCGTTCAGGAAAAGAATAATACAGGGGGAAACAAAACGAGCATAGGAGAAGGATGGAGAAAAAGCAAAAGATAAAATAGAAAATAGAGGAGAGATAAAGGAAGAAAGAAGTGTAGACAGAACAATCTTCAAAGGAAGAGAGTGTCCCAGGAAACCAGAAAGGACTGGGTGTCAAACTGTAACAAAACAAGATTCCTTTCTGTGTTATTTAACTTTAGTTTTGTGACCAACTGGTCTACACTCAAGTTTTATGTTAATTGTGTACAGAAAAACGGTTTAGGTACTTATTACTACACAACACTGAAGTGGCTTCTTTCTCTCAACATTTTCTTTTCATAATATTAAAATCATTTATATAAAATTCATCACAAAACATTTAATTTCCAACATATATTCCAGAGCATTACCAAATCTAATACAAAGATAAATCCTATTCTTTTTTAATGCTCAAAAACAACAAATTAAAAACAAATTAAAACAATTCTTCATACATTGAAATATTTGATATTAAAACTTCTGAATACTTCTGAATACGTAATATTGTGGGTAGTCCCTTGTCGACGCGTTTCGGTGTGTTGAGATCTTTTAAGCACCTTCTTCAGGACAGACTTATAGGTTACAACTATTAATCTTCTTTCTAGAAATTAAATATAAACAATTAGTGTCTTATCTAGTTGAGAGTTAATGTCAGTCTATACAGTGTTGAGCACTCATTATACCTAATATCCATCTGTGTTGATATTGTAAAGACAATCTTACTTGGATTGCTTTTGCGTCAATCGTTCCCACTTTTTGTTGGGCTTTTCCGTTGTTAACTTCACTATGTATCAGTTTCTTTAATTTCTAAAACAGGGAAAGTACATGCATAAGGAGTATTATCCCTGATTCTGTTCCCTTTTTCGGTTTAAAGATAGACCCTGTTTATGGTGCCACTTACTTAAAAACAGGAGAATATTTTTCTTCGTGTCTAAGGCGATCGCTCCCGTCTTTAAATTTGCGCAAGATGTCTTATAGGTGGATTGCTTGATTATCCGCCTGTCAAAGAACATAACGGTATAGATGTCTTATTATTATATTTCTTATATAGCGCAAGAATCGACCCCCGAAGGGGTATCTCCGCGCTTGCCTTGGGAACCCGTCCTGGTTTTTCCCTGTGAGATAGCCCCTACAGGGCATCCCCAAGGTGAAAGCCAGGCATCCCGCCGCGGGGGGCCGTTGTGGAGATTAAGCAAGCTTAATGCCCAGAGTTGCAGAGTGTGAACCCATGATTAGGTCAGGCACCGAAGCGAGAATTATCGAGTCCATGAACATTTGAGCTCAAGACCCTGCCGCGTCGGGAATTGAACCCTGGTCCCGGGTCTGACCTCTGCTTCAGGGTCTGCCTGCTCTAACCAGTGAGCCACACTTCTCCACTCTTACCATGTTGGGTTATTATTTCGCATCTATTACGAACACTGATAGCCTTGTTAGTTACATACCTGAACAAATAATTTCTTTCCGTCCCTGTGTTTTATGTACAAACAGGCCTTCACTTTATCCTGGGGACTTTATAGCTGGATACAAATGTATGCAGGGAAATCTTCTATCCTAGTGCCTGATAATGTAAAGAGTACATGCACTTAGTGATTTTGGTGGTATTTACATCGTGTCAATATCCAATTCTGCCCACTCATTTTAAGACTATATTATATTAACACTTATTTTAACTGGCCATATGTACAGTAGTTGTTCTGATACTGTTGTTCTATTTATATATTACTCTCTATCGTTTTGAAATGACAAAATTATAGTAATTCTCTCATATGTTTTTGTGGTTTGAGTATGTAAACTCTACCACAGTGTTGAGCCTGTAAACATTTTCCATATATTTAGTATATTTCTCTACAACATATCTTCAGTATATTTCCCTACAACAGATTCAAAGTAATTCTACTGTAGTTTCAGTTTATTTCCGAAATATAATACTCCTTAGTCAATTCGGTCCGTTATTATTGTTGCGGGGGTGCTTACCCACCTCAGCCTTTGCTTTCTGCCTTAAGAGACGCAGTCTATACCCCACCCGTTCTTTTGTGAGATTACCTCCGTACTCTTACTGGGGTCACTTTAAGGATCAAAGTCCCGGCAGTCGGGGAACCTACTTTCTACGAGAAGGCGATTCAAATAACGATCCCCTCCCCTCCCGGTTGCTTACCTAATTGGTTTCGCACCACGCCATCGACACGTCCTCTTTCCCGTAGGTTGGTATGTGGAGAGATGGCGGTTCACGGTTTTTATACTCGTAACTGCCACCAATTAGTGTTTCATTGGAGGCAATTACATCTACTCTGTTAGTACGATTCCGTTGGGTTTATTGTGTTTCGGAAAGTTATTTTTGCATAGGGGGAAACTTTTATTTATCTCTATAGAGCTTATTGGATATAGACACCTCCGTATTTTATTTTAATTACACTAAAGATCAAACCAATTCGAATTTTGGTTTCGCGTATATATGTTCATTTTTCGGAAACAAAGGGTCCTCCATTTTAGTAGTTCACCCTCGTTGTGTAGTTCGTATAGTTTATAGATTGAACGTAGCCGGGGCACCATTTGTGTAGTTTGTTTACTGTCTTCGTACTACACGATATTATTATTTAGATCAATTCTATCTTGCCGGCGGTTTTGCTTAGTTTGCGCGGTATACTTTAGTTTTACTCGAATTGTATTTGGCCTTGGGTATATATCTTGCATTTAATCTACTATTCTCGTGCGACAGCGGTGGACATATTTACGATTTTATGTATCTTCTGAGTAACATCCCTCTATTTTAATAGCCAGATTTAATTTAACATATATTCTCACATATTCCAATATTGTTACACATTTGCGATTTAATTAAGCAACATAAGGTAACAGGATGACAAGTAGTTTACATTGTTCTCTATTACATTTATGGCAAATCAGTTATGCTATACATTTGAAATGTGCTATATTTTTATTCTGCCCCCAATGATATACTTAAGCAAGTAAAGGTAATAAGTATTTAGCATTGTGCTCTAATACATTCATGAATAAACAGTTACAAGGTACATTGAGCATACATCTTCTTGTCCAGGCCCTTTTGTTCCAAAAGTATGTATACAATCAATACTATACTCTATGTGATGTTATTCAACCAAATTTATTTACAGAATGTCAAGTCAAGTCAAGTCAGAAAATTTATATAGCGCGCTACATACCCAGAGGGTCTCAAGGCGCTTGAAGAGGGGTGGGGAATTACTGGTCAAATATCCACGTTTTAAGTTGCTTTCTGAATGCTAGGTGGTTCTGAGTAAGGCGAAGGTGAGTGTGAAGTGAGTTCCAGGTTTTAGCTGCCAGGTAGGAAAAGGATCTACCTCCCATGGTGGTTTTGTTGATGCGAGGTACAGTGGCCAGGGCTTGGTTGGATGATCGTAGCTGGCGTGAGGGGGTGTAGAAGGACAGTCGTGTGTTGAGGCATTCTGGTCCGATTTCGTAGAGTGCTTTGTGTGCGTGGGTTAGGAGCCGGAAAGTGATCCTCTTATTGACGGGGAGCCAGTGGAGGTTTTTCAGGTGACCAGAGATGTGTTCTTTGCGCGGGATGTCTAATATGAGCCTGGCTGAAGCGTTCTGGATTCGTTGGAGTTTTTTCTGGAGTTTAGCGGTAGTACCGGCGTAGAGGGTGTTTCCGTAGTCCAGTCGGCTCGTGACCAGAGCGTGGGTGACCGTTTTCCTAGTTTCGGTGGGGATCCAACGAAATGTTTTTTTGAGCATGCGAAGAATGTTGAAGCAGGATGAAGAGACGGCGTTGACTTGTCTATTCATTGAAAGTGAGGAATCCAGGATGACGCCCAGGTTCCGTGCGTGGTCCGTCGGGATGGGTGCTTTTCCAAGGGCTTCTGGCCACCAAGAGTCGTCCCAGGCAGAGGGGAGGTACCTAAGATAAGGACTTCTGTTTTATCTGAGTTCAGTTTCAGACGGCTGTGTTTCATCCATTCGGCTACTTCTTTCATTCCTTCGTGTAGGTTAGTTTTGGCGGTGCTAGGGTCATTGGTGATTGAAAGGATCAGTTGAGTGTCATCCGCGTAGGAGATGATGTTGAGGTTGTGTTGGCGTGCGATGGCCGCGAGGGGGCTCATGTATACGTTGAAGAGGGTGGGACTGAGTGAGGATCCTTGGGGTACGCCACAGATGACTTCAGTGGCCTCTGAGATGAATGGTGGGAGGCGGACTCTCTGGGTTCTTCCGGTGAGGGACGAGGTGATCCATTCCAATGCTTTTCCTTGTATTCCGATGTTTTTGAGGCGCTGTAGAAGGGTGCTATGGCAGACTGTGTCGGAGGCTGCGGAGAGGTCAAGGAGGATGAGGGCGACTGTGTCTCCATTGTCCAGGAGAGTTCGAATGTCGTCTGTTGCTGCGATGAGGGCGGTTTCAGTGCTGTGTTTGGCTCGGAAGCCGGATTGTGAGGAGTCGAGGGATTTGTTTGTTTCAAGGAAGGCGGCGAGCTGGTTGTTGACCGCTTTCTCGATGACTTTGGCCGGGAAAGGAAGGAGCGAGATGGGGCGGTAGTTTTTGAGTTCGGTGGGGTCAGCTGTGGGTTTCTTCAGGAGGGCGCTGAGTTCGGCATGTTTCCAGCTTTCCGGGAAGGTGGCGGAGTTGAAGGAGCAGTTGATGACATCTCGGAGGTGTGGTGCTATGATGGAGTCTGCTTTGTTGAAGATGTGGTGAGGGCATGGGTCAGTTGGGGATCCTGAGTGGATGGAGTTCATCAGGCGGATGGTGTCCTCAGTGGAGATTGGGTTCCAGTCGTTGAGGGTGTTCAAGGGAGGTGGGGGTCCTGCAAGGGGTTGGGTGGGTTGGTCTTCGGGTTGGTTGTCGAAGCTGTTGTGGATGTCTGCGATTTTGTTGTGGAAGAATGAGGCTAGGGAGTCACAGAGGGCTTGGGAGGGGGTGATGTCGTTGGAGTTGGCCGTGGGATTGGTAAATTCCTTGACGATATTGAATAGTTCTTTGCTGTTGTGGGCGTTGTTATCTAGTCGGTCCTTGAAAGCGGCTTTCTTGGCTTTTCGGATCAGTTGGTGGTGTAAGCGGGTGGCGTTTTTGAAGGCTACCTTGGTGCTGGTGGTTGGATCTTTTTTCCAGGCCTTCTCAAGGGAGCGGCAGAGTTTCTTGGATTTCTTAAGATCATCGTTGAACCAGGAGGCCTTCTTGCTGCCGAGTTTGTTTTGTCGTTTTTTCAGTGGTGCTAGGATGTTGGCGCTGTTGGATAACCATAGGGTGAGGTTGGAGGCGGCTTGATCGGGATTTGAGGAGTGGGCTGGGGGGTTAAGAAGAAGCGATGAGGAGATCTGGTCGATGGTGATTTTGTTCCAGTTTCTTTGCAGAGTTGGTTGGGGGTGGTTGTTGGGTTTGGGCTTGTTGTAGGTAAAGTGAACGCAGCTGTGGTCAGTCCAAAGGAGATTCGTGGTGTGACTGAAGGAGACATGATTGCTGGAGGTGAAGATAGGGTCGAGTGTATGATCTGCGATGTGGGTGGGGGAAGTGACAAGTTGTTTAAGTCCGAGGTTGGCGAGGTTGTCCAAAAGGGTGGTGGAGTTGCGGTCGTTGTGCTTTTCAAGGTGAAAGTTGAGGTCTCCCAGAAGGATGTAATCTTTGGAGGGGAGCGCGTGTGGAGTGATGAAGTCCGTGATGTCCTCACTAAATTGAGCGCGGGGTCCTGGAGGTCTGTAAAGGTCTGAAAATGTCATATTCATTCTATTTTCTACCCTCTAATTATGTGTATAATATTAATCTAAACTTTGTAAAAAAAGCGTCACTCCCATATAACAATGTGTTTACTCACTTACTCCTTTCAACAATTCATACTTAAAGACCCTTGCAAGTTAGTGTGGTTATTCTTAAAACATCAGGGGCCCTATTGATCTACAGATAAGCTCAGAGGCTTTATTTGATTAATCTTTCCCATTCTTCACGACAATTTAGTCCTGAGTGATATGTCTTAAATTTTGACATGTAAAACTGTTCCCTGAGTTTGCATTTTTTGTCCATGTCACCCCCTCTCAGCGATATCCTGATTTTCTCAAGAAAAAAACACTTGGGATCATCGGCTCCGTGTTGGGCAGAGATCCAGTGATCCACGAGTGGTGCACCCTTTTTAAGATTCTTGAGTGCGGATCTATGTTCCGTAAGTCTCTGGCGCATTTCTCGTCCCGTTTCCCCCACATAACATTTGTTACAGGGGCAAATGAGCAGATAAACTACATTGGACGTGCGGCAGTTTACATGATCGTTCATCCAGTGACAGGTTCCATTGACCTCGACTTTGTCTGATTTTATGATGTTTTTACAATGTGAACATGTTCCACAGGGAAAATTGCCTCTGATTGGTGTATTGTTTACAATATTTCTTAAGCCAAGAGATTTTGGTTCGCGGAATGTTTGTACTAACTGATTCCGGATTGTCCTATTCCTTCTAAAGGCATAGGTGGGTTTGGCTAAGGGTGCTGAGCCTTGTTTGTTAAGTAGAGAACACTTTTTGTTGATTAGATTCTTAACTTTGTTGCTATAGCCATTAAAGTCAGACACCATTATTATTTCATTTCTTTTCTCTCTTTGTTTGTCTTTGGGTTCAAAAAGACTATCTCGGTTGTAGTATTTTGCTCGCTTGTAACCCTCTCTTATTAGGCGTTTGGGATATCCTCTCTGGGTTAGTTTTAACTGCAGTGTCTCTGCATGTTTTTCAAACGATTGTTTATTACTGCAGTTACGTCTAATACGTAAGAATTGGCTGAATGGGATGCCATCTTTTTGACAATTTGGGTGGTAGCCGGTGTGGTGGAGCAAGGTATTTCTGTCTGTGGGTTTAACGTATAGTTCTACATTAATGAGACCATCCTGTTCTTTAATCTTAATATCTAGAAAGTCTACCTCTTGTTGACTTCTGGTAGATGTGAATCTTAAGTTGGGGTCTCCGCAGTTAAGCCATTCCAGAAACCTAACTAGGTCTTCTTCTAATCCTTCCCAAATGAAAAAGATGTCGTCTATAAACCTTGACCAGCATTGCACATTTTCATAAAAAGGACTCATCTCGTTTTATATATGTAGTCTTTCGAAGTTGCCAATGTATAGGCATGCCAGGCTGGGAGCACATGTAGCTCCCATACTGGTACCTTTAGTTTGGCAGAAATAGTCTTTCCTGAATAAAAAGATGTTATTTTTAAGGATAATCTCTATATATTCTATTATAAACCTATTTTCCACTAATAACTCCTCTTGATCGTTTTTTAAAATTTCTTCCATCATATTTATAGTATCCTGCTGTGGAATATTTGTATAGAGTGATTCAATATCTAGGCACACTAACCATTGTGTGTTCTTATTAAACTCAATACGCTCTACTTTTGAAATCATATGTGTCATGTCTTTAATATACTACGGTAAGAGGGCTACAAGTGGCTGGATGAAATGGTCCACATATTTACTTAGTGGTTCAGTCAGGGACTCTATTCCTGACACAATCGGATGCATTGGTGGGTCATCCATGCTCTTATGGACCTTTGGAAGTCCATATAGGGCCGGTATTTTGGGATGATCATTTATCAGGAAATGATATTCCTCTTCACTAATCATGCCATCTTCTTTGGCATAAGTGACCAAATCTTTTACTTTCTTTTTAAGGTTATTCCAGTCTGTTGCACTAGATGGTTTATAATGTGTCCTGTTGTCTAGTAGTTTCAACATACGTTGATCATAGTCATCTGTTCTCATTATGACTATACTTCCTCCTTTGTCTCCTGGTTTTATGATTATATCTTCACTAGCTGACAGGTTTCTGAGTGCTTCTCTTTCATTTTTTGATAAATTGTTAGGAGTCCATGGTTTGGTGTTTAGTATCTTTTCCAAGCCACTAATCACTACTTTTTCAAAAGTATCCACTTCTGGACCTACCATGCTAATAGGCGGAGTCCAGGTGGATGGAGGTTTAAGACCAGATTTGTTGTTTGTTTCTCTTTCTACCTTGCCCTCAAGGAATTTTTTTAATCTAATTTTCCTAAACAGATCTCTGACATCTTTTTCTATGGTATATCTACAGCCTTGTGTACTGGGTGCAAAGCCTAAACCTTTTTCTAAAACGCTCACTTCATCAGGTGTTAAAATTCTGTTGGAGAGATTTATGATCGGGGCTTTCTTTTGGTTTGGGTTATCTATTCCCAGTCTTTGTGACTGCGGGTCCGCATATATGGTCTCCTCATTGTGTTCCCCGTCTGGGTGTTGCCTGAACGTCCCCTCCCCCGGGTCCTGAATCCCCTGGGTTGGCGTCTTTCTTGTTGGCCTAAAAAAACTGGTGCACATTCTCTGCTACTCCCTGCTTCACCCTCTCTCTGATCTTTCCTATTTCTATTTTCATTATTTCTCTCCCCTTCTGAGTCTGAACTATTATTATATGAAGTGTCCGAAAAGGTTACATTTTTCTTAAAATATCTGTTTTTATTGTATTGTTGCTGGTTACCTCCATATTCATTAGGTACTGACTGCTCATAATAGTCCTTCTGAATGTAGGGGTAAACAGATTCAACCCTATAGTTGACTACATCTTTTCTCAGTTTTTTTTTATTTTTATTAATCATATATTCCTCATAGCCACTGATGTCATCTTTGATCTCATCTAGTTTTTTCTTTGCATCGTCCAGGTGCTTTCATTTAATTCCTTTTCTAGACTCTCAATCTCTTCTCTTTCTATTATTATTATGTCTTGGGCTGTCTCAATTATGAGTAACATCCAATCGTGACTACAATGGTTCACAATGAGTGTCCAGTTTTCTTTAAACTTTTCATTTTTAATGAATAAGCCGGGTTCATTTTTAATTTGAAGCCCCACTGGTATTACTCCCTTTTTGCAATACTGGATAATAAACTCTGAATGTAATTCAGTACGGATCATCTTTTTCTTTAAGTTCCATAGTTTATTCCATCTATCATCATCTTTACTTGACAGGGTCATTGAGTTGATGGTTTTAGAGCCCCCCCTGTCAGTTTCTTAAATTGGTCTTCAGAGAAGCCAAAGATCCTAAGAGTATCCATGTTTTTACACACGTACTGACTCTCCAGCTACTAGAGCTATAACAATCTTCAAAGGAAGAGAGTGTCCCAGGAAACCAGAAAGGACTGGGTGTCAAACTATAACAAAACGAGATTCCTTTCTGTGTTATTTAACTTTAGTTTTGTGACCAACTGGTCTACACTCAAATTTTCTATTACTTGTGTACAGAAAAACGGTTTAGGTACTTATTACTACACAACACTGAAGTGGCTTCTTTCTCTCAACATTTTATTTTCATAATATTAAAATCATTTATATAAAATTCATCACAAAACATTTAATTTCCAACCTATATTCCAGAACATTACCTAATCTAATACAAAGGTAAATCCTATTCTTTTTTAATGCTCAAAAACAACAAATTAAAAACAAATTAAAACAATTCTTCATACATTGAAATATTTGATATTAAAACTTCTGAATACGTAATATTGCGGGTAGTCCCTTGTCGACGCGTTTCGGTTCGTTGAGATCTTTTAAGCACCTTCTTCAGGACGGACTTATAGGTTACAACTATTAATCTTCTTTCTAGAAATTAAATATAAACAATTAGTGTCTTATCTAGTTGAGAGTTAATGTCAGTCTATACAGTGTTGAACACTCATTATACCTAACATCCATCTGTGTGGATATTGTGTGGACAGAAGAAGGCATAAGAGCCTGGTCTAAGGAAAGAGTAACAACCAAAACAGCAGGACCGGAATCACGCCAAGGAGGGGACAGTCCCCCACGAGCAACCAAAATAAAGGACATATATGGAAAAGGATGGAATATTAGAGCCTCAAAGAAGGGATAAGGGTGAGGAGAAAGATTCAAAAGCAGCCAGAGTAAAGATAGGAAGGGCTACATTAGACCCCAAGAAGAGAAGAAACATCAAATATTAGTATCCATGGTGGAGGAGGAGACAGATTGCAAATATGCATGAAGTTTTTCTGGATCTTCAAATAAACGAGTACGACCATTATGCGTAATTTTGCAAAGGCAAGGATGGAGTATACCGTAATGAATATTTAACTGTCTCATTAAGGTGTGAAGATTCAAAAATTCCTTGCGTCGGGCATTGGTGGCTGTCGAAATATCCTGTGAGATAAAGATATTGTGGCTAGACCATTGGAGTCATCTAGCAGCCTTCAACACAGTCATCAGCTCAGTGAATTCAAGGACAACATAATAATGCCTCGAGGCTTGGCAGCATTGGAGTTAATACGGCCTAAAAGATGGACTCTTTGAATATTAAGAGGATGAGACGAAGGTTGAAGGTCTAAGAGTTCCTGGAGGAATTTCCATATGAAAGACAGCAGGTCCTGGCCCTCAACATTTTCTGGAACTCCATAAACATGTAGGTTGTTACGTCGTTTGCGATTTTCAAGGTCCTCCGTGTGAAGTTTCAGTTTGTGAATCTCCTGTTCCAACATGGGTATTTTAGCTGAGACATCCTGGATATCGCTGACTCGCTGCTCCAAATTCAGAACTTTGGTTTCCATAACTACCCACCGCTCCTCAATTTATTTAAGCTTTTCATTAGTGGCGGTCATGAACGGTTGGAGACCGCGAACCTCTTCCAAAATAGAGTCCAGCACAGGATTTGAAGAAGAGAGAATAGGAGATGGTGGGTCATTTTTAGGTCTTTTAGGTTTGGCTCCTAAATGGGATGTTTTGGGATTACCTGAGTCATGAGCCATGATGGTATCGTGGGAGCTTGCAAATACGTAGGGTGCTACTAGGCAATAGAAATGAACAGTGCACAAAACCACGTAAATTTATAAATCCGGTGCTGCAATCATGAACTCATAAACAGGAGAAATGGCGAGCACGGTCCAAAAGCGCAGTGTGGTATAAAACTTGACAGATGCTCACTTATTTACTTGTGTTGGTGACATCACGCATTAATTTGAAACATAGCAGGAGCACACAACCCCAAATGGAACATCTTTTGTAGCCAGCACAGTCAATATTGAGAAAGAATGGATAATCTTACGCTGGGTATCCTAGTAACATGAAGAACATGGTAAAAAATGAACCTCTTCGTCATCTTACTCGCACCTAAAATGGCGGCCGTTGTTTCCTCATAGGCAAATATACGGAGGCAAAATGGTCAAAAACAGTATGCAGCAAGCATGAGCATCACAAGATTAGGCGGGTTGTGAGCAAAGCTGGCATGCGATTATAGGAGTATTGAGGAATACACATTAAACGTAGGCAGAACGGTGCGGTATATAAAAAGCCTAAAACGCGGGCTCGGCGGCACAAAATGGCGGCCGCCCGCGTTTGTCGAAGAGAAAAGTTACCGCTGATGAAAAGAGACTGTTGCGCGGCATGCTAAACCCAGCGAGCGGTCTCTTTGTGATCACGGCACCTTCCGCTTCATATCATCGCTGAATTTCATCTGGAAAGGCATCGGAAGAGGCTCTCAGAGCATCCGAGCTCCCAGTCCTTCACGGAGCTCACATGAGATCCGTCCTCTCCCCTTGGCGCGTAAGCCACGCTCCCGATGTATGTTCTCTCTGTACATGCATTGATCAACACAAAGGGGTGGAAGCCTGTATGTACTACTTACAACGTCAACCCTTAGACATGTTAAATCAAACACTCATGCTAAAACAGATGATGCTTTTCTGTCTACAGGAAAATATCTTTCTCTTTGACACCACACTGTACTGACAGAGATCTGGTACAGCCATGGGCACCTGCTTCGACCCAGTCTCGCGAACTTATTCCTGGGCTGGTGGGAGGAGCAGGTGGTCTGGAGCAACACCTTTGAAAAATATACTGAACATGTGCCTTTATGGTTGAGATACATCAATGATCTCTCTTTCATTTGGGACAGAGGTGTGGATCTGGCCAGAGAATTTATCGATGTACTATCAACTAATGACTTAAATCTGAGTTTCACTCACTCCATTAGTGAGACTTCATGTGATACTTTAGACATAAGAGTCTCTAAGGATAAAAACAAACTCACGACTGCCCTTTTTAGAAAGGAAACTTCAGGCAATGCCTTACTACATGCACAAAGTCATCATCCCCCTTCTTTGATTAACAGCATTCCCTATGGGGAGATACTACGAGCACGTAGGAATTGTTGTACAGACAAAAGTTTCAACACATAGAGTAGTACCATGATACAGAGATTCAAACAACGTGGGTATACTGACAAAATATTGAAACAAACGACTGACAAATTGGGTAACGCTAAACAAATTGAGGTCCTTTTTTGCAACAAATAAATTCCTTCTGAGAAAGATATGTCCTCCAGTGGCCCACAAATGATTACCACATATAATGTGACATTTGGCAATATAAGGGCAATGATGAAAAAACACTGGGGCCTCATTAAGGCTTATCCAGTGATTGGTAATAAAATGGGAGACGCACAGTCAATAACCTACAGACAACCTGCGTACCTTAAGGACAAACTGGTTCGTAGCTATCAACAAACTCAACCAACTGAGACTTGGCTACATGTCAAAGACGACTTTAACAAATCAAATTCTTGTAAAGCCTGCAGATATACTGTCAGTTGAAAAATTTATAAAACGCATGATGGCAAAGACAAACCCATTAGCAAATTTATTACATGCACTACTGAATATGTAATATACATGTTGGAATGCCCGTGTGGTATGTGTTATATTGGGAGCACAAAACATCCGCTCAAGGAACGCATCCTAGAACATCAAAGAGCTATAACAAACATGGATTTCAACTATCCGATAACACAACATTTCTACTGCTCACACAATAGCAATAACAAACTGCTCACTTTTTGTGGAAAAGACAGAATAATGAAACACATACGTGGTAGGGACAGAGAGAAATAGCTGCGTATCCTTGTATCAAGGTATCTCATCGACCTTAACACCAGGATGCCCTACAGCTTAAATAGGGAGGAAGAACTGAACACACATATTGGTCGTTAATACTTGGCTAATATTCATCGTTATCCCTGCTGTACTTCTATATAGGATTATTTACCTATTTTTTTATTCTTTATCCATTTCTATTTCTCTATACTAAGTCTCATTTTAGTCTATTTCTGTGGAGGATGTTGGTTCCTCTGCAATACATGAATTTTATATATTGGGTGCACATTCACATAGGTCTTGACTTGAATCTAGGTTTGTTTGAGTATGTTGGCATTGGTCCTTAATTATAATTCTATTATTTGGAATATTATGACTTTCAGCCACGATTTGTTGTTGATGCATATATATAAGGGCATTTGTCCGGTATTAAGAGAGATCACCAATTTTAGATTCCTCCATTGTGTTCCATTTGAGGCTCTGACATCTACTCAACAATACATGTATTCTTACATGAGCATGTCTAGTTAGCTGCGTGTTGAGGAAGATATCTGAACTAATCAGGATTTATGTGTTTTTTTATCCATTTGTGGTCATGCCATACAATGAAAGTGTTACAAATTGATTGATTGACTCGCACATATATCGGATGACTTTAGAAATAATTCCAATGTTAAATGCAAAATGAATTTAGCGTTCAAAAATCGAGGCACTCATATTTATGATTTTGGTATCATGGTTGAAGGCAAATTAATATTGAGAGAAGTGTATCCTTGCCCCGTGCGAACACAGGTGGCGGAGCCTGCACTCAATGCATTGAGTTATACTACGCTCACCATAGGTTTCTTGGTGCCAAACCATGGTAGATAGCAATAGTTATGTGGAAGAAAAGGCTTCTTGAAATCTCCATGTTTAAGGGAGTGTATGAAAATACTGTGTGAGGCCATATGAGGAAGTACAGGTGGAACAAAGTCCAGAATCTGGCAGCCCATAGTTAGAAGCTTCAACCACCAGTTCAAGTTTTATAGAATTCAGCAGTGGACAGTAGATTGGTGGAGGTACAACGTAATGCTCTGCCAGGGCAGTATCTTTTCAGGTGACTACTACTAACAAAAGCCGGATTCTGTCCATGGAGAGCCATGTATTCATGTCATGGCCTTGACGTGAATACATTGTTTAAGGAGGAGCCTGTGGAGTTGACACAATATAGATTGTGCATCATCAAATTTGGGAGCGTGTAGAATCAAGCGATAGTTTGCTAAGGTGATAGTCTGGAATTCCAAGAAGGATAAAGTTAGTGAAGTCTAACAGAGAACTAATGATGGCAAGAACCACCATTTTTCTAACTTCATCATTTAATAATGATAGAAATGTCCTAAGTAATCTTTAGTAAAAGGTAGTTGAGGAAACAATATAAGAAATTAGCGTTGACATGGTAGGCCTTGTTGTCAATTTTTACCACTAGAAGTTTGACACAAGGTGTCATGGTGGGAAAGCAACCCTGCAGAGGCCCATTAGGAATCTAGCCATGCTTACCGTTGACAACTAGTATCTCGTTTTTTGCTTAGCATACAGCTTAAGTCAATTGCTGTCTAGTCAATGAGAGACAAATGGCATGGCTAATTGAAAGGAGTAGCAAAAAATGAATCATCTTTTAGGTGGGCCAAAATGTGGGTATCACCAGCATACATATAGTTTTCAATGCCCGTTTTTTATTAGGATTTAGCCAAATGGCTCATACATGAATAGAAGAGGTGAAGAGACAGTGCATAGCCCTGAGGGATCCCATAATTCAGTGGGAGATTCTGACCGCTTCTAATCGAGTAGCTCCCATTAAAATGGTTACAATAAAATTGCATTGTCCTTCTCCCCCATGGTTCTTCTTGGAACTTAGGGAGTTTAAGCAACATTGTAGAAAACAGGAAAAAAGATGGAGAACTGCCTATAAAGAGGAAAAAAAGTTAAAATATAAACAATGCATACCCATTACCAAAGATCTCATCCTGAAAACCAAAGCATCATATTTCACAAAAAAGAATGGGGAAGCTAAAGACTCAACTAAAGATTTTTTTCGAACAATCACAGAACTAGCTAATAATTGTAACAAAAAATCTGCCAGGCAATCTTTTTGTAAAACTCTAGCAAACTTCTTTCTGGAAAAAGTCTAAACAATTTTCCAAAAAATGTCCAACTCTAAATTGCCGTCCACCATGTTAATTGCCAATATGGGTGATCTGCCCCTCAAAACAACTAAAATTCTGGACGGGTTTATTGCCCCACCCAGTGTGAACATTAGAAATCTATTGAAAACCTCAACTTCGGGTCCCCGTTTGATCCCTGCCTGCCCAATACAGCTAAATTTGCAGCAGAAGTTATTGCATCCAAACAAACCCCCATCTATCAAGCCATGTGTAAAACATGCACTTTCCCCAGTTTTTGAAAGAAAAAAGCCTTGATTCCCCTTTTTTAAAAAGCTTCACTTGATCATAATGACCCAACTATCTATTGTATAATTTCCGTCTTCCATTACCAGTCAAAATAGCAGCAACATTTCTAAACAACCAGCTGGTGACCTATATTGAGTCTAATAAACTCCTAGACCCACCCAATTTGGTTTCCGAGAAGTCCACAGCATGGAGACGGCTCTGTTCAAGGCACCTGAAGAGATCAGGCAGGTTTTAGATCAAGGAAAAGGGGCAGCGCTTATACTGCTTGATCTCTCATCTGCACTGTAAGTCACAAACTACTACTAGGTTGACGGGTGAACTGTGGGACCACAGGCTTGGCCTGGGACCTGTTAAAATCCTAGTTAGAGAATTGGGAGAAAATAATAAAATTGGAGAACTACACATCTCATCCTTTTTCCCTTCCATGCGGAGTTCCTCAGGTATCCTCATTGAGCCCTACGCTTTTTAATATGTATGTCTCCCCTTTAGCTAAGCTGATAAGGATCTTTGGATTCTCCCTGACATCCTATGCGGACGGGCACCCAAATCGCCATATCCACAGGAAATAGTGATTCTGGCACAGGGCTCAGATTTCATGATTGCATGTTGGCTGTCCACGAGTGGATGGATTCCAACTGCCTTAAATTAAATGCGGGAAAACAGAAGTCCTACTTTTCGGACCCTAATCATCTTTTTGGGTTTCATCAGCCTGGCCAGCTATCATGGGTTCAATCCGTACCCCAGTAGAAAAGGCTCGAATCTGGGAGTGATAACTGACAATAAATTACAGTTTACAGATCAGGCAAATAAGCTCACCTCATCCACTTTTTACACCCTCAGAATAATCAAAAATATTATGTCTTTCATACCTGACCAATTGGAAAAGAATTTAATCACCTCTCTGATGCTTTCAAAAATAAACTATTGTAATATTCTACTACTAACTACTCACAAGTACAATATCAACAAACTTCAGGTCCTCCAAAATAATACAGCGAGACTTCTGCTATAGGTTCCCAAATTCTTCTCAGTGTCTCAAGATATAAAAAAGCTTGCACTGGCTTCCCATTAAGCAAACAATCACCTTTATGGTGTTATGACTAGCATATACGGCATTTCATGAGCCCAGCTACGATTTTCTGAATCATAGCTTTAAATGGTATCTCCATGCCAGAAATCTTCACTTGGTAAATGCTAAATTAGCAGTACTCCCAAGATTCAATGAAGTAAGGTGGGGTGGCAAGAGCATTGTGCTAGAAGCATCCAAAGCATGGAACACACTACCTCTCTGAATAAAAACAGCCAACAGTCTCCTTTCCTTCAGAAAAGATTATTTTGCTTTCAGCCCTCTCCTCGTTTCACAACACTATCATGGATTTACAAAGCAGATCCTGGTTGTATTTTGAGCTACTCCTGGTAGTATTGTCTCCTTTCACTAAAAATGATTTGGCCTGGGGCGATTTGGAGATGCAGAAAGATAATCAAGCCTTTTGGGAAATAGTGAATAGGCCCTTTTTCGCTAAAAAGCAGAGTCAGGCATTGGTTGTCATATTATGGAGCATGAATAGGTTGCCCATTTTGTAAAAATATTTAATTCAGAAATGCCTGACGAAAATCAAAAACTCCCTGCTGAGCCCATTGCAACCACCGTTGCGCTAGTTTAATTGATCAAATCTCTCTCTATGGGGGATGTACGCACAGCTATACTCTGCTCAGCCTCTGGCAAAACAGCAGGACCAGATGGGATACCGGTGGAGATTTTTAAACACAATTTAGAAGTCTGGGCCCTGCTGCTTACAAATATTTTTAAGTCTATATTAGTTGGGGGGTGAGCAATTGCGACACAGTCCCCATATATAAAAAAGGTGATAAGAAAGTCTGTTCCAATTACCACCCAATTGCACTGCTTGACTCTTTGAGAAACATCTTTGGTAGGGTCTTCTTATGGAAGTTAGAAGCTCTGGGGTGTGAAAACTCCTTTTTTCCAAAGTGCAATATGGGTACTGTCCAGGAATGTGCACTACATAGCACGCTTTAAATCTCACCGTGACCTTGGGTAAATCTGTCAAGACCAAGAGAAGGGCCATACATATGGCCTTTATAGACCTTTCCTGTACATTTGCCTTAGTTATTAGAAACAAACTGTGGGACATTATGGGACATGCAGGAGTGATTCATCTTTATTGCATGTGCTAAAAAGTAATCACCAAGACATGAACATGATAGTTCACTATTCCCAGTCAGGTGAACAGACTCCCCCTATCCAAGTTACCCATTGGGTAAAACAAGACTGCATCCTGGCACCTTTTTTATTTCTCTTTTAAATTAATGCCCTTGACTCCTCTTTAACAAGCTGTACCCCTGATGTCCCAAAATTTTGATTGTATCTAGTTCCTGTCTTACTTTAAGCGCATGATGCATTCTTCCTGGCCTGCACTGCAAGCTCTTTTAGATAGATTTTATAGTTTTATACAGGGGACCAACCTCAAGGTAAATAATGATAAATCCTATATTTTAACATGTAGGCCAAGGACCACCTGCTCAAAAAATGTTTTTTGTGGCCATACACTGATAAAGAACACATTGGACTTTAGTTACCCGGGCATTCTGTTAAGCTCCAATTTGAAATGGGACTATATGATTATTCAAAAATCCCAGTCGATGGAGGTGGCCTGTGAGTCTTTGTTTACATTTGCAAAACGTTTATTGCACAACCCCCGAAAGAACTGACAATGATATACAGAAGTAACTGCCTGTCATTGGGTACATATGGCTCTGGCGTTTAGGGACAAACATCTGTAGAGATCTTTCAAGCAACAGAAAATACGTTTTTAACAAGGCTTTTAGGACTTCCCAGATCCACTTCAAGTTTTATCACACATAATGAAGTGGAACTATATTTCATAGAAGATAGAGTGGGCTTGGCACCCATCTTGCTGTGGTCCATTTCAGAGTTAAGTTTCCCTTAGGGAATAGTGGAGGAATGTCTGAAACAGGCTATTATACAAGATATCCCATGGATTAAGTATATAAAACTAGGATTACCCAGTGTTTTTTAGAATACTAGCAAGATTGACTCACACACGAAGGCCTTGGTAACAGACACATACCATACCATGCCCATGGAGATAAAGTGAGACTTGCAAAACCTCTAGACATGGTAACTGTTCACTCATATATCCTTTTGTCGACCCGCAAAGGCATGGAGCCCTATCTATTATGGATAAGGGCACCAGAACACAGATTTTATTTAAACAGCCATCAATTAAATATGATTACACCCTGGTGGCTTTCCCCTTTACTGGAACTTAGTTTGCTTCATGTAGTAAGAGGACCAGGAGACGTGAAGGTAAGTTGTACTGTATTTATTTAGTAGCTCTCCAAGCGGACAGAGATCCCTGCCTGCCATCCGTCTCAATCGCCTCACAAGAATAGCCTGTCACTGCAGAACCCTAAGAAGGGTTCGACAGTCAACATTCCAGTATCAAGAGACACGGTGAGGCGACCAAAGACAAATACAACATATCCTCATTTGTCATAACAAATTAAGCAACTGAAAAGAACAGAAGATAAAACAAGCGAAGCAATACATTGTGAAATAAACATGAGATAAATCCATAGCTAATGCATAAGAACAAAATGGGATAAAACATATACATCAAGCACACTATTCCATACTTCAATAAAATGCAAATATTTGTCATAACAAAGTCATCAAATGTTCTTGGTACTTGGCGTAACCTAGGAGATAAATGTTGCTTGATATTAACATCACCAACACAACCGCCCACACCCTTACTTTTCACATCAAGTGGTGAAATAACCTTTGAATAAGATAAATCATCATTTTTCTTATACAAAGCTAACCTTTGGAAATTCCATTTTTGACCATTTTCTAAAACCACATACCATTTATGAACTTCTTTTACTTTCATAGGGTCAGAAAATTTATTCGGACCACTCTCTCTTTTACCACACTTAATTTTGATTAAGTCACCAACCTCAATGTTACCAAAAACGTTTTGTTTTTGTACCTGTTGTGTCACATTCATGCATCCAAAAAGGTGTCAACTTAGTTTTTGGTAATCTGCCTCTCATCCACATAAAAGGTATTTGGCCAGTAATGCTATGCACAGTGGTGTTGTGGGCCCACACCATATCTTGTACACACTTTGCCGTCCTTGTATAGCCAACTGAATTGCACCCTTAACCACTCTATTCATACGTTCTACTATACCATTTCTCTGAGGGTTGTACAGAGAAGTACACATGTGTTTTATGCCATTATGCTGAAGGAAATTGCGCATGACATGAGAGGTTAATTGTGTGCCGCTATCAGTGATTAGGATATGTGGAAAACCTTCTCTCAAAAAGATAGAACTAAGACTTTCAATGACTGCAAGAGTAGTGATATTTCTTAAATTTTTTACCTCAAGCCATCTGGAAAAAACATCTACCAACACCATACCAAAAAGTGAATCACCAGAAACAAATTCTAACAGACCAAAAAAATCAAGGCAAACTTTTTCCCAAGGTGAACCATCACTGCTAGTAATAGATCCCATATATTTGGAACTGATTTTTAAGCGTTTCTCACTTTCTCTACACAATGGACCATTTCTACCCATCATTTAACATCTTCATCAAGGCCTGGCTACCAAAAATGATTTTTTAGCCATTTGGTAGTGTTGGTTTGGCCAAGATGTCCTTTGTGAACTAGAAAAATAACTTCTTTCTGAGAGTAATAGGGGAATACATTTCTCACCTCTTAAAATCAAGGCATCAGAAACTCCAATACTGAGTTCCTCTTGTAATTTAGCATAAGTGCTTAAGGAAGATTTCACTAAACCTTCATGTTTCCATCCTAAACAAATCGAACTAGCTAATTCACAATAATCAGAATCACTAATAGCAGCTTGATGCCATTCTTCTTTAGAAAAGGATTTGAACTCATCCACACCCACATCTTCAATGCTGGCCACTAAACAAATTACATCATCATCAAAATTCACAACAATTTTCTCTGGTAACGGAAGTCTTGATAAACAGTCTGCCGGAACACATTTTTTATCCTGTAATATATTCTATTTTATAAGTAAACTCTTGTAATTTTGATGCAAACCTCGTCAAACGAGGTGAACCTTTATCGGCACCCTCGGGCTGAAAATTCTGCTTAAAGGCTTATGATCTCTTCTGAGAGTAAAGTGGTTCCGCCAAACATATGTTCAAGAATAATGCACACCCCAAACTGCAGCCAGAGCCTCGCGCTCGATAGCTGCATAGTTTTGTTCAGAACTATTAGGTGTACGCGAAGCAAAAGCAACAGGTTTCTCAACACCCATTTTGTTCTGAGACAATACTGTGGGCACTGGCATCAACCGTAATGAAGGTGTCTTTGCCAGATTCAAATGGAGTAAGTATACCAGCATTGATAATTTAGCTTTTGATATTTTGAAAAGCCTTTTCTTGCAGGGTGTCCCAAGAAAATGGGGCCCCTTTCCTCAACAATTTTTTCAAAGCCTCAGTTTTGTTTGCAAAGTTATCTACACACTTTGAATGATACTCTATCAGCCCCATGAAGGACTTTAATTGTTCTTTTGTGGTAGCTGTGGCTACATCTCTGATGGCATGTAACAAATCCTCTTTAGGTTGCACGCCTGCTTCAGAAATAGTATACCCCAAATAATCTACTTGTTTGGCTAGGAATAAGCATTTATCTTTCCTTAATGTAAGACTAGCGTTTTGTAGTGAATTCAACACATTATCCAAGGTAACATTGTGTTCAGCAAGATTTTTACCAGTGATGAGAATATCGTCTTGAAAATAATGAACATCGGTAAAGCTTTTAAGTATGTCATGTATCATACGTTGGAAAACGCTAGCGGCTGAGGCTAGACCGAAAGGTAATCTTTTGAACTGAAATACTCCTTCCGATGTAAGAAAAGCTTTTCATTTTCTAGAGCTAGGATGCAAAACAACTTGATAATAGGCTGATCTAAGATCAAGTTTTGAAAAAATGTTTGCCTTATCCATTAGTAAAACCATTTCAGAGATGTTAGGAAGGGGAAAACTATCAACAATGATGTTTTGATTTAGGGATCTAAGGTCCACACAAAAACGAAGTTTGCCATCCTTTCTTTGAGTGACTACAATTGGAGAAAGCCATTCAGAGACTTCAATTTGTTCAATAATATCTTGCTTTTACATACCAAGTAACATATCTTTGACCTCTTCACAAACTGAAATGGGAATTTTCCTAGGGGGATGTCTGACAGGAATGGCATCATTCTTAAGTTTTATTTCATGTGTGTATCCTGACAGTTTCTCCAACTCAAGCCGAAAATTATTTTGAAATTTAGACAAAATAGAATCAAGACTAGGAAAATCTTCAATGACCAATACATGCTCAGGAGATCTAGGATCAAAGATTATGTGTAAATCATGTTGTTGTGTCCATCCTAGAATTGCTGGTCCATCATCCGAAATATAAACTTTGCCAATGGCATTTCTCCCTTTAAATTCAAATTTAGTTTCCATAACTCCTTTTATATCAATGGTTTCACCACTATAGCCCTTAGGAGAGACATCAGGAAGAGATAATGTATAATCAGGCCAACATTCTTTAAAAATGCAAAAGGGAATAATGGGAAGCATGGAACCTGGATCAACCAGAAGGGGTAGAGACACACCATTCAAAGTGAATATACTTTAGGTCTTTGTAAAGTATCAGTAACACTATCTTCGATACATAAAGACATCTTGGAAGGAATGGTTTCATCATCAGCAAAAGCAACTCTGTTCTTTTTAGAGTTGTTACAAACAGCACTTAGATTACCTTTTTTCCACAACTCTTACAGGACTTATCCCTTGCAAAATATCCTGCAAAGTCCGCAGCATGATTTACACTACCACATCTATAACATCCCTTGAATTTGCTTTTGTAGTCACCATATGTTCTTGGTCTTGGCTTGAAGGGTTGCTTGCTTTTCCCATAAGAACTGACAGGTGAATCTTTCTTGGAAATGACGTTCGCCGAGTCTTCTTTCTTAAGTTCCAAAGAACGCATTTCTTGCATACATTTGTCAGATTCTTCTACTACTTTAGCAATGGTGATGACTTCAAGTAAAGAAGGATTTTTTGCTGCCTATAATTTTTCTTGCATTCTCTTATTTTTACACTGCACAATGAGTTGGTCTCAAATTAATTGGCCAGATATGGTAACAAAATCACATTTTAGAGCTAACTCTCTCAATCGGGTAACCATTTGATCCACAGTTTCAATGTCTTTTTGAGGAACAGTATAAAATTTGTGGCGGTGCATGACAATGTTAATTTGTTTTCCAAAACATTTTTCCAGTCTTTGCTTAGCTTCAATGTAAGGGTTATCAATGGGTTCACCATCAGCACCAATGATTTCTGGTAGAAATTTGAAAGCATGTTGACCTACTTTGCCTAAAGAGTTTAATAAAATAGCTTTTTTCCTAGATGCTTGGAATCTGAGACCATCTAAAGCTTCCAAATAATTTTCGAAAATGCCAATCCACTCCTCCCATTCGATATCAGGTGTATCTCCTTCAGCTAAAAATGAAGGTGGAGGGGTAATGGTTTGTGAAGCAGTCATAGTATTAAGAGTAATATATAGAAATATATTATAACACTACTAAAATGAATGAATGTACAAATGAGTAAAAATGTGAAAGGTGTGTACACAACACGTGAAAGCTGCTTGAGAATGCACAACAAGAAGGGTATGTAAATCAGTTAGAAATAAAAGTAACTAATGGTTTGTTAAGTCAATGTGAGAAAATGATGAATAATACGAGAAAATAGGTGTGCAAATCACCGTGAATAATAAAGCCAATGGTAATTTGCTAGATAGGTGTGCAAATCACCATGAGTAATTTGCTGGTTAGGTGTGCAATCACCGTGAATAATGAACTCTGTGATGATTTCCTGGAAAGGTGTGCAAGTCACCGTTGATGATGAAATTAATGTACAAAGAAAAGATTTTTAAGTGCGATCTGCTTGTAAGGTGTGCAGATCACCGTAAATAGAGTTCAGAGTTATGTATGAGAGGTCAATGGAAAACCGCATTTCAGTTGATTTTGATAAATACGAGAAACAGATTAAACAAAATGGAGCCACATCGACATGCTTACTTACGTAGTAAGGCTTAGCGTCTCTTCTGTAACTTAGCAACCATGAGAAAGGTACGCGAGCGTGAACAGCTTGAGCGTGTTGAAGATCGTTGGCGCAAGAGTACAAAGCTGAAAGGCACAGTAGTTGAAAAGCCGTAAATAAACAGCCGCAGTAGCCAGAAATAAATAATTACAGTACCTCAGTTGAGCACATAGATCACACAGCGATAAAGTGTGGTGATTGCTGCTCGTTGAAAGTTCTTGTACTAAGCATGCTGCAGCCGTGGGTTTATCTGCCACTGATGGAGAGCCGAAGGAGACCGGAGCACAGAAAATCGTCGCCAAAATGTAGTAAGAGGACCAGGAGACGTGAAGGTAAGTTGTAGTGTATTTATTGAGTAGCTCTCCAAGCGGACGGGGATCCCTGCCTGCCATCCATCTCAACTGCCTCACAAGAATAGCCTGTCAACGCAGAACCCTAAGGAGGATTCGACAGTCAACATTCCAGTCTCATGAGACACGGTAAGACGACCGAAGACAAGTACCACACTTCACTACCCTGTTTACCATGTGAAAGAGTGTCCTTTCAGTCCCCCAACACTTTAGGTCATTTTGCACTTTTTATTCTGCAGTTAGAACCCGGTTTTTATATCCAATGTTAGCTGGGAAAGGTTTTAAAACACATCTAGAAGGATTATTGGTTTAACAACACTGTGAGTCCCCAACAATCTGTTACAAATTGTTGATTTTTATCTCTCAAGTGAATAGCTTAAGGAAAAAATATGCACTATGACTCAGCTATGATGCCTTGGAAAGGCAATGATGATGTACAATTCACTAATTGACTCTTGTGATTTTAATGTGATTTAGGTTTTTTTTTTGACCGAATAAAGATTATTTTTGATTGTTTGATTTTAAAAATATTTATCTTGCCTTTTCCTCCGTTTTCAAGTGATTCCTCTGCAAACACTTCCCTGGTTATATTATGTTATATTACATGTGTTTTATATACTGTGCATTGTCATTACTGTGACTTTGAAATACTGTTGGAGTGCTTGTAATTAATACTACAGTGAAGCTGCATCTTGGCCACTGAAAGGTCTTGCCATTTCCTCTAAATGACCAAAAAAGAAACACTAGTGAATGGATCCAATAATCATTTGATGTATATAGTAGCTGAGCTGGGTTTGGAATTAAGGAATCCTAACTCCACGGGACATGCTTTCCACCTCCTGCATGTTTCCTTCTCCCCTTTTCCTGTCCTGGTCTGCTCCCAAAGTTGCCACATTGGATTTTTTATGTTTCTGCTGTTTCATTAAATATTACAGTGAGCACTTAAGGATATTGAGAGCACACATCCTTATCAGGGGGTAATTAATACAAATAACAAACACTGTTCCCAGGGTGAATACTGCTGCCTTGGAACCAGGGCACGTGCTGCCTGTTGCCTCAGATCTCATCACTGCCAATTCAAGCTAATTACAAATGGAGTGCCGCAGGCCTGCCAGGAGATAAAGGCAGGGCACAAGCCCTAAAAAAGAAGTGGAGCAACTTACCATGTTAGGCTACATGGAATTGGCATCACAGTGCATGCCATCGCGTGCAGCATCAACTGAAGTGGCATCACAAAAAGTGAAATCATGACGCCACAGGAAGTGACATCACAAGATGTGACATCATATCTTAAGACTTTACACATATGTTTAGCAGGTCTAGCATGAGTACATTTGAGAGCATTAGAAGATGTAACAAATGAAAGATGATCAGTTCTTAAGCCTGTGACTTGAGTTCCCTGTCTGAAGAAATTAAAAGCCCAAATGTAGATGAATTTCGGTGTCTGGCTAACTACAGTTGACAAAATACTACATTCTACTAACTAGGCATAGACAGTTTGGCACCAGGAACAAAGCACAGTTCATGCATTGCTGTGATAATCAAAACTCTAAAAAGTATTAAACCCTACAAACTCAATTATTATAGGCACTGATAATTGTTGCCCTTTGATAATTATAAAAAAACATGCAAGTTGCATACTGCATGTGGTATTCTGAGCATGAAAAACGATATTCCCTATGAAAGATACTTTTATAACTGGATATTCTGCAACTATATTATTTCAGAAATTATAGACCATGCTGTATTGCCCCAGGTTGATTAACCATAAAAAATTAGAAATTACTGAAACCAATTAAATAATTCAATTCCTTATATGTGAGTAACAAAATCACTTTAAAAAAGCTTAGTGGAATAATGCGTCCAATGTAGGAGCCTGTGATCCACCTCATGATCACAGGGTTAAATGCCAGCGGGCCCACTCAACCTTTCATCCTTCTGAGGTCGATAGAATGAGTACCAATTAGTTGGGTAACAATAAACATCTGTTATTCAGCACCAAGAAATCCTTCGGGTGAACGTGCACTTTACAAATATAGAGGTTCTGTTAATAGATTTCAAAGAGGCAAAGGAGGGCCCATGAGATCAATGAACATCAGTGAAGAAAGACGTATGATACCAAGATAATTTTGCACTGTCTTCCGTCCTCCAATTGAAAGACACGCAGCTGCTGTAAGCTGTGCCTGGGCAGTTGTATGTCCTGCAGTATAAGGTGTGTTGAATCTTGAGACACCCGCAATGTATCCCTCGCTGGCGAAGTTGTACTTAAGCTTACCCTGGTGGTACACACATCATATTATGAGCCCATTCAACTTGCCAACACGAGACATTGCAGAACCTGGTCAAAGTTCCTTCCTGGGTGTTGTGACATCACCTACGCATGGATTTCAGCAGCAACGTCATCCAGCGGGGATGTTTCCATGAGCGTGGAGTCCCAGCAGGGTGGCCTCTACACTATCCTCTATTGGGGACTTCATATGCTATGTTTGACTATGCAACTGTAGCTAATATACCTACTCTAAACTGATTATTCTTGTTTTTCCCGACCGCTGAGACCTGAACAACATGGCTGATGCCCAGGGGAGCTGTTAGCTGTAGAGGAGATTGTCCCTAGCTTAACCATCACCTATCCAGCTGGACATTGGGCATAGTTCACCTTGTTTCCACGCTGTGTCTTCAGCTCCGCCTCTGGCTTGTTTCTATGCCCTCCCTCCCACCTTCTTCATTTTCTTCTATCCTCGTAGCCTATACATTTATTCTAAACAGTTTTTGCCGAATGTTGAGACCTGAGCAACATGGCTGATGCTCGATGGAGTTGCTAGACAATTAATGAGGAGATTGGTCCTGGTTTCCCCCTCAACCGTCACCTACCCAGCCGGACATTGGACACAGTTCTTCCTCGTCTCCCTGCTATGGCTCCTTCCACCCCTCCTTCCCTATACATTCTCTCAACCTCGTTTGTTTACTGTACATTATTACGTTATTGCAACTGAGATAATTTGCAACGCAATGTTCCTCTGTTATAGCGCTCTGATACCTACGGGTCTAGCCAGCGCTTTATAATCATTTTGATGTACCTTCTAATGCAACGTTCCCCTGGTTAAGCGCTCTGATACCTCCGGGTCTAGATAGAGCTATATAACTGTTGCCAATCAAATAAACTAAAAACTGTTCTTTCCTGAACTCTGAGACCTGAGCAACATGGCTGATGACCCGTGGAGCCTCTTGACAGCTAATAAGGAGATTGGCCCTGGTTTCCCCCTTGACCGTCACCTACCCAGACGGACATTGGGCATAGTTCCTCCTCATCTCCATGTTATTACTCCTTCCTCCCCTCCCTCCTACGAATTATTGAAACATTGTTTATGTGCACTGTACCTTACTATGCTCCTGTATCTGATGTAACTTGTAATGCAACAATCCTAAATGTAAAGCGCTCTGATTCCCTCTTGGGTCATGTTCTCACTATATAAAACTTTATAAATAAATAAATGCTTGATATTATCAGGTTCTTTGTCCCTACACCCCTTTCACACTCACTTGAAGTCTCTAGTAGTGTGTTTTTGCCCTCAAAACAGGTTGCATGTGTTTTTTAATCTCATTCCCACCTTAGTCAATATAGTCTTTGAAGCCTTCTTATATGCATTCATAGGTACTGCTCAAGTCCATACACAAAAACAAACTAGATACTGTCTCAAAATTACTCTTGTGCATTTGTTTGAGGGGCCTGCTAGGAGGGTATTTCTGCTTCCATTAATGTAGCCAGGGTCCGCAGGTACCTGGGGAGCCAGCATACATAAGTTGCCGATGTCTGCCCTGTCTGCTGGACTCCTTCAGCTTTAACCTCACACTGTATTATGTCCTAAATAATGTAGTAAAATATTACAGGAAGAATAGTTCTGCTTCCAAGTATCAAGTGGTCCACATCACTAAAGAAAACATTTAAACAATGAGGGGATTTTTAAATCCCTTAAAGTCTTAATTATACAAAGTAAAATAGTACAAAGAGAGGTACACTGATTATTTATCTGTTTGTGTTAAAAACAGATAAATGTTAAAAATCTACTACTACTGAGACCTATGTGTAGCATGCAGAAACATTTGAATCTTAGCAACGCCACCTCAAACTTTCACCATTATGTAAAATGTATGTAATTAGATCCATAGAGTTTAATTATAAACATCTAAATCTATGAGGTAGATACATTGACTGCAGAGAGATCTTAGCAGCTGCAAAGAATATTGCTGAAAGTTATCTGACCGATCAGACCAAGGCATGGGACACGAAGAGAGCACCATCCTTGCCATATTTGAGACCACCCAGCATGTTTCCAGAGAATATGATGGGAATTATGAAGCCAAGTGCACAAGAAGTACATACACCAACACTCCTGATTTGGGCAGAAGACTCATGCATTGGTAAGCTACAAGTAAAACAGTGTTGGTTTTTGTCAGTGTAAAACTTCCTTTACCAAACGATTGAACAAGCTAATGCTGGCGCCAGCCCACTCCTACGGTAGTAATACTTCATCTGCAGCACATTTCCATGTAGATGTGATTGCTTTAGCTGCCTGATCTCTTTATGTGAGGTTTGCTTACCCAGCCGTACGTATTGCTTAATGTGTCTGTGGTGGGACCTGCACTCATTTTAGGAGATTGGGGCTCATTTTTTACCAACAGACCATGAACAGAGCAAGAGAGAAAGACAGAAAGGGTAGAAAGAAGTAAAAAGAGAGATAGGAAAACAATGATGTGGACAGACAAGAGGAAACAAAAATAAAGATAAAGTCAAAGCAAGTGTAGGATAATTGTAGAAAATGGTAACAGCAACCCTGACATTCAGCAATGGGACCCCAAGGAAACAGTAGGGCTCTGCATGTAATTTTTTTTTTTACAATTTACACAGTGCCCCCTCAAAAGGTTGTCACCTCCACATTTAGCAGCCAATATGTCTCATGTTCTTATTGTTGCAATTATAAATTCTAAATCACCTTCAGATATGCCAGGGCAACCAGAGGGCAGATCCCCCTGGAATCAGTGCCACCAGAATACCCACGCAAAAAATTGCTTCAAGCAGCACCCGCCGCAAGGTTAAAGATACAGGATGTGACCGCCAGGGTGGCGGTCACATCCTAATTGCACCGGAGGGACCGCCGCTGCCCCTGCAGAAAACAATTTTAACTTAGAAAAACTACCCACGTGTAGAGATGAAGAAACAGTGGGAGACCCCACAAACAATGGGCAGTAACCAGATTTCCCCCCCTCAAAAAAACCACTCAGTACAGTTATGTTCAATAACTCTCCACTGTAGAAAAAACAAATGTTTTTCTTTTAAAACCCTCACCCACCAGGGTTACCCCTTGGTGGCATGTTTCATATTTCATTTGGTCCATCCTGTTCCGCTGTGGATTGGGGCAAGCTACGACCTACAACCTACCTGGGAGCACTTTCTGTTACATATACAATGATAAAGATGTTCTAAAAAGAAAGGTAGGTCAGGTAGATGGTGTGTAGTTAAAAATACCTGGCTAGTAGGCGTCCTTAATTTATTTTAACCTCTACTCGGTATAGTTAAAAATGGGAGTTTTAGGATAAGAGATTTGCAGCGGATCTATTCTCCTAAAAGTTCAACTTGTTTTGAGCAGTGCCCTTAATTAGCTCTTCTTCAAGACCCTGTGAAGCTAGTTCCCTGGTACCACTCCAGTTAATTCACAAAGGACGTACCCTAATAGCATGCAGAAAATATGGACATATTAATTTATATGATGCCATAATTTTGCATCATGGTATCTGGGGGAGAGGGTGGCCTGTTGTCACACTTGCCTCAATGCAACACCTCTGCTTCGCTATCTTCTTGGATAAATCTCTGGGGACCACAGGTTTATATATTATCAAAGAATGAATGCCTGATAAGTGGTAACTGTATATATTTCCATATTTTCTGCATTTTATTAGTGTGCATCCAGCCTTCACTGTAACCTCAACCTGAAGGACCCAGTACTATGCAAGTACATATGATCTTTCATCTCATACATAGCCTAACTCTGAATTACCTCAGCTTGCCTGACCTAAGAACATTGTAATAGCGAAGCTACCCTATGTGTGGTTGTCTAATGATACAGCACACTGCAAATTTGCCAGCATCTCTGCAGCAGGTAGGGGTGAGAAGGCTAGAACAACACCAACCATACCCAGCCAGGGTAACAACTTGGTAACTTTAACACTACCATATTCAGCGCTGTTGAATTTCCAGATCTATAAAAACTAACTTTTCTTCCTTTTAAGGAAAGAGATCTTCAACATTTACTCATTGGAATGGGTAAATAAAGCAGCTCATTTCACATGTTTACAAATCATGTTTTTATTGTGCTGCGATGGATTTAGTTACATATGCACGCACACACATGAAATATTTGGGTAATGGAGAAGTAAGCAGTATTATGCAAGGCAGCCCTTTTTTGAAGCTAAAAATTCATAGTTGCAGAATGGATGAGAAGAGAAATGTGCATGCAAGTTCTGGAAGTTGGAAAATACTTGCACACCAGTCCGTGGTACTGACAAAAATAGGCCCAATCAGTTCAAGTTGACAAGTGTAACATACATACATCGATCTATGCACGTTCACAATCATACAGCAATAAGTCGACATTAAACTGAGGCTTAGCTATGAGTGGTAGACAGATAACTCTTTTGAGTGATTTAATTGCTATAACGTTATTCCATGTTTAACAAAAATCTAGGCTGCTATATAAGGTGCACATGGCAAAAGACTTGAGTGTTGCATCTGCCTGCCACCCACTCTGTAACCTCATGCACCATAAATCAAATACAAAGCTTTAACCCTTGACAGCAAAAAAAATAAGAAGAAATACATTTATTCCCATCTAGGGGCAGAATGAAACAACTTGAAAGCAGAAAACCAGAGTTTAATCCTGACTTCTCCACTTGACCAAATTGTGTGATGCTAGGCACATTTTTCTCTTGTGTTTGATCTGATAGGCTATAATGTTGCTCCATGCACAGTAAGAATCTAGGCCACATATACTGTGCTCATGACAATTGACTTCCCTCGTTTATTCATTAATAGCATTGTTAATGTGGTAGGTGTGGACATGAATGTTTCTAAATTGACAGTAAATTCAAACTATCAATTTTAGTAAATGCCTGCCAGTGCACTGAAATATTCTGAATTATTATAATGAAACAGGTCTATATTTTATCGAAATACACTTTTTCTAATAATGAGGTGACTTTGCATAATTTGTTGTATGAATTACTTTTCAGTTTCATATCTCAGGTCATGCATGGGCTCTCCTTGTTATTTTGTTAGCTCGCCCCTTTCAAGCGCTTGGAAGCAAGGCTGGGTGATCGAACTGCATGTCAATCAGATGCCACATCACAGGGGCAACCTATTGTCCAAAAATAAGTCACACTATTTCTTTTGCAGTGGGGTGGAGTGAATTCTGGAAGGGGTGGAGGTACTTACCAAGAGCTGGAATGAAGACCTGGATACAGCAGCCTCCTCTCCACTATCAATCTCCATCTGGCTTCTTTCTCCCTCTTTCTCCATCTTTCTGTTTATGTGCATCGTGTGTGCCAGCTCCAATGGATGACAAGGCTCTGTGTTAATTGAGGGGTTCTTGTCCCTCGAGCCCACACGATACGGACGTTGATGGGATTTTGTCTGCTACCATGCGCTCATCTTGTGTACCGAGAAATGAAGACAAACCATTAACGGGTCACAGAAAAAGAGGCTGGACTGCACAAAGTGCAAAGAGAAACCAAATGACCAATTGCGGCGGCCATGCTTGCCAATTGTGATCTTAGGCAAGTATTTTATTTCATTGAGCATCCTTTTTCTTTTTCACCACATATGAGAGCACCTTCAGATAGGTGAGTTCAGGATGTAGGCTGTTCAAAACCCACGTGTGTTTGATACAATAGACTACAGTTTTGCTCCATTAATAATAAGAATCTGGGCCATTTTAGGGTATACATGACAACTGAATTGCTTCTCAGTTTACTAATGCAATTGTAGGAGGGGCACGGTGGGCAGGAATGTTTACACGTTCCTGTTTAACCACCATCAGTTTTAATAGTTGTTTCTCAATCCAGTGATATAATCTGATGCTAATGTAAAATGCTTTCATGTGCTAAATAAATTCACTTCTTTGAAGTTTGAAGACACCATACTGTGGTAGAAAGAAGCATGTCCAGTTCCATGTTGTTTGGATAAGTAGATTTATTAAATAAGATGGTAAGAAGAGAGCCCCACCAGGAGCAGCCTTCTTGATACTCAGCCCATCCTCCAACTGACGCTCTACACATCAAGGCATCCTCACATTCCATTACATCACCATTCACACCAACATTACACAGCACATTCACATTGGCTGAGCAGCAGGTATAATATATACCATATTCTAACATGATGTTTGTTGCATGATTTACTAGCCAAGCATTTCCAGGGCTTTGTTCGTGCCCAGGCTAACCTTTTGCTTGGCTCTGGCTTGGCACTCCCTTTTAATGTTTTGGCTCGCCCATCTCTATGTGCATCGAATGTTGATCTTACAGCTTTCTGGTATGCTGCATTCTGGGTAAATCACAGGGTGAACATTTTCTGCATTCTTTCTGCTGATTTCTTCAAGGATTCTGGAGATGAGCATGATGGGAAAAATCACAGGGCAGACTTGAAACCTTTTTCCAGCCTTGCTTGCTACTGACCTGTAAGTTTTCCTTACAGCAGAGCTGGGCTTAGGAAACTTTAAACTGGGAATCCATAAATTGGGGTTTAAGGTCTGACAACAAAAATGGGATGCAGACACGAGAAGCAGAGTCATGGAAAGCAGTCTAACAGTCAATGTATGTATGTATTTAAAAAACTCTGCCACAAACAAATTGGCAACAAGGAGTAACGTCACAATACATCTGCTCTGGATTAAATGGTTTCAAAGGCAGCATTTTAAAATATCTTATGGGTTTAAAGCACCTGCTGCTGTGAACTTTGAATGCTCAGTAAATCCCAAAGAATAATAATAATAATATTAATGGTAAAATAAGCATGGCGATTAATGCATGTGTTGGAGCGTTTTGATTCAAAGCAGCATAAAAGGTTAATATATCTCCTGCAAAGCACATGCAGATGACAGATTTGTATGATATGTAGATATGTAAGTGGGTTACTACTTTTAACACAGGGATCCTTTTGTTACTTGCAATTTATAAATGGTACTCCTTATCATCTAACACAATGAACTATAAGGGGCGATGTGTGAATCCTACATCCATTAACCCTCATTCAGGGCCCCTGGAATGATGAACCTGCAGCGTTTCCACATAATTATGGATTTGCTGCATTTGAATCGATCACTTACTGCATAATCTTCAGATTTCAAGAAAAAAATTATTTCTAGCTCAAACAGATAATAGTTCCTAATAGCACAGTGACACGTTGCCACACGGTGGAAGGTCCTTTGCCAAGGTTAACTGGCCACCTTTCCTTTGATTATTTCTGTATCTGGATGTACTAATGAAGTGAAAACTTTGCTCAGATAGTGTTAAGATATGTGAAAATTCCAAAATAAAACAAGTTAATACTAGCACTAAATGTGCAGCATTACACCACATAATTTTCCTTTTCTTGCTGCATAATTAAGTCAACCTGCCATATAATTTGGTCCGTTGCTACCACATAATTTCAGTGGCCTGTCCTCATTGTCTTATTTAACATATCCTGTACACTGATTTACACACTTGTATGATTTGTCAATGTATAATGTGTGCATATGATGTAAAGTTTTCTGATTGCCTAAATTGGGATTAATAGCGTTATAAAATTTAATAAATTGTGGCATTTAAATTGTTATTCTTGTAAATACTTGTACAGACTGATACATCTGACATTCCAGAACATTCATATCTCTTTTGTATAGGATCGAACAAAGTTAAAACGTGCTTCCATATGGCATTTCTTTTAAGTATTTGTGAGGCGATAACAATAGTGCCTTTGTTTCCCCTCTATTGCTCTGGCATCTAGGTTATATGCTCGAGATAGCTCCCATTCAGGATGCTGTTAAAACAAAAGAAGGACTGATGGCCGTTTACATAAGGCCTTTGTCTTTGGCACAGGAGGAGGTGAAAAAAAGAATGCTCCTTCACAGCCGGCATGTTGCTGCTTGGAATAGAAAGCAGACAACGTGCAGGTGCTGCTGAATGTGTCCTAGTGTTGAAAAGTTACACTGGGAGAACATCAGCATATTTCACTGGGGCCCAACTTCTTGACTGGTGGGGCAGCTTCCACTCTGTGAAAATAGTGCGTGGACGCTGCCCATCTTTGTGTACCCCTTACTTGTGCCTTGGATAAGAGCCTCATTACCTTAGACAGGAGAATATGAATGCCTATGCACCTTTTTCTAAAATCAGGTGGTTAAGGAGCGGAACTTTACAACTTTATGTCGCAATTATCCAGTGCTTAATTTGTAATAAAATTTGTGCCAGGGCCATCGTCAGGAGGCCACTGCAATTGTAATCACTGATTGCCCCTGCCAGCAGCAATACCTATACAAACTATGAAACATACCACTCCTACAAGTGTGATCATTGATAATTTTTCAGGTTACTAAAGCTATAAGAATGGCTTGGGCGGCAGGAATTAATTATTATTTTTTTTTATTTCAAAAGATTTTATTAGGAATTTTTTTATATATACAGTACAGATATAGTGAAGGCAATACCGGTGTCATCGTACGCCGGTGCGGTTACAGTAGGCATATCGTTGACATAATGGCGGCCTGTACAGAAATAGCTAGGTAATCACGATCTTGGCGTATGCTGTCATTGGTGGTCTTATGCATTGCCCTCGATGAAAGGAAACAAAAGTGGGAAAGGAGAGAAAGGAAAAGAGAACAGGATGGGTCGCGCAGTAGTTAGCCGCCAAAACTTCCCGAGTTTGCGGTGTGAGGAGGCTGGATGTGAGGGTACTGAGCCCAGTTGGCCTGCCTAAGGCGGTTTGTGCGAGCTGTATATTGGATTAATACACATCTGTTGTTCTGCTCACTCTAAATTACACAGACAGAGCCACCATGTGGCAGACTGACATAAGGGCCAGTGTTCACATTTAAGTGCCAGTGCAGAGCACCGGAAACCATCGGCTCAAATTAAGCACTGAAGTTATCTAATCGAGCATGTTTCTTTTTCATTGTGTGTGCCCCTTGTTTAGGTTACATCCTGTGCCTTTAAAATTTGGGGCTCACTCATGCACCCACCAACTCTATTGCTCTACAACCGAGAACCAGGCTGCATATGAGAGAATAGGATCCCAAAAAGTGCCCCCTTAAGGTTTCTGAGGTAGTACTTTCCTTTGTGGGAGGACCGTTTGGATGGTGACATTACTTACTAGTAATCTTCATTACTCCAGTTCTTGTTTTATCTTCCCAGTACTTATGTAGTGAGATGTAGACTCCGCCTTCCTCAGACAGGCACCTGACGAAAAGCAAATTGATTTGAAAGACAGAACTTTTTCATGGTAGTTCCCTCAGAATCTCTACCCAGAGGGTGTGGTGGACCCAAGTACTGTAGTAATTTATGCACCTAAGCTTTATCCTGGTAGCTCGAGTATAATTATAGCTCCTCCAGAATCAGTAATTGAGACATTCAGTCCTGCAGTTATGATAAACAGATTTCAATAATTATAGTGAGTGGTATGTTAGCTTGTTCTTCTATCTGCCTGTGGAAAGGGTCAAACCATAACCCAGATTCCCTTGCCTCTAACAATTCTAGGAAGACAACATTCACCTGGAGCCATCACCATATCTTGTGTTTTCTTCTTTTTCCTTTTGTGCCATCATGCCATCTCTCAAGACTTCGCCTTTCCAGGCTCCAGGGCTGTAGGGAATAGGAAGAAGTGGGTTACCTTGGAATCCAATTCACCTGACAAACTCTACATACCCTAGAGGTCAGTAGAGACGCCAGATTCGAGACATTGAGTTGCATCCTTGTTTTGCTCCAATGACTCTTCCTGCATTGTGTTTGAAAGGTCCCTGAACTGCATTGAGACACATTCCGGAACCCCCAAGGGTACCCAAAGATGAGAATGTGAGATGGGAGTTATTATGAATTTAGAAATGGAAAGGGTGGCTGAACCTATCCTTTGAAAAATAAAAGATCTCTTTCCATCCAGGAAAAATGAAGGAAACCTGGCATTAAAGCTGCCATTTCCTAACATACCTGATCCCACGTAGGCCCCTTTAACGTTATCTCAGTATACAGACACTTGGTCTGCAGTTTAGTTTGCACCATAAAAATAACTAAATGAGCTGATTCATTCTTGCTAGGTTTAGGTAATGGCAGCTCGTTCTGAAAGATGTTACTGTGAGAACTGACAGCTTGCTTTGTGTGAATCCAGATAGGACGTGGTAATACCGATTTTCCTCTGGTGGTGCTTAAAAGTGTCCTCAGGTTCTCACTCAGCTCTGTGAACAGAGCTAAATTGTGTATGCTCATGCTGGAAAATACCACACATTTTGATAAAAACAAAATCATAATTCATCTTTACTCCTACCACTAATTATACCCAATAAAATTTCAATAGCAAACATCTCTTCCCACCCCACCAGAAACCAATCATTTCTCTTCTCACGTTTTGCATTTGCAACATCAGTTGAATTTCCCATGCTACAGAACTTGGACAGACTGCAACCTTAAGCATTCCCCGTTCCTGATACGCGATGGATAGGAGGCTTCATCTGCTCATTAGGTCCGCACGTTTTCTGCCAAGATTTCTCTTGTTAGGCCTTACTATCAATAAACTAAAACATACAACAATACTCATTTTCTCTAGCTAATAAAATCATGAAATGATGAGAAAGCACTTGCAAAAGATGATAGACCTCATCCCAGAACAGTTATGGAGAATGGTGGTCCAGGCCCTAGTTGTCTCAAGATTGGACTACAGCAACTCCCTGTATCTGGGGTCCCGTAAATATGTGGTCGACAAGCTACAGGTTGTCCAAAATGCTACGACCAGTACATTCCTGAAGATCCCTAGACAGGAGTCAGTGAGACCCCCCCTGAAAAAGCTGCACTGGCTATCCTATTCATTTCAAGGTCAGGTTCAAAGCCCTCTGCCTAGCTCACAAAGCCTGTTTGAGAGGGGTCCAGCCATGCTAAAGACCATTTTCAACCCATATGTCCACAATAGATCTCTCAGTTCCTCCTCCGGCTTCCCTATGAACTCTCTAAGGGTAAACAGATCAAGATGGGGAGGGAGATCCTTTTCATACCTTGCCCCACAGTTCTGGAACTCAATGACCACAGAATTGAGACTGACCAAAAAAGAAAGGAGTTTCACACAAAAAACTCAAGACGTGGTTGTTCCCTTCATGCCGCTTCCTCCACACCTTTCTTCTCCTTGGGAGCGCTGGGAAACCCCCGGGAAGCCATGTGCTTTATAAATACCATAAACATAAACAAACATAAACATGTTAACCAAGCAAAATACATTTAACAATTGAGGCCTTTAGTCAGGCTAAATTTAACTAAACATTTAAAACGCGGCGCACTTCAAATACATGGTAATTCTTGTACACATGTAACGCAAGAATACATACAAACATGAGTAAAAGCATACATGATTACACTTCAAAATATGACTTTCAGAGTATATGCAAATTTGACTTACAGTAAAAATCAAAAACGAGAATACAGAATACAGCATCATGTTTAAACAGAACCTTTCACTAATGCATTTAAATGTTCACCCGCTTTAAAATTATTAAAGGCACACAGTAAATATGTTGTCAAAATAAATGCGAAATTACACAGTGATAACGTATAAAGGATGGAGTTCAAATTGCGCTTCTCCATTTCCTAGCTCCTGTCATTGGGCCAGGATCACATCTTGGTTTGAGTTCTGGTTATAAGCAATCCTGATCGTCTCATTATTTCACACCTAGCCTTCTACTGTAACTTGGAATTAGCATACATTGAATGAACGAACATGCATTCATTAAGTACACTGAAAAACGAACAGCACTGTGGCAGTGAATAACAGAAGTGGATTGAGCATAAAAGTTGATTTAAGTGATTACACAGGTTTTAAGAGATTTTTCTGAAGCAGAGTTAGTTCTCTTGTGAGTGCGATTGAGCGGGAGTGGGCTCCAATCTTGAGGTTCGAGCAACCCTCCTCCTGTTGATGAGAAACATTAGTTGATATGCGAATGTTGATCTAAGCAATTTGTTAAGACGATATTGCTTAAATTTAACTTTAAGGTAAAGGAAGCATCCTTTGTGAGCGAGAAACAGTATCTTGAAAAGAGATCTTATGGTAATGGGTAGCAAGTAAAGTCTAGGATGGGGGTGATTTAGGGGATTCTAAAAGCTGACCCCATGTTGAGCCAAATCTACATCTGCAATGTATTCGATTGACTTTGTGGGGTTTTCAAATATAGGAAGGCCTATAAGCTAAATAATTTGGTGTGACAGCGTGCACCACCGTTTTGGGAACAGATAATAAAAGAAGACAGCAAATCTTTCTGACTATTTAAAAACAGTATTAGCAGCCTGAAGGAACATTGGCCCTTATTTGGCTAGCAGTTGGTTGGACCACCGGCTGCTATTGCGGTGGTCAGGAGACCACCCACCATGCAGTCAGTGGTCTAACCCCCACATTAGGATAGGAATGCTGTGCTGGCAGTAGGAAAGTTCTGTTTTACATGAAAAGGCTGTCTGAAAGCTACATCATAATCCTGAAGGCACTGCCTGCCTTGGCACCCTCCACCATTAAGGGATTGTGATTCCAACGCCACACACCGCAGAGGTGGCAGGCTCCCCTCCGACCAATTGCGGTCCGACCGCCGGTATTGAAATCCGGCTGTTGGTACAAAGGGCTGTCTGTCAGTTGGACCACCACCAACGTCCTGTGAGTGGTAGACCAACCAACATCTTAATCAGGCCTTTTGTTGATTAGGTTAGAAAGTGTTCGATTTTGGTCAAAAACACATCCTACAACGTGAACAAGGGACATGGATCAGAGAACTGTTAAGTAACTTGGACACCAGCCTCTGTAAGTCTTATATCTGAACTGTTTCAGGATTTCCAGGACAGACAATGGTTACTGACCTCAGCTCTTGCAATCAGAGCCAGTTACCACTGGTGCCCAGGGGTATAGCATGACCAATAAAATAGGGGGAGGTGGGTGTGAGCTTTAGATTTTCTAGCCATCACGCTGGCATATTGTGTTAAAATACTTTATATGAGAAGCACACATGAGAGGACCGTTAAAAGGGAGAGACGTACATCATTTTGTAAAATAACCAACATGTTTTAAGACCTTCAAAACAGAGACGAGAGTGTGTGTGTGCTTTTGTCTGTGTGTATGTAAAAATCCCAGGTAAAATCCAACAGACACCTCACCATACTCAACTAAAGCACCTGTACCTAAATATTTATAAGAGAATACATTTATTAGGAGCCGGTGTAACACCCAACTCCACTTGAAGCTATGCCCCTGCTGGTGCCATGGGGCTTAACCGTACTACTGAGCCGAAAACTCTGTAACAAGTACACCCTTGAGCACTTGGCCTTCATTGTGCCAAAGGTGAGCAGTGCAATGCTTACTCATAGAGGCTGTGTCAGGGAAGAGACACAGAACCCATAAGTCCATCCAGCAATGGTCACTGCATCAATGTCTAGGCACTTCTTTTTCTTGTTAAAAGGTAAAACACATTACTTTTGTACACAAAATAATACTGTACATTTTATGTATTGATCACAATATAGTTAAGGGAATGGCGGCCGCTACTTCACTAGGAGTTTAATCAGAAATTGCAACTGGAGCTTGAGCTCTTTCAAAGGAAAAACCCATGGAGACCTGTTTGTGTGAGGACTCCCTTTCTATGATCTGGTAGACACATTCGCCAAGAAAGTGGCAGAGTTCAAGTGCAGTGGGATAATGGTTTCCCTGTCTCCCTTCAGAATTGCAGTTGCATAGTGCCTTGTTATCTACCGGGTGATATTTGTCAGTGATTGATAACGCTACATTGCTCAAAGTGAAAAGCTCCTTGATGGCCCACCAAGCAAGGACACTTTGATAACTGCTCTAGCCCAGATGATGTTAGCATGGTAGACAATGTGTGTGTGTTTGAACCTGTGTAGTCAGATGAAGTTCGACAACACCAGTACTGTTGGTTGTGGCCAACTTGTGCTGCCTGTGCACACCCCAATCCTGGAGCAACCAAAAGGGTTTTTGGTTGCCATTTGTGTGGGAGCCTGCTGTTTGATGTCTGAATCTTGGTAAACTGGTTGGCAGTTTTAGTCCCATCTTTTTACTGAGTTGCAGGCAGCAGTAGTGTAGTCAAAGCGTCAGCTCTGGTACCGTTTTTAGGGCAGTTCTTGTCTTTTGCTTATTCAACCCAGACAGAACAAGCCACAGTCTTTGTCCTCAGGTTTCAAGAGGAAAGTAGGTTGTGTTGGGAGTCTCTTGGTAGGAAAGAACAGGCAGCAACAATCAATCAATCAATCAGTCATTTGTTAAGCGAACTACATACCAGCGAGGATCTCAAGGTGCTGGGGGTGAGGTGGGGGCCGCTACTGATCGAACAGCCATGTCTTTAGTATCCTCCTGAAAGTCAGCAGGTCTTGGATCTGTCGTAGGCTCAGTAGGAGGGTGTTCCATGTCTTGGCGGTGAGGTGGGAGAAGGATCTCCTGCGTTGGATGTTCTTCAGATGCACGGGACGGTGGCGAGTGAGAGGTCGGCAGAGCGTAGCTGGCGGCTGGGGGTGTAGAAGGAGACCCGTCTGTTGAGGTAGGCTGGGCCGGTCTTGTGGAGTGCCTTGTGTGCGTGGATGAAGAGCTTGAAGGATATCCTCTTGTTGACGGGGAGCCAGTGCAGGTTTCTCAGGTGGGGGGGTGATGTGGCCGTGTCATGGTACATCGAGGATCAGTCGTGCCGAGGCGTTTTGGATGGGTTGTAGTCGATTTATGAGCTTGGTCAGGGCTCCCGCATAGAGGGCATTTCTGTAGTCGAGTCTGCTTGTGACGAGGGCCTGGGTGACTGTCTTTCTTGTATTGAAGCAGGAGGAGTAGACGGCGTTGACTTGCTTAGTCATTGAGAGCATTGAGTGGAGGATGATTTCCAGGTTGCGTGCGTGGTCGGTGGGGGTCAGGGCTGCCCCCAGTGCCGTTGGCCAGGGGAGTGGAGAGATGGGTCGGAAGTTCTTGAGGTTTCTTGGGTCTGCCTTGGGCTTTTTCAGTAGGGTGTTGATCTCAGGGTGTTTTCAGCTCTCTGGGAAGGTCGCGGTCTCAAGGGAGAGATTTATGGCGTTGCGTAGGTGGGGTGCGATGGAGCTGCTTGCTTTGTTGAAGACGGGGTGCAGGAATGGGTCTGACGGGGAGCCGGAGTGGATTGTGCTCATGGTCTTAATGGTTTCATCGATGCTCACGCTGGTCCAGGCTAGCAAGGGGACGTGGTCGATGGTGTGCGGAGGGTCTGTTGTGTTGCTGTCTGTTGGGGCTGTCTGGGTGTTGAAGCTGTTGTGGATGTCTGCTATCTTGCGGTGGAAGAAGGTGGCAAGGGAGTCGCACAGGGCTTGTGACAGCAGGATGTCGGTTTTGGAGCTGGGGTTGGAGAGTTCTTCACGATGTTGAAGAGCTCCTTGCTGTCATGTGCATTGTTGTCGAGGCCGTCTTTGAAGGAGGTCTACTTGTCAGACCTGATGAGGTGATGGTGGTTGCGGACTGCGTCCTTGTGTGCTGCGTGGCTGTCCAGAGTTTATTCACTGTTCCATTTCTTGTTTAGTTTCTGGCAGGCTTTCTTGGAATCTAGGAGTTCTGGGGTGAACCAGCTGGCCTCTTGCTGGTGTCTCTGTGGGGGGGGGGGTTTCAGCAGGGAGAGGGTGTTGGCGCAGTCCTCGATCCAGCGTCTGAGGTTGTGGGCGACGTTGGTGTTGGAGGGTTCGGTGGGTGGGCTGAGAGCAAGGTTTGCATATAGTTGGTCTTCAGTGATTTTGCTCCAGTGCTGGCGGGGGATCTGTTGGGTGCGGTGGTGTGTGGTGGGTTTCTGGAAGGTGAAGTGGATGTAGGGGTGGTCGGTCCAGAGGTTTTCAGTGGTGTGGCTGACGGAGACGTGCAGGCTTGAGGAGAAGACGGGGTCGAGCGTGTGGCCGGCAGAGGGGTGGGCATTGTGAAGAGTTGCCTCAGTCCGAGGTTGGCGAGGTTGTCGATCAGGGTGGTGGAGTTGCTGTCGTTGTTGTTCTCAAGGTGAAAGTTCAGGTCTCCGAGGAGGATGTTGTCAGTGGAGGTCAGGGCGAGTGTGCTTATGAAGTTGGCGATGAAGTCGCTGAACTGGGGGCGGGTTCCAGGGGGGCGGTGGACGAGTGTGCCTCTGAGGGTGGAGTTGGGGTCAGTGTGGATCTGGAAATGCATGTGTTCGGCGGAGATGAGCGCGTTGTCAGTTCTAGTCGAGACCCTGATGCTGTTCTTGTGGACGATGGCGATTCCTTCTCCCACTCCGTTGGTGCGGTCTCTGCGGGTGATCTTGTAGCCGTCTGGGATGGCTATGGCGATGTCGGGTGCGGAGGAGTTGGTTAACCAGGTGTCTGTCAGGAAGGCGACGTCCGGGAAGGTTGTGTTGAGCAGGTCCCAGAGCTCGACGGCGTGTTTGCGTGTGGAGCAGGTGTTCAGTAGTCAGCGGGGCAGAGCCGCAGGGGAAGCAGTGGCGTGGGTGGTGAGGGGTGACGAAGGAAACAGAAGGCAAAAGGGCACAACAATTGAGGGGGAAACGAGTGGCACAGAGGGCAGAAAGGTCACAAAAAGACAAAAAGGTCACAAGAATACAAGGGGAAATGAGTGGCACAGAAGGCAAAAAGGTCACAAGAAGGGCATAAAAGTCACAAACAACGGGGGGAAACGAGTGGCACAGAAGGCAGAAAGGTCCCAGGAAAGGGCAGAAAGGTCACAAAAAACAGGGGGAAATGAGTGGCACAGAGGTGGAAAGGTCCCAGGAAAGGGCACAAAGGTCACAAAAAATGGGGAGAAACGAGTGGCACAGAAGGCACAAAGGTCACAAGAAAGGGCAGAAAGGTCACAGAAATGCAGGGGCAGCTAAGCAACTGAAGTAAAAAACAGGCAGAGAGACACGGGGGCCACGAGGGGAGCAGAAGGAAGAACCGGGTAGAGAGATACGGGGGCAGGGAGGGGAGCAGAAGGGAAACTGGGCACAGAGACACGCCAGCAGCGAGGGGAACAGAGGGAGAGAATCGGCACAGACCACGTACAGGCAGTGGGTGAGACAGACCACAGCAGTCACAGACACAACAATGAAAATACAGTCACTACAACAGGAGCAATGAAAGAAAATACAGGCAATACAATAGAGGATGAGCAAACCTATGGCCTACCATTGGCCACCAGGGATGAGGCGCAGGTGGCATCCTGCGGGTTGAAGAGGGCCTCAAACTTCCTCAGCAGCGGCAGCTGGGACAGGAAAACACAGGCGGTGCTGTGCGGAGGGGGAGCGACCTACCTAGAAGGGTAAAGGGTCGATCTCCTCACTGCACAGCGGCCGGCCTATATGGGGAGGTGGAGAGAGGAGCTGCTGGGAGGCGGGAGGTGGGGGCAACGAATGGGCAGTCAGGGTGGCGAGCCCAAAGGGGACGTAGTGGTGAGGGGTAACAAAGGAAACAGAAGGCCAAAGGGAACAACAATTGAGGGGGAAATGAGTGGCACAGAAGGCAGAAAGGTCACAAAAAGGGCAAAAGGTCACAAATATACAGGTGGAAACGAGTGGCACAGAAGGCAAAAAGGTCTGAAGAAAGGGCAGGTAGGTAAAAAAAAAACGGGGGGAAACGAGTGGCACAGAGGCACATAGGTCACAAGAAAGGGCAGAAAGGTCACAAAAAATGGGGGGAAACGAGTGGCACAGAGGCTGAAAGGTCCCAAGAAAGGACAGAAAAGGTCCCAAAAAAATGGGGGGAAACAAGTGGCACAGAAGGCAAAAAGGTCACAAGAAGGGCATAAAGGAAAAAAAACGGGGGGAAACGAGTGGCACAGAAGGCAGAAGTGTCCCAGGAAAGGGCAGAAAGGTCTCAAAAAAATGGGGGGAAACGAGTGGCGCAGAGGGCACAAAGGTCACAAAAAGGGCAAAAGGTCACAAATATACAAGGGGAAACGAGTGGCACAGAAGGCAAAAAGGTCTGAAGAAAGGGCAGAAAGGTCTCAAAAAACGGGGGAAACGAGTGGCACAGAGGCACATAGGTCACAAGAAAGGGCAGAAAGGTCACAAAAAATGGGGGGAAACGAGTGGCACAGAGGCTGAAAGGTCCCAAGAAAGGGCAGAAAAGGTCACAAAAAAACGGGGGGAAACGAGTGGCACATGGGCACAAAGGTCACAAGAAAGGGCAGAAAGGTCACAAAGAACCGGGGAAACGAGTGGCACAGAGGCACAAAGGTCCCAAGAAAGGGCAAAAAAATGTCACAAAAAATGTGGGGAAACGAGTGGCACAGAGGCTGAAAGGTCCCAAGAAAGGGCAGAAAAGATCACAAAAAAACGGGGGGAAACGAGTGGCACAGAGCCAGAAAGGTCCCAAGAAAGGGCAGAAAAGGTCACAAAAAACGGGGGGAAACGAGTGGCAAAGACTAGAGTGTTTTTGTTGTTCCCCTGAGGCGGATGCCGGGGGCTATATAGATTAAAATTACTCTGAGAAATTGTGCTTTTTTAAATAGCGGTGCATCACGCTTTTTTACTGTAACCTTTTAAACTGTGTGCTTATGCTGCTGGTGCATTTTAGACTACTTAATTTGCACTTTTGCACTTTAGAGAATCCCCTACCTCATCCACGCTAAGTCAGACCCCTGCAGAGCCGATTCAGGGCTGGTGCCAGAGAGAGGCGGACGCCATCTTGGGGGTACGGAGGGGTAGCGCTCTTGCTGCTGGGTGCCTCACACACTTCCCTCCCTCTTTACCTATATGATGACTACCACTCCCTGACGGCGCAGCAGGCGGGCGCAGCAGGCGCGACGGCGGTGCACCAAAGGCAAGCCCGTCTGCCACCGTACAGGGCTAGGGGCCACAACCCCTGCTCCCCCACAGGGCAGTCTATAAACTATAGCTCTAACGATTTGCACAGGATTGGAACACAAGCCTTGGAACCTTGTCTCCATCCCTATCACCCGTTGGATCTGCCTACTAAGTGCCTGCAGTGTAATACTCAAATTAAAGCTTCACCCCCTACTACTAAGAGCCAGCAAGCTTTTAAAATGTACCTTCTTAATTGTAGGTTCCCTACCTAGACATCATACTGAAATGTCTTTATTGCTTGATGAGCTTAACCCTGACGTAGTATTTCTCACCGAAACGTGGCTTACCCTGTACTCGGAACCTGAGGTAATTCAAGCCCTGTCGCAGGGCTACCAAATAACTAGGTTAGATCAACCCCATGGAAAGGGTGGCGGCTTGGCTATTATATTCAGAGACCACTACACTTGCCGTTGTTCCCCTAATCCTTTCCTAGACTGCGTACGTATGTCTCTTTGCCTAGAAATCTCGCCAAACATCAGCTTCTCTAGAGCATTAATATATCGCCCCCCAGGACCTTTAAAACAATTCCACACATCTCTGCCATCAGCTGTTGCGATTCTAGCCACCTCCCCCTCCAACTTTACCTTGTTAGGTGATTTGAACATTCATTTTGATGACATCACAGATCATATTGCTCAAGAGCTAATTACGGATCTATCTGCATTACAGATGGCTCAGCTTGTTTTATTACCCACACATGTTAAAGGCCATCTACTAGACCCTGTGTTTAGTAACTGCCTCAATCTGAAGGCTGAGTCCCCGATTGCGCTCCCTTGGACGGACCATTGGTTAGTCCCCCTTATCTGCAACACTTACATACCCCTTGCACTGACACCAGGGTTACGGGAAGCATGGAACTGGTCAAAACTCCCACTGGATAAGTGGGCCAACGAGTTGGAAACTACAAAACCATTAATTAATGAGGATCCTTTAGTAGCCAATGGCAAGCTTAACAATTGGATAACTAAATCACAGAACATTATATTGCCTATAAAAAGAACTACCCTAAAAAGATCCAGAACCTCTGCTCCTTGGTACTCGGCTGAGCTCCGGGAGAAAAAATGCCAGTGCAAAAGACTAGAAAGAAAATGGCGCCTGGAATACGCCGAGCTGGATAAAACTATTTATTGAGAAGCTATCAGAAAATACAAAAAGGAGATAAAGAGGGTACAAGCAATGTATTATACACAAAAAATCTCAGAAGCTAGTTCCAACTCTAAAGAGATTACCAGATCGTGAAAAGCCTCACTAAACTTCCCCAGCCCCCTTTGAATCATGATAATTCACAAGCTCGCTGTGACGATCTTGCGGATTTCTTTTTCCCCGAAAATTGATATCATCTACTCCTCATTTCCGAATACTGACCTAAACATCCCTGTGGACAGCACGTCAACTTCTAAGCAGGATGTCATGGTTAGTCTATCACCTTCGTTAGAGGAGTTTCCTTTGCTAAAACCAGATTCACTCGCTATTTTGATGATGCAAGTGAAATCAGGATCCCCTAGGGATCCTGCGCCCCCAGGCAACATGGTTGCTGTTACTCGAACCATCCCTCCCACTATGCTGGAGGTACTTAATGCTTCAATCTCCACCAGCATAGATCCTCCCGAGTGGAAACAGGCTATGGTGCAGGCACTGGTGAAAAAACCCAATTTGGACATCAATAATTTCAATCACTATCGCCCCATTTCCCTGCTTCCCTGGGCTAGTAAAATTCTAGAGAAATATTTAAATGGTCTCCTAACAAGTTTTCTTGAGAGCAACCAGCTGCTTGACCCCTCGCAGACGGGCTTCCGTCCCAAGCATGGAACGGAATCTGCTCTGTTGGCAGTCACGGAGGAAACAAGAGCAATCTTGGATCGGGGAGGATCAGTGGCAGTCATCCTCCTCGATCTTAGTGCTGCTTTTGATACGTAAACCATAAAATCTTAGTGCAGCGTCTCCGTGACATCGAAATAATGGCCAGAGCGCTGGAATGGCTCAAATACTTCCTGAGCGACAGAATCTTTCTGGTTTTTGAAGGAAACACCATATCCTCTAGCAAACCCCTGGGCTGTGGAGTGCCACAGGGCTCCTCCCTGAGCCCAACGTTATTTAACGTCTATATGAGACCGCTGGCTGAGATAGTCCGTCCATATGGTATTAAGATCGTTACCTATGCTGACGATACTCAGCTGGTGGCCTCTTTAGTGCAAGAAGATGGTTCTGCAATCAGGGTGGACCTAGCGGGATGTCTGGAGTAGGTAAAAGGCTGAATGACCCAGTCCTGTCTCAAACTTAATGGGGACAAGACGGAGCTCATGCTGCTGGGCCGATTGGCTCCAGCATCAATTGACTCAATCTGGCCTTCCTGCCTAGGCTCGCCTCCAGTACCCAAGGATGCCATCAAAATTTTGGGTATTTGGCTAGACAGGTCCCTGAAATTTGATTGTCAGGCAACCAAGCTATCGGCTACTTGTTTCGGCCTTCTCAGAATCATCAAACCTCCTGGAATGTTAATGGGCTAAGAACAAAGAGCAGGCGACGGAAATTTTTTGAATATTTGAAATCAATTGACAGTGAGATATTAATACTACAAGAAACTCATCTATTAAAAAAAGAATGGGAGGAGATAATGAAATCTTTGCACTGGGTTGATTCATATACCTGTACTAATCAAGAGTGCGTAATAAAAGGGGTAGCTATCCTTTTCAAAAAATCCTTGAAGGCTAGAATAATTTAATCTGAATCAGATCCAAATGGGAGATGGACAATTGCAAATGTTAGTGTATGTAGTGATATCTTTACGGTTGCTGGCTATTACGGACCTAATTTAGATGACCCTACACCACTCCAGTCTCTTTACACCCAGTTAATCTCGGTATCATCTCCTGTGATTTTGGGCTGAGACTTCAATATTATTTTAGATCCAAGTTTGGATCGGAACCCCAGAGGCAAACAGGCAAGTTTGCCAAGAATGAGAGAGTGGTTGGGAATCTATAAAAGAGATTTAAGTCTAATTGATACATGGAAAGAGAAGGGCATTAAACAGGGTAATTTTACCTTCATCAATAAAAAACTCAGAATACAATCGAGAATAGATTTTTCCCTAGTTGATCTAGGGTTACTAGAAAAGGTCCAGCCTGTAATACATCTCCCCACCCATCTTTCGGACCACTCTGCCGTTAAAATCACGCTAAAAATAAATGTCAAACCAATGGTGCCAAGATGGACGCTGGATCGTTCAGTCCTTTTGGACTCAAAAATTATTGATCAGCTCATAAGAGAGACAGAGTTATATTTTGAGGATAACATCGAATCTGCCCCCTTTCAAGTGGTCTGGGAAGCTTATAAAGCAGTAATTAGGGGGAAAATCTGCAGGCTAACCACACACAAATCAAGGGAGCTTAAAAAAGAAATCCAGAAAATAGAAAATAAGCTAAAAACTCTGGACCAGCAAATATCTTCAGACAACTCTCCCTCGAGAGGGCAAGAATTAGAAAAGGAAAGATTAAAATTAAAAGACAGCCTAGCGACTATATTAGAGGTCAAAATTAGAGAGAGATGGGACTGTAGCAAACTAGCCCATTATGAATATGGTGAGGGATGTGGGAAAATGCTTGCGTGGAAGATTAAAACAGATCAAGCCAGAAACAAAATTGGTAGTATAGATCCAGCCAACCCCACCCTCAACGGTTCTGATGAGGCAGTGATTAAACAGGAATTTTCAACCTTTTTCTCAAATCTATATACAGAGGACTGTCATCCGAAAGTCGAGAAAATAAAATCATTTCTTGACTCATATAATATCCCCACTCTGCCCCCTATGAGAAAGAAATTCTAAACGGTGAAATAACAATTCAAGAGGTAGAGGGAATTATAAAAAGTCTGAAAAAAGGTAAAGCGGCAGGACCTGATGCTCTTTCTAACGACTTTTATATGAAACTAAAGGACACCCTGGTCCCTCACTTAACAGCTCTCTTTAATAAAAATGTTTTGGATCATGGTAAAATTCCTGAGACCTGGAATGATGCAACCATTTCTATTCTTTTAAAACCAGGTAAAAGTCAAAAAAAATGTGAGTCTTACCGCCCAATATCCATTTTAAACTGCGATTATAAGATTTTCACCCAAATAATGGCTAAAAGATTAGGGAAAATTGCGGGGGCTCTGATAAACTCCAACCAAAAGGGCTTTGTGGCAGGAAGGCACCTCCAAGATCTTACACATGAGGTCATTGGAGCAATAGACATCGCCACCACTGAGAAGCTTCCTCTATCAATTATTGCAGTAGACGCTGCTAAAGCGTTTGATAGAGTAAATTGGATCTATCTAAGTGAGGTCCTAAAGAAATTTAATCTAGGGGAAAACATAATAAAAATGGTAGAAAACATCTATAACTCACCCAAAGCAAAAATCCTGGTAAATGGCACGCTTACAGAGAACATCAAGATAGGCAGAGGAACACGCCAGGGATATCCCTTCTCCCCCTTGCTTTTTAATTTTTATATTGAGCCAGTAGCGGAATGCCTCAGGATCCAACCCTTAATTTCCCCTTTTCATTACCAAGGGTGGTATAAAAAAGTCGCTCTTTACGTGGATGACCTAGTGATTTTTACCTCTAACCTAAAAGAAGCTCTTAAGGCAACAGAGGAGACTCTGATTAGTTTTGGGAAACTATCAGGTTACCAGATAAACCAATCCAAAACTGAAATAATGAGTTGGAATGAGGAATTCTCATCCCCGTATTGTAAAGAAAAAATAAGATATTTGGGTATCGACCTGGTAAAAGACATCGAGAAAATAACTCAAATTAATGTGCATAGAGTTGAGGTTGAGGTAAAAAGGTTGTTGAAAGTATGGAGCGGGCTACCACTAACATTCCTGGGTAAATCAAACATCTTAAATATGTCAATATTGTCAAAATGTACTTTTATCTTTAGCTCTATTCCATTAGAGGTAGATAGAGAATCCATCAAAAAAATTTAGGGAGACCTCTCTAGCTTTATCTGGTCCTCAAAAAAACCAAGGATTGCCTGGCACAAACTAAGGAGAAATAAGGATCAGGGAGGCATTGCTAGCCCAGACATCCTAGAATATTGTAGGGCGTTTCAACTCAAAACCAGCAAGGTGTTGCTGGGCTCTTACAATAACTACCCAGTTTTTTTTACAGAAAATGACGAATAACACCAGTTATTTCTTATATAAGTTCGGCCACCCGAAATTCTTTAAAAAAATCAAATTAAAGATCTTGAAGTCAGCCGCTAAGTTTTGGTACTGCGTAAGATCTACGGTGGATATTCCTCTCTACAGTGACTAGGCTCCCATCTGGGACTCTCCTACAACTCCGGACTGTCTTAAGGACAGCATAGCAGTACCTCTAAAAACAGCAGGAATACTGGAATGGGGGCAACTCCTGTTTAAGAATGAGCTTCTAGACTGGGAGCCGTACGAACTCTACACTTTCGAAATTCAAATATTATCAACTCCTCAGTTGGTCAAAGTCACTTAAAGATTCCAGAAAAGGAAATAGTCCCCTAGAAGTAAAATTATTGGACCGGAAACCACTCAAGAAAGAAGTTTCTTACTGGTATTGGGCCCTAATCTCAGCGGGGGAGGAAGACTTCCGGATCCCGGAGAGTATCTGGGGTAAAGATTTGCCGACGCTGGATATGACCAATATATGGCAAGTATCTACGAGCAAATGCTGTTCGATTCTTACTTCTGCTGCTCTTAAGAGAAATCACTTACTCACCATCCACAGAGCCTACTGGACTCCGAAAAGATTATCAAAACTGAACGAGGCCATAGTGAAGAGCTGTCCAAAATGCGGATTACAGAGGGCCGACGACCTGCACATGTTTTGGCAGTGCCCCAGACTCGATGGTTTCTGGAAGGATGTGGGTAACACCTTAGATGGGGCAATGGGAAGACATCTAACTGTAAGTACAGATCTTATTATTTTCGGGGTTATGGGCGGACAAGGAACAAGGATTCTTACTAAAGCTCAGGAAAATCTTATGTTTATTTTAATCTTGTTGGCCAGGAAGGAGGTATGCTTACAATGGATAAGCCCAAACCCACCGACTCATAGAGATTGGTTAGCTTCAGTTTTAAAGGTTTACAACTTGGATAGAAATAAGAAATCACTTTCCAAAAAATACAAATTCTGGGAGACATGGGAAGAGTTTTACAGAGATTAAATGGGTTTATTGAGGGGATACCATATATGTTGTAAATACACTTTAGCTTGGGTACGCTAGTAAATTACCAAGTCCCATGATTACATGAATGCAGCATCTCAGATGAAGGCTTAAAAGAATAGCCACAATGGCTAGCTCAACCCCCATCCGCAAAATAATCCTTCCTCTTAAAAGCATATGGAAGTAAGGGGATTCCTGTTCTCTGAAAAACCGGCTCGTTATGGCCAGAACCCACAAATAAATAACCGGCGGACTAAGAGAAAGGATCCTAGCTTTAAACTGTTGCGTAATGAGGACAAAAATAAAAAGATTGTTACCTATGCTGACGATACTCAGCTGGTGGTCTCTTTGGCACATGAAGATGGTTTTGCAATCAGAGTGGACCTAGCGGGATGTCTGGAGAAGGTAAAAGGCTGGATGACCCAGTCCTGTCTCAAACTTAATGGGGACAACACGGAGCTCATGCTGCTGGGCGGATTGGCTCCAGCATCAATTGACTCAATCTGGCCTTCCTGTCTAGGCTCGCCTCCAGGACCCAAGGATGCCATCAAAAGTTTGGGTATTTGGCTAGACAGGTCCCTGAAAATTGATTGTCAGGCAACCAAGGTATCGGCTATCTGTTTCGGCCTTCTCAGAATCATCAGGAAGATCCTCCTTTTGCTACCCTTCGAAGCCAGGCAAATGGTGATACAGGACTTGATCCAATCTTGTTTGGATTTTGGACCATTTTCAACCCATATGTCCACAATAGATCTCTCAGTTCCTCCTCCGGCTTCCCTATGAACTCTCTAAGGGTAAACAGATCAAGATGGGGAGGGAGATCCTTTTCATACCTTGCCCCACAGTTCTGGAACTCAATGACCACAGAATTGAGACTGACCAAAAAAGAAAGGAGTTTCACAAAAAAAACTCAAGACGTGGTTGTTCCCTTCATGCCGCTTCCTCCACACCTTTCTTCTCCTTGGGAGCGCTGGGAAACCCCCGGGAAGCCATGTGCTTTATAAATACCATAAACATAAACAAACATAAACATGTTAACCAAGCAAAATACATTTAACAATTGAGGCCTTTAGTCAGGCTAAATTTAACTAAACATTTAAAACGCGCACTTCAAATACATGGTAATTCTTGTACACATGTAACGCAAGAATACATACAAACATGAGTAAAAGCATACATGATTACACTTTAAAATATGACTTTCAGAGTATATGCAAATGTGACTTACAGTAAAAATGCAAAGCGAGAATACAGAATACAGCTTCATGTTTAAACTGAACCTTTCACTAATGCATTTAAATGTTCACCCGCTTTAAAATTATTAAAGGCAAACAGTAAATATGTTGTCAAAATAAATGCGAAATTACACAGTGATAACCTATAAAAGATAGAGTTCAAATTGCGCTTCTCCATTTCCTAGCTCCTGTCATTGGGCCAGGATCACATCTTGGTTTGAGTACTGGTTATAAGCAATCCTGATTGTCTCATTATTTCACACCTAGCCTTCTACTGTAACTTGGAATTAGCATACATTGAATGAACGAACATGCATTCATTAAGTACACTGAAAAACGAACAGCACTGTGGCAGTGAATAACAGAAGTGGATTGAGCATAAAAGTTGATTTCAGTGATTACACAGGTTTTAAGAGATTTTTCTGAAGCAGGGTTAGTTCTCTTGTGAGTGCGATTGAGCGGGAGTGGGTTCCAATCTTGAGGTTCGAGCAACCCTCCTCCTGTTGATGAGAAACATTAGTTGATATGTGAATGTTGATCTAAGCAATTTGTTAAGACGATATTGCTTAAATTTAACTTTAAGGTAAAGGAAGCATCCTTTGTAAGCGAGAAACAGTATCTTGAAAAGAGATCTTATGGTAATGGGTAGCAAGTAAAGTCTAGGATGGGGGTGATTTAGGGGATTCTAAAAGCTGACCCCAGGTTGAGCCAAATCTACATCTGCAATGTATTCGATTGACTTTGTGGGGTTTTCAAATATAGGAAGGCCTATAAGCTAAAAATTTGGTGTGACAGCGTGCACCACCGTTTTGGGAACAGATAATAAAAGAAGACAGCAAATCTTTCTGACTATTCAAAAACAGTATTAGCAGCCTGAAGGAACATTGGCCCTTATTTGGCTAGCAGTTGGTTGGACCACCGGCTGCTTTTGCGGTGGTCAGGAGACCACCCACCATGCAGTCAGTGGTCTAACCCCCACATTAGGATAGGAATGCTGTGCTGGCAGTAGGAAAGTTCTGTTTTACATGAAAAGGCTGTCTGAAAGCTACATCATAATCCTGAAGGCACTGCCTGCCTTGGCACCCTCCACCATTAAGGGATTGTGATTCCAACGCCACACACCGCAGAGGTGGCAGGCTCCCCTCCGACCAATTGCGGTCCGACCGCCGGTATTGAAATCCGGCTGTTGGTACAAAGGGCTGTCTGTCAGTTGGACCACCACCAACGTCCTGTGAGTGGTAGACCAACCAACATCTTAATCAGGCCTTTTGTTGATTAGGTTAGAAAGTGTTCGATTTTGGTCAAAAACACATCCTACAACGTGAACAAGGGACATGGATCAGAGAACTGTTAAGTAACTTGGACACCAGCCTCTGTAAGTCTTATATCTGAACTGTTTCAGGATTTCCAGGACAGACAATGGTTACTGACCTCAGCTCTTGCAATCAGAGCCAGTTACCACTGGTGCCCAGGGGTATAGCATGACCAATAAAATAGGGGGAGGTGGGTGTGAGCTTTAGATTTTCTAGCCATCATGCTGGCATATTGTGTTAAAATACTTTATATGAGAAGCACACATGAGAGGACCGTTAAAAGGGAGAGACGTACATCATTTTGTAAAATAACCAACATGTTTTAAGACCTTCAAAACAGAGACGAGAGTGTGTGTGTGCTTTTGTCTGTGTGTATGTAAAAATCCCAGGTAAAATCCAACAGACACCTCACCATACTCAACTAAAGCACCTGTACCTAAATATTTATTAGAGAATACATTTATTAGGAGCCGGTGTAACACCCAACTCCACTTGAAGCTATGCCCCTGCTGGTGCCATGGGGCTTAACCGTACTACTGAGCCGAAAACTCTGTAACAAGTACACCCTTGAGCACTTGGCCTTCATTGTGCCAAAGGTGAGCAGTGCAATGCTTACTCATAGAGGCTGTGTCAGGGAAGAGACACAGAACCCATAAATCCATCTAGCAATGGTCACTGCATCAATGTCAAGGCACTTCTTTTTCTTGTTAAAAGGTAAAACACATTACTTTTGTACACAAAATAACACTGTACATTTTATGTATTGATCACAATATAGTTAAACGAATGGCGGCCGCTACTTCACTAGGAGTTTAATCAGAAATTACAACTGGAGCTTGAGCTCTTTCAAAGGAAAAACCCATGGAGACCTGTTTGTGTGACGACTCCCTTTCTATGATCTGGTAGACACATTCGCCAAGAAAGCGGCAGAGCTCAAGTGCAGTGGGATAATGGTTTCCCTGTCTCCCTTCAGAATTGCAGTTGCATAGTACCTTGTTATCTACCGGGTGATATTTGTAATTTGCAGGATTAATGTGCATTTGTCAGTGATTGATAATGCTACATTGCTCAAAGTGAAAAGCTCCTTGAATGGCCCACCAAGCAAGGACACTTTGATAACTGCTCGAGCCCAGCTGATGTTAGCATGGTAGACAATGTGTGTGTGTTTGAACCTGTGTAGTCAGATGAAGTTCGACAACACCAGTACTGGCGGTTGTGGCCAACTTGTGCTGCCTGTGCACACCCCAATCCTGGAGCAACCAAAAGGGTTTTTGGTTGCCATTTGTGTGTGAGCCTGCTGTTTGATGTCTGAATCTTGGTAAACTGGTTGGCAGTTTTAGTCCCATCTTTTTACTGAGTTGCAGGCAGCAGTAGTGTAGTCAAAGCGTCAGCTCTGGTACCGTTTTTAGGGCAGTTCTTGCCTTTTGCTTATTCAACCCAGACAGAACAAACCACAGTCTTTGTCCGCAGGTTTCAAGAGGAAAGTAGGTTGTGTTGGGAGTCTCTTGGTAGGAAAGAACAGGCAGCAACAATCAATCAATCAATCAGTCATTTGTTAAACACACTACATACCCGCGAGGATCTCAAGGTGCTGGGGGTGAGGTGGGGGCCGCTACTGATTGAACAGCCATGTCTTTAGTATCCTCCTGAAGGTCAGCAGGTCTTGGGTCTGTCGTAGGCTCGGTAGGAGGGTGTTCCATGTCTTGGCGGTGAGGTGGGAGAAGGATCTCCTGCCGTTAGTTGTTCTTCAGATGCACGGGACGGTGGCGAGTGAGAGGTCAGCATAGAGTAGCTGGCGGCTGGGGGTGTAGAAGGAGAACCTTCTGTCGAGGTAGGCTGGGCCGGTCTTGTGGAGTGCCTTGTGTGCGTGGATGAAGAGCTTGAAGGATATCCTCTTCTTGACGGGGAGCCAGCGCAGGTTTCTCAGGTGAGGTGGTGTTATGGCTGTGTCATGGTACATCCCGGATCAGCCGTGCCGAGGCGTTTTGGATGGGTTGTAGTCGATTGATGAGCTTGGTCAGGGCTCCCGCGTAGAGGGCGTTTCCGTAGTCGAGTCTGCTTGTGACGAGGGCCTGGGTGACTGTCTTTCTTGTATTGAAGCAGGAGGATGAGATTGAGAGCTTTGAGTGGAGGATGATTCCCAGGTTGCGTGCGTGGTCGGTGGGGGTCAGGGCTGCCCCCAGTACCGTTGGCCAGGGGAGCGGAGAGATGGGTCGGAAGTTCTTGAGGTCTCTTGGGTCTGCCTTGGGCTTTTTCAGTAGGGTGTTGATCTCAGCGTGCTTTCAGCTCTCTGGGAAGGTCTGGGAAGGTCGCGGTCTCAATGGAGAGATTTATGGCGTTGCGTAGGTGGGGTGCGATGGAGCTGCTTGCTTTGTTGAGGCGGGGTGCAGGAATGGGTCTGACGGGGAGCCGGAGTGGATTGTGATCATGGTCTTGATGGTTTCATCGATGCTCACGCTGGTCCAGGCTAGCAAGGGGACGTGGTCGATGGTGTGCGGAGGGTCTGTTGTGTTGCTGTCTGTTGGGGCTGTCGGGTGTTGAAGCTGTTGTGGATGTCTGCTATCTTGCGGTGGAAGAAGGTGGCGAGGGAGTCGCACAGGGCTTGTGACGGCAGGATGTCGTTGGTGTTGGAGCTGGGATTGAAGAGTTTCTTCACGATGTTGAAGAACTCCTTGCTGTCATGTGCATTGTTGTCGAGGCGGTCTTTGAAGGAGGTCTTCTTGGCAGCCCTGATGAGGTGGTGGTGGTTGCGGACGGCTTCCTTGTGTGCTGCGTGGCTGTCCAGAGTTTATTCACTGTTCTATTTCTTGTTTAGTTTCTGGCAGACTTTCTTGGAATCTAGGAGTTCTGGGGTGAACCAGCTGGCCTCTTGCTGGTGTCTCTGTGGGGGGGGTTTCTTCAGCGGGGTGAGGGTGTTGGCGCAGTCTTCGATCCAGCGTCTGAGGTTGTGGGCTGCGACGTTGATGTTGGAGGGTACGGTGGGTGGGCTGAGAGCAAGGTTTGCATATAGTTGGTCTTTGGTGATTTTGCTCCAGTGGTGGCTGGGGATCTGTTGGGTGTGGTGGTGTGTGATGGGTTTCTGGAAGGTGAAGTGGATGCAGCGGTGGTCGGTCCAGAGGAGTTCAGTGGTGTGGCTGACGGAGACGTGCAGGCTTGAGGAGAAGACGGGGTCGAGCGTGTGGCCGGCAGAGGGGTGGGCATTTTGAAGAGTTGCCTCAGTCCGAGGTTGGCGAGGTTGGCGATCATGGTGGTGGAGTTGCTGTCGTTGTTGTTCTCAAGGTGAAAGTTCAGGTCTCCGAGGAGGATGTAGTCAGTGGAGGTCAGGGTGAGCGTGCTTATGAAGTTGGCAATGAAGTCGCTGAACTGGGGGCGGGTTACGGGGGGGCGGTAGACGAGTGTGCCTCTGAGGGTGGAGTTGGGGTCAGTGTGGATCTGGAAATGCATGTGTTCGGCGGAGCTGAGCGCGTCGTCGGTGCTAGTCGAGACCCTGATGCTATTCTTGTGGACAATGGCGATTCCTCCTCCCACTCCGTTGGTGTGGTCTCTGCGGGTGATCTTGTAGCCGTCTGGGATGGCTATGGCGATGTCGGGTGCGGAGGAGTTGTTCAACTAGGTCTCTGTCAGGAAGGCAACGTCCGGGAAGGTTGTGTTGAGCAGGTCCCAGAGCTCGACGGCGTGTTTGCGTGCGGAGCGGGTGTTCAGTAGTCAGCGGGGCAGAGCCACAGGGGAAGCAGCGGCGTGGGTGGTGAGGGGTGACGAAGGAAACAGAAAGCAAAAGGGCACAACAATTGAGGGGGAAACGAGTGGCACAGAGGGCAGAAAAGTCACAAAAGGACCAAAAGGTCACAAGAATACAGGGGGAAATGAGTGGCACAGAAGGGCATAAAAGTCACGAACAACGGGGGAAACGAGTGGCACAGAAGGCAGAAAGGTCCCAGGAAAGGGCAGAAAGGTCACAAAAAACAAGGGGAAACGAGTGGCACAGAGGCGGAAAGGTCCCAGGAAAGGGCAGAAGGGTCACAAAAAAATAGGAAGAAACGAGTGGCACGGAGGCACAAATGTCACAAGAAAGGGCAGAAAGGTCACAGAAATGCAGGGGCAGCTAAGCAACAGAAGTAAAAAACGGGCAGAGAGAGACACAGGGGCCGCGAGGGGAGCAGAAGGAAGAACCGGGCAGAGAGATACGTGGGCAGGGAGGGGAGCAGAAGGGAAACTGGGCACAGAGACACGCCGGCAGCAAGGGGAACAGAGGGAGAAAATGGGCACAGACCACGTACAGGCAGCGGGTGAGACAGACAACAGCAGTCACAGACACAACAATGAAAATCCAGTCACTACAACAGGAGCAATGAAAGAAAATACAGGCAATACAATAGAGGATGAGCAAACCTATGGCCTACCACTGGCCACCAGGGATGAGGCGCAGGTAGCATCTTGCGGGTGGAAGAGGGCCTCAAACTTCCTCAACAGCGGCAGCTGTGGCAGGGAAACACAGGCGGTGCTGTGCGGAGGGGGAGCGACCTACCTGGAAGGGTAAAGGGTCAATCTCCTCACTGCGCAACGGCCGGCCTATATGGGGAGGTGGGAGAGAGGAGCTGCTGGGAGGCGGGAGGTGGGGGCAGCGAATGGGCAGTCAGGGTGGCGAGCCCAAAGGGGACGTAGTGGCGAGGGGCAACAAAGGAAACAGAAGGCCAAAGGGAACAACAATTGGGTGGGAAACGAGTGGCACAGAAGGCAGAAAGGTCACAAATATACAGGTGGAAACGAGTGGCACAGAAGGCAAAAAGGTCTGAACAAAGGGCAGAAAGGTCACAAAAACGGGGGGAAACGAGTGGCACAGAGGCACATATGTCACAAGAAAGGGCAGAATGGTCACAAAAAATGGAGGGAAACGAGTGGCACAGAGGCTGAAAGGTCCCAAGAAAGGACAAAAAAGGTCCCAAAAAAATGGGGGGAAACGAGTGGCACAGAAGGCAAAAAGGTCACAAGAAGGGCATAAAGGTCACAAAAAATGGGGGAAACGAGTGGCACAGAAGGCAGAAAGGTCCAAAGAAAGGGCAGAAAGGTCACAAAAAACGGGGGGAAACGAGTGACACAGAGGCAGAAAGGTCCCAGGAAAGGGCTGAAAGGTCACAAAAAATGGGGCGAAAAGAGTGGCACAGAAAGCAAAAAGGTCTGAAGAAAGGGCACAAAGGACTCAAAAAACGGGGTAAACGAGTGGCACAGAGGCACATAGGTCACAAGAAAGGGCAGAAAGGTCACAAAAAATGGGGGGAAACGAGTGGCACAGAGGCTGAAAGGTCCCAAGAAAGGGCAGAAAAGGTCACAAAAAAAGGGGGGGAAACGAGTGGCACATAGGCACAAAGGTCACAAGAAAGGGCAGAAAGGTCTCAAAGAACCGGGGAAACGAGTGGCACAGAGGCACAAAGGTCCCAAGAAAGGGCAAAAAAGGTCACAAAAAACGGGGGGGAAACGAGTGGCACAGAGCCAGAAAGGTCCCAAGAAAGGGCAGAAAAGGTCACAAAAAACGGGTGGTAACGAGAGGCACAGACTAGAGTGTTTGTTGTTATTCTGAGGAGGATGCCGGGGGCTATATAGATTAAAATTACTCTGAGAAATTCTGCTTTTTTAAATAGCGGTGCATCACGCTTTTTTACTATAACCTTTTAAACTGTGTGCTTATGCTGCTGGTGCATTTTAGACTACTTCATTTGCACTTTTGCACTTTAGAGAATCCCCTATCTCATCCACGCTAAGTCGGACCCCTGCACAGCCGATTCAGGGCTGGTGCCAGAGAGGGGCGGACGCCAACTTGGGCGTACGGAGGGGTAGCGCTCTAGCTGCTGGCTGCCTCACACACCTCCCTCCCTCTTTACCTATATGATGACTACCACTCCCCGACGGCGCAGCGGGCGGGCGCAGCAGGTGCGCCGGCGGCGCACCAAAGGCAAGCCCATCTGCGCCCGTCTGCGACCGTACGGGGCTAGGGGCTACAACCCCTGTTCCCCGCACAGCGCAGTCTATAAACTATAGTTCTAACGATTTGCACAGGATTGGAACACAAGCCTTGGAACCTTGTCTCCATCCCTATCACCCGTTGGATCTGCCTACTAAGTGCCTGCAGTGTAATACTCAAATTAAAGCTTCACCCCCTACTACTAAGAGCCAGCAGGCTTTTAAAATGTATCTTCTTAATTGTAGGTCCCTACCTAGACATCATACTGAAATATCTTTATTGCTTGACGAGCTTAACCCTGACGTAGTATTTCTCACCGAAACGTGGCTTACCCCGTACTCGAAACCTGAGGTAATTCAAGCCCTGTCGTAGGGCTACTAAATAACTAGGTTAGATCACCCCCATGGAAAGGGTGGCGGCTTGGCTATTATATTCAGAGACCACTACACTTGCCGTTGTTCCCCTAATCCTTTCCTAGACTGCGCAAGTATGTCTCTTTGCCTAGAATTCTCGCCAAACATCAGCTTCTCTGGAGCATTAATATATGGCCCCCCCCAGGACCTTTAAAACAATTCCACACATCTCTGCCATCAGCTGTTGCGATTCTAGCCACCTCCCCCTCCAACTTTACGTTGTTAGGTGATTTGAACATTCATTTTGATGACATCACAGATCATATTGCTCAAGAGCTAATTACGGATCTACCTGGATTACAGATGGTTCAGCTTGTTTTATTACCCAGACATGTTAAAGGCCATCTACTAGACCCAGTGTGTAGTAACTGCCTCAATCTGAAGGCTTAATCCCCGATTGCGCTCCCTTGGATGGGCCATTGGTTAGTCACCCTTATCTGGAACACTTACATTCTCCTTGCACTGACACCAGGGTTACGGGAAGCACGGAACTGATCAAAACTCCCACTGGATAAGTGGGTCAACGAGTTGGAAACTACAAAACCATTAATTAATGATCATCCTTTGGTAGCCAATGGCAAGCTTAACAATTGGATAACTAAATCACTGAACATTATATTGCCTATAAAAAGAACTACCCTAAAAAGATCCAGAACCTCTGCTCCCTGGTACTCGGCTGAGCTCCGGGAGAAAAAATGCCAGTGCAAAAGACTAGAAAGAAAATGGCGCCTGGAATACGCCGAGCTGGATAAAACTATTTATAGAGAAGCTATCAGAGAATACAAAAAGGAGATAAAGAGGGTACAAGCAATGTATTATACACAAAAAATCTCAGAAGTTAGTTCCACTTCTAAAGAGATCTACCAGATCATGAAAAGCCTCACTAAAGTTCCCCAGCCCCCTTTGAATCATGATAATTCACAAGCTCGCTGTGACGATCTTGCGGATTTCTTTTTCCAAAAAATTGATATCATCTACTCCTCATTTCCGAATACTGACCTAAACATCCCTGTGGACAGCACGTCAACTTCTAAGCAGGATGTCATGGTTAGTCTATCACCTTCGTTAGAGGAGTTTCCTTTGCTAAAACCAGATTCACTCGCTATTTTGATGACGCAAGTGAAATCAGGATCCCCTAGGGATCCTGCGCCCCCAGGCACCATGGTTGCTGTTACTCGAACCATCCTTCCCACTATGCTGGAGGTACTTAATGCTTCAATCTCCACCAGTATAGTTCCTCCCGAGTGGAAACAGGCTATGGTGCGGGCACTGGTTAAAAAACCCAATTTGGACATCAATAATTTCAATAACTATCGCCCCATTTTCCTGCTTCCCTGGGCTAGTAAACTTCTAGAGAAATATTTAAATGGTCTCCTAACAAATTTTCTTGAGAGCAACCAGCTGCTCTACCCCTCGCAGACGGGCTTCCGTCCCAAGCATGGAACGGAATCCGCTCTGTTGGCAGTCACGGAGGAAACAAGAGCAATCTTGGATCGGGGAGTATCAGTGGCAGTCATCCTCCTCGATCTCAGAGCTGCTTTTAATACGGTAAACCATTAAATCTTAGTGCAGCGTCTCCGTGACATCGGAATAATGGGCAGAGCGCTGGAATGGTGCAAAACCTTCCTGAGCGACAGAATCTTTCAGGTTTTTGAAGGAAACACCATATCCTCTAGCAAACCCCTGGGCTGTGGAGCCACAGGGCTCCTCCCTGAGCCTGACGTTATTTAACGTCTATATGAGACCGCTGGCTGAGATCGTTCGTCCATATGGTATTAAGATCGTTACCTATGCTGACGATACTCAGATGGTGGTCTCTTTGGCACAAGAAGATGGTTCTGCAATCAGGGTGGACCTAGCGGGATGTCTGGAGAAGGTAAAAGGCTGGATGACTCAGTCCTGTCTCAAACTTAATGGGGACAAGATGGAGCTCATGCTGCTGGGCCGATTGGCTCCAGCATCAATTGACTCAATCTGGCCTTCCTGTTTAGGCTCGCCTCCAGTACCCAAGGATGCCATCAAAAGTTTGGGTATTTGGCTAGACAGATCCCTGAAATTTGATTGTCAGGCAACCAAGCTATCGGCTACCTGTTTCGGCCTTCTCAGAATCATCTGGAAGATCCTCCCTTTGCTACCCTTCGAAGCCAGGCAAATGGTGATACAGGGCTTGATCCAATCTCGTTTGGATTTTGGTAACGCTCTGTACTTGGGAGCCCCCGACTCAACTTTGCGAAAGTTACAAGTCATTCAAAACTGTGCGGCCCGCACTTTACTGCAAATTCCTTGCAGACAGTCTGCCAAACCCTGACTAATAAGCCTGCACTGGCTTCCTTGTAAGGATATAATTAGTTTTAAGTCCCTATGTATTGCACACCAGGCATTTTGGGAAACTGGCCCGGTAATCAATGCCCCCCTAATCAGTTAGTACCAGCCTAGCAGACAACTGCTCTCGGCCAATGCCTTTTTGGCCATGGTGCCGAAGTTCAGAAGAATAAGAATAGGAGGCCGTTCCTTTTCCCTTAATGTGGCTAAGTTATGGAACACCCTTTCTCTCTACCTGAGGTCCAATCCGCAATTGACTTCCTTTCTAAAGCAATTGAAAACGTTTTTGTTTAACAAGTAGACCCCTCCTCGGCCCAGTGTCTAAAGCAATTGATATCATCTGTCTCACAACTAGCTCCCCCCCCCCGGCCCCATGCCCTGCTAGACAACTACTCTAGTCTTAGCGCTTGGACGCCAATGCACAGCTACGTGCTCTTTATAAGACCCATTTTCATTTTATTTCATTTCATTTCACAGAGGCAGAAAGGTCACAAGAAAGGGCAGAAAAGGTCACAAAAAACAGGGGGAAATGAGTGGCATAGAGGGCAGAAAGGTCCCAAGAAAGGGCAGAAAGGTCACAAAAATGGGGGGAAACGAGTGGCACAGAGGCACAAAAGTCACAAGAAAGGGCAGAAAGGTCATAAAAAATGGGGAGAAACGAGTGGCACAGAAGGCAAAAAGGTCCTAAGAAAGGGCAGAAAGGTCACAAAAAAACGAGGTGAAACGAATGGCACAGAAGGCAAAAAGGTCCAAAGAAAGGGCAGAAAGGTCACAAGAAATGGGGGGAAACGAGTGGCACAGAGGCAGAAAGGTCACAAGAAAGGGCAGAAAAGGTCACAAAAAAACGCGGGGAAATGAGTGGCACAGAGGCAGAAATGTCCCAAGAAAGGGCAGAAAGGGTCACCAAAAAATGGGGGAAAACGAGTGGCACAGAGGCACAAAGGTCAAAAGAAAGGTCACAAAAAACAGAGGGAAACGAGTGGCAGAGAAGGCAGAAAGGTCCCAAGAAAGGGCAGAAAGGTCACAAAAAACGGGGGGAAACGAGTGGCACAGAGGCAGAAAGGTCCCCAGAAAGGACACAAAAAAACGGGGGAAAACAAGTGGCACAGAGGGCACAAAGGTCACAAGAAACGGCAGAAAGGTCACAGAAATGCAGTGGCAGCTAAGCAACAGAAGTCAAAAAAACGGGCAGAGAGACACGGGGGCCTTAAAGGGAGCAGAAGGAAGAACCGGGCAGAGAGATACAGGGGCAGCGAGGGGAGCAGAAGGGAAACCGGGCACAGAGACACGGGGGCAGCGAGGGGAACAAAGGGAGAGAATGGGCACAGATCACGTACAGGCAGCGGGGGAGAGAGACAACAGCAGTCACAGACACAACAATGAAAATACAGTCACTACAACAGGAGCAATGAAAGAAAATACAGGCAATACAATGGAGGATGAGCAAACCGATGGCCTACCACTGGCCACCAGGGATGAGGTGCAGGTGGCATCCTGCGGCTGGAAGAGGGCCTCAAACTTCCTCAGCAGCGGCAGCAGGGGCAGGGAAACCCAGGCAGTGCTGTGCGGAGGGGGAGCGACCTACCTGGAAGGGTCAAGGGTTGCTCTCCTCACTGCGCAGCAGCCGGCCTAATCGGGAGGAGGGAGGGAGAAGCAGCTGGGAGGCAGGAGGTGGGGGCAGGGAATGGGAGTCAGGGGGGCGGGGCCGCAGGAGACGCAGCGGCGAGGGGCAACGAAGGAATCAGAAGGCCAAAGGGCACAACAATTGAGGGGGAAACAAGTGGCACAGAAGGCAGAAAGGTCACAAAAAGGGCAAAAGGTCACAAATATACAGGGGGAAACGAGTGGCACAGAAGGCAAAAAGGTCTGAAGAAAGGGCAGAAAGGTCACAAAAAACGGGGGGAAACGAGTGGCACAGAGGCACATAGGTCACAAGAAAGGGCAGAAAGGTCATAATAAATGGGGGGAAACGAGGGGCACCGAGGTTGAAAGGTCTCAATAAAGAACAGAAAAGGTCACAAAAAAAGGTGGGAAATGAGTGGCACAGAGGCACAAAGGTCACAAGAAATGCAGAAAAGTCATAAAGAACGTGGGAAACGAGTGGCACAGAGGCACAAAGGTCCCAAGAAAGGGCAGAAAAGGTCACAAAAAACGTGGAGAAACGAGTGGCACAGAGGCTGAAAGGTCACAAGAAAGGGCAGAAAAGGTCACAAAAATGTGGGGAAACGAGTGGCACAGAGGCAGAAAGGTCCCAAGAAAGGGCAGAAAAGGTCACAAATAAATGGGGGAAACGAGTGGCACAGAGGCAGAAAGGTCACAAGAAAGGGCAGAAAAGTTTACAAAAAACAGGGGGAAATGAATGGCACAGAGGGCAGAAATGTCCCAAGAAAGGGCAGAAAGGTCACAAAAATGGGGGAAAACGAGTGGCACAGAGGCACAAAGGTCACAAGAAAGGGCAGAAAGGTCAGAAAATACGGGGGGGAACGAATGGCACAGAAGGCAAAAAGGTCCAAAGAAAGGGCAGAAAGGTCACAAGAAATGGGGGGTAACGAGTGGCACAGAGTCGGAGAGGTCACAAGAAAGGGCAGAAAAGGTCACAAAAAACAGGGGGAAATGAGTGGCACAGAGGCGGAAATGTCCCAAGAAAGGGCAGAAAAGGTCACAAAAAAACGAGGGCAAACGAGTGGCACAGAGGGCAAAAAGGTCACAAGAAGGGACAGAAAGGTCACAGAAATGCAGGGGCAGCTAAGCAACAGAAGGCAAAAACGGGCAGAGAGACACTGGGCCGCGAGGGGAGCAGAAGGAAGAACCGGGCAGAGAGATACAGGGCAGCGAGCGGAGCAGAAGGGAAATGGGGCAGAGAGACATGGGGGCAGGGAGGGGAGCAGAGGGAGGGAACAGGCACAGACCACGTACAGGCAGTGGGGGAGGGACACACAGACCGTGCTGTGTGGAGGGGGAGCGATCTACCTGGAAGGGTCAAGGGTCGCTCCAACAGCGGGAGAGGCTGGCCACTACCTGTTAACTGCAGGGTACCCTTCCAAAATGACAATGAGGTAGGAAGGAGCAAAGAATTTCCATATGGTTCAAAAGGACCCTTTGCCTTGCCACTCACATTTCTGTATGGGCTCTCGCCACCACTGATCTTAGGTATCATTTGGGTTCAGGAAATCAGAATGGATTCCTATGTAGCCACAGCCACGTGTAGCAGACACACTCCACACAAAACCGCCACACTTTATAATGCACTATATGACCTGCTTTTGTTTTTAAATGTTCTCAAAGAAGAACCCCCAAACTCTTCTAAATGAAAATCAAATCTTGCTGGAATTCAAGATAAATGTAAATGTAAATTGATACTTGTATAGCGCACTACTCACCCACAAGGGTCTCAAGGCGATTGTATGAATACCGCTGTGGAACCCATCCTGGCTTTCCCTGCGGGGCGTCCACTCCTGAGCACCCCCAAGGTGGAGGCCAGGCATCCTTAGCGTTGTGGGGGCCGTTGTGGAGATTAAGCAAGCTATTGCCCAGAGTTGCAGAGTGGGACTCCATGATTGGAATAGGCACCGAGGCGAGAATTATCAGGTCCGTGGAATTTTGAGCCCAAGACGCGCCCAGGCAGGGAATTGAACCTGGGTCCCGGGCTAGACCTCTGCATCAGGGTCTGCCGCTCTAACCATTGCAAATAAAACAGGTGATGGACCGAATGTGGATCAATGTCACACATTCACCCCAGTCCGAAGATCTGGGCCCAAATCCATCGTTTTTTTGCACTCCACACCACCCTGGGTTAGACAATGGCGATATGCAAATCAGCTCTGACCCTGTGCCCCATGGGAACAGTCCAGTCCGAACTACAAAAGCCATGTCCTTCCCAGAACGGAATCAAGCATCCGAGGACCGGACCGGTTTCGAGGTAACACCTCTCATCAGCCCGGCTAGCTTGACTCCAGTGGTGTGGAGTGCCTGGGACCCACGTCTGGGCATCCCCAGCGCACTTAGGGCGGAATTTGCAAATAAAACAGGTGATGGACCGAATGTGGATCAATGTCACACATTCACCCCAGTCCGAAGATCTGGGCCCAAATCCATCGTTTTTTTGCACTCCACACCACCCTGGGTTAGACAATGGCGATATGCAAATCAGCTCTGACCCTGTGCCCCATGGGAACATTCAGTCCATCACTTGTTGTTTTTGCAATTGCCGCCCTAAGTGCGCTGGGGATGCCCAGACGTGGGTCCCAGGCACTCCACACCACTTGGAGTCAAGCTAGCCGGGCTGATGAGAGGTGTTACCTCGAAACCGGTCCGGTCCTCGGATGCTTGATTCCGTTCTGGGAAGGACATGGCTTTTGTAGTTCGGACTGGACTGTTCCCATGGGGCAACAGGGTCAGAGCTGATTTGCATATCGCCATTGTCTAACCCAGGGTGGTGTGGAGTGCAAAAAAACGATGGATTTGGGCCCAGATCTTTTGACTGGGGGAGTGTGTGACATTGATCCACATTCAGTCCATCACTTGTTGTTTTTGCTCTAACCATTGAGCCACACTTCTCCATAGCTGTTATGCCTGCCACTTTAAAACGTTGCTAGCCAGCACTGGTAAGCAGAAGGGTGGAGAGCAGAAAGGATTGTGTGTAGACAGAGCTTGCAGTATGTGTGCAGATTGGACAGGAGCAGACGTTTAGCAGTGGAAAAAAAACAGTGCCCTATATTAAAATGATACACTTGTTTAGATTTCACAATTGAATAAGCCCATCACCCTCCCATCCTATGTGTAATTGTTTTCAATTTAGATTCAAATGAGGTCAAGCAGGCAGGGCCTCATGAATAATTTGGTGAACCTGGCTCCCATACCCCCACATCCATCATTAAATTGATTTGAAAGGGTATTTTTAGCTGAGCAGAGGAGAGCAAATTTCTCCATGCAGTGAAACAGCAAGGTAGAATCTGAGCAGATGGTTACAATCACAAGACAGGCTGCTAGTCTCATTGCTAACTCAATTATATCTCAGTTCTCCACTTACCTTTTGGTATGATGAATCACATGACAAATGTAAATGCCTATTCTTTTAAATAGCCTTTACAGTACCTGAGCTCTCCATGAATTTAAATTAAATAAGGATTTCATTATATATGCATCTTTTATTCATTGTGTTAGCCAAAAGGAGAGATAGTGGCTGATGGTCCAAAATAATATCCACATTAGTCAAATAGTTCTTCTTTAATGATGTAGAGACCGTTTTCATGTTCAAAGGCATTTCTCTTTTCATGAGGTGCAGGCATTGTGGGAAAAATGCTTCTTATTCTTCACTTCCCGCACCCGTTTTCCGACAGAGTGGCCACACATGAGGAAATAGAGATTGTCACAGTGGCTCCACATCTTTGCAAACAGTCATGGTTGTGGAGTGGCAATGGTGGATGCAGAGAGTACAAAGAGAGAGCTTAGCACTAAGGCTCAGGAAAGAGCTTGAAGGCTTGAATGACTTCTACTAAGGCTAGTTGCAGACCTAAACCCAAGGTTTGAGGAAAACATAGCCTCAAGGTTTTATGAGGATCTAACAGTGAGACTTATGAAAGTGTACCTTAAAGTAAGATTAATATCTACTGCCAAAGATAGATATAGATCTACCCCATGACCTGAGGAAGACTTTGAATAACACTCAAGGAAGACAAGCAAATAAGGCCTTAAAAAGACCTGGCTCAAACTCGTAATGAAGACTTCCACTAATGTTCCTGTTGTGGTAGCATGCTAGATAAATGGCTGGGAGGCTAATGTGCTATCTTCTAGACTCCACACTCTTACCAGTGAAGAACAGTACAAAGATAGCTTTGCATTACATAATCCACACAAGTGTATATCTGTTGGGTATTAAACGCATGGTGATTTTACTGGCTCGGGCCCCATCCAACAGGAGAAGACTATCTCTCTCAGATGAGAAAGTCACCAATGACATCACTGATTAGAGGAAATACGCTCTCTAGTGATAATCTATTGCCAGGTGTCATTGACTGAACTACTTCTTCATGTAAGGACCACTATACTACAGGAAGTTGAGAACTATCCAATAACTCAACTGGAGGACACAAAAAGTCTCAAATGCACCAGAAAGAAGACACTACATTATTCAGATCCGGCACCAACCCAACAACTCACATAAAAAAAGAGGCTGTTGGACTTGGCCCATTTTCCCCCAAAATGTTTAGCTTTTTACCCCCCTATCTTAGGATGTCTTCCCCATGGTAAATAAAGTTGTATAGGCCATGTGAGGTATGAGATGCCTTGGTCAATGTGTAATGTCGTGCAATGGTGTGTGCACTTATTTTCCCCCCATTGTGTAAATGTACCCTGGTGAAATGTCGTATTTAAAATGGATGCCATGGCTATGTGTTGTGCCACCTGACTGCAGTAGATTAGAGGTCTCGATGTTAGGCACCCAGACATCCCTGCATTTGGAGGGAAAACCTGGCACCCAGGGTGCTCTACTCCTCCCCCTGAGCCAGTTTAAGACAGTTCGCCAGAGAATTCCAGAAGCTTCTGGCACTGTCTGGGAGGTGGGGTGAAGGGGGATGTGTCACCATGTGCTGAGACAGAGAAGGGACAGGAACGTAAGGGGACCTGCTGCCAGGGGATACTGCCATTTGGGCCCATGTGCTGGACCCTGCACCCATCTAGAACCCCTCTGCAGTCCCCAGGGCTAGTGGAAGACCCACTACAGGAGTTCAGGCTGCTGTGTAGGAGGAGGGCCACGCTACAGTGGAGCATGGTGAAAGCCTACCGCCCTGTTTTGATGAGTTCCCACTAACTGCTGACCTGGCCCATTAGTGCCTGCTGCTCTGTTCCCTGGCCCCTGGAGAAGTAAAGAGGGCCAGCCTCGGTCCCTGAGGCCACTGGGATCTGGCGCCACACAAGCACTCCGCCTAAAAGCGCCTGGAAAGGAAGGAGCACCTTGGACTGAAACCCCCCCAGGAGGTGAGAAGCGTTACCCTGGGGCTTGCTGCTGGGACTGTCCGCCCCCCTTGCGCTACAATCCTAAAGTGCTGTGCTGTGAAGACGGTGTTGCCCTGCCTGCGCCTGAGCACCCAGTGGGACTATTTGCTTAGTGACCAGACGAAAAGCGCTATATGGTGTACCGGCCCAGACTACCCCAAGGTGAGGAACGCTATCCTTTGCTCCTGAGGCTGCTGCTCGGAAATCATGAGGTAAAGCGCTGGGAACCCGAGCGCCACATTGCCAGAATCTGCAACTCCCTGTAAGTGCTGTGCCCCCTATTCGCTGACCTTCGAGAGCTTGTACTTTGCAGCGAGCGCCGTGCCGGAGTGCTGCTGTGTGCCCAGAACACATTTGTGCCCGAATAGCACTGTGCAGCCTACCCCTGGAGGGGGATTCCAAACGCTGTGCTGGTGCGCTATTGTGAGGCCAAGACCTGAGGTTGATGTCAGGCGCGGGGTCCGCGAGCGCCCTGTGCCCAAGATCACGGCAGCGGAGGTGAGCGCGGAGAAGCACTGCTGTGGGGCCGGACTCACCGGCCCGGCCCCTGTACCGCCATAGGGAGTGGAATCCTGGTTAGTCAGCGCCACAGCCCAGCGCCTGAGCAGGGAGATCTCCGCTGCAGCCTGCATCTCCGCTACGGTCCCGGACCCCGGAGAGTGCCGCTGCGGCATCAGAGAGGCCCGCACCGGGCCGAGGAAGCCAAACTCGTGGTAAACCAGAGGGTGGCAGTGATGAACCAAAGGATGGCAGTGATGTACCAGAGGGTGGCAGCCTTGAACCAGAGTGGGACAGTGATGATCCAGAGGGTGGCAGTGGCAAACCAGAGGGTGGCAGTGATGAACCAAAGGGTGGCAGTGATCAGCCAGAGGGTGGCATTGATGAACCAGAGGGTGCAGTGATAAACCAAAGGGGGACAGTGATGATCCAGAGGGTGGCAGTGGCAAACCAGAGGGTAGCAGTGATGAACCAGAGGGTGGCAGGGATCAACCAGAGGGTGGCAGTGATGAACCAGAGGGTGCTGTGATAAACCAGAGGGGGACAGTGATGATTCAGAGGGTGGCAGTGATGAACCAGAGGGTGACAGCCTTGAACCAGAGGGTGGCAGGGATGAACCAGAGGATGGCAGTGGCAAACCAGAGGGTGGCAGTGATGAACCAGAGGGTGGCATGGATGAACCAGAGGATGGCAGTGATGAACCAGAGGGTGGCAGCCTTGAACCAGAGGGGGACAGTGATGATCCAGAGGGTGGCAGTGGCAAACCAGAGGGTGGCAGTGATGAACCAAAGGGTGGCAGGGATGAACCAGAGGATGGCAGCGATCAACCAGAGGGTGGGATTGATGAACCAGAGGGTGGCAGTGATGAACCAGAGGGTGGCAGTGGCAAATGAGAGGGTGGCAGTGATGAACCAGAGGGTGGCAGGGATGAACCAGAGGATGGCAGTGATCAACCAGAGGGTGGCAATGATGAACCAGAGGGTGCTGTGATAAACCAGAGGGGGACAGTGATGATCCAGTGGGTGGCAGTGGCAAACCAGAGGGTGGCAGTGATGAACCAGAGGGTGGCAGGGATGAACCAGAGGATGGCAGTGATCAACCAGAGGGTGTCAGTGATGAACCAGAGGGTGCTGTGATAAACCAGAGGGGGACAGTGATGATCCAGAGTGTGGCAGGGATGAACCAGAGGATGGCAGTGATCAGCCAGAGGTTGGCAGTGATGAACCAGAGGGTGCTGTGATAAACCAGAGGGAGACAGTGATGATCCAGAGTGTGGCAGTGATGAACCAGAGGGTGGCAGCCTTGAACCAGAGGGTGGCAGGGATGAACCAGAGGATGGCAGTGGCAAACCAGAGGGTGGCAGTGATGAACCAGAGGGTGGAAGGGATGAACCAGAGGATGGCAGTAATGAACCAGAGGGTGGCAGCCTTGAACCACAGGGGGACAGTGATGATCCAGAGGGTGGCAGTGGCGATCCAGAGGGTGGCAGTGATGAACCAAAGGGTGGCATGGATGAACCAAAGGGTGGCAGGGATGAACCAGAGGATGGCAGCGATCAACCAGAGGGTGGCATTGATGAACCAGAGGGTGGCAGTGATCAACCAGAGGGTGGCAGTGGCAAATGAGAGGGTGGCAGTGATGAACCAGAGGGTGGCAGGGATGAACCAGAGGATGGCAGTGATCAACCAGAGGGTGGCAGTGATGAACCAGAGGGTGCTGTGATAAACCAGAGGGGGACAGTGATGATCCAGAGGGTGGCCGGGATGAACCAGAGGATGGCAGTGATCAACCAGAGGGTGGCAATGATGAACCAGAGGGTGCTCTGATAAACCAGAGGGGGACAGTGATGATCCAGAGGGTGGCATTGGTGAACCAGAGGGTGGCAGTGATGAACCGGAGGGTGGCCACGATGAACCACAGGGTCGCAAACAGTCTGTACACGTAGAAACAACATGGTCGCGACCGTTGTGACCACACAAGTAAGTTGGCGTTCCCGAACTTGTACAAAACCCTCGCAAACTGGCAAAAACAGCAAATTCGCAAATTCGCACGAATTCGCGAACTTTGCGAATTGCGAGTTCGCAAATCCACAAATTTGCGTATCGCGAATTCGCAAAATTCGCCCATGCTTCATGATCACTGGTAAGCTGGCAGGCGTTGCCTTTATGGGCAAACTTTGCTGGGGTTATCCACTCTCAGCGGGGGTTCTGGGAAAAGGATGCTTGCAGTTTGGGCTGGAAAGATGGGCCTGGGGCTTGCAGGAGGAGCCACTGAATTGGCAGTTGTTGAGCAAAGTTGTAGGTGTACTAACTATGGTGTGCGACAGGGAGACAGAAACCATCCTTTTTTCCACACTAATGTTGTGGATTTTTTTCAGAGCTTTCCAGGTGCCAGAGTTGTAAGGGGGAGGGGTGCCACGGGTCTAACTTGAGTAAGTGTTCTGAGGTCAAATGAACAAGTGGAGATTTAACTGCTTAAATCCAACACAGATCAGAGAGCGAAAGGGAAGAGGGTGCTATTGCCAGCATATTCACTTCAAGCTTTGTGCCCGGTGCTGCGGGGGTAGAGGTTACGAAGCATAACTGGGGACTCAAGGGGGGAGATTTTCACTCATTGTTCTGGGACAGGTGTGACTTTCTTTCAGCTACTAGTGGGTCTGCAGAAAGTGCTGGTCAGTCTGGGGGAGAGACCAAACGTGTATGGCATGCACTCTTTCAAGATTGGGTGGCCACAAAGGCTGTGATAAGGGGCTGGGGCAGGAAAGGCATCATGAGCTTAAGTAGGTGGTCTTCGGGCTGTTTCAGAAGATATGTCAGGTAGGAAGGGGGGATTGTTGAGTGGCATTGCCTGCATCTTACTCTTGCTATCTTTTTCAGGTGCAGTCGCAGGCACGGAGGCTGAATGCCCTTTCTATTTGGATAGTGGACCGTTCTTTATTAAATGGGCAGAGAGGCACGAGGAGAGGAAAGGCCAAGGAGTTAACCTGGGTTTTGATGATAGTTTGTTCAAAGTGACATGGACAGGCAAAGAGGCTATGTGGTGGGGGGAGCTGTTGCATAGGCACAGGTGCCCGGATGTTCGTGTGGTGCACTTAGGTGAGAACGACATGGTTGTGTGCAAGAGGCTATCCTTGCTACTGGACTTGAAGAAGGATTTGAGGAAAATAGAGAGGCAATGGCAGGGTGTCTTGTGGTGTGGACCAAATTTGTTCCAAGGAGAGAGTGGAGGTGGCCAGAAGGCCAGCTGCAATTGATTGTGCCAGGAGAAAGAGTAAGAGAGAGAGATGTGTTTGTTCTGCAGGGATGAATTTTTGTGCAGGGTTGAGCATCCTGAACAGAGGTTTGATGCTGAGGAGTTTTTCAGAAGGGACGTTGTACTTTGGTCTCTCTCCGGGATGGATACATATTGCAATTGAAGGAGGTGCTGGCTAGCACTGTGACGGTGAGCACGTGAGGAGGTGACCCTGTTGGAAGGGGCAGAATAGTGGGGCTCTGGCTTTTTTAAGTGGAGGTCAGTAAATAATTTGCCTTGGTTTTGAGAAGCTATTGTTGTTGTCATTTATCGAATCAGGACAAATGAGAAGTGTCACTAAGGATACAGGTTCAAGGCAGGATATTAAAGTTATGTTGTAGATATGTAACGTCGTTAGATGTTATTAGATGCAAGTTAAGCGTTAAGGGGATTTAAAGGTCATTTTACAAAGTGCAGCAGGGTAGGAATTAGATATGCGTAGGATCAATATGTAGGGGGATGGGATGCTTAGGGGTAGGAGTTAGTGGTGGTAGGTAACATGTTGTATAGCGAGACTTTAGTTTTGTAAGGCAAAGGCCAAGGTTTGTTTACTTAATGTGCACTTGTTTCAATAAATCGGTCTTTTCACACAAAAATGGCTATATGGTCTGTGCTGCTCCCCTCTCACCCAAAAGGATTTGTGGGGTGGTGAGGACGTTTTTATACTTGGCTTGACTGGGGTTTGGTGATTACTGGTGTCAGTGGAAGCAGGACTGCCTCATGGTGTGATGAACTGAAGTGAGAGAGGAGGACTCAGAGTTATGAAATTACCGCTAAGTAACTGAAAAACAACTGCTAATCGGCAAGTATATTTATGTATTGTAATGAGACTATGAATCCACCCTTCAGTGTGTCTACTGATCTCAAGGAAACTAGGAAAACAATACACCACACAAGCTGAGGAGTTCAATAAAAATCAAGGAAACATAAAAAAAATCATTTGATATGAACTCAGTCATAGGACAAAGAAAATGTTTGCATGGTGGTGATATCACCTACAGAGCTTCATTTGGATGTCAGTCGGAAAAGCCTCCGGCCACTGGTCTGAGGCTTTCCGACCGACGTCCATGCTTTAAACTTCAACTGCCACATTACAAAGAAGGAGGTCGAAGTGTAAACCAAGCAGTCAACCCGACGTGCTTGCCATGGGCTCAAGGAGCCCGTCGGACAGTTGGAAACTGATCATAATCCCTTGACTATAGTGTTTCCGCCATCGAGATTATGATGTTGGTTTCCGACTGCTTTCCATGTTGGGCTTTCCTCCAAGGCCTATGGTTGTGGGCCGGGAGGCACCTATGATGCCCCCCTGTAAATCCCTGCATCATGTGGCAAGCACCGTGAGGTACCTGCCACACTGTGCAGGGATTTACAGTAAATCCTATTTCTCTATGGGAGCTTGCATCCCCTTTGCATCCTCTCCTCTTGCATTTAGCGCTGGGACATCCTTTTGCCAGGACAGCCATGCGCTCTATAAATCCTTTAAACATAACATTACATTGTGCTGAGGCCGGTTTCCAACTGCCGCACAAGCTCCAATAGGGAAATGGTTTGCGACTGCACCATGTCGGTCGCATCGTAATACGGTTTCGGACTGCCCACCCATGATCGGTTCAGAAACAGCAAAGATCATAATCAGGCCCACTGTGTCTTTTCTTTCACATAAAGAGACCCTCCAAAACCCCAGAATACCCATTACCATCTTCTAAATATGTATTAAAAAGCTATTTCTTATTAAATCTGGAAGTGTAGTTGCTGCAGATTCCAGGCCTTTTTTTAATAGAACAGTGAGCAATTGTATGGTTTGCTCTCCAGGTAGAAAACACCCTTTTCAATAGTTCAGGTGATAAACTTGAAGAAGCTGAGCAGCAACATTAAAGGTCTTCTGTGTTTTGGAGCTATGCTTTGCTCCTTGCTTTTAAATGTTTATTATAATTAGATGCGTGTTTTAGGGATGTGGGAAACTTTAACTGTCCAATGCGGGGGTGGGCTGTGGCTTGTTATCTGCCCCCCCAACCCACAATCAACCATGGCGTACGAGGTGCTTCTCTCATAGTTACTTTTCAGTGAATTAAAACAGTGATTTCTTCTGCATGCAGATGTTAGATATCTCACACACGGTTTGTTTCTTCTGCTGGAGAATTTATGACTCTATTAATGCACAGCAGTAAATGTTTCTTTTAAGAACTGTGAATAAAATCAGTGTCGGTAGCTGCAAAGAGATGTATGAACTTGGCTCTGACTAGGTTTGGACTTTGGCCTTTTTTTAATAACTCCTTTGTTTTCCTCACCTTGCTCGTTCTTCTTCTGAGTGAGCGATGTTTGGTGCTGTCTAATCCCCCTTCTACTTGCTCACCTCCCTTCCTGCGAGCTTAGTGCTGACTCCTCGACACCAGCGTCTGGATCAGGGCGGGAGAGTGCCTGATGGGTTATGTATGAAGAACAGTGACACATTCATGCTCGCTTTGGAGTCACTGATAATTACCCTCGTCCATCATGTATTGCCTTCTTCCTGCACCGCCGTCACTAGAAACGCATCACAGGGCAACAAGAATAGATCTTCATAATTATAAGCCATTCATTATATTGGTCTTGCTTTACATTAGTGCTCCATAATGTTGTAAATGCCAGATAAAACCATGGGCACAGGGTGGCAGAGAGCCTTACAGTGCATCATAGGATAGCAATGAGCAAGCAAACACAAGTCAGAGAATTTAAGCGCCTGATTCACACGGGTAAATGCACACATTTGTGTAAAATTGCTCCTTTTCAATATTTACCAAACTATAATTTAATAGTATATTTACGAATGTGGAGACTGCGCAGTCGAGGCAGATAACTCTGCACGTAAAAAGATGACCCATACTATCTTTTTGTAACTCCAGGGGATGTGTTTGGGGTATGACACCCCCACATAAATACAGACTTGGCTTGGTAGTTGGGGCTGGAGACCATGAGTCGGTCTGCTATCTTTATGTCGGGTTTTCTTGTCCTGAGCCAAGAATAAAAGACAAAGAGTGAACTTTTATGTGAATGGCAGAGAGAGAGACCATTCTGGTCGCTGAATTTCAAAATGTAAAACCAGATAACTTGGAATCAATGTCAGCTGCCCTTCTTGTTCAGATTGAGTGATGCTAGGCACATCGTTTATGCCACATAGCCTCCTTTTTTCTTTATTGTCAAATAATAGCACACTTTGAAATACATGAGTTCAGGATGCCTGCCTCTTATGTTTGATTTAATGGTCTATAATGTTGCTTCATCTCTAATTAGTAAGTTGGCCATTTTTAGGGTTTACATAACTACTGACTTGCCTCTTAATTCACTAATTGCAGTGCTGGTGGGCACGAGCCATGAATGAAGCTATCATGTTTAAATAATGTCTGTTTATACAGTACTAAGGTGAACTCTGGTGTACTAAGTTGAAACACTTCTGCATGTTAAAGAAATTTACTTGTTTGAATTTTGAACAGATTATATAACATTTTTATAATATGCTTACAGCACAATGGGACACATGCATCATTGCTTTTTGTGGTCCTTTGCGACCCCAATTTTTGCATTTGAGATGCATCATCCCGAATGCAAAAATCGCTATTTAAGTAATCGCATAATTTGCAATTCCCTAAATGCAATGCAACAAAAAAATATTGTGATTTCGCTATTAAGAAATGCAAATTACCATCAACCTAAAGTTGATGGTAATTTGCTAAGACTTTGAAAAATGCACATAAGGGCTTTTTTCAGAGTTCTATGTTGCACACACACATGCCCTTGGGGCATGTGTGTGTGCAACATGTTTTTTAAATTGCACTTTAAGGGGTGTATCAGGATGTCCTTTTGGTACCCTTGCACAATTGAAATTGCTTGCGCAATTTGCGAGTACCTATTTGGTACTCGCATATTTCCAATGCAATTCCCATTGATTCCTATGGGCCTAGGGCCCATAGAAATGCATGGGAAGCCATTCCTTAATTGTGAGTCGCAATTTGCGAGTTGCAATTAAGGAATGTTTAGGAATCACACATTTTTTTGCGATTCCTACATGAATAGCATTTTGCGATTCTCAAATAGCGAATCAGTAAAATTCGTTATTTGGGATTCTCAAAATGCGGGCTTGATGCATATGCCCCTATATGCATTATCCATGGACTCTTGGAGCTAAGCTAGACCCATGGCTTGGCTCGTTCTGCCTTAATTATTTGCCAGCGTGCCCTCCTCTATTTGTGACTTGGGCTTAGTGTATGGGGGCATCAGTTACTTGAAAAAATGATTTGTAAAAGTTGAGGACTAGAAGTATGGAGCCCTCTCCACATACACCACGTTGTCAACTCTTCCATCGCCGCTTCTTGTAGCAAAGATGAAGAAGAGTGCATGCAGTGAAAATACATTAAAAATGAGTGATGCCAGCGGTGGTACTCCAGGCTGCTGTGTTGTACATGACTGTAGTCAGAGCACAGGCCCAAGTGGGATGGGCAGGGCCTTAGCTTCAGTGTGTTTGGGGTGCGATACCCCTCAAATTCATTCTTGGTTTGGTAGCTGGTTCTAGGGTCCATAAGTCAGGTCTACTATGTCTGTGTTGGTTTTTCTTGTCCTCACTTCACTATAAGATTTTAGCTTGTCCATATTTTGGATTGGGATTTTAAGTATATGTAGGGACTGGTTAAACTAAAAAATGAGTAAATCTGCACCTATAGAAGTACTCACTTAAATGTCGTATAATTTTAGAGCGCACAGCTGCCCCAGCAAAGGGGCGTCCCAGCGCTGTATACCGCTGGGGAATCCATCCTTGCTTTCCCTGTGAGATGGTCCCTCCTGGGCATCTCCAAGGTGAAGACAAGCATCCCCGGCGCTGGTGGGGCCGTTAGTAGAGATTAAGCAAGCTATTGCCCAGAGTTGCTGAGTGGGACCCATTGTTGGAGTAGGCACCAAGGCGAGATTATCGAGTCCGCTGACCACGGCCCAAGACCCTGCCGCGTTGGGAATCGAACCCTGGTCCCGGGCCGACCTCTGCTTCCGGGTCTGCCGCCTCTAACCAGTGAGCCACACCACTCCACTTAATGTGTTCAAATATACCACTTTTTGGAATTCACAAACATTGGCAGCAGTAAACTTGGGAAGCTGTGCCACTTTCAGCTTTACAGGAATGCTACTCGTAATCACACACTCAAAAGTTCATGGGATAAATGCTTGCAAAGAATCTAACCAGTGACAATCGGTCGTGGAATTCCAACCCATCTTCTTTTGTCCACTGTGCCTCTCTAGACAGAGCCCACACAATGCGAATCATGGAAACAGCCTACCCCGCACCTTGGTCATCTCACCCTCCCGCCTGCAGCCCTTTGATTTTTTAGTTGGGAAATTTGTGTTTCACACTCGTTAAATCTCACTGCCTAAGCTACACATCTGCCCTTTAGTCGGCATTAGACTATCACACATGTCCTATGACATGTAGATTAAGCAGTGGTGGCAATGCACAATTTTTCAGATTGATAATACTAAACAGTCTATCTTTCCTGTTTGCAGTGCCTAATGACCCCATTCGAGTAAAGGTCTGCCTAAATATCATGTCCATACCCTGCACTCCCTGCGTACATGCCATGTGTATACTGTATGAATGGTGAGAACTGCATGGTGATTCTGAATGTATGATTGTCCAGATAAGGGATAGAACTTAGCACAAGGTGAAGATTGTGGTACAACTTCCCCAGACATGTGCTGCTTGATCTACAGAGTTTGAGGGTGTAGTCTCATATTCAAGTCTGGGAGGATGAGGTCAGGGCTGCTTTGAACATGAAGCAGTTATGTTTGTTAGAAAGATCTCCGGATTGCCCCTGAGCAGTGACAATTAGTGTGTGCAGCTTAGTGAAGAAGAGCTCTTTTGTGTTTCAAAGGGACTCTAACCCAGTTTCCCGGGAGAAGCTCTGGTGTCTGGACCTGTGATTCATCACTTACGAATAATATTATATTTTCATTTGTTCATGAACTCTCTTAGACTTTGATTGGCATGTAAGCAGATTGTTGTGGTTTGATTGAACATGCTGTGCACATGTTTGACAGGATGGAGTGATTGAGGTCAGACCAGATTCCACACAATAGATCCAGGCATCAGAGGTCTGTGGGGGGCTAAGGTAGAGAACAGCCTGGTGCACGACTTGCCGAACAGCTCAACAGTGTCAGCACACTTTCAAGTTCATGAAATGTAAAGTCTGATTGTGTTTGTCGTCTTTATGAGGCATGGTTTGTTTGACATTGAAATAGGGTTGTCTGGGCAGGTGACACCAGCATAAACCAGTCTGAGCTGTACGGAGGAGTTCCTGGTAATTCAAAGAGCTCCTCTTGAACCTGCAGCCAGGAGCCCTCCTACACCTGCAACATGAGGCTGGAAGATGAAATGCTCCTGCTCCTGTATCTACTCATGTGAACCCCAGCTCTCCCACACCTATAGCTCACAACGCCTGATAGTGGAAAGCAGTGGCTAGTATGGGAGGGGCCACAGGGGCAGTTGTCCCGGGTGCAAAATTCTTAAGGGAGCAAATTGGGGGGGCAATTTGGGCCACACAATACTTGCCTTGCCCCGGGCGCTGACATCTCATGCTACGCCTCTGATGGAAAGCTTCACAACAACCTCACCTCATGACGCGGTTGGGCAGCCCTCTTGACTGCAGCCTGCTTGGTTGTCTCACCATCTGGTTGTGTCAATAGCAGGAAGGCAGCAAATATGAAGGAGGCAACCATACAAAGGGTCCCTCATATAAAGACAATACTTAACTGCAAATTCTGGAGTGATACAACCAGGGTTTCAACCTTTGCTCATACTGGGTGTGCACTCATATGTCCAAGGATTCCAGTGGAGGTACCCCCATCATCCTCAAACTCTTTTGATTGGAATGAAATGTGCAATGACTCTCATGTGCATGGGCACTCCATACCATATCTGAATATGATCATTGTATCAACATTCTTTCCTTTACTGCTCAGGTGATGACTTCTACTGTTCGCTTTCCACCCGCTGCCCAGGAATTATTCTGCAATGTCAGAATGGGGAGTGTCCTCATGCAGCATTTACAGTGTTGATTTTGAGTCTGCTGTTTCAGGTGGGACCCATCCATCCTCATTTCTGGGCACCAGAACTTCTTTTTCATCATCTGAATTTGAAACAGACCAAGAGATAGAAAGTCAGAAAAGAGGGAAAGAAGGAAAGAGAAAGATGGGATAACAATGATGTACAAAGAAAACAAGGATAAAGAGGAACCTGCAAGACTTAGATCAAGAGACAGGGAGAGTATAGTGGTAAATCAAATAGGTATGAGATGTAAGCAATATTAGACAACCTTGATAATTGGCAACCCTGACATTCAAATGTAAAATCCAGTTTTCTCAGGCTTCTGAGAAAACCTTTGGGCCCCAGCACAAATTAAGCACTGGGGTTGTGAATGTAGCATGACCGTTGTAGCAAATGGGTTCCATATATTTAGTCTACCAGAATCTTCATCAAATGACCACCCGGTTTTGGATCTTTTTATTGTGAGTGAGCCTCGCTAGCTGAGTGTCACTCACTTTAAATTCACAATAATTGTATTGAGCATATTAACTGCCAGCGCCTGCCTTTTAAGACAATGCCGCAGCGGTGTAACTAATGCACTGGGCTGGTTACACATGAACACTGCTGTGCATAGCCTGGTACTGGGCACAAATAGCCTGGAAAAGAAGGGACTCAGCAAGGATTGGTACTGACCTAGGATATGCCTTTTGAAATGAGGGGGCCTTTATAGAATAGGACTGTAGGTCTTATTGTTAAATGTGAGGTGTTTTCACTGTATTATACATATAGGCAAAATGTGCCCTAAGGCATTGTTTAACTTTATGTAGCCCTACAGGATCCAGCAAGGTACCAAACTGGGTTGAACATAAATGCAGAACTAGAAATGTTATCAGTGATTGATAAAGTTCCTGAGAAGGGAAATGGGTGAGGGGAACATCTGCATTTGATAGTTAGCTTGTCACACTGCACCTTGGCTGGGACATCCCAGGCCCACTAGAACAAAGGGAGAGGGCCAGACGTCTGGAACCAACACAGTAGGGACTCACCTTTGGGGTTTTTATGGGATCAGGCAGTTGTGTCAGATAGCGCTGGAGCCGAGGCCCTCAGAGGAGCTTTTTTCCCCAGTGAAAACTTGAAGTTTTCATGTTGGATTATCCTAGAATGCTGGTTGGGACAGGGATGGAGGGTGATGTGGCATTGTAGGATTGGCCATGGGTGTCTGGCCCCAAAAATTGTCCACCCCATTTAAAAATCCCTCACACAGTTAAACAGTTCAGAAAACTCTGGATCTGGGAGACGAAAATGATGGAAAGGATGCCCAGGTGGAACCTGTTGCCCTGCAAAGATGGACTAAGGACATTGTCATGAGCTGACCCCTAGGACTAGGATGGGTCTCTCCAGGGCCAGGGTCACGGGCACCCTTATGCCTCCTGAGGACCAGTTGGGGGAAGACCTAGACTCTACAGCCTTCCCAAATGTGCTCTGCAAGATAGCCAATAGGCTTTGGGGCCTATGAAGTGTCAGTAGGAGGATGCGCTGCTGGATGATAGCGGTGTGGCCTCGCTAGATGCCCCCACCAGCAGTAGAGAAGCACCAGGCTCCAGGACCCGGAGAAGGCTGGTACAAGGATTAAAATATTCTATCTCCCACGCAAGATTTGCCTATTCTAAAAAGACGAAAGAAGAAAAGCAATTGTGTGGTGGTCTGGCTCTATTTTAAGAAAAGCAACCATGGTGTCAGAGCCTCTTTAATTATCTGGGGAGAGGGGTGGGCTTGGGGACATTATTATCAAGCCCAATGTTTGGCCCTGGAGCATTAGAAATTGTAGTAAGGGGACCCAATCCCCTGTCTGGGTGGAGCAAGCTACATCCACCTTCTGCTCCCCTGCCCTCATTTAGGCAGGGGAGAATGTCCAGCTCCCATTTATGGGTGGGAGAAGAAAGAGAGCTTGCTCCTGCATGGCGAGGGCAGAACAAAAGATGACAGCTCCTGTGCATGGCCCAAGAGGTGTGCGTGTGGGGAGCAAGTTGGCCACCACACGACAGCCACCATCGAGTGTGGTATGTTCTGTAGCTGATACAACAAGAAGCTACCATGAACAAGTGTCTAACTCTAAGATGGACAAAGGTGCACTACGTCTTTTGTGTCATGTTGGGCATATCAAAAAAATGGAAGGACTGTCCTCACACACCACCAGGTGTCATGCTTCATCATCTGCAGTCCTCGTTCTCTAAAAACCACGTTTGATAGAGAGCGGGCCTTCACCTGGAGACAGGGAGGCACTTCTACAACTAAGTGGGGGGCTGTGCAAAAGGTGAGTGAGTGATTTAAAAATTAATGCTAACTCACCAAGTAATTTTATTTATATGGGGTTGCTTAATATTAAAAGTTAGGGTGGGGACACAGGGGTTTAGTATCCCATCCCCATCAGTGTCATCAACATTTTCTGCCAACGTGGCCAGGAGGGCCCATGGCTTTCATCAGGATGTTATAATAGGGCTCCTATCTGGTCTCTAGAAGACTAAGATAAATCCACTTTGGTAGGTTGACCTTTGTCAAACTCTACTTTGAGATCTTGAAAGCCTTTAAAGATAAAGGTTTACATCAATGTAAAAAATTGGTTCTAGTACCAGAGAATAGAAGAATCAGACTTGTACCATGCAACTAAACATTATAATGCATGTTGGTGTGAACACACGGTCACTGCAAGCGTAATGTGATTTTACAGAATATAATGGCTATTGATTTTGCCCCTCTGCCAAAGGGTAAAGCTTATGCTATTACAGGTACAGAATGTTGTAAATTTATCCCAACCCTCTCTCTAGGTCTGTTTTCTTCAAACTGTGGGTGTACCCTGAGTCATGGAGGCTGTTGAAGGGGGGCACATGCCTTCAGTAACGTGTGAGTACACAAAAAACTCACTGACAGTTTTCTTACAAAATGTGTAGACTACTCCCACCGTTTTGTATTTTGTGGCCTTAGTTTTAAAGGCACCTGGGCTATTACTAGAACAAATGTTCCTTTTTCAGTGAAACCCATTGCAGAAACACTGGAAGCTTATTAAAGAAGTGAATGTGGGCGGGTATACTGAGCATTGTGCCAGAAAGCACTTTGAAATACTTTTTACAGCAGTCTGCAGACTTTTAATCTACTTGGTAGTAAAAACACAATGCATTTTGCCATTTGGCATTTTATCACAATATTTACTACACTCTACAGTTAATCAGAAAGCACTAATATTGAGCCATGCTCCTGCAGTTTGCCTCCAGTACTGATATTCTAAGCAATAAAACTTTATATTTAGTACCCACCTTTGTTTTACTGCTAGCTGTTTGTTCATTTCCAGCTGCCAATGTATGCATTTCTTCTGATTTAGAATTAGGTGTAGTGAGAGGATAAACATGGATAAATGTGTAAGTTCAAGTCAGTCCTCCAAGAATCTGTTTGATGATCACATTCCATCAATGTACACATTCTGTGTGATTTCCTTTGTACACTCATGAATGTGCCATGCAATGTTAAGGATCACTGATGCACTTAAAAATGATGTCAGTGTATTTCATCCGGATCTCAGAATATTACACCCTTTATTTAGAGTCTGTTCAAACTCTTAATTCTACACAAACAATAGCCTGCTTGTATTTTCACTTCCCAGTTATTACAAGCTACTCGGATTGCCAAGGTGTTACATTTTGTTTTTACCATGTAGCGGTGTTGACCTTGTTTAGTTAAATCTTGATTATTTATGTTAGAAATGGGATGTCTGGTTGGCTAAGACTTGCGCCAAAGCCAGGCAGAAACCGCCACTCTAGTCAGGGCACGGGAGTTACATGCCAAAGATAACCCCTGCTCACCCCCTTGGTAGTTTGGCACGAGCAGTCAGGCTTGTCCCGGAGGCAATGTGTAAAGCGTTTGCGCAACACACCCACAGCAACAACATACTAGGCACACCACAAAAGGAACTCCACACAAGGTTATATCAAAAATAGCCTTTGTATTATCATAAAACACATTCGAATAGTAATCACATAATATACACTGTGCCAACTGACACTAGGCAATATTTACAGGGGATTATATACACCTGACGGCCAACTGGGCCTCTGTCAGAACCATCACAAGCACAAATAGTTAATGTAGAACACAACCAGTAACTACTGGCAAAATACAGCACTCTGCATCATCTCCTGAAACCTAAATCATATTATGCAAGCAGCATCACATTAGGCATGAAATACATTCTGCGCCAACCTCACAAGCATAAACACATTATGCAGTAACCTTATAAGTATAAATCTCAGATTAGGGAATAACCTCCTAAACATAAATACTAGAGGCATAAATCACAGTACATGAATCACAAGTCCAGCACATCACATGAATCCCATTAGGGTTTGGCGCCCTATTAACCTCACAGTTCCCCATGGCAACTGGCCATCGCAGAGGGCTAAAATGCCCTATGTCACAAATGTCAGGGTGGCTGCCAATGCAGCAGAATTCACAAGTGCGCAATTGCGCTGGGGCAGAGGAGTGCATCTCACTCCTATCTCATTCACAATACCCCCAAAGAAATGTTGGCCTATACGTTGCAGCTGACACTACTTGCCGTGCAGCTGTGAAGCAAAGAAGGCCTGGCACCACAGTGCCTTCTCTTGTCCCACTCAGGGACATCTAAAACATATGTGCCAAACATTGCAGTTGCCCGCTAGGGCGGTGCAACTGAGAAATCACCTAGAGCCCCTGCTCTGGGGCTCTCTGCACGAACATGCGCCACGTTGCAGCTGTCCGCCAAGGTGGTACAGCTGTGAGTAAAATGAACCACAAGCACTGAGCACATTGGAGCCCCCCTCTGGGGCTCTCTAGCAGGCTCCTCTCGTCCTGGGAGCAAGGCGCCACCCATGTGCCTCAGGGAGACCCGCTTCACCGGGGCTCCTCTAGGGCTGACCTAGGCATCAACGATTCACCCAAAGGAGCACCCACTCACCGGGGACTCTGTCTGGGGTCCGTGACTGGCACCAACGCTGGCTCCTGTTTTCAGGCACTGACCTGTGCCTATGATGCACCAATACTGCTCTGCCCTTGGCCCTCCTCTCTCACCGAGGCTTGCGGGCACACTCTCCACAGAGGCGGGGTAGGCTCCCGGCCCTCCTCTTCATGGAGTGACGTCTCCGCCTCGTTCCTCCTGGGCCAGCACCGCGGGGTTCTCCTCAGCTCATCGGAGCACTGCTCGGCATGTGCAGGCTTCCAGACTCCTCTCAGGTTCCGCCCACAGTCAGGCGGCTCTGGCCTGGCTCAGGGTTGCCGCAGGTAGACGCGGCGGCCCTTCTCATGGCGATCTCTCTTCTCCCCAGTAATGCGGGGTGGGCTCCCGCTGCACAATCACGCCAAATTCGGGGTGGGTACCCGCTGGACAGATAAAGGCACCAGTATGTGGGGTGGGTCCCCACTAGGCAAATAAAGGCACCAACATGCAGGGTGGGCACTCGCTTCTCCTGGAAGCACGGGGGAATCCCTACGCCAGGGATCAAGGGGGCAACGCAGGGCCCAGGGAGGCAAGCCCTCATGACGATTCCTCCTGGACCTCAGCAGCAGTACGCCTCAGCAAGGTCAGGAACAGCATCAGCACAGCACAGAACAGAACATTTTCATGGGTTCACAGCCCCAGTATTTATACCACTTCCCTCCTTTGTCTGCAGCGCAGGGCTTGGGGAACCAAATGCAACTGGTTCAGGGCGGATTTGGAGCACTTTATTTTACAAGCTCCTCTTCCTCTTTGTCAGGTTGGGGCTAGGTGATCAGACTCACCACAAAGGGTGGAGCCAGCATTGTCCAGGCTGGGCACAGTCCTATTCAGGGTCAGGGGATTACTCCTCCCACTACTCCCAGCACAGATGTCCCATTCAGCCTAGTGCTGGCTCACCCTGCCCCTCCTGGAACCAGACACACCTCCCAGCCCCTATCACTCCCAACCCAGACATGCAATTCACATCAGGCAGGCAGACACGTAGCACACAGAAATGCCAACTTCTAAAAGTGGTATTTCCCAAATAGTCACAATAAATCTGTGCACACCATTGCGCAGCATTTATTATTACAATTTAATACATTCTGCACTTGACCACGCTGCTTCTCCCATATCATGAATTACCAGTGGCACACTGATCAGGAAAACCCAAATGCACTCCTATAGGAGGGCAGGCCAATCTCAGTAATGTAATACAGAGAGCGCACACACTTTACTCTGGACAGCAGTGCTAAAGTGCCCAGAGGTCTAAAACCACCAACACCATGTCAGAAATAAGGCGGAGAAAGGCAAAAAGTTTAGGGATGAAACTGCCAAAAGGGCCAAGTCCAACAATTTACATTATTTTTATCTGTAGTATCTCTTTAGATACCTCTTTATCACTGAGCACCAGGTATGGGATGAGAACGACAGAAGGGTTACGCCAAGTACAACAGTTACTGAGGAGGTATCAGTTAATTAAGGCTTAGTCTGTAGAAAGTGTGTATTCTGACATTTGGCATAGTTTCCAAGTCACATTGTGGTGGAAAATGTATGCATGTAAAGTGCCACAGGGATAAGCCTTACGAGTAACATAACCACTTACTTAAACATGCATATCATCAATTTGAAGTAATAACCAGTTTTGGGACCAGCTGTAGCCTTGTTTAGTCGTACCAGTATCTCTTCTGAGGCCATTCATCCTGAATGCCCAATTTTCACTCACAGTTAGATCCGTTCTTTCGTTCCTATTGCTAAGGATTCCTCATTTGAAGGTGCTATGCATTATGCTCCAAACCAGTTTTCAGTGCACCCTCATCCCTTCTCTATGCTCTTCTTTTTTAAAAATTTATTTTTATAGCAATTTTGCTGAAACGTTACGTAACACCATTCATTTGTCTTTTACATTTGTCCAAAAATATACCAGCACATCACATCAACTCCTCTATATTCCCTTTAATACTGCTGTTATCATCTTCCCCCCAAGACTCCCTTTCATTCATTTCCATCTTCCAACCCCTCTCGTCTCGAGTGGGCCAGAGGGGCGGTGCATGAAAGGCCTCTAAACTGGTTTAATTTACTCAAGAATCTCCCCCACTTTTGCGGACAGCCCCAGTTCTGATAGACCGTTTTCTTCGGCCACCATGCACAAGTCCATGTCTTTTTTCCAATCGCCCAGTGCTGGTGCAACATCAACGCCCCAACTGCGTGCTACATTTCTTTTTGCAACTATAAGAGCTAAGGTCCCTCCAATTCTCTCCCCTTTCATATGCTTCTTGATGTGTGAATTCAGAAATGGATACAGAAGGGAGTTCCAATGCTCCAATGCCTTGTGTTTGTGCAAAAAATGAACAGGAAATCCAAATCCCTTATTTATTTACCGAAAGAAAGATCATTTTAAATTTAGAAAGGCTGTGAAAACTGCTCTTGATGTTTTAAAGTCATACTGCTATATGTAATTACTTCTCCCCATTGTTGTTTTCTGACAGACTTCAATGCCAAGATGCCACACTCAGAGGACACATGCCCTAATTATTTTTTAACATATGAAAACCACCATCCCAAAAGCATGCAATTTTTCACCCATTTACCTGTAATATCTGCAAAGTCAAGAGTCTGAACAAGCATGGTTGTTTGCCTCCCCTCCTTTACCTCACAAAAGGTTTCACAAAACTATAAACCCACGCCTGTTTAGTAGCCTGCTTACCCTAGTCGCCATCTTTCTCTTTGAAGGTTTGAGGTGTGCCTGACTCTTAAACATTTTGCTTAGGAGGCCCTGTGTAATAAAGTTTGAAGTCTATTACTCTAGGTGTTGATGAGAAAATTGATAACATTCATGAATGTGTAAATGAATTTACAGTTGATGGTTTTTGTCATGGGTAAAGTATTTTTGGAGGATGGGGAATTAAGATTTTAGAGATAGAGTTGATCATTTGTGCTGGATTTATACCAACTTACATTGTTCTCTGAGTATTGCACTGGGAGAAAGTGTCCATCTCTGTCATTTTGATCCTCTTTTTCACATCCTGGTATCTTTAAGATGAAAATTGCTATTAGCTTTTCAAGTCCAAATGTTTACAATCTTGCCACAATCCTATGACATCTTCTTCCGTTTTCGTGATCTCACGGTTCTCCCTTCCTTTGAATCCATCACGTTTTTCTTTCTAACATTGTACATTTTTGTCTTTCCTCTGCTTACCATTTATGCACCAGCCCAGTATTCCTGGGGAATTTGCAGCCCGCTGCACCTAATTTTTCTTTGGTTAATAAACTGTTTCAAACTACGATCGGTGTATCAGTAGATTTTCTTCCAGAAATGGGTCTGCCTAGTACTTGGCAGCCTGCCTGCTCTGCTGAGAGAGGGTCAAGAGTGCCTAGCAGCGCAGGTAGACTATTGTCCAAGGGGGGAAAGCCCAGCTGCTGTGCCTGAAGTGTGTGACAGCCAAGGAGGGATTTAATCAAGCACTGACCCCAGCCTAGCAGTTGGTCTCTTGATCTCTAGTAAGTTTGTTGATAAAGCCTCATATGCCTGACGTTTGACGTCTTTGCAGGGAGCTGACACTGCAGTCAGTGGACTTATGACTTCCAATGGTTGGGGTCCTTGATTTTTTCGGAGTGAAACCACTTAGGCCTGAGCTATTGCTGTGCTGGAGTCACCATATTCTTTGACTGAGCCTGGGAAAATGAAAATGAGGCAGGCACTAACCCTCTAATGAAATGGCAAGTAGGACCGATTGATCTGATGCTGTCTGTGGACCTCACCCTCAAGATTTCCAAGTGCCTGATACTTCAGGTGAACCAACCAAGTGCCTGAACATAGATTGATCTTGTATTTTCTTTTTTACACATTAAAGCCCTGAGATCATTTTTTTGGTAGCAGGGCATGAATATGTATCAGCCGGTTGGAATTGAAACCTGGATTCCTGGCTGGATTCCGACAGACTCAAGGAGCCCGTCGGCTAGTCGTATCCGGCTCGTAATACCAAAGGGCCGGCCTTTCCACCCTTGGGATTACGATGTATGGTTTCCACCATAGTTTCAATGCCAGGCTGACTGGCATGGTGTGTTTGGTGGCCCCCAGCATGGCCTCCTTGTGGATGCGGCCTCCAGTTGGGGACCTATGGGGCACCTATGGTGCCCTCTGTTGATCCCTGCACCCGGTGGCAGGCACTTTGAAGTGCCTGCCACAGGGTGCAGGGATGATCAGCACCTCCCATTTCCCTATGGGAGCATGTATTACGGCTGGTTTATGGCCATAATGCATGCTCCCATACGGAAATGTAGGAATGCAACTGAACAGTATTCGGTTGCATCCTAATTTGGCAGTCAGGACTGCCGACCAGAGGTTGACCAGTCCCAGGACCAAGACTTGTCGGGCGGACTAAGTAATTAGGCCCTATGTCTGATCTTGGTCCTGCCATTTCACCTTTTGCCTATCTTTTTTTTTTTTAAACTTTATTAAACATTTGGCAGTTTATAAATGTGATTTGGAAGACAGTGTAGCACACTATTACAATCATGACGTGGCCGACAGTTCCACAAATGTACTCCAAAATACAAATCACAATACAGTGCACCAAGTAGAATGATGTATAGTTCCATGAGAGTGTATAACATCAGAGGGCCGTGAATGGGCTATGTGACCAACGGCGCAGCCACGTCTGGCTCCATTTCAGTGACCTGGGTGTCGGCAGGAGTACGTTTTTCGGGTGGTTCATCAGGGTCGGCCTGACTGTGGAGATAGGATATAAGGGGACCCCATATATCTGGGGGTCTGCTCGCCGTGGGCATTAAGTCCCAGAATTCACTGAGTACTGTCTGGCAGTGTGCAGCGTTAGCTAGTCAGTGCCTAACCTGTGGTGCCGGTTTTCGGCCCCAATGGATTGCCACCCGCCTTTTAGCAAGCACCAGCAGCATTGTGACAAGTTTGCGATTATCTGAAATGTCCTTGACGTGGCCTAGGAGTCACAATAGGGGGTCAGGACTAACACGCTCCTGAATGATTTCACTGACTAAGGTGCATACTTCCATCCAAAACTCCGAAAGTTTCGGACACACCCAGGCCAAATATGCGAAATCCGCGCCAGGGGCGGAACATCGCTTACAATTGTCATTAGCCATCAAGCCCAGTGTATGTAGAGTAACAGGGGTGTGGTATATCCAATGCATGTATTTAAAGTAGATGAGCGTAAGGCAGTAGTTGGGAGAGAGACGATTTGCTTGATTGCAGCAGTACTGCCATTGAAAAGAGAGAGGTTTCCAGCCAGGTGTCTGCTTCACGCTCTGTGTAGGTGAGGGATGCAGCCAGTGAAAGTGCGTAGAGCCTGGTTACCATCTTGTGTGGGGATGTCGATGAGAGTAGGTCTTCGAGTGCACCGCTGGCCTGAGGGGCAAGTGGAAAAGTTGGGTTGACGTTTTTGCAGGTGGCTCTGATCTGGTAATAGAGCAGTTTATACAGTGGTGCTGCTTCTCCTGGCAAAGTGAGAAAGGAGTTGTTAAGATAGATGTCGGCATATGTGCGTATACCGAGGCCAGCTGACCAACGAGCCATGCCTGTGGTTTGTAGTGGGGGAATGTAGAGGGCACAAACAGTGTTTGTAAGCCGGCGTGTTTACGTAGACCTTCCCAGGCCCAGCGCATACATTGCACAGTGTGTATATCATTGCGGGGGTTTTAGTACCGCAGGAAAAGCGCTGTCTGCAGTGGCCAAGGGGACGTCAGGTCCGCCTCGACAGCAAGAAGCGGCTGGAACAGTGTTCGGTGTTTCCAGAAGTGGAGGAAACTGGCTCAAGCGCATAGCGCGTAGAGTCGAGGATCAGGGGCACCCATACCCCCCTTGCTAAGGGCAATGTTAGGACATCATTGGCAATGCGGTTTCAGACCCAACTATAGCACCAAATCTGCACTTCTTTCTGTGACTGATAACATCAGAATGTCCCTGGATAAAGGTTCTGGTGCTGTTGGGCGTGTCCGCGGCATTCGACACAATCTCCTATGATATCATGCTCAGACGTTTGGAAGAGGTGGGGCTTGGGGGCTTGGCACTGTCATTGATGAGAAGCTTCCTATCTGGCTGCACGCAGAGTGTTAACGTTGGCTCATTCCGTTCTGCACCTCTGGAGCTGACTAAGGGGGTTCCCCAGGGGTCTTGCCTGAGCCCTACACTTTTCAACATTTACGTTGCCCCCCTCGCCAGTCTCATGCGGTCATACGGGTTTATTCCTGTGTCTTGTGCTGACGACACGCAGCGTCTTTTTCCATTCAGCACGTCAAGTATTGCGGTCCAACAGGCCTTCTCTGATGGCATGCGAGCTGTATCACAGTGGATGGCTCCTAACTTCTTGAAGTGTAATGTAAGGAAAATGGAGGTGATTCTTTTTGGGGAGGCCCCGCTGCTATGGACGCCGGATTGGTGGCCACTAGATCTGGGCCCCGTCCCTGTTTCTAAGCAGGTAGTGAAGAACTTAGGTATCCGATTAGACCAAGGCCTAACTTTAAAAGAGCAAGTTACTCAGATAGCCGGCTCTTGTTTTCATGTCATTGGATTACTCCGAAGAGTGTTCCCACTACTCCCGGACTTTACCTGGAAAACATTGGTTAAGGCTTTAGTGCTTAGTCGCCTGGACTATTGCAATGGGCTACTGATTTCTGCTAACGACACCTCACTTGGCAGACTTCAAGTAGTCCAAAATACAGCAGCAAGGCTAGTCCAGAATGCACCTCCCAGATCACCATCGCGCCCTCTTTTGGAAAAGCTCCACTGGCTACCTATCCGCCAATGGATCAAATTCAAATCATACTGTGTCATCCACAAAGCTCTCCGAAATAGGGACCCCCTTCATCTGGCTGAGAAGTTTATCCCCTATGTTCCAGTACGTGCTCTCCGTTCCAGTAACACATTTCTTCTCCAAGTTCCGCCCATTAGGAGGGTAAGATTGGGAGGAAAGGCTCTTTCTTACCTTGCCCCTCGCCTTTGGAACAAACTTCCTGCCACCCTCAGGTCATGTACAGAACACATTATATTTATGAAATTGTTAAAACTTTTTTGTTTCAAACTCAGTGAACATTCTAGGACCATCAACTTTCCACTTCTGTTGTTTTGAGCGCAGAGATACTCCTTCGGGAGTCGATTCTAGCGCTATATAAACACATAAATAAATAAATGCGGGACTGCCTTCCCGCCCAGATCAGGGTGATAATGTTGGATTTAAGTTTTTTTAAACAATTGTGATGTGAGCAGGATTGGGATGTTCATCAACAAGTACACAAAAACTTGGGGAGAACCACCATTTTACGATGTCAATGTGCCCAGCCAGAGAAAGGGGGAGTTCTGCCACGTTTGCATCCTGGTATCCAACCATTCCATGGCGCTGCCGAAATACGATCTCCACAACTTGCCAATGTCCCTGGTCATCCAGATACCCAGGTATCTAGTGGGACCAGTGGCCCAGATAAATCGGTACTCAGTGGTGAATGAGCTAGTGGCATCTGTAAGTTGGAATAAAACAGACTTGCCCCAATTGATTTGTATACCAGATGGGTAGCCGAATCGTGTAACCTCTGTGGTCATGTGAGTCAGGTTCTCTTGCGGCTCTCGGACATACATCAGGAAGTCATCAGCATACATGGACGTAGCCAGGGCGCCAGCTGTGAAACTGATGCCTCGCTGGGTATGGTGCTGTGGCAGGCGTGCCGCAAAGGGCTCCATTGTGACAGCGAATAACATGGGGGATAAATGACATCCCTGTCTCGTGCCCCTCGTGATTGTTATGGGATCGGTCACCTGCCCATTGACCCTGATACTCGCTGCCGGGGATGTATAGAGAAGCTGTATTTTCCAGGTGAAGACAGGACTGAACCCCAAACGAGGTAAGAATTAGAAGAAAAAAGGTCATTCCAACATATCCAAGGCCTTGGTCGCATCCAGAAGGGCGGCCACAGCAGGTAGAGAGGGGTTTATCTGGTGGAGGACTGAGAATATGTTGCACAGGTTATGGGAAGTGGCGCGCTCCGGGATTAACCCCGATTGATCGGTCCGGACGATTAAAGACATCAAAGGAAGAAGGAGGTTGGCCAGGAGTTTAGCATAGATTTTGTTGTCGGTGCTGATTAAGGATAGTGGGCAATACAAGTTCAAGCTCTCTGGGATTTATCATGGCTTTGCTGAGGGATGGGGGGAATCTGCCTAGTTCTAGGCTCTCACAAATTTCAGCTAGATGCGGGACGAGGAGGGGTGCGTACTCTTTATAGAATGCGGGAGTGAGACCATCAGAGCCAGGAGCCTTATCACGCGGGAGACCTATATAACCTTTGAGATATCTTTGTGTGTGAATGGTTTGTCAAGATATTCACGGTGTCTGTTACTGAGCCACAGCAGCTCTATGGTATCAAAGTATTGGTCAAGGGCCTCTTGGGGGGGCTTCACCCACAGTACATAGGTGTGAATAGAAGGAGGAGATCTTCTTGATGATCTCTGTAGGGGAGGCAGTCCATCCAGCGGACTTGTCGCAAAGCACTGTGATATAGTGGGATGCATGTGGTTGTCTAAGAAGATTTGCCAGAGTCTTACCCGGCCGGTCACCCTCCCCAAAGGGCCGAAAATGGGCCTCCCTACCAAGAAACACCACCTCTCTGTCTGCCTTCTCATAAAACTCTGAGTATGTCCCTGATGGAGGCCAATGTTGCTGGATTTGGGTCCTGGGACTTCTGGAGATCCATAATCTTGATATCCCTTTCCAGGCGCTCAAAAGTGCCCCTAATAGATTTCAGCACCCAGATTGCTTTGCGATGCATTCCCTCCTCACTACGACTTTAAAGGCTTCCCACAATGTAGAGGGTGACTCAAAGTATTCAGTGATAACGACCCGGATATCTTTCCGGAATGCAGCATCGTGGAGTGAGTTGGGAGGGAGGTGCCAGGAAAACATGCAAGGTAGGGTGAGTGGGAGTAACAGGCGCAGTCGTACTGGAGCGTGGACAGACAATGTGCAGGCAAGGTGGTCTACTGAAGTAGTCCAGGAGGCAACATCCCGGGAGGTGAGCCACATGTCAATCAGAGACCATGTTCCACTCGAGTCGGAGACACAGGTGCTTTCGCGCGTGTCCAGGTATGCATGTCGCCAAGCACCAAGCAGGTATTTGTCCTTAAGGATGGTATTGAGGGTGACAGTGGCCTGTGGGTGATGGATACGGTCTCCAGGGCTGTCCATTATTGACGATGGAGCAATGTTAAAATCGCCACCCCAGATCAGGGAGTGAGGCCCAAGTGAGGATATGATTTGCCAGAACTGGCGAAGGAAGCCAGGATCATCATTGTTGGGGCCGTATAGCGCTGCGAGTATCAATGGCCTATTGTGTAGGGAGCCAGCAAGGATAACGTATCAAACTGCCGTGTCTATGAAGGAGTGACTACCATGCCAAGGGAGGCCCCTCCAAAAAAGGATAGTAACCCCTCTCGTATAATTAGAGTAAAAAGTGCTGTAGGAGTCCCCCCAGTGACGAGAGCGCAGCTTGAAGGAGGTGGCAGGAAGGAGATGCGTCTTCTGAAGGAAGAAGAGATTTACCTTGTGCCTATTGAGATGTGCTTGTATGAAACGGGCCTTACGGAAATCGTTGAGGCCCCTGACATTCCAGGTTACAAAGGTGGTGTCAGTCATGGAGTGTTAGTGAGTGGAATAATTAAACAGTGCCAGCTGCATGCAATCATATTCAGAATGAGCCGGTGTCTCATATTCTGAACAGTCATGTTCCGTGTGTGCCAGGAAACAGACCATAAACAATACAACAATTTCAGGGCAACAGAGCCCGTGAAGGGGTAGCATGTTGCAATCCCATAAGTAACAAACCCAGACCCTCTCCTCCCACTCCAATAATCCAATTAGGTGCAGTGTTGAGTCCCTCCCCAAGAGCCCCAAGAACAATGACCAGGGTCCCCAAAACATCAGAGGCAAACAAAACATGAATGCACTGTACCCGTAAATCCCAACCCCCACCCTTCCCTCCCACACAAACCCTCCCAATCAGGTTGAGAAAGACCTCCGCCCCAGATCCAACAAAAGGAATGAAAAAATCAAGGGAGTTCTCCCGCAGGGGACTGGCTCTACCAAGCTTTCTACCCTATCAAAGGACAGGGTGGCCAAGCTATGTTTAAGAGTAGGACAGAATATGAATAATCATTGTAAGTGAGCGGGCACCCCAATCCCAAGGCCATAATGTCCCAACATTACAAGTGGTTAGGCAATGAGCAGTTCGGCACCTTTGCACAGATGATTGAGCGATAGAGGCAAAACTAGGTGCCCCAGTTAGTCATTGTCACTTGCTCCTCTATCATCAGCTCGCTGAGAGTTATTAGATGCATGACGCTGCTGCTTCTCCAATTTTTTGGCAAACGCCAAAGGCTTTAGGGTCAGTGAAGAACTGTGTCTGCATTCCCAACTTTATTCTCAGCTTGGCGGGGTAGACCAGGATATTTGAGACATCTTATTTCTGGAGTAGTCTCTTGGCCGGGAGGAACTCCCAGCAGGCGGCTTGCACCGCCAGCATAAAGTCTGGGTAAAAGGCTAGCGTGTTCCCCTGGTGTCGCACCTCACCGTTGTCACGTGCAGTGCGCAATACAGCATCATGACCGCAATAGTTCAGGAGCATGGAAATTATCTGGCGAGCAGGCACCCCTGGGGGGGGGGCGCAGTCCTATGGAGTGATGCGTCCATTCTACAATAAAGACCGATGAGAGCACCTCTCCGAAGAGGTCGCCCAGTAGCTCCTCTACATATTCTTCCATCTTCGAGATGGTGGAGGACTCTGGCATGCCAGTAATGTGGAGGTTGCTTCTTCAAGAGAGCGCCTCCAAATCCCCATTTTTAGCTTTAATGAGCTCCAGTAAACTGTCAATTTGGAGCAGCTTTTGCTTATCGCCAGACATTGTGTCTTCTACATCAGACACCCTCACCTCCAGCTGTGTGATTTGTGAGTCATGTGTGTCCACCCTGGTCTTCAAGCTATCTAGACGGGTGGAAAGCTGGTAGAGTTTGGTGGCGATGCCACGATGCTGGCCTTGACCTCCAGCAGCAGTGCTTTAAAGTCGTCATCCAGTGCTGCAGCAATTTCAGTCTGGGTAGCCAGCCCGACAGTTTCCAGGGCAGGCTCCTCCTGACGAGTCTGCCTGCGATGTACAAAGTCTAGCTTGGATTGCTTGGCGTCCACCTTGCCCATGCTACTCACAAACCTGGAGGGGAGGATCTGTCACCCACTGACTTGGTGCCCTCTAGTATGGTGATTTACAACAAAGTTACAGAGCCTTGGACAGTGCCCAGTGACACCATCAGTTGTACGATGAGGGACCCAACATCGAGAATTGCGCCAACAGTGGAGGCGGCATCCTCCGCTCACCAGGCACAGTGACAGACCAGCCTCCTCCAGCAGGCGGTCTAGGGCATTGCTCACCGCCCCTTGCGAGGTGCTCTTCGTGAGTATATGTGATGAATTTATGCTGCATGCGCAGGAGTAGTGTTCGTTATGGGCCACAGGTATAGGCCCCAGCTGTGCAGGCACTGACACGCCCCAGTTGCAGTCCGGGCAGCCCAGTAGCAGAAGGCCAACCCCTGGGGTTCACAGAGTAGAAATGTCCGACGGGTTAGGAGGCGCGCCGGGTGAGAGGATGCAGAGATCCCAGTTTGGTGTGGGCCACCTCCTCAAGGTCTTCACTTGTCACGGGCCTCGTGATCTCTAGCACCTCAACAGTCTCCGGGACGCTCCGATGTCCCTCCTCCACTGGTGCTTGCAGGCCTCAGGATCCAGACTGCGTGGGCTATTTGTCAGGGGCAAGCTGCAGCGGAGATGCAAAGGGGGTGCGGTGCCCCCTTCGCAGGGCCCGTGGAGCGCAGGGATAGGCCAAAAGCCCGTCGCAAGGGGGCAGGCGTCCTAACCACTGTGCCCAACAACCACATGCCCCACAGTACGGCACCCACGCCCCCACTCTGCCACCGGCTGCCCCCGCCAAGGCCGACCCACTCACTTGGTGTCTACTCCTGTCAGGAGGGCACCACCGCTACAGCAGCTCGCGCAAGCCACAGCCACGCACCGAGCGTCCGTTCTCACTGCTCAATAGTAGTGGCTTGGGGATGAAGAGTTCAGCTCGTGCCCCAAGATGCAGGCGTCCTTAATCACTGTGCGTGGGTCATCAGGTCCACGCCAGTTCGCAGGATGATGTCGGATAATGAGCTTTGCCGGCAGACCCCACTCAGAGTGCAGCCTTCTTGCAGCCGGCTAAGCCATGCCCCCCACTTTTGTCTATCTTAGTTTTTATATCCAGTATAGAATTGTATCACCTCACAGTACATTCAACCAGTGGCAGCCGTAAATTTTAGAAGGGAGGGGGCGGATGAGACACACACATACAGCCTCACTCACACCCATGCATTCACACACATACATTTATTCACAACACTCATTGCCAAATATTCAAACATACACACATGTACAAAATATTCATTTAAAAAAAATCAAGGCAGACTTGGCACTGAGCGCAAGGTAAGGTAAGGTAAGGTGGTTTTATTTATTTATTTTTTCTTACCTATCCAGTAATTTATCACTTTCACCAACCACCACCCGACCCCCCCCCACCCGCCCACCACCCACCAAGCTTACCTGCACGGGCCTCTACTGCACAGAGTGGGATAGGGTCACTGTGACTGTTGACCCCAACCCACTCTGTGACGACTCTGAGGTGTCACTGATTGACACTCGGCCCTGGGCACTTCAGGGCTTAAAACTGAAGTGCCCAGGTCTGAGGCAATCAGTGATGCTTCCCTTTGTCATGAGGAGGAGGGTCTCAAAGACATTTGCTGAGCTGAGGAGGTCACGGCCACAGAAGCGGTGACGTCCTCCGCAACAAAGTACAGCTCAGACAGCCAGGAACTTGCGCATTTAGCACAAGTCTAGCTCCTGACTACCTGACCTAAAAATGAAGAGTGTCTGTCAGGCTGTTACTCAGCCTGACAGATACTCTTCTTGTAGGGCAAAAGTTGAGGGGGCGTGACCTCTATGAAGAGGTCGCAGCTCCATTCAAAACAATTCCGCCCAGCAAGTAAAGTGACTCCTCTTGATTCTTCCATCAGCTGAGGGATCTTAAAATTAAGGGCCTGAATTAGATATCGGTGGACGGTTTACTCTTTGACAATGGTGATGGTATCTAAGTCTCATAGGATATTATGGGATTCATATTTGGGCAGACAGGATATCCTTCCCCGTTGTGACGAGGTAAAACATCTGCAGATATCTAAATCAGGCCCTAAGTCTTGCCTGAAGAAATACTGTAAAACCATTGACAATCCCTTATAAATAAGTGTTTGAGTTATATCACAACTTTATCTTTACAGAAATACTAGCTGGGTTACAGAGCCAACGGCTATAACTCAGGCAATTCATATTTGCTACTGTTAAATCATTATGTCTACTATCCAGAGTCTGCACTACTGAAATCTGCTTTGAAGTGGATAAAACAAGCATACAAACGGGGTTGAAGAATGGACTAAATTTTGTAAGCGCAAGTAAATGCAACACTATTGTGTAAAGGTTAGCGGTTTTGCTGGGACCTAGGTTGAAAATAAGGAACTAGATCTTTTTTCTTTGACAAATTTTGTAACTGCTTATTAATAATACAACATAAAATTTGACGGGAGTTAATAGACAATAAATTGTCAGATTGTTTGAGACTACTACCTTATACAGTGAGTGTAAAATTGGCTCACCCTTCCCCTCCCCCCAGAAGTCAAGGCCTGAATGAATCATTTTTTAATAATTGAATAATGTTGATGATGCTGGCTTGGCGGCGTTCTCCTGACCGCTGCAACAGCAGTCCAGGGGTCGGACAACCAAAGTCCAAATCGGGCCCTCAGTCTGTTAGAGTTGGAAGGGTATTCCAGAAATGTTTCTTGTAAAGATTCTACCTTCCCATTTCTCGCATCTATAATTGGGTAGTTTGAAATGTGGTATGCTAAAGGACCTGAGAGGTTGTACTGGAATATATTTGTGCATTTTGTGGGCCAGTTCATTAGAGCCATTGCCATGGTAGACGTTTATGAAAAATACATGCTGCCTTGAGTTGGATACTCTTAGCTATAGGAAACCAATGTAGTTGTTTCTATACATTGGACCTTGGACTCCTTCAGAAATGTCTGTGGGTGCATCTAAGGCAAATTAGTGTTCCTTCAGATGGTCTCATTGGGCACCTTCAATGTTGTGAAAATTTAATCTCTAATACAATATAATGAGCACTCTATCTGATGGCACTGTTGCACCCTTCTTACGTAATAAGCATGCCATTGTTAGCCCCCACTGAGTATCTCCCAGATAATGAGAGTTTATTTGATGGAACCATTGGTTACCTCTAATTTGGTGAGTGTTTCATTCAACTAGCACCTGCATGTCGATAGGTTCTTATTTACTGAATCCACAGAGACACACTTCCATTTGTTTTTTTTCACACAGGTGTCCCGTTGTGGAACAGATATTACTCCAGGCTGCTAACGAATGAGCATGGCGTACTTTTTATATATTTTTAGCAGGTTTGTCAGATAATACACAAAAGTAACATATAGTAGTTGTATGTTCATACTGCCTTTTCCTTGCTATGAGTATGAATATATTTGCCACTAAATAGTGTTTTCCACTTCCAGCCAGCGGCGGCTCCTCCACTAAGGCGAAGTAGTGTCGCCCCACTGCTTTTCAGCAGTGCAAAAAAGGAAAACTTGAAAAATAATGAAAAACTGTTATTATCATTTTCTTTTTTCATGCTGGTGCTGGTTTCAGGGCGGGGCTTGGCTCCCATCACAGCCAGGAGAGGGAGGTGTGTTTGGTGCACTTAAGTGCGCATGACGGTTTGGCCGGTGAAACAGTCATGCACACTTGTGGAAACTAGCTGAAATGGCTGTTAGCATCAGCTGAAGCCATTTTGTTTTTGGCAGCCATTTTAGTTATCCATGTGCTCGCCATGTGCTTTCTCCCTCTTAACTGTTGCCTGTTCTTGTATTTCACTTGAGTCAGGAATTATAATTAACTTCTTCAGTACTGAGCCAGAGCACTGCACGTGCTCAGAAAGGCCTAGCTGGTATAATGCACCTGCTCTTAGCGTAATTGTCAGGCTATTTTAACTGATTTCAGCAACTCTGTTACTCCTCCTACTTTGTTGACTAAGTATTTTCTGTTATTCCATATGTGTATTCTATTCTTGTGTACACTTGAACCGCCTCTTTTTGAGTCTTCATGCTAGCTCAGCAATAAACTGGCCATAAAAGGCTCTAGGTTTCTGTACTCCTTGATCTGCCCCCTACAGTGGCCTGAGGGTACCATATTGATGCAGTCTCCCTCATGTGAGGTTAATAAACTTGTTATTTTGATATTCCAGCTTCCGTGACAATCTCTTCTTTGTTGGTTTAAGGACCGGCGCACCAGAGAAACCCTATAAGGCTTTTTTATTCTACAAATTAGCTCCCAAACGTGGACCTCATCGGAGACGCGCCCATCCAAGAGTGCGGTCATGACAGAAGGCAGGAATCCACTGAGGAAGGTACCCCTGCATGAGGAGACCCTTTGTCTTTGCAGACCAACGTGTTCTCCGTTTTCCTGATCTGACCATCTAGGTGATGCACGCTCCTGACTGAGATCTTTTTTGGAGTGAGTATTTGAAAACGACTGTTAGGTCACTCAGAACTTGGCAGTTGGAAGCTGGAGACTTTGGTTTGGTAAGGTTGCTGCAGAAACACTTTTGTCTGGATTCGCTTGGCCAAGATTCAGGTTTGTTTAGTTTATTTGCTGCAGCAAATGAAGGCAGGTAATGAAGAGATTTTTCTCAAATTTTTTAATTCTTGAACGGTACAGTTTATGTTAAGTACCACTTTGTTATATTATTATATATGCTATAATATTTTGGCATGCCTGCTCCTAGCACACTTCGTAGAAAGTGTTGCTGTCTTGAAAGTACCAATATGGATTTAGAAAGTACTCAGCTGATTCCCGTAGAGGGGATACCTAGTTAGGTTTAGGTATATTAAAAATGGTATTTCTTCCATGATGACTAGTACACTATGGAATATATATATATATATATATATATATATATATATATATATATATATATATATATATATATATATATATATATATATATATATATATATATATATATATATATATATATATATTTTGGGATTCACAACTCTGCCACAGAGAAACGGAGACGCACTCTCCTTCCAAGCACATTTTAATTCTGTCAAGCAGCAATCCGGGTAAGAAATAATCAATGCAGGCCCAACGCGTTTCAAACATCATTGTCCTTGATCACGGGCCATTTTAAAACACTGTGTGCATGCCGCGCTTTATAGTCCCTCATTAGCATATCTTGCTCATGTGAGCGTCGTGATGCCTTCTGGGACCACGAGTCTGCGGCAGAAATATCACTTTCACAATCATTCTGAAATAGAAAAATATAGTGCTTTAGTCCATAGGCATGTTACACAGATTGTCTCTGCACTGACAGAATTGCTGAGGATACATCCAGAGGCTCCTTTCCATGCCTCGTGCAGTCGCTACAATCGGCGATGGTGCTGTCTCCCGGCTGGCGACCGAACAAATTGGGATTCACAACTCTGCCACAGAGAAACGGAGACGCACTCTCCTTCCAAGCACATTTTAATTCTGTCAAGCAGCAATCCGGGTAAGAAATAATCAATGCAGGCCCAACGCGTTTCAAACATCATTGTCCTTGATCACGGGCCATTTTAAAACACTGTGTGCATGCCGCGCTTTATAGTCCCTCATTAGCATATCTTGCTCATGTGAGCGTCGTGATGCCTTCTGGGACCACGAGTCTGCGGCAGAAATATCACTTTCACAATCATTCTGAAATAGAAGAATATAGTGCTTTAGTCCATAGGCATGTTACACAGATTGTCTCTGCACTGACAGAATTGCTGAGGATACATCCAGAGGCTCCTTTCCATGCCTTGTGCAGTCGCTACAATCTGCGATGGTGCTGTCTCCCGGCTGGCGACCGAACAAATTGGGTTTCACAACTCTGCCACAGAGAAACGGAGACCCACTCTCCTTCCAAGCACATTTTAATTCTGCCAAGCAGCAATCTGGGTAAGAAATAATCAATGCAGGCCCAACGCATTTCAAACATCATTGTCCTTGATCACGGGCCATTTTAAAACACTGTGTGCATGCCGCGCTTTATAGTCCCTCATTAGCATATCTTGCTCATGTGAGTGTTGTGATGCCTTCTGGGACCACGAGTCTGCGGCAGAAATATCACTTTCACAATCATTCTGAAATAGAAAAATATAGTGCTTTAGTCCATAGGCATGTTACACAGATTGTCTCTGCACTGACAGAATTGCTGAGGATACATCCAGAGGCTCCTTTCCATGCCTCGTGCAGTCGCTACAATCTGCGATGGTGCTGTCTCCCGGCTGGCGACCGAACAAATTGGGATTCACAACTCTGCCACAGAGAAACGGAGACGCACTCTCCTTCCAAGCACATTTTAATTCTGTCAAGCAGCAATCCGGGTAGGAAATAATCACTGCAGGACCAACGCGTTTCAAACATCATTGTCCTTGATCACGGGCCATTTTAAAACACTGTGTGCATGCCGCGCTTTATAGTCCCTCATTAGCATATCTTGCTCATGTGAGCGTCGTGATGCCTTCTGGGACCACGAGTCTGCGGCAGAAATATCACTTTCACAATCATTCTGAAATAGAAAAATATAGTGCTTTAGTCCATAGGCATGTTACACAGATTGTCTCTGCACTGACAGAATTGCTGAGGATACATCCAGAGGCTCCTTTCCATGCCTCGTGCAGTCGCTACAATCTGCGATGGTGCTGTCTCCCGGCTGGCGACCGAACAAATTGGGATTCACAACTCTGCCACAGAGAAACGGAGACGCACTCTCCTTCCAAGCACATTTTAATTCTGTCAAGCAGCAATCCGGGTAAGAAATAATCAATGCAGGCCCAACGCGTTTCAAACATCATTGTCCTTGATCACGGGCCATTTTAAAACACTGTGTGCATGCCGCGCTTTATAGTCCCTCATTAGCATATCTTGCTCATGTGAGCGTCGTGATGCCTTCTGGGACCACGAGTCTGCGGCAGAAATATCACTTTCACAATCATTCTGAAATAGAAGAATATAGTGCTTTAGTCCATAGGCATGTTACACAGATTGTCTCTGCACTGACAGAATTGCTGAGGATACATCCAGAGGCTCCTTTCCATGCCTTGTGCAGTCGCTACAATCTGCGATGGTGCTGTCTCCCGGCTGGCGACCGAACAAATTGGGTTTCACAACTCTGCCACAGAGAAACGGAGACCCACTCTCCTTCCAAGCACATTTTAATTCTGCCAAGCAGCAATCCGGGTAAGAAATAATCAATGCAGGCCCAACGCATTTCAAACATCATTGTCCTTGATCACGGGCCATTTTAAAACACTGTGTGCATGCCGCGCTTTATAGTCCCTCATTAGCATATCTTGCTCATGTGAGTGTTGTGATGCCTTCTGGGACCACGAGTCTGCGGCAGAAATATCACTTTCACAATCATTCTGAAATAGAAAAATATAGTGCTTTAGTCCATAGGCATGTTACACAGATTGTCTCTGCACTGACAGAATTGCTGAGGATACATCCAGAGGCTCCTTTCCATGCCTCGTGCAGTCGCTACAATCTGCGATGGTGCTGTCTCCCGGCTGGCGACCGAACAAATTGGGATTCACAACTCTGCCACAGAGAAACGGAGACGCACTCTCCTTCCAAGCACATTTTAATTCTGTCAAGCAGCAATCCGGGTAGGAAATAATCACTGCAGGACCAACGCGTTTCAAACATCATTGTCCTTGATCACGGGCCATTTTAAAACACTGTGTGCATGCCGCGCTTTATAGTCCCTCATTAGCATATCTTGCTCATGTGAGCGTCGTGATGCCTTCTGGGACCACGAGTCTGCGGCAGAAATATCACTTTCACAATCATTCTGAAATAGAAAAATATAGTGCTTTAGTCCATAGGCATGTTACACAGATTGTCTCTGCACTGACAGAATTGCTGAGGATACATCCAGAGGCTCCTTTCCATGCCTCGTGCAGTCGCTACAATCTGCGATGGTGCTGTCTCCCGGCTGGCGACCGAACAAATTGGGATTCACAACTCTGCCACAGAGAAACGGAGACGCACTCTCCTTCCAAGCACATTTTAATTCTGTCAATCAGCAATCCGGGTAAGAAATAATCAATGCAGGCCCAACGCGTTTCAAACATCATTGTCCTTGATCACGGGCCATTTTGAAACACTGTGTGCATGCCGCGCTTTATAGTCCCTCATTAGCATATCTTGCTCATGTGATATATATATACCAATTCCAAACAGAGTTTGCCCTTGAGAAAAAAGCCTCCCAGCACGTTTGTACAGCACTTCATTTAATGGAAATACAGCAGCGTTGCACCAAGAATCCTGCTTAGTAAATCAATCAGCAGCTTCTGCCTGACGCGTTTCAGTTTACTTTCTTCAGTGGCCGATGGTGCTCGAAATTCCATGACCCAGGTGCTTCTATTTTACTTAAGGTGAACCTCCCCCAGTGGGCGTTGCCGTAGCGTACAGCATGCTGGTACACGTAGTTTGCACAACAAATAAAACTCCAGTGAGTAGTTGCATCAAGTTCGTTTTAGTAATTTTTCATTCCCAAGTGGGTAAAGCAAAAAAGTATTTCTACTGCGCTGCAACTTGATGCATTCCATTAGGCTTGTGCTTACCATTTTTCAGTGACCTCAGCTATGAAATCACCGTGGGTCAGCTCCAGCAGAGGGGCTTCTTCCGCGACTGGGCCAGCAGCAAATATCAATTCCAAACAGAGTTTGCCCTTGAGAAAAAAGCCTCCCAGCACGTTTGTACAGCACTTAATTTAATGGAAATACAGCAGCGTTGCACCACGAATCCTGCTTAGTAAATCAATCAGCAGCTTCTGCCAGACGCGTTTCAGTTTACTTTCTTCAGTGGCCGATGGTGCTCAAAATTCCATGCCCCAGGTGCTTCTATTTTACTTAAGGTGAACCTCCCCCAGTGGGCGTTGGCGTAGCGCACAGCATGCTGGTTCACGTAGTTTGCACAACAAATAAAACTCCAGTGAGTAGTTGCATGAAGTTTGTTTTAGTAATTTTTCATTCCCAAGTGGGTAAAGCAAAAATGTCTTGCTACTGCGCTGCAACTTGATGCATTCCATTAGGCTCGTGCTTCCCATTTTTCAGTGACCTCAGCTTTGAAATCACCGTGGGTCCGCTCCAGCAGAGGGGCTTCTTCCGCGACTGGGCCAGCAGCAAATATCAATTCCAAACAGAGTTTGCCCTTGAGAAAAAAGCCTCCCAGCACGTTTGTACAGCACTTAATTTAATGGAAATACAGCAGCGTTGCACCACGAATCCTGCTTAGTAAATCAATCAGCAGCTTCTGCCAGATGCGTTTCAGTTTACTTTCTTCAGTGGCCGATGGTGCTCGAAATTCCATGCCCCAGGTGCTTCTATTTTACTTAAGGTGAACCTCCCCCAGTGGGCGTTGCCATAGCGCACAGCATGCTGGTTCACGTAGTTTGCACAACAACAAAAAACTCCAGTGAGTAGTTGCATGAAGTTCGTTTTAGTAATTTTTCATTCCCAAGTGGGTAAAGCAAAAAAGTATTTCTACTGCGCTGCAACTTGATGCATTCCATTAGGCTCGTGCTTCCCATTTTTCAGTGACCTCAGCTTTGAAATCACCATGGGTCCGCTCCAGCAGAGGGGCTTCTTCCGCGACTGGGCCAGCCGCAAATATCAATTCCAAACAGAGTTTGCCCTTGAGAAAAAAGCCTCCCAGCACGTTTGTACAGCACTTCATTTAATGGAAATACAGCAGTGTTGCACCAAGAATCCTGCTTAGTAAATCAATCAGCAGCTTCTGCCTGACGCGTTTCAGTTTACTTTCTTCAGTGGCCGATGGTACTCGAAATTCCATGCCCCAGGTGCTTCTATTTTACTTAAGGTGAACCTTCCCCAGTGGGCGTTGCGATAGCGCACAGCATGCTGGTTCACGTAGTTTGCACAACAAATAAAACTCCAGTGAGTAGTTGCATGAAGTTTGTTTTAGTAATTTTTCATTCCCAAGTGGGTAAAGCAAAAAAGTCTTGCTACTGCGCTGCAACTTGATGCATTCCATTAGGCTCGTGCTTCCCATTTTTCAGTGACCTCTGCTTTGAAATCACTGTGGGTCCGCTCCAGCAGAGGGACTTCTTCCGCGACTGGGCCAGCCGCAAATATCAATTCCAAACAGAGTTTGCCCTTGAGAAAAAAGCCTCCTAGCACGTTTGTACAGCACTTCATTTAATGGAAATACAGCAGCGTTGCACCAAGAATCCTGCTTAGTAAATCAATCAGCAGCTTCTGCCAGATGCGTTTCAGTTTACTTTCTTCAGTGGCCGATGGTGCTCGAAATTCCATGCACCTGGTGCTTCTATTTTACTTAAGGTGAACCACCCCCAGTGGGCGTTGCTGTAGCGCACAGCATGCTGGTTCACGTAGTTTGCACAACAAATAAAATTCCAGTGAGTAGTTGCATGACGTTCGTTTTAGTAATTTTTCATTCCCAAGTGGGTAAAGCAAACAAATCTTGCTACTGCGCTGCAACTTGATGCATTCCATTAGGCTCGTGCTTCCCATTTTTCAGTGACCTCAGCTTTGAAATCACCATGGGTCCGCTCCAGCAGAGGGGCTTCTTCCGCGACTGGGCCAGCCGCAAATATCAATTCCAAACAGAGTTTGCCCTTGAGAAAAAAGCCTCCCAGCACGTTTGTACAGCACTTCATTTAATGGAAATACAGCAGCGTTGCACCAAGAATCCTGCTTAGTACATCAATCAGCAGCTTCTGCCAGACGCGTTTCAGTTTACTTTCTTCAGTGGCCGATGGTGCTCGAAATTCCATGCCCCAGGTGCTTCTATTTTACTTAAGGTGAACCTCCCCCAGTGGGCGTTGGCGTAGCGCACAGCATGCTGGTTCACGTAGTTTGCACAACAAATAAAACTCCAGTGAGTAGTTGCATGAAGTTTGTTTTAGTAATTTTTCATTCCCAAGTGGGTAAAGCAAAAATGTCTTGCTACTGCGCTGCAACTTCATGCATTCCATTAGGCTTGTGCTTCCCATTTTTCAGTGACCTCAGCTTTGAAATCACCGTGGGTCCGCTCCAGCAGAGGGGCTTCTTCCGCGACTGGGCCAGCCGCAAATATCAATTCCAAACAGAGTTTGCCCTTGAGAAAAAAGCCTCCCAGCACGTTTGTACAGCACTTCATTTAATGGAAATACAGCAGCGTTGCACCAAGAATCCTGCTTAGTAAATCAATCAGCAGCTTCTGCCAGACGTGTTTCAGTTTACTTTCTTCAGTGGCCGATGGTGCTCGAAATTCCATGACCCAGGTGCTTCTATTTTACTTAAGGTGAACCTCCTCAAGCCTGCTATTTCTTTTTAACATGGCAGTATTTTGGATGTCTATTTGTCTTGGTGTAATATCTGCACTTTTTTTTGAGAGTCCTTTCATTTGTAGATATGACTTACAATTGGTATTTACCAATGGTATGGTTTGTGTACAGTCTCTGGACTGTCTCTTGCTTTTGTCCTAAGTTTAGATTTGTGGGTTAATTGTTTTTTTTGAGTGTCTATGTGGTTTGTGGAGTACTTCTTTCAGTGTGTAGTGACTATGTTTTTTTGTGTAAGAAAGGCTTGCTTTAACAAGCAGTGTTGTGTGTTCTGAGTGTATGACCCCCTTCTTGAAAATGTCTGAAATTAGCTCAATTTGGTTTGTTGCCGTAATTATGCTCTGCAAATGTCATTGAAAGAATTACATTTTAAAATACAATAAATGAATTATATAACATATGCTATACTATTAAAAGTGAAACAGTAACAAAGTATAGATGTGTAAATATTGCCACAGTGGTAAAGAAAGATTAGAATTAACACTGAATAGGAAAAAATAGGCCTCATAGAAAGACAAAAAAAAATGTGTGTGCTTTGCATAACTAGGACTCAATATAAAATGTTACAGCATTATCCTAAGATATTAATATTAAAAGGCATTCACATCATCTGAGTAATTATTTGCTGCTGTTATAAACGCGCCCTTTTTTCCACATTACAAGACAATAGATTTGTACTGGCTTGGAATGCCTGTGTTTTAAATAGTCTGCACTGTGCTCATTCCCTGTGCTAAAAAGAGCTTTTAAACAGCTGTTTAACGCTGTCTGACTGAGAGGAAGCTGTCTGTCAAAACAGACAGAGATCAAACTTTTTTAGGACATTACAATACAGCAATGGGTTTTTCTTCCGAAAAAGGCATAGAAGTTGAGGCTAGAAGGTTGTTAAGCGCAGCTGAGTAAACAACACATGGATATGCCGGCCACAAGCTACAGATCAAGCTGTGGGAACTAGGGGCCTCATTTGTGAGGCTGTGCGTCACGTTTATGCCGCTGGTGCGTCACTTTTGTGGCTCTCATTCTATCCCGGCAGGACTACACAAATGTAGTCTACTTGGGTTCACCACAAGGAACTACAAAGAACCTGCAGATTGTTCAGAATTGCGCCGCCCGTCTCTTAATGAAGTTCCCAAAATTCTGCTAAGTTTGCACTTAGTCGGCTGCACTGGCTTCCTGTCCAGGAAAGAATCAGGTTCAAGGCATTGTGCATCGTCCACAAGTCCATTGCTGGTAAATGCCCCACTCTTATTTAGTCCATGGTGCAATTATGTCACACCAATAGGACGCTTAGATCTAATTATAAGCGACTACTTGTAGTCCCTAGGATCAAACGGTCACGGACTGGAGGCCGATGGTTTCCTTACAACGCGGCCAAGTTCTGGAACTAGCTTCCAGATGACATCCGTCTTGAATCTGATTATCTTAGGTTCAGGAAGCAGTTGAAGACTTTTCTCTTTCCATGATCGGGGTGAATGATAAAGTACCACAGGAAGCGCTGGGATACCCTTGGGTAGCCATGCGCTATACAAGTGTGTATTCATTCATTCAATCATTCATTACCATATTAATAAGAAATTACTCGCTGTACAAGTGGTAATGATCAATAACAACAATTTAGAAGAGAATACTAATTTCTTATGAATTTCTTTTTGGATATGTGCAGTTTTGATGTAAATGCACACTTGATGTATTTATGAAAGTATGAATCCTAACTTCTATTCTCTCTGTTATGAATTGTCATGAATTGCTCGGCAGTGAGTGAAAAACAAAGATTTTTTGAATGAAGGGTACAGATACATATAGAATAATGTACATAAATGTACAGGGTGACCTGCTTGCACTACCATTGAGGTTGAAATATAAAACAAAAACATTCTGCTTTCTGGGGTTTGAGGCACTGTTGGAAAGTAGGTTATTGGTAGAGGCAAATGTAGGTCTGCCACTGGCAATAAAGCCACTAGCACATGGTAGGAACCAGCATAGGTCTTAGAAAGTTATTCCCATGCTCAACCCTTGGTAGCTTGGCTGCGAGCAGGCAGGCTTAGCTTCAAAGACAGGTATGTAAAGCATTCAAAAACACCAATTCAGTAACTAACCAAGACACAACACATAATACAAATTCAATACCAGTTTATAACAATAGGAAATATTTTTATCCTTAAAATGACACCAAAAGGCCAAAAATCCAATGTAGGGAACCGGAGATATGAATTTTCAAAGATTTAGCAAAATATAGCACTTAGAAGATTATAGCACCATATTGGGATACCTGTTCATGGTAGACCGGGTCAAAGTCAAAGTTTTCAGGCCGACCGCAATGGAGCAAAATATCGCACTTAGAAGATTATTGCACCATATTGGGATACCTGATCGCCATAGACCAGGTCAAAGTCAAAGTTTCAGGCCGACCGCGATGGAGCCCTGAGCAGCTACTGTTCACGGCAGGTCCCGGTCTCAGTTTCTACCTTCGCACTTTAAAACTTTTCTGGAGCTTTTCTCCCCAAGGTCCCTCAAAGCTCCCAGCCAGTCCGGATCTGGTAAGGATTTGCCAAATTACCTTTCAGGCGAGCTCCCGGTCAACTTTCCTAGACTTGACTTAGAAACTTTTTCTTTAGCGCTTCAACAGGGCAACCCAGGAATCCAGGCCAACATGCGATGGAAGGCATGCGGCTTGGCGTTCGCGGTTGGTCCCGGTCACCTTTTCTACAAGTGGATTTCTCCAAACTTCTTGAACTTCTTCCTGTAGTTCCTTAAGGGGTCCCAAAGTGTCTCAAACTCACTCCAAGCTCCAAGATGGTCCTTGAAAGATGAGGACTTCAGTTCCCACAATCCACTCGTACAAAACCCTTACAAATCCACTGGTGGTTCTCCAAGGTGCGGATTTAGGTGGGGATGTTCCAGATGAGCCCTTTTAACCTGTAGCTTTCAGGGAGTCCACTCTTTAGTTCTTTTTCAGCAAACTAATCCACAGGGCTGTAGTTTCATATGGTGTAGTTTTCAGAGGTCTGGCCTTAGAAATCTTTGCACAGCAATCTTCTCAGTTTGGCAATGTCTTGCTTCAGTAAGTTTCAAGCAGCAGATCTGGAGGGCTCTGCCCCTCTCAGATATTCATTCCAAGTTCTCTGAGTCAGGCAGGAGGTCACTCCTGACCAATGGGAGCAGGTTAACTCCTCAAAGATATGACCACATCCTGTAGAGTGTGGCATTATTTTGTCCCAGAGTGCACCAAATCTTCCAAATCCATAATGGCTGATTTTCCAGCAAGGAGGTAAGAGCTGGCTAAACACACCCCTAGAATGGCTAATTAACTTAGACTCTCCCCCTGCATCTGCTCATACCTTTCTTAATCCTACCATCTGCCTAAGGTGGACATTTCAGAGTTGTAAATGATACTTTTCTCTGCTCTCCTCTTTGAAGGACATAGTTTATGGCTCCTCCCCCTGGCTGGCACACTCCCCTGCCAGCAGAGCAGGTTGACCCCAGGACATCTTTATCACCTCTTCAAGGCAGCCTGGCTACTCCACTTAACTCTGACCAATCAAGGCAGACCACTGGAAGGCTGAATCTGGACTTACAACAAGAAAGTCTTGTAACTTATTGTATGTATACTTTAGGAGAAATTCAACAATATCATAGTGTTGAATTTATTAATACCATTCGGGGAAGTCTTTGATTGACACTTCAAGCCCTCTCTTATCAAGAGTTATTAATCCATAACTTCCTACCATGTTAACCTATGTAGCACGGGATATGCAATAGTAAATAAAACTTGGGCCATTTTCACAGCACTGGGACTTACAAAAACATATTTTATAATTACTTGTGTATATCGATCTCTAAACTGCCATGCCCTAGGGTACTAGGGACTTCTAGGTAGTTTCAATCCCCCTGCCCTATTATATACTAGGAGCTTATATGGTAGGTCATGCCAATCACAGGGGCACCCCAGCATACCAATGTGTACCCTAGTGTATATAGGTGTTTTAACTGTATTCTAATGTGTCTCTTTCAGCATAGCACTGGCCCATGGCCTGGTTAGGCAGAGCCCAGGGTCAGTCAGAGTCAGTTACCACCAGTATCAGTCAGAAAAACATTGGGGGTGCCCAGGGCACAGGATGATTTTGCAACAGGCACACTGTGTCAAATAAAGAACAATGTAAACAATTGTACTCAGTTCTCCAGTTTCATCCACTAAAAACAAGCAGCTCATTAAAACTGACATCCTGCCATTGAAGTAGATATATAAAGATATACTGTTCTGGCCATGTTCTGCCCACATAGGGCTCAGGTACATAAAGGATAATGGACAAGAATTTGTAGTGCAAGACCAGAGTTGCGTGTCTGTCGAAGGAAGATGAATGAGTAAATGTACCATCAGTTTCCGTTAGTGATTCTCACCATTCTGAGAATCTTGATCCCTGGTACCTGCAGGTATGGGTGCATACAATTATGCTTTTGATGGTCTAATTATATAATTAGCATAGGTTATGCATCAGCAGTCATGTGGCAATGCTGAGTCTGGTGGCTTAGTGTACTAATGCAGATATCAATCAAACACAAACCCACTGCCTGAAGGCAATTTATAAATAATCTGTACATCATGGATCAAAAGAAAGGGAAATACATTATCCCATCCCCATAAAGCAAAAAACAGTGTGCAACAGAAAGGAGTTAAAAGACTGTACAACTACACCATGTATCAATTATTTTTGGACAGAAGTCTTGAATTTAATATACAATTTCTTAATGTGTCAAAATATCAAGATTACTTTTAATAAATATTATAATAAATACAATAACAGATCACTAAACAGTTGTACATACTTATGGTACCCAGGCGCAACAACATACAAATCAACTACACCATACTGGACCATACTTATTCACTCAAACAGCACACTGCACAATGGCGACCCATTACATCAGACACAATAATCTCAACACAAAATTGAACAAATTCATGCAAACAATTACAAACAGGAACCTCTATAGTTGTTCCATGAACCCCAATAATCACAGGTTAACAGTTTTTATCCAATGGAAAGTTGATTGCGATTTTTTGAGAACTTTGATGCAGATAACATGAAAACAGTGATGTTTATAATGAAGGGGACGTGCTGATTGGTGGGGGCTTGCTCCGACGCGTGTTTCGGTGGAAGACCCCAGATATGGGTCACACCTTCTTCAGGGCGCTAAAGCGTAATGAAGCAGAGGCTGCAGGCACCTGGGGAACCTGGAATAGTAATAAAAAACACAGCTAGAGCACCTCCACAGATTGTAAGGATAAGCATACTGATACCTGAGGGGCAGGAATGAAACAAGCCCATAGGATACCAACAAGACAGAGACATGCATAGGAGGGAAAAAATAGAACTTAAGGCCCTAAATAAGTCAAAAATGTGCCAACAGAAAAGTGATGAGATAAAAAGATAAAAATACACCACAGTTACCCCACGGGCTGAAAGTACACACCCATTGTGTTCATATTTATTTAAAAACTACCTGGGCTAATGCAAGCTCAACCAAATCTGAATAGGGGGCCTTCTCTCGTGGATCGTACTTCTATAAACCTAGGCTCCCTTGATCGAAAATATAATAAAAGGACACTGAAATTAGAGCAACCCCCGCTGAGTTGGAATCGATTGGAAGCTCCCGATCCGGAAATACAATTACTTAAAGAACCTCCAATAATAGAAATTAAGTGCCAACTGCAAAACACTGGTAGCAAGGATGGATTAAAAGAGTCTTCTATCCACGGAATGAGGGGAAAAAGATGTCCATTCAAGTCAGGTGCCGGAGCGGCAGAACCAAAATGAGTCATTTACGTCCCGAACCCTCTAAAAAAACAAAACAAAAAATATGTACATGTCCAAGTCAGTAACCAGAGTTTTATATCTATTCTGCTCCATCCCCTTAGAACTGTCCGGTAATGCATTCCAGAAAATGAATTCTATTTTTTCAAACTTTATATGGAATTATTAAAAACTTGTCGCACTTTAAAATCATTAACCCTTCCACGAGAGCGAGGTGGTTGGGCTGCTTCAAACTTACTTTTTTATTATTGGGCACCTTTTCTGCAACAAATGGGTACCTTGTTGAAAGCAGATAGCTGTGCACGGGAGGACCGCTTACCATCCATATACCATCTGGCTATTGGGGAGGAAGCAACAGTACTTTTTCTAAGACAACTGGAGCCCAGCTATTATAAAAGGGTCCGCTTTAAGTGCTTGAAAGCAGCTAGAATGGTATGGATTAAAGTAAGTAAAATTATGAAAATACCCAAATGCAATAGATATACCCCCCTTATGGGGTTCTTCGTTTTTTCCCTGCGGAGCTATCGGATGCTATGTCCAGAGATTGGACACAGGCTGGTATGCATCAGGTGGCATGCTTTATTAGTGATAAATTGGAAATACTACTGTTCCCGGAATTAGGTCAAATATTTGGGACCAACAGCAGATCGCACTTTAAATATATCCAAATAGGGGGGTGTTTAAAAAATTCAGTTGTAAAATTTGACAACCTTCGATCACTACCCCTAATGGGAAAGCTATATCGGGGGGACGGGCGGATCGGGGATTATTCTAATATACTGATGGAAACAATATCCAATGATTTAGGTAAAACCGAGACAAGGTGGGCGTCATAAATGGGGGCTAATGATATTGATCTGGATATGTCATTAGAATTATAGAAAAATATATTTTTGGCAGCAAACCTTAAAGCGCAACACTACAAAAACCCTACTTAAACTATATTATACCCCAGCAAAACGTTTAAGCTGGAGAAACGAGAGACTGATCAATGCCCTAGATGTCAGCATAGCCCTGCTGACACTACACATATGTTTTCCCTGATTTGGTTGAAAAAGGATATAGAGAAATTCTGGGAAAATCAATTAACCATGCAATTACTATTAGCGCACCACTGATACTATTGGGTATATGATAGCCGAATTGGGCTACCATCAGCACATCGGGACTTTGTGTTCATTACAATTGCGGTAGCAAGACTATTAATTGCTACTGCATGGAAGGATTCTGAACCCCCTGCATATTCTACTTGGCTACATCGATTATTGAATATACATGTTCTTGAAATGGCTCTTTATAAGAACAAGGGCCACGAGCCAGAGTGAAAGGGGGTAAGATCTGGGCACCAATGACAGACTGGCTTTAAGGAAACCAAGGGGAGCTGGTAAGTAGGATAGGAATTGGCTAATCTGTGTTTGCTATTTTTCTTTTGTTTTTCTTTTTTCTTCTTTACTTTTCCAATGCCATTTGAGAACTTTAAGAGTATAATGTAATATAATGTATGAATATAGAAATGTAAATATCTTTTCTTTTCGCCTTATGATGTACCTGACAGCATAAAATTAAAAAATAACAAAGAAAACAAGTCAGTAACAAGGCAATGAGCGAGTAGAACCAATACACATTGCCTGAAAAAGATCCAGAAGGGCCAAAACGCTCAAACATGGGGGCTACCAATGAGACAACATCCTAGGGCAGTCCCCACAAACAAGGAACAGACTCAAGGGGGTGAAACATCATGTACTGGATTGCTCCACAACAGTAACCCACATCTAGAATTACCAATGGAGACAGAAAAATAACCATAAAGAGCTAAACGGACTGGAAAAAGCAACAGGAAGTCCCTGGTGGCTGAATAATGGAGGGCGCAGCTGATTGGGCAAGAGATAAGGACGGGGGCCACGTAGCATAAGTTGCAGCAAGGGAAAGGTACCTACGCATCCTGAGCACAACAAGTTGGAAAGGCGGCAGCGGAACTTCCAAGATACTTACCTGCTGGGGTACCGGCAGCAGGCATCAAGAAGGGACCGGATCAAGATACATACGTGAAACATCCAACGTTGAGAGCGGAAATGGTAGGGGATGATTCTGCGTTTTTTTTAATACCGATAGGTCCCAGAAGTGGATAAGAAGTAAAACATAAAAGTCCGCAAGCACGCCACAAAATGGCTGCCATGTTGGAACAGGAAGGGAATATTGCGCCAGCTAATGAACAAAAAGATCTAGCCCAAAAAAGAAGGTCCTAGATCACAAATATAGATCCAATATAATATAGGCCCCAGGATACCCCAACAAGAGAACCAAACATAAAAGGCTCCAAACAGGGGAGAGTTCCAGAGGTTTAACAGACCAGGTGAGAATGTAGGGAAAAGCGGCCGCCATGATGGAAAGGTGAAACATTAATCAGCACACGATGGAACATACTTTGCCAATATGGCATGAATAAAAGGTATACCCTTAGAGAAAATATGGGAGACATAATGAAAATGTGGCCAGCTGATCGAAGCTCCAGGCAGGGCACCCTTTCCTGCAAGTAGATTATATGATAGCATAAAAGGGGGGAGGCAGGAATGACCTCTCGATGGTATATGGTGGAAAAAGGGGCCCGTGGGTGGGTGGTTTATGCCCGCGAACGGGGCAGAGCCAGTATCTAAAACAGGAAACAGGGGGAAGAAAAGAGACAAAACCTAACAGAGGAGCAGTCCGCCATGCGGGTTGTTGTTCTTCAAAACCGTCTCGTTATTGACGTCATCTTGGCAGACAGAGGCGGAGCTTGTAAGGTCATCGGGTCAAGTTGCTGTGTTTTCATTCCAGAAAACGCGCCAACGGTATACCAAGCTATTACACGTCTTCATAAAATTGCAAGTTTGATACATCAGAATCCAGGCACCTGGACTTGGTCCGGTTGGTTCTGGACAACATTGACTGCTTGGGGATGGAAGATCCTATCCTTCCTAGGCGTTGCCCTTGTCATAGTATTCAGTTGCTGCCTGTGCCTACAATGTGGGCCAGCGATTTGTGGACTGTGCGCCACATCGTGCATTGCACATTCCAGTTTTCACTCAAAACGCAAAAAGAAGAAAGAAGAGCAAATGATGTTACAAGAACAGACTGATCGATTCATGAGGATCGATATATCATGAAGGGTCCGTAGGGAACAAGGAGGGAATGAGGAAATATAAATTTTATGGTCAAGAAATGTTCCCTAACGTGTACCCCACCGTCTCCATGTACGAGTTTAAAGTGCATGTAACTTCCCTCCTGTGCCAGCTATAAAGACGCAAATACATTTGCGTTCAACGTTAACATGTCCTCTTTCAGACCCACCATGAACGGGTTCAATATTCAGTTCCTAAGTATGCTATGCCAACGTCTTTTTGTGGTGTACTTTACACGTTTTTCAGCTCTGGCGAAGCAGGCCCCAAATTCTGCCATCGAGCTCTTTTTCTGTCTTCTGACTCCGAACGCCTCAGCCTGGGCTGCCTCTGTACCCGTGACCTCTGCCTTACTCCCTGTGCGGCCCACGGCGCTTAGCTCAGCCTGCTGCCTGCCAAGACTGTATTCAACCTTCGAATTATCTGTTCCGCTCCTCGAAAATGCATTCCTGCCTACTAGTTTAAGTAAACATCCCCCCAGCTGCAGAGCAAAGGGCCCGGCCTCACTGTCTCCGTGCAAGTAATTCATAGCCTCTGTTACCATGGAAGGCCCATGCCCCCCTCGCATCTCATACAGACACTTAGACGCTTATACACGCACTCACAGTCAGTATAGAATAGCTTCTGCCCCAGAGACCTTTTCCGTCCAGATAATATGGTTCCTAAACATCAGATATCAGATATGATAGTGGTACAAGTTGATCTGACATGCCAGACTTCTGTCTCTTTCCGCTGGTGTAAATGTCAAATCCCCTGCACCCTCCAGTCATACGTCATGCACACGTCATGCAGCTGCGCGCGCATCCAGGCCTCAGATTTCTGCTGACATTGCAAGATTCTGCTTTTGTTGCCACCCACTTATGGCACTTACATGTGACGTTTCTAGCACACACCTCTATGTTCACGCCTAGTTCACGCCTTCTAATTACGTATCACTACCACGTGTGTGTCTTATCTTGTCTCTCTCAGCTGTTACGCCTACTGTATTGGTTCTTATAATACGATTTAAGTATAAAAGCTATGTATTGTCAATAAAATATGGCTCTATCCCTTCCTGCACCCCTGTGGTGGCAGGAATATGATATCCGGTCTGGTACCATTTCCTTTTTAAGGAATAAAACCCCTAAGAACTCTAACACCACGGACTCTGTTTCTTTCTTTCCGATTGAGTTATTTTTGTTTAAGTACTTACCTGCATAGAAATTAAGACGGTAAATCAAATATTTACCACTCCTCTGTTAGGTTGCCTAGAGCGGAGGCAGTTTCATTCACTACTGCTTCGAGTGTTCTAGTTAATCTTCGTATTAGTTCCCATGCCGTTTCAGTATAGTCGACAATCGGGAGATCTCTTCTGAGTCTACTCTTTACTAGGTTTGTATTTCTGTGATAATCAGGAGGGGCTAGGAAAACAGGTGGCAGAAGGAAGGCAATGTAACAGGTACCATCCCAATCTGGAGGTAAGCGTATGTATGCGGTATGGCCACAAACAAAATAGGAATGACGAGTAGCTCTAAAGGAAGACTTACCATGATCACTGAATTCGACCACAGTAGTACATTTACTATGACCTAAATGTACTGAACCCTTCTTTCTGACACATAAGTCACCTGTGACTGGTAATACTGACATAGCAGGGAGAACTGGTGCAGCTTCGGATTCAACAGTAAGAATCATGAGGTTAATTGTATAATTACCTAACCCATATACTTCATTTTCTAGAGCAGTTCCTGTCCTAATGGGAAGTCCCTTTTTGTCAGGGTAGCAGACGTTGAGCAGAACTAGGTTCAGGTTTCCCCAAATCCAATTCCCCTCGAAAACAGCAATATCAGAATCTAAAGAATTAATTAATCTAAACCATGCACCACAGGAGCCATTGTGAGTGAACGGGTACGGGAAGAGGGGCAGAACTCCCTTGTATTTCTGGTAGGGAGGGAGTCGGCCACATATCCAACAGTTTGTAGCATTGTTAGTCTGATGGGAGTGATGTAACATACTAATGAATGTGTTGTTGCGCAGCGCAAGCCTATATGATAGCTCGTGGGGCGGTAATTCGCTAAAAGAGTGTTCGGCAGTTACGTTGTAAGCAGATTGTTCACGCTTGAAGATAGGGTAGTATATCGGCAATAGTATACTAGCAACAATAATCAAAAGACTTAGGAAAAACATAATCAATAATGTCACTATACAGTGACTGCGGAGTGATTTACAGTATGTATGTTTCTTGAGTTGTCTCTCTTTCTCTCTATCTCGATCTAGGGGATACATGTCAGAAACTATTTAACCGATTCACCTAGGGGAGGACTTAAACAATTAAACTGTCTGACTTGCTAGATCGAAGTTTCTTTCGGTACTCCTCTTGGGGAGTTTTTTCTCGCTTAGGAATTTTACAGTCACTAGATTCGAGGCAGTCCTTTGAGGGGGTGGACGAGTCAGTTTCTGGCAGCAGTTCGTTGCATTTTTTAATATGACTCGTGTGGATCCACCCCTTTCGGCCTTCCACCTTGATCGCGGTCCTTGTGGTAAGAAGGACGATCTTCGGCTCTTTCCAGCGGGGCTCCAACGGACTTTTCCTGTCGAAGTTGCGAATCAACACTGCATCTCCGGGACGGACATCATGTGGCTTTACATCAGTGTTGTCGGGAAAAGCTGCGGCAACCTGTGAACGACATGATTGGAGTGCAGACATCAAGGAGGCAAGGTAATCTGTCAGCATATTACAGTCAACATCGGTAATTTTCTTAGGCATGGGCGTCCCCCACATATTCGGTGGTCTGCCAAAAACCACTTCATACGGGGCTAGCCCTGATCTCGAATGGGGGACCATTCTCATGTAAAACAGTGCAATGGGCAGGGCGACTATCCAGTCGACCCCTTTCTCTTTACAGATCTTTGCAAGGCGTGTTTTCAATGTCTGGTTATGCCTTTCTACAAGGCCAGCGGCCTCGGGATGTCGGACACAATGGAATTTCCACTGATATCCCAGAAGAAGGGAAACCTGTTTCATGAGCTCGGATGAGAATGGCTGTCCGTTATCTGAGTACACGATACGAGGCAAGCCGTACCGTGGGAAGAATTCTCGAACCAGCTGCCTGGCAGTGGTCAGGGCAGTGTAATCTGGGACTGGATATGCTTCGGTCCAACGGGAAAGTGCACAAACAACTACGAGGACATACTTAAATCCTCGACAACGGTCCATCTGGATATAATCCATCTGGAGGACTTCAAAAGGGTGATCGGGAGGATGAAATCCACCTTGCTCTACAGGGACGCTTTTACCTGGATTGAACTGGCAACAGATCATGCAAGTACGCACTTTCTGTTTTGCTGCTGCTCGTAAGTGTTTGTTGTACCAGAGATTCTGTAAGCTGTCTAACATAGCTTTTTCTCCTAGATGTGCCGGACTATGTGCTGTATTTATTATGACTTGAACCATAGAGTCAGGGAGAAACCATGTAGATTTTCCCTTCGTCATCCATCCTTGATCTGTCTGAATCCCTCCTAGTTCAGTCCATTTCTTGATTTCATCTGGAGTGGCATGTGTCTGAATATCGGTTACATCTAGTGTGGGATCCCTGACTGACATACACTGTGTCGGTACTATTGTCTTTGTCACATCAGTTGTCTGGGTGTGAGTCAATGCTGTATGTTTTGCTGTTTGGTCTGCCAGGTCGTTACCCTGGGAAACAGAATCTGTAACCTTAGTATGTGCTTTACACTTCATGATGGATATGCCTGAAGGCAGATGTATTGCATCTAACAGGGCTTTAATGAGGGAACCGTGTTGGATCTTGGCACCATGAGAGGTCAAAAAACCTCGTTCTTGCCATAACACTCCGAAGTCGTGTACGACTCCGAAAGCATAACGGGAATCTGTGTATATGTTAACATTTCTGTTCTTGGCTAGTATGCAGGCTCGGGTCAGAGCGATGAGCTCCGCCGCTTGAGCAGACAGTGTGTCAATACGATGTGTTTCTTTGACTTCAGTTTCAGTGGTCACTGCATACGCAGCCACTAACTCTCCTGTACTTGTTCTCATGCATGAACCGTCCACATAGAGTGTCAGGTCTGGATTTGTCAATGGAACATCTGTTAAGTCTCGTCGGGGCTTTGTTACTGCATTAATGATCTCTATACAATCATGCGGGGCTGGATCTGTCATAATGGAGGGTAACAATGTTGCGGGGTTTAAAATGCTACAGCGTCGGATTTCTATGTGTGGCTGGAATAGCGTCAATTCATAACCTGTCAGTCGTGCTATAGTTAAGTGTTGAGTCTGGGTTCTGTTTAAAAGAACCTCTACAGAATGTGGGACTTGTACTGTTAATGGGTGTCCTAATACAATTGAATCGCTCTGTCTGATAGCTAGGGCTGTTGCGGCAACTGACTTTAAACACGCAGGGAGTGCCTGGGCTACTGAATCCAATGTACTTGAAAAATAAGCGCAATGCTTATGTGAACCTGCCTGGTCTTGAGTGAGGACAGACAATGCTGTACCATCACGTTCTGTAACAAAAAGTGTAAACGGTTTGCTGTAACATGGTGTCGCTAGAACTGGTGCTTGACATAAAGCTTTCTTTAATTCTTCAAAAGCCTGTGTATGTTCCTGAGTCCAAGGGAGGGCAGTCGAAGTCGCTGCCTCCTGTGTTGTCAACTGAATGAGTGGTTTAGCTAGAAATGCATACTGGGGAATCCATTGTCTGCAGTACGAGGTGAGGCCTATAAAGGCCCGCACTTCCTTTTGTGTCTGGGGTTGTGGCATATTTACAATTAACTGGATGCGATCAGGAGTGAGCTGTCTCCCCACTTTGGACAGCAAGTGACCCAAGTACACAACTTGCTGAACACAGAATTGTAGCTTCGAAGGAGACACCTTGTGTCCCTTGTCGGACAGAAAATGTAGAACCGTCAGTGATGCTTGCTCACATTCGGGCTCACTTCGTGCGGTGATCAGCAGATCATCGACGTATTGCAGTAAAGCGGTGTTAACTGGCATTTGGATACAATCGAGTTGTCTTTTCAGTGCTTGGCTATAGATGCTGGGGCTTTCTGTGAATCCTTGAGGTGCGCGTGAAAATTTGAAACTTCGTCCATTTAAACTGAATCCGAAGAGATATTGGCTCTCTGGATCAATGGGCACACTGAAGAAGGCGTTCTTGAGGTCAATTACAGTAAAGAACGTTGCTTCTGAATCAATGGCAGTCAATAAGGATGAGATATCGGGAACCACAGGGTACTGTGGAACAATGCATTTATTCAGTTCTCGTAAATCAATCACCAGCCGATATACTGGCGGTGAATTGGGATCAGTACGTTTAAGAATCGGAATGATAGGGGAATTACAGATATTGGAGTCGGTTTCTACAACCACTCCTTGGGCAATGAGCTCTTCAATGATTTCCAGTAAAGCCACTACAGCATCAGGTGGTAACTTGTATTGTCTGATTCGAGGTAAAACAACACCTGGCTTGAGTGTAACACAATATGGTGTAATGTGCATGCAGCCTACATCGGTTGGGCCTTGTGCCCACAGGTGTTCTGGTACATTGTTCAATCTGACATCAAACTCTCGTAATACATAGTGACCCTTGAAGTCTCGCAGGAAAAGTCTAACTCCTTCCGGAGAGCAGCATATCACGGCTCCTAGAGCCTTCAGTGTTTTGATACCTAACAAGTTTTCTGGACATGATTTCGTGAGTAACAAGTCTGTAACACGTGATAATGGACCTACTGCTAAGGGGACAGGTTTCGATACTTCATTTACAATAGGCTGTCCTGAAAAACCAAGGGAAACATTCTGTGAGCCTGAGAGGGGTGCCCCTGGAACTTCATCATGGCTGATCGTTGTGCGGCTTGCCCCTGTGTCAATTAAAAACTTTCTGTCTTTTCCCAATACTTGACTGTGTACATAAGGACCCTCTTGATCTACAGGAATCTCAATAAGAGGCAAGCCAACCTCCCTCTCTAGGCTGTTTCATGTGTATCGCTGATAATCGGGGTAATCTGATTGGGCATACTGGCACATCTGCCGTGAAACTTGCTGTGTCGCGGCAATGGGCTGTGGCTGTGATGCCGCTGCGGCCTGTCCTGTATGTGATGAAGCATGCATCGGTTGTGAATTCTGCGAAGTTTGTTGTTGGCCCTGGTCTTGTCTAGGCGGATGCGGTCTTTCTTTAGTTTTACCTGTTGCTATATTGTGTTTCAGGACTGGACATTCATGTACGTAGTGACCTGGCTGCTTGCAATAGTTGCATGTCCCTTTAACGGGAGCTGCTGAATTATTTGTCTGTGTCCCACCCTTTTTCTGACCGTCAGCCGGAGCTGTCTGCGCAACTAGTATTTTCATTTTCGTGTCTTTCATACGTCTTTGTTCATGTTCTTGTTCTTCTCTGATTCTGTTCTGGTGATACTGTAACATTTGTAACATCTGGGATGGCGTATTTGCTTGCCATGTGCTTTCGACTTTATATACTCGATTCTTAACTTGCGTTAGAGAATTATCTACTAATTTACTTACAAAAAGGTGTGGGTATGACTCACTACTTGGTTTCAGGCCACTATTTATAATGAAACATTTCTCGAATCTTGAATAGAAGTCACTAGTATCTTCATCGTGTTTCTGTTTACAGGCTGAGATTGCATCCCAGTCTTCCTTTTTAGTTGTCAATAATCTTGGCAAGACCTGTACTATCAAACCTGGTAATGCTTTAGCTTTTTCCCCAAGGCCTAACCCTGGAGTACGAATCCTTTCCTCGTCTTCTATTTCTGTCCATATAATCTTTTTCTCTCCCACCTCCCATTCTCTTTCCTTGAGCTTCTCGTAGATGCCGGTAGGCAAAAGAACCTTTAACAATTTCATAATATCAGTGTAGGTGTAATCTCCCATTAGTAACATATCCTTAAGTTCTTTGTGGAAACCTGCGGGGTCTTTATCATGACAGGGTACTAGTTTCTTCATCTCCAATAATTCTAACTTGGTCAGAGGTGTGTATACATACACACGTTTCAGGGTATGGTCGGCACCCATGACTGGGTGTACCTCTCGTAATGGGTTCTGCCTTTCAATGCCATGAAGACGCTCCATATGATACATTTTTCTTTCTGGGGGCGGAGCGGGAACATATTGTGGGCCTAAGAAAGTGTTATATCTGTGCCGTTGTTCTAGAATTATTTGAATTAACTTAGTACTTAGGCCTCTCCATCTATCCATAAGTAGTGCTTCTAATGTATCAGGTAAGGGACCTGGATCAGAATGTTGATTTCTGTATAACGTGAGGAGGTGCTGAATCATGTATATACCTGCTAATTTCTGCTCGTCTGGGGAAAGGTTCAGTGTTCAAGTGGGGAGACCTGTTGTGGTAATGGCGGAATATGGTCTGGAGGCAGGTTGCCACCTCCATCACCGTCAGTAGGCGGTACACGGGCAGGTAGGTTGGTGTAAGCGGGCGCTACGTCATCTAGATATGAAGCCAGAAATATGTCTTTAGTAGTCCTGTGATTTACTTTAGTTGGAAACAATGGTGGCGGCAGATTTTTCGGTATTTCTGAATTGGCTTCAGGCGAACCCTCGGCCACTAAGTACATACCATTTACAAGATTGTTTCGTGCACGGTCTACCTGTTCGGCTTTTACTCGGATCCCTTCATTAACTAATTCGTTTTCTCGGACTCTATCCGGCGCTTCTCTAAGTCTATCTTCTCTTCGGAGTTCTTTTTCGGCTCGTTTATGCGATTCTTTACGCCATAGCTCTATGGCATCTTTCTGTGATTGTCTGGCTTTCTTTCTCCATAGGGCTTCTTCTATTTTCAGGATGCACTCGGCATCCCATGTTCCTGTAACGGGCCATCTGTATTTTTCTTCTAGGTGCTTAGTATAATCGGCCCATAAATCTAGATACAGTATGGCGTCTATGCCATGCTTGTGGTACATGTAATTTCCAGGCGTGTCCCTAGGGGGGATAGGAATTTCTTCCTCTAGCATCCCTTTCCTAGTTCCTATCTGCTTTAACTTATTGAAAAACGGCATCTTGTCTACTTAATACTGGATACTCGATACTTTCTACCTGAACTCTGAACACAATTAGTTACACAAAAACACAATAATGCACATAAAACAATCACTCATACCACGACATTAAGCAGATGACATTAATCACATGAGAGAACATTTTGAACATATATCTCTACCTTCGGAACCAGATGTACTGCTAAACAGCACAGATACACTGTCAAAGACAGTGCAAGAACTTGAGTAACGGATATACTGCTAAACAGTACAGATACACTGTCTAAAACAGTGCAGAACGCGTTTGTGTACCCAAACCCGTCTTTACCGGATACATAATAATGCACCCGTCTAGATACGTCCCAGCAATGGTACTCACCGGGAAGCACGGAAACAGAAGGCCTCGGAAAACTCGACTGGACTGGACCGGACTCGACTCGACTCGACACGTGGATACTTCGGAAAACTGGTGGGCCTCTTCACACCTCGGACCTTGCTTCTTTCGGCTAGGCTCTGGTCGGGATCCTCCGCACTCCTCACCGCCTCGTCTGGGTGCTGATCGCAGTCTTCGTCACCTCCGTGGGCCAGAGGGAGATACAGGAAATCCTGCCAGTACGCGTAGTTCCGTCTAACTGATGGCAGGGGACAGAGCTTGCAACGCACCAACCGGCGCGTGAGGTGGGGGAGGGGTCCCTGTTCGGGCGCCAAAATAATGTGGTAAATATTTGATTAACCGTCTTAATTTCTATGCAGGTAAGTACTTAAACAAAAATAACTCAATCGGAAAGAAAGAAACAGAGTCCGTGGTGTTAGAGTTCTTAGGGGTTTTATTCCTTAAAAAGGAATGGTACCAGACCGGATATCATATTCCTGCCACCACAGGGGTGCAGGAAGGGATAGAGCCATATTTTATTGACAATACATAGCTTTTATACTTAAATCGTATTATAAGAACCAATACAGTAGGCGTAACAGCTGAGAGAGACAAGATAAGACACACACGTGGTAGTGATACGTAATTAGAAGGCGTGAACTAGGCGTGAACATAGAGGTGTGTGCTAGAAACGTCACATGTAAGTGTCATAAGTGGGTGGCAACAAAAGCAGAATCTTGCAATGTCAGCAGAAATCTGAGGCCTGGATGCGCGCGCAGCTGCATGACGTGTGCATGACGTATGACTGGAGGGTGCAGGGGATTTGACATTTACACCAGCGGAAAGAGACAGAAGTCTGGCATGTCAGATCAACTTGTACCACTATCATATCTGATATCTGATGTTTAGGAACCATATTATCTGGACGGAAAAGGTCTCTGGGGCAGAAGCTATTCTATACTGACTGTGAGTGCGTGTATAAGCGTCTAAGTGTCTGTATGAGATGCGAGGGGGGCATGGACCTTCCATGGTAACAGAGGCTATGAATTACTTGCACGGAGACAGTGAGGCCGGGCCCTTTGCTCTGCAGCTGGGGGGATGTTTACTTAAACTAGTAGGCAGGAATGCATTTTCGAGGAGCGGAACAGATAATTCGAAGGTTGAATACAGTCTTGGCAGGCAGCAGGCTGAGCTAAGCGCCGTGGGCCGCACAGGGAGTAAGGCAGAGGTCACGGGTACAGAGGCAGCCCAGGCTGAGGCGTTCGGAGTCAGAAGACAGAAAAAGAGCTCGATGGCAGAATTTGGGGCCTGCTTCGCCAGAGCTGAAAAACGTGTAAAGTACACCACAAAAAGACGTTGGCATAGCATACTTAGGAACTGAATATTGAACCCGTTCATGGTGGGTCTGAAAGAGGACATGTTAACGTTGAACGCAAATGTATTTGCGTCTTTATAGCTGGCACAGGAGGGAAGTTACATGCACTTTAAACTCGTACATGGAGACGGTGGGGTACACGTTAGGGAACATTTCTTGACCATAAAATGTATATTTCCTCACCCACGGGGACTGGAGTTAGAATAGTAAATTATACTTACCACTATCCAGCACCTCAAAGCGCTATGTGTTGTAATGGTATGAGTTGTAATGGTCGCGTTGTAACAGTAGGTAGTCGTAATGGTATGCGTTGTAACATGGTACATCCGTCTCTCAAGGGCTTTGTTCATTTAAACCTTTCTCCTTGGTTTTAAGGGAGAAGAACCAAAAATACCTCACCTTTTTTGCAGATAGCTACAGTATCCGTTCCCTGATGGGGTACTATTTTCTCTATGGTGATCTACCTTAGGTCTCTATCTGAGTGTTTTCAGATCTTGCCAATGTTGGACCAACGGGCGGTATGTTTTTCAATGCAGATGTTTGATTTGTGTTCCCCTATTCTTTTCCTTCATTCACGGCTGGTCTTGTTCACATATCCGAGAGGTTTAATCATCACACTATGTTTTCATGTTGTCTGCATTGAAGTTCTCAAAAAATATGTATCAACTATCCATTGGATAAACTGTTACACTGTGGTTATTGGGCTTCGTGGAACAGCTACAAAGGTTCCTGTTTGTAATTTTTTGTATGACATCTTGTACCATTTTTTGCTGAGATTATTGTGTCTGATGCAGTGGGTCGCCCTTGGGAAGTATGTTGTGTGAGTGAATGAGTATGGTTCTGTTGGCAGTATGGTGTAGTTGATTCTTATGTTGTTGCGCCTAAGTACCATAAGTATGTACTACTGTTTATTGATCTATTATTGTATTTATTATAATATTTATTAAATGTAATTTTGATACTTTTGACACATTCAGAATTTCTATAATAAATTCAAGATTTATGTCCCAAAATGATTGCTACATGGTCCGTTGTACAGTCCTTTACCTCCTTTCTTTTGCGCACTGTTCTTTGCTTTATGGGATAATGTATTTCCCTTTCTTTTGATCCATGGCATACATCTCTTTTATAAGTTAATTTCAGCCAGTGGATTTGTGTTTATTTGAAATTTATGTTTTCCCCTGTTCCCCTGCCTGGGTATCTTTTCAACCAAATAACAAAAAAGGAATGCCAATACTGATATTGTAATTCAAAAGCCATATCTCATCCAGAAGAAGTATGCAACTCAACACTCGGAAATGCTATTTAATAGCTATTTATTAGAAACAATTTGTAGAAAACACAAGTTATAAGGTTAATACCTCAATCCATTTTACAGATTATTATAAAGGTTAGGTGAAAGAAGACGCAAAAGGAATGAAATCACAACCATACTATCACTCTCATTAATAGCCAAGCATATCACAATCAAACCACTAGCATTCATGCTTACATACAAAAGAGCTCCGCACAACTTGGTGGAATCAAAGCATCAGTGTGAGGAGTGGGGGGTCTGCTCAAGCGTTAAAAATAATCAGAATAATAGTTTGTCTGAAACAATACACTCCTATTGATAGATGACAGTCAAATTTATAAAAAAATAACCTGATATTAAACAATGGTAGTGTAAGTAAGATCCAGTGCAACAATAATCAATACACAGATCACATTAGCAGACCGAAACAACGGCCTACCCGTTTCGAATCCCTGTCGATCACCAGGGACTCTCTTCAGGGCCAACGTTATTCTGAAAAAGGGAAAAAAGGAATCCGTGTATAGAAACTTTACAATACAAGGAAACTAATGAGCGCTACAACAACCAAAAGAAACCACAGCTTACCCTGTTCAATGCGTCAGTGTATGAGCAGAAACACTGCTCAAGGTTCCTGCAGGGAACAAAAGAAAAAGAAAGAGAGATAGAAAAGCCAGTGTGAAATTAACTTAAAAAACTGGGTTAGGCCTGTCTGAACACTGCTCATAGAAGTAACAAGTGGAGATTTACTTCTAGCCATGGAGGTCTGTCACCAGTAACTTAAAGGAAAGAGGTCTTGTGCCTTGCGTAGGACCTGCGGGGCAAACTGCTGTTTAGTACCCACGGCTTTAAGTTCTATCAAAAGAGAATCACAGAAGCGCTAAATCGGGCGGTACAAGCTTACTAGGAGATGGTACTATGGAGGCGCCGAGTGGAATCTGCGGGACGAGGCAATTTCGGATCGGTCGAACGTCCAACTGTAACGAATAAAAGGGGAGTTGACAACCTATACAGAAGGGGCCACAGGGGTTACCGTGATAACAAAACGGACATCAGCAAAGCGCCAGGCTTACCGGGGCTGGTGTGCAGGTCGCTTGTATTGGCGGGCAGCGGGAACTAATCTCTCGCACATGCGCAGATGCAGAGACAGATCACTGCTGTTTTAAAGGAGATGACGCGAGTAGAGGGACGCCCCTTCTGGGGTGACTGTTCTCTCGCGTCTGCGCATACTGGAATATGCGATTAGTATAGCTCAAAGGTATGCCGCGAATGCAGGAACACCCCTTCAAAGGACCTGTGGGTGGCTGGGGATGGCTACTCTTAGATGGAAAAATGAACAGTAGCCCATGAGGGGCATGCATAAATGGTATAAACAAGCCTAAGTAAGGCTATGAAAAAAGTAATAAGTGGATCAGCTAGCGAAGGACTCAGAATGATTAAAGTTTATAGATTTCAGACAATTCGTTTAGTCCGGTTATGGCCGTATCGAACTTTACAATAAGGATAGTTTAGAGTCAGAATCTCCACCGCGTGGGTATCTTTTCAGGCGCCCCCTTCTGTGAGATTGTTCTTAGTGGACTAATGCGTCCCATATAGGGGCCTGTGTTTGACCTTTTGGTCACAGGCTCAAATCTTGGCTGGTCCACTCATTCTTTTATCCTTCTGAGGTCAATAAAATGGATACCATTAGTTGGGTAACAATAAACATCTGTTATTCAGCGCCAAGATGCCTAGAGGTGATCTTTTGGTTTACAACTGCACGTCATGTTGTTGTGGCATGAACCAGTGTGGAAAACGATAATTTTTAGTTATACATAAGCGGCGTTCATTTATGTTCGCCACTGTTAAGAGCAAAGTGAAGATCGTGAAATATTGCCAGTGCCATCTTGCCTAACCAGAGCCTTTGCGTGCGCGTAAGCAGCAACCATTTTAGATATCGCAGCCATTTCATTCACTGCTAGTCACCTATGATTCACCCCGACCTCGCAATCATCCCCAGCACCCTGACTAAGCATGACCAAACGCACTGAGGTCATAAAACCTTGTCCTCGTGACAAAGCCCCGGAGCCACTTCCCGCCCTAAACCCATTTGTCCTTTCATCCTCTGCACATGAGCAAGGCCTCCTGATAACCTCCTTACTTGCACCTTGTAGGAAGGTACCTCCTGACTATTGTTGCCCCCAACTTTTTGCCCTGTGTTTTAGCTGGTTTTGGACATAGTCGACCTGGGATCCTGCCAATCAGGACCCCAGGCCTGCTGCTCTCTCTTTAAAATGGATTCCATGTACCCTAGGTACATTTCCAATTGGGACTGGGCCACCTTATCAGACCCTGTAACTCAGGGCATAGGTGTACCCAGGGCCTACCAGGGGCTGAAGCATGTATTATGCCACCCCTGGCTGGCCTCCTAAATTTGACACAACTGGCTGCATGACAGCTGGGGCAAAGTTGTGTAATCACCCTTTGCTGTAGATATAGTATACCTATATCTAACCCTAAAAATGGACACACAGATTCCTATCAGTCACTCCTATGGCAGGCCTTAACAATCCTGAAGGCAGAGTGCTTGGAATCGTGTGAGATGGTGCTCTGGCATGAGCTGAGCCTGTCTGCAGCTTGCGGAACCAAGTCCTAATAGCTGTTCCATGATAACGCATACCATATACTCTTAAGTGCATTATAATCCTCGCGGTTAAATGCTATCTTTGGTATTGCTTTATCAAAACATGTCGAGTAAGGTGTCATACGAATTGGAATACTAACCCCTCGCCAATTCTGGCGACGGGGTTAGCATTCCACCCTTCTAGAGGGACATGACATGTATGAAACTGTGAACCCCGGTTAAAGTTAAGCAAAGCCTCAGCTCCACAAAATGGATGCTGCCACCACAGACACGAGTCTGACCTCCTGCTGCTGGGAGTCCTTCCAGCGAGGAGAGCTTGGACAAAGGGTTTCCTGTCCGGGGCGGTGCTAGCACCATCCCAGACAGGGTTTTGTGTATCCTGGGTAGGCAGGGCTTTACAGGAAGGTGACTGCTGAGTGGCACCCCGGTGCTCACTACGCATAGGCCGGTCAGAACCAGTTTCAGGGGCACACCAGCCCCTGGCCTGGGGAAAGTCCGGCATGGGAGAGGGGTGTAACCACCCCCCTCCTAGTCCCACCCATAGGCAGGACCTAGTCACCGGGTCAGCCCCTTTTTTTAGTATAAAGATAGGAGCGGGCCCCCTGTTCAAATTAGATCATCTTTGGAATCAAGACACGACTTTCTGCGAAAGGATATCAAGATTTCTTCTTTAAGATTCTCCCTTGTGGCTAAGGAGTAGTCACCCTGCATCCGCAGGCACCATCCTAAGAACACTGCGGTCTGCTGCAAATCCTTCCTCCGGAATCCGACAACCCAGCTCGACGAGACCCAGCTTCCCTGGCACCTCTGACCTCTACTCACCTCTACAGCCAAGCTGAGAACCGTGAGTGTGACGAGACCTCGAGGGACCGACGATCGCCAAGACTGCACGACTTCTTTGCAACAAGCCCACCGAGTCTTCCACTGGTGAGTGCTTTGGGGTCCGAGAAGCCCCAACCCTGAGCAGCTCCAGCACCGAAGATCAGCCCTCCAGCATCTCCACGATCTGCGTGGGGCCCTTCTGCTTTTTGCTGTTCACCGCGTTGTTTGGCTACTAGCCGGCTGGCTTGTGGCCTTCCTAACGACGCCCGACAACATCACTGCTGCTGGTCTGGTTGCTCCAGACTGGCCCTTGCTTCCTTCTTCAAGAGAGGCACCCCGGACCCTCCTGGTCCACTCCAGACGCCATTTTGAGTCCACCGCATGGGCTTGAATTTGCCAAGGCTTTGTTGCCCAATCCTGGGTCCAGCGACACCGACAGCTTCATCCATCCTGGTCGCCGACAACGCCTCCTGGTCCGTGAGATCTGCGAGCATAGCGTCACCCACTCACCTAGTCGAGGTGACTACCATCCGGTGCCCTCCTGGTGCCACCTGACTACTGGCTAGTAGTCACGAACTTGGTCCCCTCTGCTTTCAGGTGTCTTCTATCATCGATCCAGGCTTGGATCCATCGAACTTTCTTCACTGGTCGCCTGCCAGCAACTTCTTTCTTCCAGGCTCCTGGTCCGTCTACGAGGATTCTCGACGTCTTTTGAGACATATGCAGCTGCAGCCCCTGGGCTAGGTAACTTCGGCATTTCGGTGCCCCAGCATAGCCTCAGTATCCAAGGGTCAGGATCCACTTTCGTTTTCCTCCTACCAGGTCGGGTTCGCCCGAGAACGCTAACTTTCTGAAATCTAGCTACCATAGACTTTGTCCCGTATCCCGCGTGAGAGTGCACACTCTGCACCCGAGTCCCCTAGGCCTCCTAGAAGTAATCTGAAGATTCTATAGTCAAGACCTAGCGATTCCAAAGCCTATTAGTACTGTACTTACCTGCTAGCAATTTCGCATTCCACTTTCAGAGTATATGGTTTTCCGTGCCCCTCTGGCATTTGTATATACTGTGCTAACTTAAGTATTTTCGTAAGAGTTTTATTTTGTGCTTAGCACCCTGTCCTCATAAAGAGTACAGGGCTGTTGTGATTTTAATAAATACACTGTTTATTTTCATAACACTTGTGTGGTGTCCTTTCACTGGGTGTTCAAGGGGTACATGTGTGGTATAACAGCTGGCTTAACACGCCCTCTCGAGTCTTTAGCCTTAGACTGCTCGTATCCATGCTACTAGGATAGCTGGTCTATAAGGTTGACTTACAACCAATCATCAATAAGGGTTGTTTGGACTGATACAAAGTGTTCACTAGAATAGTGAACATTATATATCAGGCCAACTTCTCACACACCTGGCCACTCAGTCCGGACTCAGGCACTAACCGACCCCTGCAGACATAGTTTATTGCCCCCTCACGGCAGGACTTGTAGCACTAACAAAGAAGTCTGATCTAATCACTAGCGCGGACCCTTAGATCTGACCGATCCCACGCATTTACAGATCCTGCCGGAATGTCCAGCTACAAGATATCGATCACCTGTTAGACTTGGAGGGGGGATGACAGCTGCTGTATTTGTGTGGGAAGTAGCTTAAGGCAGGGATTCCTAGGATGTTTGCCCACCAATAAACCAACTGTATACTGTATAAAAGACTGAGCAGCGGAGAAGTTGTCAGAGCATCTCCTGAAGATATTCTGTGTGTCCAAAGTAACGTGCTCTCCTCTGGAGCAATAAACCTATTCTTTGCTTTTCAGTTTCCAGCGCCTCTCTCTTTATTTGATTGGTAACAACAAAGTGAATTAGAGGCGTTCTTGCGCCGAGCAGCTTTGTTATTCGATAGAGATTGGCTGCTTTTTCACACCAGGGTCCCTCATGTCATGATATCTTGCTTCCTCCAAGTGGTGAGGGATGCTGGAAACGTCCATTTCTTTTGGTAGCTCATTACTCTCCAGCTTTTTAATTGATTTTTATGTCCGGTCCGTTGTTAACAAATTTGAGAGAGTAGGATTTTCGTCTGCCCCTTGATGGAGACTCCGTCAGTCATGTTTTGGGTCAACCCAGTGGAATATTTATCTCTCACTGAATTATATTGGCTGTTTGAAGGAATTATGCCTCCAGCCGAGGGCTTGCATTGAATTGAATGAGGATTACTTTAAAAATCCAGCTCCCTCTGTCCACTCCTCTTGGCACCCTCCTATGTGTTCTGCGTTAGCACATTGAACTCAGACCCATTGACTTTACCTATGCTTGTTTTTTATTGCAATGAGTGAACGCTGATTTTTGGGGTCCTTGCATTCTTACCTTTCTTCTCTTTTGTGACAATTGGTCTCATCCTAATTTGCCCTCTTTCCTACAGTCTCGTCCCCTTTCCCTTTCTTCAAAGTTGTTGTCAATTTGCTCTGGACAGTTATTACTAAAAGAGAATACAAACACATGTGTTTCATGAAATTCCTGAAATGACACCTTTATGCCATTTCATGTAATGAAGCTCCATTCATCGTAAAATTTTATCCCAAAATGTACAATTTGCAAAAAAAAAAAAATGACTGCTAATGTACGGAACAACATATTGCGAGGGGCTTTTGTTCGTGGTGCTTTCATTATGCGTCCTCACATCAACTATTATTGACGTGCAGTGGTAGCAAGGGGAGAGCGGGTCGCCCCTTGCACCACGAATTATGGGGACAGCGCCCCCCCCTCCTTACTTGCTGCCATCAAATCGCCAGCACCTCCTCCCCTCCTCAAAGCAGGGGCCGGCACGGGTGGCAAAAGGTTAGCTACGCCACTGTTGACAATTGGCATGAGGATGGATTTTGCATTAAAATATAGTGCAAAATGAACGATTTGCATCTTGCCTTCGTAACTGTCATTTTACACAATTTTGCCAATATTTTGCATGATTATGCTAAAAAAAATTATGTGAATTACACACACCCCTAGAGATAAGCTCCACCTATATCAGACCTCTGATCTACCCCTAAAGTGTACGCGTGTGAAATTTTCCCTCCACCCCTTTCTTCCCTCGGAAGGCAGGAAGAGCTCATTGTCCTGGGAGGGTGTTGCTGTCTGGTCCCTGACAATGCTGCAGATTTCGAGCTCCTACTTACTCTATGCCTCTCCCATTTCAGGAGGAAAGTTTTTCTCATTCGAAGTTGCAACTTCCTTCTTTTTCATTCTGATCAATGATACTGGTGCTGGGACTGTTAAAGGGGTTTCAATTGTTCTCTTTTCCAGACAATGATGTTTCGCTTGGTGTCTTCGCTGCTCTTTCTTGCCTGCATTTGATGACTTTGGGTGCTGTGGATGAGAAGGTTATATTTACTCACTGGAGAGATAGATATTTGTACAGGAAAGTAAGAAGATATTTACCAGATGTCATGGCGACAAATAAATCATTGATCATTGTCAAACAGAAGCTCCAATCAACTTTTTCAAACAAAAAAATATTTTTTGTGAAGAATATTGAAGGAAGTACAGTGCCATAATTGGCTCCACATGCCCACAACAGCAATGCAAATCATGTTCATGACGACATGTCTGTGTTGTCACACTGTGTGTACACTGCACCAAGTTCAAATTTACAGACACCTGGACTATTAAGGTATGTACCTCAACATCATGTCATGGTGCACTGTCTTGTTGTAGACATGCAAAGCCATGTCATTGTCAATCATCTGTTGCATCAAATGTCACAAATATAAGTATAACATCAAGCTTGTTGCTTTCCATATGACCTCTGTCCAACAGGAGGACAACAAACTACACAGGATGATGCCAACATGCAGAGCCAGTCCCCACCACCAGAACGTGAGCACTCAGATGCAGCAACACTCATATTCTCCGACCTGGATTCTGAAGCTGGCCCCTCTGGTGTGCCAGGGAATAATTGGCTTGAGCCCTCACCGTCACCACCACCACGGCAACAACAACTGGCATGGCTCCTGCCACCACAACCAGTGTGGCATACACCAACATCCTCTCCACCACGGCAACAACAACTGGGCTGGTCCCTGCCACTGCGACCTCTGTGCCATACACCACCATCCTCTCCACCACAGCAACAACTGTGCTGACCCCTGCCACAACGACCTGTGTGGCCTCCAACAACCCCATCACCACTACTGCCTGTATCAATCTCCCTGCCACAGTGGTTACCAACACTCCCGCACATTCACAGCATGGCAGGGAGAGTGTGCCAGTGCGTAGTGGGACAATGCCATAGGGACATGGCAGGAGGGCAGGTGGGAGGAGACATGGGGAAGAGACACAGGAGTACAGTGACCCTGAATCCCTGGCCACCATTGCAAGAGTTCTTGGTTCCTACCAGGAGAATCATGGAGTAATGTGTCAGCTTGCAGAGGACATGCATGGGAGCCACATGCTGCAGCAGTCCATGGACACACGAATGGGCCAACTGGTCGACATTGTTGGCCAGCTAGTGGGTGTGCTGAGGGACAGTCTCCCAGGCACAAGTGCAGATCAACCCCCCTCTAGTGGCATGCCTGCCAGGCAGAACAACAAATCAACCATAGACACAGAGAGGGCTGTGCAGGAGGAGAGGGAGTCCTCAGACACCACTGACTCTGGAGCAAGTGCAGCCCCTGCCAAATGCACCAGTGGCCGTCCGAGAATCCTCAGGGGAGGATCTGATGACAGGCCAACATACCAACGCCACACACAGAGCCATCCATGATGGTACCTTGTTATTCCCCCTTGCATGGACTCTGTAGAGTCTGTTAGCCCACGTTGCCAAGTTGATGGCCTGAGTCTTTTGGAATGTGTGACTCCTGCTTTGTGCAGACTACTACATTTATCTCATCTACCATGACAGACAAACAATGTATATACTCCTCACAATTGTGTACATATTCACTTCACTTGCACAAATCCTCTGTTTCAATAAACACCCATCACATACCTATGTCTGTGTCAGCGCCATGTTTATTTACATAGGTACAATGACAATTCAGTGTCCACTAAACATCAGCAGTGAATGTGAAGAGGCCTTGACAGTGTGAATTGACCTGGAAAGACTGAAGAGAATGACATTTACTACTCATGTCATGCCATTGCAGCTGAAACACATCAATAGTCATCAATGGTACTTAGACAAGCACACATAGCAATGCACAATAAACTCAACATACACATGAAGTACCTGGAGACAAATACCCTGTGCAACACACATCAGCCATCATCTCAAACGCAAACACAGCCAGCAGTCAAGAATATCAATGCCTTCACACTGACATCCAAGCCCACACATGATCTCGCTGTCCTACCAAGTCACTTACATTCAAGGGAAGTAGTTGGCAATTAGCTGTTGACGCAGGTCACCACCTTCCTCTTCACCACTATAGTCATCACTGGAAGTGTGTGGTTTTACAGGAGGGGGCATCTGCTGCTCATCCTCATCCAGGATGAGTGGAACGGCTTTGTGCATGGCAAGGTTGTGGAGCATGCAGCATGCCACTACTATCCGGCACACCTTCTGTGGGGAATACAACAGTGCACCTCCACTTTTGTCCAAGCACCGGAATCAGCACTTCAGCAGGCTGAAGGTGCGCTCAATCACATGGCGTGTCCTACCATGTGGCTCGTTGTAGTTGACTTCACCCTGGGTTCCTGGATTCCTTATTGGACTCAGCAGCCAAGGCTGATTGGGATATGCTGAGCCACCTATGTGTGGCATACACAGAGAAAGTTAGTTATACAAACAGTGGAAGAGAACAACATGTCACACACAGCACATTACTTGACTCAATCTACTCACCTATAAGCCATGCACGCTCTGGATGCAGATCTGCCATCAACCGTGGTACCATGCTGCTCCGCAGGATGTAGGAGTCATGGGCAGAGCTGGAAAATCTCGCACACACATGGCTGATGATCAAATCAGCTTGGCATACCACCTGCACATTAATGGAATGGTAGTGCTTCCTGTTCCTATACACCTGCTCACGTGCTCATGGTGGTATAAGGCCAATGTGTGCAGTCAATAGACCCCGCTACATGAGGAATGCGGCCAAGGGCATAAAAAACAGCCTTCACAGCTGGCAAATCTTGTGTACTTGGGCAGCTAATGTATTGGTCCTTGTACAGCATCATTGCCGACACAACCTCCCACAGCACCATGCTGAACGTGCATTGCGCCATACCACCACCAATGGCAATCGTGAATTGGAATGAGCCCATAGCTAAAAAATGCAGGGCTGCCATGAGCTTCACTCTTGGGGACAGGGAAGTTGGATATGTCCGTTGAGGTGTCAGATGGGGCTCCAACTGAGCACACAGCTCCTGCAGTTTTGCGCGATCAAGACGTAACTTCCTGATGACGTCCACATTCTCCATGTCTGCCAGCACTGTGAAAGGACGGTGCACATTTGGTCGACGCCTACATGACATGAAGAGGAATAATGTAATTCAGATAACGCTATGGCATGTGTCAAACATATCACATATTGACTTATGCAGCACAAATAATTACGGTACTTCAACCGTTCATGAATCCACAACTCAGATGCAAGTACACATTGAACACATGTTGGGTTATATCAGGTCATGTTGCATATACTGACTAACTCAAAAACACATTTGGACGTTGTGAATGGCACACCAATGCATTTTGTGTACCAAGCCCTAGGAGTAGGGGACACAGCAGATGTATGATACAGCTACACTGCTGACGAACATGTAGCTGCGGTGCCTGCCACACCTTGCTGATCAACTTGCACAGACCACCAGTGTTCACCACAATGTAAACATAGTGTGGAAGCATTCCACATGTACTACATTATTCAGATATGTGCACATCAAAATGACCGCAGTATTTGTCCAGGCAATCATGTCTGTGGACTGATTGTCCCACTCACACAGTGATTACATGGTAAACATTGTACCATATGACAGGAGCAAGATATGTACATGCACACACATGTCGTGGCTGACAGGAGTAAGTGCATGTCAAGGCATTTAACTTTGCGCACACACATGACATGTGTAGGCATCAGTGAGTTGTATGTCACATTAGCATTCATATTGAGATACAACTGCAAGAAGACACTGTGCTGCCATCTTGTCCAGGAAGAAAAGTCGCTGAGTCACATTGCAAGTGCATACAGTGTCCATATGGTTATCATTGTATGCACCATACATGGGCCCGGTGAATTGCATTGAGACACATGTGCTGAGGTGGTAATTTGTACACCCCTCCCATCATTCCTGCACTACAGCAATGTACATGTTATTGTGAGATTAGCTATTGTAAATCTGGGTCACACTGCCATGTAATGCAATGTAATGTAAATGATGTTTGTAGCCTCATTAGGTAACATAGCTGACAGGGCAGAGGGTAGGGAGTGCCTTGCATTTTTCAAAGCTGGCACACGGACAAATGTTGTTTAGATACTACCACTAGTGCATTCTGTGCACGCAGGGCTGTCAAGGGTAGAGTAGCATTCACCCCAGGCACAGCTACCCCTGCCCAGTGTCCCCTGTTGCCCTCAGTGTTGAGGGGGTAGACCTCTTGCGGCAGTTCGGTGTGGGGCAGACAACTCCACTAAATGCATACCAAGACCAGGACAAGAAGTTCGGACAAGTTCTGGCATTCATGGAGGGCATTCATTCGGACGTGGGAGGACTACACAGGACTCTCCAGGGTTTGTCCTCGACCGTGACTACTGCCATTCAGCTGTCCCGGCCTCAAAGTTCAGCTCCTGTACCTTCAACCAGCACCCTGCCAGTGGCAACACCTGTGGAGAGTGTAGATACAACAGTGCCCTCAGGCCCCAAGTTGGTGAGACTCAGCCCACGACAGGACCACCCCAAGTGTGGCAGACTACAAACACCAGCCCCTAAACTGGACACATGCAGAGAGGGAGACAAAGAAACAAGCCCTTCAGATACGACTCTGGGGCATCAGGCAAAGAAGCAGGCCTCTAGCTCACGTTTCAAGACATCACACCCAGCACAGGACCCTCCCATCCAGAAAACTGCTGCCAAAGACACAAAGTCAGTTGCCATTCCTGCTGTGGTGCAGGTGCCAGTGAAGGCGAAGCAACAACAGCTCCCTAAGACACCCTCACCACAAGCCTCCACTTCCACCAACACCCCTGTGAAGCGTAGTCAGAAGAGCAATGTGCGGGGGGAAACAGGACTACAGGTGATGGGGAGCAAAAGTCAGGCCAACACCAAGGCTAAAACGAAATCTGTCAAATTCCCACAGGGACATATGCCTGCACCTGTGACACCTTTGTCGGAGGGTGTATCTGTTGTGCCCACACCACTTCCCAGTCAGCCCAAGACAATGCTGAAATATTGTATCCCTAAGAAGCGTAGAGTCAGCCCTCCACATACTCCCTCACCCACCCTGTCTCACTGTAGCTTATGCACGCCTCCACGTGCCACCATGCCACCCAGGCCATTCAGCCCTCCGCATGGCACAGCCACTACTGCCTCTGCCTCTGCTGGTCCTCTGTCTCCTAGGTCAGGTCCTAACACTGGGCTGGACACTCTGCCACCTCAAAGTCCAGAAGACAGGCAGGACTGATGCCAAATGCTTCCCACATTCCCATCTCTCCCACAGCTTTGCCTGGACTGCTGTATGCGTGTTTGAAGACCTACAGTTACACTGGCCGTGTCTGTTGTGATGTGTGTAGTGTGATGACTTGTATTGTATATGCACATGCTGGGGCAATTCAGAGATGTGTGATTGTGTTTTGTTTTTTGTTGCCAGACTGCTTACTGGGCATGCAGTGCTGTCAGTGTATTGTACCACTATGTTTGCTGTCACATAAGGCACATCAATTGATATTCATGTATTTGTGATGGTCACATGTCAGTATGTGCTTTTGCACACTGCTGTGTGTGTGATCCACACAATGTCCACTTAATTAGCACATGGATTGGGTGGTGTTTTGCCAACTACTGTTGACTCTGCCTGTGATGTGGTTCAACCATGATTACCTATGTGGCACCGGTATCCTGGTGGACTTTGGTCCCTGACACTCACCTTGCCACCCACAGGGAGGGGGGCTGTCACCAGGGGCACCTGTATGCTGGTTGGCGTTGGTCCCTGACACTCACCTTGCCTCTTGCAGGGAGGGGGGCTGACACCAGGGGCACCTGTATGCTGGTGGGCTTTGATCCCTGACACTCACCTGATACTTACAGGGAGGGGGGCTGACATCAGGGGCACCTGAATGCTGGTTGGCTTTGGTTCCCTGACACTCACTTTGCCACTTGCAGGGAGGAGGGATGACACCAGGGCACCTGTATGCTGGTGGGCTTTGATCCCTGACACTCACCTTGCCACTTACAGGGAGGGGGCTGACACCAGGTGCACCTGTGTGGCACCTGTATGCTGGTGGGCTTTGGTCCCTGACACTCACCTTGCCACTTACAGGGAGTGGGGGCGGACACCAGGGGCACCCGTAGCACCTGTATGCTGGTTGGCTTTGGTTCCAGATACTCACCTTGCCACTTGCCGGGAGGGGGGCTAACACCAGGGGCTCCTGTGTGGCACCAGTATTTTGGTGGACTGTAATCCCTGACACTCACCTTGCCACTTGCAGGGAGGGGGGCTGACATCAGGGGCACCTAGCTGCTGGTTGGCTTTGGTCCCTGACACTCACCTTGCCACTTACAGAGAGGGGGGCTGATACCAGGGGCACCTGTGTCGCACCTGTCTGCTGGTGGGCGTTGATCCCTGACACTCACCTTGCCATTTGCAGGGAGGGGGGTCTGACACCAGGGGCACCTGTATGCTGGTGGGCTTTGATCCCTGACACTCACCTTGCCACTTGCCGGGAGGGGGGCTAACACCAGGGGCTCCTGTGTGGCACCAGTATTTTGGTGGACTGTAATCCCTGACACCCACCTTGCCACTTGCAGGGAGGGGGGCTGACATCAGGGGCACCTAGCCGCTGGTTGGCTTTGGTCCCTGACACTCAACCTTGCCACTTACAGGGAGGGGGGCTGATACCAGGGGCACCTGTGTGGCACCTGTATGCTGGTTGGCATTGGTCCCTGACACTCACCTTGCCACTTGCAGGGAGGGGGGCTGACACCAGGGGCACCTGTATGCTGGTGGGCTTTGATCCCTGACACTCACCTTGCCACTTGCAGGGAGGGGGGCTGACACCAGGGGCACCTGTGTGGTACCTGTATGCTGGTGGGCTTTGGTCCCTGACACTCACCTTGCCACTTGCAGGGAAGGGGGCTGAAACCAGGGGCCCCTGTATGCTGGTTGGCTTTGGTCCCTGACACTCACCTTGCCACTTGTATGGAGGGGGCTGACACCAGGGACATCTGTATGCTGGTTGGCTTCGATCCCTGGCACTCACCTTGCCACTTACAGGGAGGGGGGCTGACACCAGGGGCACCAGTCTGGCAAGTCAATACAGGTGTTGGTTTACCTCATTACACCTATGTCCTGGTTGCCAGACATTACTTTCCCTGATTGTCAGATGGGCACACATTTGGATGTGGTGCAGGTTGTGATGGTAGTTGCTGTGATTGTATCAGGTAATGACAGTTGCTAGCAATGGGGGCACGCTATTTATTTTGGGCCCAGGTCCCGCTCAATCCTTACCCCCTCACTGATACTGCGCATGTGTGGCGCTAGCCATACCTACTAGGTTGTGTGGATGTTTTCACGGGTCCTCAACACTGCCGTGACGTGACGGGGATATGGCGGTGCTTACTTTGTTGATGGATGGTACCGGTGCGTAGCAGTGTGTTCACAACTAGCGGCGCCTTGCAATGACACTGGTGGATATGGTCCTGTGCCCACCAGGAGGTCTGGAGTGGACAAGAAGACATTTGCAGGTAAGGTGTTGTGTGTTGATGTTGTGTGCGGATGTGTGCCATTGACGTACCTGTGGCGATGTGCACGGCGGTGGTGTCTTTGTTGATGGCAGATCAGGAACAGCAGCGGTAGGGCCTGTAGGCAGGGTCCAGTGTGGTAGCCACCGCGTGGAGCACTCTGGGGTTCTCGTTTTTGTCCTCTGTGTTGCTTCCGCCGTGTTTCGATGAGTGGTTTCTCTGTTGAGGTCGGTGACCTATTTGTGGCATTGTAATTGGTACGGCGGTCAATCAATCAATAAATCATAACACTTGTATAGCGCACTACTCACCCGGAAGGGTCTCAAGGCGCTTGGGGGAAGAGGTCCGCTACTGCTCGAACGGCCAGGTCTTGAGTTGTCTCCTGAAGGCGAGATGGTCCTGGGTCAGCCGAAGGTGGATGGGGAGGGAGTTCCATGTCTTGGCCGCCAGGTAGGAGAAGGATCTGCCTCCGGCGGTGGCTCTTTGATGCGTGGTACGGCGGTGAAGGCGAGGCTAGTGGACCGTAGCTGGCGGGTGGGCGTGTAGAAGGTCAGGCGGTCGTTGAGGTACTTGGGGCCCAGGTCGTGGAGAGATTTGTGTGCGTGGGTGAGGAGCCTGAACGTGATCCTCTTGTTGACAGGGAGCCAGTGCAGGTCCCTCAGGTGGCCGTAGATGTGGCTGCGTCGGGGGATGTCCAGGATGAGTCGAGCGGAGGCGTTCTGGAAGCGTTGGAGTTTTTTCTGTAGCTTGGCTGTGGTTCTGGCGTAGAGGGTGTTTCCGTAGTCCAGTCGGCTGGTGACGAGGGCCTGGGTGACCGTCTTCCTGGTTTCGGTCGAGATCCATTCGTAGATCTTGCGAAGCATGCGTAGGGTGTGGAAGCATGATGAGGAGACGGCGTTGACTTGTCTGGTCATCGAGAGGGAGGAGTCCAGGATAAAGCCTAGGTTGCGTGCGTGGTCTGTTGGCTTGGGAGCGGTGCCCAGGGCTGGGTGCCACCAGGAGTCGTCCCAGGCGGAGGGTGATGGTCCCAGGATGAGGATTTCCGTCTTGTCTGAGTTCAGTTTCAGGCGGCTGTTCTTCATCCACTTGGCGACATCTTTCATCCCTTCGTGCAGGCTGGTTCTGGCGGTGTCGGGGTATCTGGTGAGGGAGAGGATCAGCTGGGTGTGGTCAGCGTAGGAGATGATGTTGAGGTTGTGTTGGCGTGCGATGGCAACACGAGGTCTCATGTAGACGTTGAAGAGGGTGGGGCTGAGTGATGATCCTTGCGGAACGCCGCAGATGACTTTGATGGCCTCAGATCGAAACGGGGGGAGGCGAACTCTCTGTGTTCTACCGGCGAGGAACGAGATGATCCACTCCAGTGCCTTCTCTTGGATGCCAATGTTGCTGAGGCGTTGAACTAGGGTGCGGTGCAGACAGTGTCGAACGCTGCAGAGAGGTCCAGGAGGATGAGTGCCGCTGTTTTCCCGTTGTCGAGCAGGGCTCGGATGTCGTCGGTGGCTGCGATGAGGGCGGTCTCGGTGCTGTGGTTGGCTCTGAAACAGGACTGCGAGGGGTCGAGGGATCCGTTCATCTCGAGGAAGGCGGCAAGGTGTCTGTTGATGATCTTCTCGATGACTTTGGCAGGAAAAGGGAGGAGCGAGATGGGGCGGAAATTTTTGAGGTCGGTGGGGTCCACTGTTGGTTTCTTCAGTAGGGCGCTGAGCTCGGCATGCTTCCAGCTCTACGGGAAGGTGGCGGTGTTGATGGAGGTGTTGATGACGTCCCGGAGTTGGGGTGCGATGGTGGAGTGGGCCTTGTTGAAGACTTGGTGGGGGCAAGGCTCGGTCGGAGATCCGGAGTGGATGGTGTTCATCGTGCGGGCTGTGTCTTCGGTGGTCACCGTGGTCCAGGTGCGGAGGGTGGCGGTGGGGGGCGTTGGTTCGGCGGTTGGGTGCGTGGATGGTGCGCCAAAACTGTTGTGGATGTCGGCAATCTTGCGGTGGAAGAACGAGGCGAGAGAGTCGCAGAGATCTTGTGAGGGAGTGATGTGGTTGTTGCCGATGCTGGGGTTGGAGAACTCCTTGACGATGGTGAAGAGTTCCTTGCTGTCGTGGGCGTTGTTGTCAAGTCGTTCCTTCATTGATTTCTTCTTGGTGGTGCGGATGAGCTGATGGTGCTTGCGGGTGGCGTGTTTGAGGGCGGTCATGTTGTCAGTGGTCTGGTCGAGGAGCCAGGCTTTCTCGAGGGTGCGGCAGGTCTTCTTGGAGTCCTTGAGTTCGTCGTTGAACCAGGAGGCCTTCTTGCATCTGGGTCTGCTGGTATGGTTCTTCAGTGGTGCGAGGTCGTCAGCGCAGGCGGTCAGCCACTGCATGAAGTTGCGGCTGCTTCGTTTGGGTCCGTTGTGCTGGCGGGTGGGTTCTGGCTGAGGGAGGTGGTGTGCTGGTCGGCGGTGATCTTGCTCCAGCTTCTGTGAGGAGCCTGTTGCGGGTGGTCGTGGGTTGTGGTTCTTCTGAAGCGGAAGTGGACGCAGCTGTGGTCGGTGCAGCGGAGTTCGGTGGAGTGGCTAAAGGTGATGTGCTTGCTGGATGAGAAGACGGGATCAAGCGCGTGGCCGGCGTAGTGGGTGGGGGTGTTGACCAGTTGCTTGAGTCCGAGGTTGGCGCGGTTGTCCAGCAGGGCGGCGGTGTTGCGGTCCTTGTTGTTCTTCAGGTGGAAGTTGAGGTCCCCTAGGAGGATGTAGTCGGCGGAGGGGAGGGCGTTTGGGCTGATGAAGTCCGTGATGTCTTCGCTGAATTGTGTGCATGGTCCCAGGGGTCTGTAGATGAGGGTGCCTCTGAGGGTCATCTTTGGGTCGGTGTGAATCTGGAAGTGGAGTTGGCGTTGGAGTCGGTCATGATGCGGATGGTGTTCTTGTGGACGATGGCGATGCCTCCTCCGGTCTGGTTGACGCGGTCCCTCCTGATGATCTTGTACCCATCCGGGATGGCGATGGCGATGCCGGGGGCTGAGGAGACGTTCATCCAGGTTTCCGTGAGGAAGGCGATGTCTGGTGATGTTGTGTCGAGGAGGTTCCAGAGTTCCACGGCGTGTCTGTGGACGGAGCTGGTGTTGAGCAGGATGCACTTGGGGGGAGCGTGCGAGGATGCTGGAGGGAGCGGGGTTGGGGCCGCGGGGGGAGCAGCGGCAGGGAGCAGGGTGGGCCAGGGGACAACGATGGGCAGAGGGCAAAGGGACAGGGCACACACTAGAGAGCGGAAAAACGGCGGAAAGGTAGGCACAAGAAAAGGCAGGCACCGGGACAGTCAGGGACAACAAGCAGGCACAGGGACAGTCAGGGACAGCTTACAGTTAGCAAAGTTACAGGGCACACGAGAGAATCGGCGGCGGCAGCAGCGGGAGGAGAACCGGCACACTCGGGGTGGCCACGCGGCAGGAGGAGCAACCAGACTGACCAGGGCAGGTCAGGTAGGTCGCTAACATCATTTCGCCTGGTGGTTTCTCGCTATTGGCTATGCCCGCCCTCGCCGCGGCACCAAACTACTGGCGGAACTGGATTTACCACGGTGGACGGAAATTGGGCTATGTCTGCACATCGTAATGTGGCGGTCGGAGATTTGGGGCCGTGATTGGCAAAACTACACCCGCCAGGCCAGCGGAGGTCCACACCGGCCCGGCGGTGACGGACCGCCCGCCATCGTAATCGGCCCTAAAACCCAAGCCAGGGATGGGCCCATCTGCACCAGTCAGCACCAGGGCTGGGCCATCCCCCTTTGCTTCAGTGCTTGCAGCTCTGTTTATTACCAACTTTGCGTAAGACATTGTATCTGCTTCTTTTGCAATAACACTAAAAGACAGACTAGCATACCTTTCTGCATCCAAGATCTGGGAACTTATCGGAAACCTTGACATCCAAACAACTGGGGCGAGGTCCCGAACGATCTTAAAAACCTGCAGTAGAGATAATAAGATTTAGATTTTTGTGGTGTACTGTGTATCGTGGGACACCTGGCTGGAAGTCTAATTAACGGAACTTAGGTGAAAAGAAAAGGTCTAGGGTGCTGTTAGGTCTCTTTTTTTTCTTCTCTTTTTGATATTTTTTTGTGCTTTATTGTAAATTGCTCCTTCTCTGTACGGAATTGCTCTGTACTCGTATTAATCAAAATATGGAAATTGTAAGGGCGTCATGTGTGGGTGTACCAAGTGGGAAAGGGAAGCTTCGTATTATTTTTAATAAATTAATCCTGTTGTTACTATGGGAAGGCGGAAGGCCACCGAGGGACTAGCTAAAGGCAAATCCATAAAAATAAGAAAAAGTGCAGCTGAGAATTGCTCTATTGATGAAATAGATAACCTGATTGAAGAGGTGAGATCAACGAGCAGACACAAATGCAAATCAATTAGTAAGAGCAAAGCGAAAATATCCGCCTTTTATTCCAAGCGTCCCTCTGGATCACAAGTAGAGAGCTTAATATTGACAGGCCAGACAAAAGCAACGATTGAGCCCCTGCTTCATTTTCTAGATATCCCCTCGCCTCAACGCATGCTCCATAAACTGTGCGAAAACGACACCCGCCAGGAGCTGATGACCTGCACCCGTCCCCAGACCTGTCAAACAGAAACAAGAGAGGCAGAAACTCCCCTTCACCCATTGTCTGTTCAAATACGTATTCACCTTTGGCCTCTGCATTAGTCCCAGAAAAGAAAAATATTGTCCCTCCCACACTGATACCTAATCTGAATATACAGAAGCAACAACATGGTAATGCAGAAGGAAGGGACACCAAAACACTTATCCCGCTAAAAGGGCTAGCAGCACAGGCCAAAAGTGCGCAGACTGACAACATGCAACTGATAATAGAGCTTTTCTAGAAAATGGAAACTTTAACAAACGAGGTCGCCCATTTAAAAGTTACAAAAGGTAACCCAACTAGCCATTCTGGTATGGTTTCAAGAAGCAGCATCATATGCACCTTGTACATCCGGTAAACAGAGTCAGATTGACCTACGAGTTCCTTCAACTACTAGCCCAATACCACGAGACTCAAACAATGGTGACAAAAAACTTGAGGACACGAGTAATAAAAAACGTTTAGTGGGCCCAAGGTTAGGTCCTCTATGTAAAAACCTTGAGGACAGGTACGGATGGGAAAATATAATGAACTACAGTAATGGAAGAGTAAGACCAGAGAGTGGGAATGGATGGATAGGGGGAACGCAAAGAGACTGCACTCAGAAAAACATCCAACATAACACAAACTGGGAGGGACACGCAAACTGGGATGGTAGGGACAGGAAAAACCCAGCGTGGGAACAGGACCAGCATGCAACACAAAATGTGAGATACCCAACCATTAGCCATATAGAGAACAGGCAGAACTCATAGGAACATAGGTACTTCAAAAACAAATGGGCTAGCAATTGCTAATAACGAACATCCCCAAGCTTAGTCTCTCTTCATACAGGGAGGATGAAGAATCATTGAAAAACAAAGTAAGACATTGGATCCGACATAAGCACAACTGTTTACATGTAATACATTCAGATCTACTGGAGGTGGAGCGTTTAACTTGAAAGAATTCAGCCTTCACAAATGCTTAATACACTGCCTCTGAGATAAGCCTGTCTGCTCGTGCCAAGCTACCAAGTGGGTGAGCAGGGGTTATCTAGGAGTTTAATCCCCTTATCCTAACTTAGAAGTAAGGGTCCCTATTTGGACAAATGTGAATACCATTGCCAAGTATAGACCCCCAGTTCTAACAATTGTGAATGGCATGAGTACATTGAGCAACATGAAATCTGTCTGTTGCAAGAAATCTGGGGACTGGACACCCCTTCATAAGTTATGGTATGAAATATTTAGTGTTAGCGCCACTCCCTCATCAAGCGATAGACCGATAGTGGCCTTGTAATACGGGTCAATATCACCTTAATGGTTGAAACCTCTTGGCTCGAATTTCTTTCACAAGATATAATGGGGAGAAAGGTAACAGCACATGATAAAGCAGAAATCTATATAGTAAATATCTGCAATAGACCAGGCCCAACCAGCAAGGAATACCCAGTGATAGAGCTACTAGATAAATTCTTAAAAACAATCAACTCAAGAGCAATGGTAATAGTAGGGGGAGGTTTTAACTGTAAATTTGAAACGGTGGTGGGGCTGGAAACTATTTTTGAAGAAGAGAATATGGAAAATAACATTCCCTCTCCGGAGACTGGATCTACAGTGCCCTGTTCAATTGCAGCATCACAACTTATTCGACTGGTTTCTGGGCAGGGATTTAGGGCCTGCGATGGTAGGCTGCCCTCAGATAGACCGAGTGCCCACACAATTAAAAAGAGGATTCACTTAGAGCAGTATTAATTATATAATGGTGACTGGTAACTTCTGGCCTAATTTACATGATATAAAAAGTTGACACTCCAGACGAGAACGATCATTACCCGTTGTGCCTAACAATAGTAGGTTCCATCTTTGATCCTATAAATAGGAGTTATAACACCCGCAACCTAACCCCAACCCAACCTCTAATCAGCATTAATCGTAGAGCCTTGACATGGCCATTAATGGTAGGTAATGACGAACTTATGAGAAAGATATACAACACCTTCTCTGACCTAATCTCCCCTTATAACGAATTGCCCATCCTTGAGATTCCTATAGTGCAGGTTCACTACATCATGACAGAGCATTTAAAACAGATTCTGAGTAAAACCACTTGAAGAAATGAGATAGAGAACATAGTCACCTAGCCCTCAGCTAATCAGTGGTGCAATAGTGAATGCTTTAAAGCAAAAAGCAAGCTAATAGTGGTAGCGAACTCTAACGACGTTAAGACGCTATGAGACAAAAGGGCTAAGTACAAAAGACTACTTATACAAACAAAGAGAGTTTGGGATGAAAACGTCTGTACCAAACTGATTATTGCAGCCAAAACTAAGAACAAAGTGGGTTTCTGGAGATTGTTAGCCAGTGGTAAAAACACAGGAAAAAGTAGTATAGATCTTTTTCTGGATTCTAGCATAAGTCATTTCTCAAAGCTATACTCAGAGACTATCTCTGAACCAACAAATATTCAGCAAAATATATAATAAAACCCTCAGTAATCTCCAAAAGGGGACAAATGAATACCCCTTGTTTTAGTTTAGTAGAAACCTTGGCAGTGATTGATGCATTTAAGCCGGGAAAAGCACCAGGCCCGACAAAATTCCAGGCGACCTCCTGAAACATTACAAAACTGTATGGGGACCGTACGTAAATCTACTCAGTAATGCTGTGGTGGCAGGAGCCCCAATACCTAAAACTTGGAAAGGAGCGGAAATCATTCCCTGACAATTATAGGCCAATAAGTCTAAACAATACCCTCCAAAAGATTTATGCTAAGCAGATTTTATGAAAACAAAATGATTGGATTGAGGAAAATAACATTTTTATCTCAGTACCAGGGTGTGTTTAGAGCCACAACCAGCACAATTGATCAGGCCATCAGGCTTTTTTGTATAGGTTGGAAATATACTATTTTAAAAAAGGCCACCTGACCATAGCTTTTATAGACCTGAAGTCCGCTTTTGACCTTATCCCCAGAGACTTGCTCTGGAGTTCCCTAAAAAACCAAGGTGTACCCAAAGATCCTCTTGTTCAGATAATGAGACTGCAGGAAGACAACTATACAAAAGTCAGATGGGGACCCAGGGAAGAACTTACTGAGGCCATTCCTATGAGGAGAGGTGTAAGGCAGGCCTGTGTCCTGGCACCCACCCTGTTCTCACTATTTGTTATTGACACACCAAAGCATCTTTTGGAGTGCAGACATGATTCTCCAAAGCTCCGAGGGGTGCCAGTGCCGGCTCTTTTATTTGCTGACGACACTATTTTATTATCACAAACTTCAAAGGGACTTAAAAATCTTTTAGATTCATTTAGTGAATGTTGCGATGCAAAGGGGCTTGAAATAAAATCTAGCAAAACAAAATATATGGAAGTAAAGCTGCATAAATCTTTTCGGAAGAACATCACTGTTCAAAAAAAGAAACTAGAATATGCACAGGATTTTAACTATTTAGGTATCACACCAGACACTAAAATGACTTGGTATCCGGACTTACAAAAAAGCAAGACCATCCTGCTTCAAACATTTTTGCCAATACTATAAAAACACCAGAACAGCATAAATAAGGCAGTGTCTTCCACTCTTGAAGTTTATAAATATAGGGCACAATCCCCAACCTTTTATGGAGCAGAACTTTGGGGGCTACTTGCAGGAACACGTTTGCGGGGTAAGAAAACTAATTTATTAGGTTGCTACTACATCTACCAATACTCACACCCATGATCCCTATTACCATAGATTGGAACTTAAAGCATACATATCATCATGCAATATTGAGACCGCTGTTGTATTGGGTGCGTTTGTGGCCACCACAGAAATAACAAGCTACAAAGAAGGATTAGAAGAGATTTTAAGGCTTGATCAGGGTGCAAACTTTCAGGGGGTCAAACATGTGCGAACATGTTTTTACAAACTTCAAAATTGGACTAAACCACTACTGGGAAGTGCGCCTCTCATTGACATCATTACCTTCAAAAAAATACTGGAAAAATTTATTTTGGTCAGACATGAAAAATAGCATTTCCGACAGTTCAGATATTGGTAGGATAACAGCTCAGTTTCTTCTCATGAAACCACTCCCTTTGTTTGAACAATATCTGGACGAAGTCCGACCACACTTGGCAAAATCCCTGTATATGAAGTTCCGTTAAGGCATTCTGCAAATTCCTGCAAACACAGGTAAATGGGCACGGAAAAATAAGGAAGGTAACAATGTCTAATGTTTCTGCTAACCTAATGCAGCAGAAAATTATTCTTATATACTATTTTTCTCTCCACTATATGTTATCCCAAGGCGAAAATGGACTATACCTATCTATCAGAACTTGGGCATTAGGTCTTGCTCAGAAGCGATGAGAATTTTAAAAACAGATACCTCACATACACTTGTTTTTAGTGTTAACAAATATGTATTTGCTGTTAATTTACTAAGGATAGAAAAAAGAATGACAATTTAAACAGTATAACCTATATGTGCTTTTTTAAGTACTCATATACATTTTCTGCACTTGTACTTTATTCCTTGCCCAGTATCTACAAAGAACAATTTAGACACATTTATGCACTTTTGCAAATGTAATGTGCTGTTTTAAAGTTCTAATATGCACTTTCAATCAATCAATCAATCAATCAGGAGTTTGTTAAAGTGCGACTACTCACCCGTAAGGGTCTCAAGGCGCTAGGGGTGGGGGGTGGGGGACTGCAGGTTCCATTCCACAAGGAGGGGGTCTGTCGAAGAGCCAGGTTTTGAGGTTTCCTGCGAAGATGGGGAGCGATGTTGTCTGTCTGAGGTGGAGCGGAAGGGCGTTCCATGCTTTGGCCGCGAGGAAGGAGAAGGAGCGGCCTCCTGATCTGGTCTTTCTGGTGCGGGGGACCACGGCGTAGGAAAGCTGGGCTGATCGTAGGGTCCTTTGGGGTGCGTGGAATTTGATTCGGCTGTTCAGGTATGCTGGTCCGGTGCCGTGGAGGGCCTTGTGTGCGTGGGTGAGCATCTTAAAGGTGATTCTCGCCTCGACGGGGAGCCAGTGGAGTGTGCGCAGGTGCTGGGAGAAGTGGCAGTGTTTTGGCAGGTTGAGGACCAGTCTTGCGGCGGAGTTCTGGATGTTCTGTAGCTTGCGGATGAGGTTTTTGTTTATTCCGGCGTAGAGTGCGTTGCCATAGTCGAGTCTGCTGGTGACCAGGGCGTGAGTGACTGTCTTTTGGTGTTCGAGGGGGATCCATTTGAAGGTCTTATGAAGGAGGCGGAGAGTGTGGAAGCAGGAAGATGAGACAGAGTTGATCTGGCGGTCCATTTTGAGCTCGGAGTCCAGGATGATTCCCAGGTTGCGTGCACTTTATTCTCAGACCAGAATCTAAATAGAAAATTCACATCTTAATACATATTTCTGTACTATCTGCACCTTATTAATTTATTGCCTGGAATTTACATTTCCTGTGTTTTAAGTGTACTGAATAGCAAGTTTAGCATCCTACTGTATTTTATTGACATATTGAGTAAGCGGTTTTATTGTAAAGGCTAATTTAAACAATTACAACTGCCAGGGATGTTCCAAGGACATGATTACTGTAACTGTGTTTGACTACTATATATGAAATATTTTATCTTGTATCTTTTATGTTTTTTTAAAAATTGAATAAAGGTTAATGACTAAGCTAGTGTGTGCGAAACACGTGTTGGCTATTTTTGCTGTAATAACTGACTCATCAAATGAATGGCTGTATTGCTGTAGTAATTGATTCATCAAATGAATTTAAAAAAAACTCTTTTCAACATGTTTCTGCCTTATTCTCACAGCCAAACTTGGTCCTGACCATTCTTCAGGAAAAAAACTATCACTGCTGGTGTCAGTCTATGAGTGTGTGATCAATTATTGCATACACGTATCATGTCATGCGACAGGGTTGCTACTTGCCTGTCTGGAATCTGGTACTACAAACAAATACATCGTACCTGTAGAAAAAGACAAAGAAGCTTAAATACTGTCACAGCGTGGTAATTAAATGGGTGCACAGCAGTGCAAGTTTGGACGCTAAAATAGGGAAGAAACATATTGGCTAAAGGTCATAGGACCCTTGCACTCCTTGATTGCCCCTCCCCATAATTATTATTACTATTATTTTTACTGTGCTCATCCACCCCATGAATAAAGGGAAACCTGGGCATAGAAGAGGCTATAGATTAATCCCTGGTCATCAAAAAATATATATATTTATTCATAGAGCTCCATAGAATACGGTGGAGCCCATCCTTGTCCTTAGGAGCCAGGATGAACCTAATGTTGAAGCATGTCACTACTAGAGTGAGTGAGGGTTGTATAAAAAGAAGAGTGATTCTCCCTTGTAGTTTGAGTCACCGGATACAGCAGTTTTACTGTGTACCTTTCTGCATGGGCAAATGGATACCTTATCTGTTTAGAAGTTCACATTCCAGGAAAATCTATCACAGTCTTTCTTAGCTTCTAGAAGGTTTTCCTTTCCTTCTGGGTGGGTTGTTCCCTCGCCCAGGGCCAACAAACCTTTTTTGTTTATATACCCTCTGTGTACTCCAGAATCCTCTCCAAGACATCCATTCTCAAATTAATATATGACAGATCTGTGCACACCTATTTTACCCCCGCGGACAGTTCTGAAATTGTGATATTGAATTTAGCTAATTTTGATAGGCCAATGGTGGTGAATTCTTTCATGACTGAATGCATGTTGTTCTCTGACATGGTGGGTGTGCCCAGATGGGGATAATTCCTTACCCTGTGAGTACCGAAGTAAATAAATGCTGAACAAGCTGTGGGGTCAACATGTGAATGAAAACCATTTCTGCTAATCCCTTGCCGAACATACAGTAGTGCCCTGTTTAATTTCATAAATTTCAGATTGTCTGACTCCAAATATATAGTTATTCGCTGTAGTGTCACGGGGCATCTGTCACCTGAAGACTAACCTGTAGAGGGATATTGCAATAGGGGGGTCACTAACAAGGCCTGCCGTATGAATATGCATGGCTGACAGTCTTCCTCAGCTATTTTTCAACCATGGTTTATTACCTTCATGGTTAATCAATAAAAGATTACAACTGAAGGGTTGGGTTGCAATTAATGTATGTGCTTATATGAGATATCTTTGTCATGTGCATCAAGGATAGTGTTTTCCATGGTATATGGACAAAATATTGAGTTATAAATATCGACACAAATATCGAGTACATAATACAGAAATATTGTGTGTAGAAATATTGATGACAAAAATGTTGATTTTTTTAAGGTAAGAAATAAATAATAATCTAATTGTATATGTTTTACATTGTTTGTATAATTGTTGGTAATGTTTTAAATGTAGTTTGTAATTTTAAGTTATTTATATTTTTAATTTAATTTTAAAATAGTAATTTATAGTATAGCTGGTTTGTAGGGAAGTTAATTAAGCATAATTAGTTAATAACTATTTTTTAATTAATTAATATTGATTATCTATTTGTTAGTTATGTAAATTGTGTAACTATTATAATTTTTAAGTTATAGTTTAGGTGCTTGTTGGTCGATTTGTAGGGGTATCGGGTGGCAAGCTAACTAAGTCATAATTTATTTATGATTAATTTTTGATTTATTCATTTTTTAATTGAGAAATAAATATGTAAATTGTGTAGTTATTATATTTTTTAAGTTATGTTTTAGGTATGAGTTGTTGGGTTTGTGGGGCATATGTCGGGAATCTAATTTAGCAATCATTTATCATTATTTTAACCGATAATTAATTATGTAATTTCTGTAGTTAATATATTTTTAAGTTATATTTTAGCAGTGGTTTGTTGGGGTGCTAGGGGTAGGGTGCAAAGTTATTTATGTACTAATTAATTGACAATTTATTATTAATTTGTTAGTAAATATTTTGTATTACTTAATATATTACTTGTGTTATAATTTTTGATTTTTGATATATTTCAAATGTGAGCTACTAGGTATTTGGGAGTATAGTGTGGGAATTGAATGAAATAATTACTCAATAATAATTTTAATATTAATTATTTAAAAACATTATAATTATTTAAATTATTTGATTTTTATAATGTATATATTTAGGTTTATTTTAATAGTTTTTATAGTTTTATTAAATTAATACTTGGATTAAACTATGGCATGTACTTGAAGTGAAGTACTTTCCTATTTTTGTACAGACTGGAGTGGTAATAGTAAATTTTGCCCCTGCATAGTCAAACGATTTCCCTACTGTTGCATCGACTGGAGTGGAAATCATAAATTGTACCCCTCTTGAGTCCAGCACTTTCCCTACTGTTGTATCAACTGGAGTGGCAATAGTACATTTTGCTCCTCCTGAGTCCAGTGCCTTCTCTACTGTTGCATAGACTTGAGTGTTAATAGTAAATGTTATCCCTCCTGAACTAACGCTTTTCCTACTGTTGCAACAACTGGACTGGCAACAGTGTATTTTACCCCTCCTGAGTCCAACACTTTTCTTACTGTTGCACTGACTGGAGTGGGAATAGTAAATGTTACGTTTCCAGAGTCCAATGCTTTCCCTACTGTTGCACAGATTGAAATAGGAATGGTACATTCTGCCCATCTTAAATCCAATGCTTTCCCTACTGTTGCACCAACTGGAGTCAGAATAGTATATTTATTATTCCTAGAATGTAATAGTTTTGTTACTATTGTTTAAAATTATGTTTTATCATTTTTTCGGGTATTTCAAAATATAACTTTAAAATATAGTAATTTTTGCAATTAATAATACATTTTTCGTAAGACAGTTTTGCATATTTTTTTATAATGAAATTAGTAATTTCTTTACATTTTCCAGTTTATTTGCTATTTTTTCATTTAGCGTATATATATATATGTGTGTGTGTGTGTGTGTGTGTATGTATATATATATATAACTCAGGACGTCGCAACCTTGTAGCATGTAGAAGGACGACAGCGAACCCAGGAATTTAAGGTGCAAAGTTTTATTTAGTGCAAAATGTTAAAATCCAGTGAAAAATAGATTTATAATAAAAATATAAAATAAATTTCAAATAGCTACTACAACCTACATGTAATTAAGAGTTTTTGCAAAAAACATTAAATACTATTGGATAACCTGTAATCAATGCATAGCACCTTTGATTTCAATGACTTGAATAAACATGATTGTTTCCCCATTACAAACATGTATAGAGGTCCTCCCCTGCATTCAATCCATTGGGATGCTTACTATCTAAGTTCAAAATGTAATAGGTTTCTAGTTTGCGGAGAGCCCCATCCCTGTCGCCGCCTCTCCTTAGGGGCATGACTGCGTCTATGGCATAATATTTCAATAGACTGGAGTTTTGTTTATGACAATCTTTAAAATGTCTGGCAACAGGATAACTTTCATCACAATGTATGATGGCTCTTAAATGTTGAAGTACTCTCTTATGGACCGGAAGCCTCGTACTACCAACATATCTGAGCCCACAAGGACATTCAAGAACATATATTGCAAACTCAGTTTTACAGGTTAAATATTTCGAAATGCAAATCTCTTTCTTGAAAAAAGGAGAGGTATAAGTTTTCTTATTCACCCCATTCTGACAGGCTTTGCAATTGGTACATTTAACAAACCCTTTCCGGCTATTCAACCAGTCTGTCTTAGCTAAGATCTCAGGGCTGCTACTAGTCAAACTATTCTGCATAGAGCCCGCTTTTTTAAAAGTAATGGTTGGAGCATTGACCGTTCCCATTTTTAACACCGGGAATATACATACATACATACATACATACATATATATATATATATATATATACTCGCAGCTTCTGCAAACGGCGTTTGGACCACAGAATAATATACCACCAAGCAGCAGGTAAGTGTTCCAGGAAGATTTATTATCTCTTCATACGGTTCACTTCGGCATGACGCGTTTTGGTTAACAAGTAACCTTGATCACATAGCGACAATGCAATACACTTCCACATTTAAATACTTATTTTTTTCAAACATTGCTCACCACGTGGTGCTAAACAGTGAAAACATACTTTTAAAGGCAAAGTGTCTGGATATTTGAGTATGCAGTTTTAAACTATGCATTTAACATTCATTGATATTGGTTTCATTTTTGCTTGCAGTACTCGCTAATTTCAGCATAAATGCATTGATGGCACTGTGCAACATATCGCAATAAATAACTATTAAATATGTGTAAAATAATACAATTCATATATTTCACGTCATTTTTAACTAAGAAGCTGGGCCGTTAAAAAAAAGATTCTTTCACTTTTTCTTAAATATTTACAGGCACCATCTCAACCTTATTGAAAGGAAACTCTAAAGATATTAAAATTCAGAGTTATAATTCAATGTCAGCTTGAATGCTTTTAAAACCCACTTGTGCAAAATTACGCATTGGTAGTGCAAACTCCAAAAGGTATACACAGTCAGCGTTAAAACCAATAACAGCATCAATGCTTTTAAAATCAATTAGTGCAAAATTACGCAATAATAGTGCAAATAATCTATGTGCAAATGTTGCAGAAATAGACTGCTCATATGGAAAAAACGATAACTATTGTTGTTTTTAGTTATTTATAGTCTACTCTCTATCACAAATATCTCATGACCATTTCTAGGTCATATGGTCTAGTGTCCGAGCCCGGACAACAAACCATCCTGGCTCATTTGATCTATTTTTATCTCTGCCAAATGTGCTTAGTGCTAAAATACATGAAAAAAAGTGAAGTTTAAAATCAGGAACGAGAGAAATTTTGCAGTTACATTTTATATTTTTTTGGAGGTATACTACAGGAATGTGTGAATGTCTTCCGTGTTATTCAGTCCATTAGGAGACTTGCTGTTAAGATTTAAAATATATTTTGTCTCCAACTGCCTTAACAGCTTTTCCCTATCCCCACCTCTTTTGGGCATCGGCACCGAGTCAATGACAAAGTAGGATAGACAATTAATGTCTTTTCCATGTGTCGTTTTAAAATGTCTCGCTACCGGATAGGTGGGATCACAATTTATAATCGCTCTAATGTGTTGTAAAATTCTCATGTGCACCGGGTTTTTGGTGCTTCCATCGTTTCTAAGTACACAGGTGCACATGAGTATGTAGACAGCAAATTCTGTGCGACAGTCATAGTTGCCTTGGATTTTTTGTTTTTGCTTGTTAAAGGGTGTGCTGTATTCAGTTGTATTTACGCCAAACTTGCACGCCCGACAGGTTGCGCACTTGAAAAATCCCTGTTTTACAGACAACCACATAGATGCAGGAGCCCCTGCTACTTGTGGTTTGGACACGTATGCGGCCATATTTTTGCATTTTCTAAAAGTTACCTGAGGTTCATCTGGTAGGCTTTCTTTTAAAATGCTATCAGTTAAAACAATTGGCCAATTTTGTTCACTATAGCTCTTATTTTGCGCTCCTGCCTGCTGAATGTGGTAATTCATCTTGGTGCCTCATCCTTCTTAATGATTTCATTTTCTACCTCACTGTGTATTGGCAGCAATTCAGATCTTGGTCTTTCACTGGCTTTGGCTGTAGCCCTACTTAGAATATCCTCTGTGTAGCCCCTGTTTCGCATTCTCTCTAAGCTTTCATTTTTACATTTTTCATACTCTTCAGGGGTACTACATATGCGCTTAAGTCGCAGTATTTCCCCGTGGGTATGCTGGAAATCAAATGTTTTGGATGTGCACTTGAGGCATGGAGAGTTGCATTGCCTGCAGTAGGTTTTTTATATGCAGTGGTAGCCAATTTGTTGTTTGCAACCTGTATCTGAACATCTAGAAATTCAATTGAACTAGTGCTGCATTGAGAAGTGAAATACAGGTTATAGTCATTGATGTCAGTTTTCTCAACAAATTCATTAGCGCTTTGACTATCCCCCCTCCAAATGATGAACACATCGTCTATAAAGCGCGGCCATAGACAGACTCTTTGTTCCACCTCAGCTTGGTGCTGCCTCATGAGGACCTGCTTCTCCCAGAGCCCCACGTGCAAGCACGCATAGCTCGGGGAAAAGCATGCCCCCATAGCAACTCCTCGCTTCTGTCTGAACAATTCCTTACCAAAGAAGAAATAATTATTATTGAGACACCATGCAATTAATGACATTAGCATCTTATTATGTAGTACATATTCAGCTGGTCGAGTATTTAAAAAATGTTCTACACCCAGCAGACCTTGTTCATGTTTGATGCCGGTGTATAATGACTCTATGTCAAGAGTCAATAACATTAAATCATCAGTCCAAGTTATATTCTCAATCCGTTTAAAAAAATCACCTGTGTCCTTTATGTATGACGGCATACTCTTGACCAGTTCTTGCAGAAAAAAGTCTATATACTGGCCCACTTGTTCCGTCATACTGTTATATATATATATATAAGGTACATACATGTGAGTGTTTGTTTAAATAGGTATATATTTATGTTATATATATTATTACAAAATAGTTAATGCACTGTATATTACTGTAGCATGCTAATATATTTATTATTTACTATTTTTACCTATATATATAAATATATATATATATATATATATATATATATATATATATATATATATATATATATATATATATATATATATATATTTTATCATTCTTTTACAAAATTACTGTGAAACGATATTTTTTGTCCAATATTTTTTACTTACCATGATATGTATAGGGAAATGATACTTTTGCAAATGACATTTTTGAGACGATATTTCTGTACCACGATATTTATGTCTTTGATATTGTGTCAGTGAACCATTTTCCATAGAGAACTTAGTAGTCAAGGTCCCATAGCCCTGTTTTTAATAACAGTTTTGATCTTATTGCATGGCCCATTGAGCAGCGTTGCCATGACTAATTTCTAAAGAAATCACAGGAGAAAGCCAGGCACCAATCCTCTCCTGAGAGGTGGCGGCTGGGTGCTGTCGGTCTGCTTGCTTCCCACGACTCTCTTGTTCAGTGCCTTGCTCCCAGCATCTGTATACAGCTGCTCCCCATGCTGCTATCTAGGTTGGAGGCACTGGTGGGCAACTGAAGAGGCATGTACGAGCACTACTAGTCCACCGCTAGAGGGATGGTTTTCTGAACATGTCTGCGATCACTTCAGCCAAGATTGCTGTGAGGTAGGTAAAACAGTGAAACAACAACCATAGCCTACAAATATTTTCAAAACCATTTCTAAATGGTTTTGAAAATATTTGTAGGCTATGGTTGTTGTTTCACTGTTTTATTTCCTCCCCAAGTATGCATACATGTTGTTGTTGTCTGTGATATGCCTGAAGCTTGAATGAATGGTTGAATGTTTGGTTAATACCCTCATGTCCCACGTGTTTTTGTAAATATTTTGTGTACCAAGAATCAAAAGCTGAGATAATTGTTGCAAACACTTTGGATAAAATACTATTAAGTAGTAATCCCCATTTCTGATTTATTATTCAGGTCTCTGGTGGTTATTAGTTTTTTGGAATCATGCATATCAGTATTGGCACCTCTGTCTTGTTGGTTAGTTAATTGGCTCAGCCTGACTGATTAGAGCCAGCCCCCTGTTGCTTTTTGTCATGAAGCATTAAGCAAAAACAACCATATTGACACTGGCCAAACTCCACCCCTTGTTGCATTCTGAATGACAACCATCTGTTGGTCACACAATATTCTACTGGAGGAAGTCAGGCCATGTCTGAAACTATCCATTTTGACCAATTGACTGGTTGGCGTGTCCAGCCTTAAGAAGGCTACTGTTTAGTATCTGAAACCTTTAGCTGTAAGTTGTGTTGTAGTGCAGAGTCTTAAGGCATATCACATTATTGTTACTTTGAAGCTATTGTGCATAAAGCAGTTGTAAGATGTGCTATATTTGTCACTTATGTTACATATTGCATTTTCAGCTGCATAGCATACTTTGTTTGGCAGCTTCATGTTGTATTTGTCATCTGGAAAATGTGCTGCATCAGCCAGCCCGAAATTGTGTTGTGTTTTCTAGCTGCAAGATGGGTTTCATTTGTCACCAGCAAAGCATGCTTCATTTTGCATCTGCAAAGTATGACGCATTCATCATCCTTGAGGGATGCTTTATAGTCCATCCACAAGGCATATAGTATTTTATTGGTACAGTGTATGTTGCATTTGACATTAAGACATTTTGTATTTTACAGCTGCAAGTCATGGGGCATTTTCCAGCTGAAAGGCATCTTGCATTAGTCATCTGTGAGACATTTTACCTTTTAGCTGCAAGGCTCTTTCGGGCATATTCACAAGTAAGTGGCGAAGCGGGGGTCACCTCCAAAATTGGTAACACTGCCCTCCGTAACTTTAGAAACGCGGAATTGTGCTGTATTTACAATAATACAGCTCACCCCTGAGTTTCTCTCTGTGCTGGCACTAAAATCAGCCGGATAGTGCCAATGCAGGCACCCTTGCACCACAGTGCAAGAGTGCCTGCATTGGGGGAATGATTGTTTATGTGCAGAAAGGGACACCTTCCTGCACATAAACATTCATTCATGGCCTATTGATGTTTTTATGTGGGCTGCACAATGCAGCATACATAGAAACTGCAATAAGGAGTAGGAATAAAGCATTTCTCCTCGTTTCACCATGTTAAGACCAGGCTTTCCCTGGTCTTAATTTTGGCGCAACCTCCTATTCATGCCACCTTGTGAATAGGGGGCAGCATCCAAATCAATTGGTTTTACTGCAAAATGCCCACAGTAACACCCATTGTCCACCCCTTTCATGCTAAGTGTAGTGTGAAAGGGGGTCTTATTCACAAAGCAATGTTAAACCACAATCGTCCCAGGAACATTGTTAAAAGTGATGTTCTTGTAGCGATAGGGGCTTGTAAATATGCCCCTGTGTTTTTACTCTGGAGGCTCATCACATATGCTGCAGTAAGGCAAGGCAGGGTTTTTAGCAGTGGGAAGAAGTGTTTTACTTGCTTTGTCCCTTGCCTCACACGCATGAGATACTGAAGACTAAACTGCCCTAAACTGTCTCCGCATCTTTGGGGGATGCTTTCCGTTTCACAGACCGCTTGTGGCATCCAGGTCCATTGCTGCGGCAATAAAGAATGATGTAAATTATTATATTAATTATTCAGCAAGCTCAGGACATTATTGCAGTAAACACACATGATGGATATCATGTTCCACTGTTCATTTATTATTTAATCGTTAACTGGTTGTTTGTTTTGTTTTCATATCCTAGTAAGTTGTGAATACAGAAGGCATCAGAAAAAAAATCCAGGCAGAACTACCAGAGCCCTCCATGGAGGCGCGCAGACCAAGCAGGCACTCCCTTTGGGGCCCGCCTTCAATGTTACATGATGGAAAGATAGACACAACCCTTATGTGTGGTCTGGGAAGTAAAGGAGAAGAAGTTGGGGGAAATAAAGATGTAAAATGAAAGCACTGAGAAAGAATTTTCCATATCTTTAAGCTACCAGATTGTTACTCTTTGGGGAGAGAGAACGTGGCATTCATGATTTGTTGAACAGGATTCTGTGGAGGGCCCACGGGCCACCTTTGGTATCTTGGTACAAACAGCAAGACCTTCCTCTGAGAAAATAATACGTGGAGGGGGTGCAGCGATACTAAACAATGACGAAGAAATAAGATAAATGCTATTTATCGATCAGTTTAATTAAAGTGAAAATATTGACTAGGATGAGACCCAAAACAAGAATAGCTAATGGAGGGATCGAGGGTAATTAAAAAAATGTGTTCTATCAGACACAGTTGGAACTGATCAATCATTGCAAGCCAATGGGTGAGGTTGGCCTACTACAGGCTCCCTGTGAGAAGGACCAGCAACGGTGTGATAGACGTAGGTTTTTGTAGAAAGACGTTATTTCTTCTCAATCAGAGATCGAGTCTTGCAATTTACAGTCAAAGCCATGAGAGGGACAAACTGCCAAGATATAGTCTGTAAAATTGCTTCATTTTTGAGTAGCCTTGGCATCTTGTTCAGGTCATCCAGAGGTGAACATTTGCTAAGGCCTTGCTTTTGGAAAAGCTTCTTCGACAACAGGCCATGAGTTAGCGCTCTGGAAAGCCACCACACAATTCCCAGTCATTTTCACAGTAAAATGTTTGCTTGCAGCTCGTGTCGGGTTTTCTCTGCAGCAACTCCAACTCCCTGAGTCTGTAGGTCTTTCTCCACTCCTCAGACACACCAATGAATTTGCACATGGGCTTGCTTATGAAACATTGAGATGTTACTAGGCCCCTTCACAGAGATTACACTTCTTCTGCCCCAGGACCAGATATGAGAGAGTATTTCTAAAAGGCAAGCAGACTCCCTCTAAAGCACTTTGAGCCACGTTCCCTGTGGATCAGCAAGAGGCTATTTTCTGTATCCCTTGGAGCAACTTTCCAGTCCCAAAGATTCAAGAGAAACTAGAGGCACAAATCTCTCCACGGTCTTCTGTAAGGTAGATGGAAATTATTCTGGAAGTTATTAGGAGTATCTTTTTTTTCTTTCACAGACACCTTCCTAAAAGTATAATTGCAGCAGTTTTTGTTAAAGGCAAGCATGACCTGAAAGAAGTTGCAACAACCTCTAAGCAATTCAAAATAAACTTCACAGAGTTTGCCCCCCCCCCGAATGCTTACAACATTGTTACACAGTACCTGTTTTAGAAAGAGCTTCACTGGAATAGCTGGCCCAGAGTCCTTTGTACTACACAAATGAAAAATTTCCTAGCTTACGAGACGGAAAGTTTCAATTCTATTAAGGACTAGGAGGCGAGGATTATTCATATCTTCGTCTACTTTATTATGCATAGCAGGTTTAAAGAACATCGTAAAAACACACCAAAAATACAGTAAAACACAATAGACTGCACATCCCATGAACACAGGGGAGTAGTCACTATGGTAATCACAGTCCCAAAACAGTCCACAATATATATTCTGATGACGTCCCTTCCTTTTCCTCTTCTTCATTGGAGGATGTTAAGCTGGTATTACTGTCTCATTCGAACTTTTGATCATTCCTTGTAATAAAGTAACAATTCCTTTATCTAGCTCTTGTATACCGAAACCATCACAATACGCCTGAGAACAGAATTAATGCAGAAAATAACATGGCAAAGCACCAAATTCAATGACATAGGCAGCATACAAATAACAACACAAGTAAATACTTTGATCAACAACAAAAACTTAAGGATTTACTTACTAATAATGACAAAACTTCCAGGGTGGGAAGATAATGAAATTAGTCTCACAGAGGGATAATCCTCGCCTCCTATTTCTTAATAGAATTGAAACTTTCCTTCTCGTAAGCGAGGAAATTTTTCATTCTATGGCAGGACGGAGGCGAGGATTATGCAAGTTCAAAGCTTACTTACGACTAGCGACGCCGCCTCAGAGAAAGGTTTAAAGTAAAACCTCTTGAAGGTAGAATCAGAAGACCAATCGGCTGCATTCATAATGTCTTCCAACCTACCACCCACCTGGGCAGCCTTAGATGCCATGGCCCCCCACGTGGAATGTCCACCAAACCTACTCACATCCACTCCTGCCTCAGACATAACCTATCGTACCCACCTGGCCATGGAAGGGGAAGAAACAGCTTTGAAAGGTTTCTGCAGGGCAATAAGCATCTGCCTCTCCCCAGGGGGCGGAGTTCCAAGGTCATTTCCTCGTAAGCCTTAATGCACCTCAGCACACATAATTTAGGATGATCCGGAAAAGAAGGATAGGATATCGACCTGGTATTGGTTTTTGTCCTCTGAACAATGGTTAATGTAACTCCTTCCGGAGAAAAACCCTAGCCCTAATGTCCAGAACTCTGACATCTGACACTTGTTTACATGAACTGAGACAGAGGAAAATGGCTAACTTAGCTGACAATTCCTTGCGGGAGAGATATTGATTATCTTGCCAACCCAACAACAGCCTCAGGACCTGGTTAACATCCTACACAGGGCAGAATATCTAGGCTCAGGGGGTTTGGACAACCGAATGCCACGCATCAGTTTACAAACCCAGGGGTGTTCCCCCGTTGGCCTGCCATCAATCTCACCGTGGTCCATGAAAATGGCTGAACGGAAAAAGTTAACCGTCCGATAAGCCATGCCCTCCTGGGACGATTCTGCCCAAAAATTTAAAATAGGGGTAACTTGTGCCCTCATGGAATCCACGTGTCTCTCCGGACACCAACAATTCCATCTTCGCCAAGCCGAGGGATACCTCTTGATTGTTCCTGATGCCCATGCCTGCTGGATGAGGTGTGCGCTGTGTGAAGAAAGTTGGTTGTCTTTCCAACGTCCTCTGAAATCTTACATGCCATGAGCTGCACATGGCCCTGCAGCACCAGAGGATGAAGGCCCCCTTGGGGATCCTTTGAAATTGAAGGGAAGGAGGGCAGTAGAATTGGGCAATCCGAAGACAACTCCAACAGTGTCGGGAACCAGGCCTGTGCCCTCCAGACCGGTGTGACCTACAAAATGGATGCTGCCTGACGACGAACCTGAGCTGCCACTCTGGGTATCATCATGAAAGGTGGAAACACATAATAATATTCAGTCGAACAGTCTTGAAGAAGAGCATCCCCCGCTATGGCCTCCGGATCTCCAGCTGACAAAGCGTGGAAGTTGATGGTTCAACCGCGAGGCAAAAAGATCCGGACTGCAAGGGCCCCATCTGGCCATCAAAGCCAGGAAGACTGCATGATCGAGTCTCCAGTCACTGAAATCTGAGAAATTTCTGGAGTTCCAATCTGCCACCATGTTCTGCAGACTGGGAAGGTACTCCGCCGTGACTGAGATCTGCTTCTGAAGACAATAATGCCAGAAATCCTTCACCAGGTTGGATAAGGCCAGTGATTGAGGACCGCCTAGGCGATTGATGAACTGCACCACCGAGATGTTGTCCATCCTCAAGAGGATGCAACAAGACATCCTGTTCTTGGTCAGGCACTTCACCACAAAGGATCCCGCCAGCAGCTTCAGATAGCTGATGTGTAACCAGAGTTTCTCCTCCAACCATCTGCCTCCCATTGAGATGTTTCCGCACCGGGCTCCCCAGCCCAATCTGCTGGCGTCCGACTCTATCACCAAATCAAAGGCCGACCAGAAAATAGCCCGACCGTTCCAGACCGACATGTGGTCGATCCACCCCTGAAGTTTGGTCCTGGCCTCCTCTGATAACGAGATGATCTATGAATAGGTCAGACCCCTCCGAGGATGCTGAGCATTCAATCTCTGAAGAGCCCTGTAATGCAACATGCCGTGAAATATGGCTTGGATGGACGAGGAGAGTTATCCGACTATTCTGGCGAGCGTGCGCAGCTAAATCTTGTCCCTCCGTAGAACCTGTGATAGCTCCTTCCATATCTTGTTCACCTTTGGTTCTGGTAAACTCCAGGACGCCGAGACCGAGTTTATGAGAAAACCCAGAAAGACCATCTGCTGTGCTGGAAGTAGTTCCGACTTCTGAGCGTTGATTACAAAACCCAGGTCTTGGAGTAACGCAATAGTCATGGTCACGTTGCGGATGAGATGTAACAGAGACTGATCCAAAATCAGGATATCATCCAGGTAAATAATAATTCTCACTCCCCTTTGACGGAAGATCTCCACCACTGGGCGCAACAGCTTCGTGAAGCACCATGGGGCAAATGAAAGGCGAAGGGCAGTGCACGAAATTCGAAAATCTGCCCCTTCCAAGCAAACTGGAGAAATCGCCTGTAAGGGGGAAAAATGGGAACCGTCACGTATGCATCCTTCAGGTCAATTCGTATCATCCAATTCCCTGGAAGGAGGATATCCCGAAGAAGAGTGTGTATTTCCCCTTTATTTTGAAGTGGCGGTAAACCAGCCACTCGTTGAACTCTCTTACATTGATAACCGGCCTGAAGCCTTTGTCTTTTTTCTCTACTAGGAAGAGGTTGCTGAGAAAACCATTTGGGTGAAGTACTGACCTGCAAACAGCTCCCTTCCGTAGAAGATCGGAAATCTCAGTCTCCATCAAACTCTCCTCCTCTGCTGAGAAATGTAAGAGTCTTGGGCACACCGATTGAACGGGGGTGCCGTAAAACTCTATGTGAAAGCCCCTTACTGTCTTCAATACCCAAGGGTCTGAAGTTATCCTTCCCAAATTGTGAGTAAAGAGAGAACCCCCCCCCCCCAGATCTTGAGGGGAAGAAAGGGTAATCCTTACCAGAGGGACATCCAGGGGCGTTCCCGCCTCCTCTGTTGTTCAGACCTTTCCCTCTTCCGGAACCTTTACTGGGGTAGAAGGTTCCCTGGCGCCCGTCGTTCCAGCCATTGTTCCTTCATTGCTGACCTCTATTGGAGGGCTTGCTGCTGAGAGCGGCCAGAGGAGCGACCCCTGCCTCTTCCGGCCCCGGCGAAAACACGTCCCTGAAAAATCGATTTTATAGAGGCCTGAGCCTTGTCTAGGGCCGAAAAAAGTGGTGACAAATTTGTTCAACTCTTTGACGAACGGTTCACCATAAAGTTTACCCTGAGCCACGGGTCCCGCTTCAGAAGTATCCCCCAATTTTTATAAGAAGGGATCTCTTCCTTTCTGCGTCAAGGGCACAATTTGCGTTGCCGAGAAGGCATATTACTCGCTGTGCCCAACCCGCGATTATGTCCGTAGACAAATGGTTTCAAGATTCTTTTGATCGCTCCGCCAGTTGAATGATCTGAGTCAAGGGCCCCACTACTTCAAGGAATTTATCCTGAAAATTTCTCCAGGATCTATCTATACCTTTTTTAGGGTCTCACATATATTTTGCGAAAAAAGTACAAGGTTTGTCAACAATCTCTGGAGTGTGCGCCACCTTCCCTTTGAGTGAAGGCCGGCAACATTCGCCCATCATCCTAGTTCTAACCTCCCTCTCCAGAGGCTGGCAAATCTTAGACGTCACATAGTCCGCCACTTTGGCATTAGGGAACCACTCGGACAACCTAGGATGGTAGATCTGCGTGGCTTCAACCATGTCGGAATGTCCCCCGTCCCCATCCTGGGACTCAGAGGACCGAGAACCCGGGTGCCAGGGATGACCAGAGTCGTTGTCCTCATCGGAGAAAAAATCACTCTCCTATACACCCTCCCCCTTACAGGGAAAGACCGCCATTGGAGGTCAGAATTTGGGGCGACAGCATCACCAGTTTCCCCGGGCTCCTCCTCCTCCTGGCACGGTGCGTGTTTAAGCATTTGTGCACTTTTAAAGAAAGATTCCCTCAGTCTGTCAAACCCTTCCAAGTGCCCCGCGTGATGCTTCATGGCCTTCCTACTCTCCCCCTGGGAGACAGTAGGACCCGCCGCCACCAAACTAGGGTCATTGAACACCCCCGGAATGCTCTTAGCTAACTGATCCACCCTCTACTGCAGGGGGGCCAGCGCCCTAGAGATGGCTTGCGAGAGGGCATGGTCCACTGCTGGAGGGAGACTAAGTGGTGGCCATTCTATTTCTGCCTCCTGTGTGGAGGAGTAAAAATGGTGTTCGGAAGAAGACATATTAATGAGGGTGAGAGCACAAGAATCGCCTATGAAATCCACCAGGCAGCCCCCTCTCCGGTGCACCTTGAAACTGACAAGAAACTAACACAGACACCACCATGTGACGCTGCAATAGCGTGTAATGGGGGCTAGAAATCACCCAAAGCAGAGTCAAGGAGAGGGTTGGTTGAGACGGGGCGGGAAATCAGCTCAGCCCCCGCGTTCCCAATCGTACTTCAAAGCCTGCGTTAGCGCTGTCACCAAGCTAGCACATGCGGCAATGATGTGCCTCACGGGATCCCCTCAGCGTACGTAGATTCGAGGTCCATGAAAAACGGGAAGGAGAGCGCTCGGGCAACAGTCTACTGCGCTAAACAAACCAAGCAAGAACACAAGTTATTGCAATAAGCGCGTCTGAAACCGCTACGCATACACCATAAACACGTCAGATAAGCGAGGAAAAAAAGAATGGCACTTACTCATCTCCAGCTCCCATTAAACTCTGCCCAAGACAAGTCCACTCCCGCTTTCAAAGCATCAAAGAAAAAGGAACAGGACTTAAGGCCTCATCTGCACCAACCCATGCTAAGAAGGGCTCCTCTTCTGTCAAAAGGCATTGTGGCCCATTTCCAAAGGGAGATGTTGTCTGGGTTGTGGAAAGGCTTCCTGTAGTGCATAGGACTACTAGCCTTCGAAGGTGGTACTTGGACACAGTGCTCTAAGGAAATGAGAGAAGGAGTGGGATAATTATCTGCAAATCAAAGGGGATGCCGCAAATATAAACATGATAAGCTCTTGCTAACACTGACAATACGGCAACATGATAACTTTTAAAATATAACTGAGCAAAGCAGGTAATCAAAATTCAATCTTTTCTTATATTTTATCGTTTATATGATTGTATCTAAATGCTGCAAATTGGAAGAAAGTAGAATTTTTGTTGATGGAAAAATACAGTTAGGCCACAATGTTGCATAAAAGATGTGGATTTTTATGTGGATTTTTCACAATTCACATGTAAAATACGTCTTCTTTTAAGCTTACCTTTTACACTTTTAGGGAGCTGTACTGAAACTGCTAATCAGTGCTAAAGTGTTTATACTGTCTCCTCATCATGGTAACTAAGATTGGCATACACCTAATTGGCACATTTAATTTACTTGTACATCCCTATTAAATGGTACTACATGTACCTCAGTGCCTGTAAGTTAAATGCTACTATTGGACCTGCAGCACTCATTGTGCCGCCAAGTGAAGTAGCCTTTATAAAAAATGTCTCTGCCTTGCCACTGCAGCCTGTAGTTCAGTTTTAAACCCCCATTTTGACCTGTCAAAATATACATTTTGCAAAGCCTAAACTTTTTTTTATACTATGTCTACCCTAAGGTAGGCCCTAAAGGCTCATGGAGCAGAGTGCATTGTATTTAAACAGTAGGACATTTGTAGTTAAGTTGACATCTCCTGGCAGTGAAAAACTTCTAAAGTTTCAGGAACTACTCCTACCAGCATGCTGATGGGTGATATCTATAGCCATGCCCACTGAGGGAGGAGAAATTCGAAAAAAAAGAAATTCGAATTAGAAGGTGAAAACAGCATTCATTGTGTGTAGTCCCAAGAAGAAGAGGCGTTGATGGCCTCAAAACGCGTCGGATGAACTTGTTTAATTACAAAGGAGAAAGGCCATGAGAGCTGCATCAAGGCCAAGCAGGCCGGATGGCGAAACAGTGTGGGGTGACTTATTGAAACTCAAGGGCTATTTGCTTAAACACATTACATACACTGCTGTCCTTGGCCGTGTGGAAGAGCACCATTCTCCGCATGCAGACGGAAGCAGAGCATGCGGGGAAGCTGCGCCGAGGCACGGATTCTTGGCTTTGCAGGACACTGTTTATTTGAATGAGAGCTCTATATCCTTATTCTCCTGCCTACTTAAGGTTTTAATGTTGATTAGCCACATGGCTGCTGGGCGTTTTCCCCCCTGTGCTGGAAAATGCCATTTTAGAGGCACCATGACGAGCTCAGCTCGTCATCAGCACACAACACCTTTGGGTGATGACGAGCTGAGCTCGTCATCAGCATCGAAAGGGTTAAATAGTACACGAAGTGATGCACCTACTTAAGGGCTAAAACAAACTTCTTTCACCTTCAGGAACTACACCTACCAGCATGCTGATGGGTGATATCTACAGCCACGCCCACTGAGGGAGGAGAAATTCGAACAAAAAGAAATTCGAATGAGAAAGTGAAGGTGAAAACGGCATTCTTTGTGTGTAGTCCCAAGAAGAAGAGGCGTTGATGGCCTCGAAACGCGTCGGATGAACTTGATTAATTACAAAGGAGAAAGGCCATGAGAGCTGCATCGAGGCCAAGCAGGCCGGATGGCGAAACAGTGTGGGGGGACTTCTTGAAGCTCAAGGGCTCTTTGCTTAAACACATTACATACACTGCTGTCCTTGGCAGTGGGGAAGAGCACCATTCTCCGCATACAGAAGGAAGCAGAGCATGCGGGGAAGCTGCGCCGAGGCACAGATTCTTGGCTTTGCAGGACACCTTTTATTTGAACGGCAGCTCTATATCCTTATTTTCCTGCCTACTTAAGGTTTTAATTTTGATTAAATAGTACACAAAGTTATGCACCTACTTAAGGACTAAAACAAACTTCTTTCACCTTCAGGAACTGCACCTACCAGCATGTTGATGGGTGATATCTACAGCCACGCCCACTGAGGGAGGAGAAATTCGAACAAAAAGAAATTCGAATTAGAAGGTGAAAACGGCATTCTTTGTGTGTAGTCCCAAGAAGAAGAGGCGTTGATGGCCTCGAAACGCGTCGGATGAACTTGATTAATTACAAAGGAGAAAGGCCATGAGAGCTGCATCGAGGTCAAGCAGGCTGGATGGCGAAACAGTGTGGGGTGACTACTTGAAGCTCAAGGGCTATTTGCTTAAACACATTACATACACGGCTGTCCTTGGCCGTGGGGAAGAGCACCATTCTCCGCATGCAGACAGAAGCTGAGCATGTGGGAAAGCTGCGCCGAGGCACAGATTCTTGGCTTTGCAGGACACTGTTTATTTGAACGGCAGCTCCCTATCCTTATTCTCCTGCCTACTTAATTAAGGTTTTAATGTTCATTAAATAGTACACGAAGTTATGCACCTACTTAAGGACTAAAACAAACTTCTTTCACCTTCAGGAACTACACCTACCAGCATGCTGATGGGTGATATCTACAGCCACGCCCACTGAGGGAGAAGAAATTCGAACAAAAAGAAATTCGAATTAGAAGGTGAAAATGGCATTCTTTGTGTGTAGTCCCTAAAAGAAGAGGCGTTGATGGCCTTGAAATGCATCGGATGAACTTGATTAATTACAAAGGAGAAAGGCCATGAGAGCTGCATCGAGGCCAAGCAGATGGCGGATGGCGAAACAGTGTGGGGTGACTTCTTGAAGCTCAAGGGCCATTTGCTTAAATATATATATATATATATATATATATATATATATATATATATATATATATATATATATATATATATATATATATATATATATATATATATATATACATGTATGTATGTTTAAGCAAATAGCCCTTGAGCTATTAGTTCAAGTTCAAATGATCTTTATTCGGGATTTAGTACATCCATAAAAGTACATACAGAATGAAATACATTTAAAACACATTAAAAACATGTATAAAAATTAAAAACAGAATTTTCCAGTTGGGTTTAAGCAGCATATATGGCATAAGGTGCGAAATACATAGTAGAAAGTGCGAAATACATAATAAAGAGAGAAACATTGATCTATTAATATATTTAGTCACAGGATTCAATTTATACACTCCTGAAATGATCGTACATATCCAGACACATATATAATTAAATCTGTAATCAAATTATAACAGAATAATAAAGTGCAGAGTGCGTTAAATAGCACAGTACTGTTGTCCGTTATGCGTGTTCCATACTTGCCCTCGATCTCACACAAACTTTTATAAAACAGCTTACAGTATACATGACTTCATCTGTGAGCAGCATTTGTAGAAATCTCAATGCCAGATTAAAATCCCTTAGGTTGTATTTGCGGAGAATCGGCATTAAATATTGGCGGGTGTACAATTTATAATGGCCACAGAAGAGAAAATAATGCAACAGACTTTGAGAGAAGCGGAGAAGTGTGGCTCAGGGGTTAGAGACGGCAGACCCGGAAGCTGAGATCAGCCCTGGACCAGGGTTCAATTCCCCGCCTCGACGGGGGTTAGGCTCAATAATTTCATGGACTCGATAATTCTCGCTCTGGTGCCTACTCGACTCACGGGTTCACACTCTGCGACTCTGGGCAATAGCTTGCTTAATCTCCACAACGGCCCCTCGCGGCGGGATGCCTGGCTTTCACCTTGTGGATACCCTGCCGGGGTTATCTCACAGGGGAATACCAGGACGGGTTCCCTAAGCAAGCGCATAGATGCCTGCAATGTGGGCAATTTGCGCTATATAAATACATGTACATTTACATTTACATTTACTTTGTTTTCCGCCTTCAGAGCAGGGACAATCCAACTCTTCTAGTTTTTTGTTATAGCCAAGGGGGAAGCTGAGTAAATTGACTATGCTTCCATCCCGGAACCTGAACAAAAGACTCCGATTCCATCTTCCTATTGGGATTGACAGGTATCTGCAAAACTTGTTTAAGTTATCGTTGCCTAGATCAGTAAGGGGCAAATATCTAATAACAACAGGTTTGGTAAATTCAGATCTCATTCGTTCCTCTTTATATGAGTCAAGCAATGCCCGTTTGACACTGTTCTTATGAGCGGGTACAATGGTATTAGGAGAGCTGAACAAAGAACCCTGTCCCACGCTCAGCAGGCTATTCTTGACAGCATTTAGCCAAGGTATGTGATGGGATCTTTCGCATAATAAGCAGTCAGATATTATACTGCGCGTTAAGGATGCCGCTGGATTTGACCATATTTTTATCCAGAAAAGCGCGGGCCTAGACCTGATAATATCAACAATGTATGGCAACCTCAGTTCATTGTGACAAATAAATGTAGGGGCACAAAGAACTCCCCCCAGCACCCTCCTACAAAATCTATTTTCCTCCAACTGGAGAGACGTGCTGTTACAATAACCCCACACTTCTGCTGAATATGTCCCAGTTGGTTGGCATTGGGTTCGATAAATATTGAGCAGGGGGGTAACGACATCAGCCAGTTTTGGTTGTCGGAGAGATAAAATTGAATTGATTGACTTACCAATTTTATTTCTTGCATAGGCAGCATGTGGCTGCCATGAGCCTGTGGTAGAAAATAATAATCCTAAATAAGGGAAAGTGCTAGTGCATTTTAAAATATTGTCGCCTTATTTAATTGAGGTAATATTGTACTTTTAAGGTCCACAGTTCATAATAAAAGATTTTTTAAAATTGGTATTTAAACCTAGGTCGGACATAAAGGCAACAAACCCAGTGATTAAAGTGCGTAAAGCATTCGGGGTGCGCCCCATTAATACTGCGTCATCCGCATAGAGTAGAGTAGTAATGGGGGAATCATTTATAATTGGTACATCCTTAGTGATCTTGCTCAAAGTGCTACTCAACCCGTTAATATATAGAATAAAAAGCAGTGGGGCGAGTACGCAGCCCTGTCTAACTCCTCTGCTAATAAAAACGTCATTGGATAATTCGCCATCATTATTAATTCGTACTCTCGCTTTTAAATCCCTATGTAAATAAGAAAGAAAATACACCAGTGAGTCATCCAAACCATAATCAAGCAAAAGTGACCACAACCTAGAACGATTAACAAAATCAAATGCGGAACTCAGATCCATGAAGCCTAAATAAAGTGGGGATTTTTTAACAATAGTGTATTTGGCCATAATCAAATTCAAATTAAGACATTGTTCTACAGTGCCTACATGGCTTCTAAATCCCAGTTGACTACAATGTAGAACGTTATTATCCTCAGCCCAATTCCTTATCCTTTTAAAGATTACCCTTCCAAGGACCTTTAGCGTGTTATCGATCAGTGAGATCGGACGGTAACAGGCAGGGTCCGACCTGTCACCTTTTTTGAATATCGGTACGATGACACTGTTCGACCAGGATTCGGGAACTGCGCTGACAGTCAAGTTATTAAATAAGTTGCATAATAAAGGGGCCCAAAAATTAATTTCGGATTTAATCTGGTCAATGGAAAGACCATCCGGGCCGGGAGCTTTATTACTGGCGCTATCGATTATAGCATCCTCGACCTCGAGTAATGAGAAGTTCAGTGGTTCAACAGTATTGGATAGAGGGACAGTATCTAGAGAAGTGGCTGATATAGCATACATTTTGGAAAAATGCTCTACCCACGCCTCACCAGTTATATTACAGTTGATTGGTTTGATGTTAGAACCAAAGGATCTTAGGGACTTAACTTCTCTCCAAAAACCTGTCATGTCCTTTAATGTGGCAGTACGCGTGAGAGATTACCAGTGGTTAATCACTAGGGCCTCAGATCTGATGCGTAGCGCAGTTTTATATTTTGATCTTAATTCTCTCACGAGTGGAGCATCCCTTGGATTAATTTTTAAGGCAGCCCTCAAGTCCCTATTGGCCCTAGAGCAGGAAGAGTCAAACCAGCGAGGACCATGATCTATATTATGCCTGGCTGGTTTAGAGGATTCTCTTTTAATAGCCCCACAGAGATTGCCAAAGGCAACAACCACATCGCCGCCAGGCCTCGTGTATGACAGACAGGTCTCTACTGTCTTAGGATGTTTTTTAATTACTCTGGCTAAAATATCTTTATTGTCCACTCCTTTCCATATTAGTCTTAATCTATCAGTAGATAATGCCAAGTTTTGTGCCCCAGTCTCTATTCTCGCTGCAACCTTTGTGATCTGTGGATTATGTAAGTATATTCTAAGCGGATAGTGGTCACTATATGCGGAACAGATGACTTTTGCTTTTAGAAATATATCACTTATTGTTGGGCAGATAAATATGTAATCTATCGTGGAGGCACATCCCTGATCTATATATGTAGGTGTTATTATATTATTTGCACTAGAACCTGCAATTTCCATTACATTTACTAGGTCACGGGAGGCTAGATGGTTTTTCAGCTCCTCACCGTTTTTGCATAGTGGGCTATTGCGATACATATGGGCATTAAAATCCCCTCCAATGCAGATGCCATCAAAGGGCCCATACTTCTGCCCCTCCATAATTTCATCAATAAAATTAAACAATAACATAAAATTGTCATTGGGACGGGTAACGAAATCATTATTATAAAAATTAATTATACATAGTTTCATCCTGTTAGTGTACTTCATAGCCATAAAACAATTACCCGGTGTAGGGATCGGTTTGGTTTGCACCCCGGGTTTTATTTTGGACCAGATAGATAGACCCCCACTGGGGCGACCCATGGGTGAGGGAGAAGCCTTTAAGTTGTAGCAACAAAAACCCTCCATTGTGGGTGTAGTTGTGCACCAAGTCTCTTGTAGCATCAATATGTCACAGTTATTATTAACCCAGTCTGACCATTCTTTAATTTTCAGTTTGGAGTTAAGACCCGCTATGCTCCAACTAACAAGAGATAGTTCGGAATCCTGGAGCAACAGTCTATGGTTGGGTGATATTTGTCTCGCAGCAGTCCGTGGCAAAGGTTGTGGGACTTCCTGGGATTCAGAAATTGGTGCCAGAGGTAATTCAACTGGGTTAGTCAAAGGTGGTCAGTCTTGCATATCCAAATCCGACAAAGGTGCAAATCTATTAAACATCTTGAATGGAAATGGAGCCGGCTGGAATTGCATAGGGGGTGGCTGAAAATGCATTGGTGGTGGTTGAAAATGCATTGGTGGTGGTTGAAATTGCATAAAGGGTGGCCGAGATTGCATTGAAGGTTGTCTGTAGAAATAGCTCAAAGGTAACATGGTTGCAACAGTAGAGATGGCAGAACAGTTGCTATTTCTGTTGAGAAGGTTTCTTACAGTACTAGGGTTCTTAAAATTGAGAACTATGCAATCGCCTTCCTTATCTTTGAGTAAGGGCCCAACCCACGATACCCTGCGAGCCGATAGAATCTCTCTTGAGATATCGTATCCAACACCTTTGTGCTTAGTCAGCCAGTCTATGCATTTGTTTCGCAGTTGCACCCATGATTCCCCCTGGTCCTCCCTCAACGGTGGTACTCCTGCAAGAACCAGGACAAAAGGACAGGCATCCGGTGGCAAATGTAAGGCAGGCCCTTGATGTTTAAAAGGCTTGCTTGTCCCTGGTTGCCCAATACCCTTATTGTTAGCAGTAGTTGATCTTGTTGCTGTTGTAGGTTGGGCAGGACCGTTATTGTGATTGGAAGCATTGTTGTTGGTAATAACGGGGAGGGGTAGTTTTTCTAGGTGCAGGTGTGGGGGTCGGTTTGGTAGGTAAATTGGATTTTGTCGGATTCTTCCCTCCATTGACGGATCGGGGTTGAATTGTGGGTGGTGCAATAGGCGGGGGTAATGTTCCAAGGTTACTCATGCCCCCACCCGATAAGGTGGAAGCTTCCTGTTTCTTTAGTGACAGAGTGTTGCTTACAGATTCCAGTTCTTTTAAGAGACGGTCGGCTCTGATTTGGTCCAAGATTGCAGACCCCTTTCTTTTTGTTTCTCCATTTTTGACCAGGTTATCTAATCTATCAAGTCTTTTAAAAACGTTATTAAACTGGTTGATCATTTGCTTCTCTAGTCAGTTAAAAATAGTGTCAACTATAGTTTCTATAAGGTTCCCATTTTGTTTCGAGAGATTATAGTTATCTCCCATTAGTGTTGTTTGGGTCCATATAGTATTAGAGGTTGTTAGTTGGTGGTTGTTTCCTTTTGTTGGCACTTTGCTTGGTGATGCCTCTTTTGCGTTTTTCCCCTCCCTGTTTATTACTAGTTTCCATGGTTCCCGAGGTAATGGCACCATCCTGGGAGGCTATTGTAATAGTGGAAACAGTTTCAGTTAACAGGGATACGGGGGGTGTTGATATCAGTACCGGTTTTGTAATGACAACAACTGGTGATAGTGGAATGCCAGGGCTATTTGACAGTGATATCGGCTGTGTAATATTGTTAGTACAACTCATGGACATTCTCCTTTCAGTATCAGCTATTTCGTTTGATACCAAGGTAAGTGCGTTTTCAAGTAGGGACTCGAATGTAGGGGGGGGAAAGGGAAATCATCCTGTGTAACAACTGTGTCAGCAGGCTCCATGCTAGTAGAAGAAAGTAGACTCACCACGGACAAGATGGCAATGTTAGAGGGGTGGCCCGCCCGACCACTGCTGACCACTGACGGCCACAGACGGCCCGCCCTCTGCCCGGGCTCCGCCCGGCGCCGTCTGCGCGCGTCCGCGACGTGGAGGAAGCTTCGTGATTTTATGCACCTCCTGGTGCGCGGGACAGGAAGTGGTGGTGTTCAGCCGCTAGGGACGCTGGGAACCGTAGTTCCTCCCCTCGGGTGCCGAGATGGTGAATGGCGCCGTCAGCGGGAGTTCACAGCGGTGTCAGCAGCCCAGCGCCCGGCAGCAGTCTCCAAAGGTGGGTGGGTTCCTGCCTTGCACTCGACAGGTTTCTCCAACAGTCCCCGCTCCACCGAGGGAGCTCCGTGATTTTATGCACCTCCTGGTGCGCGGGACAGGAAGTGGTGGTGTTCAGCCGCTAGGGACGCTGGGAACCGTAGTTCCTCCCCTCGGGTGCCGAGATGGTGAATGGCGCCGTCAGCGGGAGTTCACAGCGGTGTCAGCAGCCCAGCGCCCGGCAGCAGTCTCCAAAGGTGGGTGGGTTCCTGCCTTGCACTCGACAGGTTTCTCCAACAGTCCCCGCTCCACCGAGTGTGCTCCGTGATTTTATGCACCTCCTGGTGCGCGGGACAGGAAGTGGTGGTGTTCAGCCGCTAGGGACGCTGGGAACCGTAGTTCCTCCCCTCGGGTGCCGAGATGGTGAATGGCGCCATCAGCGGGAGTTCACAGCGGTGTCAGCAGCCCAGCGCCCGGCAGCAGTCTCCAAAGGTGGGTGGGTTCCTGCCTTGCACTCGACAGGTTTCTCCAACAGTCCCCCTTGAGCTATTATATATATATATCTACATATATTCTTAAAAGGGCCATTAATAAAACAAATGAAAGATCTAGAGAATTACTGCTTACCGATAAAGATGAGAAACCTACAAATGACAATTCTGCCCCGAGGTTGATTACCGCCTTTGGTAAACAATAAAGGAAGGTGCGGGCAATTGTTAAACGTCACTGGCCAATTGTGTTAACAGATGGGGTGTCGTCCACTCGATTACCATCGCAACCCACTGTCACGTACAGGAAGGGCATATCTATGCGCACACAGATTGAAAAAGCATGCCCAGAGTTGGCAGTCGCCAAAACTTGGCTACAGCCTAAGAATGGTTTTACTAAATGCTCTACTTGTAGAGCTTGTAAATTTGGGCAGAACACAACACACTATTTGTCACCATTAAGCCCAAATGAAATCGCCATTCAGGGCAATTTTACATGCAGGACTGAGTATGCTCTATACATCCTGACATGCACCTGCGGTTTGAGGTATGTGGGTAGTACTAAGCTGCAGGTGCATGTCAGGATCTTGCAGCATCTACGTGCTATAGTGAACAGCGACTCCTCATATCCAGTAGCTCGCCACTTCAAGCAAATACACAATAATGACTTAAATTGCTTGAGTTACTTTGTGGTAGCAGCTATCCCTAAAAAGCGTCGGGGAGGAGATCGTGAAAAATCCCTGAAACAACTGGAGACTAAATTAATTCTAGAGCTTGACATTAAGTTTCCGCATGGCCTTAATAATAACGAAGACCTGCACAATTATCTTTAAAATGGCGCTCAAATACCTCTAGTGAGGTTTCCTTACCTTTTTGAGAAATGTAGGGTTTTATTTTCATCAGTTCCTCTGTATATAAATAATCAGATCAGCAGCGACTTATGGTCAGTGTGATGCATTCAGGTATGGATTTTATTCAGTCCTTGATGTATACCATGTCCCTGGACTTTATTTCTTTGCCCAAACATTTTAAAAACAATGAGGGAAGAGTTAGGTAGAACACTTTTTAGTATCAGCACTTTATGAATATTGCGTATTTGCACATTTAAATACATTTTAAATATGGGTCTTATCTCTGGTAAATTCAGAGTAAGAGGTGTATTGTGGTGAGGTCCTTGTTGTAGATGTGAATGTAAGTGCATTTAAGCAGTGATGGTAAATCAGGTATGAAAGACCCTTTTTTCTGTATTGATATATCTACAAATAGATCTGGGCATGTGAAGAAGGGCGAGTGGTACCCGAAACACATCAGGAGGAAAAACAACAAAAAATAAATTACTTGCCTGAAGTTTGTGGTTCGTGGTTCCTTTGGTGTTCAAAGCAGCGTGCACAACGTTGGTGAGCAGACTGAGGTTCCATTTGGATTTGCGTATATATATATATATATATATATACATATATACACACACATATATATATACGCGGTGAAAGAACTAGAGACTCTTTGTTATTACCTAAACCCCTTGAGAGTGATACAACCTCAAATTCTAGCAGACTTATAACAACCTATAGCCAACAGCACCGCAAAATCAAATCCATTGTAAATAAACATTGGGCAGTCCTCAAAACAGATGCAGTGTCACGCGATTTAACTCCCGACAAGCCCACCATTACATTTAGGCGCGTGTGTAGTATGCGCAGCAAATTATCACGATCCAGCCCAGAACTACCTAGAATGGATCAGTGGTTCGGGAGAAAGGGCTTTCACAAATGTTCCTCCTGTCGAGCATGCAAGTTTGGACAAAATACCACTCACTATCGCACTCCGTTTACTGATACTGATTTCTGTATCCAAGGCAATTACAACTGCCGCACGGAGTTTGCGGTATATGTCCTAACTTGCACGTGCGGCCTACGTTATGTGGGCAGCACCGGTGCACAGGTGCATGTCAGGATACTGCAACACCTCAGAGCCATAGTCAACCACGATGGAGCATATCCAGTGGCGCGTCATTTTAACAGCAGACACAATAGGGATTTGTCATGTCTAACCTATTATGTCATTGACGCCGTGGCCCCCCTCAGACGAGGAGGTGACCGTGACAAATTATTGCGCCGGTTGGAAACACAATATATCATTAAACTCGACAGCAAACAACCAAACGGGTTGAATGCAACGGAGGACCTGCATAACTTCCTGTAGGAACATATATTTTGCACTGACACTCTGCATGATAATGTACATAGTGGACAGAACGTGAGCACAATAAATAGAATTGTATATAGCGTGTATATATATGAAATCCTGTATAACAGCACCTATTTTTAGGTATTCTGTAGTCCTGTCTCTTTAAAGGTCTGGCTGTTTTAGTTTTCAAGACAGCACAGTTTTTTAAACAAACACTTAAGAATTATTTTTTTTTGGTGATTTTCGTGACACTGGTTATTTATTCAAGCACTCTTACTTTTTTTAGATACACAACATTTTGATGTAAATAGTTCCTATATAATCATGATATTGGACACATGAATAATGTATAGATGTATATATACTTTGTCATATATAGGAAATTGGGACTATATTATGTTTATAATTGTATAGTACACCTAGGTGCTGTTTTGGTGTTTTAAGTCAATATGTTTGGTGGTTATGACAACATACTGTAGGGCACTGCTGTGATTTAAATGAATTGCTATATGTTGCTATAATACATTCTCTTATGAAGTTGTATATAATTCATACTGCATTCATGCACATTATTATTTTCTGGTTAACTCTAGAATAATGTTTTTTTTCGCACTCATGCGGTTATTCCTGAATCCGTAGATAAAATGATACGGTTTACACAAACAACCTGCATGAAACCAATACTGTAACTAATGCGACTAATAACACGCATTAATGCAGATTATGTTTTCCAGTCAACTTTCATAATGAAATATTTACGCATTCATGCGGTTATTTCAAACATCCAGTCAAAAAGTTACTGTATATAGAATTATTTGTACAGAATGACCTATGTAAATATGTTAATAGACACAAATGTCTTTACTCTGGATTGCAACATTGTCACATTAACATGGCGCTACAATGTACTGTGCCTTTAATCAAGGCCCTGTTGTTTTAAATGTCTAAACATGTGACTCACGTTTGGAGGTGGGACCCGGATGGGTGTGTCTTCACTGCAAAAGATATAAAAAAAAGTTTCCACCTTGTGCAATGTGGTGTGTGAACAAGACTACGTCAGTAGTCGAAACGTTGCATTTTGGAAGGCACAAGAACTAAATAAAACATCTTGCCTGGAAAGCGTGGGGTCTGTCTCTTCTCTCGCCGCTGTGCAGTGGAGGTTTGAAGATTTGTGCTGATATATATATATATATATATATATATAATATATATATATATATATATGGAGCTTCAAATGCAAAACCCACAGTTGATGGACAGAAAGCAGAACAATGTCATCCATTCACCCCAGTACAGAGATCTGGGCCTAAATCCAACGTTTTTTTGCTCTCCACACCACCCCAGTTCAGACATGGCCATATGCAAATCAGTCTTGACCCTGTGTCTCATGGGAACAGTGCAGCCGGAACTGCCAAGCCATGTTTTTCCAGGACCGGAATCAAGCATCCTAGGACCGGTTTCTGGCTATCAGCCGTCTTCGGCCAGGATAGCTTGACTCCAGATATGGAGCTTCGCCATCAACAGTTGCCTTCCAAAGAAAAAAACAAATGACGATGAGCGGACCCAAGGTTCCAGGTGCCAATCAAAGTGCTTTTGTTGTGCCCAGCAAATTCGCCATAACGGGTTTCACTTCCAAACGAACCTCAAAGAATGAGTGGGTGTATAAGTGTGTCAATGGATGATTTAGTAGGTGTGTGACTGACTGTATAAGTGTATAATTAAGCATATCTTTCTGAATGCATGAGTTAGTGACTAAACTGTGTAAATGTCTGTATCAGTCTGTCTATTGGTGTATTAGCGGCTGCATGAGTTGGTGAGTAGCTACATGACTGTCTTGGGTTATAGATTGCTTGTCTGAGTATCTATATGGGTGCCTGAGTGTCTTTGTAGGTGGGTAGGAGGTGTGTGACTCTATACATAGATATGTGAGTGGTTGATTCACTGAGTGTATGGGTTCAAGAGTGCATGTCGAAACAGCTGTTTGGGTTGTGAGTGTGTGTATGGGTGTGTTGGTGACTGAATGGATTTTTCAGTGGTGCATGTGTGAGTAACTACATATATTTTAAAGGAGTATATGTGAGTGTTGGAGTATATAAATGACTATGTATGAGAGTGAGTGATTGCAAGAGTAGCTGTATGGATAAGTGTGTGTGTCTATGAGTGATTGTTTAAGAGAGTAAGTATGTGTTGGTATCTGTATAAATAAGTCCAGTGGTATGTGTATGACTGTATAGGCAAGTAAAGGGGTGTGTGATACTTTCTTTGCATGACTGACCAGGTGTGTGAGTAACTCTGTGGGTGAGTGGCAGTGTGTGAGAGTCTATATGGGTGTCTGAGTGGATATATCAGTGGCTGTATTGATGAATGACTGTGTGTATGAGTGACTGTATGGGTTAGTGGGTGGATGTGTGTGTAGACATATAAATCACTGAGCAGTTATGTACTAACTGCTATTGGTCTGTCTATGGTTTCGATATTGGTGGTCTGGATTTTAGAGTGGGCGTATGAAAGGTTTTATTAGTGTGTGAGAAGGTGCATCAGATGATCACATGGATGATGTAATCAGTGATGGCATTTGAGATGTCATCAGTGATATCATCAGTAATGTCACTGAGCATGTCATGAGTGATGTGATATATATAATGTCATCAGCAGTGCATTGCGGGGGCGCGAGTTATAGTTAGCTCTACTAACTATAACAGCTGAATTTCATTGGTTTTGTACGTGTGAAATCTCCAACAAACTATAATGTCCCTGAAACCTATGGTTTTTTCAGTGAATTTCAAAGGTTTCTTAAATGCTAATTTCTAACTATAACGTCCCTGAAACCTATGTTTTTCTCAGTGAATTTCAAAGGTTTCTTAAATGCTAATTTCTAACTATAACGTCCCTGAAACTTATGTTTTTCTCAGTGAATTTCAAAGTCTTTTTTAAATGCTAATTTCTAACTATAACATAGCAGTCACATTTGGAGAGTGGTGGAGAAAGGTGAGCGTGGCCTCCAAAAACCTATGTTCTTTTTCTGGGTGAAGGACGCTTGCACTGCTGCCGGCTATACCTGTTCTAGGTGAAGGAAGCTTGCACTTCTGCCGGACCATACCTGTTGTAGGTGAAGGAAGCTTGCTCATCTGCTGCCAGGGTGCACCTGTTCTAGGTGAATGAAGCTTGCACTGTTGCAGCCAGGCTGTACCTGTTCTAGGTGAAGGAAGCTTCCACTGCTGCTGCTGGGCTGTACCCCTTCTAGGTGAAGGAAGCTTACTGCTGCCAGGCTGTTCCTGTTCTACATGAATGAAGCTTGCTCATCTGCTGCCACGCTATACCTGTTCTAGGTGAAAGAAGCTTGCACTGCTCCTGCCAGACTGTACCTGTTCTAGATGCAGGAAGCTTGCACTGCTACTGCTAGACTGTACCTATTATAGGTGAAGCAAGCTAGGATTGCACACTTGCCATATCAGGCCTGCACCCTTCCTGCACCAATGTGCAAACGCGCCCCCTGGCTCGTTGTAAGTTGGGGGATTAAGTCCCCTTGAATCCCAATGGTCCCTGGGGTCCAACTAGCCCACCAGGTACCCCCAGTAAGTGCCACAGAGCTGCGTTGCAGAGAGGTGTAAAAGGGGCGTGGCCTCGGACCACCTCTCTGCAACACAGACCTGTGGCGCTTACTGGAGGTACCCGGTGGGCTAGTTGGCATCCAAGGACCCTCAGGATTGAAGGGGAATTAATCCCCCAACTAAAAATGTGCCACAGGTGCATTTGGACAGTGGTTCAGGGAAGGGGTGGGGCCTGACGTGACAAGTGTGCAAACGCGCCCCATGGCACATTTTAAGTTGGGGTATTAATTCCCCTTCAATCCTGGGGGTCCCTGGAGGCCAACTAGCCCACCAGGTATCTCAAGTAAGCGCCACATAGCTGTGTTGCCACTCCCCTTTTTACACATCTCTGCAACACACCTCTGTGGAACTTATTGGAGGTACCTGGTGGGTTAGTTGGCCCCCAGAGACCTTCCGGGTTCAACAGGACTTAATCCCCCACCTTAAAATGCACCACAGGGCTCGTTTGCACACTTGTCATATCAGGCCCTTCCCCCTCCCTTCACCACTGAGCAAAGGCACCCCGTGGAGCATTTAAAGTTGGGGGATTAAGTACCTTTGAATCCTGAGGGTCCCTTGAGTCCAACTAGCCCACCAGGTACCTCCAGTAAGCACAACAGAGCTGTATTGCAGAGAGGTGTCAAAAAGGGTGTGGCCTCAGACCACCTCTCTGCAACACAGCCCTGTGTTAGAATACAGTGAAAACACGTACATACACTAGGGAACAATATGCCTTGGGGTACCCTTGTGATTGGCATAATCTCCTCTGTAAGGACCTAGTACATAATAGGGCAGGGGGATTAAAACTACATTCAAGTCAGAGTCAGTTTGCAGAGTGGTGGAGAAAGGGTCCAGGGCCACCGACCAGCGCAAAGGAATTCCGCTCGATTGGACTTAGAAGAGGTGCCAAGAGGGCTTCTTGGGCCCCAAAGTCCCTCAGGAGTAAATTGGACTGCATCCCCCATTCTGAACTCTGCCAGAAGGTGCCTTTACAGAGTGATGGAGGAAGGAGGGCATGTCCCTCTTAGACGTCTTAGCAATTCCACTGTGTGGGACTTACTTCAGGTAACAAGAGGGGTAGTTGCCACCAACGACAACCTTGGGGGGCAATTACCCCTCCTATTGCCACCAGTAAGTCCCTCACAGCAGGATTGCTAAGTTCTCATAGCAGGCCACACCCCCTTTGCCCACCACTCTGCAAATGCGCTCCCTGGCGCGCTCTTGCATGGGGATTGAAGTCCTTTAGGGGCCAACTAGTCTATGTCTTACCTCCAGTAAGCCCCACACAGTGTAATTGCTGAAAGGTGGACAAAGGCCACACCCCCTTTCCCCACCACTCTGCAAACGTGCCTCCTCGCGCATTCTAAGTTCGGCTATTAAGTCCCCTTAATTCCTGAGGGTCTCTGGGGGCCAACTAGCCCACCATGTACCTCCAGTAAGTGCCACACACCTGGATTGCTGAGAGTTGTCTGAGGCCACGACCCCTTTTTACACCAATCTGCAAACACGTCGAGATCCTCAGGACACAAGAGGATCACATATCCCCACCAGCAGTGCACCAAGAGGCGCATTTGCAGAGTTGTGTAAAAAGGGGCATGGCGTTTTTGACCACCTCTCTGAAAACCAGCGATGTGGCACTTACGGGAGGTACCTGGTGGACTAGTTGGCCCCCACGAACCATCAGTATTCGTGGGGACTTAAATTCCCCAACTTTGGACGCGTCTTTGCAGAGTGCTGCAGGGAGGGGGTGGGCCTCTGGTGAGTTGCCGATTTCTGTTTTCTTTTTTATATTTTTCTTTTTTTTATGGGAGGGGGCTGTGTGGCCCCCTGCCCTGAGCAACTTTTGGCCATGGGTCCCCCATCCACCGGGGCCTGCATCCTTGTTTTTTTCTTATTAACATTTTAGGAGGGGGGCTGCGTGGCCCTCCAGAGGCCCATTATTGCCCCGGGGACCCATCTCCCGGGGCCTGGCCAGCATTTTTTTTGTTTTTGTTTTTTGGGAGGGGGGGCCGCGTGAGCCCCCTTCTCAGGCCATTTATGGCCCCCGGGGACCCCATCCCCCGGGGCTGCTCCCGCTGGCTCCCCACCTCCTGCAGGAGTCGGCATTGCTTTTGCACAAGGGGAGCTGCAAACATGCAGCTCCCCTTGTGCAAAAGCAACCCTGCTTTGCTTGATTGAAGCAAGAGCAGGTTTATCTGCTCTCGCTTCAATCAAGCATATCAGAGTTTGCTACGGCAGGGCAGGAGCCGTGCTTCCACCCTGCCATAGCAAACGGCAATGTCCTGGGGGTGGGTACCCCAGGACATTGCAGGAGCCAGCCCTGGGGGTTGGCAGTCCCCAGGGCCATCAAGGGCTTCAGGAGGGGGCCACGCGGCCCCCTCCCTTAATTTTTAATGCTCGTGATAGGTGGTGGTCTCCTGGGTCAGGGGTCCATAACGGACCCTCGACTTTTAAAATGTACTGCCTGGGGGATTTGGCAGTCAGCCATATAATTTGGGATTACCCCCAGGACCTGGCCCACCCGGGGGCTTAACAATAACGAAGCTCAGGAGCCCGTGCTTTGTCTTTTTTTAATTTTCTTGTCAGGATTTGGGCACCCAGTGCGAATTCTGTGGTTTTTTAAAACAAAATGCTTTTTTTGGCCCTGGTGGTCCCTGTGCGACCCCCTCAGCAGGCCTAGGGGTGAGGGTGTTTCTACTCTGCCCCCTTTTCATGTTTTAAATTTTTTTTCCGCCTTTTTTCTTGTGACTCTGTTACTGAGTCACAAGATGGCTGCCAACACTTCCTGGTTTGGAGTGTTGGCGACAATCAGAAGTCAGCTTGTGCTCGGGAGGAGTTGCTCAGATATCAAAACTTTTCTTTTTCTACTTTCTCAGGCACTACTAAACAGATTTACACCATTTAAAAAAACGGGCGCTTTCTGAAAAAAAACCTACCTTATTGACAAATTTAATGTAATTCCCTTCAGCAGTCGGGCTGTAGCTTTGTCTAAAGTTCCTATGGTAATTAACATCGGGAAAACGCATTTTAGGACCCCCCATTTTTCTTGGCCTTCTCTTGATAAATCACCCAGAAACTTTCAAGACAGGAGCAGACCGGAGCACCACATTAGTTTTGAAAATTTTGCGAAGATTCGTCAAACGACGCCAAAGTTATTGACAAATCAAAAAACACTTTTCCTATGGAAACTAGGTTCTAACTATAACTACCTACTGGCTACCGCCAGCATATATATATATATACCACACATGCCTTTGCTTTGTAATTGCTTATGTGGAAAAAGGCACATTCGTGGTCAAAGTTTTTGTTGTGATGGTAGGTCGTTGTCAAAGTATTGGCGTAGTTATACCCGTGTTGTAATGGCATGCTTGGTATTAGTATGTTCTGTAACATCACATATTCCAGACTACAGCAGTTCATGGATCACCAAACTCGTAATAAGGCCTTTAGGGACCATTTCAAGTGGCGAGTAGTAGTCTAGCCTGAGATCATTTTGCCAAATATTGGACCTTTGTCTTCTCTACATTGATTTAAATTGTTACTACACACACAAACTCCAAATGTAGCTCATGGTCTGTGGCAATGCTGCATGTGTATGTGTGTGTCTGTGTGTGCATGGGTGTGTGTGTGTGTGAGGGTGGTTTGGTCATTCTCTAACCACAAGATAATCTAGGTATCATCAGCGTATGTGTTGGACCTGGCCCTTTTTGCAGGGTTATCCCCAAACTGATTGCCTTCTTCCTCCTATTTTTATTGACCTGTATTTGCTGGCTTTGGGACTCTGAGCACTTTGCCAGCACTAAAGTACATATGCTCTCTGTCTAAATTGTATCAGTGATTAGTATATCTAAGATTGGCATATTTGATTTACTGGCAAGTCCCTAGTAAAGTGCACTGTGTGAGCCCAGGGTCTGTAAATCAAATGCTACTAGTGGGTCTGCAGCACTGATTGTGCCATCCACACGAGTAGACCTTCAAATATGTCTCAGGACTGCCACAGCAGTGTCTGCAAGTGCTGGTTTAAACTGCAGTGTCGACCTGGTAAGTACACCCACTGGACAGGCCCAAACCTTCCCTTTTATTACATGTAAGACACCCCTGAGGTAGGCCAAAGGTAGCCCCAGTGGCTACCTTTGGCAGTGTAGTTAGGACATATTTTGCTGTATTTTACATATCCTGATAGTAAAATACAACTAATTTCGTTTTTTTGCTATTGCAAGGACTATCTCTCCCATAGATTATCATTGGAACTGCCTTGTAACATCTAACAAGTACAACTTTCAGTTGGGATGAAATAAAGTTTTGGTGCCATATTATCAAGAACGGCAATAACATTATGGCAACTTTAGCGGCAGGAAACTGCTGCTAAAGTGGCAATGAGGGGCTTGATAATATGCCCTAGAGAATTCCAATAGAAGTCCAGGTTCTGGTGTGAAGGATTCTTTTTATGAACATTTTCATGATCTACTCGCAGCGTGCATCATATACAGCGGTCCGCATATTATGTGCTGACTAAATTTCGTGCTATGGTTTTCCCTGACGAAGGGACTCTTCTGTCCCAAAATGCATCGGGCAGCACGCTAAACACAGTTGAAGAGTTGTATTACTATGTTCTTGGACTACCTAATATTGTCTATTGAGTTCTTTTCATCATTAAGAGTCATTAATGTTATGCATTTCTAAGTACAGTAATATTGTTCCTGTATCATGAATGTTATTATTTGACATGGACTGGTTATTTTTTGAACAAACTGAATACAATGTCAGTTCATATACTCGTTTAGCTTTGTTTATTTTGATTTAAAAATAAGGTTTCTGAAAAAACCCAGTGAATAGTGCATGGTACTAGCAGGTCTTCCTGCTATATTTATTGTCTCAATCACCTATACATCCGATTGGACAGTGGATGTAGTACCGCAGCACCAATCATTTAACACCCACAAGTTGACAACTGTGTGATTCATAAAGGAGTGCACCTTCAACCTTTCTATTTTGTACAAATGTTTTACACATTGCCTATGAGATAGGCCTGACCAATGGCGCCTGGTAACATTTGAAAGTGGTGGGGCATAAACGTTGGGCATCATTTTTGAATAGTGTGCTTTGTGAACAAGTTCAGTGGACAAATCTGGGGTCCAGGGAGAGTCCCTATCCCAAGAAAGGAATGAAAAAATGTTTGGCAAATTGTGAATTTTTAAGCAAATGAATGTAGAGATAAAACAAGGCTTATAATGCTGTGGGAACGTACAGTCTTGAAATATTAAACACATTAAAAACTGCCCCATATATTCCTGCATTAAAATGTTCAACAGTTAGTGTAATGTGTAAATTGTACAGCATGACAACTTTAGCCCTTCTAAATGTATGCTGGCCCAGTGTCTTGCACTGCATACAGCATTAATTCTGGAAAAATATGCTCTAACCAGACTTTGACGAGCACCCACAGCTGCTGGCTGCCACCAGTCATATAGAAATATGTGCAGAGAGGTCTTTAAGTGGGAAGAAAAAAGTGGGGGCTCTCTATAAAGAAACATGTCAAATACATTTCTGTGAATACCATAGTGTCCCATCTTCCCATAGTCCCATTTTGGTTTCTCTCTGAGAAGTAATTGTATCCAGATAAATGACACAACAACTGACATACACCTAATGCCTGTCAGTACATTTGGCTTTGTCAATGGGTGTTAGCTGTTTAAGATAAATGAGTAACAGCAATTTGTTATAAATAATTAACGTTGCAAATGTTTCAATTCTGAAACTGTGAGTCTTTGAATTAAATAGCATTGTGGCCTGTGGAAGGAGTTTGGCCTTCAGTTATGTGTGCTTTATGTTAGATATGTATCCTCTTTTTTTCTGCATATGTTGCCCATCATCACATCTTCAACCACCTATCTTTTCTCTTCAGCATCCCCTTTTCACTCTTCCCTGAATGCACTTCCTTGCATCTCTGTCACTTCACAACCTCCAAACATGCATTGCACTTCCTCAAATTGAAGCACTTAAATTTCTCATACTTTTGCTTTGCAAATATTTTGACATCTGTGTACCCCCTTCACACACATATCCACAGAATTTCAATTGCAAATGGAATACATAAACATTGTTGTGTGTGCTTCAGAACACAATCACAGGTGCACCACACAACAGAACTTAATGAAGAAGGACAGTTATAGAGTCAATATCCAGAAAAGATGTTCTTCGATTTTTTCTTTTAATCCATTTTCTTTTCCAGTATGTAAAACATAGAGTCAAATTTTTATGACTCTACACACAGTACAGCCGACACATTACGTCCTAGTGCAGGACTTCTTCAGGGCACTAGATGTTGGTAAAGTCAAATACATCCATAGGTTGATGAGTTATAGAATTCTTTACTAATAGGCTGTTCTCCATCTGGCAGCTACTTGTGTGGGCTTGCTAAGAGGCCTAAAACCTATCCTGAAGTACTTTGAGCCAACAGCTCGCCAGCTCATAGTTCAAGCCAAGATCATCTCTCGTCTGGACTATGCTAGCGTGCTGCTCCTAGGGGCGAACAAAGCTGAGATTTTGTGACTTCAACGAGTCCAGAATCTGGCATCAAGAACTTTGATTGGGCTCCCTCGCAGATTCTCTGCTAGATCAACAATTGGAAGACTACACTGGCTCCCGATTGCGTCGCGGATTAAATTTAAAGCCCTTATCATGGCTTTTAAAATCCTTAAAACCGGGAGACCGGTTCTACTATGCCCATTGCTGACCTGGTACAGGCCACCCCGGAGCCTGCGCTCTTTGGGACAATACTTGGTGGAGGTTCCACGTACCAAACTTTGTCGCATGGATGGTCGCTCCTTTCGGTTGTTAGCAGCCAAACTATGGAACACCTTGCCGGCCCACATCCGTGGTATTGAGAATCTGCTGGCTTTTCGTAAAGCCATCAAGACCATCTTGTTCTCACTGCCATAGGCTCCCGTATTTGCCTGACTGTCCTTGAGCGTGTGTTCTTTCCGATCTAGCAGCACCGGGACGCCTCTTTGCTGGGGCAGCTGTTGCGCTTTACCAAATCTCTAACATAACATAACATAACATATTATATCCAAAAATGGAGCCGTCTGTATCGAGACCATGAGCAAATGATGGCTAAAGGGCGCATCCCACAATAAGGATGTCAAGTACGCTCATATTATATTGCGATAATGCTCAGAGCAAATCTTGTAGTAGTTATTCTTCTAAATAGCACATGAAGGCCTAAAGGTAAGATCAGTCACTCCACTTGATTAGGGGTAAACTTGTACAATAACAGTCTCCACAAAACCTATGGTTCATCCGAGTAGATGAAGAGACCCATTGCAAATATCTCATAAGTTGAAAAGAATACCAAATTGGCAGGAAACCAAAAGCCAAGATAAGACTGTCGTGGACAATCGGAGTGCTGGGGAACGTTACAGCAACAGACACTGTAACGTCCCCCAGCACTCCGATTGTCCTTGCAAGCCAGCCCAGGGAACTCCAGAGGTGCAGGCAGAAACTAACCCTTTGGGGAGGCTCTGGCCTCTAAGCCCTGCCAGAGCTGTCTATATTTGACAGAAATGAAAGGAGCAGGTTGACCCTCCAAATAGGATGTCAGTAAGGGACAGTGAGACTGTCCCTCCCTTAAGAGCTTGAGGCTGATGGCCTCTGAGCAAAAGGAGGGGGATGACAGTGGGTTTCACAAAACCTACAGGGAAGATGGACTGCTTCATACTGAAGCCAGAAACCTCAAGGAGGGGTCCACGAAGAGGTTGGTGATACCCCAGACGTACAGAAAGTTCCTCCTGACTTTGGGTCATGATATCCCCATGACAGGACATTTGGGACAGACAAAGACATGGAACCAGTTTGTGAACCATTTCTACTGATCCCATATGTCTAAAAAGGTAAAGTGTTTTGCAGTTCCTGTGCCACCTGTCAGGCCAGTGGCAAGGTAGAGGACAAGACAAATGCTCCCCTAATGCCACTACCAGTGGTTGGGGTTCCTTTTGAAAGAGTCAGGATGGACATTGTTTGTCCTCTGGACTCACATACTGCATCATGGGAATAGTTATTTCTTAGTGGTAGTGGACAATGCCACTAGGTACCCTGAAGCAATCCCTCTTAGAAGCATTGATGCTCCTGCAGTGGTTAGAGCACTGCTTTGTGTGTTCACCAGAGTGGGTTTTCCGAAAGAGGTGGCGTCAGATAGGGGCACACACATTCTATCCAGATATCTGACTACTATGTGGGATGAGTGTAGTGTCAACTACAACTTCACCACTCCCTATAACGCACAAGCAAATGGTCTGGTTGAGAGATTCAACAAAATCCTGAAGGGCATGATAAATGGGTTGTCAGAGAAACTCAGGAAGAGATTGGAGGTTCTCCTCCCATGCCTATTGTTTGCCTACAGGGAGGTGCCACAGAAAGGGGTTAGTTTCAGTCTCTTTGAGTTGTTGCTTGGACACCTTGTGAGAGGGGCATTGTGCCTGCTGAGAGTCTCTTTAGAGAAGCCTCTTAAAGAAGCAAAGGACAATGTGCTTGACTATGTGCTAGGCCTGAGAGCTAGAATGGCAGAGAATGTGTACAAGGCAAGCAGGAGACTGGAGGCCAGTCAGGATCTTATCAAGCATTGATATGATCAGAAGGCTATCATGCCTAAGTATACTCCAGGACAAATTATGTGGGTGTTGGAGCCTGTGGCTCCCAGGGACCTCCATGACAGGTGGAGTGGGCCCTATCCAATCTTAGAAAAGAAGGGTGAGGTTACCTGTTTGGTTGACCTTTGGACCCCCAGGAACCCTCATAGGGTCCTGCATGTGAATAGATTTAAATCCCACCATGACAGGGCAGATATGACCAAGTTACTGGTCACTGATGAGGGAGTGGAGGAGGAAACTGAATTAAACTAGAAGTCTCTAAGTTCGAACGAAGAAAAGGTGACCAGGAGCAACCGTGACAGCCAAGCCGCCTACCTTCAACCACGAGTCGGCCTGGATCATTTGTTCGTGCGACTGGAACGCTCCAGAGGTCGGACCTCCATAGGTTTGACCAAGAGCTCACCGCAAGGCAATCTGGCGAACCCTCACCGAATTCAGACTGGCTGAAACCTTCGAGAAACCCCGGGAAGAAAAGCTCCAGAAAAGTTTGTAAGTCAGAAGGTAAAAACTTTGACGGAGACCTACGGCGAGGGGTAGCCGTGCAGGCCTCCATAATGGTCGGCCTGAAACTTTGACCAGGTCTATCGCAACCAGATGTCCTGATAAGGTGCTATAGGTTTCTATGTGCTAAATGCCAAATTTAAAAAAATGAATTTCTCTGGTTCCTGACATTGGATTTTAATTTTTTGGTGTCATTTTAAAGATAACATATATTCTACTTTTATAAATTGGTGTTGAATTTTATTTAGTGCATTGTGTCTTAATTATGTACGGAAATGGTATTTTTAAATGCTTTACCTACTTGCCTTTGAAGTAAAGCCTGACTGCTCACAGCCAAGCTACCAAGGGTTGAGTTTGGGAATAATGTTCTAAAACCTATTCTGAGCCCTAAACTGTGTTAATGGCCTTATTGCCAGCAGCAGATATACATTTAGCCCTACAAATAATACACTTTCCAACACTTAACATTCACTGTTTGCAAGTCAATCCATTTTTTACGCATCATTGTTAACTTAGGGACATGAAGACGCGGCCAGTTTTAATGTCATACATCAGAAAACTGTGCACTGTAAGCACATATTTCTTGCTTTGAATATTTAGATCAACTTTACAAGTGAACAAGAACCCGTCTCATTATTTGGATTAATTTTGCTTGGGAACAAATACAAAAGCTTGACTTCTAAAGGGGCCAGCAATCTGCAGCAAGGGCCTGGTTTGTCAGAGTGAGGGAGGTTAGCGAGACGAGGGGTCTCAGCACAATATGCATAACACAACATTAGCTTGCAACACTTACCATTGCCGAGAAAAAGTCAGTAGCTCAGACATGCTAGCATCCACTCTCACTTATGACGAAAGGGTGGGATCTATGCCTTTGAATGACAGACATCTGAAATAACGCAGAGATGAAGTTTCATACCATGGCATTTGGCTTTTTCCATGAGTGCTGTACAAGGCAGCACACATGGAAAAAGCAAAAACGAGGAGAAAAATGCATTTCTCCTCGTTTTGCCAATTTAAGAGTAGGATTTTCCTGGTCATAATTTTTGCGCTGCCGCCTATGTATGCCTCCCTTGTGCTTAGGGGGCAGCGTCAAATACAAAGGGTGTTGTGGTGGAACGCCCACCACAACACGCACTGCACGCCTCTATCATGCTAAACATAGCGTGAAAGAGGGCCTTATGTACAAGGCAGCGTTAAGCCACGTTAAGTAGCTTAACGCTGCCTTGTATAGAAGGCAAGGCCCCGATCGCCACAAGAACGTCACCAAAAGCGACTTTCCTGTGGCGATAGGGGCTTGTACATAGGCCTCTCACTCCCTCAGCTTCACCAGCAGGAAGTGTAGAATTCAGAAGAGGATTCCACAACTCTGGGAGACTGTCCAACACCAGCCCTGGTCACAGCAGTCCTTAGAGTACTTTAACATATATCTGGAATATACCTCATGCCACATTAATGCAGACCCTAAACGCCCAGTAGGTTGACCATTTCCCTTCATGTCATTACAAACAGCACTTCCAGTTCTGGACTTTCATGTGATAACTGGTGTTGAAGCCCCAGTTAAACTCCACTGAAGTTTTTAGCCTTAGACCAAAAACAGATTTGTCGGTGACAAGTACAGGACTGGAGAAATCTATAATGACCTGAAAGAGTGGTTTGGGGGAAGGGGATTCAGCTCAACCTCGAGTGTCTGTGGCAGCAGACATCAGACTCTATCTTGTGCCATGTCAAGGCAGGAAAAGGGGCATCTCAAAAGAGTCCAACTGATTTAGGTACTTAGTCTAACACACAGAGCCCTGCGACTGCACATGTGCTACTCATACTACACATGCACACTTGACATACACACAGGTTTCCAACGCAAGGTTTCAGGCATAGTTATAACAGCAGAATTTACACAACAGGAGCCTGTAGGCTATACACAGTAACTCGTAAAACGTCTGGTCACATTAACAGTCCCAAAAACACAATATGCAGACACCACAGCTTTATGTGGTTTACCCGTACAAGGACAGAAGCCAGCTGTCCACTTATGAGGGCTCAGGACAGGTCCATGACTTCGTAGGTTGAACATGCATGATTAGCTTGATTCCAGGGCAATATTTGGGCGTGGCTTGCTTTAACAAAGGTGCAGACAAAACCGTATTTAACAAGAACTTTAACCCACATAAATCATGCAAACTTTAGGACAAACTATTTTGACCTGTAAAATTCCAAATCCTCTCGAATTCATTTTAAAACGGCATATTATCATGCACATATTAACTGTCCAACCACTTGGTAGCCCACTTCTTAAACAACCTCAATTAATGATTAAAACTAAATAGGAAACCTAAGTGAACTCTTACAGTTTAATGGGCTCTTGTATTACTACAACTATCCTCTAAGAAGATGGCTGTTGCTACCCACCCTCACTGCTATGGCTTATCTCCCCCTTACTCCCGGACCCCTTTCTCTCCCCTGTCTTCACAACAGAATACATAACCAGCAATGGCAAAAAACCTTGCGGTTAAACTGTTTCGAATGCTACAGATTTATACAATTACATTGCTGAGCATTCTAGTTATATTTGTTGTACGTCATCGTTTATTTTTTTCCTTGCTTGAAAATATAGCCATCTAGCTTACCCGTTGTGCGTTGCTGCGATCTCAGAAGAAAGGAAAATAAAGGAAACTTGTTATGATAACATTTAATTTACATTGTGTCAATTTCATTGAAACTTATTCATTTTAATATGGAAAACATTTTAAAGTGTTGTTTTAATTCTGTTTATATATTCGAGTACTTGTGGATACACAGTATTTTTTGTTTTTTCGTCTGGTGCGTACACAAATAAATCAGAAGGTTTTCCGACGCGTGAGCTGGCCACATACAGTTGTCCATGTGAGAAGCACGGATTCTCCAAATCTAGTCCACACACTTGCAGCGATTGTCCTTGTGCTTTGTTGATGGTCATTGCAAAGCGAGTCGCACCGGAAACTGTAAATGATCAGTATTGGAAAGATTATGAGGGCCCTGGGGGGCCAGGGGGCCGATATTTAACAAATTTTTCTTTTTTTTTTTTTGGCAGCAACCTTCGCAGGAGTGTACTCAACAACTTTTAACACATTTTTTCTTTTTGCCAGAAACCTTCGCGGGAGTGTACTCAACAACTTCCCAAAGTTTCAAGCCGATCGGATGAATGGTGTAGTAATGCATAAAGGACACACAGACATACTTTCGTTTATATATATGTATAGATAAAAATCCTTGAACAGAAAGTCAGGATTCCTGCCGCAATGCTGTTTTTATTATGGGTACAAAAAACATTTTCACAGGACCTCATAACGATAAAAGGCAGTCAGTGATACTTGTATCAAAGACCATCTGCTGGTACACATCTCTGCAGCAGATGTTCAACTCACAGAGTTTATTTGCTGACCCAGGAACAAGTGAGTGGTTAAAATAGTCTTTTGACTAGACGAAGACAGAGGTAACAAACAGCTGCATTCCATTACTAGTTTGCAGCCAAGAGACAGCCCAAAGAAACCTACCCAAATTTGGCAGATAGAAAAACCGTTGCTAGAAACCTAATATTGCTGGGAAAGTAAAACATTCTAAATGGTATTATGAAAATGCATTATGAACAGACCGCGACATACCAGGAACTTGTGGATCCAGTCTTTAATGAGAAAATGGGCACAGTGTAAGTGCATATTTTGAGCTGGTGGTTTCCGGTGCTCACACCTGCACTTCATCGTCAACACCAGCACTTGTGACAGTCTGTCATTAGGTGGAGAGTCTGGCTAATTTGGAGGCCCACAAGAATGGTCAAATTCAATATACATTAAAATGACTGACCTGCCACACACGCCATTCTTAAAGCTTTGGGGGCCTGGAATAGTCTGAATTGCCACACTTGTAAGAGTGATAGTTAGTAGTTGTATTGTTAATATCATTGGCAGCTCTGGCAGGGGAAATGTGTGGTGCAAGCTATAGTGGCCTCCTCACAAAAGCTGTGCCACTTTTTTTCCTTAAACAAAATTAAGCACTGGTCTATACAGTAAAGCCACCACGATCATACATTTCGCATTAATTGGCAGGGCGCTGCTCCTTGGTTATTCATCTTTCACATAAATAGACTTCTAGAGAGACAAAAGCCAAGCAGCGCCAACAGAGCTCTTCCAAAACTAAGAGAGATATTTGGAACTGAAGAGCAAGTGTCTAAGAAGCAGTCGCTACCAAGAAACAAAGCCAATACTGCAGAGAAGATACGCTAGTTACGTGTGAGAATCACGCTCTGTGCTTGTTTGAGGTAATTGGGCTTGGAGTGGATGAGCTTGGGGATAGGAGGGGAATTATTTAAAAAAAAGAAGAAAAAAGTGCGCTGTGGGCCACTATGTATATACAAAGGCTGCAACACCTTGTCGGTCTATAAAGATCTGCCCTTAAATTTTACGATCCTCACCTCTTCCAAATGTTAATACCATATGCACAACACCCAAACGTTCACTACTGCCAATGACATTTGGAAAAGATAATGCCATTGTTCAAACAGCTGCTGTAATGCCACAAAATGAGCCGATTATGCAGACATGGTCACAGCTAGAGTGGTTCAAGGACTTGCTGCCAAAGCGTCCACCCTGGGTACTAAGAGAAACTGACTAAGGGAGAGGAAAGGTTCCCCGTTGTCACAGCTGGCCAACACACTTAGTATCTCCATCGGTACGCCGCTGTCCACAGCCCCCAATCCCAAATAACACACAGACACCAGGAATATGGAAAAAGAAGCTGCAGGTTTATTTGTTGTACAAATAAAAGGTGGGTTATCTTACAGGCAATCCCGTCCGCCCCGCAGCCCCTCGTTGCAGGGTACCTGAAGTTTTAGTCAAAGAGAACACCTGCCACAATAGCCCGGTGTTGTACCTGGGAGGAGGATCTACTCCTCCCACCGTTGGACCTATCGTCCACCCACTCCGCCTTCTGAACAAGGGAGAGTTAACTCACACTTTCCCCAGCTGGTCGGAGCGCCTTCAGCTGCCAAGTCATTCCCCCCAAGGTGTACCACTACGATGTTTGGCAGGAGGCTACTCTCCCTCAGAGTCCTGCGCAGCGTTCCTAGGAAGTCTGCCCAATGCATTCCCGGAAAACCGAACCAAGCTATCCTGGTGATGCCAAACCATGCTTCCAGGTGACTGCCTCCACCCATCTTGCAATTCTTGCGACATAGGAATGCACCAACACCCACACATTCGTTCCTGCAATAAAACACATTGTTTTTCAAGTCTTAGTTTATTCACACTTCACCACTGAACAGACAGAAAAGCCACAAAAAGTGTGGCCAAACACTTCACACTTCAAACTTTAAACCTTATATAATCAGAAAAGCCACTAACCATGGCATATGTACACTCTTACTCTCCCTACCTAATTTTCTCCGCGTAATTTTTGACAGAAGGACGTATTGCACTTACTGGTCTCACATATATTTTGCAGCAATTGGAATCCCATCGGCCCACTCTTTTGATTGCCTCTGCCAGCAGACCCTCCCTAAAAGCAGTGGTGGCCGCCCCAATCCGGAATGAATGGGAGCTGTACTTGCCCCCCCCCCCCTAGTGTAACCTGCTAGAAACAGGCAACCCTGCATTACGTGCTCCACTTGATACTTCGTGACCGGGGAGCCGTCCTTGTGTATCAGTAATAGCCCATCCATGTGTGGGCGGCAGGACAGGAAGGCGGCCAGCAGGGCCACCGGGCAATAGCTGTTGTTACCCAGGCGATGCAGGGAGATGCCCCTCCCCCTGCCCGCCTGGTCCGTTTTTGAGTACTGTAGGAATATTTCGACTGATTCAGCTGTCAGGCGCACATCCCTCATCTGTAGTGCCCTGGAGTTGCTTTCTGTCTTAAAGCGTGCAACCAGTTCACCTATTCTAAAGGCCCCAAAGAATGCTAAGCAGAAAGTGGCGGTAAAGAGTGTTGCCTCGTAGGTGGACTGGGCGGCCGAGGGGAGGGCCTCCACCATCCTCTGTAAAGTCTCATAGTCAATGTGGGCCCTCTGGTCAAGCTGCTTGGGCACCACTCTGGCCCAGCCTTTTAAGTCGCCCTGGTAGTGAATAGGGCGGTAGGATCGTCCTGGCCGAGCAGTCTGGCCTGGTGCCCGGTGGCTGATAGGTGCCCTGCCATCCAAGAGTGGCTCTTCCCCCCATCTGTGGCCCAAATCATAAAAACCTGCACCCTGTCCACCCTGGGGTAAGATGCTTGCTCCCAGGGGCCCATGATTCCACAAAACGTATCCACGGCTGCCTGATATCTCCTCATGGTCTGTGGTGCCAGGGACAGCTCGCCGAGTTCTCTAATGCGCTGCACCACCGCAGCAGGTGCCAAAGTCGCGCCGGGAAAGGTGTCATCTCTTCCCTCGCTCTCGGCCACGCCTCCCGCAAACGCTGCCAATGAAAACGTGAAAGAGCATCAGTGGCCGTGTTTTGCGCTCCTGGAATGTGTCTGGCTCTACATTCTACGTTGTTGTACAGGCATACCTTCACTAATTCCCTGAGCAAGCTTAGTACGAGCGTGCAGCTGGCTGATTGGGTATTAATTGCTTGGACCACGGCTAGATTGTCGGACCACAGGACCACCCTTTTTGCAGTTAACATGGCCGGCCAGAGGTGAAATGCCACCACAATTGGGAATAGCTCTAAGACAGTTATGTCGCTGTTATTCTTTTCTTCCTCCAAGAATTCGGCCACTTCTCCGCGCAACACTCCCTATCCAGGATTGCGCCAAATCCTTCCCTGTCTGACGCGTCAGTAAACAGCGTCAGTTCCTGGCTGCTAGTCCAGGGTTCTCTCCAGATTACAGAACCATTAAACTGTTGCAGAAACTCCCCCCATATCTTCAAATCCTCCTTCACACCCACGCTCAGCCTCACCTCATGGTGTCTCCGCTTAATCTTGGCAGCTGCCCTGGCTAGTCTACGCGCAAACGCCCTACCCGCGGGGATCACTTTGGTGGCGAAATTTAACCTGCCAATGAAACTCTATATGTCCTCCAAGGATACCTTTTCTTGACCCAACACTGTTTGGATCTGCGAGGCCAGTTCGCTGACTTTGTCCGCCGGGAGCCTGGCTTCCCCTGCCTTGGTGTCAATCTCTACGCCCAGGAAGACTAGTACTTGCGCTAGCCCAACTGTTTTCCCTGGAGCCAGGGGCACTCCTAAGTGCTCAGTAACCTTCTGGAATTTCGCTAACGCATCCGCGCAATCTTGCGAGTCCTCTCTTCCTACAAACAGGAATTCATCCAAATAGTGAGTCAAACTTTCAACTCCCTCTGTTGCTTGCAGTACCCACTGGAGGAAGGTGCTGAATGCCTCAAAAAACGTGCATGAAATAGAGCATCCCATGGGCATGCATTTGTCATAGTAGTATTCTTGCCCCAACCTGAACCCCAGTAGGTGCTGGCTGCTGGGGTGCACCGGCAGCAGGCGGAAGGCTGTTTCTATATCCGCTTTGGCTAGCCATGCCCCTTTACCTGCCCTTCTTAACCAAATCCATGGCCACGTCAAATGAGCAGTAGGACACTGAGCACACTCCTTCTTCCAAGTTGTCGTTGACCGACTCGCCCTCGGGGTATGACAGGTGGTGTATTAGTCTGAATGCGCCAGGGTCTTTTTGGGGACTATACCCAGGGGAGAGACTATGAAATTTGAGAGGACAAGAAGGGACCAGCAACTCTCCCCAACTCCAATTCCTTCCCAACTTTCGCTCTTACCACCTCTGGATTGTCCTTAGCTGACTTTTAATTTTCAGCATCTCGCGCCTGCGGGGTTCCTATATAAGGTATCACAAAGCCTTCTGCAAAGCCCCCCAGGAGCAGTCTCCCGTCTACTTTGTTGGGTATTAATTCAGCAGAGGGATCTTTCACTGCTATCGCCTGGATGGATGGCTGCATGGGGAGGGAATGAATGCAGGCTTAAGGGAATGCTGCCTACAGCAGAGGCGGCACACTGTGTGTTAAGGGGGGGAGATGCGCAGTGGGGGGGACGGCGGCTCGCATTTGTGCTACTTATTCTGCCAAGCTCCACCTCTCCCCCCATAATTTCCTCCCTGCTTCTGCCCTTTGTGCGTCCTACATGAACCTGCCTGGTGTTGCCCTCCACAATTACTGCATGTGTGTGTGTGAACTTGCAGGACTTCCCCCAGTGGCAATGCCCGCTGTTGAATAACCTGCAAGACCCGGCCTGGGGCCTCCCGCCTCCCCTTCTCTGGCCCCCCCGAAAGGGCGGGTTGCCTTGGTACTGTTGTTGCCGCCTGTGTGACCTGCACTTTGCTGTCTGTTGCAACCCCCTGCAGTGCTCTGGACCCCATGTGATCCATCCATAGTTGCACCTCTTTATGATCCCAACACATCTTGGGAGATCTGGACATCTTCTTTCTGAACTCCCTGTCGTAGTTCAACCAACCTACGCCCCCCCATTTCTTTGCTTCAGTATGGATAAGTCTGCCATACTGTACCAAGGCGGGGCCTTGATCTGAAAATGTTTCCATAATTATGGAAGATAGTATGGCGAAAGCTTCAACCAATTGTCAATATTTTTCTCCGGCCATGGTTGGAACTTAACTTTCTTTTCATCCTCCTTTTGCCCTGCCCTGCGCACGTCCGTACCTTGTTGCCCTAACATTAGTAGCGAGAATATATCGATGAACTCCCTCTTCCAGATGAGTTCTTTCGCCACGAGTGGAACCTCCCATGCCAGGGAAGAGAGCCCTGACAGCAAGGGAGCATCCAGCACCACCTCCTCCTCCTCCTCGCTCGGTGGCGTCGCCGTGGAGGGAGCTGGCACGGGATCGCGAGGGAGGAATCGGGGCTACCGGGAGGGTTGGCACCGTACTTGGTGCGGTAGGTATCGTTGGAGGTCCGTGTGCAGGTAACTCAGGTGCCTCAGGTGCCAAGGGTAATGGTACCGGGGCGTCAGGACCCAGGGGTGTTGGAGCAGGGGAGGAGATTGGCTCAGTTACCCTTGGTGCAGGTGCCACATTGGGATCTGGTAGCGGTGCCGCCGGGGCCCCCGGAGGGGAGGTCCCAGCGCTTGGCCGGGCAGGTGCGGGGGGGGCTGGGGCCTGAGCCCCATACGTTCGCTGGGGCACCCCCCCTACCAATGTTTGCTACACTTTCTTTCATTTCTGTCATAAACATGTGTAAGGTGGGCATGATCTTACCAAGATCGCTCTTTGTGGTGTATTCCGCCGTACGTTGCGCAGCGTTATGCATGGCCGAGGGGCCGGGTGCATCATGTACCATTGCAATTGTCGTTTTGGGCCCGCCCTTCTTTTTTGACAGGGCTGGGAATTCTTTGTTGGTGGTAATAACCCGCACCCTCTTTGACGCACAAGAGTGTCCTGCCCCCACCATGTCATCCTCCTCAATGGCTATAATGTTGTTATGACCACACGAGTCAGGGGTGCTGGCATTGAGCAGATCGGTGGCCCAAGCCAGGCCATTGGTCTTGACAAGCTGTAAAAAGGCCGCCGCTTGCCCGTCTGCTGCCGACCCGGGTGCCGATCATTGTCCGGACATCCTGCGTGGTCTCTCACTCCTGTAAGAAAAATGGACGGTGACCAACTGACCTAGCGCCATCTGAAAACACGGCCGGTTTGGGAGACCTCTCCCCCCCCCCCTTTGCTTTCGCCGATACCTTGCGCTTTGTGTACTTACTTAGTGCCCTTGCGCGCTGCGATGCCTAATGAACGTCGACCGGTCTTCAAGTGATGATGCGATCGCTACCGACTTTGCGTCTTGCACCTTTATTCCTGCGACAAAAGCATCGTTTCAAAATACGTCCTAGCCTGTCTCAGCCGTCCTGAGGTGGAAGCAGAGGAACAAGGCAGTGCGCCGGTCCCCCGGAGGCTTGTGTATTTAACATTAAGCCAAACAGCTGACCAACACACCGCCCCCCCCTGTCTCGCGCTTACCTTCTTACTGTGCCTTTGCACCGTGCTCTTGCGGTCCCGTGGAGCCTGCCCACCCCTGCCTGTAACAAGGAACATGCGTTACACATCTACTAATATCGTCAGTCATAGGCATCACACACAGTGGAGAAAGGCAGACCTTATCGCACTTAAACGTATTAAAATTGACGTGCCTCTCTAGACCACACACCCAATGGTGACATTGCAGATACCTTCTAGCACTACTGTATTCAAGTGTTGCCCTTCAAAAAATGTTGTGCCCCCTTATTTGACTTGATTTAATTGCTCACTGAAGGTCGGGCCGGTCTAAGATAGGCCCTTATCAGATTAAGAACACACATTCAGTTTTGTTAGGAATGAGAAATTAAGTGATTTGCCCAGACTCACAGGATGTTTAGTGACATTACCGAGACTCAAACCCAGTCCACCCAGTTCGAGGAGGAACTTGATTTAATTGTTCCCTGAAAGTCGGGCCGGAATAAGATAGGCCTTTTCACCTTAAAAACACACATTCAGTTTTGCTCGGAATGAGAAATTAAGTGCTTTGCCCAGGATCACAGGATGTTTTAGTGACATTGCTGAGACCCGCACCCAGTTCACCCAGTTCGAGGATGTGCGCCCTAACCGATAAGCCAACACAAGCTAATTTAATGTTAACGGCTATGAAAACTATATTGATGCGGGTAGGAATCACCCGCGCACAGAGGCTGCTATCCCCGTGCAGGGTCTGCGCTATAAATTATTTGTGGCCAAGCTGATTATAAAGCCAGTCAAATTAGCGATCCGGCTGGTGTCGAACCTTTCACCGGCAACCTCCGTTTACCCGTATTATTGCACAAAGTTTTAGTTGGAGGAAAGGGCGGGGCGGCGGGGGGGGGATTGCAGGGACCCGCACGGCATTTTAGCCACTCGGCATTTCTACCAGCCGCTCCCGCTGTAGTTGTAAAGGAAGAGGCTCACTCTGCTGGGCCTCTTGCCCCCCACCGCCCTGGCTTTCCCACCCGTGACATTGTTATCGCAAATCCTGATGGCTTCCACATGGTGTATGCAATATTGATGACGACCAAATTGAAGTTTCTGTAATATTCACTTTCACCTCAGCAAACCTGAGGTATGAGCACGCAGTCCCTCCCAACTACTTTATGAAAACTTAATGTTACTACTTAATGTTACTAGATTATTCATGCAACCCGCTGGCAGCGGCGGGATCCGAACCCGCGCCTACAAAGAGACTGGAGCCGTAATCCAGCGCCTTAGACCGCTCGGCCACGCTACCCTGGCCACTAACCGCGCCGGGTTTAAACAAGGTAACTACTTTCTTAAATAAAAGCGCTGGGTTTCAAACAAGGTAACTCTTTGTTAACTAACAGCGTCGGGTCCTAAATAAGATGTCCTGGTGAGAAGCAGTCATCTGGCGTGTTGAAATAATTTCACGTGCCAGACTCAGCGCCCTCTCTGTGGGTGATTCCTTTAGACTCACATAGCAGAGATGTAAGACGCGAGGCACTGCAATTCCTGGCTAGGTTAAACGGGGAAACGTTGCGATTTACACCTGGCTTCACCCGTTTAAAGGTCTACATGAGCGTAAAGGCCGACTTTGTCACCTTGACTTTCGCCTAGCTGCCGTTTAACTTTGCTGTGCGTGGGCTGTATTGCGTTGCACCTGCGGCCTCCTGCATGCCAAGCGCGATTCAAAATTCTGTCCAGGGCCTACCCACGTGGCCGAAGCCTGCACGGCCTGACCGCGGCCTAACATCTGCCGCTCGTTGAGCCCCGCATCTCCCCAACTATTCCTGACTGTGTTTATACTGGGAAACAGTTCCGATTTTACACTTGGCGTTACCCGTGCTGCGCGAGGGCTGCAGTGCGTTGCACCGGCGGCCTCCTGCATGCCAAGCCTGTGATTCACAATCCTGCCCAGGGCCTACCCACGTGGCCGAGACCCGCACGGCCTGGCCGCGGCCTAGCCAGCTCGGTAAACCCCACCTCCAATATTGCTGCCCCCTTTACCCCCGACACAACATAAAATCCGCACACGGACCTTTTGCCCCCCCCCCCGTGATTGTGGTCACGGGGCCCCGTACAACTTGGGTTTTGCCCAAGGACAGGGCCCAGGGGGAGGCCAGCAAGTGTCCGCTTACCTCAAACCGACGCTCGACGATCCGAGAAGGAGAAGAAAGGGGGTCTAGCATCTGGCGGAGAGAGGCGCTACCTAAATCCGGGGCTGCTGCGGGGAGCAGCCAGAGGACGTCTAGGTACGAAGGGGGGCAGCAGCAAAGAGAGCGCGAAAGGAGTGGCCACCCTTAAGAACCCCCCGTTAGCCCCACCCTTCGCCCAGCCCCCTTAGTGTGGCGCCGCCCTGTAAACCCCCCCCCCCCCGAGGGATGGGCCACCCGGCGGCCCTCGGACCTCCTAAGGGGCCTGCCATCCTACGAAAAGGCAGAAAGAAGACATGGCAGAGGCACACATGACTGGATAAAAAAGTCAGAGACTTGCAGTTCCACAGCCTGTTTGACATTGCATCGTACAAGGATGTAAAATAAATATGTTTTTTAAAAATGCACAGCATCCCTGAATGAAAGGTTCCTGCAGTGGAGCAATAATTCACCAAAGAACCGGAGTTGAGATGTCTTCATTTCAATAAAAATGAGGCTACATATTCGTTATATTTCCAGTCTCAAGACATTTTCAAAGTAAACAACTTTTAATCCAAAACTCAGGAGGAGTCCGGCTTACAGTAATCTCTATCCCAGCCAACCCGGGTGCGATGATAGCAGGGCTTAGGTGTGGCAAACCAACAAACATTTCAAGATAATGTAATGTAGTCCCCGGAGTATGGCATTCATCAACAAACATATGCAATGCAATAGGACTCGCATTTACGCAAGACCTATTGCATTTCAAACGGTAGTCATCACAAACAACGGGAGGGAGGATGGGGGGAGGTACGGATAATGGGAGTGATGGGGAGAAGGCACATACAACAGAAGAGCGGGCAGGGGAGGGAGGGAGAAGGCAGGAACAACTGGAGTGCGGACTGGAAAGGGAGGAGAAGGGGTGGAAGAGGCACGGACAATGGGAGTGTGTGGGGGGAGGGAGTGAGAAGGCATGGCCAATGGGAGGGAGAGAGGAGTAGAGAAGGCAGTAGGAGAACCTCATTAAAGAAAATAGTGCTCACAGTCTAAATAACACGTACCGTGTAACACTCGAGGTAAAGGGCCAGTGGCTATGGAAGGATACAAATGATAAAATGGCTGTAATAAGGAGGGACTAACAAGCCTATAAACGGATCCGAAGGCAGCATTTACGAAGGACAATGACACAAACCAATAAAAGATATGGGCAGTGGAGTGGGAGGGGCTTCCCTCACATACTGAACTACAGCAGATCTTCACCAGGACAGCGCTTGCGCGCTGACCTTAGGCTCGACCTAGAAAAAGGTTAAAAGTGTTTCTTACACATTCAACCCAACTACAACTGTGCAGGATGTTGTCCTCTCACTTGGGAGGTGGGCATGCTCACCTTGCCAGGTTACACTTGGGCACCTTTCCTCCTCTGCCTCTGTGGTTCACAACTCTGTTGCCTGATTTCCATTTCTTGTTAGTTTGATCAGTTTCTTTGCCAAATGTGCCAATTCTTCAGGCTTTAAAAGCCAGGCGTTGTATCTCACACTTCCCCCTCCACACTAGCACAATGTAACCTTAGACCGATCCTCAAAAAATAAATTGCCAGAGTTGTAAATTTAGTGTATTCACGCATTTGACTATTACGTATACGGGTGAGGTGAACACTGATTTCAATTTACTGGCCAAGATAATAAACCTTGGAGGTGTGGAGAGCCACTGACTGGGCCAGAGTGACATATGGGGCAATCAAGTAGTGCTGCAAGTGCAGCCCTAGCAGACCAGTGGATGCTGGCATAACGAAACGGCCCTCCAAGCTCCGGACCTAGTTAGGAGCTCTCACACCCGCCCCTGCCATGGGCTGAGGGGGCCCCTTGGAGCTCGGGGACCCCCGTTTCGCAGGGGCTCCATGGGCTAATGTTACCCCAGTGGTGCGTGGGCCATTTTTTTGCCTGCTTCTGGGCCTGTTTCATGGATTGTTTGGCCAGTTTTTATTGTTAATTTCCCTGATGTTACCACAAACATTGCCTGCGGCATGCACAAAAGGCATGCAATCTCCCATATCTTACAAAACACATATACTTGTCTTTACTAGTTCAAAACACTTGTGATCTGAGAATGCGGCCCCCTTTTTTACTCATTGACTTCCTATTTGGGGGGGGGGCTTTATTTTGATGCCCCAACCTACTTTCTGTCCCAGACCGACCCTACCCAATGATGACCTCCGTCTTATAGCCCTCCCAGTGTGGCCCACTTGTAAAATTATAAAGATTGACAGGTGATTAATAATTTGTCACCCTCTCTCAAGCAAACCCATTATAAGGTCCATTGGATTTAGTTTGTTTATATTAGAGACATTGTGTGTTGAATTGATACTGTAATGTGCTGTAAGAAGCTACTTTAGGACCAGATGTAGGTCACCAAATACCGGTCGGTAACGGCCGATTTCGGCTGTTACCGACCGGTATTTGGGTTTTGACATGTAGGTGGCCTTAATTTTACAGATTCAGTAAATCCAGATGTAGGTGGCACTTTAAACAGTTCCACAGGCCATTACAGATTAGTTATTTACCACCAAATACTATTTGGTGGTAAATAACGAATACCTGTGTACATGCACATCTGTGCATGTACACCTGTGCCATGTGACACACATACATGCCCTTAAGGCATGTCAAGTCAAGTCAAGTCAATAGATTTATATAGCGCGCTACATACCCAGAGGGTCTCAAGGCGCTTGAAGAAGGGTGGGGAATTACTTGTCGAATATCCATGTTTTGAGTTGCTTTCTGAATGCCAGGTTTAGCTGTCAGGTAGGAGAAGGATCTACCTCCCATGGTGGTTTTGTTGATGCGAGGTACAGTGGCCAGGGCTTGGTTGGAGGATCGTAGCTGGTGGGAGGGGGTGTAGAAGGACAGTCGTGTGTTGAGGCTTTCGGGTCCGATTTCGTAGAGTGCTTTGTGTGCGTGGGTTAGGAGGCGTAAAGTAATCCTCTTATTGACGGGGAGCCAGTGGAGGTTTTTCAGGTGACCGGGATGTCTAATATGAGCCTGGCTGAAGCGTTCTGGATGCGTTGGAGTTTTTTCTGGAGTTTTGCGGTAGTGCCGGCGTAGAGGGTGTTTCCGTAGTCCAGGCGGCTCGTGACCAGTGCGTGGGTGACCGTTTTTCTAGTTTCGGTGGGGATCCAGCGAAATGTTTTTTTGAGCATGCGAAGAATGTTGAAGCAAGATGAAGAAACGGCGTTGACTTGTCTGTTCATCGAGAGTGAGGAATCCAGGATGACGCCCAGGTTACGTGCGTGATCCGTCGGGGTGGGTGCTTTTCCAAGGGCCTCTGGCCACCACTTGCAGGAGTTGCAGGAGAAGGGTCCATGGGTGTGTCCAGGAGTGGCTTGGACGCAGTTGGGGGAATGGCCGGGGTTCAGGGCTAGGAGGATGGTGGCATTGTAAGTAATGCGGGAGGGGTGGGCAATGCGATGACCAGGAGGTATCGCGCTGGGCGCGGTCCAGGCGCGGACGGGCGTAGACGGGCTTACCTTTGGTGCACCTTCGGCGCGACTGGGGCGCGACCGCTGCGCGACCGCTGCGCGTTGGGTCATAGGTCATAACTGGAAAGTGGAAAGGGGGAGGGGCGAGGGCGGCTCGGCTGGGAGGCGGGGCGGGCTCACGAGGACAACAACAAGCTAAAATAAACAAAATGGCAGCGGAGGGGAGGGCAGAGCACAGCGCCGGGGGTAAACGTGCACTAATGTTAAATTAAGGCCATCAGGACCCACCTGTTCCCCTCTCCTTAGGACTCCTGTCTATCCCACTCCTTTCTTCCTCAGTATAGTGTCTGTGGTTCCTTAGCGCCGGGACGCCTCTTTGCTGGGGCAGCTGTTGCGCTCTACCAATATTATAACATAACATAACATAACATGTGTGCCACATGGCACACAAGCCAAAATCAGGGGTGCAACAGGGTGTCAAAGTGACACCCTGTTCCCCTTGACAATTCTGTATTTTTACTGAATCGGTATTTACCGATTCGGTAATTGACATTGATTCCTATGGGCCTCAAGGCCCATAGGAATCAATGGCAATTACCGAATCGGTAATTACTGAATCCTACTGATTCGGTAAAAAATACCGAATTTTTAGCTACATCTCATTTACCGAATCTAGAATACCGAATCGGTAAAATTCGGTATTTTAGAGTCGGTAAATGAGGATTACCTACATCGGGCCCTTAGTTATTTATGTGGGGGTCAATAAATGAAGTGTTGTTTATATAATACTGGAGTACAATAACGGAGGAATAGAGTAATTCTTGATGGATGATGATGTGCGAGCAGCAGGAAACAACCCGCCTCTGGCTCCAGGCCTAGTGGTACTTTGAGAAAGGTGATGTATGGATAGCTTGCAGCAAGTCTCATGACATAATATGGAAATAGTCACGTTTTCTCTTGATTCATTGATCTAAGCGCAGACACGTTCAAATACATTTCATTAGAACATCAGGCTCAATTCCAATTTATTCATAGATCCCTTTATTAAATGCCAGAATTATGCTAAGTTTTTAAAGACCTGACAGGCAATTTAGTATACTGACTTCGGAGTTGTTACAATCCATGGGTAATTTGGAGAACTAGCATTATTTTAAGATGGAAACATAGCGCTAGGCGGTGGGGGCGATGAGAACACATAGGGGAGGAAAGGGAAAGATTGATGTTAGCATCAGGGCTGTCTGCAAAGAAGATCAACACTTTTCATTTGAGGCTCTGGACTCAAGGTTTAGTGGTGCACATGAAGAGTTTGTGTTTACACCTTCAGGTGTGTGGAAGATCAGATGTCGTTCAGAACAGCAACAAATATAGCGGTGACATTCAGAATTCATTAGGGAATCTCACACCAGCTGGTGTCCTCACAGCTCTTATCTCACTCCCCACTTATCCTTCAGTGAGATATCCAAAAAACAAAGTATTCTGCTGCTCCGAGCAGCAGAGAGAGAACAGGTGCTGAGAGATGCGACTACGCCAAGGACGGATCGTACAGAAAATACACTGGAGGCAGGGGCCTTCACTCATAACCTCCAAAGGTGACTGACTAGCGGTGAAACCCTTCACACTTATCATGTCCATCTCTGTTGTTCTTTCTCTCTCTCTCATCAGTCTGTGTCTCGCACTCGTTGGTGCTCTATCTTTATTTCTCCATTTATTTCCCCTTCCTCAGGGTAAGAGTCATGTAGTCATTACACTCAGTGCTGCAGAGGAAGGTCAGCCCCTCCACTTGCACCACATAGCAGAGCTCAGGTTTGATGAGAAGTGCTTGCCAGTTACACTTTCTGCCCCCTCTGTTATGACCACCTAACCCCTCCCACACGTTGTCCGGCTGCCCAGGAACCATACCACATACATCCTCTGGCCCGTCGTGGCGAGAGGCTATATAAGAAATGGGCGGGGACCACTCATGGTCTTCCAGTCCATACCAAGTATCCTGTGTGTGTGCTTTATTTGTGCTAGGCACTGTTTAGGCCTCACCAAATGCAGGCCTGCTAAATATTACGCATCAGGTGTGACTCTAACGCATTTCAGTGTGGTGTTCCGCATCACCGCACTGAAATGCATTGTCATGCATTTTTAATGCCAGTCTGAAACTGGCTACGCGGCGGTGCCAGCGCGCGCAGCCGGCACCTGTGCATCTGTGCGCCGCCTCTGCTGCTCCCATCACAGACTTGCCAGCAGTCTGGAGCCTTCCAGCATTGCTGGCTCATTAAGTAAATAGTTATAGATCTTACAGTGTGCTCAGCTCTGCAGTCTGAGTGCTAGCTACAATGTACAATCTGCCTTCCCTGCTGCCTGGCTGCATTTAATTTCCTGCCTACGGTGCCGCGCGGCTTTCAGACAACACTGTGACTCACACTCTCAGAACCGGGAGCTGGGCCTGCCCTCAGAGTGGTTGCTACTGGCAGCTGTGGCACCGTGGGGGGTCCTGGATTGGATTTGACCTCGTGCCTCGTCACGTCCTGGAGGAAGAGGACCGGAGTGTTGACAGATAGAGGAAGGCCTGCCAAACAGGGAGGGGGCAGGTGGCCCATGGCAGCAAGGCAAAGCAGACAGGCCACCGGATGCAGGCAAACAGACAGGCCAGACCGGGAACACCAGTTGTGATACACGCAGCACCCTCCAGGGTGGCAGGCAATGATTCACCAAAACTCCTCAGCGTGACGTGTTGGAAGCATGCCCCGTGAGACCTGGAGCAGACCACAGCCGTTCACAGGTTGGTCACAGTGGGAGACACCGCATAGATCAGCAGTATCCTGCAAAGGTCCACACTACCCAGCATGGCAGGCAGGGACACAAAGGTATGCTGATCCTTGGGGACCCTCATCACCAGTGTAGCGGAGGCCTTGGCACATGAAAGTGGGGCCTACGTGCATAGCTGCCAAGGTGTCAGAGTGCCATGTGCGACATTTTTATAATTTCAGTGATATTATGAGTGACATTTCAACGACTATGAGTGACACTTTCTCGGGAGCAGAAATCATGCAATGAAGACGAGGTAAACCTCCAAATATCAGAAATTACAGCCATTGAGCTACAAGAAACTCCAAGAACTTCTTGAAACTGCTGCAGAGCACCAGAAATGGAAGGACACTAACCCTAGTGCTGCCTCCTGTAACCTGATTGTACTGTAAATGAATGCATAATCATGATATTAAACAAGTCTTTCAGTAGCAGTACTTTATTAAAGTTCTGTGTACACATGCACAGTTTAATACAAAAATACTTACTGGATGCAACAGATTGCATTTGCATAAAATAAATAATATTCTTTTAAGGTCCATATGTACATAATATCTAGACCAAGCACACCACCTGCACAACTTGACAAACCTAAATAAGAGAAAACACTAAGACCAGCACAAGCAGTCCAGTCAGATCATTATCAGTGTCAAGTATCAGAGGTTGACAGTAACCCATTACTCACCCTAACCTGTATCAGGGTCATGGGCACTTATATCGGAAACCAATATAACACATAAGTTGATATTTTGACATGTGCTTCCATGCAACTTGTTGTACTCCCATCTCACAGTTTTTGCCTTCTTTTTTATTTTTTCAGATGGAGAATATTTGTAACATGTTTCACCTTGAGGCCTGTTCATTTGAAACATTAATATAGAAGACAATGTTCTATCAAGTGATAAACTGGGGTGGAATTCGGTTTTATTTTTGGTTATCATTGAGAACATCCTTTCTTCATCCGCATTGCTGTGGGGCAATGTAAAGATACGTTGGGCTACTTTAGATAGAAGGGAAAACTTGCTTCTCTGAGTGCCAACAATAGTAAATTCTGTGACAAGGGAATGATATCCACCCTGTAAGCTACAACCTCACCAGTACCACAGTTTACTTTCATAGCAGCCCTTTCTCTTGCATTTTTGATAGGTCCTGAAAGTCAGTGACCTGGTATTTTGCAAATTCTTGCTCTAAGCAAACTAGGTCCTGCTCTGCAAACTTGAGGTAGGTTGCAAACCGTTCTACTAAGAACAGCACACTATCAAAACTGTGTTTGTGTTTCTTGAAAAAGTTAAAGACCCGTGCATGCTTACGCACATTGTTATTAACTGGAAGGACTTTTAAAGCATACTTTACACCATTCTGGTGAAAGCTGCATCCTGCTTCATAGAATGCTTTCTGGGTTCCTGGCTCAATGTTCCCACTTTTCAGCATGTTTCCCAACTTTCTCAGCGCAATGATGCCAACATACAGACTTGTATCTGGGATCTGGCATTCTTCTGATGTTAAATCAGGCAAACTGGCATCTGGGCTCCCCTTGAACAACTGAATGACATCTACACGAAACACTCTTCTTAAGAGCACAACAATTAATTCGATCATAGCATCATACAGGAGGTGAATGACTGGGTCTTCCCTTTGAAGCAAAAGTTTGAAATTAACATAAACAGGTAACACAGCCTGAAGAAATAGACAGTAGACCTCAGTCATAGGGTTCTCAAAACTGTGAACAAGTCTCCTTAACCTGACTTTGGTAGTTCTGCCACTGTCTGGTATTGATAGGAAGTACGAACGCAGAGCAGTAAACTGAAGAATCAGTCTATCCAAACATGCAGACATTCCTAACCACCTCACAGAAATAAATTTCAGCATCCAGCGGTAATCAGAATCAACAAATTGGCAGAATTCAACATACACATTCTTATGTTTTGAAGATTGGTCAAACCAGAAGTAGACATCTACAAGCAATACCTCTATATCAAAATGTTTCAAGCTAGAACAGAAGACAGAAGAAGCATGGGATGCAGCATTTTCAGCTATTTGGCACGAACAGGCCATAAAATACACATTAGAATTCAAAGAGAGTACTCTACTTTTGACATAATTATGCCTTCCCACATTCACTGAGGCACTATCTACACCAAAGGGGAAACAACACTTACAACGCAACTTTTACAACACACTACCTTTACAACAAAACTTTTACAAAGCAACATCCATTACAACGCATGCCATTACAATGCAACCATTACAACGCATGTCACTACAACACATACCACTACAATGCATGTCATTACAACGCAGTCATTACAACGCATACCATTACAATGCATACCTACACTATCCAACACTTACCCTACTGTTGCACCCCCTGGAGTTAGAATAGTAATTTTTACCCCTACACTATCCAACACTTACCCTACTGTTACACCCCTTAGAGTTAGAATAGTAATTTTTACCCCTACACTATCCAATACTTACCATACATGCAATGTAATGGTATGCGTTGTAATGGTATGCGTTGTAAATGTAGTATGCGTTGTAGTGGAATGCGTTGTAAAGGTAGTTTCAAAGAATTCGTTGTAATGGCATGCGTTGTAATGGAATGCGTTGTAATGGATGTTGCGGTGTAAAAAATGCGCTGTAAAGGTATGCGTTGTAAAAGTATGCATTGTAACGACATACATCCCACCAAAGCCAATACAATTTCCCCAAGGAACGGAATGGTTTGTCATAACATTAGATACTGCAGTAAATATACCTTTAGCTACACTTTCCTTGCTTAAATGTCAAGAAAGTTGCAGCAAACCAAACCCTGCTTCGTATCAAAAATACGTACAGTTATGGGGTTCATTTTTTCAATGCCTTGATCATTCCTACCATCAACACAAAGACTAAAAGATGAGGATGTCATACCAGTCACTAAGTGAGTCAACAACTCTGGTGCAATGGCATCATTTAATAAACAGGTTGCTTTTGTTCTCGCACAATCATAACCCTGCTCAATTTTAGAGTCTGGGAAACAAAACATGTTCTTATGAGATTGCCCAAATGATCAGCAGCAGCAAAGGGTACATTATGCTCTGCTAAAAATCCTGTGAATTTTATTTCTGCCTCTCTGGCAAGGGAGTCTTCGCTGGAACTCTTCATTGACATGTAGCCAGAGATGGGCTTTATTTTAAATTTTGTGCCTTGAAGAGATGTATGAACTTTAACGATAATATGGCGTTTCAGATCAGACTATCCTTGATGCCCACAGGAGACATTCTTCTCGCAAGTTCAATTACTTTATTAATGAACTTCACAGACTGCTGCTGTGTGTCTCTGCATCCCGGTCGGCCCGGCGGCCATGGTGTAAGCTGCACTGGGACCCGCGGCCGCACAGCACAGCTGACTGGCTCGTCCCCCACCCGGCGGGCCGGCTGCACTGAGTTTGCGCCCGCCGCGGCGATCACCACGATGTTGATGGTGATCATGCCTCTGATAAATTGCTGCAGCGGCAATGAGAGAGTCAAGGTGACTAGTCAAGTCACTCTATGCTGGCCGCCTCTTGTCGGTCCAACGCAGGTTTAATTATTGTGCAGACAGCAGGCAGGCAGCGCACTGCCACAAGGACTCCTCGTCTCTTGAGTCCCCCCGCTTCTATGCCTACCACCTGACCTTACCTCACGTTCTCTTTCTCCAGGTCGTGACGAGGCACGAGGTCACATCCAATCCGGGGCCCCCCATGGTGCCACAGCTGTCAGTAGCAACCACTCTGAGGGCAGGTCCTGGGTCTGAGAGTGTGAGTCACAGTGGTGTCTGAAAACCGGGCGGCACTGCAGGCAGGAAATTAAATGCAGCCAGGCAGCAGGGGAACCAGATTGTTACATTGTAGCTAGCACTCTGACTCCAGAGCTGGCCAGACTGTAAGATCTTTAACTATTTACTTACTGAGCCAGCAGTGCTGGCAGGCTACAGGCAAGTCTGTGGTGGGAGCAGCAGAGCCGGTGCACAGATGCACAAGTGCCGGCGGCACATGCTGGCATCGCCACGTAGCCAGTTTCAGACTGGCTTTAAAAATGTGTGACAATGCATTTCAGTGCGGTGATGCGGAACACCACACTGAAATTCGTTAGAGTCACTCCTGATGCATGATACTTGGCAGGCCTGAGAAAGTCAGAATGCATGCCAAAAGATGCCAATTGTAACACCCTGAAATCATCATTTTTTTAAAAGCCATGAGTAGCTGACTTTGTCACATATTAGTTTAGGCCCTGTAGAAACTTTGGATCTGCATTTGTGTGCCTAGAAAAGTGCTGGGATGCAACTTAACACATTTGACATTGGGTTCATAAAAAATGCACTTCATGGTGATCTTTGTCTTTTTTACCCACATACACTGGTGGTACTCTGTGTTCAGTACTTGGTTGTGCTGCCAATCCAATGCCTCACATAAAAACCTAGGGGTAGATTTATGAACTTGTCATGAAGTACAGTATAGCAAGTCACGCTGCACTACAAGACAGGGATAGGGCAGGAATGCACTGTATTTAAGGGAATGCGGTGCATTCCTGCCCCTCCCCCTGCACTGGTGCTGTTTTGGCAGCCTAACACAAACACCATCCTTGCACCATGATGTAAGGGTGGATGCGTTGCATGCATGATTGCTTGTGCCCAAAAACAATACTGAGAGGCATATTCCTCTTTCTGGGTGCTGCAGAAAGAGGAAATAATTAGGGGAAATAAAGATATTTCTCCTTGTTACACCTCTCCTGGGAAAGTGTATCTTTTTTACACATTCTCGGGTTTTCCAGTTCTGGTATGTCTGGAATGCATCAAAAACCATGGGAGTTGCGTGGTAACACCCATGAAATGCCGATGGAACAACTCCCTTGTGCAGAATAAGCCAACACAGCGATTTGTGCTGAGTTGCTTTACTTCAGATTTATAGAGCCACTCAGGGCCACACAAAGTGGCCTTGCGTGTTTTCATAAATCTCACTTAATGTTTGCGTCACGCATGAACCCCATTGCGTTGCGTGGTGCAAACGCAATGCACATTGGCTCGTAAAGAGTCCCCCTAAAGCCCACCAGGTGCAATGTTCGTTTTCAGAGCACATCATTTGGTGACCAGAAATAGAACATAAGTCCAAATAGGTGTTTGTGTTTTTTGCTGCACAGCCATCATGGTGTGTCACTGGGACAGACTGCCAAGAAAACAAAAATGAGATGGGCTTGGTATCCTGACTTCCGTGGAGCAACTCCTCCAGAAGCGAGACAGAGGTGGGGAAAGGCCATGTCTCTGTGCCCAAAAAACCTGCCTTGATCCGAGCTTGTCTTCAGGTGGATGGCAACTAAATAAGTTAGCACAGCAAGGGCATACAATACATTGATGTCCTGCAACAGGATTAAGGGAAGGCAGAGGCAGGTTATGACTTATGATGTGCATTGTGTAGAGCCAATTTTCAGGCAGCATTTATAAAAAAACACAGAACATAACGTAACAGAATGGGTAATTTTCATGGAGATTCTGTAATTGCAGTTTTTATGCATGTCGGCCAATATTGTGATAAAGTTGCGAATCGCAAAATCGTGAAAAGCTGTGGGGTCTGTGGATAGTGAGTACATGCTCTTCTATATTTCTATTTAAGGGCCTGCTTATTCCAGTTCACAATATTATTAATTTTCATATATCTTTGCCTGACTTACGCCTGGTGCTGGGCAGAGCCAGGTGTCTCTGTCTGTTCTCTCCCTCTTTCCTTATAATATATAATGGAAGTTCTGCAATTTAGATTCAGGTAAGAATAAAAACTGTTGTGCAATTCTTAATTTGTCTCCTCATTACCATTTAAACGAAACCTCCAAGCAAACGCTCACTAATCAAGATATTCACCTTACAAACACCCCTCTAAACTAAAAAATAAACTGGATGACATATCAATCTCTCGCCCTAGCCCAACAGATATTCCAAAAAACCGAGCTCCAACCTCCCAAAGTGCCATATGATTCTGTGGGGCAGATTTACAAGCCCCTAACTACACTTTTGCGCCTCCGTTGCGTCCCTTTTAGGACGCATCTGCGGCGTAAAAAATGCAGCCAATTTACAATGTGATGCATCTAGGGAGATGAGTCACGTTGTAAAGCCCTGTGTCAGTTATAATGTATGCAGGGACGGGGCTTTCCCACACATGCATGTCTCGTAGAAGTGATGCAGTGAAATCTACAAGATTTAACTGTGCCACTTTGAGGATGCCACTGCGTCAAAACCCTACGCCTGCTTGGAGCAGGTGTAAGGAGTGGCACAGTGTATTGGGAATAGGCCTCCCCTGGCATTGCTGCAATTGTGTCGTGCTTGCGACACGACTCCAGCAATGTGTGACTTTTGCCCCAACAGATGCGTCAGAATTTCTGACGCATCTGTCAATCCTTGCGCTATGGTGTGCTGCAACGTAAATACGGTACAAAAGGGGGTGGTGATGGACGGAGCATCTGAATCAATCAAACACTCACACCCAGTCAAAAGATCTGGGTTTAATCCATCACCGTTCTTTAGCCCACTCTGCCACCCCAGTTCAGATATGGCTATATGCAAATCAGTCTGACCCTGTGCCTCATGGGAACAGTCCAGCCCGAACTGCCAAGCCATGTCTTCCCTGGACCGGAAACAAGCTTCCGAGGACCGGTTTCTAGCATTCCAGCCGTCTTCAGCCCGGCTTGCTTGAATCCAGTGGCAAAGTGAGCAAGGGACTCACGTCTGAGCATACCCTGCCACACTTATGGCGGCCAAAAGCGGTACAAAAGGGGGTGGTGATGGACGGAGCATCTGAATCAATCAAACACTCACACCCAGTCAAAAGATCTGGGTTTAATCCATCACCGTTCTTTAGCCCACTCTGCCACCCCAGTTCAGACATGGCTATATGCAAATCAGTCTGACCCTGTGCCTCATGGGAACAGTCCAGCCCGAACTGCCAAGCCATGTCAAATGTCAGCCATGTCTTCCCTGGACCGGAACAAGCTTCCGAGGACCGGTTTCTGGCATTCCAGCCGTCTTCAGCCCGGCTTGCTTGATTCCAGTGGCAAAGTGGGCAAGGGACTCACGTCTGAGCATACCCTGCCACACTTATGGCGGCAAAAAGCGGTACAAAAGGGGATGGTGATGGACGGAGCATCTGAATCAATCAAACACTCACACCCAGTCAAAAGATCTGGGTTTAATCCATCACCGTTCTTTAGCCCACTCTGCCACCCCAGTTCAGACATGGCTATATGCAAATCAGTCTGACCCTGTGCCTCATGGGAACAGTCCAGCCCAAACTGCCAAGCCATGTCTTCCCTGGACCGGAAACAAGCTTCCGAGGACCGTTTTCTGGCATTCCAGCCGTCTTCAGCCCGGCTTGCTTGAATCCCGTGGCAAAGTGAGCAAGGGACTCACGTCTGAGCATACCCTGCCACACTTATGGCGCCCACCCTCTTTTGTACTGCAACGTAAATATGGCGCATCCATGGTGGCGCAAGAGTTTCTAAGGGTGGCACATGGAAAGTGACACATCTACACATATGCGTCACTTTCTTGTAAATCTGCCCCTAAATATTTTACCTCCCTAAATCCTAAATGATTGTCTGCTACACACGAAAATAAATTGAAAGAAGGTCTTCATAATACATGCACAGCTAATAAAAACTGCATATTGATTCATGGCGCTAATTACAATTGAACAGCTTGATATGCTTTTTAACTGAAACGTGCCTCTCTTCTAATTGCAACCCGATTCTAGATGAAGTAATACCAGCTAATTAAAAGATCATTAGATGCGACCGCACAAACAAGGAGGCAGAGTACGCGTAATCTATCACAACTCATTAAAATTGACCTTTTCCCAATACCAGAGCACAAGGTGCTTATAATTTTCATTGATTTAAAACACTATTCTCGTCTTGGTTGCATTCTATGCTGTTACCCCTCACAATCTGAAGTTAATAACCTCCAAAGGCAAGAAGAGAGGCCATAGCATGCTGCATCTGTTTTCCAAAAATTCGCGTTTTATGGGCTTTACCCTCTAGGCTGACACCCTGACTAGTACCTTCAGCTACACATGTCTGAATGCACTTTCTTAGGCACAACCTAATTAGTAAAAACCCACACTTTTTAGGTTGGTGACCCACTAGACCTCCTGCTCACTATGTTAAAACTGATTAAATTTCACTCCTCTTCAGAGCTAAATCGATAAACTTTGAGAACGTTTGATATTTCAACGAGCACAATGCCTCTACTAAAGCGTGGCAGTGATAGAATTCACTTTTCGATGCTCTAATTACCCCATGATGACGTGTGAGTTAGCATCATATGACTAACTAATGCATTTACGTAAACGCACTTATGCTGAATTCATATACTCACCTATTACTTATATTTGGATGTACGTGTGACCATATTAATTTCTTAGCTTAGCCTGTGTGCCACCATTTTGTGTAACTCTCTGTGCCTGCGGGCTCTGCTCGCTCATGCCCCTCCCGCAGGAATACAGAAATATACTAAGACAGCAGTTTTCGTTTCTCGGCTCACTGTGGCCGAAACTAACAACTCGTGTTATCTGCAATGTTCTCATGCCCAGAGACGCCGAAGGCTGGCTCCCTGGCCTTGAGCAGAGATAATAATGTATCCCTCGCAGGTGCAGATGCCTGCTGTATGAGAGCATTGTTCACTGGTCTGGGGCTCAGTAGTTTTCCATTAGGGGCGTACCCCATTTACTGTGTTGCATTATAATGTATTGCTGTGATGCAGAGAGTCAGTCCTCTCGTTCGCACTCCTAGGAGTGAGGTCGGACAGGGCCCTCTCATATGAGTGTTGTTTGGCCTAATAAAGACTTTTGTTTTTACTTCTCCACTGTCCGGCTGACTTCCTATAAGGTAATTATAGGTGAGTGCTGTAAGTCACTCCAGTGGATTTGAGCCACGCTTATCAGATGGCGCCCGAATAGGGACCCCGCGATAAGGATCTTTCTCACCCGTAAGTGGGTAGCAGAAGACCGGGGACCCGCTGGTCGGCACGGTGGGCCCGGGATCCCATTTGATGCCGAGCTTGGTTCTCGCAGCGCTGCCCCACCCTGCTGATCGGGAGAGGTCCCGGTTCGGATCTTACGCCGGGGTCCAGAAGGCGGAACTTGAAGCTGACCGTGTTGGTCCTGGCAGCCGGAGGTGGAGAACGGTAGAGGTCGGTGCCGCATACGGAAGGTGAGTGGTCCACCTGTGATTGCTGCAGGAACGGGAGTGTTCCGGGAGACTAGAATGTCTCCGATGGTTTGAGGGGCCGGTGTGCTCCTGGGGCTAGTGTGCTCCGGGGAACTCAGAGTACGAGTTGGTGCTCTGACAGACTTGACGGGGTTGGGGACGTATTTCGAGGTAATTGTTTGTGGCGATCCGACCGCATGGTACTGTGGTGAAGGCGTGGCTCATTGTGGGTAGACTCTGGCGCGCTTACTCTGAACTCCTACTGTGGTGATTCAGTGGAGGTGTGATCCGGGTTTCCCGCGGTAAAGTGCGCAGCGATCCATAGTGCCGCACGGGTGGCGGATCCGGTCCCCGTCCTCAGAACAGTTAGCGTACTGTTCGGTCTGCGGTAGAGTCCAGGTTCCCCAGGACTTGGTCGACGGGCCTTGTCCCAGTTGGTAACACGTGTTTTGGAGATCTTGTATATGTGTACGTGGTTCGTCTATATGTTTGTGTGTGAATGAATTTGAGTTGTGATTCGAGATAAAGTAAAGATGCCGTGTGGGAGCAGGGATATGGAGGTGTGGCCCCGGCGGTTTTGCGGGATATACAGGCTGGAGCGTACAGAACAAACACGGGGGTCAAGGAAGTGATGGGTAGTCTGCGCGCGCTTTTGCAATACAGGAATGAATTACCCTCTGCCGGTACACCCCATTTCCCGGGTCTCCACCCAATGCGAGAGGTGCACCCTATTTTTCATCCTGAGGTCCCCGAGTTGTTAGACCCAGTCACGAAGGCTGTTACAAGGAACAGGATTGATGCGCATTTTCAGGAGCAATGGGTGTACACGCCATGGAAGAGAAGTGAGGTGTTGTCATTGAAGGCTCAGCTGCCGGATTCTAGAAAGAATCCGACCGCCTACTACAAAGAGCTTACGGAAGCGGCGTCTTCTACTGTGATGACGTTGGCTGATGTTGAATTGTTTTTCGGGCTTTTGGTCCCGGTTGATGTGTGGCGACAGGTGAAAGGTACGGATCATACGGAGGAGCTGGGTGGTACATGGCAGGAGTTGCAGGATTGGGACAAGGAGCGTAAGCCAGGAGAGAAGCCGAAGGCTGAAATATTAGCTTTGCCAGGGCGTATTATAAAATATATGCACTCTCTCATTCCCCCGAAAAAGGTAGACTGGGACAAGCTGACGGCTTGCAAGCAGAAGAAAGATGAGGCGGTCTCTGATTTCTTTACGAGGTTTGAGGAAACGTTTATGGATTTTAGTGGGCAGGATGTGTCACAGGATGGGGGGTTACGGCTCTTCGTCAACAGGTTTGTCACAAACTTATTGCCTGAAATATCAGCTAGGCTGCAAGCGTCGGAGAGCACGTGGACGACGTCCTCTCCTTCGGGAATACTAAGCATGGCACAATATTACGAACACAGGGAAAATGAGAACAAGGATAAGCAGGAGAAGAAGGCTAAAGATTTGAAGACGAGGGTTTTGTTGCAGCAAGTGGCGAGAGGCAGAGGAAGGGGTGCGGGGTTGAGCCGCGGAGGTGGATTTGGCAGAGGTGAGAACAGAGACAGGCTGGGACCGAATCAGTGCGCGAAGTGCAAGCAGGAGGGGCACTGGTGGAGGGATTGCCCGCTGCTTCAGGCGAGCGCTGGTGTAGGGCGCGGACGAGGAAGAGGTGGTGGTGATAATGGAAGACAGGTGGCACGATCGGAAGGAGCCAGAAGGCCGGGTGGCAATTATTTTGACAATAATACCAATAGGCAGCAGTTACAGAGCGATGGTGCCCAGTACTATAACGATGATTACTCAGTTGATGATTTGACAGGATTTTCCCACAACTAGGACAGCGTAGGACAGAGCATGGGACCAGTACTTATGGAAGTTGATCAGAGGGGACCTTATGTCGAAGCCGACTTACTAGGGTCTCAACAGAAATTTCTAGTGGATACGGGTGCAATGAAAAGTTCAGTGGCTCGTTCTCGGGTCCCAGGGGCGGCTCTGTCTGGCAAGAATAACATATCCGTGGGTTTCGCGGGAACTCCGGTAATTAGCCCCATTTCTAAACCTCTCACGTTAACGATTGGTCCTTTTACTGTTGACTCGCCGTTCTTATTGACATCAAATTGTGGGGAAAATTTGTTGGGTTTAGATTTATTGAAAAGATTGCATGCCACTATCTATTGTTCTCCGGATGGCGTGTACCTTACTCTAGGCCCCAATGTTGCCCGCCCACTACAGTGCTTTTCAAAAGACGACCCGCTGCCACCTGAGTTTCGAGGCATACCCGACAGCTTGTGGGCTGTCAGTGATAATGATGTGGGGAAATGGACATTGCCCCGGTGTCAATAAGAGTGAAGGTGGGAGCCAAATTGCCCAGAATTCCACAATACAAAATACCTAGAGAGGGTGAGAAGGCCTTGTTACAAATAATTCAAGATTTAATACAGTCTGGAGTAGTGGAAGAGACTGATTCGAATATATGTCACAGTCCTATTTTGCCTATACTTAAAAGACGGTCACCTGATGCAACAGATAATACTCCTGATGTTTATAGATTCGTGATTGATTTGCGCCAGGTGAACAGAGTAGTGGAGCCACAGTACCCGGTGGTCTCGGACATCACTACGATATTGACAATGATTCCACCTTCGGCCAAATATTTCTCTGTCCTAGATTTGAAAAATGCTTTCTTCAGTATTCCAGTACATGAGGATAGCAGGTATCTTTTCGGATTCTCATTGGCTGGCCGTAGCTTCCGCTTCAAGAGAATTCCTCAGGTGTACACTGAGAGTCCTAGTATATACAGTCAGGCCCTGAAGGCACAATTGGATGATCTGGAACTTCCACCGGGCAACGTAATGTTGCAGTACGTGGATGATATCCTAATAGCTTCGGACAACGAGCAGGGTTGTCGGGATGCTACTGTAAAATTGTTACACCACTTGGCTAAGAGGGGGCATAAGGTGTCCCTTCCGAAATTTCAATACTGTCGAACGGAGGTCACCTACCTCGGTCACCTCCTTTCGAAAGTGGGGAGGAGATTGACGCCGGAGCGCATAAAAGCGATCACTAACATGCAGGTACCTAACACGCAGCGAGAGGTGCGCGCGTTCCTAGGCATAACATCGTATTGTCGTCAGTGGATACCTAACTATGCATTACTAACAAAACCCCTATTGTATCTGACTACCAAAGAAGTGCGCGAACCCCTACCCTGGACCCCCGCATGTCAGGAATCTTTTGAGTTACTAAAGACGTCTTTGTGTTCGGCGCCAGTTCTTGGAACACCTGATTACCAGAAGCCTTTTGTTCTTTACGTGCACGAGGCGGAAGGTTGCGCGTTGTCTGTCCTAACTCAGTGTTTCGGGGGGAAGCAGAGACCGTGTGCGTACTTCTCTGCAATGCTTGACAATGTGGCAAGAGCGCTGCCGAGTTGTCTGAGAGCCACGGCGGCTGCTGCGGTCTCTATAAGACAATCGGCAGGGCTCGTGCTGGGATCAGATCTCACAGTAATGGTACCGCATGCTGTGGACATTTTATTGAACAGGACACAGACGCAGCATTTAACAAGCGCTCGTCTGACGGGTTATGAGATGACCCTTTTTGCACCCCATGTGACAATTAAAAGGTGTGCCACATTGAACCCCGCCACCTTGTTACCTATCCCCACAGATACTGACACAAATGATGACGACATACATGACTGCTTGTATAGGACTGAGGAGGAGACAAAGGGGAGGGTGGATCTGACAGACAGACCCATGGAAGAACCAGACGGGGAACTGTATGTTGATGGATCCTGTTTTAAATTACCAGACGGGACATCGACAGCAGCATATGCAATAACGACATTACAGACGGTGGTAGAGACTTCTAGAATACCTTACAATTCTGCCCAGGCTGCCGAGATTATCGCCTTAATGAGAGCATGTGAGTTGAGTGAGGGGTTGGATGTTAACATTTACACCGATAGCCAATACGCCTTTGGCGTGGTTCATAATTATGGGCGACTTTGGGCAGAACGGGGATTCTTGACCTCCCATGGACAACGCATCCAACATGGTCCACTGATATTACGACTACTAACGGCACTGACTTTACCCAAAAGATTGGCTGTGATAAAATGTAGCGCACACAAGACAATAGTGGACGATGTCGGGCGAGGCAACGCTTTTGCCGACGAGACAGCAAAAGAGACTGCTAGAGAAAAATTACCACGAATGTTTGTGGCAGGGCCAGCACGATGGGTCCCAGATATTCACATGTTCGCAGACACGGTACAGAGTGTCAAGAACATACAGGGCAAGGCGACGGATGAGGAATTGAGAGCATGGAAGGATGGGCAGGGACGACTGGATGCGGATGAATGCTGGACAGATGTGACAGATAAGAGACGATGGATGTTACCGAATGCGTATGTCCTTCCAGTAGTGACGATGGCACACGGTCCTGCCCATGTGAGTGCGAAGGGCATTTGCAAGCTATTAGACCCGGTATGGAGCAATAAGAATATCTCTAAGATGGCCACCAATTTGGTTCGTCAGTGTATGGTGTGTTTGAGACACAATCCTGGAAAGGGTACCCCCGTCCCAACTGGAAATTTTGCACCCCCCTCTTTCCCTTTCGAGGTGATTCAGATGGATTACATCGAAATGGAAAGAGTCAACAACTTGAAGTACGTCCTTGTAGTCGTATGCGCCTTTAGTAGGTGGGTGGAGGCGTTCCCAACGAAAGACTGCACGGCTATGTCTACTGCAAAAATGTTGATAAAGGAGTATTTCTCCCGCTTCGGATTACCTAGGGTGATCTGGAGTGATAATGGCACGTCCTTTAATGCTGAATTAGTGAAGAATATATGCAAGGGCCTACACATCACCCAGAAGTTCCACTCAGCCTTGCATCCTCAGGCAGCAGGACTGGTGGAACGGTTTAACGGCACACTCAAGTTAAAAATGGCCAAAATATGTGAAAGTACAGGTCTCCGTTGGCCAGATGCACTTCCCTTAGCTTTGCTTTCCACAAGAGTCACTGTAAATGCAAAAATGGGCGTCTCCCCGCACGAGGTGGTATTTGGCCGCCCGGCCAATATCTGGGGAGTGCCCCGACCCAAATGCTTTTCAGAAGTTCCTTACCCTCTGTTGACAGACTATCTGTATGCTTTGACTAAAGATCTTCGTTCTATTCATCAGCAGGTAGCAGACACTCTGAAGCCGTTGCTGGAGGGGCCTGGACACACCATCCACCCAGGGGATTGGGTCGTGGTGCGACGATACCAGCGGAAGTCCTGTTTGGAGCCGAGATGGTCAGAGCCTCGTCAAGTGCTTCTCACCACGCGCACAGCACTGCGGATTGACGGCAGAAAGGCGTGGACCCATGCCTCTCATGTGAAGAGGGTCCCGCTCCCGTTGCCCTATGATCAATGGGTACAAGATGGCATCGCTGACCAGGAGTGTGAAAGTATTCCAAGATATGTTCCTTTCTCGGATGCTTCACTGATTGGAGAAGAGCACAGCGGAATTGAAAATACAGTGAGCTCTACCACTCCTTTTGTTGCTAGCAAAGAGATATCGGAAAGTTCAGCATCTGCCACTGATACACCTGCTTTGTTTTCTGATCCCGAAGTGCCAGGGAGCACCCGCTACAATTTCCGGCCCCGGAGAAAATAAGTACAGTGCTGGAAAATGATGGACTAAATACTGGAAGAAGGGCTTAGTGGACATTCTGAAAAAGAAGATTTAGTGGTAGGGATGGACTTGTAAGAGCCCTGGTGTTTAGCCGAAGATTGTGTTCTTTGAGACTAAAGAGTGGTGCGGGGCCCGAATTAAGTGCTTCCCTTATTTCAAAGTGCTGACCAACGACGTGGGAATAGGTATGAACGGTAAAAGCCTGCCTGTGAGGCTTTGAAGGACACAGGGAAGAAGATCCCTTTTTAAGGGTTGAAGAACTCCTCCGGCCGGTTGAGGATTGTCTGGGACTATTTTTTTTATTACTTATAGTTTGATTTTTTTTGATTTTTGGTGTTGAAAAAGTATACAGAATGTATCCCTTTGGGCGGCCAATTCCTGATGAGGAGCAGCCCTTTGCAGCTTCCCCGAGACGTGAGCCTGATTCCCCCTGGTTGGCCCTTTCCCGAAAGGGAAAAATTGTGGTGGTTGTCATATTTTTAATTGCCCTTCTGGTGACTCTTGGAATATTGTTTTTCCTAGATAAACATTATCCCGTTCATACATTTGCACCCACACCTACTGCTGTTCCGGAACACAATATGTTAACTGTCGAATATGGCGAACGAATGATACGTACCAATTATAAAGATAATGTTTTTATTAAGACTTTGCATCATGCACATGCCACTACCAACATGACAGATTGCTGGGTTTGTGGGCTCTTGCCCTCTGCTGCTTATAAGAAAGATAGATTCCTTGCTCTTCCTTTGACTCCGGTAAATAGTTGTGTGGGATGGTACACCCTTATAGGTCTAGTTAAATATTTCCAACAGCCAGATTCCCTAACACCCCGACTACCAAATAGGGGGTGGACAATGACGATGCGAGTACGCCCTTTGCCTTCAGCTTCCCTTGGACGAATATACACTGACGGACGTTTTGACCAGACTTTTATAGAGACATGTGAGAAAAAGTTGGGCCGATTCTTGACACCTAATGATACTGATAGACTTAGGGATAGTTTCATGAAATTGAATGCCACTTTGTCTTATAGGCACCCCCCTAAGAATAACAGCAGCTCCAAGTCTTTGATACCCCTTGCTGTGGTGGGTCCCCCTCCGTTTTTCTGTATAGAGGGAAGGGGTCCCATCAAGGTTGGAAATAGCTCTTGTAATGTGACTGCAGCAATGCGCCTGCCAGTTAGCCCCTCTTTGATTGCCCCACCCAGTATATATTTTGTATGCGGTGAAAATGGATACTTATGGTTGCCAGAGGGTTGGGGTGGGGTGTGCTACCTGGCTTATCTGATTCCTCCTGTATATGTGGCCCCCTCTGATTATCATAGAACTCATCGACGATTCCCCAGTCCTCAAGAGCAGCCGCAAGAGCAGCGTAAAAGGAGGGAACTTCAAGTAGAGGACGTTGATCAGACAGATACCTCGTATCAGCAATGGACTGATTTTTCTAAGGGTCTGCTTCCTTTCTGGGGTCCTATATTCAATAGTAGAGCTATTAGACGACTTTCTAGGGTAATGGAAAAGGTGGTTCTGGTTGAGGCTGACATTACGACCAACATCTCTGTTGAGGTTCAGGCTATGAGATTATTTACGATCCAGAATAGGATGGTCCTTGACGTCATACTAGCCGATAGGGGCGGGGCCTGTCGCGTCATCGGGACATCTTGCTGCGTTTATATCCCTGACTCTGCCCCGACTGTTAACTTGGCAGTGCAAAAATTGCATAGATTAGCGACTGAACTGCACCAAGATAATGGAACATGGTCTCTCCAAGGGTGGCTCTGGGGTGCCTTTTCTTCCTGGGGCTGGAAAATACTGATGGGATTGGTTGGAGTAGTGAGTGTAATTCTTTCGTGCTGCCTTTGCATATATTGCCTCCCTCCATGTTGTTCAATGTGTGCTGCAAATATACGTCCGAAAAAGAAGTTGCATGGTCAATATACCACTTCTATGATTACTGAAATTCCTGCTGATGCAAGTTGGTTAATGTTTATTGCAGAAGATGTTCTCGAATGAAGTAATGTAGGCCTGCCCCTAGAATGTATGTCGGCACTACCTTTGGCAATTAAATGAGGCTATAGTTAGCCAATGATGCTAAAAGGAGGGTCTGATAGAATTCACTTTTCGATGCTCTAATTACCCCATGATGACGTGTGAGTTAGCATCATATGACTAACTAATGCATTTACGTAAACGCACTTATGCTGAATTCATATACTCACCTATTACTTATATTTGGATGTACGTGTGACCATATTAATTTCTTAGCTTAGCCTGTGTGCCACCATTTTGTGTAACTCTCTGTGCCTGCGGGCTCTGCTCGCTCATGCCCCTCCCGCAGGAATACAGAAATATACTAAGACAGCAGTTTTCGTTTCTCGGCTCACTGTGGCCGAAACTAACAACTCGTGTTATCTGCAATGTTCTCATGCCCAGAGACGCCGAAGGCTGGCTCCCTGGCCTTGAGCAGAGATAATAATGTATCCCTCGCAGGTGCAGATGCCTGCTGTATGAGAGCATTGTTCACTGGTCTGGGGCTCAGTAGTTTTCCATTAGGGGCGTACCCCATTTACTGTGTTGCATTATAATGTATTGCTGTGATGCAGAGAGTCAGTCCTCTCGTTCGCACTCCTAGGAGTGAGGTCGGACAGGGCCCTCTCATATGAGTGTTGTTTGGCCTAATAAAGACTTTTGTTTTTACTTCTCCACTGTCCGGCTGACTTCCTATAAGGTAATTATAGGTGAGTGCTGTAAGTCACTCCAGTGGATTTGAGCCACGCTTATCAGCAGGCTGTAATAATTCATTGCAATTGGAAAGTTGTAACACCTGTGAAATTTGATAAAGCATCTAAAGAAATAGTCACAAATTGTAATTTACCTCAATAGAAGATGTTCAGGATGACAATGGTACTCTTCAATCTTTTTGCGTGGCTCAAAACGAGTCAACCAAACGCCATGCTTGACTAGAGAATTAAATGGTAAAACAAAATACCTCGCCAACATTTGGTGCACTGAAGCACTTAAGGAGGGATAGAAAATATTTAAAAACCTGGAAAAAATTGGCAAAAATGTATAAGACATGTGCATCGAACAAATGTGTAAATACACCAATAAGTTAGGAAAACAAAAAGAATATTTTATTGAAATTAGGTTCTTCATACCCAAAACAACTTGCAAGATTTTTCTAAATTGCTGATACTCTTATCAATAATGGGTTGGCTACCAATGTTATCAAGCCAACAGAAGAATTAGTTGACTCCCTCTCAAAGTGTTTCTTAGATAAAATAAAGAAAACTAGTGATGAGCTGCACATAGACGCAGCAACCAATAACCAGCTTTAAAATGTTGCCTACTCTAGTGCCCTTAAGATACTTCTTTTGTCAAGGGTTTAGCTCCTTATCATTAAAAAAGTCGGTCATAAGACCTATTGTAAAGAAAACAAATATAAACCCTAAGGACCTGAAGAATTACAGGCCCATCTCTCTTATGTGGCTAAGGTAATGGAAAGAGTTGCCACCAAACAACTGCAATCTTTGTTGAACATAAACTCATTTAATATGCAACAAATGCTCGCTTCCATTATGGCTTCATTATGGAGCATGTCATGATATGTGCTATTAGCGACCTGAGAATGATAGTCAACAGCGATTGTTCAGGAGTGGTTATACTCCTGTACTTATTCAATGCTTTAAATGCTGTCGACCATCAAGTTCGCTTACATTGTCTCAGAACTTTGCATATTAAAAATAAAGCCTACTCCTGGTTAGGATCCTTTGTCTCTGACAGATTTAAACTAATGTGGTTAAATAAGTTTAGTTCCACCTTAATTCCGCTAAACTGAGGTGTGCCCCAAGGTTCAACCTCTCCCCTTTATTATTTAACCTATACATCCAACCTCTGGCTTCATTACTTAAACTATTTAATGTAAAGTCTGTTTTTAAGCAGATGGCCCTCAGATTGTCAGCAATCCAAGAGACAATCCCTCAGACACCATTGCAGGATTATCAGCCGTATTCACTACAAATCCAACAGAGCCAGAAATTTTACCTGTATTTAACAAAATCAATCTTTGGGAATCTTTCATTACGGCCTGTAAACCTGGGCATGTGTCCCAATTCCGAAAGAGCGGGCAAAACATTTGTGTCCAGATTGACACACAATAGAGCCTAGAAAAAGAGGTAACTATGCTACAAAAGCATGTTTTCTCCAGATCCTCACTTTGCGATGCATTATGACTTGGCTCTCTTCTTCTCACAAGGTAATGATTATAAAAGTGTTTGTTCAACAGCAATTCGACTGGGGAAGCTTAGTCTATGGGTTTCCATCATAAGTCATTGGACCCTTACAAAAACTTCAAAATGCCTTTCTCGGAGCCATTTTTTAATTGTAAAAAATGTGACTGACTATCTTCACCCTCTAAACTAGCTCTTAGTGAGAAAACATGGACATTTGAAGTCAGCCCCAATTGTTGCTGTACACAATTAAAAAATAATCTCCTACAAGAAATATGTGATCTTGTAACAAAAACAGTTTGGAAGTTTCTCTTTTAGTTTGTATTTGTGTTGCTGCTAATGGCAGTTGTGGTGTTGGTGATAATGTTCCTGGAGTTGATAACACTGGTGATGCTGGTGGTTGATGTGTTGTTAGTGATAATGCTAGAAGTTGTTGTACTGCTGGTAGTGGTGTTTTTGTGAATGAACATGGTGGTGGGGTTTGTTGAATTGTTAATAGTGGTAATGCCAAAGAGTTTTGTGTTGCTGTTAGTGGCAGTAGTGGTGTTGGTGCTAAAGTTGGTGGCAGAAGTACTTGTGATGATCAAGTTACTGCTTTTAGAGGTGCTCAAGGTATTATTGGGGCTGTCGCTACAACTAGCAGTGGTGGTTGGGGTGTTGTTACTGTGTTGCTAGTGATGGTGTATTTGGTGATACTCTAGGCAGTTGTGTCCTGCTTGTATATTTATATAGCACACATGTTCACAGAGCTTGGTACGCTAGGTACATTGAGATAGCTGACAAACACACAAAAACAAGTGTGGATCTCTAAGAATCAGACATGGCAATTTACATAAAATATTGGTTAAAAAGCTAGACCCTTAAAATTCCTGAGGTTAGTCTAAACTCTTAAAGCAATTGGTATGTACCCATACAGTTTACCTGCAGTGACAGAGATATACCTGCTACTACCATATTTTACATGCAGGTTACTGAGTTCAATTTTGGAACCATCAATAGACGTTGGGTTGAAGACTATAGTCACAGTTAGTGGTATTTTTGTTTCCAAAACCTCTGTAGTGTCCAGAAACACTATGGGCCTGATTCACAAAAGTAATCTGAGACAAAATCCTAACTTTAGTACTACTACTAAATGCCTTTTGTGAGACGTGAAGTTAGGATTTTGTGTCAGATTACTTAAAACCCAGAACATTATGTTCTATTAACAGGGTAACAATACAAAGACTTAAGTACTGTTGAATTAATCATCCACTACTGTTCAAATCAGTACTCCTCTTTAAAGCCTCATAATCAACCGGGTGGTAGTGATCTGTACTAATGAAAGTAGTTTCAGGTTCTTCTGTCTGCAGCCAGATAGCTTGAGTTGGTTTAGTAAAGTCTGTATTGGATCAGAGAATTGATGACTGAGATGTGAAACTCACAGACTATTCAGTATCATTTAGTGTTTTAAGTGAAGAAAAAAACTGTATGAAAACTGTGATGTAAGGCACACTGTAGTTAGTTGTTGTGGGAGGGACGGTGAAGACAATGGGGGCGACAAGGTCAGAGTGGGTGATGAGGCTAGAAAGAGCCATGAGCCTAAACTCAATGTTCACCAACCAATAGCTAAATTAAAACGGCAAATCCCTGAATGAAAAGTGTATGAAATGGGAACTTCTGGCAGTCTAAGCTGGTTTCCCATGAAAACAAGCAGTCACTGTTTTTGGAATAAATTTAGACACCGTGTTCTTCAAGGAAATTAAAGATAGAGTAAAGTAGAGGTGGATAGCACCAATGCTCTTTCATGCCCAATTGGATGCATCAAAGTGCCAATGGTCAAACATGTACCCTCATCTAGAACTAAGGGGCTTGCAAACAAACTCTACTAGCCAGTACAGTGCGAGCTCCCATGGATATGGGCCCTGTGATAAGAGCCCCACGCAGACCCACTCAGTGCTTAATTTGTGCCGGAGCTTTCCAGTGCTCAGCACCGGCACTTATTTTCCGGGACCGGTAATACAGCTTTCTTCATGCAGTGTTAGGTCATCCCCAGCTAGAACGTAACATTCGTAAAAAAACATATATTACAGGTTTATCACAAACACTTCCAGGCAAACTTATTTTGCGCATTGTATTTTGGAGAGCTTGATGCAGGAAACAAAGAATACAATACCCCCTTGGATCATACGCAGCAACATCTCGTGAGACTTCAGGAGTTACGGCCCCGTCCTGACTACGGCCGCTGTTTAATTACAGATCACACCCGATGTCACGTGTTTGTGAAATAGCGCAATATCCGGCTCCTGAGTAGCGCACAGACTCCTGGCTAAACCAAGGTAGGAAGTGCGCTTTGGCACTTGTTTTGGAAGTTGGCCCTTATTTTGGTCCATGGTATCTGGAAATAGAGGTCATGCTCCCTGGCACGGAGTTTTGGAAACTCCTGCAGGCCCTTAACCGCCTGCCTGCCTCAGCACCCTTTTCCTCCCAGGCAAATTGCCGTTCTTCAGCACCCTGGCCAGATTGAGTGGTAATATTCACCTGGCCAGTTTCAGAGGAGCCTGGATAGCAGCCCTGCTCCTCTCAGACCCTCGGGATACACGCAGATTGACCACCTCCCTCCTTGGCCTCAGACCCTTCGAGAAATGATACGAAGCTCCGGATCCAGGTCTAAGGATTTACAGCAGTGCTGCAGAGCTCAAAGAGAGCGTCTTCTCGACCATCTACAGCATGCAAATACCGTTAAACACCAGCATGCGGGACACAGGCTGGAGCTGACACTTGTAAGTATGTATAGCAGCTGTTCCTCAATTGCTGTTCGTTTTCTTTTGGCATTTGGCCTCTTGGCAAAATATACATGCAAGAGGAGCTGTTTTGATGTACTGATGATTTGGGTTCCATGTCAGAATGCTATTAAAGTAGCAGTGGGCTGCATCCATATCTAGTGTATGGTAATTTGAGATTACCGTTTCCACATTTCAGGGGGGAGCCAGACAAAATAAAGCAATTCTCGCTTAAAAAATCAGGTGTCTCCCGTCTGAATCAGATCTATTGAAATGCATGAATCATCTGAATTTATTTTAAGTATGGCTTTTCTGTCTTTGTGTACTTTATCAGTCAAGGATCATTAATTCAGCTCAAACATATATATTTTTTATTTTCTTATATTTACATTTAAAGTGTGTACAGATTATTGTAAGGAAATACTGGCTTCTGGTGATAATGTTACTTTTTGTTGACTGTCTAAATAGATGTCATGAAATGTGCATAACGGTACTGGAGAGTACTATGCTCAATGACTCATGAAGCCACGTACTACTCATAAAAAACGATTGTTACAGTCCTGTACCTAGAGCGTAAAAGAACTATGGTCATTTTTAAGATGTTGCTTACTACCGATTCAGCATTATTTGTTTACATCTTGTGTCATAGGAGTCCTTCTTCCTATGTAAAGAAATCCTGCTCACTCTCATGAATTTCTACATTGAGATGTTAACCGTGCCATGGTCCTTGTGATATCTTGTCCGCCTCATCCCTTTTTGCCATACAAGTTTGACACGGGCTTATATTTGTTATAATGTGGTTAGTTTAGCTTAACTGCGTGTGTTTGAACACAAGGGTCTAAAGGCCATGTCATTGCTCAAATGGGTGTACTTTCTGATATGTTTCCCTCATCGTCTTTGCTTGATTTTGCTCACAAGAAAGTGTTACTCTTAGTCGTTAAAATGTCACTAATAATTGCACTGAAATTATGAAAATTTCACACCTTGGCAGCTATGTATGGCAGCTAAGTATGTTACATGGTTCTTCGGTGAGCTGGGGCTGGTTGCTCCGCAACATTAGTTAACTGGCCAGCAGCTCCACATGGCCTTCTCCCCCATCCACTCCTTGCAAGGAAACCACACATTCTCTATTAAAGTAGTCTTTATTTTAACAGCACCTTGATATACTTGGCATGTCAGCACAATTACTCTCCTTGCAGTGAGGCAGGAATCTAGATTGCGTGTCCTGTCCTCTTAACACAAGTCAATCTGCAATAGTGCTAAATTCTGATCTAACTCTCCAGGGTATTGCACACGAAATACTGTTCTGTAACCTGCATAGTACACATTCTTTGCATCAGGCAAAATGTATATACCACACCTGAGAATGAACCTCACCTGTAGAGAAATTGCTAATGAGACTGTTCGAGATGAGTGACTTCAGAAAGTCCAAACAGCCTTCACACCAGAGCCTGGAAGACACTCCTATCAAGCATAAGGTTCACGGTAGAGTTTATCAACAGCCACTAACACTGCTCTGTGGGATGCTGTTTTTTTCACATATATCCTTTTATTATTGTCAAGTTCATAAGTTATAACCCAGCACAGTGAGCTATGAACTGCCATCAAAGCACTACATGCAACCAGTATGGTACAGGTTTGAAAGTTATGTTTTTCCCCAGTCTTTGACTATCCTAATTTTATTCAAAAGGGTTTATTTGGGTAATTAGTAAAGTCAATCCTAACCATTGTGTGGCGCTGCAGAAGCTGCATTAGTCGTTTTAGACAATTTATTCCAAAATAGTGCTTTACATGCTCTTTTGCATTCTTTTTTTTCAAAATGTTTTCAGGGACAGGGGGAACCTCCTATCAAAATCTTACCTGAGGAAGACTCCCTTGCTGAAATGCAGATTGGGTATTACATCTGACTTTCAGAAGTGCCATTTGAGGATTTGGGTGGATTCAATAGAGTAAGTGGGTGGTGCCAGTGGAGGAAGTGTGTGTAGCTGGGGGAAGTGGGTGGAGCCATAGGAAGTGGGTGTGGCCTCCTAAAATAATTGAGCACCTGGACCTAAAAATTTACAAATTAAGCACTGCCACCACTTCTTTTATCAATCTGCAAAAGATGCAGAGCGTGTTTAAAAAGGCATGATCCACGTGCTGGCACCTTGTTCCCAGGTGAGCCCAGGCTTCACGTGGGTTTCAAGACCTGCCCCTGCTGCACTCTGGTGCCCTTCGTGATCACCTTTTTTTTGTTTTTGAAAGTATAGGAATGGATTTGCTTTAGTAATTAAAAAGTATGGGGACGCTGATTGCAGATGTTCCCGCCTAGTTCAACCTCTGGTGTTAATCAACAGAAAGGGTTTTCAAGCTTTTCATTTGTGAAAAAACAAGGTTGAGCGCCTCTGTCTGTCGTTTGACTGCCTCCTGTTGTTGCTCTTTCTGCTAGTGGTGGTAGAGTTGGAGTAAGTGTTGGCCTGCTGCTTGTGTTGGCAGTTGTGGTGCTGATGGTTACTGGTGTGCTGCTGTGATGCGGAGATGCTGGCGGTGGCACTGCCGGTGTTGCTGATGATCGTAGTGATAACATGAGTAATATTTCTGTGCTTTTTTCTGTTCTGCTTGTGTGCTGCTGATGCCTATGGAGCTGATTTGGTGGCAGGTGGTGGTGTGAGTATTAAAAGTGCTGGTAGCGGTGGGGATAGTGGTGCTTAACATACTATTGCTGGTGGTTATGCTGGATATGGTGGATTGTGTCGCTGCTGGATTTACTAGAGATGGGCGTGGTTTTGCTGCTGCTAGTGCCAGTCATGGTGCTGCTGCTAGAACCCATTTTAGGGTCCTACTTACGAGAAACTAATGAAGCGTGGTGCTGCAAGTCATTTTACTATGCTACGCTGCGTTAGTTTCGAGGCACAGGGATGCAACATATTTACAAAAACATGTTGCATCTCTGTGCTCTTCCCTGCCCTGGAGCACAAACTGCTGCCATGCGCTGGCACAGACTCCCTTGCACTATGGTACAAGGATGCCTGCATCGTTGGGAGTTTGTTTTTGTGCAGGCTGCACAAAAGCAAACAATTGAGGTGATTTCTTCTTCCAATGCGTGCTGCAGAATGTAGCACACATTAAAAGAGGAAATAAAACGAGGAGAAACGAAAACATTTATCCTCGTTGCGTTTCGCTACGCCACCCCTGGGGCGACGTAGCATTCTGACGCATTTCCCGGTTTAACCTCTTGGATGCTCATGACGAGCTGAGCTCGTCATGAGTCACGGCGCTCCGGTGCTCATGACGAGCTCAGCTCGTCATGGCCCCTGGAACGCTCAGGTGCGGGGAGAATTCCCCGCTGTGCTGAGCGTTCCACGGGAGGCAATACACCTGTGACGAGCTGAGCTCGTCATGAGCACAGGAGCGTCGTAGCTCATGACGAGCTCAGCTCGTCATGAGCATGCGGGCGCTGTGCGCGCCCCCCTTCCCCCCCGCACAGCGGGGGATTAACCCCCGCAGCGAAGGGGTTAAGATTGCTCGTAAATCTGGAAATGCATCAGTGGACACAGGTGTTGTGTGACCCACAGCAGCACCCATGTCACTCCCCTAACATATGAAGTGTTGCATGAAAAGGGGTGATATTTACAAGCACACATAAAGCCACGCATGGTGGCTTTATGTGTTCTTGTAAATATCATGTTGTATGTATGCATCACGCAACGTGACTCACCGGCGGCACAAGGGGCTTGTAAATAAGCCCCGTAGTGTTGCTAATGTTCGAAGCACTGCTGCTTTATATTCTGCTGCCAGTGCTGCTGGTACTAGTGTGAGTAGTGGAGTTAGTTTTACTGTTACGGGTGTTAGTAGCTGTGGTTTCAGAGGTGGGAGCACTGATATTATGTGAGACGGTGTAGGTGCATAGGAGTTAGTAGGGCTGGTTCTGGTGTCAGCGGTACATGCTATGATGCTGTTAGTGGAGTTAGTGTATTACAGTAGGATATTTGTATAGCACTAAGAGAAATGGTAGAGAGACGGAAAGACCAGAGAAAGGGTGAGAGAGTGAGACAGAGGTGGAGAAAAGTCAGAAAGGAAGAGAAGAAGAAATCAAGCGACAGAGGAAGGAGTGACAGGTGTATGGGAGAGAGTAGAAAGAGCGAATAAGAGCGAAAAAGAGCGGAAAAAAATAAGTAAAAGAAACACGTCTCCTTTTCCAATTTAAATCCCATTCTGACAAAAACTAGAGATGACACATTTTCAAAATATAATTTCTCTGTTATATGCAGCTGTGTCAAAATAGATTTTCTCAAATTAGATTTCTTAGTAAGGAGCGAGCGAGTCAGACTGACAGTGAAGTGAAGGGGGAAAGGATTGAGATAGGCTCTTCCGTTGTAAAGTGATGGAATAACATTGTGCATGGAACACGGAAACAGTCAGACACTTAAAAAAATTAATGCAGAAGTGAAGCAGTAATATCAGGAAAGGACTATTTCTCTCCGTATTTCATGGCTCGCAGGCGGACTTCGTTCTTGCGATGTTAAATCTTTATCAAAGATGCTACCATTTCTCAAATAATTGTCACTCGTTTTATCCAGCACACAAGGATAAAAGGTTGAGTAAGTGCTGCAGATAGTCAAACCTCTGATCTATACGTGCTGCCTAGAATCATATGGAAAACAAAAAAATTGATGGATTGTTTGAATTAATCTCAGCCACTGGTAACTACTCTGTCCGCAATCAAGACTATCGTTGTATGCCCATTATGTCACTTCCGACCGGATCCTACCATAAGCAAATCAGCCTTGGTACAGCTTCAGTGAGAGAAGTCCAGCCTTGAGTTGGACTGTGTCCCAGAGTAGTGGCAGCTGGGCGTCTTTGAAAGTGGTGGGTGATAATACTCGCTTCAAAGTCCAATGAGCAACAGAAATGTGCCTCAGTCTTCTAGAGAGTTTGGCGGGATCCACCTAAAAAACACCTTATAAAAATGTTGTTAAATAGTTAATTTTGATCCACAATTTTCACATAAATATGCAAAAAATCCAGAGGGCACATATTAAAGTTTTCAGTCCTTACATGGTGTGCCAATGAAGCTCAAAGATCCCCTCCCAATATACTAAGATTTACCTTCAGTGCGTCATTGTCAGCATTTTAGCATGGGTGCAACACATAAGTTATGAGTGCCCCCTAATGAAATCCATATTTACAATATACCAATTCCACAATATTGCTATTGATGCTGCCTCACCCCATTGGTGACCCATATGTCCAAAATTACCACCTAGTATGCTAGAGCCAGTATTTTCTCATGGTTTTCCTCCCCACCCCACTATGCCATGAATACCCTCTTTGAGGCCATCCTTTACCTCCAATATGCCAGCATTAGTATTTCTCCAGAGGTAGCCCATGTACCACGGATTGCCTCTAGTATGCCAGCACCTCTCATTTGCCACAGGTGCTCACCACTATGCCAAGTATTAACTACAATATGCAAGTGCCCCACAAAATTGCCATGTGTGCCACCTAAGCCAAGATGTACCTTAACCCCTTAAGCGCTGCCGTCGGCCAACGGTCGTCGGCCAACGGTCGTCGCGTACACTACCTTGGTAGTGCTGCGCACATCCGTTGGCCGACGCGGCCCCACCCGTTATTCGAACATTCAGCACTGGGCGCTGAAGGTTCGACGCTCTAAACAGGTTAAATACTCATACATACACTCTCGCTCACCCCCTGATTCCCTCTTTCTAACTCGCTTACATTTTCTCACTCACTTTCAATAATTGTCACTCATACTCAATTACTTGTTCTACCCTTATTTATTCTTACACACTCACAAGCCCAAATTCCTTCTACTCACTCTCACTTTGTAATTCTCACTCACATACTCACACACACACGCTTACACTCACGTGTTGGCACTCACTGACTCTCACTCTCACTTATACTCATAGTGGCTCACTTTCCCTCAATCTTTCTGTCTCACTCATGCTCACTGACACTCAGTAATTCTTGCCCACTCATACACTAACACACTCAAACTCACTGACTCACTCAGAACCTCATGATCAAACTCACTGACTCACTCGCACACTACACCCACTCACTTAGTTACACTCTCTTTCATGTAAACAGAGCAGCTCCACTTTTTTTTTAGTTACCGTACTTCCCCGGCAGGGACTCCTCCAAGGCTGCAGGGACTCCTTCAAGGCACATATAGAACAGGAACCTATCACTGCATACAGAAGCCAGCAATATACAATTCCTGTGCTGGAAACAAGGTGTGAGGCGTGAGGCACAGCTAAGGGCTTTAGGCCTATCAGAAACTGTGACACTGCTTGGGACCCCACTCATGCTAATCTTTGTGGCCTTTCGTTGGGCACAAGGATGCACTGATGTGCACCCAAACAGCTTAATTTTCACAGCTGTACTGTGCTGCATGAAAAATGTGCAGTGTGTGTGCTAAATAAAATTATTGTGATTGTGTGAGGGGACCAAGGTTGAATTATGTCCCTGAGACGTGCAAACCAGACATCCACCTGAAAACTGGTATGTGTATATAGTATGACCTGTACACCAGGGAACAGAGTGCTTTATAAGTAGCAAGGCAGTTATGGACATTTACAACGCATACAGTGACACAAACAGTGTTAGTAAAACTGCCCTCACTCACACACAAGCCTGTGTGTGACACGCTTCATCATCAGGTCTGCTTACAAAACACCCTGACATAGCTACGCACAGGATGGAGCATAGGGGAGGGACTTAATGATGAAATTCCCTGGCGAGCATTGAACCTAGCGTTTCTTGATTAACAACTTGACTGTCTTTGGGTCCATTGTGTTAATCTGCATGTTACTGTTGTTATAAGATAATACCTGGCCTCACTGTGGCGGACTTGAGAAGTTAAGAAGTACAGAATGTTTTCTTGTCTTGTGTTTTTTTGTGATGGATCCCGTGCTCTGATACTTATAGATGGACTGTCCTGGGTGGATTTTGTTTCCTTGTTCCCCTTTCTAATGTCCAGTTGGTTTGGTTTGGAACCAAAGTCGTTGTGGTCTGCACCCGATTTTAACTAAATATGTGGGATGAGAATTCTCCATGGCCTCGGCGACTAATTGGAATGCTTGCATTTGAGGGACTTTTTCTCGTTTTTTAGACATGGGCATGTGTGATCACTTACATGCATGTCGCCTTTGCAATCATTTGGTGGGCCCCCGATAGCTTTCCTCTAAGCCGTGAGTGGGGGCGTGCCGCTGATGAGGTCACACATTTAGGCTATCCTGACACATACACACCCTCACGTGATTGATGGGCGGATGCAGAAGCAATGGATTTAACTCTGGCTTTGGCGGTTTGCCAGCAGACTATACGGCGGGACCGCGGCAGGCCGACTGGACGTGAACCACCAGCAGGGCAGTAAGTGTGCTATTTATAGTTGAGGCAGTAGTTTTGTGGGACTACTGTTTACCTCCGGTTTCTCTCGCTCAACGATTGCCGTGTATGGGATTGCCTTTGTACGATTGGAGCATGTCAGGCATTTAAGGAGACTTTGGATCATGCTTTTCTCCTTTTTCCCTACACTTCAGGGTGTGACCTGAGGGGTTCTCCTTGCCTGCCGCCATTTCAGGCTCTTGACCTCAGCAACCTCTGTGAGTTTGGCAGTTTGGGGAAAGTATTGAATGCCGTTTTTAAGCGGTCATGATGACACCTTAAATAGAAGATTCGAATAGTCAATGACCTGTGGGACTGGAGGATTTTTCTGTGTGTGACAAGGGCTATTTTGATTATTATAGATGGATGGTTATGTACAATTTTTTAAATCTGGAGACTTGATGATTAATTTGGATGTCTCCGATTTTTGCCCAGCTATTTTGGAGGAGGCGTTTGAACATATTACTATTTTGCTCAGGAGATGGATGTCTGTTCTTTTCTGTGGCTGGACCTGGGGTTTTGAATGAGATTGATGGGTCCAAATAGAAACCTTTTTTACACCTGTGGATAAATGTGTTTTGTTTTACAGTACATGTATCCCGTGTCAGGGGAATTACCTCCACAGACCAGGATTGCTGTACGTATGAACCCTGGGTACTAACCAGAGTAGGGTAACAGGGTTGCTTGACTGGTTACTGATAGGAGTCCTGAAGAAGACCGGTGTGACCCGTAGGTGTGGGCACATCAAGCTTGGTCCAAAACATCTTAATTTTGGCAGTCTTGGGAGGGTTGATGTGAGTTCCTAATATTCTCACAAATAACCCCATCCTTTCCAATTTTAATCCTGTCTGTGGGACTCTGGAGTAAAAAATCGATAGAGTACCCACAAGACAGTTTTAGGTTCACTTTTCACTGCACTTATTTCTATCACTGTTCCCCGTCAGGGGTGGTAGCGCTTTATACTCACCCATATATGTATGGTGTTTATGCTGTTTGTTTAACCCTCCCCTATGTTCTATCCTGTGCGTGGCTACGCCAGGGTGTTTTGTAAGCAGACCCGATGATGAAGCATGTCACACACAGACTTGTGTGTTAGTGAGGGCAGTTTTACTAACACTGTTTGTGCCCCTGTGTGCGTTGTTCAGTCTCTTTTTCCTCTCTACCCATCTTGGTGTGTTTAGGTTGTATAAGAGGGTTTGGGGTAGTTGAGTAGTTGACCCTGTCCCTTTTTCGTTTGTGTGAAAAAGTTTTGGACCAAGGAGGGGATGCAAGTTAAGTTCAGTCTGAGAGGTTTAGTTTGAATACATTTGTTTATAAGTCTTTCTTGGAAAGAAGGCTTGGATTTACCCGTATGTGTTTTGGAAAATAGTTCCACAGTCCTGGGGCTAAGCATGGACGCCTTTTTTTATTTTTTGGTCCTTTCTGTTTTAGAAATGTCAAGAATAAGTCAATTTTCTTTATATCTTTTCAATTAATGTTGTCCTCCTTCACAATAATTTCTACAGTTGAGTGGGACTCTGAATATCTGCGGCTTAAAGCCAGAATAAAGTCACAGAAATATTCATAACTATGGTAGACTTTAGATTCTCGTTCTTTGCTGCAAGACAGTTTGCTATGATGTCTTTGAACATCTTCACCTTTTTATTAAATATTCAGCAACACCTCCACTCCTGGAATCGACTTTTACATTGACAAAAGGCCAGCAAGTGGAATTCGCATTTACTTCTCCACAGACACAAAAAAAACCCTTGCAATCCAGCAGCATACACATGCCAAAAGACAACTGAGAAACTAATGACTCGAAATTACTAGGATACAATATGAGCACTGAAAATGGAGACAGAATATCCACCAGTTCCCATCAATACCCTTGTTCCTAAACTCCTGAATCTCTCCAGTCTCTGAACCTGAGCTACCTACCAGACCAATAACAGCTGCCTGGTGCCCCATACTAAGAATAAGAAAACCATCATTAACATGACAATAAACGACGCTACTGCACCTACTGGGCATGTGAAAGTCAATAAACTACGAAGCAAAGTGCATGAGTAAGAGGTCTGTAACGTTGTTCAGTTTTAGAGGGCTACGACCTCCCTCTTGCAGTGGACTGATGCTGCAGGCCAGAAAGCTGAGCAAAGCATCTTGCTGGGGCTTAATTATTAGCAAGACTGTCTGTGCTGCATGTGCCCTCGTCCCGTTAGACCATGCACTACATTTTTTAAATCGTTTCCTTCCTACTCGTTCCCTCTTTGTCAAAGCTGAGTGCCTAAGGTTAGGTGTGAAAACTTTAGTTTTCACTGCTCTTCTAATTCACACAACGAAACAGTAGGAGCATCGCCATACATGGTATCAACAACAAAAGACAGAATGCTGGCCCCAGCATTATGAAAGCAAGAGACTGAGATAGTGCTATGGAAGAAACTATGGGCCCGATTCACAGAATGAACTTAAGACTAAATCCTAAACTTACTACTATTTGGTATTCACAGAATGCACTTACTACTTTCGGGATTCACAAAGTGAACTTACTACTTTCGGGATTCACAGAATGAACTTACTACTTTCGGTATTCACAGAATAGATTTAAGACTACTAACTTTACGTCCGCACTCGGGCCGTAAATTCCGGCCCGGAGGCGGAGTTTCCGGCTTGGGGGCGGAGCTTACGGCCCGGAGGCGGAGCTTCCGGGCCGGAGGCGGAGCTTGCGGGCCGGAGGCGGAGCTTGCGGCTTGGAGGCAGAGCTTCCGGCTCGGAGGTGGGTATTTAGCCATGGCTGAAATCTCCACCTCTGGGCCGGAAGCTCTGCCTCCAAGCCGCAAGCTCCGCCTCCGGCCGCAAGCTCCGCCTCTGGCCCGGAAGCTCCGCCTCCGGGCCGTAAGCTCCGCCCCCAAGCCGGAAACTCCGCCTCCGGGCCGGAATTTACGGCCCGAGTGCGGACGTAAAGTTAGTAGTCTTAAATCTATTCTGTGAATACCGAAAGTAGTAAGTTTATTCTGTGAATCCCGAAAGTAGTAAGTTTAATCTGTGAATCCCTAAAGTAGTAAGTGCATTCTATGAATACCAAATAGTAGTAAGTTTAGGATTTAGTCTTAAGTTCATTCTGTGAATCGGGCCCCAAGTGCCAAGGAGTTTGTCTTCCAAAAGAAATGTAAATAAAGGTAGCCATGACATTTAGGCATGAATCACAGTAGCAGGTTGTTTTCATATGTGAAGCCTTTTTAACCCTTTGCTTGCTGCCGTCGGCCAATGCACTACCTCCCCAGTGCTGCCGTCGGCCAATGGCCGACGCGGCCCCACCCGCGCACAGAAACGACCGCACCGCGGCGGAATTACCGCCGCGGTTAACGGGTTAAACTTACAACAAAGGTAAACTAAATAAACAAAATGTTACATTTTGACATTGGGGTTAAATACATGTGTCTTTTTGCCTTTTTTTTTATTTGGAGCTTCATATTTCACCTCCACCTTTACTAAGTGCTGACAACAATATGTTGCAATTTATTTTTATATGTTTTTGTTTTGAGAGTAATGTGGTAGGAGACAATAAGTAAATAATATAACAATCTGGATGCAAACTCCACCAATCGTATTTTGCAATCAAAAACAACAAACCACATCCCCCCCCTCTCCGCAGTCACCAAACAGACAGCACCCATTGCTTAATAGGGCTCAGCACCACAATATGAGCATCCATGCAGGATTAAGCACTGTTCCCCTCTTTCTTCAAAGCGTATCTTGTCTAATATATGGTACTATTATGCAAAATGATCTTGTAGAAGTTCAGACTTGTAACATATAAATACTTTTCAGCAGTGAGCATTTCACTGTTATATCAATAATTGTACAAAATGCAAATGAAGACCACGCATATATATGTGGGTGTATATATGTGTGTGTGTGTGTTTGTGTGTGTCTATGTGTGTGTGTAGGTAACAGGAGGGGTAGTTGACCCCCAAGGACATCCCTGGGCCAACTACCCCTCCTGTTACCTCCAGTAAGTCCCACACAGCCGGATTGCTGAAACCTCATAGGAGGCCACATCCCCTTTCTCCACCACTCTGCAAATGCATCTCCAGTGGCAATACTGGTTGGGGGGTGAAGTCCACTTGACTCTTGAGAGACCTGGGGGCCAAGAAGCCCTCCTGGTACCTCCTGCAAGTACTACACCGCAGAATCCCTGAGAGTTAGTCAGAGACACCGTCCCCTTTCTCAACCACTCTGTAAATGCAAGACCTACTGGAAAAAAACATAGAAATTCACTAAAAAAATCTAAGTTTACAAGGACGGTATAGTTAGGCCGATGTTTCTCTCATGCAAAACCAGAGAAATTCAGCTGTTATAGTTAGTGAGCTAACTATAACTCATGCACCGATAATGCACTGCTTATGACCTCACATTTTTCGTTACTCATGATATGGTCCATGTCACTTATGTAATCACTGATGACATTATCCATAGAATCTCAGATGCACCCACTCACACCCCTAAATAACCTGTCATTCACCCACTCCTACTTTCACACTACCATTCTCAAACCCATTTACACACCCATACCAGTCATTACACAGCCACTCACTGATTCATAGATCAGCACACACATCCACTCACTCACCCATAGAGCCACTCTTACACCCACTCACTCACCAATACAGCCACTGACATATCCACTCATACATATAAACAACAATAGGAACCTACTAGACTCAAGAAACCTCTAGATTATTTTCTCCAGGTTACTACAGCTCATACAGATGCTGTGCATATGTCATAATTTCAGAAAGCAAAGGAAAAGGAAAAGTGCTCAGAACCACTTGAGGTTAAATGGTACCCCATCAATACACAATCTTGTGCCCAGTGTCATCATCTGGGTTCCATATACAACTCTTCAGTGCTTCTCTTATCAATCAGAGACAGCAACAATCAAGAGTCATAGCCTTCTATGTGATTCTCAAAGAAGGAAAAAACAATACATGTGATTGAATAGGAAAGTTATTGGGGCATCATTAGTATGCAGTGCAAAAGGAGAAGTGAAAATAGTGAATTAAAAAGGGTAAACTATAGAGATGGTATGTTATCCTATAATTCTATGTCTCCTAAGCCTTCCTTCTAAAATATGTATAAGAAAGGTGAAAACAAATACAAAAAATACAGCAGTTAGGAATTAATCACTGCTTTCCTGGTCGACATGTTTCAGCCTTGTGGAGAAAAAATCCTCTGTGGCTTTCTTCAGGACATACAAATATTTGTTGTCACTGCAATAAACCTATTCAGATAGGACAATATACATACGATATTGTGATTTGTGCTGATATTCTTCTCTTGATGGTAGCATGATAGATATGCCGCATGTATGGAGAAAATATATACATACAAAACACATTTTTAGTGATCCTATGCTTTCTTAAAAAATGACACAACATATAGGCTGGCTTCATGAGATAGCTCACACCAATAGCAAAAAAACATAATTGTGCAATCAATAGAGGGCTTACCGTTGCCACTCAAGAGGTTCGATAACTATCAAACCGGCGGACAAGGGTGGCGCGTAGTAATTCAAGATACAGCATCATACCGTGAGGAATATCTACGCCAACTCTCAGATATTCGATCTTACAAATCTTTAAAAGAAGATCCTACGAAACGATAACAAACAACCATTAAAGTCTTGGTTGAAGAAGGTCTCCAACATGATTGGATTACAGAGCAGGAAGCTTCTTTTTTACAGGCTACACTTCCGATAATGCCCTATTTCTACTGTCTTCCGAATATCCACAAGTGCCAGAGACCACCTCCTGGTAGGCCCATTATTTCGGGCATTGGCTCTTTGTTTGAGCCACTATCCACATTTGTGGATTTCTTCTTGCGTCCCTTAGTGAGGACCATGCCCACATTTCTACTTGACACAAAAGATGTGCTTCGTCTGCTACCAGACATTGACTTTGACGTAGAGCTTGATTTTTTGGTGTCATTTGACGTCGAATCGCTCTACACATCAATTCCAGAGGATGAAACTTTAGATACCATATTCCAACTATTGAGTAATGTGGATTTGAAATCCAGGACACCTGTTTCCTTTATAATGTCTCTAGCACAGATAGCTATGAAAAATAATTTTTTTCAAGTACGAAGAAACAATCTTCTTACAAACATCCGGGACCAGCATGGGCAGTATTTTTGCTCCTAGTTTAGAGAATTTATATGTCCACTCTTTTGAGCAACATCATGTCCTCACTGAGTCGAATCCCTTTTTCTCATCGATACGCTTGTGGAAGCGCTACATCGATGATATTTTAGTCATCTGGAGAGGTACTCTTGAACCTATTGTGGCTTTTAAAGAATGGTTGAACTGTAGGAATAACTTCCTAAGGTTTACAGTAGAAATGAGCAAAGAGAAGATAGCCTTTCTAGATCTATCAATTTTTCACACACATGGTCGACTACACAGTGAAATATATCGGAAACCCATGGCCCGTAATTCGCTACTTGCTTTTGACAGCCAGCATCCAAAATCATTGAAAGAAAATTTGCCATATGGGCAATTCCTACGAGTGCGGAGGAATTGTTCAACACTGGTTAAATATGAGGAACATTCGGAGATTCTAAAAACCCAATTGGAAGAAAAAAGATACCCCAGTAGTCTGATCAAAAAAGCAAAAAAAAGTGCACAGAATAATAACAGGGAGGCACTAATTGAAGTACCAATACAAAAAGCTCCCTTAGGTCGGCCGACCTTTGTGCACACTTACAGTACTCTAACGAATAGAGTTCAAAAAAGCATCAGAAAACATTGGCGAATATTGAATAGCTGCGCTGACAAGATTCCTATGCCTTTGTTTTCTCTGAAAAGAAGCACTAATTTAAAAGGCAGGCTTGTACACACTAGGCCACGAGATAGCAAACATGACTCCAATGCTACCCTATGGAACCTTCCGAAGGTACAAGGTCATTTCCCTTGTGGCTCATGTGAAGTATGTGCTCAGACAAAGCAGTCCAAGTTCGTAGAGATAGGTAGCTCAAAACCCTGGGAAAAAAGATTCTTCAGTAACTGTAATAGTGATAATCTTATCTCATGTCCCTGCGACAACAAGTATGTTGGGATGACAACACGAAAAGTAAAATTACACATGATGGAGCATAAGAGTATTTTCAGATGTCTGAAGACAATGACAAAACTGACTAGACATTTTGTGGAACAAAATCATAAACCTGAAGATTTTGTTTGGACTGTGCTAGAAAAGCCAATCATTTCATCACACTGCAAAGATGTGGCAAGTCTACTGTTCCAAAAAGAACGATGGGTCTTCAAACTCAAAAGCGATGTGAGGGGTTTGAATGACTCCATTCCATGGATGGCATTAGCCAATACTTGATAACACAGTAGGCAATGGGTTTGCAATTACAGTAGAAACATTTCACACAAACATTAGTCAGTAGGCTTTTAATAGGAGATAGTTCCCTTGTGATTTAAAAATGTAAAATTACAAATATACCGACTATGACTCTAATACACGCTGGAGATTATCTCTGAAATTGACATTAAAAAGAAATGGTGGCTTAGGATAGTAACTGGGCTGTATAATATAATAAGCCATTCACAGCCCAACCGAAATAATGATTGTTTTTTTGCCAACCCCCCGTTTATAAAAAAAGGTGGGCCCTTTGAAGTGCAACTAAAAACATTGACCTGATCTTCTGCGATACTATGTGGGTATAATCCTGCACAGCAATAGTTTATTGCGCAATGTTTCGAGATCGAGCCTGACATGCTCAAGAAATACGGTTCGATTATTGTACCACTGTGAAATCATAAATATCAAACTAATAGAGCACAAAAACAACCAATGATAAAGAGGCATCAGCTTGAGTTGATGAAAAAGCATAACAAGCATTTTTCATTTGAATTAACCCTTTTTCCTTCTACATTTCTCCCCCCCTTTTTATGTATAAATCTCTTTTTGTATAAATCTTTTTTTGTATAAAACTTTATTTATAAAACGCAGGAGAATCACAATCTGTAGGAGACGTATGCTGTTTAGACGAACTAACGTTCCGTCTTCAATCAAGAGACAGAGTCGTAATTAGTAAAAAAAACAGAAGAGTATCATGTGGTTTCACGCCTTTCAGAGGAACTCATGTTTTGTCATCAATCGGGAAATAAAGTGACAAATGGGGGTGGGGTCGCACACTACTCACACACCAGCGGTATCGCCCCTCAGGAAATAAAGTGACGATTATGATTGGCCAAAAGAACCACAACGGAGTACCACGTGATTTCACGCCGTGGTACGTGACGTTTGACAAGCTAGCTTTCCGATAAAAATGTCGACCTCACATACTGTAGGTACCTCCAGTCCAGCTCAGTGACCGGCAAAGAGGCACCGACGGATAGGTGAGTGACTGTTGATCGTACTGTGATTAGTAGATGCTATATGCGGGTTGCCAAATGAGTACCGTTCTCAGTGGATGTTACATGCATGTATTTAGCGATGAACGGAGTCTGGTCCAAACTAGGCTAGAACGCTGCCATTTTTCTCGCATAGACTATCTTGCAGTGTGACATATTAGCCGGGCATAAAAGAGAGGATACTCACCTGCACGAAGCAGTTGTTTTTTCTACTCTATTATCAGCAGCCCGAATATATGACTTTTCGGAGTATTGTGGAAAGCATTTCAAAAAACACTTCGAGACAAAGGGGCAATAATTTGAACAGCAAGAGTACTAAATAGAAATGAATGATTTATACTCCACATTAGTGGAATGCTTGGGTTTAGTTCTAAAAAATAGAAAACTATACTCAATATATGAGTATATGTATGAATGCTAGATCATTTTTGGCTTGGTTGGGTGGCCTTCATGCAGAGTGACACACTCAGTTTTAATCAAACACAGCGTTTTTTATTCAAAGCGTCTCGTGTTTGTGTGACATCAGCATTTGGATTTATGGTAAATGCATGCTTTTGAATCATTTCCACAGGGTGGGCCTTTCATCCACACGGGCTGGTGTCCAATGAGGTGAGACTTGCCTCTTGAGTGGCAACGGTAAGCCCTCTATTGATTGCAAAATTATGTTTTTTTGCTATTGGTGTGAGCTATCTCGTGAAGCCAGCCTATATGTTGTGTCATTTTTTAAGAAGGCATAGGATCCCTAAAAAGTATTTTTGTATGTATATATTTTATCCATAGATGCGGCATATCCATCATGCTACCATCAAGAGAAGAATATTAGCACAAATCACAATATCGTATGTATATTGTCCTATCTGAATAGGTTTATTGCAGTGACAACAAATATTTGTAGGTCCTGAAGAAAGCCACAGAGGATTTTTTCTCCACAAGACCAAAACATGTCGACCAGGAAAGCAGTGATTAATTCCTAAGTGCTGTATTTTTGTATTTGTTTTCACCTTTCTTATACATATTTTAGAAGGAGGAATTAAGAGACATAGAATTATAGGATAACATACCGTCTCTATAGTTTATCCTTTTTAATTCACTATTTTCACTTCTCCTTTTGCACTGCATACTAATGATACCCCAATATCCTTCCTATTCAATCACATGTATTGTTTTTTCCTTCTTTGAGAATCACATAGAAGGATACGACTCTTGATTGTTGCTGTCTCTGATTTATATTCGGCATAGTGCCCTATTGATACAGGAAGTGTTTATAGGTATTTTTTGCATACGTAGCGGTCTTTTGTTGAATATATACTATATAATTTGTGGGACAGGTCTGATTTGATTGTATAGACTACAATGGTATGGTTCTGGATGAACTAGGGCACTATGCCGAATATAGTCAATACTATTTATGTTCGACAGGGCAGTCATGTAAATAGACATGATACCAAAGATACGAGCTGCTCGACTGTCATACTGTATTCATGAAAATAGTGTATATATGAACTGTATGTATATAGTACAGCTGTTTTTAAAGCTAAAGTAGACTGTACATAGTATACCTTTGTAGTCTTTGTACATAAGCTGGGAATATCATTCAAGATAGCATTAAGACACTATGTTGAAAGAATGCGTCATCCCTGTCTGCAAAATTTTGTTTGTAGTTTTGTACACAAGTCGATAATCGACACTATGTCGAAAGAATGTGTTATCCTTGTTTGCAACTTTGCAAAGTGTGTATATATATGAAATTTCTGTATATACAATGATTATGTACATAATACAACTTCGAGTGGGAAACGAAACATGGTAGGACTGTGATCCCACTTGTGTATATACACCATTACAAGATGGCCGCCATATGAGGATTTGGACACAAGTTATCTAACTTTTAGTCCTTCCTTAGTGTTGTATACATATGTATGGACTTCCTGTTCCAATATGCAATTGTGTGATCAAGACAGCCTTTGCTGTCGAAACGCGTTACTTTGCTTGAATAAACTGTGGTTAAACTCATCCCGAGTGCGAGCTTTTCTGTGAAGGAAAAGGCTGTGGAAAATGAATTGCCGAGTGATCCGCTCGGTTCTTGCTCGCCATCTGTCAACGGGCCCTGGAGTTCAGAAAACGGGTCGCTTGTTTGGTGTAACATACATACATATATACATATACATATATATATATATATATAAATATATATGCAAAAAAGAAGGAGAGAACTCTGGGTAGTTCTCAGGTTTAGGTGGAAAGCAGCCCCTGTTAGAGCACTCTCAACACCAGCGACACTCTAGATCTGCTCACCTCAAATGTCTGTTTTTCTATCAAAGTTTTTAAGCATAGGATTAGCACAGTGCTATCCAAGCCGAGATAGAAAATGACAAAGTCTTTTGCAATTTATACAGCAAAGTCTTTAAGCATAGGACTAGTACAGTGCTGTCCTTGCCGAGCTGTAAAATTACAAAAGCCATTTATCACTCCAGGCACAATATTACAGCTTTGAATTAGTGAAATACCAACTCAAGCCAACCTGAAATGAGTAAAAGCAACCCCTGACACAGTGTTTCGCTCTAATTAGAGCTCTTCAGAGAGGTATAGTTTTGTCCAGACACAAGGGAGCACCCAGTATTAAGTCAAAACAAAACCCTTTCAGGCATAGAGTGACGCATAAATTATGCAAAAAAGAAGGAGATAACTATGGGTAGTTCTCAAGTTTAGGTGGAAAGCAGCCCCTGTTAGAGCACTCTCAACACCAGCGACACTCTAGATGTGCTCACCTCAAATGTCTGTTTTTATATCAAAGTTTTTAAGCATAGGATTAGAACAGTGCTATCCAAGCCGAGATAGAAAATGACAAAGTCTTTTGCAATTTATACAGCAAAGTCTTTAAGCATAGGACTAGTACAGTGCTGTCCTTACTGAGCTGTAAAATTACAAAAGCCATTTATCACTCCAGGCACAATATTACCGCTTTGAATTAGTGAAATACCAACTCAAGCCAACCTGAAATGAGTAAAAGCAACCCCTGACACAGTGTTTCGCTCTAATTAGAGCTCTTCAGAGAGGTATAGCTTTGTCCAGACACAAGGGAGCACCCAGTATTAAGTCAAAACAAAACCTAGGAAATCCGCAACATTCTATTTGGAATAACTTTGGCGTCGATTGAGGAATTTGCGTGCAATTTTCCAAAATTTTGGCCAGCTCAGTTCTGCTCCTTCCCTGAAAGCTTTGGGGGGATTTGTCAAGCGGGGGCTGAGAAAAAAGGGGGGTCCTAAAACGTGTTTACCCCATGTTAATTTCCATAGGACGTTTAGACACGGCTACAGCCTGAACCACTGAACGGAATTACACCAAACTTGGCAAAATTGTAGGGACTGGTACGCAGAAGTGCCTTTTGTTTAAATGGTGTAAATCCCTCCAGTAGTTCCTGAGAAAATCAAAAGGGAAAAAATATATATATCTATAGCAGCTTACTGTAAGCTTACTGTACTCTGTACCATTCCGAGCACGAGCTGCATGCTGATTGGCTGCCAATGTCTGTCAACACTCCAAACCAGAAAGTGTTGGCAGCCATCTTGTTCCTCAGTAGACTGAGGCACAGGAAAGCAGAAAAACAAAGGTGCAAAACACAACAAGGGAGCAGGGTAGAAGCACCCTGACTCCCTAGGCCTGCTCAGGGGTTCCCACAAGGACCCCCCAGGCCCAATCGCGGGGTACGAGTACATGATAGCACCTCATTAAAAAGCATTGCAGTTAATAGAAGGTTTTAAGACTTTAGTTACATTATAAATCATTTGTTGATGGTACCATACTCATTTTAGGAATTGTGATGTGTTCTAAGGTGATTATACCATGTGAAAAAGCCTTCTGCTGGGATATCATGAATCATGTTTGAAAGAAAACTATTATCTAATGCTTTTCCCACAGTGGTTTGGAATGGGATCTATAAGCTAAACTGAAAGCATATTTTCTGTAAATTCACATTATCTTTCTCAGTCATGTGAGAATGAAGTCTGACATTCTCAGTAAAACATGTACATCCAACAATGACATAGACGGTCAGTTGATTCCTTTGTGTTCTACTGCAGCCTCCTAGAGTGTTCTAAAGAACAACTAGAGCGCTAAACGTCCTACTTATTACAAAGGTATGGCACACATGAAGCCATCTTGATTGGAATAAAGTGGTAACTCTTAAAACATTTAATTTAAAAAGGAACAAAATGAGGGGTACATTTTGCCGTAGAAAGTATAATTAGTGCTGCAGAAAGAAAAATTAGGGCACATTTTGAGTGACTTCTCAAATACTCTTCTCTTTCATTAAAACATTCTGACATGCAGACTCCCAAGATGGCTACCAGAGACAAAAGAGCCCAAATGTAGCCCAAATATCACCCAGATGTAGCCCAAGTATAGCCCAATGAAAGAATGTCCTAGAGTGTTCTAAAGAACAACTAGAGCGCTAACAGTCTTACTTATGACAAAAGTATGGCACACCAGAAGCCATCTTGATTGGAATGAAGTGGTAAGTCTGAAAACATTTAATTTAAAAAGGAACAAAATGAGGGGGTTCATTTTGCCATAGAAAGTATGATTAGTGCTTCAGAAAGAAAAATTAGGGCACATTTTGATTGACTTCTCAAATCCTCTTCTATTTCATTAAAGAAATTCTGACATGCAGACTGAAACATGCACTTTGAATACCAGCAGCAGACTTCCCTGGTGAGCAGTAGCTTTACTACAGTGATCTAATGAGCAACTAGAGTGCTAACATTCAGAATTTACGGCAAGTGTGTGACACATCTGAATGCCTTCTTGATGGAACCAAAGTAAACAAGCATTGAAAATGCAATAGATCTCGCCCTCGTTTAAGTTAAAGCCATTCTGTTTGTAATGAGGTGGCTTTTTAGCTTTGCTTTTATTAGTGTTTTTCAAACTTTCATGTAAATAACATGCATATGTATGCATATATGTATATGTATGCATGCATTTATATTTGTATTTATATAGATATGCAGATTATATATGTTTATATATGTATGTATATATTTATACACACATACATATATATAAATGCATATGCATATATATGCATATATATGTGTATATGTGTATATGTGTGCGTGTAGAGAGAGGTAGAGAGGTAGAGCTAGAGAGGTAGAGGTAGAGAGGTAGAGACTAGTAGAGAGAGGTAGAGAGGTAGAGAGTAAAGAGTGAGTAATAGAGAGTAGAGAGTGAGTAGTAGAGAGTAGTAGAGAGCAGTAGAGAGAGTAGCAGAGAGTGAGTAGTAGAGAGTAGTAGAGTGAGTAGTAGAGAGTAGTAGAGAGTGAGTAGTAGAGAGTGAGTAGTAGGGAGCAGTAGAGAGTAAGTAGTAGAGTGAGTAGTAGAGAGCAGTAGAGAGTGAGTAGTAGAGAGTAGTAAAGAGTGAGTAGTAGATAGTAGCAGAGAGTGAGTAGTAGAGAGTGAGTTGTAGAGAGTAGTAGAGAGTGAGTAGTAGAGAGTGAGTAGCAGAGAGAGAGAATAGTAGAGAGTAGTAGAGCGTGAGTAGTAGAGTGAGTAGTAGAGAGTAGTAGAGAGAGAGTAGTAGAGAGTGAATAGTAGAGAGTAGTAGAGAGTGAGTAGTAGAGTGAGTTGTAGAGAGTAGTAGAGAGTGGGTAGTAGAGAGTGAGTAGCAGAGAGAGAGAATAGTAGAGAGTAGTAGAGAGTTAGTAGAATGAGTAGTAGAGAGAAGTAGAGAGTGAGTAGCATAGAGTAGTAGAGAGTGAGTAGTAGAGTGAGTAGTAGAGAGTGAGTAGTAGAGAGTAGTAGAGCGAGAGTAGTAGAGAGTGAGTAGTAGAGTGAGTTGTAGAGAGTAGTAGAGAGTGAGTAGTATAGAGTGAGTAGCAGAGAGAGAGAATAGTAGAGAGTAGTAGAGAGTGAGTAGTAGAGAGTAGTAGAGGGTGAGTAGTAGAGAGTAGTAGAGCGAGAGTAGTAGAGAGTGAGTAGTAGAGTGAGTTGTAGAGAGTAGTAGAGAGTGAGTAGTAGAGAGAGAGTAGTAGAGAGAGAGTAGTAGAGAGTGAGGAGAAGAGAGTAGTAGAGAGTGAGTAGTAGAGAGTAGTAGATAGTGAGTAGTAGGTGGTGAGTAGTAGAGAGAGAGTAGTAGAGTGTACTAGAGTAGTAGAGAATAAGAAGTAGAGAGTGAGTATTAGAGAGTAGTGGAGTAGTAGAGAGTGAGTAGTAGAGAGTAGTGGAGAATATTCCAAAGTTTGGCACAGCACCACTTGCACAAGTCCAATCAAATCATATCACTTATTGAAGCGCTGAATCTTGGTGTATATTCAAATGCTTTTATTTTCCTTAAGTTTATGTACCACAGCCAGCTGACGCGTTTCGTTCTGTACAACAGAACTTCTTCAGGGCGTTCTTATTTCCTTCAAGTTATGTCGGTATCCTGTTGTCATATAACTAGATATTTCTTCCAAATGTTAGACGAGATGTAAGTACATTCTTATTCAAAGTGACTAGGTATCAATTTTACCCACACAATGCGGGCAGACTTGAGTAATTTATAGCATACTCAAAGTCAGTCTTTCAAAAATTCCAAAGTATAGGACATGATAATCCAAATCCAAATGTTTCTCAAGAAAAGTCATTTTCAATCGTTCGGAATATCGGCGTTTGGGCAGATATGACCCACGGACTTGGTTTATGACTTTTCTTGAGAAACAATTGGATTTGGATTATCATGTCCTATACTTTGGAATTTTTGAAAGACTGACTTTGAGGATGCTATAAATTACTCAAGTCCATGGATGCTGCTGGGAACGCCCCCAGCAACACCCATTGCACACACCTTTAACGCAGGACACTGCGCTAAAGGGACTGATATTTATCAGGCAGGATTACGCCACAAAAAGTGGCTTAGTCCTGCCTGATAAATATCAATCAGTCTTCTGCGCCACCGGAACGTCACAAAAAGTGCATCATTCATGGCATGGTCAGTGACATCACTGATGGCATCACTGATGACATCTCAAATGACATCACTGATGACATCACTGATTACATCATCCATGTGACAATCAAATACACCTCATCACACACTACTATAATCTTTCATCACTCACTGTAAAATAGAAAGTGCCAATAGAAATTTCTAAACACCCACTCAGGTATTCATAGAGCTATACACACATCTAATCACTTACCCATAGATTCAGTGTTATATGCAGTGAATATTCACTATTACAAGTATACAGTTATCCATATAGTGACTCATACAATCACTAAGTCTTAGGCACACTTAATTAGATATAACTGGCTCAGGTACATAGATGATATTTTCTGTGTATGGAAAGGCACAGAAAAAGAGGCACATGAATTTCTAGCAACCCTTAATTCCAATAACTTAAATCCTAAGTTTACATATCAACTTAACAAATCTTCCCTTGAATTTCTAGACCTCAAACTTGAGATCATAAATAATAAACTCTGCAGTTCTTTGTACCGGAAATTGACATCAGGCAACAGTTTGCTGCACGCAAACAGTTGCCATCCTAAAAGCTTAATACGCAGTATCCCTTATGGGGAATTTCTGAGGGCGCGCAGGAACTGCAGCACAGATGAGAAATATGAATCTGAAAAATGTATCATGACAGAAAGATTCTTAGCAAGAGGGTACAATGCGAAACTTGTTAAGGATTCTTGTATTAAAATCAACACTTTAAGACGTAATGAAATCATGAGTCTTAAAAACACACCTCAAGTGCCTGAAAACAGCGTACCGATCAGATTCATTACCAAGTATAATACCCATGCTTGGCAAGTCAGAAAAAGTCTAAAGAAATTCTGGGAGGTGTTAAAAACTGATGAAGATCTCGAGGGTCATGTGGGAGAAAATCCCTCTCTAACATTTCGCAAACCTAGATCTTTACTTGACCATCTTTGCAGCAATATGATTCAGAGTCACAAAAGATTGAATGATGTGAAAGGATTTTATATTTGCAATCAGTGCAAAGCCTGTAAATACAGCTGCAATTTGAAATCCATAAAGTTCAATAATCAAGAATTGCCATTTAATATAGAGAAACACACTAACTGCAATACTAAGTTTGCTATATATACACTCAAGTGCCCTTGCGGCAAATACTACATTGGTAGTACTATTCACATGGCAAGAAAAGAGTGCTTGAACACTTGCGAGCCATCAATAAGAATGACAAAAATTACCCAGTGGCTAGACACTTTTATGAGTTCCACAAAAGCAATCCTAATCTCATTAAATTTGCAGTGATTGATTGCATCCTCCCTAATATTAGAGGGGGCAACAGACTAGCTGAACTGAGATGTTTAGAATCCAAGCTTATTATTAGATTCAATACTATGGTGCCTAATGGACTTAAGAAGGATGAAGAGTTGTCTGCTCATTTATATATGTAGTTGTAGTGTAGCTGTATTGTAAATTGAACCATCCGTATTGATGTTGTTTTTTAAACATGTTATTTTTCATTATCACTTTATGCACTTAGTCACTGTACATGGTTTTAACTCACGTTTTCATCTCTGATTTTTTACAGATACATGAATACTAACTATTCCTTAAAAGTGATGCATGTAGCGGATATTCTGCATACCTTTTGAAAGTACTTGATCTGTTGGTTAAGCTTGCCCACTGGGGCGTCATAATGATGTGGATACTGAATTTTCATTACCAGAATACAATTGATTTAAGCCCACTTGGGCTGCAGAAACCTGATTTTGATGGAATGTCTAAATATATTTTTGCATTCAAGAGTTGTGATTATGTCATAAATGACTGTTCATTGGGATACAAATGCACCTGTGGCTCCTTATACCAGAATCAAATCCACGAGCCGGTAGCTCGATTGGTTAAGCAGCTTCACGAGCGCTAAGTAATTTTACCCTGAGTGGGTTCGCGCCTCCTCTATTTTTTTATAAGCTAGCATTACTGTGGCTAATTTGTATAAAATTTCTTTTTGCATTCCGAACCAATATTTACTTTACTTTAATGTATTCTGTCAATGCATGGCATTAATTATTACCGTAAATGCTCGCGGCATGATCTGAATTGTTAATTTGCATTTGAATCAACATTTCTTTTTTTTTTCACAACAGATTTTATTGATTGATCAGGTAAAAGCAGGAATACAGTTCTCCACAATCAGGAGGTCACTGTAAATTATCAACACATAGATATCATTGTATCCCAATCAATAAAAAGAAACGTTTTGCCCTAACCCCCCCAACTCCCACAGCCACCCAAGAACCCCACTACCAGCCCCTTATCCCTCCCTAGCCCTGTAAGTCCGGCGCCATGCGCACACTAGGCCTGGCGTCCATCACCCAAATCTAGATCGTTGTCAGGCTCTGCTGGGGGATCAAGATTCAAACCCCTGTAATCTGCCCACCGTTTCCAGATTTTATAATGCTTCTTGGGGCAACCTCTGGCCTCTAACACTGGGCGCTCCAATCCCATAAAATAATCCAGTTCAGCCTTCCACGCACTCAAGGGGGGGGCTCGCTCATTCTTCCACGCTCGAGCCAAGTCCTGCTTGGCCACCACCAGGCCCAACAGCAAGAGATGACGTTTGTAAATATTTCCACCTACCCCCTCCAACACATGAAGGAAACCCAGACGATGGGTGCGGGGGAGATCCCAGCCCAGCACTTCCGACAAACAACTCCAAACACCATTCCAGAACCTAGTCAAGCCAGCACACGACCACACAGTATGGATTAGGGTACCAATGTCAGCTCCACAACGCAGGCACTCCGGGGACCCAATCAGGCCCGCCTTCCACAGTCGCTCTCGTGTATAGTAGGCCCTGTGCAAGTATTTAAATTGGATTAGTCGGAGTCGTACCGCAATAGCCTTCCCACGTGGGGACTCCAGTGCCTCCCTCCAGTCATCCTCATCCAGGGTCCCTACGTCTTTTTCCCAAGCATCTTTCAGTGGGAGCAGGGAGGAGGAACAATGCGTGACCAGCGTCTGATATATGCGGGACACCTTTTTATCCCCAAGATCGCCCATGAAAACCTTCGCTTCCACGGGGCTTAACTCCGGTAGCGACTCCAACCCAATGAGTCTAGGTGCCAATGCGTGACGAAATTGTAAATATCTGAAGAATTGAGTTTTAGGCATATGGAACTTGTCCCGCAGGTCTTGAAATTACTCAAGAGTCACACCGGACATAACGTCTCCAAGCGAGGAAATCCCTATAGAGTCCCATCTGTCAAACCCCGTAGGCGAGGCCAGCGCAGGGAGTCGTCCATTCTGCCACAATGGGGTCTCTGCCGTCAACTTTCCCCACCAACCCATCCGACGCAGCGTCTGTCTCCAGACTGCAAAGACCACTTGCGTGGCCGACGGCAGCCGCCTCCTAAGCCCAGCCGAGTATGGGATGGTATGCAACGTGTTATTCCCCATCAGTGAGCGCTCCAGCGCATATGCCGGGTCACCTCCATCCCCATACCACCAGTCGTTTAAGACCAACAGATGGGAGGCTTGGTAATATGAGAGGATGTCCGACGTGGCCAGGCCACCACAATACGTGGATAGAAAGCACGTGCGTAGCCCCACTCTAGCAGCTCCCCCTGCCCACAAGAAGCGACCCAGGGAGGAATTGACCTGCCGGAACCACCGTGGTGCGATTGGGTGTGGATGGTTCTGTAATTGATATAAGAGGCGCGGAAGGGCGACCATTTTAAAAATCGCCGACCTGCCATAGATGGTAAGGGGCATTCGAGACCAAGTTTTAATGTCCGTTTGAACCCTCTCCCATACCGGCAGCACGTTGCGCTCCCATGAGACCGTCGCGGACTCGGACAAGAACACTCCCAGATACAATATGCCCCCGGCCGCAGCTCGCAAGGCTGACGCCCACGAGCCTGTGTCCGCCCCGTCACCCAGCACCCACAAGGTGGACTTACTCGGGTTAAGGTAGAGGCCCGATACCTCACCAAAGATACGCATTATCTCCAGCACTCGGGCCCAGATCTATTCAGGTCAGTGAGGAAAAAGAGGACGTTGTCCGCATAGAGGGCGATTCGATCGGTAAGGCCCCCTTCCCATACAAAACCCCCAGCTGCGCATCAATGCGCACCCAAGAGGCGAGAGGCTCCATGATCAATGCAAATAAATATGGGGACAGCGGGCAACCCTGACGGGTCCCCCGGCCGATGGCAAACCTCTCCGAGATCGCTCCAGTGATACGCACAGACGCCGTGATGTCAGTATATAGAAGTTTGATATAGGATATAAACACCAGGCCCAAATTAAGATGAGGCAGAAGCGCGAATAGGTAGGTCCAAGTCACCGAGTCGAAGGCCCTATCTATATCTGCCAAGAGCAGGGCCGCCTGCTCTCCCGTGGCCCTCATCGCGTCTACGGCAGTCTGCGCCCTGCGAATATTGTGTCGCGTCGCTCTACGTGGCATAAAGCCCGCCTGATCCGGGTGGACCAGATCGGCTACATACGGGAGGAGACGGTTCGCCAACGCCTTAGCCAACAGTTTAGCCTCGATGTTAAGCAATGATATGGGGCAGTACGAGTCGTGACGATCAGGGGGCCTACAAGGTTTCTGAAACATCACCACCTCAGCATGGCGCCAGTCAGCTGGCAGTCTACCCACTTCTCGCGCTGCCTCTAGTGCGGTCCTATAATGGGACCCCAATTGGAGATGGAACTTGTTATAGAACTCACACGGGAAACCGCTCGGCCCGGGTGCCTTCCCTGCGTTGAGCTGCCCCAGTGCATCACTCAGTTCCTCTGCCGTGAGGGGAAGGTGCAACGCCGCTCGGGTCTCAGTGGAGACTGCCCTCGGGGCAGGTCGGCGATAAATTTGTCAATCGCCTCAGCCGAAAGGCAATCCTTTGGTGCATACTGCTCCGCAAAATAACTGGCAAAGCCAACCGCCAGCGCCGCCGGGTCCGTAACGGTGACACCGTTTCCATCCATAATCCCGGGCAGGGCAAGCGGCTGCAGAGTACACTGGCACAGTTTGTGAAGCATAGTACAAGACTTGTCTCCCCATTGATATACCCTACTCCGCGTGGCCAACCACACCTCTCGAGCCTCGTCCAGTAACACCGACGCATAAGACTGCTGCGCCTGCAGGAGCCGCCGCACCGCCACTGCGTCTTCCTCCGCCCGACAATGTTGCTCCAGAGCCTCCACCTGAGCCGCCGCCTCCACTATAGCTTCCCAACGCCTGTGACGGGCTGCCGCACACCACGCAATTTTAATTCCCCTCAGGGTAGGTTTCATGGCTTCCCAGACGACCATGAGATCTGTGACTTCCACCAGATTTTCTCGCCAGTAGTTAGCAATCGCACCACGCATGTGTTGCACATAGTCGGTTTGCTGAAGGTGCCATGAGGACATCCTCCACCGGAATGGCTGCCTCGTCCTACGCAGGTCAACCACCACGGCCACAGGGGAGTGGTCGGACAGTCCCCTAGGCAGGATAGCAGCCTCCCACACTCTATCCAGGAATCCACAAGGCACAAATATATAATCCAGCCGGGAGAAGAAACCATGGACAGCAGAGACATTTGTGTATTCGCGGGCCCTGACATGCATGTGTCGCCAAACATCCGCCCAGCCAAGCCCCTCCACCATGGCGCGTAGCCTAGTAGGGACGGCAGCAGCAAGCGTCCCCTGCATCCTCCGACGGTCCTCATACATATCCATCACGTCATTCCAATCTCCCCCCAGTACTGCTAGGGAATCGGAAATGTCAGCCCATACCGCAAACAAACGCTTAGCCAGGGACCACTGCAGGGTGGGGGGGTGAACCAACATTTCTGTTCATTTCTGAGTGTGCAGCTTATGTAATTATTCATCCGCATAAAATTGTCGAATTATCATGCTCTTGATGCTCACGTTTTAAATCTTTATTGAGATGAACACACAGACAATCCCCTGCGAGGGAGTATGTTGTCTATGTCCATGAGCACGTGATTTTCACTTTATTAGTTTTCACGTTAACATTGTTTACTGCCCGTGATGAAGGAGTGACTGCAACTCCGAAACGCATAGGACATCGTGCCTGAATACACTTGCACTATAATACTTTTGGCCGCGGCTCCTTTGTTTTTGACTCGTCGTGGACGTGAGGAGTTCTAACATTGGTAACAGTGTGTGGAATATTAAAGGGGATGGCTACCCTAGCCGTGAGCCCGTCGGATTTGTGGCTTGGGACCAGCTAAAACTTTGGTGGTAATATATATATATATATATATATATATATATATATATATATATATATATATATATATATATATATATATATATATATATATATATATATATGTATATATAAAACAAACAGTCCGAGGACATATATATACAGAAAGGGCATCGCAGCCTTTCATCCTTCTGTATTTCCTAGAATTGGGATTTTGGTAATTACAATGGTGCTAAATCTGCTATAGTAAGTGCTACTTAAAACATAAGATAATAAATATATTTTGAATAAAAAAAATTAATGTTATAATGAAGAAAGAGTGCCACATCTAGAAAAAGAGACAGCCTCAAAAGTATTGAAAAATATCAGGCAAAGTGCTTTTAATATAATTCTTTATAGATTAAAACAAATGTCCTAATTTCTTGTGAAAAATGCATCTATGGTGTTTTGGTGATCATATTAAATTAGATAACATTTTTATACAATAGCATATTGAGATTTATTCAAAAGTACCTTCCTCCAGCACCAGCACCTCCATACTACTGGGATACGGAGGGGAGCGGGACAGGACCACTCCTCCCAGGCTCCCTCGCGGAACCAACCACCACCAACACTCTCACACGCGCCTGGAGGCGCTTTTAAAAGCCACAGAGGGCCCCTGTAACAAAGTGGAAAGATCTGAACTTTTGCAGGCCTCTAGCAAGTCTATAACTGTTGCTGAGAATACAGTTGGCAACAGTGATCCCATTAGATTGATCACAGGGTTTAGTCGTCAGGCTAACCAAATTTCCAAAATAGTCAGGAAACAGTGGCCAGTGATCCTTACAGACCCAATTTTGAAACAGATAATGCCCAACAAGCCTGAAGTCACCTATAGGCGAGCATTTAGCATGAGGAATGCTCTGGTGTCCAGTTCCCCTGAAACAGCTAGCAAGGCAGATTGGTTGTCGTCACGGAAGGGTTTCTTCCGTTGCATCTCCTGTAGGGCATGTAAATTTGGTATCAATACCAAATCATATACAACGCCCTTTAACGACAAACCCATCAACATAAGATCCTATTTTAACTGTAAAACAGAGTTAGCTGTTTATGTTCTCACGTGCTCATGTAATCTCAGATACGTTGGGAGCACAAAATTACCGGTTCACCAACGTATCCTACAGCACCTGAGAGCGATAGTGAACTGCGACAAAAATTACCCAGTAGCTCGCCATTTTGACCAATTTCATGGTCGCAACCTTTCCCATCTAAGTTACTTTGTTATTGATGCAGTCAAGACGAGTAAGAAGGGAGGCGATTATGAAAAAAGGTTACGGCAGTTGGAGTCCCTCTATATAGTTCGCCTCAATACCAAGATCCCGGGAGGTTTGAACATGGGGGAGGATCTCAGCACTTTTCTGTAATTGTGGGCAGTCCATTTTATAACCTGTGGACTCCTTGCATAGTCTGTAAATTCTGCGGTCAACCCACATCTCCTGATCATTGCCCCACCAATATCATCTGTATTTGGCACATTTACTGACATGTCCCAGTCACCTTGAGCTTTATGATAAACCACCAGGGAATTTGTCACTTTGATTGTCATGTGGGCAAAGAGGTATTATTATGTATTTACATATTTTAACCCACTGAAACAGTTTTGTTTTAGAATTTTTTTCCCTCACACCCCAATGTCCTCTCTGTGAGATATATATAGGACATTTGAGCACTCCTTCACCGTTTTTGTTATAGTTTTTGTACATCTTTGTAAGCGGTAGAACTATACATTGCGTTTATTGGGTTTATCATCACACGCGCTGGAGTTTTTACTAAAGAATGTAACAGTGTTAATTGTGCCAAGAAATTGCAAGACATATAAAATGGGAATGTGCAATAGAATCGTCAATTCAATTTTTCTATTTAATGAGGAAAGTTTGTGCTTGGCATTATTTCAATGCAGGGATTTGTGCATATTATTTTGAGGTGTATATATATGAAATGCATAATTAACTTATTGTGTATTTGTACAGTTTTATAAATTTTGCGTATTTGCACGGTCATTGTTGACATTTGATGAAGCTGCTAAGCATTTGCACTTTACATCGTATATGCATTTTTTTACTGTATTGTGTAAATTTCTGTATTTGTACAGTCGATATGTGACGTATTTGCACAGTTATGATCTTTGCGTATTTGCACAAATAATATGTTTATATGCATACAACTATTAATTTACACTTTATGTATATAATTCCCTGCTCACATAGCCAGTATTTTTAGCACAACTCCCAGAATTACAGGTTAATTTGTCATTGCACTATTATTAATGTCCAGATATCGAAACAAATATCCTGGCTCCACTGTGTCATGGCCGAACCATATTGTTTATATAATGCATATAGGTTACAGCCTCAGTCCGTTCTTTGTTTCAATGTCACTGAATGGGACCCGTTTTGGCGCGTTTTGTACAATTAACCAATGTATTTAAACTATGTGTATACCGCTTTCCCGCTGACAGTGAGCAAGGGCGTTCACGCCCGAAACGCGTCTGTTTGGCAGTGTTGCACCTCCTGCACGCTATATGAAATAAAAAGGAAAAAAGAATACCTTCAAAAAAGTCTGGCTGTGGATTTATCCATCTGTGTCTGCGTCCTGGGTGTGTTGTGGAAGCGCCACATCAACCTCCGGTTGGAATCTATATATATATATATATATATATATGTATATATAAAACAAACAGTCCGAGGACATATATATACAGAAAGGGCATCGCAGCCTTTCATCCTTCTGTATTTCCTAGAATTGGGATTTTGGTAATTACAATGGTGCTAAATCTGCTATAGTAAGTGCTACTTAAAACATAAGATAATAAATATATTTTGAATAAAAAAAATTAATGTTATAATGAAGAAAGAGTGCCACATCTAGAAAAAGAGACAGCCTCAAAAGTATTGAAAAATATCAGGCAAAGTGCTTTTAATATAATTCTTTATAGATTAAAACAAATGTCCTAATTTCTTGTGAAAAATGCATCTATGGTGTTTTGGTGATCATATTAAATTAGATAACATTTTTATACAATAGCATATTGAGATTTATTCAAAAGTACCTTCCTCCAGCACCAGCACCTCCATACTACTGGGATACGGAGGGGAGCGGGACAGGACCACTCCTCCCAGGCTCCCTCGCGGAACCAACCACCACCAACACTCTCACACGCGCCTGGAGGCGCTTTTAAAAGCCACAGAGGGCCCCTGCAGCGTGGGAAGCCCTTACCTTTGCCCCAGCACCACCATACTGCTGAGATACAGAGGGGAGGGGGACAGGACCACACGTCCCAGGCTCCCTCACGACAACCAGCCACCACCGACGCAGTTCACTCACACCCGGAGGAACTTTTAAAAGCCACAGAGGGCTCCCGACGCAGTGTGGGAAGCCCTTACCTGTGCTCCAGCACCACTATACTTCAGTGATACGGAGGGCAGTGGGACAGGACCACACATCCCAGGCTCCCTTGCGGCAACCAGCCAGCACCGATGATGCTCATACACGCCCAGAGGCACTTTTAAATGCCACAGAGTGCTCCCACAGTGCAGGAAGCCCTTACCTTTGCTCCAGCACCAGCACCACCATACTGCCGGGATACGGAGGGGAGTTGGACGGGACCAAACGTCCCAGGCTCCCTTGCGTCAACCAGCCACCACTGACGCTTCTCACACATGCCCAGAGGTGCTTTTAAACGTCACAGAGGGCTCCAGCAGCACAGGCAGCCTTTACCTTTGCTCCAGCACCAGCACCAGCATCACCATACTGCCGGGATACCGAGGGGAATGGAACAGATCCACACGTCCCAGGCTCCCTCGTGGCAACCAGCTGCCACCGATGCTGCTCCCATGTGCCCCGAGGAGCTTTTAAAAGCCACAGAGGGCTCCTGCAGCACGGGACGTGCTAAGTCATGCCAGGGGCAAAGGGCAGGCCAGTCTGCGCCTGTCAGAGCCGGAAGAGGCTAGGCTGGGCATTTTCTGTAAGACTGGACTCCCGGACTACTGGAGCTAAGGTCAGTATTGCTTGTTCTATTTCTTAATTTCATTGAATCCGGATTGTACTGACTTTCACTCAGGATCGCCTTAGTGTATTGGGGGCTTCTGACTAAATTGCCCACCTAAGGCCACCTGAGACCGGTTCCTCTTTGCAACAGTTTTGAATTGAAGGTTGGGCCAAGGGTAGGCGGGGCTAAATATCTGCTATAAGTCCTTCGTAAAGGCGCATTAAAAATCTTAGGAAAGTGTACTGGTGAAGTTAAATCGAATCCCCCCAAAAAGCATAGCCCCACCAGCAAACTTCCATTGACAGGATGCTCCAAAGGGCAATTGGTGTACTGCCAACAGAAATCGAATTGACAGAAAGGCGTTTATCGTTGGGCACTGAATTTGTTGTACCTTGCTCCGACCGGAATGACCCACCTGTTTTACCAGCTCTGGACATAAGCCCGCCTACTCATCACCCAAACCCATGTACTAAACTTTGCAAGTCACTTGGCCCCAAAATGACCATGGAACAAACTCGTCCTGTTCTACCATGAACAAGTAAACGCAAGACTATGGAAAACACTGGGTCTAGACGCAAGAAGCCCCCACAAAACTCCTGGTGCCTGACGATCTGGGAGCAATGGAGATGGGGCCCGCTCTGCAGGAATGCATGACACAGACCCCCTGGGTTTATATCCTGGTCAAGGACATGAAGGCCCAAATAAGGGACATTGTAAAGGACAAACTGAACTTCCTCCTGGAAAGGGTAGATAAGCTTGTGTCTTTGGTGGAAACTTGGGCGAGTAAGACTGAGGCCCTTGCAAGGTGGAATGAGCCTCCTAGACATCTAGGTGCACTCCAAAACCCTCCGGTAACCACGATAGAGTGTCTAATACCAAGTGCTATGCCTCTTAACACTACACAAAACCATATTAGCCAGGAGGGAGGGAACTAACGGCTGAATCATCTAGCTAGGCCAAGGGTTAATGATTCACCTGACAGACAGGGACAAACACAGCACCAAAAGACAAGAAGAGATAGTAGGTCCCACACAGCAAGGTCCAAGGTACATGAACATCTCTGACATGGGATAAGATCTAAAGCTGGAGTAAATTCCACTCAATGTTTGGGAAGTGTTGAAGCTGGCCCAGACTTTCCATCTATTAACCTCCCACTGCCCTCAACTCCATATGTAATAATCCTAACTGGGATTCCAGGGTTGAACAAGGAGTCTAGGAAATCTCATTCAGCACTTAAAAACAAATGTATTTTTTGGTTGGCCATGCATCCAAATTTTTCATACAAAAACTCAGATGATATATGTTGTAGATTTATGCTGTTCTTATTCTCTTTTCCCTCTCTATGATTCCCTTCCCTCTCTATGCCTTATCTCTGTTCTAGAACACTATCTTGTTTCATGTGATTCAGGGTTCTGCTTGAACAGTTGGTGACTGGTCAGCAGGCGTCGAGTTCATGTACTGCTGTTCTCTACTTCGTTCTGTATTAAACCTGACACATCAACTTACCAGATGTGGAGTCTTCATTTACAACAATCTGGCGACTTGTTCCTGCTGTCCAGTGCGTGAAGTCGACTTCAGGAGAAGCAGGTTTAAAGCAGATCTATTCCAGTGGTACTGCTCGACGGTGATACGAACCTGTGGACACATCATCGTGAAGATTATCGATGGTGATAAAGTCCGACTCGAAACTTCGGTGTAAATCGACCTTTTGGAGGTATTTAAAATCGAATTGGAGCTTGTCTGGTTCGCGAGACTGTATTGAGCTGGTTGCTTAGTTACTCAGTGCTGTGTTCCTAGAGGATGGGACGCAACACGCCTCAGCTCAGCACCTTGTTCCAAGCCTCGATTTCGTCTGGCGGCCATTTTGTCAGACAGCTGATGAGACGCAACGCATTTGACCTCAGCGCTGCGTTTCAAGCCTCGTTTTGGATCTGACAGCCATTTTCAATTTCTTTGAAAACACCGAGGAGCTTCGTTACGTACGGAGAGCTACAATTTCGAGTGAAAGGAAACTAATTTGTGTAGCGGTCCGTTTTTAAAGGTATGGACCCTTACTATTTACTATCTTGTGCTGAGAAAGTGACTTTTTCCACATAACAAAAAAAAAACAATATTATTTCATTGTGCCAATTAACGTTTTTGAAGCGTACTTGTTCATTTCTTTGTGTTTTAAGCACAACTGGCTTCACAATACTGTGTTAAACAATAACTGTTATTTTTTCTTTGGCTGCTTAACACAATTATGGCACAACAAGTGCTGGTTACACTTCCTCCTCCATTCTTATCTGAACCAGGCACTCCGACTATTCAATGGGAGGACTGTTATATAATGTTCGATAACTATTTGGAGGCACTTGATGGGCAGGAATTCTCTTCTAAAAGAAAGAAGGCCATTTTGCTGAGCACTTTGGGAAAGGAAGGTCAAAGAGTCTTCAGATTTTTGCCTATTGCTCTCCAAGCTAATGGCCAGGCCATCCCTAACGAGTTTAAAGAAGCTGTCTCAAGGTTAGAAGTCAGGTTTGCTAAAGAAGAGAATCTTGTAATGCATCGCTATAAGTTCTAACAGAAACCGGAAGAGTCCATAGATGACTTTTTCACACGCTTGAGGGAACTCTCCATTAAGTGTAAGTTTGGAGCTATGTGTGACGAGCTCATACGAGACCAGTTAATTGTGCAGTGCAACAATCGCAAGATTCAAGAAAGACTTTGGGCAGCAAAGAACCCCATGCTGAAAGTTGCCATAGATCTTGCTCAAGTAGTAGAAGAATCTGAAAAGTGCATAAAAGTTATTGAGAACTCAAAAATAAATAGTTTGGAACAAGGAATTTCTGAAGTGTCAGAAAAGAATTAAAATCCTGCAGTGGATTGTGCCACGGATGAGTCTGTTGCAGTTGTTAAGAGTAAATTTAAGAACAACACCAAAAAATACTCGTCCTCAAGTAAACTTTGTTCAAGATACGGAAGTACTTCTCACACTTCGGAAGCCAGGTTTTGCTTTGCAGCTAATAAAGAATGTTTAAAATGTGGTCGTTGGCCATTTCTCGAAGATGTGTAGAGCAAAAGGAAAACAGAAAGTAGCTGTTGTTGAAGATTATAGCACTGAATTCTCTCCTCTTAGAGACAGATTACTTGTTGTCAATGACACCGTCGTTGTGAATATAGAAGACAAAAGACAAAACAGACCCAAGGCTGACTTTGTTATTGATGGGCGCATAGTGTCTCTTATGGTGGACACTGGTTCACGATATACAATAATCCCTAATTCAACTTTTAAAGTGCTGTGGTGTGAGAATTTTTTTTGGCAGAGTGACATTTCTCCAAAGGGGTATCAGGGAGAGAATATAGAAATCCTTGGCTATTTGGACTCTGACATAATGTTTAAGAATAGATCCACACAAGGTAAAATCTATGTATCTCTTGCTGGCCCACCGATCTTAGGCTGGGTACATCAATTTGATTTATACATCATCATTAATCCGAGGGCACCAGAGCAAATCATGGTCTTGGAAGATGATTCTATTGAATCCACCTTGAAGGAATTTCACTCTGTGTTTAGTGGTGAACTGGGTGAACTCAAGGGATACTCCCATTTGATAAAGTTGAAAGATTACTCTGTCCCTGTCCAGCATAAGTTGAGGAGGATTCCTTTGGCTATAAGGGGTGAAGTCAAGTTACTACTAGAAGAAATGTTGCAAAGTGGAGTTATTGAGCAAGCTGAAGGATCTCAATGGGTTTCTCCTGTTGTCATTTCTAAAAAATCGGATGGCAATCTGAGATTCTGTGTCGACCTCAGGTAATTAAATAAGTGTGTAATTGCTGACACTTTCCCTCTTCCTAACAGTGGGGAGTTAGTCTCTACTCTTGATGGTGCAAAATATTTCTCAAAACTTGATCTGAAGAGCGCATACCACCAGGTAAAACTACACGAGAGTTGTAAACACTTGACTTCGTTTATCACCTCAGAGGGTATATTTCAGTTCACTAGACTACCATTCGGACTCATCTCCGCTGCTAGCATCTTCCAAAGAATGGTGGGTGAGATTTTCAAGGGCTTGAATAAAGTAGTTTATTTTCAAGACGACATTTTAGTGTTTGGGAGTTCTGTTGTGGAGCATAATCAGATACTTAGAAGAGTGTTAGACAGAATTTTAGATGCAGGTCTTACCTTGCGTAGGGAAAAGTGTGTTTTCCTTGTGGAACAAATTGAATACCTGGGACATACGATCTCTGCCTCTGGTATTAGCCATAAGAAGGATTTACTTGTGGCCATAAGTCAGCTCCGCATCCCGTAGATAAAGACCAGCTCAGGTCGTTTATGGGGGCCATTGAATACTATTCGAAATTTGTTAAGGGTTTCTCAGAAAAGACCATTTACTTGAGATCTCTCCTTAAGAAAGGGTGCAAATTTGTGTGGGGACCTGAGCAGGATTTGGCTTTTTATCATATAAAGAGTGAAATTTGTTCTGCAGGCATTTTGGCACCTTTTGAAACTCAGCTTGTCCCGATTCTCATGGTTGACATTAGCGCTTTTGGGTTGGGGGCTGTTCTTCTTCAAAAGCATCAAGGGTCAGAGCGTCCCATTTCATTTGCCTCCAGGACTTTGTCAGAGTCTGAGTTAAACTATAGTGTGATTGAGAAAGAGGCTTTAGCGGCAGCATGGGGGGGGCACACTATTTTTGGAGTTATTTGTGGGGTGTTAATTTCATTTTGAAGACAGACCACAAGCCTTTGATTCGGATATTGTCCCCTGGTGGTGCTGTTCAAGGTTCACCTAGGCTAGCTAGACTGGCAGCCAAACTGCAAGAGTTTCACTTTGAGGTTCAGCATGTTTCTGGTTGGAGAAATATCCAGGCTGATTGTTTCTCAAGGTTGCCTAGTAAAATCAGTCAGGTAGAAATAAACAAGGATTTCTTGGATGAGAGTGTTGAGTGGGTCAATGAGGTGATTTCAATTAGCGAAGGTGCTTTTTCAAGAGAGGAATAATGGTCTGCGGCCATGGAGAATTACTCTGTTTTAAAAGTTGTTATTGACATGGTAAAAAATGGGGCTAGGAGGGAGAGTTGTTTGCAAGTCCAAGCCCGCCCTTTTGTTAAAGTGTTTGAAGAGCTATCAGTTTACGGCAAAGATATCCTATGGCGAAATTATAAATTTGTCCCTCCTTTTGAAATAAGAAACAGGTTGATTGCTATTGTGCATCAGGGGCACCTTGGGCAAACCATGATACAACAGAGGCTAAAAGTAAACATTTGGTGGCCTGGGTTAGATGCTCAGGTTACAACGTGGGTTGAGCAATGTGTAACTTAAAGAAGGAGAAAAAAGGCTAAAGGTTGTGGTGGGGTCAACCTTAGGGAGCATTTCTTCTCCTAGTGAACCGTGGCATACAGTCTGTTTGGACTTTATTGGACCTATGGTTGAGCTTAATGAGAACCTACGTTTTGGAATTGTGTGTGTTGATGTCCACACTAAGTGGGTGGTGGTCAAATTTGTTAAGGACATCACTACGGACACCACAATTGAGTTTTTGAGGTTTATTTTTCAAGTGGAAGGGTATCCCAGTGTTTTGGTCATGGATAATGGACGCAATTGACTTCCCATAACATGCGTACCTTCTTGTCCCTATGTGGTGTGTCACATCACAGAACGGCTCTTTACAATCCCCAGGGCAATGCCTCTATGAGAGGATTAATTGGTTGGTTAGGGCAACTATCCAACTTGCATTGTCGGACAAAGGGAATGTTTTGGAACTTTTTCAAGAGATGTTGTGTGCTTATCGGAGCACGGTTCATGGAGGCATGTCCAAGTCTCCATTTGTGCTCATGCGTGGAAGGGTTCCTGGTACTAAATTGGTCCCCTCTTGGATTAAAAATCTATTTGGTGACTCTCAAGATCCACAACTCACTCATGTCAGGGGCAAGATTTCAAAAGGGGATCTAGCGAAAGTCAAACCTGGAGGTGTTTCTAGGGGTTTGACGAAGTTCAGGGGTCCTTTTCGTGTGAAAGCTGTATTTCCACTTTATGTTGTGCTTGAAAATGGAGAAAAGTGGAACTTGAGGAGGGTTGCTTTGTATGAGAAAAAAACTTCTTCACTTTCTCGCACTGTTACTGACAATCAAAATGTTGATTTATATGAAGAGAGGGGTAGCGGTTACATGTTGGCTTCTTTGCTAGAGGAATCTGTGGCACCTGCTTCATTCTCTTCTCCCTCTGACAGGATGCATGACGGTGCTGGTGATGTCTCGGACTCTGGTCTTACCAGCTTTCGTGGCACCCTCACTGATACTACTTCTTCTCAAGAATCCCCTACTCCTCTGGCCCCTAGGTCTTTAAGGTATCTTAAACCTCCAGGATATTTAAATGACAACATTTGCAATTGATGCATATTTTCCTTGTTTTGCAAAGAAGGGAGATGTGTTGTCGATTTATGCTGTTCTTATTTTCTTTTCCCTCTCTATGATTCCCTTCCCTCTCTATGCCCTATCTCTGTTCTAGAACACTATCTTGTTTCATGTGATTCAAGGTTCTGCTTGAACAGTTGGTGACTGGTCAGCAGGCGTCGAGTTCATGTACTGCTGTTCTCTGCTTCGTTCTGTATTAAACCTGCCATATCAACTTACCAGATGTGGAGTCTTCATTTACAACAATATACTCATGACCCTGAAGGGTGGGATGGGTAGGCTTGAGGCCGTTAAATGCTGCAAGGGACTGCGTTGTGATCAATTTTAGGTCGCCAAACATAGTCCAAACAATCTTAGAGGGGAACCATACAATGGGGGGTGGTTTACTGGATCTTTCCGACAGGGTTATTTTTATCCACCCAGCACTAGACTGGTATTTACAAGCCAGGAGGGTCCTGAGAAGGGGGTGTGGGAAAAGATAAAGTGTCGTCCCATTAGGGGTACACACCACCCTAGCCCACTTTTCTATAATCTGTCACTCTCAAACAGATTTGATTCACTGGAGATGTTTGCTTGATCCGTATGTAGGGGGTTCCCACACAGGAATTCCATCAAAATAGGGGAAAACTGGAGGGGCACACTTTGTCAGGGACTGATGACACTAGGGCAGGGGCCAGGAGAACAGTAGGGGGTAGAGAGAGGAGCAGCTAACAAAGGATGGAAGGTGCCTCCTAATACACAAATTACCATCTGATCACGCCTTGGAGACCCAATGTTCATCTATAGTACAACAGTGTGTGAGTAGAAACAACATAGAGATACTGATGACCCCCCGCCAATAGTAACTGCCCATTTCTATCTAGGCTGCAGGCAATAAGCTCAGCACCGCAAACCATAATAGCTAAACAGGGCAATCGTCTTCTAAACCCTGCAGCTTGCAAGGGTCCACCCTGGTTAAAATGCCTTTCTTGGAACAGAGCAGGTCTCGCCCCCAAACTGGACAATCCAGAATGGGGTTCATTCATTGACCAACATGAGTTCTGCATGTTACAGGAAACCTGGGCTAGGACGGAACACCACAGGGAGAGCTATGCTACATTTAGCATAAAAGCATCCAGTAAGGGCAGGGGAAGGCCATCAGAGGGATTATGTACCTGGGTTGGTGTGCACTTGGGATGTGTCACCAAACATATAGAGACATCATCCCAGAATATTCTTAGCATTTTCTTAACCTTCCCCACGAAGTTCAGAGTCGCTTTGATTAATGCCTATTCCCGTCCAGTGCACTATGGCTTAGAGTCACCAACCCTTGAACAACTAACACTCTTTCTTCCTTCAATTCCTGAAAAATGTTGGGTTATAATGGGTGGGGATTTTAATTGTCAGTATGAACCACTGAATGGATGGACTACTGAAAATCTAAGTGGTGAAGACCTTTACTGGGCTATCCCGGTGCCAGACCTCCCCCCAGTACGTGCATGGTCCTCTCTAGTGTTGCAAATGAATATTCTTACACTTAAACATTCTTTGAGAGCTTGCAATGGACACACTAAATCAGATATACGAGGGCATCATACCTTTAATAGACCAGGGCAAACATCTATCATTGATTACATCTTGGTAGACTCTAACAGCCTAATTCATGAAGCCCGATTCGGCTCGCAAAGGGCCAGATTCTTTGCGAGTGAGATTTTTGCATTTGGGATTCATCATCCCAAATGCAAAAATCGGTAATTGCGTTTTCGCAAATTTGCGATGGATTACATTTAAGGAATCTCTATTTGAGATTCCTTAAATGCAATTCATCATCCATTTAAAAATTGCGAGATCGCAATTTCGGGCACTATTTACCGCGAGGTCAAACCTCGAGGTAAATAGCGATAACTCAGAAAAATGCTTTTAAAAGCATTTTTCTGAGTTGCATGTTGCACACACACATGTCCTTTGGACATGTGTGTGCGCAACCCCTGTTCATATTGGAATTTAAGGGGTGCTACAGGGTGTCCTTTGGACACCCCTGGCACCCTTTCAATCGCTATCTTATTTGCGATTAGCTAATTGCTAATCGCAAATAAGGAATACTCCCCATTCATTCCTATTGGCCTTTTGGTCCATAGGAATGAATGGGGAGTTATTCCTTATTTGAGATTAGCAATTTGCTAATCGCAAATAAGGAATTAGTAGGAATCGCATATTTTTTTGCATATTCCTACATGAATCCCGTTTTGCGAGTCCTTAATAGCGATTCGCTATGAATCGCTATTAGGGGCTCGCAAAACGGGAGTATGATGAATCAGGCTGTATATCATGGCACAGGGTGCTATACTTTAATATTGAGCCTCATATCCACAGTGACCACAATGCTCTAATATTAGAGGTAATCTCACCTTGTGACAAGAATGTATCGGTAGTATCAACACCTGTATATCAAAGGCTAAAACTGAGCAATTGCAGGAGGAGAGTGTGCTGGGCCGATTTTTGCCAATCTGATGCAAAGATGGCTCAAGTTTATCAAACATCTATTCCCTTTCTTTTAAAACTGAACATTTAACTGGGACTGATGGTGTTCCAAACTCCCTTTTCAAAATATCTAATAACCATCAAAACTTAGTAAATAGTCTGGCCAATATATTCAACTCAATCAAAAGAATGAAAAGGGGTGGAAATTTAAGACATCCGTGGTACAATGCAAGCTGGCGCAAGGGCAAGTCAGATCTTATTGCTGCAATAAAAAAATGATAGGCCCTTGATCAGAGAGAAAAGGGTGCTGCATAGTAAAGTCATTCTACACGCAAAAAAAATGGAAAAATGTGAAATGGGACACCCTGAACAACACCCTAAGTGCACATGACATGAGAACTTTCTGGAGCATAGTGAACACGGGATCACAGGAATCCAAAAGCGCAACAGAACCCAACATAGCTGAAAGCGTTTGGAGGTTACATTTCCAATAGGTATATGTGAGGGAAGTGTACACAGACGCTCTAGTTGGGCACCATTTCAATGTCACACAAGATAAATGCCCCACCCATTACCCTAAAAGAGACATCAGAGGCAGTAAATAAGATTCTACCATCCAAGGCCCCAGGGCTGGACAAGATTGCAGGTGATTTTTTTCGCTCCGAACCTGCCATTTGGGTCCCTTACCTGTGCTCCTTGTTCAAGCCATGCTAAAATGGCGATACCTACCACCTGGGCTGGGGCTGAAATCATACCCATTTTCAAAAAGGGATCGTCACTTCTATCTGCTAATTACTGCCCAATTAGTTTAATTGATGTAAGTCGAAAACTATTTGCCTTCGTCCATCTTGGACAGCTACAGAGCTTAATGGATGAGCAGAAGGTACTCAGCCCCCTCCAAGCTGGGTTTAGAGGCAAGATTACAACAATTGATCACATTTTAGGCTCCAATTTTTATATTGGAAGTCTGTACTTCTAGAGGGAGAAAGCCTCTACTTGATTTTTGTGGACCTTAAGTACGCATTTGATCTGGTCCCAAAGAGGAAATTGTGGCCACTCCTGTTGGATTTGGGCGTTCCACCCTATCTTTGTCATTTGCTGGAATGCCTATATCAAGGGAATTATGCCCAAGTTAGGTATGGAAAAAATGGCAACCTATCTGCTCCATTGCTGGTAGAAAGAGGTGTACGCCAAGGATGCGTCCTGGCCCTGACACTCTTCTCGCTATATATTATTGGCCTAGTTGAGTCACTAACTGTAGAGCTAAACATTGATGCCCCCAAACTCGCGAACCGCAAAATTCCAGCGATGGTGTTCGCAGATGATACCCTCCTTCCATCTAAATCACCCATGGGAATCCAGAAGGCCCTCAAAAATGTTAGTTCTTTCTGTAGAAATCGAGGCTTGGAGATCAACTTACAAAAAACTAAATATATGGTCTTCAATGCTAGTACTAGTACTCGTCCTAATCCCTGCTTAGACGGAAAACCTCTAGAGAGGGTCTCCATCTTTGAGTATCTTGGCATTACGCTCACAGAAAAACTAGCCTGGGGAGTGCAAATTCAGAGGACAAGCCTAAAGCTAGCACAATCCACGGGGGCTAAGTAAGGTATATAGGAGCTGCTCCCAAAAAAACCCTAGCCCGGCAGTTGAAATCTATAAAGTACAGGCCAGGGGTGCTGATCTGTATGGTGCCAAAATCTGGGGCCATTGCCTTCTGGGCTCCTTGGTAAATGCTGAGAACTCTTTCACTTGGCAACTCCTTGGTCTTCTCCCCAGCTCTTCTCTTATACCACTCAGAATGGACCTGGGGATTAGACCAATATCTGATGAAGCCGCCCTTAACCCTCTTTTATTCTGGCGTCATCTGTGGCGCTCTCCTGAACTATCAGCTGATAGAGAAGAGTTGAGTGAAGTGCTGAGGCTCCAGGGAGCGGGCAAACTTGCCTGGCTGGTACACATTAGGAATACCTGCGCTGCAATGGGGAGAGGTAATCTGTGGGCCAACGCAGAAGACACCTGCCTTGCCACACCCAGCAATACCCTAGTGGAGAGCTACAGGGAATACAAACGAATTCAGGCTACAGGGAATTCCTCACTTGGTTGTTTAACACTTGAGTTTCTACAAGTAAAAGATTAATACAGTTTAGAACCAGTCTTGGTTGATATTCAGCCATTCATGGCCAAAAAATATACCCCCACATGCATCAAACTCCCGTTTTGCGTTTCCAAATTTGCGATTTATACCGAATCGCAAATATGGATTCGCAAAACGGGATGCATCATAGAAAGTGCATAATATTTCCGATTCGGTAAAAATCGCAATTTTTACCGAATCGCAAATATTATGCAAATTCAAAATTGCGAATTCGCTATTCCCATTGATTCCTATGGGCCAAAAGGCCCATAGGAATCAATGGAAATTGCGAATTCGCAATTTTGAATTCGCATAATGTTGATGCATTCCATGGGTGCAGGGGGGGGTCCAAAGGACCCCCCCCCCTGCACCCCTGAAATGTTTTTTTAAATGGATGTTTCACACACACATGTCCTAAGGACATGTGTGTCTGTAACATGACATTGTTTAAAATGTAAATTAGAACATTTTAAACATTTTTCGCAATTTACCATGAGGTTCAACCTCGTGGTAATTTGCACTTGCAATCTCCATAATCGCAATTTTTTAAAGAATGATGCATTGTATTTAAAGAATCGCAAATTTGCGATTCCTTAAATGCAATCGCATTCTGGAAAGTCCCAAAATTAGCGATTTCCATCACAAAATAATGATGCATCTGAAAAAGCATTTTTGGAAACGGTGTGCTCCCACTGTGTGCATTTACTAGTAAATGGGCGGACACATCTGATCGGGGTTGCCCAGTTTGTAGTAATATAGAAGAGACAGACATTCATGTTTTTTTTATTTTCCAAGGTTATAAAAGGCAAGGACGTGCTGGCTCCGCCAGATATGCAGAATCTGGGAGTAAGTCACTGTAGAGAGGCATACAGGTTTTTGAAATATGATACACACCCACCTATTGTGTTCTGTGTCTCACGTTTTTTATTCTCGATGTGGTGTGCTCGTATTGCCATTTTAAAGTCATCTCCCTAGCGTGAGCCAACACACTGTATCATACTTTCAACAAGGGGCCCAGTTCCCAGTTCCTTATTGGTATCATTGTAAATTGTAAGCAACTATTTCTTTTAAGATTTTATTGTACTATGTTGCTCAAAATAGATATTGACCATTGATGTTTTCCAAGATTGTTTATTGTTGTTAGGTTAGATTATGGCCACACTCCACCTACATATGGGCCCTTTATGAATGTAATATTCAGATAATGAATTAATCTTCAAGATTGGCCGTAGTATGTACAAACACTTTAATATTTGGTAGTTTTTCTATATTATGTATAAGCGATTTATGACTGTTCTAATTCAACAAAGACGAGGGGTTGCCGCAGAAGGAAAATGGAGCTATGATCACCTTGTGGCCACATGATGCATAAGGACTTTATTATCGTCTCTCCTAAACAATAATGTGGGGCTGTGGTGTGAGCTAGAAGGCCTAAAGAGATGACAATGGATTTTGATCATAATTCAAGTGTTTTTGTTATGAAAACGCTATGAATGAAATGTTACTTTTTAACCTTCTTTTTAACTAAATGTAATGTCTTTTTATTTGCGCTTTTATGGCCATTTTTGGCCGAAATAAAGTTTCGGATGATGATGATGAAAAAGTACCTTGCCTACCATAGACCTGCCTGACTGCATCATCAGTTGTGGGCACTATAGAAAGGCATACTGCACTTGGGAGCTGCACTTTTCCCCGGGATATGAGATGGAGGACATCACATGCAAAAACACTTGTTTTGACTGTTGGGCTGATGATCTTTGCACCGTTCCTGTGTGCACCCATTGTACCTTTAAATTCCAAGTAGTGTTATGTGGTGCTGCATAAGGAGTTGTCCTGTTTGAAGATGTGTCATTTCTATGGTTTTTAGCAGCAGAGCAAATATGCATTGTAATAATTTGTATACTTAGGTCTCTAAATGTGTGTGTGTGGTTATCGATTCACTGGTAAAAAATGTACATTTGTTACTATAATTGTACATTTATAGGTTCAAATGTACTCTTTGGGTACAAATATACATTGGTTAGACTGAATCTAAATTAGTATGTCTAGAGGAGGGACTAACTCCGAGTCCCGATGGAAGCATTCCCTGAGTCTCTCACAATGCTCCACAGTTGGAAGAAAATTGGAGAAGTTGACCTTTGGTTACCCAGCTGAGGGTGAGTTCACATCCAGAAAAAAGGAGTGGTATGGGTAAAGAATGTATTTCAAATAGATTCTGCAATCTTTGGCCTGAACCTGTGAGGAGTTTGGCGCTGGTCCACTGGAGAACAATCAAGATGGCTCAGAGGAGGTGCTTACAGTAAACAGTATCACCATAGTGGATTGCATTCTTCCGGGCTTTATGGACCCTGAATCACCTCAGTGTACCGGCCAGACAGGGTTGCACATTCCACTGACAGGTCTGAAACAAAGAGTGCAAAGTGCAGCACCCAGGGGGATATTTCAGGTAGACCACCTGAGACAAGATGAGAGTTGTAAATCAGGGGATGTTTTGACTGCTGAAATATACTGAGAAGGGGAGTCAGTTGAGCGCCAGGTAGAAAACTAGGCACCTACTTGGCCCAGAGCCATCATATTGGGCCTCTTCGGTGACTATTGTCACATAGAGCCAGGATGGTCAGGTGGCAGTAGCCACAGAGGGCCCATCTTCAAAGGGACCACACCTCTGAGAAACAAATTTGAATCACACATACGCTTGTCCACTCCATTCTGCAGGTAGACAGACGGGCATCTCCTACAGAGGAGAAACAAACCATTGCAAAACCGATTTTGCAGGAAGGGTGGCTCATTATGCTAGACAAACCTCATGGGTGTTGCTATGGCTCTGTCCCAGGGAAGAAGAGATCCAACACCTTTGATTTGGGCAGAGAGATGCAGCATGGAATTGCACAGCGCCAACCCTACCGAGAATTATGTAAAAGTGGGTTGGGTTTCCCTGTAGGATTTTTAGCCCCATTGGCTAGTGATTAATACCCATCCACAAACTTTAAAATGACATAAAAGTGGAACCCCTGGCGTCTAGCCTCAGAATACTGCTGGACTCATAAAAAACAGAAGAAGGACCGCACCTGCTGAACCTTTAAACCCCAGAAAGAATGGCTGCAACAAGGAAGACAAGACTGCACCTGCGGCACCTACTAGACCAACACAGGACTTCAGATAGTGAAGGGCTACTTCTGCTGAGAACCCAAAGACTAAACCTGCTCCAGTCATGCCAGCGACCATTGAGTGGACTCCGAGGGCTAGTTGGCTAGCCTCCTGTTAAGCTTGGGGGACACCAAAGCTAATGAAGCTCTGCACCTACAAAGTGCCCAGCTGACCAGAAGCCACTGGACTTGACCTGCTAGTGTAGTCAGCCGAGCCTAGGGCCCTACGATGTCCCTCTCAGGTCCTGGACCCTGGGCTAGTGCTAATGTCTACTTCTCTTACCACAGAACTTTAACTTGTGAGCCAAAACCAAAGATATCGATATTTGAACACAGAGTCTGAATCTCAAAGACTACTTCATTTTTCCAGCCTGTGGGTAGCCTTGAATGCTGTTGAGAAACAGGCTTTCACTGGACCCCTGCACAGAGCCGATCCATCCTCGTTGCTCTCAAGGCCAGATTCCAGCTGCAGAGGACCCTACCAGCCTCACCATGGACGAGATAAAGAATCAGAAAAGTTTCTAAATGCGAAACAATTATCTTGACCCGGATCAAACTGGTGCACACGCGGAAAATCCGTTACGCTTGCGGATTTTGCGGATTTTCGGTAAATTCACAATCCGCGAACGCTCGCGAATTTACCGAAAATCCGCAAATTCGCACGCAGCGGATTTTTTTTTCTTGGTGATACAATTTTGCGGCGCACGGCGTTTACTTACCGTCATTCAGCGTTTGCCGAGTTGTTTTTCTTGATATTTTGCGAGTGCTGCGCCATTTTGGATCTTGCTGCGGGATCCCGCGGGAATTTGGCGAGCGCGATTACATAATCGCGGCTTGCCAACTTGCACAGCGAGAGTTTGTCAACGCGAGTACGGCGTGATCACGTATCGCGGTACTTCGCAATTGCGAGCTTGTAGATGCGGCGAGCAGCAACAATCTCGCACTCGCGAAAATACATAATTTGCAATTCTGCACAAGAAATCCACCAGCAAGCAGCATAAACCTTCTGGAAATGATGATTTTTATCTGAATAACTCCTCAGGTTGACATTTGCCTGCACTTTTTTTGCGAGGAGTCCATTTTGGGGAGGGGGGGACGGTGGGTGGGTTGGAAGGAAGTGCCCCACAGTCTTCAACTTCCTGTTCCTGTCCAGCAGGCTCCTCCCAGTGCTTTGTCCATCTCCTGGTCACTTTTCATTTGGATCTGGAGCTGGAAGGATTACTTTTTGTGGATGCTGCTGGATATTTGGATTTGAGGCCTTTTTGACTTTCTTTGGATCACTTTGGATTAGAAATTTCACAAGTAAGTTTGTTTGGGGCATTACAGTTGCTGCAACTACAATTTTGGAATTTTCGATTTTTGGGCTGTTTTGGGGCCTTTTGCCCAGGGGTACTCAGTGGTGGGTGCACTGAGTCTTTCTGTGGGGTGTTTTGAATTTAAACATCATGGAGGGGCTGGATGTCTTGGGATTGTGCTGATTTTTCTGTGATTTTCGTTTTTTTGGCCTGTTGTGGCCTTTTCACCAGGGGTAGTGAGTGTTGCATGGGCCTAGTCTTTCTGTGCGTTTTCTTGAATTTAAACATCATGGAGGGGCTGGATTGCTTGGGATTGTGCAGATTTTTATGTGATTTTCGTTTTTTTGGCCTGTTGTGGCCTTTTCACCAGGGGTAGTTAGTTTTGCATGGGCCTAGTCTTTCTGTGGGTGTTCTTGAATTTAAACATTATGGAGGGGCTGGATGGCTTGGGATTGTGCAGATTTTTCTGTGTTTTTCGATTTTTTGGGGTGTTCATGTGGACAGGCCATGTGGGTGGGGGCCATTTTGAGTGCTGCTTCAGGCCCTGGCCATGTGCTGGGAGGGAGGGGGCCATTTTGAATGCAGACAGTGTTCTCAGGCCTGCACCCATTTTGCCTAGCTTTCATCCATTATGCCCAGGGGTAGTGAGTGGTGCATGGGCCTAGTCTTTCTGTGGGTTGTCTTGAATTTAAACATCATGGAGGGGCTGGATGGCTTGGGATTGTGCTGATTTTTCTGTGATTTTCGTTTTTTTGGCCTGTTGTGGCCTTTTCACCAGGGGTAGTGAGTGGTGCATGGGCCTAGTCTTTCTGTGGGTTGTATTGAATTTAAACATCATGGAGGGGCTGGATGTCTTGGGATTGTGCTGATCTTTCTGTGTTTTTCGATTTTTTGGGTGTTCATGGGGACAGGCCATGTGGGTGGGGGGCATTTTGAGTGCTGCTACAGGCCCTGGCCATGTGCTGGGAGGGAGGGGGCCATTTTGAATGCAGGCAGTGATCTCAGGCCTGCACCCATTTTGCCTAGCTTTCATCCATTATGCCCAGGGGTAGTGAGTGGTACACGGGCCTAATCTTTCTGTGGGTTGTCTTGAATTTAAACATCATGGAGGGGCTGGATGGCTTGGGATTGTGCTGATTTTTCTGTGATTTTCGTTTTTTTTGGCCTGTTGTGGCCTTTTCACCAGGGGTAGTGAGTGGTTCATGGGCCTAGTCTTTCTGTGGGTTGTCTTGAATTTAAACATCATGGAGGGGCTGGATGGCTTGGGATTGTGCTGATTTTTCTGTGATTTTCGATTTTTTGGGGTGTTCATGGGGACAGGCCATGTGGGTGGGGGCCATTTTGAGTGCTGCTACAGGCCCTGGCCATGTGCTGGGAGGGAGGGGGCCATTTTGAATGCAGGCAGTGTTGTTAGGCCTGCAACCATTTTGCCTAGTTTTCAACCTTTATGCCCAGGGGTAGTGAGTGGTGCATGGGCCTAGTCTTTCTGTGGGTTGTCTTGAATTTAAACATCATGGAGGGGCTGGATGGCTTTGGATTGTGCTGATTTTTCTGTGATTTTCGTTTTTTTGGCCTGTTGTGGCCTTTTCACCAGGGGTAGTGAGTGGTGCATGGGCCTAGTCTTTCTGTGGGTTGTCTTGAATTGAAACATCATGGAGGGGCTGGATGGCTTGGGATTGTGCTGATTTTTCTGTGTTTTTCATTTTTTTGGCCTGTTGTTGTGGCCTTTTCACCAGGGGTAGTGACTAGTGAGTGTTGCATGGGCCTAGTCTTTCTGTGGGGTGTCTTGAATTTAAACATCATGGAGGGCATGGGATTGTGCTGATTTTTCTGGTTTTTTTCGATTTTTTGGGGGTGTATAACTGAACTGATGTTCCTCTGTCTTCCATTGCTTTTAGGTGCACAAGACTCAAGAGAACCACCAGTGTCAGGAAGAAGTCCTGCAGCGGTGTGTGTGTGCAGCATAACGTCACGCGACGTCACGTCTGGCCACAGACAACTCTGCAACTCGTGCAACTGCGCCCTGCTGTTCTGACCTGCTCTGAAGAAGATGGCCCCAAAAAAAGTTCTCCGTAGCTCCTGTAGCAAGAAAGTTGCCAGTAAGGAGCAGAAGAAGCAAGTTACCAAGGAGGCTGGTGTCCCGGCCGCCACGTTTTTTGGGAGTAAAAAAAAAAGTACGCCTGCAGCAGCAGCGGGATCTGCTGAGGACCAAGCTGGGAGCAGCACCCCCGCTCCATTGGGCTCAGTGCCTCCACCACCACCACCACGCCAACTTAAGTCCAAGCCCTTGAGTGCTGCAGAGGCAGTCAGTTTACTTCTTCAATCACCATCGACCAGTGATGTTGGCTCATCGCAAGAAAGTAGCAGCAATGTCCCTGAATCAACACAGGTTGTTGTAACTCATCTGACAAGTTTTGAACAACCACAGCCGCAACAACAACCACATGTGCAAGTACAAGCCCAAGTACATGTGGAAGGAGAGGCAGCGCAAGGAGATGCGCAAGCAGAGGTGCATGGAGGGTCACAAGTGCCCACAATAGTTGTTCCTCCCAACGTAGGGGCACATCAGGAAATCGACAATCAAGCCGAGGTATCATTTGAGGAAGCCACTCCTCCTGATGATCATTCATTGTCTTCCACATCCCTAGCAAGGAAAAGATCAAGGGGGGTGTCTACATCTTCTTCAAGCCCACCTCCTTCTGATGATCTGGATGAAGATTGGGAACCATCACGGCCGTCTGAGAGTGAGGCACACCATGATCTGACAAAGGTACTTAAGCGTAAAAGGAAGGTCGTCGAAAAACTCATAGTTATGGAGTGTGATAAGGCTCAACAAGAAGTGGCGGATACTGCTGCTGATGAAGCCTCTCACGACGACGAGCCAGTCATCATAAAGGTTACTGCAGCCCCAGCGGGCATGCAGCAAAGAGACATTTTGACCCTAGCCCGAGAAGCTGCTGAGCGTGATGATGATGTCGACGAGGAGGCAATGGAAACACAACAATCATTGGAGTTAACTAGTACACCAACACCTACCGCTTCCATATTTCTTCCTCGCAAGAAGGGACCTCCATCCACCTCGACCTCAATTAGTGGTGGTGAAAGTGCACAACGTACTAAAGTTCGGCAATCCACATCCTCCACTTCATCTGGCATTAGCAGCAAGACCACCACCACCAGTATCGCCGCCTCCTCCGGCCCCCACTGACAATTCAAGTCCCCAGCTTGGGACTTCTTTAGTGTTTGCCCAAAAAGGGAAAACTTTGCCATTTGTAGCATTTGTAAGGTTGCAGTTAGTCGTGGTAAGTTTGGTACCAACTATGGTACCGGAGGCCAGAGAGGTCATCTTGAGAGACAGCACGCTGTCCAATGGTTTGCGCACCTAAAGGAGATCAAGGAAGCCCGAATTGCAAGTCAAGAAAACATTGATGTTTCATTTGATGATGACGAGGAGGAAGAAGACGTGTCAAACACTTCACTTACACCCAGTACCCCTGTCAGCAGCACACCCCATGTGAGCCACACTAAGAGTGTGGGAGAGAGTGAGACACCAATGCGAAAAAGTTCATCAGCGAGCGTAACTGGGTCGAAGATATCATCATCATCATTATCCCGTAAATGCTTGGTCCAGGGCAACGTTAAAAAGATGTTTTTTACAGAAGCGCAATATGAACGCAACCACCCACTGACGCGTCTGTATAACACTAAGCTGGCTAAAATGCTAGCTCTGGGCCTTCTCCCTTTTTCTTTTGTAGAAGGGGTTGGTTTTCTAGAATTAGTGGCAGCGCTCTGCCCTAAATGGAAGGTTCCTAGCCGGTTCTATTTAGCCCGAGTTGCGGTTCCAGCACTACATGAAAATGTTCTGGAGGTGATTGGGGCAGCTTTGCAGAAGAGTGCTGTTCACACTATACATCTGACAACAGACATGTGGACCAGTGGCGCAGGCGCTCATTACATGTGCATCACTGCACACTGGGTCTCTTTTTCAGGGGTTAAAGTAAAGCTAAACGCAGGTGTTGACCCGGACCAAGTTTTTGAAGCTGCTCGGAATCATGCAACACTAGCCATGTTTGGTTTGGAGAAACGTCACACAGCACAAAACATTTTGGATGAGTTTAACACAAAGGTCCTTGACTGGCTGTCCCCAAAAAAACGCCAGATTGGTTATGTTTCCACGGATAATGGCGCCAATGTAGTTAAGGCCATGGAGCTGGGTCAGTATTTCAGAGTGCCGTGTTTGGCGCACTGTATAAACCTGGTTGTCAAAAAATTCTTGAGTGATAAAGACAGTCCAGCGTAGGAGGTAGTGGAGACCTGCCTAAAAATGCGCAACCATTTCAGCCATTCTTTTAAGGCCCGGAAGCATCTGAGGAGCCTGCTACATCAACGTCGAATGCCAGTGAAAGCACTCATCCAGGAGGTGGCAACACGTTGGAACTCAACCTTCTACATGCTTGAGCGTCTGTATGAGCAGTATACAGTACTCAATCACTATTTCTTAACACAGGGTACAGCTCAGAAGGACCTGAGGATGGGTGCGGCGCAATGGGACATAGTTAAAAGCCTGACACGCATGCTTCATCCTTTTGAGGTCTTCACGCGTGCAGTCAGCAAGGAGGACTGTAATTTGGGAAAAGCTATCCCATTTTTGTACATGCTGGAGTACCAACTGAAAGAGGTGTGTTCTGTGTTTCAAAAAGATGAAAAAAACAAAGACCCTTTTGTTTTGGCGGAGAAATTATTAGAGCGTCTACAAGGTGATGAACGTCTTAAAATGATCCACTCAAACCAGCATTACATTTGTGCTACTATTCTGGATCCACGCTACAAAAAGGCGCTGGCAGGCCGAGTATTCTTTCCTTTTGATGATGAACATGTTCCAAAGTACAAACGTTGGCTAGCCTTGTCAGCCAAGAGGTTTGAAAGAGAACGGCAGAAAATTGAAGGAAAAGGCAGTACATCAGCATCAGCAGGCCATCCCCAGTCAAAACAATCCACTTCTGCACCTGTGGCTGTGGCACAAGTGACCTCTCAGCCGTTAAAGACACCGGAAACCGGATCATCTGCACCAGACACAACAGAAACATTGGAGGCTGAAGAGGATTGGCTAGCTCGGCTTGGGTTTGGTTCTCAAAAGGTCACAGCAACAGCTAAGCAAAGTGGAGGAACCTTGGAGGAGGACCTTGAGTCGATGGTGAAGGACTATCTGAATGACTCAACAGAGGTCTATGTTAATGCTGACCCATTGGCGTATTGGCATGGGAAAAAAGAATTGTGGCCACAGCTCTCCAACCTGGCTTTAAACTACTTGTCTTGCCCACTCGCAAGCGTGTCTTCTGAACGTGTTTTCAGTGCTGCTGGTGCCATTGTAACTCCCAAACGGAGCCGCCTCTCGCCCAAAAATGTGGAGAGGTTAACAATGATCAAGATGAATCAGCACCTCATACCACCAGATTACAGAGTACGTGAAAGCGCGACGGATGAAGACGAGGTGGACAGCAACGTAGATGAGGGAATTTCTACTCTGTCAGGTGACTCTGAGCTCACCCTGCCTGAATTCGCAGAGTATGATGACGAAGCCTTATTCTTATTCCTGGACCTTAACACCGAGGCCTGAAAATTAGACAATGAATCAATAACTTTCCTTTTGTCCTCATTCACTTTCATTCCTGTGTGTCTGTCTTTCTTTGTTGTACACAGTTAATATAATTCAAACTTTAATCACCTAATCACAAAAACAAGCCCATCAGCAGAACTGTCTTCACTTGTTTGCTTATTGATTTGAAGGTGCCGCAGTCTGCATTCCTCAGGTTCACAAGTTCATAAGAACATGCTCCTCTATCCTCCCCCTCCAGACTCCTATTTCCATCAAAGCAGAGGGCTGGATTACGCCCAATGAAGAAAGACTCAGCACTTGTGGGGGTGTTCTACTTCTTTGCGGGTGAGTTGACGGCTCTGAGGCCATTGCTGGGAAGCTCCAATACCGGATAAAAGTGGTTTGGACCAAATCGGAGGCGGAATTTTTTGTGTGTTTTTGCTGACTTGCTTGCCTTTGACGTGCTCTTTGGGGGGGTTCCGGCTGTTTGTGGGTGAGTTTCTGGGTCTGGGAGCACTGCTGGGACAGTCTAATCTTGATTACATTTGCTTTTCAGGAAATCCGTTGTGGTAAACCAGAGTTATGGCCTAGCTACACAGCGCGTTTGGACCGAAGGCCGAGAAATATTGTAAGTATGAGATTTTGCTTTTGGGCTGTTTGGGGGTGTTGTGCTTTTTGGCGGGTGGGTTGGCGGGTCTTGCGGCATTCCTGGGAAGGTCTAATACCGGATAGAAGTGGTTGGGACAAAATCCACGAGGATTTTTTTTGTTGCTATTTCTGACATTTTGCTCAATGTAGCGTTTTCGGGGGCCTGTTTGGGGGCTTCCTGGTGTTTGTGGGTGGGTTTCGGGGTCTGGGAGCACTGCTGGCTATGGATACTTTACTTTGCAAGAGGTTTGAAGCAAATCCTTGGTGGCAGAGGTGAGTTAGGGCCTAGCTGCAGAGCGCGCGAGGAGTAATTTGGGAAATTGGCAAAAAAATGACTAAGTCCCGATTTTTGTACTTTTGCTCTTTGGCTGTTTGGGGGTCTTCTACTCGTTTTCTCCTGGGTTGACGGCTCTGGGGCCATTGCTGGGAAGCTCTAATACCGGATAAAAGTGGTTTGGACCAAATCGGAGGCGGAAATTATTTTGTGTTTTTGCTGACTTGCTTGCCTTTGAGGAGCTCTTTGGGGGGGTTCTGGCTGTTTGTGGGTGAGTTTCGGGGTTTGGGAGCACTGCTGGGACACTCTAATCTTGATTGCATTTGCTTTTCAGGAAATCCGTGGTGGTAAACCGGAGTTATGGCCTAGCTACACAGCGCGTTTTGACCGAAGGCCGAGAAATATTGTAAGTATGAGATTTTGCTTTTGGGCTGTTTAGGGGTGTTGTGCTTTTTGGCGGGTTGGTTGGCGGGTCTTGGGGCATTCCTGGGAAGGTCTAATACCGGATAGAAGTGGTTGGGACAAAATCCATGCTGTTTTTTTTTTGCTATTACTGACATTTTGCTCAATGTAGCGTTTTCGGGGGCCTGTTTGGGGGGTTTCCTGGTGTTTGTGGGTGGGTTTCAGGGTCTGGGAGCACTGCTGGGACACTCTAATCTTGATTGCATTTGGTTTTCAGGAAATCCGTGGTGGTAAACTGGAGTTATGGCCTAGCTACACAGCGCGTTTGGACCGAAGGCCGAGAAATATTGTAAGTATGAGATTTTGCTTTTGGGCTGTTTGGGGGTGTTGTGCTTTTTGGCGGGTGGGTTGGCGGGTCTTGGGGCATTCCTGGGAAGGTCTAATACCGGATAGAGGTGGTTGGGACAAAATCCATAAGGAAAAGCCTTTTGGCACTTTTTGTAACTTAGGGTTCGTTAGGGTTAGCACTAGCAGCAGGATTGCATGTGTTTTGGGGTGTTCTATATTTTTGCAACTGAGTTCTGGGGTCTTAGAGCACTCGTGAGAATGTGTAATTTTGGTTGCAAGTCATTTGAAGAAAATCCATGGTAGGAAAGGGGGGATTTGGCATAGTTAAAGAAAGCCTCTGCCACTATTCTTAACTTAGGGCTCGTTAGGGTTAGCAGTATTTCTATTGCATGTGTTTGGGTGGGGGGGTTTTCGAGTCTTGGAGCGATGCCGGCTATGGATACTTTTGCTTGCTTGCAAGTAGTTTGAATACAATCCACGGTGGGTAAGGGGGTATTTGGGCCTACTTTTACTTTTGAAGTACGTTTTGTCACCAGTTTTCTGCTAGGCCTCGTTTTTTGAGATCTGATTGGGGGTCTTCTACATTTTTGCAACTGGCTTTAGTAAGGGTCTGGGTGGAAGCACTGCTGGGAAGGTCTAATTTTGTTCTAAAACACAGTTTACAGTACACCTAGCTTGAGGGGAAAGATCCGCTAAATTAATTTGCCCATACTTATTTATCCTTGAAAAGGTGACTCAGACAGAGTACGCACTTTCAAAAATGTTGTACTGTCTATTAGTAAAATCAAAGTGTGACTTTTTGCACTACACAGCGTACATACCTTATATTTATTTATCAGTGCTGTTTTTCGTTCAATTATTACAGGCCGGGTTTCAGTCTGCAATGGGGAAAAAAGGATGGAGTCAGGCTTCACATTAGCGAGCCGCAATTCAGCATCCGCCAGGCAGGCAGAGGACAGGGTGTCTTCTGGTCACCAACATTGATGGACGAAGCGTAAGCTGGAATGGAGGAGTGCCGCTAATAAGAGGAATTGTTTGCTGCATGCAACCTACTTACCAAATTCAACAGGACAACTACAACAATACAGATACAGTATCCATTCTTTTATTTAATGAGTGTGTGTGACTGCATTTCTTGGATCTCTCTCTGCTTCTAAATCGATCCCTACAGCCATTCTATAGGTTTTACTTTGGCTATTTTTTAAACCTAATTTAATGTAGCCCTGTACTGTCGCATTCTGTCATTCACGGTTGTCGAAAGTAGTACTTACTTTTCCGTAACAATGCATTCAGTAGTGCATGCACTTCCTTTATGTCACGTAAAAGATTAATGGTTAGCTTTGTACCCAAAAATTTCTTTATGTTCAATTATTGTTTGTCCATGCTGTGCTTTTTTTTCTCTCAACAAAACCTACCCAAAAAGAAACCCCCATTCCTATCCATTTTACAAACCCTAACCCTCTTCCCCCGGGTTGTGTGGTTTTGCTTGATGTGTGACTAAATGACATCAATAATTCCACACACTTGCTGGGGAGGATAAGGTCATAGCAACAGGCTGGTGAAGGAATCCGAGGATATATTCTAGACTTACTCAGCTTCAGTACTATTTCTTGTAGTATTAGCCAATGTCAAAGAAATCCTACACAAGTACAAGTTATACTATAAATGCTTTACCATTTGTTAGGCTACATTGTGGCACTGTTGTAGTCTAGTGTACTGTCACCTGCTATATTCTCTATCGTACCGTTGTAATGCTACAGTAAGGACAAACCAGGTTTCATTTTCTTTTTTTCCATAGCCATGCAACTGCCACTGTGTCACACCACTAGTACCACCGCAATGAGGAGGAAATTTCAGCCGCCCTGGATTGCAACCTTAATCGCCATTTCCCGTGGAGCCAGCCCTGGGCCTAGCCCTACTTTCAAACAGAAATTACAGGTAAGATAAGCATTTGGTTGGAGGTAGTATAATGGAGTATTAGGAGAGACGAGAGATTGACGGTAGTACTACTAAAGTCCTAGGACTATTCAGGAAAACAAACTTACTGTTAAACCCACACCCACCAGACTCAAAAGCAGTAAAAAACAGGTATGGTCAGATAAAGTTTCAAAAAAGTATATTTTTATAGCCCTAACAAAATAATCTCCCGCAAGACCCTCCCTAACCCCAACGATTGTCCTTCAAAATTCCCCAAAAAACCCAACTCCCAATTCCCACCCCCAAAAAGACTCTAAAAAAGGGGCAAGGGACACTATGGCAGGGTGCTGTTGACTTTAGCAGCCAGGGCATCATGCTCCTTGCGGAGGGTGGCATGTTCGAAGCGGAGGCCCTCCATCAAGTTCTGATAGTTCAGGACCTCCTGCTCCAGGTAGGACAGTCTGAGGGATAAGCGGCGCCGGCGTGCCTTGCAAATCCTGTGGGGGGCAGCTGCTGTCTTTGCTGCTCGGCGGTGGCGTTTGGCTTTGGTAGCCCGGCTCCGTACCGCTGGAGCACTGCGCTGGCTGGCAGCCCGCACGGAGGAGGATGCAGCTGTCCCAGTGGACGTTGTTGTAGTACCAGACTGCGTCTCCTCCTCCAGGGCCACCAGCCGCCAATTTTCAGCGACAGCGGCATCCAGCCTCCTTTGCCGGGCCATTCGAGCCAGCTCCTTCCTCCTTGATGGTCTCTTGGATTTGGAAGGAGCAACTACATGAAGAAAGAAAGACCTGTAACCAATGCTCCTTAAGATTAACACAAAATGATTGAGTAGAAAGTTGTCACAGTACAAGTAGCAAATTGAAAGCACACTACATAACTATTGAGGACAGTATCTATGTAACCTCCGACTTCTTCATCCTTGCTCTAACATTAGTGGGAGTTTAAGGAACAAATTCTACGAGCACTATGGACTTCCATTACAGTCGACTATGACAGTACACCAGTCTTATTCTTCTTCTTCTCTCTTGTTTAGGAAAATTGGTACGTTATCTTATGCAAGCCGGCATAATGCCAGCGCAGTGAACTTGCACCCGAGAAAAACAGACGCACACCATGGTGAATGAGACAGACTTGCGTTACTGTGCCGGTCCAGTACATGCAGGTGGTGAAGCTCTTACTTTTCTATTACGGGTCGCACTGAGAATACTCTGTTAAAAGGGCTACTGCTTAATTAATTTAGCTTTCACCCTACAGTGCAAATGAGTATTAGAAAAGGAAAATGAAGAAGCTACATAATCTGATTATCTATCACTTCACATGGGATGTATTTGATGACATATGGGATGACTTTTGGTGCTTTGCTTATTATTGAGTGAACAGTGATACACCCACACATGAATGACGTACTACTACTAAACTAAAGTTATTAAGAGAGGTAGGGAGTGTCCACCGTAATAACCGGATATATGCTGTGCTTGCAGTTGCAATACAAACTACTGCTACTATTCATGGTAGTATTTGGACAAAATTACAACTTCTTTTCCTTGGCTTTCCTACACTGGAACGGACGTGCGGGTGCGGTGTTACATGCTCTTCAAAGTAACACTTAGTTCATCCAGTGACCGTCTACTCTCTCTAGATACACATATGCTATCTAAGAGTCAGATAGTACCATGAATGATCCAGGCATCCATCCATTCAAAGTATATGAACACATACAGTTTCTGTTTCACCCACCCAGGCTGTTCTCCTTCCACCCATCCTTGCTTCATCATACACCCAGCCATGCACCATACCATATTCTTTCCTTCCCAGCCACCTCGGGGACCAAGCAAACACATATCATTCTTCTTTGCCAGTCATCATTACATTTCTCGTCCTTCCACACTTACTTACACCCTTCTTTTGCTTTTCGTTCATCCCATCCATCAAGTTCATCTCAGATCTGATTGGGATTCTTCTCGCCAAAAACTTCACAGCTAAGTTGAAGTACATTTAGAGGAGGCTACTACCTGGTTTATTTATAATACACCCATGCAGAAAGCACACTCAGCAGTCTTCAATCTCAATAAGTAAGGAATATATAGCTTACCGCTGCCCGCCACCACCGTGTCATCCCCCACAGAATTGTCCTGCACTTCCACCGCCTCCTCCCCAGACTTGTCCTCGTCCAAAGCCACCACCACCTCCGCGCTGGCCCCGCCTCCAGATGTTCCACCTACAAAGTACATTTAATAATGTTAGAATACACCACTCACTGCCATATAATATTTGGTCTAGGAGGAAGAAAGAAATGTGAAAAAAACTGTATACAATGTAATAATTTGTGACTGTCTACTCTAAAGTAAAAATGCCCCTTTTTCCAGGGAAGGCTGTTGTCTTGCTGCACTTTTTGGCACAACTGATGAATGCTTGCTTTTTATTTTTAAAACGCACCACTTTCTCTCCTAACAGACAGAAGCTTGACTTCTAAGAACACGAGCAGGATCAAGTTCAAACCAGGTGAGAGCTCGGCTCGAGCTCAAGAAATGTGTCCAATTAATCTTCAGCACTAAGCACTTTTCCATTTTCAGTTAAACGTTTACTTTTATGACAAACTTGATTTTAATAAATGTGTTTACTTTTACTAAAGCTTTTAAACTTAAATAGACTCTGTGGTTTTTGGTCCTGCAGACTAGAGTGGATGAGCTAAAGGTTTTGCAATTTTTGCAAAGCATGAGTCCGTGCCTCTGACATCATTGGGGAATAATCATAATCATCGGTGACTTTGGGAGCTAAATGACTCTGCCACACTATCTAGTCAGTAAGGAGATTGGGGGTTCAACTACAAAGTCTGTTATCACTGAGTTATGTGGAAAGTCTAACAGCACCTATTATAATTGATAAGCTAAGCGATGCATTATTTAGTGCCCATAGTTCTGTTTGTGCAGATTTGTCCCTGCAACAGTAGTAGAATGGATTGTCCTCCTATCCAAACCAAAAGTAAAGTAGTATCTTATTCTTTCTTGGTGGTCATTCACCTTTTTATTGTTGGCAATTGTCAAAGCATAAACATTTAGAAGACTTGAAAAGACATTATGGACAATCCCAGAGGACTGCACGCTGTGCATAGAGCTATTGCTGACTAGAATGGGAGTCCAATGGAATTGCCAAATGTGCAATCTTAGTTAGCTACACAGACAGACTAATAAGAATAATCTAGTAATACCACACGGAGTCATAGTCGAGGCAGGATAAGAATTTAAATCCAGTCTACAAGAATATCAAAGACGATTTAGAAAAAATCGAATGAGGAACGCTGGGAAAAAATAAGTACTCTATATTAAAATTAAAACTTACTGGGGCCAGCAAAGGAGCCCTCGCCTGCCCGATCCTGGCCTGCATCCTCAACAGCACCCTCCTCCTCCTCCTCCTCCTACTGTCTCCTCCTCTTGCCCCTGGGGGAAGCTGATGTACAACATGAAAGAAAGAAAAACAGAAAACATGGATGATATTTGTCAACCAAATCAAACATTTCAAAAGAACTAACAAAATATTTTGGCGAAATAGCAAATAGACAACTATTCAACGGGATATATTATTGACCAATCTCATGTGGTCTACTACTTTATTAGTATTGCTTGATTTGCGGACCGTCGAATTGGAAACTTCTTATGTAACTCACTACACAAAGTACTAAAAAGGTTTGCCTAGGATTGGCAGGCGGCAGTACGCAGCACGCGAAGTGACAGCCAAAGTCCATCGTGATTGCAGATCAGCGACAACACTAAAGTTTCCTACTACATTAACCAGTCATTAAAATACTCAAACTATCAATCCACCACCACTATTTCTTCTTATCGCCATGTGTACAAAGGAAGGACTGGACTTGAGTCTGTAGGGGCTGATTTAGAAGCCCCTTGCGGCTCTTTTGTTCCATTGTTGCATGACTTTTGTGACGCAGCGGCAGCACAAAAGAGGCGCAATGGTGCGGGGTATATTAACAACGTGACGCATATGGGAGATGCATCACGTTGTAAAGCCCTGCGCCATCAGGGGGCGTTCTGACGCAAGGGAGGGCGTTCCTGCGCAGGAAAGCATCCTAAAAGTGGCTGAGGGAAATCTACAAGATTTCAATCACTCACTTTAAAGACAATGATGCGTGACTCAAACCCTGCGCCTGCTTGAAGCAGACGTACGGCTTGACGCAGCATTGGGGAGATGGGGCACCCCAGAGCATTGATGGAGCTGCGCCATCGTTGCGACGCAACTCCAGCAATGCGCCGCCCTTACGGCACAGATGCGTAACGCTTTGGTGACGTTTTGGGCCCATGGTGCGCCGCATTGTAAATACGGCGCACCATGGGTGATAGTGGCGTGGCGCACAATTACTGGCGCATCCCTGCTACTTTGCAGGGATGCGCCGGTAATTAAACATCTGAATCGTAGTGTGTAGCATTACGCAGTTCTTTAAACTACACTCATACATAATTTCACAGGCCAATGAAATGAACACAAAATCGAAAACAAATAAGCATAGTAGCAACACTACTGAGAAGGAGAGCAGTGCACCTGAAATGCACAGAAGATTTTGAAATATAAAAACCTACAATGTAATGAGCAGCATTATTGCTCTTGGTAAAAAAAAAAATGCATTATAATAACACAGCAGGAGAAAACAGAGTAGTAAAGAAATAGCTACTACTACTACTCACCAATCCGGGGGATCTCGAGGCCAAGCAGGTCGAGCAGATCTTGTTCACGGGTCAGGACATCCGTCCAGCGGTGGGTGGCCTGGTTGTAGGTGCGCCGGACCCGAGAGTGGTGGTACATGGCCCGGCACACCTTATCCCACCGCTTCCGGCGATCCCGCATCCCGTACCCGCCTCCGATCTTGCCGCCTGCCATTATGGTCCTGGGGAGGTGGCGCTGTACATAGAACACGAGTTTGCCCACCTCCTCCGGGCTGAAAATCTCCCGGGGGTGCGACTGTCTCCCCCCTCAAACGCCCGCACGGGAGCCGGGCACGGGGTGCGGGACCCTTCCCCTTCTCGGGATGCTTCCCGGCTCCCTTCACCATGGTCTGGGCGGAAAGGAATAAAGAAAATAGAATAGGGAAGAGAAGAAAAGAAAAGAGTTTAAAAAAGTAGTTTAAAATTAACAAAAAGTAGCAGTAAACACAAAAATATAGGGCTAGAAAAATAGAGGGATAGATAATAAGTAAAATAGATCAAAAAAAACTTCAACCAAGCAAAGGATGGCACAGATTTAGAGAGGATACAAGAAGCATGCCCAGAACCATAGCAATGAATGAGAAACAAGATGGCCGCGCCCCTTTATGACCGCGCGGGTAAGTTCGCGCGAGATGTTCCTCGCGAACACTCGCGAAATTGTACTTGCGAGCCGCACACTTTGCGAGATTACACTTCGCGCCCGGAAACGGAAATACGTCATGCAAACAAGATGGCCGCTCCCTTGAACGACCGCGAGGGTAACTTCGCGCCTTGCGCTTCAAGCGGCTCGCGAAAACGCACAAAACCTTGCGAACTAACACGCCGCAAAAAAAGAAATCGCATATTCGCACGAATTCGCGGCTTCCGAATCCGATCTCGCGCGTGTTCGCGCCCCGCGAATCCCGCGAAATTGCAGAAAAACAAGTTTTGCAAAACTGAAAGCACTCGGCAGGTGCAAGAGTTCAAACTCATCATTAGTAACAATTCACTGTAGTACTTCCTGACTGGGGCCCCTCCAGAGTTCAGTTGCTAGTTGCAACAATTGTATGACCCTGCTCTGACCCTCACAGCAGGCTCATAGAATAGCTAGAAGTAGGCCACAAAGGTCCTGGAAAAAAAAATTGCACTGCAACAGAAAGCAAATTACTGATAAGGAAGCAGGTGCCAGACCTGGAATTTTAAAACAGTGACACATTAATAAACTAACCCCAAATTAATTCATGTCAGTTGAAGCAGGGCAGGTGTGCTTGCTTTCCCCCCCAAAAATAATCTACAGTGATGATGAACCAGAGGGTGGCATTGATGTAACAGAGGGTGGCGTGGGTGAAAGAGAGGGTGGCAGTGGTGAAACAGAGGGTGCTGGGAGGCTGTGATGATGAACCAGACGTAGAAACAACATAGTTGCGACCGTTGCGAGCTGACAAGTAAGTTCGCAATTGCGAACTAGTACCAAACCCTCGCGAACTGGCAGAAACCCTTGCAAACACAAAAAAAATAAAAAATCTGCAAATTCGCGAGAATTCGCGGATTTTGCGGATTGCGAGTTCGCAAATTTGTAAAATTCGCGAACGCCAGATTCGCAAAATTCGCCCATGCTTAATTGAACCCAGAGTTCCATTGTGGTCAGCCTAAAACCTAACTTTGGCTTGGACCATTGTGTTCGTGGCTTCTCAACTAGCACTAACAGTGGAAAGCAGTGATATACAAACTTTGCAAAACTTTTGAGAGTGAAATACAGTGATTTATGAGAATCTTACAAAAATCATAACTCCTGCTCTCTTCATGTGATTTTTGATGTTTTGGGTCTATTTGAAGATAAAAATATATTCTATATTTATACAATGGAGTAGAGTTTTCAATGTGTTGTGTCTCTTAAATATTAATTATTTTGGTACTGATAAATGCTTTACACTAGATTTCCTTTGAAATAAGTCTGTCTGCTATGTGCCACAGCTACCCAGGACTGAGCTAAATTTTGATTTAAAAAAAAAATCTAACTAGACCTTATAGGGATTAGTGACATTATTACTTGGTGAGGTCTCACAACCACCCCAACTAATCCACTTTTCTCTCATCATCATCATAATTCTTTATTAGTCTGTCAAAGACACACATAAAATATACACACGAATGCTAAACATATATTAAAAAATTGTTATAAAGTATTAATACAGTTTAAAACAGTTACACATTTTCTCCCATATATGTGACTAAATTGGGATATTTTAAATGACTGATCATTATGTATTATATTCATAGCTCTATAATGCCAACACAAACATGACATTTTAGTGGTCTGAAAACCATAATTACTTCTTTCATGAGTACAGACTTAATTCCTATACCCGGTCCACTACTGAAACCCTAGAACCAAAGGTTATGCCACCATTCATGAGAAGACAAATGAAACAGGAATGTGGTATTACCATCATCTGCAAATACACGCCTACCACCACTTTTTCCACCACTGAGTGCCTCCAAGCCTTAGTTGATTTATCACCATCTTTAATAGCCCCCTTACATATAATCTTCCACACACACAAGCTGACATACAAATTCACTGACCAGACCATAGGTCCCTCAGAAAAATAAGGTAGCAAGTAACATTTGTGTTTGAAATTTAAACAGTGACAAGGTCATTCCTAAATGCAAAGCACTCATTGCCCTAGAGTACTTTTTAAACCTCCTCAATCTTATCAATACTTTTCTCACTTCACTCAAAACAAAGAAATGACTCTTGACCTCAACGTTGCAGACACAGGCACATTGTAATGCTCACCCATCTTGATATCAATCAGTTATATTTTCCTTTCTCATTTCCTATACTGGTCTTCATCACATTATCTTCCCTTCTACTGCAAATAAGGAAACGTTTGTCTTGCCCTATGAAATATTTGATGCATTTGGGTCTTAATGCTGTCATGCCACACTCAATCAAATTAACCTATTCATGCAACCAAACCAAATACCTAGGACCCCTTGGCACAACAAGCATATATAAAGGATTAAAAAGAGAAATCGCTGCATTCCAACACCACAGTAAGAAACACAAGCGGCAACATGACAAAACCCATCTTCAACGACTGAATATGACCTATGAAAACAAACCTGTGGTTCACAAAGGAGTGCAAATCCCTAAGAAGGTGGCTGTCAATAGCTATAAGACAAAGGGATATCCCCTTGACAAGTGATATAAGGAGGCTATATAAACTGGCACAAACAAAGGCAAAAGAAAGGAGAAGGTAAGAACTTAGGGAATCCATTTCACATCTCGATACTAGGACGTTTTGGACACTTGTGAGCAAGGGCAACTTTGAAAGGACACCCCATCTGGCTAACAACATCCCAGCAAACGCGTGGCAAGAACACTTTGGTGCCCTGTATTCCATCTTTTGCAGTCAAGATAGGGATCCGATGCTGCTTGATTTACATCAACCAACATTTGGCCTTTCGTTTACCAGAGAGAAACCATGGCCTCTCTGGAGGCAATTGTACCTGCTAAAGCCCCGGGCCCAGATGTCATCCCCGGAGATCTTCTTCGCTCTGTTAGGGAGAACTGGTTAACTTATATAATGACACTATCTAATGACATAGCTGGTGGGGGAGGATTCAGTCATGGAAAGGGGCCGAAGTGATCCCCATTTTCAAAAAAGGTGATAGGACCAAACCCTACAAATAGCGGCCAATTAGCTTGATCGATTGTGTCCAAACAGTCTTCTTCAGCTCGCTTTTAGTTCAAATCCAGGATTGGATGGACGAGAATCACACCCTCTCTCTGTTCCAAGCGGGTTTTCGACGGAAGACTGGCACAATCGATCAAGTCTTCCGCCTCATCATGCTGTACCGGAAGGTGGTTTTGCTGGGCAAGGGGAGTCTATACATTGCTTTTATAGACTTAAAATCATCATTTGATCTCGTCCCCAGGGACATAATATGGTGGGTGCTCAGCGATATGGGTACAACCCCCGGGAATTCTGGCACTTTTAATTAGGCAGGAATGAAGAGGTGGTCCGTGACCAATTGTTCAGAGAATACATGTACTCTTAAATGTGAATTGAGTATAAGTGTATAGTTCATGGAGATATTTAATATCAGTATTATAGTACTTAAAATAATACTGACTGTGTGAAGATTTGAACTCAACTCTCTGAACAATTGGTCACGGACCACCTCTTCATTCCTGTTTATACCCAGGTCCGCCTTTAATTATAGGGTTACCCCATTCTTGACAATGGGGACTTTTAATTAGGCTGCATGAAGAGAACTTTGCCAGGGTAAGATGGGGTAGTCAGGGACAAGTCACCTATCTCATTAAAATATAGCGGGGGTTTGACAGGGTTGCGTCCTGGCTCCAACCCTCTTCTCACTTCCCATCAACTAAGTGGCTGAGCTTTTTTCGACCATCCCAGCAGATGCTCCCTCTTTAGCAAACCCAACAATCGCCACTCTCCTATTCGCAGACAACACTCTTCTTGTTCCAAAAACCCCTATGGGCTTGCTAAAATTATTAGACCAATTCAAGCTCTTCTGCAATGGGAGGGGCCTGGAAATAAACACCTCCAAAACTAAGCTAATGCTGCTGAACCCCCATAATTATTTCAAAGGAAATCTTCTCCTAGAAAATACTCCCCTAGAAAGAGTGAGCTCCTTCGATTACCTGGGACTCAAATTATCGGAGGGTATGGCCTGGAAATAGCATCTCAACAAGGCCTATCTCAAATTCTCCCAGGTAACCGGTGCTCTGAGGAAGGAGCACTGTCTCTCTTATACCAAGCTTATAGCACCTGCGCTGAAACTATATATACCTGCAAGGCTGTGAGCAGCGCCCTATATGGGCAGAGCTGTGGGGCATGGTAAGAGCAAGTGACCTCACCGCTACAGAGAGCAAGTTCCTCAGAAATCTAGTATCTCTCCTGTAAAGCACTCCTCTTTGTTCACTAAAGCTCGACATAGGCATTAAGACTATTAGTGACCTAGCGAAGCTTTGCCCCCTGCTATTTTGGTAGAGAATGGTCACCACTCTCGATTTGGCACCCTATGCCGCAGCTTTTAATGAGGTTTGCGCCCTGGATACTATGAACAAAATTGGCTGGATTAAACATGTTAAAAGTCTTTTGTCCAGCCTTGGCCTATCAGGATATAGTATTGGCTGTCCACCAACCCATAGCTGAAGTCAGATCAAACTATTATACTGGGAGTGGGCTGAGCAAAATACACACTCCAATAACAACCAGGGCAGACTAACAGAAGAATTAAGAGACTTGAAAGCCTGCAGCTCCATAGAAACCTATCTTGATAATATTAAGGTGCCAGCTGATAAGAAGCTTTACATCCATTCCAGGCATGGTAGTCTGCCAACCAATGCTTTCACAAACTCCTGGCTAGTTAACAAAGCCCAGTCAAAGGGCTGCCCTTGCTGCCCCTGTCCCCAGGAATTGATAGGTCATATTCTCTTTGCTTGTATAGCTTATGCCAAATCTAGGGGTAAATAGTTAGCCCCAGTCTGTAGACAACTTGGGACTCAAGACTCTGTAGCAGCCCTGGGCATATCGAAGTCAGATGCAAGACCTCTATTTGGATGCCCAACTGCAAAGTTTTTGGGACACTCTTTGGGGGGCGATTAGAAAGAGGACCCTGTTAATACCCTCACCCACCCCTGAGAGCCATTGGTATGGCAAACGACTCCATCAAGATCAATTGCCATCCCTAATGGTCATTAATTTTAAATGTAAATGGCCTTTTTTTTAAACACCAACACATTTTAAATTCACTCTTTCCTGTTTCACTGTAAATACTAACGTTCTTAAAAAACTATATGAATCTTTCTGTGTAATGTCTTTGGATGTAAATTCAGGGTCTGACTACCGCACAAATTTCAATGATTGCATTTGCACTTTAGATAACGGACGCTGCTATACCGCACAGTAACCTTTGGCTCGTCTGCGGCCTGAAAGTTATGAATTACTCGACAATTGCTGTGCTTAGGTACCATTTGTTTGCTGCTACAGTCTCTCTAATGTGTAATCTTTTAACTGTATTTATTTTTAATATTTACCCACATGTGCTTTTTAAACTGGAATGTATCATGTCTGTCCTGAATGTTTGTATCTTTTATGATATTTTACCGAAATAAAGAGTCTGATGATGACCTACAAACCATCCCAGAAGACATAAAGATATCACTATTCTAACTGTAACAACATGGGACCTTACAGCAACCACATGCAACTTCATGGTAACCTCATGGAATTCTGCAACCTTTGAGTGCACCGCCAAAAGTACTGCTTGGTGGAGAACAATGAGGACAATGTTTCGATTTCTCCCATGGATGACTTCTTTATTTTCTATCCTGCGGTGGTGCATATGCCAATGAAAGGCAGATGAGAAAGGCTGAGAGAGACGCTCAGAGAATAAGAAAGAGGCACTGATGTTGCCTTACAGAGAAGACCAATAGTAATTTAAAGTAAAACACATTGACCTATGATGTTTCTTTGCTTAAACCTATATCCCTTTAAGTAACCACAAGGGCACCAAAAAACACTGAACACAGGAGGGGCAGGAAAGATGGTAAAGATGGACCACATTATTTTTTGAATTATGATTAGAAATTTAAGTTGTATATCTAACCCTTCCAAAGTTCAACATATTACAAACTTGTTTTACAAGAAAATTGAGAGGTGCACTCAGTGAAGTCAATAGTATAGAGAGTTCAATAGTATAAAGAGTTCATAGATTTTGTGAGTCTCTGTTCTTTCTTTAATTGGTTCTTTATTTTCTCTTAAAATACACAGGCACAGCCAACGCGTTTCATTCCCTTTAGTGCCTTGGGAATTTCGTCAGGGCATGGAGAAGGACTAATCAAATCCGCACCTCCACAGTTGGTACTGAAGGAGTATTATCAGCAGTATGATCCCAGTGTTCCTGGATGGTAAAGAAGTGACGTTCCAGGAGTGGTTTCTGGTCGTAGTGCCGCAATATGGCCGCAGTTGTGCGTGAGAACGGAAACAGAATTATATCCTGGCCCCCATCAAGATTCAGTATAGAGGAGGGGGTTGGTGGCATATGCTGGTTGTCGGGTAGCATCCAAACGGGTTGCCAAATGGATCTCAAGATACCGGACCTGTGATAGGGTCTCCGCAGTCTCCTGCTCCTCCCCGTGGAATTTTGGAAGCCGTTTGGATGCTACCCGACAGCCAACGTATGCCTTCATCCCCCTCCTCTATACTGAATCTTGAAGGGGGCCAGGATATAATTCTGTTTCCGTTCTCATGCACAACTGCGGCCATATTGCGGCACTACGACCAGAAACCACTCCTGGAACATCACTTCTTTACCATCCAGGAACACTGGGATCATACTACTGATAATACTCCTTCAGCACCAACTGTGGAGGTGCGATCACACTTTGGACGATCGGAGTTGATTAGTCCTTCTCCATGCCCTGACGAAATTCCCAAGGCACTAAAGGGAATGAAACGCGTTGGCTGTGCCTGTGTATTTTAAGAGAAAATAAAGAACCCGTTAAAGAAAAAACAGAAGACTCACAAAATCTATTAACTCTTTATACTATTGAACTCTCTATACTATTGACTTCACTGAGTGCACCTCTCAATTTTCTTGTAAAACTATTTTGATGGACATCCCTGGCGGCGGATGGTGAGAGTGGTTGCACAATAGAAATTTGGAAACAGAAGAAGTTGATGTGCTAAACCTTGGTCTGCTGCTGTGTGCTTTGGTTTATTATATTACAAACTTGCTTTCATTTTTTTTGCTTCAGTTCATCTTATTTTAATTAAATTAATGTTTCATTTATAATTTGTTTGCCTTTTTGTTCATGGTTCTTTCGGGTTCGAGGGACGGAAGTGTATTTATTTTAAATGTATTTATTTTGTTTTATATCAGTAAAATTACTTTTGAATTATGATTAGGAATTGATATTGTATATCCCCTTTCAAAGTTCAACATATTGCATACTTTGGATTAGGAATAGTAAATCCAGTGGCACAACGAAGGCCCCCACAACCCCTGCGGGTGTTTGTGGCTCAAACTCTGGGGGTCCCCTCCGGCACAGGCAGGACCTTGGCCTGAGACCTCCGAACTGGAACCGGGGGGTTGGTTAGCCCCTGCATGTACTCAAGTTTTGTTACATCACTGAGTAAATTTAATCTAACCCCTCCAAAGTAGAGTACATTTCCTACTGTTGCCTAGATTGGAGTGGGATTTGAGTGGGAAAAGTAGTTCTTACTCCTCCAAATTTCAGCACCCTCACTATTGTTGCATGGATTGGAGTGGGAACAGTAACTCTAACCCCTACAGAGTCCAACCCTTTCCCTGAATTTGCTTACGTTGCCATGGGAATAACAAATCTAATCTGTTTCATATTAGTGCTGCTACACTGTTCCTTAAGTCCGACGTGAACTGCATTGTGCATGTCATGGGTTCAATTTAATACAATATCATGAATGAGTGTAAGTGTACCATATCGTTAATAAGGATCCAGGTTTCCCATTTTTACAGATTTGTACATATAAATGCAGATGGAAAACAATTGGTTTCCTTATCTGTTTTTCTATGTCCAGCCGTGAATAAACAGAAAACAGAGCAGATCTCCTTAAGGTCTCCATAATGTATAAATGTTTAAAACATGGGAAGACAAACAACCCAGGAAAGGGTAGATGAGTACTGTGGGGAAGTGTGTGCCGACTGCTGCAAGGAGTGTGAAAGGGGTGTGTGAAGGGTATAGGAAGGGTCCATCTAAAGGCTTAGGAGGTCATGGGGCAATGCCCTGAATGCTGCTGATCCAAGTGGAAACCCGCTACAGAAAAGGAGTTCATGCCATCAGGGACACAGCTTTCCAGTCCTCCTGGAAAGGCCATTGAATTGGTGCCCAAAATGTTACTGATGTTTCGGGATTCAGTGCCAATGAGATGGCTCAGGAGATTGAGGGGAATATTCACAAGGACTCAACTCCTATTCATCCCCACCTTAAAGCAACATATGTGGAGCTAGATTTAACACCCTATTCACAAGCTGGTGCAAACTGCAGACATCGCCTGTATTCCCGCAATAACTGCCCCCAAATTTATCTCCACGGTGGACACCACCAACTAACCCTAATGAGATTCAGAGTAGGCGTACCCCTGCAAAAACACACAAAAAAAACCAACACCACTTTCACAACTAAATGAAAGATCTGCAATGCGAACCACAACCACGCGATAAGCCGTGGTAGCAGCAGGTATTTAGCACCTGCCTCCTGCAGGTGTAAAGCCGGACGACTACCTGCAGTAGGCAACGGGATCCCTGCACACAGCCACACACCGAAGAACAAACAACCTCATGGAGCTACTCATCATGCAGCTCGGAGCTCCAACATGGCCACAATTCACACAGCCGCCACCCCCAGGACCGCCACCACCCCCCGGACCCGGGCCCGCCCCCCCCGGACCACCACAGAGGCAGCACAGAGTTAGACAGTGGACCTACCAAAAATGCACCGTCTCACAGACCTAACGCCCGAGGAAGTCATTGCCCACTACAGGCTCAAAGGAACCCCATCATCTGCATCATGACCCACGTACCCCACAGGTTGATGGTCCCTACACAGTGGAGAACTAACATCTCTCCGCAGAAAAAGCTGCTGGCTGTGCTGCACCTGTTGACCTCTGGTACCTTCCAACCAACAACTTCCAGAGTCGGAGTGGTCTCCCAGCCAGCCCTGTCAAAGTTCATCACATCTATCCTGGATGCAAACTACCCTGGCAGTGTGCATGATTCCTACATCTTCTGACAGTCCATCATCAACCAGCTCTTCCAGGATGGCACATATGGAACTGGACTGCTCTTTGGTAAGGGCCATATCAACACACCACACACCTCAAAGCCACCATCACACAACGCACAACTGTGGAAAGGCACACGTGACCAAACCACATTCAACAAGGCAATCAACATGCCCACCTACCAGACACGACAACACCACTCCATGGTGATCCAAGCCTACCCCTGCACACAATACAGCTATATCATGGCACCACAGCCACACAGCAGCAGAATGTGTGTAGATGCAGAATGCAGCCATGTGCGAAGGATGCAAGTAACCCGTGAATGGCAATGTACACAATGACAAGTGAAGCGAGGTTGTGCAGGACAGACACAGGTAGACAAACCACAGAATTGTCGATGCAGACCACAACTGCTGATGACTGGAGAGAAGCGAACAGTGGACACAACTATGTCACACCAGGCTGGGGCTCAGATAGCAGAAATGTTGCTCGCTGCCTCCTCCCCTGTGTGTTCGAGTGTGGTGAGTGGGCCCTGATTACGCCAGGGCTGTGGAGGGGTGTGGACAAAAACCCTGTGGCGCAGAGCGTGGTTCTCTCCCAGAAAGGCCAACGTCACTGGCAGGGCGGCACCTCGCAGGCCGCCACGAGGCTGATGCTTTGAGCAGCCGAGCCTGCGACCCTGTGCCCCAGGACGCTGATACCCAGGCCTGCCTGCATCAGCGCCTCAAGGACGCACTGCTCACCTGCTGACACTGTTGTGTGTCAAAGAGGGCCCACCACGTGCCGGGGCAAGCTCCATGCCCCAGTCCTGCAAGCTCTGCAGCCTCCGCAGACCATCGCTGGCCCACATTACTCCTTTCTCAGTGACATAATCCATTGGCATCCCCTTCGTCACAGTGGGCCCCACATGTGGAACTGTGTCCTGAGTCCTGAATGGCAGAGACCCCAAGTCCGTGGCAGCAGCCACAGTGTCAGACTCCCTTCGATCAGTGAGGCATAATTCCATATGGCAGGCCGTCGACACATAGTGTCACTGACTCTGTCCAACGCAAGCCGTCGACACATGGTGCCACTGACCCTGTGAGCCGTGAGTGAATGTCAGCCTCATGCGAAACATCACTGGTGTCTGAGCTTGTGGCCTGGGGGTTGTCATCAGCAAAGGGCAGGTACGGACTTGGTGTCTAACATGAGTCTGTGGCATTCATATCCTACATGTTGCAGGACACAGCTGGCATGTACCCTCTGCATCATGCCCTGGGGGTACACCTTCCACTGTCCACCGAGTCACTCCGTGGCACGCCCCTTCAACATCGACCAAACCCTGCTCTGTGCCGTGACCCTACCCCAGTCTCCCGCAGGTCAGCGTCCCGTGGCGGTGGGCCCGTGTCGGCCGCTGTGCATCCGGGACCACTAACCATGTGCAACTCAAGTCATCCCCCCTTGTTGTCCTGCCATTGCGTGTCTGAGTGCCTGATGACTGTTGAAGTTGTTGCCAGCACCAGCTCCTCCCTGGGGGATGGCTAACACTCACCCCACACACAGCCAGCACAGGCGTCATTGGATTAGTGGGCCTGCCATCACATCCTTCTGAACCAAGTATTGACTCTTTTCTCCCTGCACTGTCACAGGTGATCAAGGATATGCACTCTGCCCTTGGATGATGACACCCCTCCAAGATCCGAAAGCACCCGCCCAGAGGCAGTACAATGCGGCCCACATACGCACCAGGGGCATCGTTGAACGCACATTTGGTGTGTTGAAGTCACGTTTCAGGTGCCTGGACGGCACGGGTGGAAAGCTCCTGTACAGCCTGGAGATCATGTGCAAGATGATTGTTGCATGTTGTGTCTTGTACAACATCTGTGCATGCACCAATGCTCCATGGATCCCAGTTCCAGAAGTCCCGGACGATGATGGGGACGATGGAGCAGGTGGCCCACATCCCACTGCAGCTGCGGCAGGAATGGCCCGTAGGAACGCCATTATTGACAATTACTTCTCATGAGCACCTGACATTGTGGCCGTCCCTGGCAATCATGGGACAGTAAAAAATGTCAAAAAATACAGCATGTGTGAATAAAACATATTTGCAGATTACAGGCTGTACTAGTACATTGTGATGTCACAGTTCCCTGCTGGGCCAAATGTGATTTGCCATGTGGTGCACGTTTGCGGCACCAGTTGTGGCCTGTGTTCTGTTGTGGAGGTGTTGCTGTTTGTACCGGGAGGTTGTCAATGTCAAGGTGCACTCATACTTATGGTCGTATTCTGCACAGTGGGTGATTCACTCCTGCGGGTCTGATTTGTCTGCCACTGGTTCCTTTCATGCGGTGTACCTGTCAGTTCAGTCCTTCCATGGTGCTGAGATGTTGCAGACTTGGGTTACTTGTGCTCTTTGCCGTGTTGTGACTCTTGGGCATGGTTTGTACACAGATGTGTAGTTGACATCAAGGGTTGTTTGTGCAGGTGGTTGTGTCCAAATGTGACCTGCTTCATTCCGGTTGTGGTCCGCACTCAGCCACCTCAGTGACGTGCTGTGTACATTGTCATGGTGATTGGACAGCAGCCATACTACTCGTCATGTGGTGTCTCTTGCATTGTCAGTGTGGCTGACATATATGCCTGTTTGCTGTGCTTTGCACGTGTGCATGTGTTTGTTGTGTGCTTGTTGTTGTGTTGTGTGGGTGCCCCTTTGGCACATGGTGTACGTGGGACTACTTGTTGTTTGTGCTGAGGTGTTCCCGTGAGATCAGGGACATGATCCTAAGTCATTGTGGATGTGCAATGTGCACTGATTAGTTGTGCATGTGTGCCATTGGGCCCTTCTCCCCCCCGTCCACGCATTCCCTGGTCGGTGCGCACCCTGTTGATGTGGTCTCAGGTTATGTTGGACAGTGTCCGGATCCCCAACTCTTGTCACCGTCTCCCGCCTGGTAACTGTGGCCACCATCTTCTCCATGTCATTCAGCTCCTGGTGTTCTGCTGGCCCTCTCCTCCGGGGTGCATTGCTTCATCTGTGTTGGCAGCGAGTTTCTACTTGGTTTTGCTACATCAGTCCAGGGCCTCTTTTGCTCTTCCATTGGCCTCCACTGCCATGCGACGGCATTCAGATGGTCCGAGGTGGTGTGCCATCTTTGCCTCTTTGTTGCCAATGACATGTTGGAGGTGACGCACAGTTGGTGGTGGTGTTCTGGCTCCTCCGTGGCGGTACTCGGGTTTTCCTGGCGACTGTGCCCTGTCTTCCTCTTCCTCTTCTCATTGGCCTTTCACGGGCCCTGTATTCCTGGGTGTTCCTCCGTGGGGATTGTGGGGTTCATGTTGTCCTCTGAAGTGGGTCAGGGTGCATCCGTGGTACTCCGCAGTTGATGTGGTTTTTTTTGTTAGTGGCATTTTCAGTCTGCTGTTCTTTTCACGCATTACGCGTGGGTATTGCTGGCCTCTCGCTGGTTGTCATTCTTTTCCTATCACGTTTGGGCACATTGCTTGTTTTTCCGCATTGTGGTTTGTGTTTTTATCTCCGGCGCAGTGGTTGTAGCGCAGACATTGGCCGTGGTTTCGGCAGACTATTGCATGCTACCACCTTGATGTGAATTCCACATTACCACTGGGTTATTTTCCCGCGATCGGCTGTGATGTGTAAAGGTGCATTAGCAATTTTTGGTGATGTTTAGCACACATTCTTGTGAATATACCCCTGAGTCACTTCTGAGCCACTTCTGCCTTGACCAGTGTCTAACCTGCATGTCACAGGTTCTACTGACAGCAATATAACTTAGCGGGTAAATGTACCTGCTGCACAAAGAATAGTATGTGTATTTCCAATTTAAAAAAAAAAGTTTTAGTGAACTTTAGGAAGCAGTGTGGCACTTTGCAGAGAAATTATGTCTACCAATCCCCAGCACAGCAAATATATTTTAACGTTGTTTGACCTTGAGCTTCCAAGTAGCACATCAAAAAATAAACCTGTGAAAACTTAACTCATGGCAAGGGTGACATTTATGTCTAAATAAATGTGAAAAAATATCCGCTGCAGTTTCTATTTTTCTCACGGAAAAAATAAAAGTGGATAAATGTGGTTGAATGCAGATAAGGTCATCAAAAATAAACATCGATAAATGCAAACAGAAGTATAAGATAAACAATACTATAGAACGGGAGCCATAATCCTAAATTCCATGGGTGCAATGAGTACTTTGTCATTCATTGCATGATTTCAAAGACGACCTTATCATACACTGCAAGAGTACAATGAGGTGTTCATTGTGCATTCAGAGTGCCACGTGAGCAGTAGACTACTTTGCAAGGGTGCAATGAGTATTGTCTCTTACATTAAATGACTGCAGTAGGTACGATGTCATGCAGCCCATGTATTTAAAAGGTACGCGTTCCATTTACGCCACGGAAACAAATATTGCACGTTGCAGAGTGTCGTACGCATTCGATGGGTGTTGTAAATATGTATTCCTAAGGTACAATGTGCATAAAAGAGGTTGCATGGATATCATATGTATGCATTCCTTCTGTGCAATGAAAACTGTTCACGTTGTATGGTTTCCCAGTGTGTTCCACGTGCGCAGTATCAGCCTGATTCATGTAGCTAAATTGCACTCGCAAAGGGCCAGATTCTCAGAATCTGGCCCTTTGCGAGCGCAATTTTTGCATTTGGTATTCATGATACCAAATGCAAAAATCGCTATTTAAGAATTCGCATATTTGCGTGGAATGGCATTTAAGGAATCTCTAATAGAGATTCCTTAAATGCTATTCATGACACACAACAAAATAGCGATTTTGGACTTTTGGGGCCGCTATTTACCGACAGGTCAGACCTGTCGGTAAATAGCAAAAACTCAGAAAAATGCTTTTAAAAGCATTTTTCAAAGTTGCATGTAGCACACACACATGTCCTTTGGACATGTGTGTGCGCAACACCTGTCCAAAAGTGCATTTTAGGGGTGCTACAGGGCGTCCTTTGGACACCCCTGTCACCCTTAAAATCGCTATCTCAGTTGCGAGTAGCAAATTGCTACTCGCAAATCCCCATTCATTCCAATGGGCCTCTTGGCCCATAGGATTGAATGGGGAGTATTTGCGAGTAGCAAATTGCTACTCGCAAATAAAGAACATGTAGGAATCGCTATTTAAGTAGCAATTCCTACATGAATGCCGTTTTGCGTGTCCTCAATAGCGAATCGCTATGATTCGCTATTAGGGACACGCAAAACGGCCCGTACATGAATCAGGCTGTAAGTACCGTATAGCATACATCACTTGAGTACTAGTCTGGGGCTATGCTTTTTCGTGTGTTTGTTTTTTGCCGTTTTATATAAAGCGCGAACTCGACCTGAAGGTATTGGAGCGCTTTATACGTGCACCGGTTACGCTACACAAGGACACGTTCATTTTTAGTTGGCACGAGGAGAATACAGGATTTGCCGAGAATCACAGTAGTTGAGCCGACCCCGAGACTTGCACCTGGTCCCCAGCTCCGAAGTCGGCAGCTCTGGCCGTTACGATGCAGTCATTTTATGTGTGCAGAAGGCTCTCCAATCGGCGGAAAGAGCAAGACATCAATGCACCACTTGCCATAGGGTATTTTACCCAAACCCTTTCACAAGTAACCGCTCTGCTGCTCTGAAGGCAGTTGCTGTTTTGCCATCTCGTGCTGATTGCTTTTCTTGGTCTTTGTTCGTTTTTGCAGTAAACGTTGCCAGACGAATGGGGGTGGGCGGTAGTTGTCACCTTTGGGCTTTGTATTGGCACCTGTAGTTATTGAAAGCTTTCAGGCAGTGGAAGGGTACAGGAAAGGTTCTTTCTTACAATGTGTTGCATTTGGTGAATCGATTTTGCGCGGGATTATTTCTGCGCTGTTCCATTTCTTCCATATGAAAAAGAAGGCTGTGCCCTCCGATCAACAGCTCTTCAAACTCACCTCCTCAAATTACTGAGGATGTGTATTGCAAATGGTACAAAATAACCTTAAATGCTCAAACCATCTCCTTTAGCAGCAACAAAATGTATTTTCCACTAAGTACCATATATACTGTTATGCTCACATGGTGACGGCAGCATTGATGTCCCTGCCTGTGCGGTGCTATTTTTTATGTAAAGATTTATCGTTGGGTAATATTTAATTTATACTTTTTTGCATGTGTACCTGCATTTTTCTATATATTGTTTATCCAAATCTTGTAGACATTTTTCGGTAGTTTATTTCCCATGGTAAAATAAAACTGCAGCTAGCCTAATATTTAATAAGAAATTGTGCACTCACACTCAGAGGCTATATCTAGCTATATAACTTCATATAGGCTCACGTGAAAACCTTCACATTGCAATCCAAGTATGTGCAAAAGTCCAGGGGCCTCATTTATGAGGCCTTGCGTCAGTTTTGCGCTGCGGATGCGTCACTTTTTGTGACGCATCGGCGGCGTAAAACATGCGCCTTGTTGCGCCATATTTAAAAAGTGACGCATCTAGGTAGATGCGTCACTTTTTAAACCCCTGCGCCACATTATGCCTGCGTCAGGTATAATGTATGCAAAGGGGGCGTTCCCCCGCAAAAAGCCTCGTAATAGTGACGCAGTGAAATCTATGAGATTTCACTGCGTCACTTTTAGGATGCGGTTGCGTCAAAATCTTGCGCCTGCCTCACAGCAGGCGTAAGACTGACGCAAGCCCTTTCACATGGGGCTTTCCCCATGTGAAAGGACGCATTGCTGGAGTTGCGTCATTTTTGTGACACACTCCAGCAATGCGTCACTTTTGCGCTTACAGATGCGTCAGAAATACTGACGTATCTGTAAGTCCTTGCGACATGATGCGTCACACATTAAATATGACGCATCATTGGTGTCGCAAGGAGTGCGCAGTGAAAAGTGACGCATCGCTGTTTTCACGCAGCGATGCGTCACTTTTCATAAATGAGGCCCCAGCTATTTAAGCTTCTCTGGAAAACCATATACCTTTTTAGGTCTGGCTACAGACAGTTGTAGTTGTTTGGAAAGAAGTCATGTCATCACACAACACACAACTTTCCCATAGCACACAAGACCCAACACTCAACAACCACATGCAGAAAGTTGCTATAAGTCACCTCACTTCTGCCATTGGCTTGTTTGGGCAAGGCCCCTGGAGGCATTGGTGCGCTTGATAGCCAATCAGCTTTGTACCCATCCTGTGGCATTTCTCAGCTGTATATACATGAGAAAGGTGTTCCTCTTTGGGTCACAGGCATTGGGGGTCGCCCAGGTCGCAGTTATGACCTGCTTAGCTTGACTCTAGCTACCCCTGGCACTGCCTGTGAGCCCCCTGGCCTCAGCGGTGGCAAAATCAGTGGCAAGAACACAAGGGTGTCTCGCATTATTAGCGCCAGGCTCTAACCTTAGTTTCTGCTCATTTTTATTAAATTAATAGTGAGTAATAGTTTACATATGCATGTTGGGTGCATGCACGTGGGTGAGAGAGAGTTTGTGTGAGAGTGTGTATCTGTGTGAGCATGTATGTTTGCATGTGAGATCGTGTGCTTGTGTGTGTCAAAATGAGTAAGTATAAATCAGTCAGAGAGAGTGCAAATAAAGGATTCAGGGTGAGAGTGCAAGACACTAGGTGAAGATGAATCAGTACAACTGAATGCTAATGATAGAATGAGTGTGAATAAGTGAATGTAAGTGAACCAGTGTTGTTATGGTTTCAAATCCACTGTTGGCCTGGCATGCTTCTTAGCATATAGAAGCACCCTTGAACAAATATTGGCACTGGAATGCTGGAGACAATACTCGCACATGGAATATGCTCAGCAAAATGCTGGTGCTGGCACGCTGCAGGTACATTTTTGCACAGGGCAACCATGAAAAAATTCCAGCGCTGGCCTCCTGGAGGTAATTCTTGGCAAAGGTAGCACCTGTGGCAACTTGCTGGTGATGGAACATCGGAGGAAATTTTTGACATACAGGAAGACAATGGGATCATCCATGAAAAGGTGTCTTCCCTGAAAATATTAAACATAACCTTTGACACAAGGGACATCAATAGTGCAAGAGAAGCAGTATTGGGAACATTCTGGCACTGGCATATGGCTGTTCTCCCCTAGAAATTATAGAATATATACTTTGCAAATATTATGTAACTTCAGCAGTGTTAATTATTGTAATTTCATCAGTATTAGGATCGCGTGACGTCACTTCTAGTGATGATTTAGGGCCAAAGGTCATATGATGTCACTACCTGTGACATCATTAAGGTCAATGTATGATGTCACTTCCGCTACCCCAGGGATTTTGCTGAATTAAAGTCCATGGTCACAGGTGATCCTTGCAGCCTCGTAAACAGGAACCAGCTTCAGTAACATATATACCACCTTACAAGTCGCACAATTCGAGTTTCAGTTGATTGGAAGCAGTACGTGATGAAACCACTAATGCTTTGTGAAGTCAATAAGTTTATATATAGGCAGAGTACATGCAGTTCAGAGAAAAAAACACAATTTCCATGACCTCAAAATGAAAATATCAATGCAGTAGTCGAATTAATAAGTTTGTTACTTCAAAATAGAATATTCATTTATATTTATTCAAAAAGTAAAAAATGAAAGATGCACATCTTTCTATATAAAACAGAAAAACAATTCTTAAAATACATATAAAAAACAATTCATATCAATACAACAAATTATAGCAATGCATATATATTGTAGCTCTAACATAGAAAAACTCTACCCCACTGGTTTTCCTACTACTTCTTATGACCAGCATAAAAAGAAAGAGGAACAGAGACAATAGAGTAGTTTGACTTAACCCCTTGTCAAATACTTATACACATTCTGGAACAGTGAATACAAAAAATGCCAGCGATGTACATCCTTAGGTGACACCAGTGGCCTTTGCCCCACACAAGCAAGCACAGGCTTAGTGCGACTTAGTGTGACACTTTTGCTCCAAGCATTCCTTCACATTGCAAATGCTTAGTCTAGTCCTGCATCATTACAATATTTACTTATTTTATTTGCTAAAGTAAAGTGAGATCATTGCTTCCCAGGCAGAAGAGGCAGTTAACATTATACCTTCAGCCACTTATTCACTTCCGTGCAGGGTCCAGACTGAGGAACAAAAGGCAGCTCTGAAAAACCATACTCAAATCACCACCGCCCGCCGCTTCCCCTCCTTGGTGCAATCTCTCTTTCCATACATCCAGTCTCTCTCTTTCCTTCTCACAGCACACTCTTCTACCTCAGTAATCACTTTCTCTCTACCCCCCCTTCTCTGTCTCTATCTTGAAGCCCTATGTCCTTGTGCAGTTAATCCCTGGTAGCTGGAGAAAGTGAGAGAGGCACTAGGAGATGATCTGGGCTTTTAAAACTGACCTCAAAGGGCGCCAGACAGGGCCGGACTTGGATCCAAAACCGGTGACTGGTCCACTGGGGTGATTGGGGTGCGGTCGAGCTGTTTGCCGGGGCGGTTTTGGCCGATTATGTTACTGTGCCCGATAATGAAGCTATGCTGCAAAAACGGCCCTGTTACAAAAATGGCCCCCCACGGGCCCAAAATCAGCCTCCACCCTAAAGGCCCTGTGGAAATGCCAGGTGCCTGATATTGTCAGTCTGGCCCTGGCTTCAGCCCAACGAGAAATACTTTGTGGAATAAAAGACCTGTCCAGCCTTGCACCCGTCTCATTTCAGGCAGCCACAGTCACCTGGTCATGTTGACATTTCTGAAGAAGAAAGAAATGAACTTAAGCCATGCTGAGTAGAGAGTAGCAGCCTGTGAGGACACAGTGTGTATATGGGGGTCTATCCCCTAAGGGCACCTTCTATCAATAATGTTGTTCAATACTTAAAAAAAACAAGTAAAAAATAAGGGTGAGAGTGTTTCCTGCAGTTTAATGCTCATGAACGGAAGGTTGAGACTGGGACAGAAAATAGGCCTGGGCCCCAAAATATCAGTGTTACCCAATAGTAAATAAGATAGTTAAAAAAGTGGTCTACATTTGCAAATCCAGGTAATTTTGAACATGTAAATACACACTGTACTGGTGTTTTTTTAAGGAATGGATGACGGCATGTATCTTTGTTTGCTGTAGGTAATTGCTTTGGTAAAATCAGGAAAATAAATAGCAAAAATAGTCCCATCAAATCATAAAACAGGCCTCCAAACAGACTAAGAAATAAGACTCACACACTGACCACTCAGACCAGCCCTTTTGGCACTTTTAGATTTCCACATAGGTCAGTCTGACCCTAGAATGTGGTACTCTTTGCACACTGGAGCCTTCGTTCAGGGGGGTAGGAGCATGTTTTTCGCTGCACCACTTAGCATATTCATCTTCTCTCCGAAACACAGTGATTCATTGTTATAGTCGTTTGTTCCCACATTGGTACAAAATGCTGTGAGACCATATGTGCTCACATTCTCCCTACTTGCACCAGGGCCCACAACATCCTTTGTATGCCCTCTAACTGTGCTTAACACAATTAATCCTTTTACTGCTAGGCCTCCCCCCGCCCTCTGTGACAGACATTTTTTGGCTATTTGGTGCAGTTCGCGCTTAGGCCCCCATAACCTTTTGTCCGCATAAGGTATCTACGCCAAATGTGCATCCTTTTCCCCCAACAGTCTGGGCATTCAAAAGGCATACAGGGTTATAGATTCCTCTGGAGGAGACCGAGAAATTAGCAAAAATGCACCTAAATTTGGGTGTTTTGGGGAAACAAGTGCTGCAGAAGAAAGCGTCTGTTGCTTTTCCTACAAATGGCATCAACAAAGGGTTTGCGGTGCTGAACTCACCATGTTCCCAGCTTTCAGGAACAGGCAGGCTTGAATCAGAAAACCATTTTATTTAACATAGTTTTTGCATTTTACTGGGACATAGCCTATTTTTCCTAAGTGTTGTACTTTCTGCCACCTTTCAGTTAGTGCTAGAAGTGGATGCGAAACCCTTGGAATGAAAGTTATACATTTCTGAAAAGCAGACAAAATTCTGAACTCAGCAAGGGGTCATATTTGTAGATCCTTCAAGCTTTTCCTATAAAAAGTAAAAGCTGAAATAAAAGAAATATTGAAAAAAAAAACAATCATTTGTGTCTACATTTTCACCTGTAACAACTTCTAACTATGGGTAGCAAGGACCCCCTGATAAGGATAAATATCCTGGGACAGGGTAAACAATATTTGAAAAAACACTCCCAGGCATAAACTAAGGAAGGTACACAATAGATAAAACAAACAGACTAGTTCAGTTAGAAAGAATATTTATAGTTTAATTTGATAAAAAAGGGGATAAAAATTAGACACATTGGTCACAATTGATAAAAGAACTGATACATATGTATTCACAAATTAGATAAAAGGAAGGTTAAATGGTCTTCAGTCAACGCGTTTCGACATATACAATATGTCTTCATCAGGACATTAACCATGAACAAACTCTGTAAGACATAATTGTTACATAAAATTATAATAGATGTAAAATTACTATCACATAATTACTACTGAACTAGATTAACGTTTGTTTGCAAATTCTATTGGTACTTAGTACATTCGTCATTCCAAATTTATGGTGAACCGCTCTAAGAAAACTACAAATTAGACAAGCTACCTATATTTATAAATGGCTGTTAGAAAGATACATACACAGAAAATGATTTGGCATACAGTACCCTCTGATTGATTAATTTAGTTTAAACAGGATAAACAAACTTATTCCAGTCGGATAGTTTCTGTATAAGATGTTTCACATTATGAACAATTACCTGGTTTCATTTCAACTTTAATTGGTATAACGGTTTTTAAAGGAGCATAAGCACATATTTACTCTCTGTCAATATATAGGTACAACGTATAGTTAAAATACAGAAATGGATGATGGCTTCTTTATTATAATGTATACAGATGTCTATCGCTAAACTGGTTATCAGCCAATAGCATTAATCTACTAGGTAGGGGGGGGAAAAACAGAAAGATAAAAGAAAAGATAAGAAAAAGTAAAGTAGATAAGTTGCGAACAATTATTATTATTATTTATATCACACCTAACTAGCTAAGTTAAGATGACGTATTTTTGTTTCAAGAAATGGCCCATAAGCCATACTGAAAAATATTACATTCTTACCTATTGTGCTGCATTGAGCGGGGACAAGTATTGAATCTGTTCTTTAGTATGTTCAAGTTATTGGAACAAGGTCAATAAATCCTAAAAAGAGGTGGATATAATCACTATAGTGCATAATATAATAAAACTAGATGTCTTGAATCAATAAAGAATGTTTGTATTGGCCTTCTCTTAATATTGTTCCATAATTCTTACCCTAAAATTAGAGAGTTATGAGTCCCACACTATCGATTCCGGACTTTAAAATTGCTGGCAAAGTGGTTACTTAAAGGACTGTTTGGGCTACCTATCGAAACAAGAGATGGTACGCAATTAAGATTAGGATATAAATCACAAACACTCTGGTAATTGTCAGAGTGTGGCTACCGTTGCTTACCGTGCGAGAGGAGGGAAGTCACTCGCGGGAAGTAACAAAACTGGATGGTAACAATAAGTTTTGGCAGCTGCAGGGCTCCTAACTGCAAGGATAATAGTATTCCAATTACACATTGCTGAACTTGGTGTTTATACGATATTGAGTTTAGCGTTTTACAAATCGGTAGCTTCAACATACCTTTCTAAATGAGGAGGGGTTGCCCTCGCCAAATTCGATAAATGCAGAAGGGCGCCGAATTTTGAATCAAGGTACTGCTGAGCAGTAAACTTTATCACGGTGTTTTAAAGGGCGCGTCAATACCCAATTAAGTCCTATGGGTGGAGGACAAAGGGTGTTACTTAAATAGGAGAGACTTCCAAAGAAGTTTACATGGACGTTTAAAATGCAAAATGAAAAACGCTTACCGTGAGTGTTTTTAAGAGAAAAAGGAGAGGCGCCACTTCTAAATGAGGTCGCATTCACTTGTGCACGTATGTGATGCCGCCTTGATAAAAACAATTCCTGTTTAAGACAGAAGGCGTTTTAAGTTTAGCATGCGTTTTAAGCAAAGGTCAGAAGATTTAACTAGCCTAACCGGGGATTGAAGAGGCTTACCGAGAATGCTGATAGTAGCCAGCTGCATCCGGGGGTCTGCCAACGGGTCAGTTTCCACAAAGAGAGCGACTCTGGTAAGTCGACTGTGGTTGGCTTTTATTTGCGCGATGTTAATTGGATGGCTATTCCTTTGCGTGTTTCTTTAAAGGGACCGAGCTGTATTATCGTGTTGCATGTCAGTTTTTTTACACCAGAAGCAAAGCATTGGTGAAGCACACGCAGCAAAAACAAACACTGCTTCGAGGGGTAAACAAAAAACTTTGGACAAACTGGTGCATATATATCGACTCAATGTTTTAATTTCTGGACGGCAAATAAACTAGATACATACATTTAGGTTCAAATAAATTTATATTTATTTTTAGGTTAGCCTACATTTATATTGAAGAAAAAGGGGGGTATGCAATTAGTTACCTATGTGTAGCCAACCATGAGTCCTAAATGGGAAAATTTCAGCAATCTAAATCAGGAGATCAAAACAGAAGGTTTATAAGATGGCATTCTCCCAGGGCAATTCATTGTTGAGTCCCCGGATGAAAGTGTTGAGGGAGAAAATCCAAAACACTTCACGTTTCTTGCGTATCTGTTCTCCTCCCTTATTATTAGGAGTATTAATTTTCTCAAGTATACGCCATCTCAGATCTGACGGGGCATGATTATAGTCATTATAGTGAGCGACGAGAGGTGCAGATACTTTCTTAGTTTTGATAGCGGATCTGTGCTCTGTTAGCCGGGTCTTTATGGTTCTGGAGGTTTCACCTACATATCCTAAATTGCAGGGGCACAAGAGCAAATACACCACATTGCTGGTGTTGCACGTCCATAAATCACTAGCTTTAATATCATAACCATTTAGTTGAAATGATTCTCCTGTTAGGATGTCCTTGCAAGATTGACAGGAACCGCATCTGGAGGTGCCTTTCACTGGATTGGATCCTTGTATAGATTTCTGTATAAAAGGAGGCCTTTCAGAGGTACCTTTGTGTCTTGATCTAACAATAAGATCTTTAAGATTCTTATTCCTGCGGTGCGCAAACATAGGTTTATTCAGTTTGGGTTTTGAGTGTTCTATGTTTAACAAGTGCCAATTAGCATTTATTATTTGCCTGATGGTAGCATTCATGGTAGAGTGTCGTGTGACACACACCAATTTCTTTTCCTGGGTCTCATTTTTAGGTTTCAAAAGTGCATCCCGATCATAAAATCTAGCTCTCTTATAAGCTTGTCGGACTAATCTGTGCGGATAGCCTCTATCCATAAATTTTTTCTTCATTATTTCAGATTGTGTGTCATAGTCCTTAATGCTGGTGCAATTGCGCCTTACTCTGAGAAACTGTGAAAATGGTATTCCGTCTTTTTGGCTCCTAGGATGGTAGCTCGAGAAATGGAGCAAAGTATTTCTCGAGGTAGGTTTGGTGTATAGATCTACTTCTAATTTTTTATCTCCGTTCCTAATGTATATATCCAGGAATTCAACTTTTGTAGTGTCATACCTAGCAGTGAAGTGCAGATTGTCATCTGCAAGGTTGATCCATTCTAGGAATTCCCCAAGAGTCTGTTCCCCACTGGTCCAGATGAAGAAAATATCATCAATATACCTGTACCAGTGGGAAACAGACTCGTAGAATGGGGCCATCTCATTGTAGATGTTACGTGCCTCGAAAAGAGCCATATATATATTGGCTATCGAGGGGGCCATGGCCGCCCCCATGCTGACACCCTTGATCTGCTGGTACATACGATTACCAAATTGGAAAACATTCTCCTGTAATGCTATTGACAAACACTCATGGACAAATTGTTTATTGCACGGTATTTGGTGGAGGTCTATGAACCACATGGTCGCATCTAAAGCGCCATTCTGCGGGATGTTACTATATAGCGCTTCAACATCTAATGTAACAAGGAGGTCTTTATTTTCATTGAATTCCAGGTTTTCTACTTTCGTTATTATCTCCCCAGTGTCCTTAATATAGGATGGAGATAAGGATATGTAGGGTCTTAATATGTTGTCAACATACTTAGAGATCGCTTCAGTGGGGGTACCAATAGTAGACACTATTGGTCGATAAGGTGGATCATGTTGGTTCTTGTGCATCTTGGGCAAACCATAAATGCATGCTAGTTTACCCTGAGAGGTGTTTAAAAATTCATATTCTTTTTTGGTTATAACTTTTCTGTCTAATGCTCTTTTTGTTGTTTCACGAATCTTTCTCATCACTCTATTAGTTGGGTCATTTGTAACTTCCTTATAGAAAAGGTTGTCATTGAGCATCTGAAGCATGTTAGTCTCATATGTCTGGCAGTCTATAAGAACAATACCACCTCCCTTATCGCTACTTTTTATGATTAGGGATTTGTCATTTTTCAAATCACTCAAAGAGTCATATTCTTCTTTTGTGATATTGTACCTTGGTTTAGGTATGAATCTTAAGGCCTGTTCTAATTTAGCAAGAACCACCTTCTCAAAGATGGCTACCTCAGGACCTACCTGATCCGATGATGGTGTAAATGTAGAGGGCAGGGCTACAATGTTGTTCACAATGTCTTAGATAATGAAGACATTGTGAACAACCAAGGTACAATATCACAAAAGAAGAATATGACTCTTTGAGTGATTTGAAAAATGACAAATCCCTAATCATAAAAAGTAGCGATAAGGGAGGTGGTATTGTTCTTATAGACTGCCAGACATATGAGACTAACATGCTTCAGATGCTCAATGACAACCTTTTCTATAAGGAAGTTACAAATGACCCAACTAATAGAGTGATGAGAAAGATTCGTGAAACAACAAAAAGAGCATTAGACAGAAAAGTTATAACCAAAAAAGAATATGAATTTTTAAACACCTCTCAGGGTAAACTAGCATGCATTTATGGTTTGCCCAAGATGCACAAGAACCAACATGATCCACCTTATCGACCAATAGTGTCTACTATTGGTACCCCCACTGAAGCGATCTCTAAGTATGTTGACAACATATTAAGACCCTACATATCCTTATCTCCATCCTATATTAAGGACACTGGGGAGATAATAACGAAAGTAGAAAACCTGGAATTCAATGAAAATAAAGACCTCCTTGTTACATTAGATGTTGAAGCGCTATATAGTAACATCCCGCAGAATGGCGCTTTAGATGCGACCATGTGGTTCATAGACCTCCACCAAATACCGTGCAATAAACAATTTGTCCATGAGTGTTTGTCAATAGCATTACAGGAGAATGTTTTCCAATTTGGTAATCGTATGTACCAGCAGATCAAGGGTGTCAGCATGGGGGCGGCCATGGCCCCCTCGATAGCCAATATATATATGGCTCTTTTCGAGGCACGTAACATCTACAATGAGATGGCCCCATTCTACGAGTCTGTTTCCCACTGGTACAGGTATATTGATGATATTTTCTTCATCTGGACCAGTGGGGAACAGACTCTTGGGGAATTCCTAGAATGGATCAACCTTGCAGATGACAATCTGCACTTCACTGCTAGGTATGACACTACAAAAGTTGAATTCCTGGATATATACATTAGGAACGGAGATAAAAAATTAGAAGTAGATCTATACACCAAACCTACCTCGAGAAATACTTTGCTCCATTTCTCGAGCTACCATCCTAGGAGCCAAAAAGACGGAATACCATTTTCACAGTTTCTCAGAGTAAGGCGCAATTGCACCAGCATTAAGGACTATGACACACAATCTGAAATAATGAAGAAAAAATTTATGGATAGAGGCTATCCGCACAGATTAGTCCGACAAGCTTATAAGAGAGCTAGATTTTATGATCGGGATGCACTTTTGAAACCTAAAAATGAGACCCAGGAAAAGAAATTGGTGTGTGTCACACGACACTCTACCATGAATGCTACCATCAGGCAAATAATAAATGCTAATTGGCACTTGTTAAACATAGAACACTCAAAACCCAAACTGAATAAACCTATGTTTGCGCACCGCAGGAATAAGAATCTTAAAGATCTTATTGTTAGATCAAGACACAAAGGTACCTCTGAAAGGCCTCCTTTTATACAGAAATCTATACAAGGATCCAATCCAGTGAAAGGCACCTCCAGATGCGGTTCCTGTCAATCTTGCAAGGACATCCTAACAGGAGAATCATTTCAACTAAATGGTTATGATATTAAAGCTAGTGATTTATGGACGTGCAACACCAGCAATGTGGTGTATTTGCTCTTGTGCCCCTGCAATTTAGGATATGTAGGTGAAACCTCCAGAACCATAAAGACCCGGCTAACAGAGCACAGATCCGCTATCAAAACTAAGAAAGTATCTGCACCTCTCGTCGCTCACTATAATGACTATAATCATGCCCCGTCAGATCTGAGATGGCGTATACTTGAGAAAATTAATACTCCTAATAATAAGGGAGGAGAACAGATACGCAAGAAACGTGAAGTGTTTTGGATTTTCTCCCTCAACACTTTCATCCGGGGACTCAACAATGAATTGCCCTGGGAGAATGCCATCTTATAAACCTTCTGTTTTGATCTCCTGATTTAGATTGCTGAAATTTTCCCATTTAGGACTCATGGTTGGCTACACATAGGTAACTAATTGCATACCCCCCTTTTTCTTCAATATAAATGTAGGCTAACCTAAAAATAAATATAAATTTATTTGAACCTAAATGTATGTATCTAGTTTATTTGCCGTCCAGAAATTAAAACATTGAGTCGATATATATGCACCAGTTTGTCCAAAGTTTTTTGTTTACCCCTCGAAGCAGTGTTTGTTTTTGCTGCGTGTGCTTCACCAATGCTTTGCTTCTGGTGTAAAAAAACTGACATGCAACACGATAATACAGCTCGGTCCCTTTAAAGAAACACGCAAAGGAATAGCCATCCAATTAACATCGCGCAAATAAAAGCCAACCACAGTCGACTTACCAGAGTCGCTCTCTTTGTGGAAACTGACCCGTTGGCAGACCCCCGGATGCAGCTGGCTACTATCAGCATTCTCGGTAAGCCTCTTCAATCCCCGGTTAGGCTAGTTAAATCTTCTGACCTTTGCTTAAAACGCATGCTAAACTTAAAACGCCTTCTGTCTTAAACAGGAATTGTTTTTATCAAGGCGGCATCACATACGTGCACAAGTGAATGCGACCTCATTTAGAAGTGGCGCCTCTCCTTTTTCTCTTAAAAACACTCACGGTAAGCGTTTTTCATTTTGCATTTTAAACGTCCATGTAAACTTCTTTGGAAGTCTCTCCTATTTAAGTAACACCCTTTGTCCTCCACCCATAGGACTTAATTGGGTATTGACGCGCCCTTTAAAACACCGTGATAAAGTTTACTGCTCAGCAGTACCTTGATTCAAAATTCGGCGCCCTTCTGCATTTATCGAATTTGGCGAGGGCAACCCCTCCTCATTTAGAAAGGTATGTTGAAGCTACCGATTTGTAAAACGCTAAACTCAATATCGTATAAACACCAAGTTCAGCAATGTGTAATTGGAATACTATTATCCTTGCAGTTAGGAGCCCTGCAGCTGCCAAAACTTATTGTTACCATCCAGTTTTGTTACTTCCCGCGAGTGACTTCCCTCCTCTCGCACGGTAAGCAACGGTAGCCACACTCTGACAATTACCAGAGTGTTTGTGATTTATATCCTAATCTTAATTGCGTACCATCTCTTGTTTCGATAGGTAGCCCAAACAGTCCTTTAAGTAACCACTTTGCCAGCAATTTTAAAGTCCGGAATCGATAGTGTGGGACTCATAACTCTCTAATTTTAGGGTAAGAATTATGGAACAATATTAAGAGAAGGCCAATACAAACATTCTTTATTGATTCAAGACATCTAGTTTTATTATATTATGCACTATAGTGATTATATCCACCTCTTTTTAGGATTTATTGACCTTGTTCCAATAACTTGAACATACTAAAGAACAGATTCAATACTTGTCCCCGCTCAATGCAGCACAATAGGTAAGAATGTAATATTTTTCAGTATGGCTTATGGGCCATTTCTTGAAACAAAAATACGTCATCTTAACTTAGCTAGTTAGGTGTGATATAAATAATAATAATAATTGTTCGCAACTTATCTACTTTACTTTTTCTTATCTTTTCTTTTATCTTTCTGTTTTTCCCCCCCCTACCTAGTAGATTAATGCTATTGGCTGATAACCAGTTTAGCGATAGACATCTGTATACATTATAATAAAGAAGCCATCATCCATTTCTGTATTTTAACTATACGTTGTACCTATATATTGACAGAGAGTAAATATGTGCTTATGCTCCTTTAAAAACCGTTATACCAATTAAAGTTGAAATGAAACCAGGTAATTGTTCATAATGTGAAACATCTTATACAGAAACTATCCGACTGGAATAAGTTTGTTTATCCTGTTTAAACTAAATTAATCAATCAGAGGGTACTGTATGCCAAATCATTTTCTGTGTATGTATCTTTCTAACAGCCATTTATAAATATAGGTAGCTTGTCTAATTTGTAGTTTTCTTAGAGCGGTTCACCATAAATTTGGAATGACGAATGTACTAAGTACCAATAGAATTTGCAAACAAACGTTAATCTAGTTCAGTAGTAATTATGTGATAGTAATTTTACATCTATTATAATTTTATGTAACAATTATGTCTTACAGAGTTTGTTCATGGTTAATGTCCTGATGAAGACATATTGTATATGTCGAAACGCGTTGACTGAAGACCATTTAACCTTCCTTTTATCTAATTTGTGAATACATATGTATCAGTTCTTTTATCAATTGTGACCAATGTGTCTAATTTTTATCCCCTTTTTTATCAAATTAAACTATAAATATTCTTTCTAACTGAACTAGTCTGTTTGTTTTATCTATTGTGTACCTTCCTTAGTTTATGCCTGGGAGTGTTTTTTCAAATACAACTTCTAACTATGGCATGTTTTTAAAAAGCAATATATACTGAAGGTAGATTTGTCCCATTGGTTCCTCAGCCAAGCACATACACCAGATCCACAACTAGGTGTGACCTCTGCAGCATCTAGAGTCCCTGGCTTGTGCAGCGGCCCAAAGCCATGCTGGTGGGCTGGGGGTATCGCACCCCCTGACAAGGTTGGAGGCAATGGAAAGGAAGAGCTGGGTGGCACATCCATCCTACACATCCCCACCCAGAGGAGCCAGGGGTCCCCTGGTGGCCCTGGCTCCATCTCATCCAGGCTGCCCTGCTGCATGAGAAGGTCCTCTCCTCGGTCACCTGAAAGCCGGTCCAGCTGGGATCGGATGCAGGAAAGCCCAGGGTGGCAGGTCCTTCAGGGGTGGCCCCAGCCTAGGGAGGCACAGTCATTTGGTTCCACACTGCTGGGTTGTGCTGGGTGAGCCTGGGTTTTGTCTCGGGTGGGATTTCCATTGTGCTGATTCCAGAGGGGCCAGGGCGCCCCTGTCTCCTCACGCATACTTGAGTCAGGTCCTCCGGCCTCCGGGGTGGAGGAGCCCACTCTGCACCCGGTCCTTGCCCAAGTACCCCGGGGGCTGCAGACTGCTTCACTGGCCAGGGAGCATAAGGGGGGGGGGGGGGGGGGGGGTCGGGCCCAGTGCCTATTATGTGTTTTCCATCTGGGAGGCGGCTGAGGGTTTAGGGCTGGCACTCTTCACCGCTCTGGCCTCTTTGTCATTAAAGATGATTCAACCACTGAAACCTGATTTTTTCAGTGTAGCAAGCATGCAGCAAAGGATATCAGGGGGTATCACGGACCTGTTATCTCTCGATCTTGTGTGGCTGAACACTACTTGTCCCTCTAAGAAGTTGGACGCCGACACCTGGGGCTTGCGGAACTAGTTAGCATTGAGGAATCTTGTTTGTTATTGGAATTAGGCAGACAAAATGCTCCACCAATTAAAAGCAGCAATGCACCACCACCCACTGAATAAAGAAAGACCTATAAATCTGTCAATCCTTTCTGTGTACGGGTGGCTGAGGTTTACAGTGTTGAGTTAAATTAAGCTGCAGACTCCACTCCTGGTGTTGCCCTTCAGTCAATTCCTTTAAGTTTCAGCTTTGCAACTAGATATCCACCAGAAACTAAACATTTTGGTTTTCCGGAAGCTGCTCTGCAGGTCATGGGATCATTTATGGTTGGAACTTCGATGTTATCTGATCATCTTTGAACCACTGACTTTCGTTCTTCATTAATGAAAACATTCTTGACAAATGCTTTCACTTTGGTTTGTCTTGTGCCTGTCCAAAAATTCACCTCTAGGGGCACAATATAAATGCTGCCTGCTGTCCCTCTAAATCATGGCCCGGTTCCAAAAAGCAACAAAATAGAACTAGAGTCCTACTCCAATATTCCTATTTGAAGTATTCAGGCAACTGGCCTGCTTTGAACACTAATTTTTTCAAAGTAATGGCTTTGCACACCCAGGACACTCCATCAAGAGCATCAAGGGGGAGCCGAGAGGCAGGGCCTGGGACAGGCGGTAGCTCGCCTAACAGCAGACGGCCAGCTCAACCCCAAGATCCAAATACAAGCTTTTTAACTGCAGCAACTTTAATATATGCTTTTAGAGCTAGAATTACCATGGCTGCTGGCACCAGACTTGCACTCCAGTGGATCATCGTTAAAGGATTTAAAGTGTACTACTCCAATTACAGGGCCTCCAAAGAGTCCTGTATTGTAATTTTTTGTTTCTACCTCTACGAGTCAGGAGTGGTGAATTTGCGCACCAGCTGACATTTTTGATGTGGTAGCCGTTTCTCAGGTCCCTCTCCAGAATTTAACCCTGATTCCTCATTATCCATGGACACCATAGTAGGCACAGAAAGTACCATCAAAAGTATGCATTGTCGCCCTCACGGGGACGAGCGATGAGCACAAGGTTTTCCAGAGTCACCAAAGCGGCTGGGTGACCCCGGATTGGTCATGGTCTGATTACTGCACTCATCCCGGAGGTCAGCACTCGTCGGTATGTATTAGTTCTAGAATTACCACAATTATCCATGTAACAGATGGAGCGATGAAAGGAACCATAACTAATTTAATGAGCCATTTGCAGTTTCACTGTACCAGCCATGTGTACTTACATGTGCACGACTTAATATTGGAGACAAGCTCATGCTACTGGCAGGATCAACCAGGTAGCCATCCCTGTTGGATGTGGTTTAGAAATGCATTGTCATGGGTACTCAACTTCTGCCTCCAAAAACTCATGTGCGGAAAAGGACCCTTCTGCCCACAGGGTTTCATTGGGGTGTTCACTACAAAGGCAGGCGCAGGAGGTATTATACCAAGTTCTTTAGGGTATCCCTGCTTGAGCATGATTGGGAGAATATGGAAGGTTCACCATAAAATCAGGAATGTACTGCTGTTATTCTTAGTAGCTAAATTGGTATGTGTCTTAAAGTCAAGAGTATACTAGTATGTGATTACTAACCATTTGACGCATTGGAATGAACAAAACTCGTAGTCAGGCATAAGAATAAAGCAGCACTGTTCATTGAACCATATTCTGCCACAATGACTTGGCACTTCTGATAACACACTTCATCTCCCATCAGGCTATGAGTCACTGTTTATGAGTCACTGTTACATTCTTGGTGTTGGTCTGTGGAGGGTATATAACCACTCCCATTGATCACGGCCTTTGCTAGGCAATCCGCCTTTCAGCATGAGAAAGCCTCCACTCCTGTCATCCGAATCCAGTTCCTGTCAGAAGACTTCAGCCACTGTACTCGAGGGATGCCTCTCGGACATCCGCTTCTGCCGACGAGGGATGCCCATTGAATCTCTGCTTCCTGCATCTGATCTGCTTTAAGCTTTGGAAACGGTCCTGAACAATGGGGAGGATTCCCTAGCCAGTCAGTGCAGCTGAGGTCTCGCACGTGCGTGACTGATTGCATTGTTTGACTAACTCCTAAACCAAGTGTGCTGGGCATTACGGGCTAATATAATATTGGAATAGTTATGAAAGGGCTATTAACCGTTTTCACTTCTGTGCCAGCATATGTTAAAAGCACTACTAACACATTTATCCTCGCATGTTACGCAACTTGTTTACGAACTATTAACCCTTTGCAAACTTTGAGAAGGTGTTGCAAACCACAAAACACCTTTTATAAACCTGCGTGTGACGCAGCGCTAGGAAAGCAGGCAGGAGCTTTCAATAGAGAGGCTTAATCTCTATGAACTTAAGCTTCACAGTGTTTACCTTTCATCCACGTTTGAATAACAGCACATCCAGCATGTAGCTTTTATGTAAGTGACTTATCCACGTCATCTAGACGTAACGCAAGTATGAGTGTATTCTAATCCACATCTAATACCTTGATGTTTTTTGATTCTGCGGTTGAGGAGGTTAAGTGTGCTGATACTTCTTGTTCTTCTCTCACAAAGTCTTGAGACGCTCCCTGGGTCTTCCAGTCCCTGCTTTCACCAGCTCCAGGAAGAATAACCTGTGAGGGAGGTTCGCTACTGCGCAAGCTGTTTTTTAATATTTTGTCCCAACCCCCATTCCCCTTGACGTGCTTCTTGGGGAGCAATTTACTGTTCTCAAAGGAGAACAGCATTGGGAGTGGTCAGACTGTCATCTTCATCGCTCCTGCTGTGCCTAGTTACTTCAGGTTAGTGCACGTGTGTGTGTTTGGCATCTGACACGCATGCCCATCCCAGAACAATCCAGTGCACCCCACGGGAACCTACTAGGGAAGCCCACCCATGTGGGGGTCTTGCTGGGAGGATAGGTGCAGTCACAGGGGCACTGGCGGACCCAGATATCTCCACAGGTGGGAAAGGTGGGCTAGGGTGCAGCCTGAGCGAGACACAGAAGTGCTGGCCTGGGAGGCGGGTTACCCCACAGAATGGTCATTCTGAGCTGCTGCGGAAATGTGCTGGGCGGAGGGGGTGATGCTGTGGCGCGTGGGAACCCGGACCAACAGGCGGCATCTGGAACCTGGCTCCACCTGACCCTTCCACTCTGGTCTTACCACTGGGGGTGCATGCTGGCAAGGCTGCTCTGCCTTTGCTTTGCTATGTGGGGCCTCCACGAATGGCAGGCTCTTGAGTCAGATGGTCCATGGCAGAGTGAAAGCTATTTGCTTGAAACGACAGCCAAGGCTGGCCACACAGTGCATCCCTAAATGGACCAAGCATGCCCAATCAATCGGGGTACACAGTGCTGGTCGGACCCTCCCTGGGCAGGTCACCCTCCGCCGTGATGTCAGCTTCATGTCCCTGTCTGCTCTCAGGGAAGACAGGTTCGGAGGAAAGGCCCACCAGGCAGGGTGGGGGACTGAACAGACTGGCCCAGGCCCTGGCGGTACCTGGCTGGGAACCGCAGAACCGCTTGGGGGTCCGGAACACCCTGCCACTAATAATCTAAAATAGGATCCCTTCTTGTAATCCGTGTGCTGAGTGACAGAGGGGACCACTGGCATGAACGCACCCAAGCTCTTGGAGCCCTGCCTGGGCTTGAGGAAGCAAATTAACCCTCATCAGAACTCCCAAGGCAGCCGGGATGTGGCTTTGTGTCCCTGCTTGCTCTCGGAGAAGGCAGGCTTGGAGACAAGGGGCATCGGACAGGGCTGGGAGGCAAGCATGGACCTGGGCCCCTGGGCACCAAGTTGGCAGTCCCGGACCCTGCCACCACCTGGCTGTGAACCACTGGACCGCAGGGGGTTCTGGAGTACCCTGTCACTTGTAATCCGGAGTAAGGCTACCTCCATTTCTTGTAATCTGTGTGCACCAAGTGACAGAATGGACTGAAGGGCCAAACGCACCAGAACTTCTTTGAGCCCTGGCTGGGCTTGAGGAAGCAAATGTGAGCCCTAATCTGGACTTCAAGGGCAGCCTAGCCATCTGGACACGCCATTGGAAAGCATTTTGTGTGACCAGATGGCAAAGGGGCTCGGTTCATCCAGATGGCTGGGCTCTAAATACGAACATCTGGTCACGCTGTGCCTTAACGAAAGGGCTTCGGCGAGTCCTTGGAGTGGACGGGGAAGCTGCGGCTTGGGTCTCGGAGACCCAGCGGGGTCTCAGGCATGGGGCTGTGAGGGGGGACCTGACAGACCTCCAACCCAGGGCCCACAGGCACCTTAACCTGCTGGTGAATCGGGGGAGGTTTAAAGGACCCCCGCCCTGGGCCCTTGGTGATGCAGCAGGCCTGAGGATAGAGTCCAGGGTTGGAGCACCCGTCTCAGGACCCAGTATGAGCTCCTCAACCTGGCAATGCAGGGGATGCCTCCCCAGGCCAGCAGGACCCCATCCTGGGCACTCTGCCACATGGCAGGTCAGATGACAGAGATCAGATGGGGGGCTCCCACCCCAGGGCCCACTGTGGCCCCGGTCAGAGCTCCTGAACCTGGCCAAGCAGATGAATCCTCCTCAAGCCCTATAAACCCCTGTGCCATGCCTCTAGAGTTGAGGCAGGCTGGAAGATGGGGCAAAGGGTGGCTGCGTTTGCCTGGGAGCCCTGGCCCGGTTGGAACTCCTGGACCCAGCCACACAGGGGAGGCCTTCCTGGACCTATGGTACCCCATCCCGGATGCTTTGTGACATTGTGGGCCTGAAAACCAAACCCAGGACGGGGGCCCCCTCCCTAGGACCTGACGGGGACCCAGTCCTAGGCAATGTCATCATTGTCTGAGAACCGCTGGACCGCAAGGAGGTCTGGAGGGCCTTGTCCCTAGTAATTGGGAGAAATTCTATCCCCCTTTCTAGTAATCCATGCGCACAGAGGAACAGAGGGTTCTGAAGGCATACAGGTACCCAACCTCATGGAGTCCTGGCTGGGCTTAAGGAAGAGAATGAGCCCTAATTGGGACTTCCATGGCAACTCGGCCACCTGGAGGTGCCTTAGAAGGCATTGTGCATGCCTAGATGGCCGAGGGGCTCGGTGCATCCAGATGGCCAGGCTCGCAGGATGGCCATCTGGTCAGGCTGGGCCTTAATGAAAGGGCTTCCGCTTGTCCTTCAAGGGGATGGGGACTCTGCGGCCTGGGTGCTCGGAGCCCCAGCTGGGCCTCAGGCATGGGGCGGAGAAAGGGACCCTGACAACCCTCAGACCTGGGCCCTTAGGCATCTTAACCTGCTGGTGAAGAAGGGGAGGGATCCCTGGGCCTTAAGGACCCATCAGTTCCTGGGACCTTGGCAGTGTTGCAGCCCGGTCAACGGAGCCCAGGGCGGAAGTGCTCATCCCTGGTGGGGCCGATCAGAGCTTCTGAACCCAGCCATGCAGGGGAAGCCTGATGGACCCTGTCCTGGGCCCCTGGCAGGAGCACCCACCCTAGGGCCCATCAGAGCACTGTGGGAACTCCTGGTCCTGGTCGCAAAGAGGAGTCCTCCTTGGGCCTGCTGGACCCCTTCCCAGGCAATTTGCCATGTGGCAGGACCAAGGATGGAGCCCAGGATGGGGGCTCCCACTCCGGGCCAACCCAGAGCTTTTGAACCCTGCCTAGCAGGGGAATCCTTCTCGTGCCGATGGACCCCCATTCCGGTCCTTTTGTGGTGTGGTGGGCTAGAGGATAGAAACTGGGACGGGGGCTCTCAACCCGGGGCCTGTCCTGAACTCCTAAACCCGGCCGTGCAGGGGAAGCCGCCCCAGACCCATTGAACCCCAATCACAGGCCCTTTGCAGCACGGCTGACTGGGAGACGGACTCCAGGACAAGGGCTCCCACCCCAGGGCCCACCGGGGGCCCGGTCAGAGCTTTTGAAGCCGACCAAGCAGGGAAAGACTTCCCTGGCCCAGACATTTGGTAATAACACTTGCTCTACTATTCTGTGATATCTTAGATTTCCAACCCTAGCTCAGCCTGCACCATAGGGAAACCCAGCCAACCTGTACATATTTAAAACTAGAAACCTAAGGATATCAATGGTAGGCTGAGTTGTATGGCTCTGACCATCCTTTATTACCCAGAATTCCTTGCAAACCTCAAACTTTGACTAAAACACATTTTCCCTATATTTCTGTGAGGGAAAGTTCGCAAATCTGCAGGGACCCGCAAACGTCCTTCCACCCAGCAATCCCAAAGTCTCCTGTTAAAAGATTGTACCTCATTTGTGTGGATAGACCTAGTGCCCATGACAGGAAACGGCCCACAATACAACATGGACGTGGCAAATTTTTCTACCGAAAACAGACTATTTTCCCAATGAGCCCATCTCATTTCACTTTTACTTTCAATGTAATCACGTCAGAACGCCATAGGTGCTTATCATCATCCCAGTAAAAAAAAGCCTCAGGAGGCAGGGGAAGCTCTTTCTCTGCTCCCAAGGCTAATAAATAAAAAAGGAAATCACTCTGCTGTAAACTGCAGAGGAATTTCCTAGACGTGCCGAAGAGAGAACGGTTCCGTCCTTTGCACACGCCCACTGTGGAGGAGGATGGACTTGTTCCATCCTCGGCACAGAAGGGGTTAAGTGCTGATAGGGGAAGGAACCCAACACTAACCTGACCAAGCGCTGGGGTTTGCTTTGCTTCACACTCGTAATATGGGGAGTAGTGTTATGTATTCACATTATGGTGCAAGATTTTCTCTTCTTGGCTAACACCGGGTCGCAGAGAGGCCTGCCTGCTCTCTTTAACTATTGTGCCCTTCTGGCTGCATTTTGCATCTGCATACATATTAGCCACTAGAGATTATGTGTAAAAATACTGTTCAGTAAAAGGCATCGATTTTTCACCCCAGGGATTTCCATTAAGCAGTATAAATAATTTTACCTTGCCTTAGAAATCTCCCAGAGCAGTGCATTTATTGTAGCTTTCAAATGGCATATTTATTTTCAGTGTGATGTAGCCTTGTGTTACAAGCAGTACTGCGAGTGACTGTGAAATCAAATTCTTTACTTTTGCCTATCATTGTATGGCAGGTTATATTTACATAATTTAACAGCAGAATTCTTGTCATTTGAATTGCCTCCTAGCACAGATCTGTAATGCCCCCAAGGTTCGTCAATTAATTGGAACTTCCTATTTAATTTTTTCTTTTCCCTTTCTTTCCTCTAGAAAATGTGAACCTCATTTTCACTAGATTCTCCTGGATTTCCACTACCTACCCCTGGTACTTCAGTAGTTATATGCACAACCCATAACCCCCGCACTCTGCCCCACTCCCACATGTGAATACCATTACCTTTTCCTTTCCGTACTTCCCCTCCCGCCAAGAAAGCCACTACACTTCTTGTCTTATCTTTCGCATTTGCATGTTATGTCATTATACATTTCCCTGATATTGTCTCTTGGCCCTTCTGGGACGGTCTTTTTGTAGGTTGGACTTTCTTGCGTCTCATTTGCGCTGGAAGGGGAAATTCATTGTCCCAGAGTTAGGCTGCATCGCTACCTTGTCCAACTTTATTATGCCCTGCCATCCGGCGGGGACTGGGCTGCGAGCGCCGTCTCTGCTTGCTACCCCTTCCCTTAGTAGCCATGTCACCCAGCCGTGAGGCTCCCCAGAGTCGCTGTGCTTAGGCCACCTCACCCAGCCGTGAGGCATCTGAATGTGAGTGGACCTATTCTTGCGCACCGCCCTCCGTAACCCTTCGCCACACATCCTCCCTTTCTCAGCCCTACGACATTGCTGTTCCTTAGGTGTGGATGGGTGGGCCAAGATTTCCTTTACGCCGTGCTGCTCCCGCACTCCTTGTAGATAGGGGCAGACCTGTTGGAGCGGTGCTTGCATGCCCTCCCTGCTCGACATCGCGCTTCGCGCCCCCCGCCATTGGGGGGTTTAAAAATCGCCTGCACCCTCATTGGCCGCGATGCGAGGGGGGGACACCTTTGGGGGCTTCCCCTGCTCTTTGTGTAGCGACCCCATTTTCGCGCCAAACTGGGGTCCCCTGCCCCCGCCTAACTGGGGGCTTGACGCCGGGTTATGGCGCCGGCTCCAGAGCCCCCTTCGGTGGCCCGCCTCTGCGATAACCCCATCTTCAATTCAAATTCTAGTTTAGCTCTGTTTCGCTATACTATTTCTCCAATTTACTCATGATTGTTCTGGTGCATATCCATGATGCGCATTTTGATCTTTGCCGACTGACTGAGCTCCAAGGAACCCCTTGCATTTTGCACAGGGTAGAACACTGGGGGGCAGATTTACAAGCCCCTTGCGCCACTTTTGCGTCACTTTTAACATGGGAAAAGTGACACAAAAGTGGTGCAAGGGGCTTGTAAATCTGCCCCTGGATTTATTGCCATGGCACATCTCTGGACTCCTGCTTCCTAAGTGAAGCCCTGAGCAAGTAAAACATTTCATAGTTAGTTCCGCTTTTAGGGCAGCTTCATCAGCACATTGTAATGAGGCTTTTAAAATGGACCAAGTATTGCTTGGAATTGGAATGTTATCACCATACAAAAAAAGAGGTAATGCTGTTCCACACAGCTTGCTATGAAGGCAATAGTCTTTCTCTATTTTGTGGCCAAAACTCTTCATACTGCATGTCCTTGTACCGCAACTTCCCCATTCTGCATGTCCATGTGCTGCATTTTATGCTAAATTTATTCGCTTTTCAGTGCATATTATAGTAATTTTAGAGCTTGTCATATTAATTTCAGCTGCTGTAATATAAATTTCAACATGTCAAGCTAATTTCAAAGCATGGTATATTTATTTAAACATAGTTCATGTTTATTTCATCAATATTCTGATCATTGCATGTTACTGTCATCTCACAGGTTTTCATATTATTTTGAGGGTGCCATATTAATTTTAATACACATCGTGTTCATTTTCACATCTGCCATGTTCATTTCAAAATGTGTCATATTCATTTATGTTAGATTCACTTTAATATGGAGTATATTATTTTCAATGCACATCATATTCACTTCATCAAATGTTATTTTTATTGCAGCACAGGTTGCATTATTGTTAAGGCATGACAAATTATTTTTAATGGAGGTCCTATTACTTACAATGCATGCCATATTCATTTCACCACAGGTCGTATTCATGACGGCATAAGACATATTAATTTTAATGCATGTCATATTCCTTGGAAGAATGGTCTTACTCATTTCAAAATATAGCATATGCACTCCAATACACGTCAGATGTATTTCAACACAGGTCATATTCACTTCAAAGCGGGTTATAATCATTTAAAAATTGATAATATTATTTATTAGGAAGAGTGACATTTATTTTAAAGTGTTTCATTTAATTCTAATACATCTCATATTCAGTTCAGCGTATACTAAATTTCAAAGTATGTCATTTCCTCTCAAGGCATTCCATTTTGATCTCAGTGCATTTCACATTCATTTTAGCGTAGTTCACACTCATTTTAAAATTCATCATATTCATTTCAGTGGATTTCCTATTCATTTGAACATATAATATATTCATTTCAAAATGGCTTATATTTATTTTACCATACCTCGTTTAAAGTTCTTGCATAATAAAGTCATTTTAAAATATCACATACTCATTCGTTAGCAGCCATATTAATTGTAATGTGGGCCATATTGAATGCCATCACCAGCTGTAATATTTACAATATGTGTAATGTTCATTCAAGGTGTAACAAGTTCTTCTCAATTTAGATTGCATTAATTGAAAATACTATTGTGTTTTTATCTAGGAACCTAAATCAATATTGCTATTTTATGCCCTTGTACGGCTATAATCAATAATACCCCTATAATGGCATAAGAATCCGATCCATATTTAGTAAATAGCCCTTGCAGTCCAAAGCACAGCAAAGCTACTTCCTTAGATTCCTAGAGAGCACAACGAGTTCTTTTGACACACCAAACCTCCAGCAACATGGGAAATCCCCATTTGCTTTTGTTTTGATTTGTCATTGAACTCCTGCGAACACTAAAGGAACAGTCAGTTCTTAGTGACATCTTTATTGACTTCTTATGTCCAAACCTTACGTCAAACTCAGCACCTTTCAGGTATAAATATACCAACGTTGCCTTAAGCAAACACACGGTGGTGGTTTTGGAGCCGGGCAGCTATCTACTTGCCCGAGAGCCCAGCTGATGCGAGAGCCCACGGACGCTGCCCCTCCTCTTTGACGCACTGAGAGAGACGCTGTCTTTTCTCCTGCCGAGAAATCCAGCTCCGGTGTTCTCAGCCACCTTCGCGGGCTGCTGGGATATCGAGTACTGAAAGAGAGATACCAGACCTCCTGCATTCTATTACCCAGGTACGGAGCTGACTAAACCCTTAAAGAGAATTCTTGAATCAGATTCTTGGCAAAACCAACGTAACTTAAACTGCTACTTACTTACTCCTTCCCACGTATTAGGCTTAGGTCAGGTTCACCGGGGTAGGTGTATCTAGAAGCACCAGTTGAGCACGTTAGTCAATGTATATATGTATGTATATATTTTATCCATTTTAAAGTATCTTATGGCTAAGAAACCATATCAATGCTTTTACAGTATTATTTCATAATACTCCTTTTACTGTACGCACTTTACTTTACATTAAGTATTGCAATTATGGCACTTCATTTCTCTTGCATGAGAAAGAAGACTGCTCAATAAATGACACCTTTTTATTGAAAACGTCCGTCTCTCTTTTCTCTGCACTCTGGTGAAACTAAGTACGCACAATCGACTGAGTGAAATAGCTGTCTATTGTTTTCACACGACTCTAGAGATACACTCTTATTCTGAGGGAGCAAAGTTGTCATGTTATATGGTTGTCAGAAGCTAATCCCTTCTTGTCTATCCAGGGAGGTTAAACTCCTCCTCGTTTATTCGAGAAAGTTTCTAGTGACCTCTGAGCTAGCTGGCAAACCTTAAGTCTAATATAGTCAGTAGAGACCTAGTCGACCTCAGTCCTACGTCTACACTGCTGAATATATTATTCCAATGCACAGAGCCTATTGGGAATATAGGAACTACACTACAATACAATATATGTATTTTAATATATTTCTTTTAACATGGATCATGTTCATTTCGCTAAAGGTTATATTAATTTAAGCACATTATATTCACTTCAACATGTGCCATATTTCTCTTCACACGTCAAACAGTTCAGCGAATATTGCATTCTTTTTAATGCTAGTCATATTAGTTTCTGTGCTTACTATATTATTTTCTGGAAAGGCCATATTACTTTCTGTACAGTTGACACAACTTTTAGTAAATGTTTTATTCAATTTAGAATGTGCATTATTAATATCATACACCAAGTAAAGTATTAATTCTGCTGTTTATCAGATTTGTTTTGCTGCATGGTAAATTGATTATGCCATGTATCCTGCTGGTTTTGAAATATGTTATATTTATTCGGGCTTGTGTTATACGTTTTTTGCAGTATTTATTATATTCCTATTTATATTTATATATTATATATTTCTTATAATACAAATATATTCTTATTTTCTTACATTCTTTTTGCTGTATTTCAGGGGGGGGTCATACTTGTGGAGCTGTAATTTTGACATGAACGACTTCCCATATGTAGGGTCAATATCAGTTAGCTGCACTCAATAGAGAATGTCACATGATTGATTTCGAAGACTATGGGAAAAAGTCATGATTTTAGCTTTTAGTGAATAATCCAATAGGGTTCATTTTGGCTTAGCTGTCCATTTCAAATATTCACGAAATATTAGGATATGGGCCCCCTGATGTATTAAACCACCAATTGTGGTGGTATTTTATGTTCTGGCACAGACATTTTGATGTTCTATCAGCCATTATAAAAAATTGATAGTGGAAGGTCCTGAAACTTTATTTAGGTTTAAAGTTGTTTTAATGTTACAGCTTTGCCTGCTCCTCCAAACAGTAAACTTTGCAGTAGTGGAGAATTCAGATAAATTGCAACCATAAAGCAAAACTTTTCAAAGAAACCCTAGCCCCCACCCCACAATCCTCCTTCCTCACTCCCAGGTTACCAATAGCAATATGAAAGTGCAAGAAGAAAAAAGTCAAACGAGTGTCACTTAGAAGGGGACACTTTATCTTTTGTAGGAGCAGGATCTGTAAGATGTAATAGCCACAAATAGCGGGGGCAGGTCAGTTTCCTAAATTCCTGGGACAGGAGGACTATGAACAGTTGCCAGATGGTTCTATATGTATCATCCTAGGTAGATAGCGTGAGTACGCACTGAAGCCATCTTAGGTGTGTCGGTGCAGAGCTATACTAATATGTCGCTCCCTGCACATTGTAAGAGGGTATGTGAGGGCATTAGGGAGTCCCAATAATTAAAGGACTGGAGTATGGGGATTTGGGTGTGAAGTGGGTCAATGTCATCTAACACAGAATTCCAGAATGAAGTCAACTTTGGACAGTCCCATAAGCCATGAATAAGGGTGCCCTTAGTTCCACATTGCCGCTAGCACTCATCTGTACGGGCAGGGTTACCCCAGTGAAGCCTGATGGGGTTCAAAGACCAGTAAGTGGCAATCTGTTCAGCTGTTTCTGAGCTACTTGTGTTGTGTGCTGTGTGCTGCATTATGTAAAAGATATCTTGCCACTCTTTATTTGTGAGCTGCCAACCGAATTCCATTGCCCAGCGTAATTGGGTGGGGGATTTGTCCTCAGCCCTTGATGGTAGAAGCAGCGTGTATAAATCTGTGATATGGCGTGTATCTGACCTTTTGGCAAGGAGCCATTTTTCAAACTTTGTTAGTGGCCTCTGGGCTCCCTTTCAAACCAACGGGTGTAAAAATCCAATGTCTAATCTTAAAATAATGGAACAGTTTATCTTCAGGAATAGAGTAACCCGTTCATAGAATATCGATGGGAATGGGACCGTCCTGACTGAAAAAGTGCCCAATCGCCCGACAACCGGTCTCCCGCCAAGCTCTAAAAGCAGACCCCTAAACCCGGGGTGAAAGCAGGATTATCCACCACTGACGTCAGAGGGAGGGGAAGTGGTTAGGCTCCCCCTGAGAGTTTGAGTGTCCTGTATCCTTAACAGGGAGCTTGTGATTGGGGATATTTAGAGACAAGGGGCTCTATGTGCGCAAGGGAGAAATTTGACTTTTCCCAATGAGGTACCAGTGAGTGTTCCATCCATGAACAGCCACAGCTTTTCAGACTCTGCTCTGTACCACTCGACCAGGTAGCAAAGCTGCATCACCTGTCAGAAATGAGGTAGGTTCAGCACTCCTGGCCCTCCTCCAGCAGGTGTGCGCCAGCTCAGCTTTTTTTGTATACAAGGGCACTTGCCCACCCAGACAAAGTGATGGAGCACGGCCTGTAGGGTGGGAATCGTGCCTGTCAGAGGAGTCAAACGAAGGGTCTGGAAGGGGAGGAGTATCCTGGGGAAGATCGTCATCTTAAGGGACGCAATGCGACCCAACAAAGATAGCAGGTAGTGTCTCTAGGGGACCCAATCAACCCTCACTCGCTTCAATAAATCTCCATAATTAAGGGTTTTTGTTTTCTCCGGTTTCAAGATCATATACACTCCCAGGTAGGGGGTGGAGTCCATTGCCCATTGTAGCAGGTAAGCCCGGTTTAACGGAGCCAGCGTAGTTGGCGAGAGTGATCAGTTAAGAGCCTTTGACTTATAGAGGACCATGTGGATACCCAAGGCCTCCCCAAACTGCTTCAGCTCCTCCAAGAAGTTGGACAGAGTTTCACTGAGATTATCTACCATCAGCATGACATCATCTGTGTATAAACTAATCAGATGTTCCTCCCATCCAAAGAGAACTCTTTTGATTTGAGGATGGTCCCTCACTTGCTGCCCAAATTGCTCCATATAGAGAGCAAGTAAAAGAAGTGACAAGGTGCAACCCGGCCGCGTGCCCCTTCTTATTGGAAAGCATGCAGAGTTTCACCCATTGACTCATACTGAGGCTTTCAGGATCTTGTAATGGCTTAAGACTCGAAAGAAGAATCATTCCCGTATGCCAAAGTGGCCAGTGTCGCCTCCAGATAGGGCCAGTGCCTGTGGTCAAATGTTTTCTCTGCATTGACTGATAGCAGTTCACAACGCAGTTAGCTTTGTCGGTGATATGGCGCACTGCCTCTCCAGAATAAAGCCCCTTGATCAGGGGTCACTAGAACCTGCATAAAGGGATTGAGAAAGGCAGCCAGGACAACAGTGAATATTTTCGCATCTACGTTCAGTAGAGAAATGGGGCAATAGTGCGCACAGTGCTGACCATCTTTTTTGGGCCTAGGAATGACGACGATGGTCGTGACTCACCTCATGCATCGAGGGTGCGAGTGTGGCTGCATCAGATATTGGTTTAAAAGCCTCATGAAGACGAGCTAATTCAGGGCAGAACATTTTAAAAAAAGGCTGCTAGGAAGCCACCAGGGCTTGGTGTCTTAAGAGGCTTCTGTCTAGAAATGACTGGTATGACCTCCTCTTAGTATATTGGACAGTCAAGCGAGGCCGCATGCACTTCAGTCATTTAGTGGTCACGGTGTTGAGGTAATGGGTCGGGATCTCAGAGGGAGGAGTTGCTTTGAGTATAAAGCTTTGTAGAACTGGGATGATATGATGTCATCCTCTTCGACGGGCGCATTCTCAATGGTCAGCAGGGAGTCAACCCTCGATGATTGTCTCTGGGTTCTAAGCAGGTTTGACTGGAGCCTTGCACATTTATTCCCCCCAACATAGAAGGAGAGCTTTAGTCTAAGAAGGTAGCATTTAGCCATATCTAGGTCCAACCCTGCCAGCTGTTTCCTGGCCATTTCCAGCTTGTGCCATATCCTCTGAGCCCCTGTGCGGTGATGGATATGTTCCAGTTCGCGCACCTGTCTCTGGAGTTCTTCCCTCTTGGTCTTTTACAGTTTATTTTCTGCCACCGCCGAGAACGCAATAAACTTGGCCCTAATAACTGCCTTTAGGGTATCCTAGACTATGGACGTGGGCACATCGGGATTATCATTGAAGTTCAGGTAGTCAGTAATGGCCTTTGTAATCTGTCCCACCACTTCCAGTCTCGGGAGAAGCGTCTCCTGGAGGCTCCATTGCCGAGGGGTATCTCCAGTTAGTGGAGTGCGTAACCCAAGAACGAGCGCTGAGTGATCAGAAAGAGATCTCGGCTCAATCTCCACTGACATGACTAGCAGCTGGAGTTCCCTGGAGTCCAAAAAGTGATCTACGTGGGTGAAAGACCTATGCTCTTGCGAATAGATAGTGTAATTCGGGGTATGGGGATGATGTTCTCTCCATAAGTCTATCAGGCCCACCTCCCAGAGCCAGGCCACACTCGCCCCTGTGGGCTGAGCTATCTATTCCATCAATAAATATCAAATTGAAGTCCCCCCTATTAAGACTATTCGGTACAACAGCAAGGGCAAAGAGTCAATGTAATTGCTCCTATACCAGGCTTTGTAAGCGGAACCTAGAGCCCTTGGCCAACAGCAGCAGCTGCCACCTGGAGTGGCCAGGACTACTCTTCAGTTAGTGTGTGACACTTTATTTAAAACTGTTGTTATCTGTGTTGTTATCTTTTCAAATCTGATTTTCAAATGGAAATTTGCTTTTAATCGGTAACATTTTATGTGGGATACATTGGTTTGATCCCTTAGACAGAAAAAATGCCCCTGCTATTCAGACACTTTTGTCTTGGCGCAGCAAATTTTTATAAGCATGCATGTTTTTACTATGGAGAAATAGCTCTTAGAAAAACTCTAATCTATTGGAATACTTAAATACCTCTCCTTTAGAACTGCTATAAAATCCTATCACTTTTGAGGGGATATGTATTTGGAAAATCGTGCTCCAAAATACACCATTGTGCCCCATTTTTTGCTATTTCCTCTCCTCTGTGCACCACTTCTAATCTCTTTTAGAAAGCACTGAGCTTCCTACTGCCCTTGGCTGGTGTACTATAGGGTTGATATGAAAATATGCTCCAGGCCTGACTTAGTTCTAAGTACATCACCTCATTTCAACTTCACCTCAAAATTTAAGCTCATCTTGCCGTCTTGTCAGCTTCATCAAAACATCAATCCATGCTCAACTCACCTCTCCTAACATCAACTTTACCTCACATCACCACCAACGTTAACCCCAGCTCTTCTCTGCCTCGTCTAACCTCTGACTTCCTCACATCACCTCCAAGTCTTCTCATCTGTTTATAATTTCATAATGCTTCACGGTCCTTTTCCAATAATTTTACCTTACTCGATACCGAGTTTTTGACAGAGGAATTTGTGTTTGTTATTCTTTGAGTGGATGACTATGGCATTTTAAAACAGTAGCTCCAGGAATAGAGTCACTTCGCATGGCCTCTGCATCAAGGTTAGTAATTTGTGAAATCACTTTTCCTGAAAGTTCTCAGTAAAGCATCAGGTAACTTGGAGGATGGTCTGCTGTTCTGGACTGTGATAAATCAAATAAACTACACAACTACACTATACTATGTTTTTTAAATATTAGGTTGCATCACATTTGTAACAACACATGTTGATGTTTTTCGAAGCCTCCCCACCCCAACTAGCACCTTGCTGCAATGTTTATGAATTCAGTGCTTCTTTGGTGTTTTCAGAACTCGACACTATTCTCCAGAAAAAGCAAGAATCAGATGAAGCATCCAGATGTTGCTTCAATATGATACAAAGATATCAAAGGCTCCCTGTGGAACTGGACACACTATGCCACAGGTAGTCTCCGGAATGAGGGCTTGATGAGTATGGTGGTCCACGGACCAACAGACTCACGAGGATGCGGTGGTGGTTGCCTTCCGACCACCCTATTACAATTAGAGCGGTTGGACCGCTATTGCTCCGCTGCTGCTGCCAGGAAACTACCATTCCCTGGCAGTGGTGCAGTGGTGTAGAGACAGCAATATGTTTGGCTGGACCACAGTGTTCCTGTCAAACATATTACAGGTTTCTTCTCTGCCATGTTTTTCATGGCGGTTTCTCCTTCATGAAAATCAAGGTGGAGAGGAAACAAGGGGGACCCTACAGGCCCCCCGAGCCCCCCGCCATGGGGATGTACACAGTGGGGCACAACATGTGCACCCCTGTGTGCATGCACACAGTTCCTGTATGGCATGGACTTTCAGGTCCATGCCGTGCAGGAACTGTGATTTGTCTTTCCTATTGCAGTGGCCATTTTCTGAGGCAAAGCAATGCGAACTAAAAAAAAAAATAATCCCGCCAGACACGAGAAACACTGGTAATCTGGCGGGCAGCCTGACCACTGGTTTGGGCGGACCTGCCGCAACGCTAAACTTGTAATCAGACACAATACTGCAAATGCAAACTCCAGACCTGGACCCAAAATATCTAATGTGATCTCAAAAGATTGTAGCAATCCTATTCTCTAATAGCTAAAATCTAGACAATTTTCCAAAGGATCCATTCAGCACTAGACTAAGGGCCTCATTTAGAGTTTGGCAGACGAAATACTCCATCACAAATATGGCTAGTGTATTGCCTCCCCCCCCTAGTACAACTGCATTATAGCCTATGTCATTTGTAAAATGGCGGATAGTATATGCTTTATGTTTTGTTGGAGTGTACCGTCTACCAAACGCTAAATAATAGCCTACGTATTTCAGTGGAAACCTTAGATTGAACTGGGAACAGACGCTAGTGCTAGTGTGTGTAGCTCGGCATGACCATCACTAGCCTCAAACTTTGAAACTCTGAACTTTTGGTGCTAATGGAGCTAGAGGCTTCTGCAGCAATATTCCTGACCAGGAAGAGGCTGTGACTAGTGAGACAGTGTGTAGCATTGGCTGGTGTACATCTTGGGCTCAAAGTCTAACTTTGTGCCGCAAACCAGGGAGCATCTAGTAATCATTTTGCAGGAGGGACATATGAAAATGTAAATACAGCCTTAACTTAGCTCCCTGTTTTATTAAGGTTTAAGATTGCATTACTGATGCTGGAAATGAAAATATGATGGGATAGTGGGGCCTGACTCTCTGCAGACCAACTGGCAGTGTGGAAACATGGGTGAAATATATATGGAAATAGATCACAGAAAGAATGGCTGGTTCCTAGCTCTTTATTTAAAAAAGAACCGTTTACAGATCATGTTATCATATCCCGTGAGTAAGCAGTGCATAGGCCGTATCTGGCATTAGTGTGTAAATGCACTTCAAAGCCAATCTTACCATTACCCTAATCTGAAGTACCGGTGCACTTAGGAAATATGACAGACTGCATGCAGCCCCACCTGCAAAACTTGTACATTGGAGGAACATGCACTGCTGTCATCTGCTGCACATACCTGCACACTGCAGGGGATTGTCAAAGCTTTACCAGTTCATGTGCACTGCAGAAAATCACATTGTATTTATCTTAAGGTGTGGCACATATATACTGCAAAAGGATACCCAGTCTTTATTTCCAGATGCAGCACCAGTGCAGTGCAAGAGTTTATAAACTGTTTTCAAGAGGACCATACCATGTATGTACTACAGGATTGTACCACCTGAAAGAAAATGGGTCCGTAGTTGTGCACGGTGTGAGGGCTGTGCAAACCATAGGCCTGTAATTGTCTCCTTTCTGAAAACCAAGTACCCCTTTGTAGCATTAGACTCTCTCAGGGTAGCGAAGCAGGGAAGTCCAAAGACTACTCAGGGCAAGTGGTGTGGGCTGCTGATCTCCGGTCGCTGACACACTTGAACAGCATTCAATAAATCATTATCCGGTCAGTGCTTTTTCCTTATTACACACACACACCTCTAAATACTATGCATTCATTTTTGACTATATACATTATAACATTCTGAAATCAAATTCGACCCCTCGTGGTTCAGAACCCTCATAATCATAACACCACCCATCTATACCAGATAGAACATCACAATATAAGGTGGTGTCATTTGAAATAAAGCAGACCTATTGGATGTGCCAAGGAGTCATACCATCAAATATATACTGCAAGTCCAATGACTTTGTAAAGGAATCACGACATGTTAAGAACAGTAGCCTCAAGTTAGGATTCAACATTAAGGCAAAATTACATTCCAAGGCAGTCATTACTAATAAAAAGCATTGAGCACTTTTGAATAAAACATCACAAATCAGGTAAAATTATACAATTACACCACTGCAAACCTGTTAGAGGTTAACCTAAAGAAAACTCAAGTGGTTACCTTTGGAAAAAAAAGGAAAGTCGGGGGAGGATGGTCATATAACAACATGACCATTGCAGTAGGAAGTGTACACAAATACCTAGGGGTTAATCTCGACTCAAGGGGCAATTTTGCGAAACAGCGTAAGGAGATATCTGCTAAAGCTGTGACCCTACAGGTGACCCTCTCCAAGCTCTCAAAAAAATTGTCTGGCCCAAGTTTAACACCTCTACTAGAGGTCATGAGAGCAAAAATAGGCCCGACACTGTCATATGGTAATGAGATTTTCAGGGGTAAACTGAACATGAATTTAAACCAACACGTGACCACATTTTATAAAAAAGTCCTTTGTTTGCCCAAAAATGCCTCTGCTGCCCAGATTAGGCTAGAATTTGGTTTATTAAACTATGAAGCCTCCAGCATTGGCACATTTCTAAATCTCTGCCACAAATTCAGACAAGCAGACATAGGCTCATTGGAGTCACTAGTTTGGCAAGACATCTTTGTGAAAAACCCAGGGGGCACGTATGGGCGCCTCTTTAAGGAGTACATTCAAGAACTCTCTTCAAGTGACCTATGGGATCTCAACCCCAGTATGACAGTATTTAAATCCACCATTAAGAAAAGCGTCCGAATAAGTTCCCTCATCATGGATAAAAATCACTTTGCCAAACGTAGACACGCCTGGGCCATTATGGGCTCGTACGGGCGTTTAGCTCCTGCAACCTATCTGTCCTGCACCTACTCCCTGCACCTAAAACTCAGTTTTATGGCTATCAGACTTGGTGACTGGCGATTTTTAAAAGATCTGCCAGGCTAGCGTCGCACGTCAGATGAAATATCGTGCAGAGGGTGCGGCAGGACGGCTGAAACTCTGGAGCACGTGGTTTGTCTTTGCCCAGCACTCATGGCACGGCGCAGACGTACATTGAAAGTGGAGTGGAATAGGTTGGTAATCCGGTCCTGCAGACAGGCAATCATTGCGGCCTTATGCCCAGAAAACACGGCTTTAAATATCGCCCTTATACTGCTTATACGCTTTGCATACCGCAACTTTTTGCATGCTCCCCTCATATTGGGAGCAGCCTAAACCAAGTTGTATCATCTGTAATTAGATTTTATTTACCTTTGCACTATCATGATTTGCTGCTATTGACCTGCTGTTGCTATTTTATCTGATCTATTTTTTAACATTCGTAATTATTTATTAACAGCGGGTGGGCCTACAAGTTCATCACAGCAAATCACTGTATAACAAACTCCGTATCTTTTATCCACTTAAAGTTGATCATTGATGTTATTTTTGCTCTTACAATGTGTATTGCTGTTGGCACTTCTTTTAAGGATGTTATTTTATATCCAAATAAAGATTATTACTCAGACATCACAAATCAGCATAAATACAGCCATAAGCTCTACCATTAGGGCATCTGCACTCTGGAGCAGTAGAGCAAAATCTCTGGCCCAATGAGTGTTTTTAAAAATGTTGAAAAAGTCTCCCTAAGTCATGCATCCTGTGATGTTGGAGACATAAAGTTACTGTAGTCCCTTAATATCTCCTGGGAGGCTGCTGCACTCCCTGCAGCCCCCCCAACATGTTCCATGTACATTAGTGGGTTGCCCGCTCCGCCTTGTGGCACCACTAATTTGCAAAGAAACAGAAACAAAAAGCCCTCACATGGCATTATGGGGCACTCTTTGCTGGGAGCATGCATAGATAATGAGCAGTTACAGCCAATTTATTTATGCATGCAGCCTCACTTGCCTGCTCTTTCTTTTCTATTTTCTTCTGTATGGGGGTGTCCCAATCAACCTGGGGCACCCTGAGTGTTTTTTCCTATTGGGACAGTGCCAGAAGCCCACTGGTGCCCTGCTTTGCTTTCTCCCCTTCTGGCCGACACTAGACGATTACTTTCTGATCCTTTGAGATAAATTTGGAGTAAATGATGCCTTGAGCACACTTGATAAATATACAGAGTCTCCTTGTTTCTCGCTTGATAATGCTGCACGCATATCCTTATTAATTGTCTACAAACTATACCAGTTGGGATATTGTTTTATATATACTAGACGATTAGAGCGGAAGTTAATTTACCTGTCCATGTTCTCGCTGGCAGGTTGGGATTCTGCTGTCCTCTTTCCTGTGGGTGGGGGCTGCCTTCAAAGCCCAGGGAGGAGGCCCCGGGTTCCATCTAAGCATTAGCCATGCCATATCTGCATGGCCTGGCACTGTTTGTTGAAATTGTGCACCAAGGATGGGGTCTCTGGGGCCAAAAGTGCTAGTCGAGGTGAGGGTCCCAAGAATGCCCTGCTCCCTAATAAGTAGTAAAGAGATCTTTGCGTCAACCTCTGGGCACTGGCCCATCCTGAGGGTAAGTTTATAAGTTGCGATAGAGTCCCACATGCTCTGTTGCTCCCTTTTAGACAAGTTAAAATGAGCCATCCTTAAAGGTTCATAACTCGGACGCCGTTGGGCCAATTATCCTGAGCTTGTGAATATTTTGCTACTGGTGGTGAACCCTAACCACAAGGAACAGTTTCAGAAGACCTCTTGACCTCAAAGGAGAGCACATTTGGGGAGCTGGTTTCACTTGCTCTCTGTGCCAGCCTTCTCCTCTGCTCTGCCCTCCCCAGGCAATATGGCCTCCTGGCCATCTTGCAGGACACCTGGGGTGCAGTGGAGCCCATGTTGCTTCACAATTGGTCCTCAGGGGGCATAAGTAGGCCAGCATAATTGGCCCAGGAGAGATACATCTCGTTCTGGGATAAGCTGCAGGCAAAGTCCTTAGTCCATCATGGGAATCAGGTGGCATCTCCTTCGAGCTGTCCATGGTGTTGTTGCCATTGCCATCCAGGTCCAGAGTTTTATCCCCTGTCCCTGCCAATATTAGCTCATCGCCCAAGACAGACCTTGTTGCAGGCAGTGGACGTCATGTAAACCCTGTCCAATTCTCTCGGAAAGTTTTGCAAGTTGAGACTAACATACCCGATAACTATGGATTTTGCAAATTGTTTTCAAACTATATTAAGAGTTGGCGAGTGTTTGTACTTATTCTTATGCTTTATTATATTTTTCAAGTTTTTTACACATTTTACCAGCAGAGTTATAAGGATAAAAAATTAAAATTAAGGTCCTGAAGAATGCCACACATTTCTTTGTAAGGTCAGTAAGATTGTCAGAAACATGTTGACCCCTTTGTCACGCACAGGGTGAAGTCACATCCCTGATTGCTGTTTTTCTAATGTGCTCCTCTGGGATACTCTTTAAAGTGGATTCTAAGTCCACTGCTATCAACTATGGGGTTACCCTGTGTTCCTTAGAACCTCGGATTTAAATGCTACATCGCACAAAGTGGTTCTGTAAGATTTAATTATTACATATAACAAGAAACACACAGAGGAGTAAAAAGTAATAGGTGGCAATTTATGGAAACATTACACCAATCAAGTGTGCAATGATTTCTTCACTTAGTCCTTTTGTTACAAGCAGAAATCATTGATGATGTTTCAACCCCAAGTGCATTCACCATGGATATAAAGTTTAAATGTCTCCCAGACTGCACTGAAACTTAGTACTCTACCCATTTTTTTGAAGTTTTCCATTATAGAATTGCCGATTTCTGCTTTAAATACAAGGTATAATAGAGCCTCATATAGGAATGCCCTTGTGTAGCCGGGTTTCTTTATGCCAGGTATACAGAGGTCCATTAATAGTTGCAAGTGATCAGCGTATGAGTGCGCTAAATGAGAGCAGGGTTGTACTCATGATGTCACATCTCTTGACAGCAACATTTCAAATCTTTGTGCGAATTAATACAGTGGCGACAGAGTAAAAAGTAAATTCTGCTTCCAGTGAGTGTCTCCATTTGTCTAATAATTGTCCTAGCTCTATAATGAGACTGATCTCCCTTGTGGCTATATATAATATTTTAGTGACCTCATGTGTCCTATCTAACTCAGAATTAAGAATACACAGCCCGATGCACAGAGGTAAACGTAGACCTGAAGTTTAAAGGCCTGATTATGAGCTCAGCAGGCTTACCTCTATAACGCTGCGACGGCGGTTCCCAAAAGTCCGTTACGACGGCAGGTCTATTGCGATGTCACAGCAAGGCCAGCAGTGCTGTTTCTGATGGCGGGGAATACTTTTTCATATGCATCGATGCAGGTGTGTATATGTTGACTGCACAAGTGTTAAATGAACACATATGCATGACACGTGAAAAAATATCTACAATGAGTACTTTCCCATTGCTGGAGTGCGGACCATATGTGCCCAGTCCAGTCAATGGGTAAATGCTGCAAAACAATTTTACCTGGATTTCAGTGCCAACAGGGTCGTTTTCTACGGGGTGAAGATGCTGATGTGAAGTCCTGGAAGCCACAGAAGAAGGGATCCATGTGGGACACTGAAGGGAAGAAAAGGAAATGGGTGAGTATGCACCCCAATTCCTTAGATCTCGTCGATTTGAAGTAAGCGGTCTTTCTTCCACTGTCTGCTCGACTGTAAGCCAACTCGTAATTCTGACAGAGGAGAACTTGTCTGTACCACCCTTTGACAGCTGCCTTCCCCATGCAGCCATCAAGGAGGTTGACGAATGGGTGCTCTGGTGGTCTTTTGTTCTGCAAACCACTAACATCATAATACAGCGGGCAAACCGACAACGGGCTTTCCAATGCTGTTTAAACGACCGTTCCCTTACCGCCAAACATGTCATATGGCCCTAAGTTTAAACCTGAAGTCTAAGGGCCCAATTTGCAAAAGTAAACTTAGACTTTAGGTCTAAACCTAGACTTCAGGTCTAAGTTTACCTTTGTGAATTGGGCCCAGAGTTAAATTGCTTCCCCCACCAATACCACAGTGCCTACATCCAGTATGTTAATAATCTGGTGTAAATGACAGTAACATTTTGGGATGTTGTAATTCACACCAAGTATATAGACTATCTAATTCATTTTCCCTCGATTTTCCCCATGAAATATATAGAGTTACAGATGAGTAACAGTGAATTGCAGAGATTTTTTTTCACTGACGAGTTGTGAGTAGTATCAAATAAATAACTAGAGCGATTCTTCAGTACCTATGATGAAACTCGGTATCCCCTAAGTGAAAATCATCCCCGCAATTCACTTTTTACCCATCTATAATCTTAGGTATTTATGGCCCTCTAAATCATCTGCACCTCCTTTCTGCTGCTATGCAGGAGCTGCGGATTAATGGGGGAGCGATAAATAATATGGCCTTTCTCCCCTGACTAAAAGATAAAAAAGAAACCTTAACTACTATCCTCACCCAACTTTCACAACCTTCCCTGCTTTTCTCCCACCCTTGCAGATATGCTTTCTGCTTTCAATCAAAGGAGACCAGCAGTGTTGCATGAAGAGGCTCTCAAAGTGCCCTGTCAGCCTGCTCTGCCTGCCTTTAAGAAATTGCAATAGTAGGAAACAAGTTTTGTTATCAACTGTTGCTGCTTCAATGCAGTAAGTTTCCACATTTAGAATCTGGGGTAAACAATATAGGCTTTGTATGGAATTCAATCATAATGTATACAATTATTGATGGGTAACCATGAATTGCAGGGATATTTTTGACAGAGGGGTTCAAAGTGGTATCTAATAAACAATGATATCGATGCTCCAGTTGTCTATGATGTCAATCAGAACCCCAAGATAAGAACATTCAGAAAATTATTTTTCTCTCTATTTATAATCTTATGTTGTGTATGGCCCAGAGGAGCAATACAGAGCCTCATATAACCCAGCATCTCCTCCCAGACCCAAATGTGAAAAAATGAACTGCTATCCTCATCCAACCATCACCACCTTCCCTGGATTGCTGCTCCCTACAGCAGCTATAGATTCTGCTTTTAGTCAAATAAAACAAGCAGCCCTGCACTGAAAGACTCAGCGAGAGCCCTCTCAGCCTTGCCTGGTGGGCCTTTATGAAGTAGTAGCAGTGGATTACAAATTTTCTTATTAACTGTTTCTAAGTCGTTACAGTGAGTTTCCAGATTTAGGATCTGGAGTAAACTTTCATCTTCCCTTAAGTCTTCCCCTTTCCTTCAGTCTTCTCCTTCCCTCTATCACATTCTACCAAATAATACGTTTTTCCCTTCTCGTGACACACTTAATCTCTCATAATATTGTTGGCCCCTTCAAAACATTTATCTCCATTCACCTCCCTCTCCTCCTCCAATACCAATCACGTATTGCAATGACACAACTTGTTGGGAACATTGAAACCAACAAGTGAAAGGTAAAACTTTCACCCATTTACCTGGAATCTAAGAGGACTAAATAACCTCGGGAGGAAACACAAAATCATAATGTACCTTCAAAGACACTTGTTGAATGTGGCTTTGATACAAGAGATAAAATATGGGAATGAGATGCACACCTTTTGTTTATACTTTTTATCTTGTGCTTTTCGAACTTGTCCACTTTCTCCTTTAGATGCGTGCAGAATGGTAAAGTGCCAACCCGTTGTGACACCAAATTCTGAAACACAACATGATAGCAGGGGCGTAACTATAATTCTGACAGGAGTTTATCTACAAACCTTTCCATGTTTATCACATAGATCAACTTTCCCAGCCCACTTTCCTAAAATTAATGCATCTAGACCTAGACTCTAGGTCCGATTTTTTCATGAAGATTGCTTCCACAGTTTTTTCTAGGCTCAGCTGTATTGTGTTGCTTGTTGTGGATTCACCTTCTATTTCAGACTCTTGTCTTTACACATGATCCAGCCCGTAGACATGTTTGTGAGCTTTTCAAACAAACGGTCCATTCGAGTAGACAGAGTGTTTCTCTTACCTTCGATTGTTTGTAGACTACACTGCATATTTTGCAAGATGATATGCATGTCATAATCTTCAGCTTCCATAGTGTGCTTATCTGCAGCTGTTTCTTCCTTCATCACCTTCTCCTGCAACTGTGAAGATTTCTTGATGTTGAAGGACAACTTTTGGTTATTTTTGATCTGGTTATAAAATTGTGTATTTTAGGGCTTATGTCATCAAGAGTGGGGGACCTCCCAGGAAGGCCTAATAGCCGAATGAGGTACAGAACGGCTGAGTGAGGTGCAACTCTTGTTGTGTAGTTGTGAAACCCTGGCAGCTGCTACTATAGCTAAACAATGGATCATCATGTGCACTCTTTCATATTGGTCAAATACTTCAGTACAATTCAGACACTGCTTTTAAAATGGCTTTGGTGTTTACCACCATAGCACAATTGGATAGTTTCCAGGCAGCTCCTCACAATCCCACCAATAACATATATTCGGTGAAGATATGCAGAAGGTCCGTGACAGACAAAATATTCCCTAATATAGTCTTCCATTCATCACCAAGGTCTGTGAAGTATCTGAAGAAGTACTGCATTTGGGATCACTGCATGCATAATTAAAAACTATAGTGAATGGTTATTCAATCCCCAATACTATAGCTACAATCAGGTTCAGTGGCCATACTGTCCTCCATGCCTCTGCCCCAGAAGGAAATGCCTTTCCACATCCCTTTTTACCTCCATGGGACCCTTGATTAAAGGGGTGACTCCCCAGCACCTTCCTGCATACCTTCAGGTTGTGACACCCATGCTATAGGGTGGTCCACCATCCTTTAGGGCCAGGATCAGAATCACAGTGAGACACGACAACTCAAGCAAATGAGAAGGCTTCCCTTTTGTGGCAACAGTCTCCCAGGGAGCTCTCTTCTGTGTAAAGGGCTTCCAGCACCAGACCACAGCACTAAGCTCAAAGTTTCCAGCTCCCTAATGGACTATTTCTCCACAATGTACCTCCATTTCAAGAGGTAATACAGCCAGTCCCAGTTGCACATCATCCATCCTGCATACAAGTCTTTTCGGGAACCCCCAGTACCTCTAATGCCCGTGCGATTGACAAGAAGGGTTGAGCTATACAATATGTCTCGGAGTACACACGTTTTCACTGCTTTCTCAGCTCCCTATTGTGTAGGCCTTTGTGTGGCGCTGTCAAAAAACCTCACCTGATTGCGGGGAATTCATCTTCACATCTCTTTCTCAAGTTGACTTCTCTTTGTCTGTGTTCCTGATATAAGGGGAATCAAGAATTCTTCTCTGTTTTGGGTACTCAATGACACCACTGCTGGCTGGATTCTAGATAGTTACTGACAGGGCCAAAAGAGCTGGGCTGTAGGGCAGCCATCTGTGGGTCAGTCAGATCTGTCCCCTATGGATGAGGTGTTTCTTGAAAAGCAATATCTCCATCTGAGATGGGGGCAAGGACATTTCAATCAAGGAAGAGCACAGCCACAGTAAATTCTGTTATCTTATTTGAGTTAGGATTTTGAATTGTAAGCTCTCATTGTCTTGAAGTCTCTGCAAACTCACAAAGACCGCACATTTGAGTAGGTATTTTGGAACGTTTAAGTGTAGAACATTTATTGCACGTCAAGTGGCCATTTAAAATAAGCACGTAGTAACTATCAATAGTCACCGGAACAGAAAAACAGAGAGAAGAGTTATTTATGAGTGTGGTATTTATGTGGGCGTGGCTAAGCACGCAATGGCGGCGGACGTGCCCGGGTAGAGCTCCGTGCAAAGCTTCCCTACCACAGGCCGTTTCTCCATGACAATTGCCCAATTTTGGCCCAAAACATCAGCAAAGCTGACTACGGCGTTCCCCGATCCCCCTGTCAAATCTGGGTCCGATCGGACACTCCTAATTGCTCCGTGGATGACGAACAACAGGCACCCCTCCTGCAGGCTCCACAGCCGGCGGGTGGGTTCACGCAAGACCGGGGTTGAGCCTCGCCCACAATGCCCGGCCGCTGGGAGTTGCAGTGTGAAGCCTCCGAGCCTCGAGGACTGTGGAATTGCCCCGACCACAGCTGCGGCCGCACCGGAACTGATGTTGAGCCCCCACTGCTGCTGGGACACGATGGAGTCTCCTGACCGCCACGGAGGCCGTGACGTTGCACACACTAGCTGCTGGCCCCCCCGGCTGGCGCGGGAACTGGTGTGCGGCTGGGATTGTGCCACGATCGTGGGGCCTGGCGTTGAGTCACCCGCAGCACGAGGCCTGATGGCCTTACTACATAGCTACAAACTTTGGCCCTTCAGGCGCTGACACTCCTAGGGGCGGCCTTTCACGATCGGACACCTCCTGGCAGGAGTGGGGACGCCGACAGACTACTTGCATTACGGCGAGGTAGGCCGCACTCCTGATTGCCTCCTCTGGCTGGTGTGACAACTTGCACAAGGGCAGGGTCGTGCGGGGTCGTGCGGCTCCCGGGGGACCCCACCACTGACGCTCTTGCTTGTGGTCCCCTGGACTTGGGTGCTGGAGCGGGAGCCTGCGTGGCGCTCACGAAACGGCCGACCCCCCCTGACCCACAGTGGATCTGGCCTTATTCACGGACAGGAACTACCCCTGGTTCGAGTGGCAACAGGTTCCCCTGCAACCGCCGGTCGTCCCCACAGCGTGGCGCTTGGGGTAAGAGAATAATTAACACCATTTGTCCCACTGGGACCTTGGCCCTCACTGCCCCACCACTAGGAGAGCCACTCCTCCCTTGGAGAAACCAGTGGAAATGATGTGTGGCGAGGAGAAGGAATATAGCAGCTGCCATCCGCTTTGGTACACACACTGAGGCGACCTGCATCACCCACGCAGACGGCTGACTAGGGAAGGCTGCTGTTGATGGACTGCGACTCCCACCTTGGATCCCCATAACGGAAAATGATCTGCCACCTGAGCCCATGGACAGGCGTTGACCGCAGGCAGGGAGGGTACATTTCATTACCTTCTGCACCTCCCCAGATGTGCCCGGTTGTCCTGGTGCATAACGGAGACGTCCACCCGCATTGGTGAGGTGGTCGTCCTACGTCCCCTTGCAGTTGGGTTCTTTTGACCTCACAGAAAGCTGTGCCCTCCTTGGGGCCTTGGGGGAACTTCCTGAATGTACTGACTCTTCGATTACACTACGCCGCCCATGTCTGGGGGACCCAAGACAAAAGCTGGTGATGCCGGCGCGCAGGTGAAGGGGAAGATGGCAAAGTCGGCTGAGCTAGACCAGACTGCCTCCAAATTGGATACGATGTTGGTGGCGATGGACCAACTGGAGGAGTCGATGCAATTGACCCGCACATCCCTGGAAACAAAAATTTACGGTGTGGCCATAGACCTAACGCACCTCCGAGATGACCATAAGAAGTTGTCGGAACGGACGACTACCCAAGAAGCTGCCATGACCAATTCACTCCAAAGATCTCGCAGATGGATAAACATGTCCAGGATCTCCTCAACAGAGTGAAATTCCTGGAGGACTGTGCAGAGGATGTGGAAGGTAGGACGAGGAGAAACAACGTCCGCATCGTCGGACTGCCGGAACGCTGGGAGGGTAGGGAACCGGCGGTACACATGGAGCGCTGGCTCATGGACTTACTACCTGAAGGTACCCTCTCACAACACTTTGTAGTGAAACGGGCCCATCGAGTACCGGCGTGACCTCCTCCTGCGGGCTCCAATCTGAGGCCCATGCTTATCCGCATCTTGAACTACAGAGACCGCTATGCCATACTGCGAGAGACTAGGAAATTGTCGGACATCAGAGTTGAAAACACTAAGACCATGTTATTCCCTGATTACACTGTACAAGTCCAACGGCAGCGCCACTCTTTCCTAGCGGTGAAACAACGACTCCGCCGCCTGGCTCTGAAATATTCCCTTCTCTTTCCGGCCCGTGTGTGTGTGGTAGCCCAGGATAAGACTCACTTTTTCAACACCCCTGAGGCAGTTGACGCCTGGCTTTACTCGGGCATTGATACGGAGCCCAGTGAGTTGCCACCGATGATGCGACACGACCGAGGACCCCGGAGACGCCGCCGACGGAAACCCTCGCCGACAAAATCGACACGCACGGAGACAGAGGTGGGACCCACGCCCGAACTTATACACAGCGAACAACAAGAAGCTCTTCGGATGGTGGCGGAAATCAGCGGCTCGTTGGAAGCGGACCCCGACCAGGAGGCCAGGCCCTGCGCGATCAAAAACGATGACGAACATATTTATGGACTACCAGACTCCCAACTATCAGCAGACCTACCGGATGTTACCCCACAGACTGCTGACTTTGTCCAGTGAACACGTCCTAGGGCACTTGGCCCCTCTCGTCTGACTGAGAGCTTTTGTAGTCAACTGGATTCTGTTTCAATGAGACATTGCTGTGACACTGGTGGGGCCGCCCTGACTCCGGGGAGGTGCCTGGTCCTGGTTAACGTGCCACCGTGAGTTTGCCTCCATTGATCCAGGTATGGCATGAACACAAACATCACTGGTGAGTCGCGAGGCAACATTGTAGGGATGGACGGACCCCTAAAGGTGAGTGACACACTGAGGTCCATCCCGGGACGCTGCCAGATGGTTGGGCCCCGGACCCGAGAGACCCAGAGCCCTGCATAGCAGGAATTCCTGCTGAACCTGGGCGAATGACAAAAACTGCCTGTGGGGGGGGAAGCACCCTCGCCCTGATCGCATGATACCCCTGTAAGGACAGAGCCAAGTGCTCAGCGACCCCCCCTTGAACTCACGGATTCTCGAGCTCGTTAGAGCGTTTGGAGGACAACATGTTTTGCTGTCGACCTTTTGGTTTTTTGTTTCCCTTGTTTACAGGGTTGGTTGACTCTTTTTTCTCCCTCATATTTTCTTAAGGGACTACGGGTGTGTGCGAAGGAATTTAGTTGACGTGAGTGGGTATTTGTCCTGCTGTGCGGCCGTGCTGATTGCTGGTAATGGATGGCTGGGGGGTGAGACGAGAGACCAGACGTGTAATGGCCACGATTAAATTTTGCACCTGGAACGTGCGTGGTATACATACACCTTCACGCCGTTACCAGATCTATTCATATACCAAACAACATCATGTACACATAGCATTATTGCAAGAGACCCATTTGACTGGCCCAGAGGTGCTCATGTTATGCCGCAGATGGAGGAGACAACTATACGCTACTGGCTTTTCGGCATATGCGTGAGGGGCTTTGATTTGGATACACCCTGGGGTCCCCTTTGCACTCTTCCATTGTAGGGTAGACACGGAGGACACGTATGTGGTACTTAATGGAAAATTGGATGGGCAGCACATTGTCCTCGCTTCCATCTATGCCCCTAACACTGAACAGGGCCAATTCCTCTCACATTTGTCATCGCTGATAGCTCCATGACCTGGCGTTCCACTTTTGCTTGGAGGTGACTATAACTGTGTCTTAGATATCGCCTTGGACAGGTCATTTCCCCCCTTGGCCTGCGCACCAGTAAATGGGACAATGAGGGCAATCACAGACTGGGCGACACAGTGGGACTTGCATGATACCTGGCGCAGTCGCAACCCCGCGCAAAGGTCTACTCGTACTACTCAGGAGCCCACACGCTACACGTTCGGTTGGACAGATACATGCTGACGCGCCATCTACTTCTCCATGTCACCGACACCTGTTACCTGGGCCGCACTCACTCTGACCACAATCCTCACATCCTAGACTTTACTTGGGACTCCAACCAGACGTCTTACAGGACGCCCCATATAGGGAAGCGCTTTTGACCCACCTCTTGCAGCATTTTGATGAAAATAACGATACTGCGTCCGCCCCGCAATTGGAATGGGATGCGTTTAAGGTCGTCACAAGAGGCCACTGTCTGGGTATGCAGGCGGTAATGGGGAAGCAGATAGAGGGAGAACTGACACGGGTTGAATCTATCTTACTGGCTGGGGAGCAGGAGGCGGCTGGGGGAGATGACGGGGCTCTGATGACAGCCAGAGAGCAACATACACAACTATTGGACAGGTTGAAGAATTTAAACTACGCTGCCCATTCGGTGCGCACGCATCACCTTGGGGACAAACCGGGTAAACTACTATCATGGTTGATCCGACGTGACGCCCAGACAACGCCGGTTATGTCTATCCGCACCGCTCAGGACACCACTGTCAACACGCAGAGGGCTATACACGAGGCCTTCACGAAGAATTATGAGGGCCTTTATCGCTCTTGTTTGCGGGTCTCCACTGCTGACATCTCAGCGTATTTATCGGCTTTGCCCCTGCCAGTGATTACCAATGCGCAACGCGGAGACTTAGGAGTGCCGCTCAGGCCGGAGGAACTCCGAATAGTCATCTTTTCCCTCTCCAAAGGCAAGACCCCTGGACCTGATGGACTGCCCGCGGAGTTTTACAAAGCCTATTCCATTATCCGCATTCCCGAGCTACTGCGTGTGTTTAGGGCGGCAATAACAGATTCTGCTCTCCCACCCACGCTGAACGAGGCAAATTTAATATCTCTCCTGAAGCCGGGCAGAGACGAGCTCAATATGGGCTCGTACAGACGGCTTGCCCTTCTCAATACCAATATAAGATTCTGGCATCTACGCTAGCCCAGCGACTAGCGCCCTTGGTGCCTGCCCTGGTGCACACCGACCAGAATGGTTTTGTGCCGACTCGCAGTACGTCCTATAACATCAGATGCCTGTTTATAGTGCAGAGTCTCGCTACACCCCGATGGCCTCATTCAGGGTGCCTGATACTCGATCTTGAGAAGGCATTTGACTCTGTGGAGTGGCCTTACCTGATGTTGGTGCTGGAGAAATTTGACTTAGGTGACGCCTTTCTTCAGATGGTGGAACTTCTGTACCACGAGCCTGTGGTACGCGTTTGCACGGGCACTAACAAGGGTGCCCCCTTCCCCCTTAATCTTTGCTCTCCTGATGGAGCCCTTGGCGACGCGGCTCCGTGCCTCTGGCGCAGACTGGGGCATCCCTTTGTCTGACGGGGTACACGCGGTGTCACTGTATGCGGACGACCTACTACTTTACATCAGAGATCTGACTTGTTTCCCGCGGGTGATTACCGACATATTCCGTGTATTCGGTGAAGTGTCGGGACTTCAAGTTAATTGGGTGAAATCAGGAGTATATTCTTTTGATGCCGTTACGCCGGAATGCAACATTGTGGTCCTGGGCGAACGACTTGTTTGGTATCCAACCACTTTCTGCTATCTGGGAATTTATATATATCGAGACCCCACTGACTTGTTGGAAGGTAATCTAACAAGGGCGATCTCATCACTCACGGCTCAGGTAACCTTTAGGAACTCCCTCCCACTCAATGTCCCAAGTTGCATTACGCTGACGAAAATGATAGCGTTGCCTAAATTGCTGTATTTTTATGCCAACCCGAATATTCCGAGGGCTGGAAACCTTGACCAGACGATTGATATGGAACACGGGGCGGCTCAGGGTTGCGCTGAAGACATTTTATGCTTCGGCGGAAATGGAGGGTTAGCTGTTCCTAATCAGGAGCTCTATTACTTGGCGGCACAGCTGCAGTGGGTAACCTACTGGCTGAGCGGGAAGAACCTGGGAGATACTGCCACTGACAACACTGTTATGACAACCGCGCAGGTCCACGCACTATTTGATCCTTTAGCTAAGACCCGCTGCCCTGAGCAGCTGCATCTTGCGGTGGCACAGAAGTGCTACGTGAGGAGTCTGAAACTCACGAGCTCCACCAGACCGTATGCTCCGAACCTACCATTACTGGGGACACCCTGGGAGGGCGGCGCACTCACGGAGGAGGCATTAAACAGCTGGACGCGAGCTGAGTTGGAGGGACTGGAGGACCTGTTCACAGAGGGCGCCTTACTTCCATTCGAGATGCTAGCGGCCAACACGGGACAACCTGTCGGTCAATTCCTATCACACGCATTGATCATACACTTATTAACGCAAACCTGGGGTGACCTTGCGGAAGAACTGCCGACCCACTTGTTGATACAGTATTTACGCGTGATGGGGAATGGCTCCCACATAGTACACTGGCTCGCGCAGGCCCTACACACGCATACTCAATTTTCCTCACAGCGCTTGGGAGACAAATGGACTGGAGACAGGGGTCAAGATTGGACCAATAAAGAATGGGCGATGGTGCTGGCTGGTGCGCTAAATGTCCTGCGCAACTCCCGCTTCAAAATCATCCACTACTATATTGTGCATCACGCGTATTTATCCCCGGATAAAATAAACCGCTATTTTGGCCTTGACACAACAGCATGCCCCAGGTGGATGCGCAATTCTGCAAATGCTCTGGTCATGCCCTCTTCTACACGACTACTGGAGGGCAGTATCGACCTCTCTAGCGGCAGGAACAGGGACCAGTTTACCGCACACGTGGGAAGCTTGTCTATTAGGCTTATATAAGCTGACGAAGCAGACGAAATTCCCGGCTAGATTTTGGGATCTTGGTCTAATAACGGCGAAAAGACTTTTTACCAAGCGCAGGAAGAACGGCGAACCCCCCCAGGCAATACACTGGCTGTATTCTTTTGACAATTGGGCAAAGGCGGAAAGTGTAGCCTTACACAGGGAAGAAACAGCGGGGCTCTGCATGTATCCCATAGCCCAGGCCTGGGACGACACCTTGGTTGCTTTTCACCAAGCGTGCCTATAGGGAGGCATTATTTAGATACTCTCCCCCTTGGAAGGTACTCTGACTCCCCCCTCCCCCTCTATCTGCACTCATTTCTCCTCTGCCAGCTCTGGGTCGTGACCTTTGCTGAACTTCCCCCTCCCCCCCGCTGCAGCCGTTACGCACCACACCGGAGGATTCATACTGCTGACACAGCAACACATATGCCCGCCCTTGCCCGTACCCCATCCCATTTGTTTTGACTTTACTCAGTTTTCAATCCCTATTTTAATGAGTTCTTAGCCAAAGTTTATCGTTATTCACAAATGGTGTTGAATATTGATTGAATTACAGATCGCTTTGAACCTTGCTCGGTAACCGCAGAGATCACCATGAGGGAATTGAAACACCTAAGCAGCTTGCAATCCTTGTGGTAATCATTCGAAAAGCATCAATTTTAAAATACAGAAATAATGGAGTCAAATGTCTTAAGGTCCTGAAGAAGGTGTCAAGAGAAATAAAGCACCAAAACGCTGCGTCGACTGCTTTTAACTTTGACTTGTTTGAGATATTTTATTGTATTACCACGTCAGGTGGTTTTTTATTTAATTTGTGATAATGTGTTAGATTGTAACCCATTTGGGAGGTAAATAATAAATTCTATGATCATTTTTATAACTCCATATAAATCGTCTGCCCGTTATGTTCAATTGTGTTTCTTAATTCAAGGTAATTAAGTCGTGGTTCAGTAACCTATCCTACCTAGTGTGTATTCTCACTTTTGGCATTATGGTATAGATAACTATTCCCCTCAAGCTAGACCACATTCATAAGTACTCAGCCAGTCATTTTCAATCTGCTACTCTAAAAGTCAGGGATTCCAAACCTTTCTTACTGTTACAATCCCCCTCCCTGCTATTAATAACAGGGGAACCTCCTATTTGTTTTTGAATTCTGCTGCACCGAGCCTCACGGTGTGCAGACAAAATATCAACGTTTTAAATGTCGACTTATAGAAATTGATAAATATTGAGAAAGTGATTGAGAAATATCAACAGCAAGCATATTATGGTCATGAATATCGATTTAGGGAAAGAAATATCAATTTTCAAAATATAGAAGTCATTAATATCAATTCCAAAAATATCGTTGTTTGAAAACATCGATTGTTTAATTAGTGTTATTTATTTTAGTATATATTTTAAATGTATGTGATGTTTTTTTCAAGTATTGTTTATATTTTTTAATATATGTGTTACATTTTTTGTAGTTCTTAATCTTATTTTAATAGAATTTGGGATTTTTTAGTTCCGTAGCAGGTTGTGGGTTTATAGGGGACAAGGGTGGCAAATAATTTAATTTAATTAAATTAATGATTACTTTTTATTTTTTAATATTATTTTATTGAAATGTTATAGTGTTAATTGTGTGTAGTAATTAATTATTAACAAATTAACAATTTGCTGTTAATTAATTAATTGGTAATTAATTATGGTAATTGTGTTTAATTAATTCATAATTAGTTGTTAATTAATATTACATCAATAAATGATATTTAATTAGGGTAATTGTTTATTTTTGTGTGTGTGTTTTTTACTTTTAAAGGGGTAAAGGGTGGGTAATAAATGTCAAGTCAACTCAAGTCAATAAATTTATATAGCGCGCTACATACCCAGAGGGTCTCAAGGCGCTTGAAGAGGGGTGGGGACTTACTTGTCAAATATCCACGTTTTAAGTTGCTTTCTGAATGCTAGGTGGTTCTGAGTAAGGCGAAGGTGAGTGGGAAGGGAGTTCCAGGTTTTAGCTGCCAGGTAGGAGAAGGATCTACCTCCCATGGTGGTTTTGTTGATGCGAGGTACAGTGGCAAGGGCCTGGTTGGAGGATCGTAGCTGGCGGGAGGGGGTGTAGAAGGACAGTCGTGTGTTGAGGCATTCGGGTCCGATTTCGTAGAGTGCTTTGTGAGCGTGGGTTAGGAGCCGGAAAGTAATCCTCTTATTGACGGGGAGTCAGTGGAGGCTTTTCAGGTGATCAGAGATGTGTTCTTTACGCGGGATGTCTAATATGAGCCTGGCTGAAGCGTTCTGGATGCGTTGGAGTTTTTTCTGGAGTTTTGCGGTGGTGCCGGCATAGAGGGTGTTTCCGTAGTCCAGTCGGCTCGTGACCAGAGCGTGGGTGACTGTTTTTCTAGTTTCGGTGGGGATCCAGCGAAATGTTTTTTTGAGCATGCAAAGAATGTTGAAGCAAGATGAAGAAACGGCGTTGACTTGTCTGTTCATCGAGAGTGAGGAATCCAGGATGACGCCCAGGTTCCGTGCGTGGTCTGTCGGGGTGGGAGCTTTTCCAAGGGCCTCTGGCCACCAAGAGTCATCCCAGGCGGAGGGGGAGGTGCCTAGGATGAGGACTTGTGTTTTGTCTGAGTTCAGTTTCAGACGGCTGTGCTTCATCCATTCGGCTACTTCTTTCATTCCTTCATGCAGGTTGGTTTTGGCAGTGTTGGGGTCTCTGGTGAGTGATAGGATCAGTTGAGTGTCGTCGGCGTAGGAGATGATGTTGTGGTTGTGTTGGCGTGCCATGACCGCGAGGGGGCTCATGTATACGTTGAAGAGGGTGGGGCTGAGTGAAGATCCTTGTGGTATGCCGCAGATGACTTCAGTGGCCTCTGACTTGAATGGTGGAAGGCGGACTCTCTGGGTTCTTCCGGTGAGGAACGAGGTGATCCATTCCAGTGCTTTTCCTTGGATTCCGACGTTTCTAAGGCGTTGTAAAAGGGTGCTATGACAGACCGTGTCGAAGGCTGCGGAGAGGTCGAGGAGGATGAGGGCGACTGTGTCTCCATTGTCCAGTAGAGTTCGAATGTCGTCTGTTGCTGCGATGAGGGCGGTTCCAGTGCTGTGCTTGGCTCGGAAGCTGGATTGAGAGGAGTCGAGGGATTTGTTGGTTTCGAGGAATGCGGGGAGCTGGTTGTTGACCGCTTTCTCGATGACTTTGGCCGGGAATGGAAGGAGTGAGATAGGGCGGTAGTTTTTGAGTTCGGTGGGGTCAGCTGTGGGTTTCTTCAGGAGGGCGCTGAGTTCGGCATGTTTCCAGCTTTCCGGGAAGGTTGCGGAGTTGAGGGAGCAGTTGATGACGTCTCGAAGGTATGGTGCTATGATGGAGTCTGCTTTGTTGAAGATGTGGTGAAGGCATGGGTCTGTGGGGGATCCTGAGTGGATGGAGTTCATCAGACGGATGGTGTCCTCAGTGGAGATTGGCTTCCAGTCATTGAGGGTATTCAGGGGGGGTGGGGGTCCTGTAGGGGGTTGGGTGGGTTGATCTTTGGGTCGGTTGTCGAAGCTGTTGTGGATGTCTGCAATTTTGTTGTGGAAGAATGAGGCTAGGGAGTCGCAGAGGGCTTGAGAGGGGGTGATGTCGTTGGAGTTGGCTGAGGGGTTGGTAAATTCCTTGACGATGTTGAATAATTCCTTGCTGTTGTGGGCGTTGTTATCTAGTCGGTCCTTGAAAGCGGCTTTCTTGGCATTCCGGATCAGTTGGTGGTGTATGCGGGTGGCGTTTTTGAAGGCGTTCTTGGTGCTGGTGGTTGGGTCTTTTTTCCAGGCCTTCTCAAGGGAGCGACAGAGTTTCTTGGATTTCTTAAGATCATCGTTGAACCAGGAGGCCTTCTTGCTGCCTAGTTTGATTTGTCGTTTTTTCAGTGGTGCTAGGATGTCGGCGCTGTTGGATAACCATTGAGTGAGGTTGGTGGCTGCTTGGTCTGGGTTTGAGGAGTGGGCTGGGGGGTTTTGAAGAAGCGATGAGGAGATCTGGTCGATGGTGATTTTGTTCCAGTTTCTTTGCAGAGTGGGTTGGGGGTGGTTGTTGGATGTGGGCTTGTTGTAGGTAAAGTGAACGCAGCTGTGGTCAGTCCAAAGGAGAGCTGTGGTGTGGCTGAAGGAGACATGTTTGCTGGAGGTGAAGATAGGGTCGAGTGTGTGACCTGCGATGTGGGTGGGAGTAGTGACAAGTTGTTTAAGTCCGAGGTTGGCGAGGTTGTCCAAAAGGGTGGTGGTGTTGCGGTCGTTGTTCTTTTCAAGGTGAAAGTTGAGGTCTCCCAGAAGGATGTAATTCTTGGAGGGGAGCGCGTGTGGAGTGATGAAGTCCGTGATGTCTTCACTAAATTGTGCGCGGGGTCCTGGTGGCCTGTAAAGGAGGGTGCCTCTGAGTGTGGTCTTGGGGTCGGTGTGGATCTGGAAGTGAAGGTGTTCAGAGTTGGCGAGGTTGACGTCTGAGCTGGTTGAGATGCGGATGGATTTCTTATGGACGATAGCGATGCCTCCTCCTGTGTGGCCGGTACGGTCCTTGCGAGTGATCTTATAGCTTTCCGGGATGGCAATGGTGATGTCTGGTGCTGATGTGGCGTTCACTTACTTTATAATTAGTAGTTTAACAGTAATAGTTTTTTATTTGAAAAGAAGTTTTAATTGTATACTTTTTTAAACTTTTAGCTGTGGGTTATGTCTTACTTACGTCTAATTTGTGTTTCATTTTCTCTGCAAGCGATGCCCTCCTGCCTCCATCTCAGTCTCTGAGTCCATTTCAGTCACTCACATACTCATCCATGTATGACATTAACTCATTTATCCATTCATTAAACCTAGGAACCCATCTCATGTTCATACACTCACCCAGCCACACAATCATACAGCTAATTAATGAAGACCTTTAATGTATAAGACAAATCTATTTTCTTTGCCAATGCTTGTTTGGCAGAACACGAACCCCGGTTAATGGTGTCATAAAGAAGCTAGGGGCATATTATCAAGGGCCTTATCGCCACTTTAGCGGAACTTTTTCCCGACAAAGCGGCGATAATTTTATCAACAAGTTGTCGCTAACATCAGTTAGCGACAGTTTTCCGGCGATAGCGACCATCCAAACTATCGTCATGCATGGAAGCGATAAATATTGCTAATGATATGTGAAATAGGCGTACCCTCGCTAAATGTCATGAAAAAAGTCGCTAACACCCTATCTCACTATTACCAACGATCACCTGGACCAGCTTAGCGAAAAAAAAATTTGCGCTAAGACCCCTTAGCTGGAGATAAATAAGAACTTCTAAAACCGGTTCTAAAATTGAAAAACTGGAGATAAAAGGAGACTATAAAGGGAGACCAGTCCAGCCCAGACACAAAGCTGAGGACTTGCAGACACCATGGAGGCACTAATCATTCAGCTCGGAGTACCACAAAGACAACAACCACCACTGCCTCCGCCACCACTACCAGGACCACCACCAAGGCAGCGCCGAAGACGACAGCGGCCAATGCCAACATCTCATCCTTGTTGACCTACAACCAGAGGATATCATAGCAAACTACAGGCTCAATCGGACATCCATTGACTACATCCTGAATCAGATTGCCCACAGGCTGACACCACCAACCCAGCGGACAGCTAATATCCCCCCACAAAAAAAGCTGCTGGCCTTGCTGCATTACTTGGCCTCAGGGACTTTCCAACCTACGGCATCCAGACTTGGAGGTGTCTCAGAGGCATCCTTTTCAAAATTCCTCCCAAATGTTTTGGATGGCATAATCAGCCTGATACCCCAGCAACTCTACTTCCCCAACACCATGCGGGAACAGCTCCTGGTCAAGCAAGGATTCCATGCCATAGCAGGATTCCCACAAGTCCTGGGTGCAATAGACTGCACGCATGTCCGATTTGTGCCCCCTGCGGACAGTGCACACATATATCGCAACAGAAGGCACACTCAATGAATCTGCATACGATAGTGGACTCTTCACAAATGCCATAGCCAAGTTCCCAGGAAGTGTGCATGATTCACACATCTTCCAACAGTCTGTCATAAATCAGCGTTTCCAGGATGGGACATATGGAAATGCAGTCCTAGTAAGTAAGTACCAATCCAACATACCACTTGCATCAACATTACACACAAAACAGAAATGTGCAAATGTCCCTGTCACAATCTCCCATACAACAGGTCTAACAACATCACACCAGACACACTAACACCATGAAGTGTGGGAACTGCAGCTACATGCGTCGATCAACCTCAGTCCAAGGCGTTGACCCTTGCCCCCCGCAAATGTGGTGAGAGGTGGGAAACATGCATGTGTGATGGAGAAACATTACTCACAAAGAAAGTTGAAACACAAGTCCACTGTGCATGTCTTGTGCTGGACAGGCAGGATGAATCCCACAGCAGAAGTGGACATCTTGCCATATAGTGTCCAAATGTAGCCCAGCTTGACGACACTTACTGTCTGTGAGAATAGGAGCCTCAGGTCAATGTTGGTGGTTCTGTCCCATCAGACCCTAAAGCCTGCACCAACTCCACCACATGTTTACACAGATGCATCAACCAAGTCAGATGTTGGTGCTGACTGACTTGTCCTCCAGTGCATGCCGTACTTATGTAGCAGTTGCACAATGGCACAAGGGTGCATGGGCACTTGTACATACATGTATACAAACATGTATTCTTGTGCCATTGCTGACAACAGCAGTGTTGTGTCCATTGCCGTTGAAGGTGGTGTGTGCCATACCACAGGGTGACTGTGCATCACCAACTCAGTGGTGGCCTACATGTACTCAATCTTGACTTGGGGTACAACAACAAGGTTGTGTGTGCATTAGTGGACAACACATGTGCGTTCAGTGTGCCTGATGACCTAGATATAGTCCACACATGCAATAAAAATTACTCTCACATTCACCCTTTGTCAAGTCTATGTACACCCAGCAATCGTGTCCCTGTGACAATAGCAGATACGCAGATGGTGGACTAAGGTTGAAGAAACAGCCTGCATGTCTGCCAGTTCTCAAAGCTTTTTGCCAAGTGCCCTGTAATTAGCCTTTTACAGAAGGTGGCTTCCCATGGCTCAGTGCTCAGCACCACTGGTAAGGAGCCCCAATGTCTGCCACCCAAAAGTCTGAAGGGCATGTCATCAAGACCGGTGTCAAAATATTATCCACTTCATTGATAGTGTCCAGCAATGAATATAATGCCAAACATCATAATCTGCCCCAATCTCTGGTAGGATATTCATAATGCAAGCTGCTGCATATTCTATAGCTGTTAGTGTTTTTTTGGTCAAATCCTTCATACACCAAGGTACAAGTGTATCCCAAAATCAAAATGAGATGTGAGCACTGCATGGACTATGGTTTGCTGACCAGGATGGGAAGTAGGTCCTGGACCTGACTCAGGACTTGCAGTGTTCCTAAGCAAGTCACTGCTACTTAACTCATTTTGCTCACATACAGAATGTGGAGTCATGCCATATAATAAAGTCATTCCCGTCTGTGTTGTGTTTTGGAAGTTGAGTACGCGTATGAGTCCACCAAGCAGATGTCCATATGAATGACGCTCCTCCTATGAGCATCACCTCTGCTGAACCACCATTAAGTTACAGGCAGTGATTAGCAATCCATGCAGCAACAGCCTCCATACAGGGGGAAAATTGTCAGGCGTTGAGGTCTGGCTTTTTGAACAGTGTGAAGATAAGCAGCGTATCATCACCGTATGATACAATTGAGACCCCGTGCACCTAGACCATGCTGAAAAGTGGTTACAACTATAGATCAGACTGTTTGGAGTTCATCATTGATCCCTGAGGATCTCCATGTAGGAGGGGAGTACTTTCTGAGGAGCATCTTGCTTGTAACACATGAACGCCCCTTGACGTAATGAAATAACTCATCCATCTAAGGGCTAAGGTCTTGACTCCACATGACTCCAGTCACAGGAAAATTAGCCCATGAGAGACAGTGTCAAATGCAGCACTGAGAAAACCTACAGGACCTGTGCATCAGTCTGACCCATGGCTGCTCGTCGTCCCAGGGTTCCACTAGCCAAGTGCAATGCAGTCTCATTGGAGGGTACAGCTTGAAAATAAGATAGAGACATGTGTAGCAGGGCATTCTCAGTGCAATGGTTGGTGAGCTGTAGATCAATTTATTTAACAGCAACTCTTCCCTAGAAAAAGCACTTCATGGTCTATGTGAGGGTACATTTCAATGGACGGACCATGTCTACTTTACATTCAAAGGGGACTGTACATGAATTGAATGAGTGGTAGAACAGTAATGACAATGATGGCTGATGCAGTGACCTATCTGCATATGAGTGTATGTGTGTGCAGCTTCGTGCAGTGAGCCTGCAATGACAACAGTTGCTATCTTCATAATCACGTCTGTTGCTAGCACTCCGAACTTGTCTAAGGTTATTCCTATGACTGCTACATCCAGAGTGGTTATGCTGCCCATGCCCTGGTGAGCCTCCATGGGAAATGTGACAGAAACTTCTTACATCTCACCTGACAATAAATTGAATAATCCATTACAGGACCCCTCAGATGTACGAGGGGGCTGAGTCAATCTCACATCTCATTGTAAGACTTTCAGTATGCTAAACATGCTTGCAGATGAATATTCAGACATATCAATTTGAGTGTCATACAACTTGCGTTGAATGCCCTGATTAGTATTTAAGATTGTGATTGTACTTGCTTGTAAGCCCCCTTAACTATGAAACAAAAGTTCTTCGGCCAACGGTGTGTCAGCTGTTTTCATCATTGCTCTTGCCTATCGTACATTCATGTTGAACGTGGGTGCAGAGGTGATAGCTCGCCTGGCATTGTCAGTGGACCATGGTGCTAACTCATTAAGTGCCTCTGTGAAGCAGGATTCTACTTGTCTGTTGGCTGTGTCAGTGTCCTTAACCAATGTGGGTTCATTTTCTTGTAAAGCCAGTGCAAATGTCTCTGTCATAAATCATCCCACTGCCTGTGGGTCACTGTGTCATTGGCTTTGCATGTTGTGACTACTTGACTTGGGATGTGAAAAGGGATACTATGGTGGTAGTAACATGGAAATGGCCATGAGCATTTGGCAATTCCATGGTTGTCATGTCATTGAAGATTGCATCCAGGAAGTGCCCTGCTTGGTGTGAGGGAGCAATGTCTCATTTGTGTCAACTGCAGCACCATGACCCCATCACAGACTATTGATACCTCTGATTTCTCAACATCATCAAAGTGTATGTTGAGATACCCTAAGCTGATGACAAATTTTTGTCGGATTGACCAATGTATCTCTGAATACACACGGCTACTGAACAAAGGTTAGATCTTGGCCCAGTGGTGCTGGAAATCAGGAGGCATGCTATGTTGTAATGGTCACTTATGGTGAGTGTGGATACATATCTTTGACATTTGGACATGTCTGCCTCTCCCATTCGGCATGTGAAAGTTAATTTGTAACTTATTGCAGACCACCCATTCCTTGTCCCACCTGATCCTTACTTGTAATCCCATAGCCTCCAGGTAAAGCAACAAGGATGTCAGGGATGGAATTATTAACAAGCAACGTCTTGGCAATGACCATCTCCTTTGGGTTTATCTCCCTTGAGTATGGTGTGGTCTACAGATTCTTGTTAGGTAATGGACCGACTATTGAGCTGGAGGAAGAACAGGTCTCTACCCTCTTGTGTGACCGTAAACAAGTGTGAGATCTCATTGTTGCAGTGTCCACAATTTTAAGTCTCCTCCTCAGGCAGGATAAATTGCTGACATACATTTCGAAACGTTGGAGTCCTGCTCTGCAGTTAATTGTCCGTGTACTCAGTACTTTGATGGGGTGTATGACTTGCAGGAATCAGGGGCCTGGTCCTGGCTGGTTGCGGACAGGTGCCAACGTGCTGCCCCTAGGTGTGCATGATGAGAAGTCTAAGGTATGCCCTGCATGGTGGATCAGTGTGGTGACAACCCTGCTCAGCCTAATGTCAGACAACATGTCATATGTCAACATGGACAATGTATGTGGAGCAGTCATGGCATGGGAGTTGGAGTCCATGCCAGGAAGAAGCATGTAGTACAGGGAGTGGATGGCGTTGCATCTGATTAAGTCGATGGTGTTGGTGAAGCAAACAAGCCCACAATGGTCCATGCATGTAAGGGGTAGCTAACTGTTGTTTTGGGTTTGTTCATCACAGGACACATCATGTGTTGTGCGTTGCTGCAGGCTGGCAGCTACAGCAGCACAGAATGTCAAATGTGTGTTGTGTGTTCTTCTGCATCCTATCTATCAAATGCAAATGACAGTGCATTTGATGGATCACTGTCAGTGGCAGACGGTAGAAGAGCCACTCATGCAACTGAGCTGCACACAAAAAAGATGTTGGGGAGTGGAGGGAGTAACGTCAGAGAGCCAATATTATTTGCAAACATGCACCAAAGCATTCTGCTGCAAGACATGGTTAACCTGAGAAACAACATGTCATAAATACTAACACACAAATCCATCAACATCAACAACACATCCAGCACAACCAATTACTAATACCTCTTTCCCTCATATGTCACAGGGGACCAAGGATATGCACTCGGACCATGGATGATGACACCCCTACGAAACCCCACCCCTACGAAACCCTGCCAGAGGCAGTATAATGTGGCACACAGACACACAAGGTGCATTGTTGAGCGCACATTTGGCAATTTAAAATCATGTTGGACATCACAGGTAGCAGCCTGCTGTACAGCCCTGAAATGGTGAACAAAATCATCCTGGCATGTTGTGTGATGCACAACATATGTGTGCGTACAAAAGCACCATGGATCCAAGTGCCAGAACCACCAGATGAAGATGAGGACGAAGAAGAGGCTGGTGCTGTACACCCCACAGCAAATGCAGCCGGACTTGCATGAAGGAACTGAATCATAAACAATTTCTTTGACTGAGTCAGTCACATTGTGACGGTCCCCCTCCGATGCACGTCAGAGCAAAATGACCACACACGGTGTGTGTCAAATAAAATGTCAGAAACACATACCATCTCTACGCGTCTCTGTCCTCCCTGGGCACTGTACTCATGAAACAGTTACCTGGCTCAACATGTTGTTAGATAAAACACTACTCCATTGATTTTGTGAATGTGTCCACAGAACAGATGTGATTTGCAGTGTGTCAAATGTATGACACTATAGTCTACATGGTGCTAAGTAGGCCAGCCAATGTAAACAGGTTGTGTCCCCTGAGTTTAATACAAGCAAACTAGTGTGTTGTTTGTGAGGAGGATAAGAATCAGAATCGGTTGACATTGGCCAAATCAAAGTACATTAGAGGGTCTACTCAGTGTGAAATTTCAAAATTAAGGAGTGTGTGAAATGGTGTAAAGGATTCTAATAGTGCATGCATCCTTCCAATATACAATGGGGCATATCATCCAGACCCTTGTTAAAAATATGTCAGTCTCAGCGGCCGGAATCTGTCCCTAAAAAAGCAACAATGGGCTTGCTAATCTGCGTGTTACAATTCATATAGAGGCCTGTGTTAGATGTGCAGGATATCTAACCTTGGCTTGTATTTGAAATATATCCTGCATATTAGCAATCCCACTGTTGCTGTATTATTGGCAGTTAACAGCTGCATAGATGGCCATGATGTTAATGAGGTTCTTGAACATATGCCCGATGATGTATGGGTGGCATCGGGTAAGAGCTGCAAAGAGGGCATGTTATGTCGGGAAAACATAGAAAATGGGGCGTGAAATGTGGCACAATATGAAATTTCGGTGTCAAGTTGGGGGGTCAAATATGAAATGGTGCTTGAAATGTGGCACAATATGAAATTTGGGCGTCAAGTTGGAGGTCAAATATGGAAATGGGGCGTGAAATGTGGCACAATTTTGAAATTTGGTTGTCAAGTTGGGGGTCAAATACGGAAATGGGGCGTAAAATGTGGCACATTATGAAATTTGTGTGTCAAGTTGGGGGTCAAATATGGAAATGGGGCGTGAAATGAGGCACAATTTTGAAATTTGGGTGTCAAGTTGGGGGTAGAATGCGGAAATGGGGCGTCAAATGTGGCACAATATGAAATTTGGGCGTCAAGTTGGGGGTCAAATATGGAAATGGGGTGTGAAATGTGGCACAATTTTCAAATTTGGGTGTCAAGTTGGGGGTCAAATACGGAAATGGGGCGTGAAATGTGGCAAAATTATGAAATTTGGGTGTCAAGTTGGGTTCAAATACGGAAATGGGGCGTGAAATTTGGCACAATATGAAATTTGGGTATCAAGTTGGGGGTCAAAAATGGAAATGGGTGGTTGAATGTTGCACAGTATGAAATAGATGGGACATATTTAACAACAATGTGAAATGTGGCGTATAATGGGGTAACAAGATTTATGTGTCTGTCATAAGACATTAGCCTGGAAGTCAGTACCACATACAGATCAACAAGGTCTACCATTACTATGTTGACAAGATACTTGCCAAAACTGATGTACCACCACCACACGGAAAACACCAACATCTCCAAAAGGGTACATGCATGGGTGAAGACACCTCCCACAGCTGGACAGACAACTATATGAGGATACACACTGACACCTGGCTCATTCATAGCTACCAGTGAGACACATCCCCCATTGCATATGAACCACTACGTAAAATTAACATCTGTCAAAACACATGCAGGTACACACACCCCTGGAAGTGTACAGAAAGTGATGGCCCTTTGTCATGTGTCCCTCATGGGTGAGTAGCACATGTAAAATAAATACTCATTACTGATGGCCAACTTGTGAGCAATGCCAATATGGCGTGACATGTGTGGTGCTGAAGCCAGCAAATAGTGCAGATGTGCTTGGGTACAGTGCAGCCGGGAGCTTCATTTGTATGGGCACATTCATTCATTGTTTGCTGATCTGCTGCACATCTTGGTGAATGGCGGCACCACTACACACCTGCTGCAGTCCTGAGGCTAATCTAAAGGAAAATCAGGGCCTGCTCACCGCACCACTGAACCAGGGTATCCTGAACCACAGAGTGCGCACATAACATACATGAGTCGCTCGCTATGTGAGCCCACGGAAGAGCATGGCCCCCCAGGCTGTGGAAGTGGTGCAGTTACCCTTATGGTGCCACTGGGAGGAGGACTAGGCCCACAATGCACAGGGGAGTCCAAACTGTGCCCTGGACAACTGATACACTGGACTGGACCATTGTAGCAACTTGGACCCTGACGCCAACCCACTGTGTCCCTGCGTGGCCCTGCGCACTGACACTTGATCCCGGGAGGATGACCGGGAGGGTCACACCCTACATCCTGTGATGGAACCCTACGCTCCCAGATTTGTGAAAGAGAGCCCTAGATGGACTACAGTGTTCTCCAAGAGTCCTGCTGCCAAACGGGTGCTTGGTGAAAGTGGGGACATACACTTAGGACAAACTGGTGGCGAGTCATGATGAGTCACAGTGCATCTGGACATCCCTGAGTGCCTTCCCCAAACCCCACCAACCCCTGACCTACCCTGACATTAAACTGTCTGATCCTGGGCACTGTGGGTCTGGTGGTCAGCGCAGGGAGATAACTGAAGGTTTGTTGTGATCCTGCGTGCCGGGGTGGTGCGGTGGTACCTCTGCTGACGCAGACGCTAAACACAGTTTCCGCATAGCCCCACTTCCACCCACTCTGCTCCCCTCTGATGTGTGGACTAGATATGACTGCGACCATGTCCCTGCACTCAGCAACTGCTGTGCTTTTGGCGTGGGCACACAAGTGTGACGGGGAGGACTCAATGCCTGAGAAACACTAATAGGTGCGGCAACAGATGCTCAGTGCGCATGCCATACTGCGACCACAGAACGAGTGACTTGTAAGGGACACTCTGCCAGCCAACCCTACTCGTATTCCAGATATGGATCAAAGTGTTGTGCCCACAGACGGTAACTGTGGCATGTTCATCCTGACATCATAGTGCCGGCAAGACCTCCACCCCTGTGACACAGAGCCAATAAGCTCAGATAAATCACGCACATGCACCACGCAGAGCTGTGCTTTAGCAAACAACACTTCACTCTCCAGCTGGGCACTGTCCACCAAGCCGCTAACCTGTTGTCACGCATGTAATGTAGATCTCCAAGTGCCCTACACTTCAGCCTGTACTCTATGCTGAATGGTGTAACCCTAGTGTGGCAGCTTCACCTGCGACGGGTGGACATTCTGAAGCCCCACTTAATCCATGCCAGGAGGCAACATGTGGCTGCGACCCCAGCCACATGTCACACAGCACTCGTGCCAGGGTGGCTGACGGAGGCGCACTGACCGTCCCTCCATCCTTCATGGGCAAATCACGTTAGATGAAATAGCAAACCATAATGGATTATGGCTCTGGCAAGCAGGATGCACTGTTAGTAGCAGTTGAAAAGCTGGGTGAGTCACTATAGCAAGTATGCTCTTCCTCAATGAACAAAATTGTGAATGTGGCAATAGACCTCACACATCTACGTGCAGATCCTCACTCACTGGTAGATCACATCATTCCCGCAAAAGCTGACATTGCTCAAATTGTCCTGCATGTTGCAGCTGCAGACCTACATATAGTACACTTACTCAACCATGTAGAGTTGATGGAAGACAGAATTGAGGATGCCGAAAGATGGACACAACGCAACAATGTACGCATGGTGGGCCTGCCGGAAGGGCAGGAGGCTAAAGATCCGGATGTGTACACTGTGACTTGGGCCTACTAGATGCTACCTGAAGGCACTCTCTCAACTTGCTTCATACTTGAACGGGAAAACAGGGTGCCTATAGGAACATTGGCAACAGGTTTGAAGCCACCTACATTCTAGATCCGCCTCCTCAACTACAGGGACAGGGATGCCATAATGCAAAAAAATGAATACAACAAGACATTCCGGTTGTCAATCATACTAAATTTCCACCCAGGACTACACGTCACAGGTCACTAAACACAGATACACATTCATGGCAGTCAAGGAACGTCTTAGGCAACACAAGCTTTGGGACTCTATCCTGTTCCCAGCATGTCTACGTGTAGTAGCAAAGGGAAATACTCAATTAATTCCAAATCAAGAACAGGCTGAACAATGGATGGACTCTTATGCCTCTGAATACACTGAGACTGTGCCCACTTATCCGCAGCAGCAGTTGCACAATGCATCCTCCCGCTGCACCAATGCAGATAAAAGTTGGATGCAATCTCACCCCTCACAATCAGCAGGACCGGCATTGAGCCAGGCGCAGATTGAATTTTGCAAGGTACTCAAGGCCACAGCAGACATCACAGGATTTCAACTGGACCATCTGGCTCTACCATGAGCCAACAGGACCAGATCAGCCACAATCACTCCTCCAAAGAGCCACAGGCACCTCAATACTCTCACGAACTGCCCAATGTCACTCTACAAATGTCCAGCTACATCGCCTAACAAGCTGCACTTGTGCACCACTTGGGTGACACACCCTTGGTAACTACAGGGACCAGCAGTCATGGCATGCCTATCCTGAACTGTCTTGTGTCACATCCCTGTGAACTCCCACATACTTGCATTTTGGCTGTGTCACGATCACTGACTCCATGAGGACCCAGAGGGGCCTCTCATTCACAAACTGTGCACACGTTTCATCTATGTCGGTATGTATCTTCGGGCTGGGATGTTGCACCATGTGGCGCATGCCCACTTTCAACTGTCTGGCAGCTGGGAACCTCACAAGAACCAATCACAACACTTGCATATCCTTGGTCCATCATGCAGTACGTAACACACACACCTCTGTCATTGTGTGAATGTTGCCTTGGTACAAGATTTTGATGATTGACGGTAGCCAATTCTCCCTATTGCACTAACTTATGCATTTGGGACTGTTTGCATTGACATCTAACATCTGTAGAAGGTCAACTTCCAAACATTCAGTGCCAGGGTAGCCAACACTGCAACCACATTACATTTTTGCAAATCCTACTTGCACATGTGCGCTCTAATTGATTACACTCTACACCTTCTATGACCCCTCAAAATGGGCACATGGAATGTGCATGGCATACACACTCCGTCATGTGGTTTGTAATTTTAATACTATCTCAAACAACACCATATACAGCCAGCGCAGCTACAGGAAATTAATTTGTCTAAAAGCTGAAATGCCACCTCTACATCAATGTTGGCTGTGACAGCTGGATGCCACGGGATACTCAGTGTATGCAGGAGTGGAACAAATATGGGTCAGACCTGGGGTCACCTTTCCATCCATGAACGTCAAAGTAGAGATCAAAGACAGCTATGTAGCAGTGCATGGCATTATAGAATTCAGGCCTGTAGTACTTGCCTCGCTCTATGCAAACATGGAACAGGTGGCATTCTTCTCTCACATTATGCTAATACTAGCTCAATGGCATGTACAGATGCATTGCCTTGCCTGATGGGCTATTGAGATTGTGACATTTGCATACCGTTCTATTGGTGCAATGGTGGCACCACCTGTTTACACATATCAACCAATTTAGCTAAATTTCCGGATCTGTTTAGACATGTATACTGCTAGTCTTTACATTGGTGTACCTTCTGGATGGATCTGTCTCCAGACACTGTTTGCCAAATTTGTACCTTGACATCATTTGAGAAAATCACATTAGTGTGAATTCATGATTATTTATTTACAATATTTACAAATGTGGTGAGCTTATAGGACAAGTGCAGAGGGTGCCTGTTGGAGGGCCAGACAGAGACAATTGATGGTAACTGAGCCAAGGGAAGAGGCAACGTTCAGTCCACAGGCTGGTTGAAGTGGCAAGGAATGGGGTGAAATGGCAGTCCATGGGGCGTCTGAGGAGATTCCAGGGGACAGTGGAAGAAAGTGCAAGAAGTGTATGTGTGGCTGGATACTGAGCACAGCACAACAGAAGAAAGTGAAGCTTTGGCACAAAGGGATGCCACCGCTTTCTCTTCTGCACAAAAGCGCTGTCATCCTCATCTCCATCATCTGGTGTGTCATGGGCCTCACAGGTTTCAGTTGGTGTTGTGGGTGCAGCACTGTGAGGCTCTGACACATCAGGTGGTGGAGCTGAGGATGTTGAGCCAGCAGCAGCATCCATATACACCAAACTTTGTGGCAGCAAGGAGGCAACAAGCAGATGCAGGGCATTATAGATCCCAGCAAACTGGCGCATGTGGGCAGCCCTGAGAGCCAAGTCTTGGGCCTGCATCCGCTCCATGCTCTCCATTATCTGGCGGATGTTGGCCAGATCCTGGCTGACACTGCTGGAGCAACCCTGAGCAGATGGTGACTATTGTCTCCGGATCATGACTCCAGCAATGTCAGCCATGGACTGCTGAAGAGCATTGAAGGGGCTGTGGGTGTCTATGAGTGTTTGCATGCATTCCCTAATGGGACTGAGACACCCACGTAGGCCTGCAATTTGGTCTGCTGGTTGCTGAAACCCCACCTGCACCTTTTCCCCCAACTGCTCCTGCTCGATGACCCGCCTTTGGAAGGCACAGGTGGTGGGATCTGGCTCCTAGGAGCTAGATGGGGCGGGAGGTGCCTGCTGCTCGTTGGTCTAAGCAGGGGGTGGGTTGGTGAAAGGCTGCAGGGTTGCCCTGCTCCGGAGGCAGACGAGTTGATGCTGTCGATCAGGAGTTGCAGGGAGGCGACGTCGATGTTCGCATACTCTTCTTCTTTGATCCTGTTTTGATCCAGGCTGTATAGCTAATGGATTACAGACCGCCATATCAATGCACCACCCACGGCCCTAATAGGGACAGATACATGGAACGCTGATACATCTCCTGGTGTCATAGGGCCTTACTGCCAGCCTATTAACCATTGTGACTCCAGGATGCCACTATGGGAGTTTATATGCGTCCAGCTAGTTGCTGTGCCTATGATATGGTTTCTTGCATTACATCTTGGCGTCCTACACCTCTTCTAAGGCTCACAGTGTTAGACATTAAGGGGCAGAAACACAATAACTAACGCATCCCTGTATGTCAGCAAGGATGCCCCAGTTATTGTGCACAACACCTCCGCCAGCATGGATGTGCTGCATATAAAATGCGGCGCAACATGGGCCACAAACGGAACGGATGCCTGACGCATATCTGCGGTAAATACATTGTATTGCTGGATTGGGTTTGCAAATGCAACGCAGCCCTGACATGATTTGGGGGGCCCAAATTTTTACAATGCTGCATCCATCATTACGCCAGCAACAAGCAAGCGCAGGGATCTGAAGCAGCATGGCCCCAAAAGTAAATGAGTGAAATCTTGTACATTTCACACAAGCACTTGTATGAGGCGTTACTGAGCTGGAAAGCCACCCCCTGCCCATGCATGCCTCCTTCTGGCACTGGGCTTTTGAACTTGACATATCTCACAGATGCGTGACGCTGTGGATACCCCGCTGAATGGCGCATCTTTTGTACCACCGCTGCATCACAAGAAGGGACGCAATGGCGGCATGAAAGAGGCGCAAGGGGCATATAATTCAGCACCATGAAGTATGGTTGTTGGAGTTTAAATCTTCCATAATGGGTGTTGCCTTGGAACAACTGCATGCTGATGTATCACATAATACGCAATGTATGAAATGTAAATGAAAAAAGAAACATATAAACATTAATAAAAAATAAAATGGTTTTAAAGTGATTGAAATAAAGTCCAGGCAAAGTTTGAATCATCATCACCATTAAAATACACCACTGTATCATACTGTAACAGCATTGGGCCCTTTGCGGCCTATTAGTGTGTAATTTTTTATCGCATTTCCAAAAATGGTCTGCATTCATATATCAGTTTTACAATGTAAACCTTTGCAGCCTATTTGCGACCATATTTTCATCGCTATAGCTAAATTTTTGACGCTAACAGACAGGAAGTGATGTATTACTGCTTCCTGTCACAGGGGTGTGGTATTGACTTTCCCTTTTCAGCCCATTGCTTGTGAATGTGCTGAGAGGAGGAGGTGTATGTTGGATTGTGCTGTTGCTGTGTGATTTTGAGAGTGGTGCTGTGTGCTGTGTCCTGTCAAAAGTGTCTCTTTGATCAGTTTTAATTGTTTTACATTGTTTGTGTGTCTACTGTCATCAGTCTTGTTGTATTTGTGTGGGGTTAGTTACTTAGTTATTTTGTTACAGTTTGATAAGTCGGTTAATATTTATTAGATTTTAAGTGGGTAACAGGGTGCAGGGAGATGCTGGCTTTGGGGAGGTCGGGGAGGATGAGTGAGGGGCCATTGGGGGGTTTCCTGTGGTTGGTTAAGTATTACCTACCTTTGATGTTGGAGGCTGGGGGACGTATCCTTCAGGGGTACAGGGTGTCAGTAAGGTAGGTGCGCTGGGATCGTGTGAGGGTGCAGATGGAGCGCTACTTTGGAGTAAGCCGGAACATTCGCCAGTGGAAGCACCGCTGGCAAGACATGTTGGCACTTGAGGCGGACCTGCTTTACTACACAGGAGTGATGCCTGGCCTACAGGGTGGTAAGTACTAAGCCCATTTTTTAACATCACAAAACTTATGTGTGAAAGTGAGTAACGTGTGTGACAAGTGTGTATGACATGTACATGCTGTCTCATAAATGTTATACTGCGACAACGTGGTCATGACAATGTTATTAGCCAGAAAAGACCTACGCATGATTCAGGTAACTTAGGATTGGAAGGACTACCTCTTCCAAACACAGTGTGTGCTACAGTGGAGTAGGTGTGTGAGTAGTCAATCCAAATATCCCTTATTGTATATCACCATCAAGTGCCAGTTGTGGTGAGTATTCACGTTGTAATTGATGTGTGAAAAAAAATTTGCGCTGTGAAGACCACATTTGGTACAGAGATCTCCCGTGTGACACTTGCCAAAAAATAACAATGTCATAGTGAGTGGCCACTCAGCAGTAAGGGTTGGAAGGTGAGGGGGTTTTTGCATTTAGAAATCCATCAAGGGTGGAGTCAGTCGAAGAGATGTTTCCAGCTATTGTCATCCTTAATGGTGAGCACTTTTGTCTGTCGGAGGTGGGGACAAATCTCAATGCAGGCTATGTCTGCAAGGTGGGAAAAGGAGCAGACTCACAATCTCGTCTCTCTTGTGCCAATGGACACTTTGGATGGCTGATCATAGGGACTTTTCATGTGTGAAAAGTAAGTTGTACGGTGAGGTAAGCTGGCCCAAGGTTGAAGAGGGCTGTGTGAGCTTTGATGAACATATTGGCGGAGGACTCGGTCTCCAATGTTGAGACAGTGGACTGTGCGCAGATGGTGGGAAATGTGTCGGTGTCCTGGCAGTGTGAGGATCAGTACTGCAGTGGCATTTGGGATGCCCTGTAATTTTCAGATGTGCTTTGTCTTCATTCCGACTGTGATAGTGGGGCTGTATTTGGGTGAGCTGTTGCCACGGGCATGAGTGACTGTCCATGTGTGTTTGAGTGGTAATCATGTGAGGGCCTAACATAGGGGGCAGAGGGTATAAGAGCAGGAGCAAGAGATGCGCTGTAATTTCGGCTATATATATATGTTACAGTTCATCTATATTCACAGGTTGGTTGGTTTGTCCCGGGGGGGTGATTCCAAGTGCACAGGATCATCCATGTGTACACCCATGCATCTCTGCCTTTGAGCATGACGGGAAATTATGTTTTGTTGTCGTTCAGTTTTATGCTGCTGTCTGTCATCGATATGGCAAGGCCTTACATACCCTAGCAGAAGTTGGGTATGGCAGACATGTGTCATTTGGATGTGAAGAGGCTGTTTTTTTTCTTGTTCTTGTATGATATAATGGCGATTCCATAGCTTTGGAAGATACTTACATGCGGAGCCATGTAGATGTTGCCACACCTCGGGCTGAGGGTGGTCCCCTGGTGGACTCCACAGGTTACTGTAGTGGGTTCTGAGAGGAAAGTGGGGACTCTGTCCCATATCGTTTGTATGTAGATAAAGGAGCAGGTCATTGTGGGCCCTTCTCTTGGATCCATGCCTCATGGATTTTGCACATTGGTGTGTGTTGAGAGACAGTGTTGAACGCCGCAGAGAGGTAAAGTATGATGGGGCAGCACTGTTACCTTTGTCCGATTCTGTGCAGTTGTCCTCCCTTGTGTTGATGATGGGGTTACATAGACTGTGGTACAACTTCATGCAGTATTGGGATGTGTGGATGATGTTGTTCTGTCTGATGAAAGTTGCAAGTAGGCTGTCAATGGATCTCTCAATGAGATTGGCTGGTATAGGTAGCAGGGAGTTGTCCATGGAGTGTTTGATGTTTGTGGGCTCAGCCTTGTGTCCAATCAGGAGTGACTTGTACTCACTGTGTTCCATGTAGTTGGTCAACAATGCATGTGCCTGGGAACGTTTAATGTCATGGCAGAATTTGTCTGAAATTAATCTTGCATACAAGTAGAAGATGTTTGTGTGGCAGGGTTCCATGCGGCACACGGTGTGGCTTGACTTCATACACTACAGTGTGTCAGCGTTGGTGATGGGTGTCCAGTTGTTGATTAGTGGTTTGTGGTTGTGTAGCTGTTTGAGATGCATCTGTGCATGTCTTGTAAAGCGATGGCGTTAGTGTAGTCCTCCTCAATCTTTGAGATGGGGTACCTGAGTGATGTGTGGATGTTGAGCACCGATTCAGATGCTGTCTGTTTGTGTGAGTAAGAGCATGTTTCTGTGGATGGTGACAGGCTTGAAGGTGGAGTGGACACATCAACAGTAATTCTATTCCATTATGGGGAAATGGCATGAGCTCATTGACTCTCCTGTTGTGAAGTGTGGTGCACCTGTGGGTCCCGATGAGTGCCTGTGCTCAGTCACAATCTGGCAGAGTACAATGTTATATATATTATGCTGGATTACATTTGTGCTGGGCTACAGTTGTTAAGCAAAATGTGATTTGTGGTTCACGTATGGGGTGTAGTTGATGGTTGCAATGGCATGCAGGGAGAAGATGTTGTTGATGTAAATGGCAAGAGGCACGCAGGTGGCCAATAAACGTGCGTGGATGGTTGCAAAGAAGGCCAAAAGGGCATATAGAGTGAGTAGCAGATGACCAGGAAAGAAAGAGCATCAGTAAATGGATAAGGGTGAAAAGTTTGGATGGTAAAAGGTTACAATGATTGCAATATTGAGCGTTAAGCAGGTGACAGAGGTCCATTTGTACACCATGGCTGAAGCACAGGTGAACCGGTCGATGGAGAAAGCCATCAAACAATCACACTAAATAGTTCAGGTGCTTGTGTGAGGCCACATGCAAGGTTGGATCTGTAAGTGGATAGACCAATTCCAAAGAGAAATAGTCCTCTCTCCCCACAGCGGACATCATTGAGTAGTGTTTCAATCATTAAAAAATAGCAAAGTATGGTGTGAGGTGCAATGTGTCTAGTCATGATGTGGTTACATCAGACACACAATGCTGCATCATTTTTGCAAGCATTTGTTGCTCTTATGTGTGACCCGCTGTGCAGGATCCAGACTTGGCACTGTTGGGCCAAACTTCGTACAGTTGGGCAAAGACAGTGTGCATGATGCCGTGTATGTATCCAGTTAGGGTAACTGTACATATAGAAGCAGAGCCAGTGTGTGTGTGACCTATGTGCAGGTCGGAACACAGTGTGACAAATGCAGAGCTCCATGAGAAGCAGAACTGTACCTACACAGCCCCAGTACATGGTTCATGTGCAGTAATGTCCTTGTCAGGTCAATAGACACTCTGGTAGTTCGACATCTCCAGAGTATCATACATCCCAAAGCACTGCGTAACTGCCTCTTACAAAATGCAGAGATCACATCATACGCAGTACAATTTAGACATGATGCCTGTGTGGAAATGGTGCCTTGAAATTGCGTGACACAACTCTTATGTGCATGTCTCACAGCACTGATGTTTTGTGTGGCTCACTACTCCATTGACAGGCCATGTGTGCATGGCAGTCAAAGTGAACAGGGTCATGCGGACAACATGTCATTCACCTCCACAGTGATGTTGTTTTTACTGTGACTGTAATGTTTTTCCTCATGTTGATGTCACGTTTCTTGATGCCTGATAATGACACATATTTACACTGGTTCACACACAGATGGTCGTCAACCCATCACACGGGGTGACGTGGAACGATTCCGGGACCCACACGCCACTGGTGAGTATTGGCATTTGAAATTGCCATGTTATGGTGTCATGAATGGCAGTACCGAATGGTATACATAGCTGATTGGCAGTATGGGTGTGTACCGCATGTCACTCTGCCACACTGTGCAGATGTACATTGGAGATCCAATTTGTCTGCGAATTGTTAGTTGGATGTTGGGCAACGCATATCATTCTCAGTTGTGACTTTGCAAATCAATAAACAGTGATACAGCTTTCAATTCCTGGGCATGAAATACAGCACTGATTCAAGCTAACTAGTCAGTGTTCAAAAAATGATGCCGGCAATACACTCCTTGATTTTAGCACATGGTGAGTAGCAATGCATAGTCAACGAGGCACACTTCCCTGCTGTGTGTATTGTCCAATGTGTGTGCAGTGGCTGTTGCGTTGTACACCAGGATTCAGCATGGTTAACGCCATGTTAGCGTAGACATGTTGGCACAGTGAAATCAGAAGATGTACTGCATTGCGGCTTAACAGTAGTGGCAGTGTGTAGCTCATAGTGAAAAGTAGAAACGTAATGTTACCCACACATTAAATGGATGTGTATGTCAATTGCAGTTGCATATTTGTGCACTGCAGTGATGTGCTCAGTCTGTGTTGTCTCTGGGTCATGTGTACAGACTCCTCTGTCACAATGGGTGACATCAGACAACAAGCATTTAGTAAGCATGCTTTCACTCTGCATCATCTGATCTCACATTGATTTGGCTATGCGTGGCTCCAAACACTATGTGAGTCGGACTTTGGCATTGGCAATACCATGACCTCCCGACCCCAGGGTGCCATTACTATGTGTAATCCGTTTTTACTATTTGTGTTGTGAACGCACATGTGTTGTCATCTACTAGACAGTGTGAATAGGGGTTACATGACACCCAGGAGTGGGATGAAGGGTCACAAGATATATGCCCCTCGCAGGGTTAAAAAGGCAGACATTGTATAGTGATGGTTGAGTGAGTTAATGCAGTTAGTGGTAAAGTCCTCGCTCATAGCACAACCTTGTTTCATGTGTGATGCATGATGCAGCCAAAATCTGCAAAGCGCAAAACCTCCACCGCTGATGCCAGTGCAGGAAAGATCACTTTTGCGTAGGTGCTGGCAATACCCGTCAACATGCCCGTCCCCCCCCCAACCAGCCAGGGGATAGTTCCCACCCCAACAGCCAGGTGCCAGTTCCCCCCCGCTTCTGGCCAGGGGACAGTTCCCACCCCAAGTAGCCAGGTGCCGGTCCCACTACGAGCCGCCAGGGAACAGGTCAACCCCCAAGCAGCAATTAGACACTTCCCCCAACAACAAGCGAGGAGCTTGTCCCCCCCAAGACTCTGGCTCAGATGACAGAGGCACTCACATTGATGTGGAAGGAGATGTAGAGAAACAATAAGTTGGTGTGGGAGGTGCGAAGCGAGATGCTTTACTTGAACAGGCAGATTCATGTAATCCGCCAGAAGCTTGAACTTCTGTGAACGTCCTATGTTATCCCCCACTCCCCTCGTTTACCTTCCCACAATGTAATTATGTTTTTAGATGTGCATTTAGTATTGTTAGTATTTAGGTAGAGTAGTTTTAGAATAGGTATAGTTAGTTATTTAGTGATATATATAAATATATATATATGATAGGTTAAGATAGTGTTAGGCCTAAGTTTCTTTTCTCTGTGGGTAGGGGGTTGATGTCCTTTTTATTCTATGTAGTAGTGATTAGTTAGTGTTACATGCGTGGTTTAGTTTAATATATGTTTAGCTTTTTTAGATATAATGATAGCAGTAGTGAATAGTGTTAGTGTAGGTTGTTTTAAGTTTCATTTTATAGAATAAATACTGTTGGATTTATTACTGGTTGCACTGATGTCAGGGAGGATGCAGAGGATGGATTTTGCTACATTGTATGGTACTCATGCCATCTGTGGAATAATCCCTGTATGCGTGACTATGGATGAGACCTGTTACTCTGCAGCATGTATAGTGTCCAGTTAACCTTAGCTGTGGGCAAAGTTAACTTGCAAGGCTGACAGATTACATAGGATTGGGCACGGCCTAGTCTAGTGACATCTAATTAGTGACGTACAACATATGAAGTGTGATGCACAGAGTTGCACAGCACAATGTTGCACGTTTGAAATTCAACATAGGAACATGGCATTGTGAGTCTGTCAGATTTGCTACAGTTATCCATCATGGAGAGGTATGTATCCCCCAAATGACACATATGGCTTGGGAGAACTGCACATCTGATGCTCCAGGCTCGGAGTCCATCTCCATTGCACAGACCTTGGCAAACTTGATGCATGGGGCCAGTGCATCAGCTTGGTCAGCCTCCCATGTTCCTGTGCATGGATGACCAATCTTGTCTACATGCTTGATGGGGGTCAGATGTGTGTTTATTGTTCACGTCACAGGTCACAACAGTGTCACAACAGTGTTTGTGTATCACATGAGTAATGTGGTAGTGACAAATGCTTTTTGAATTGGGGTCATTCACAGATGCCATATTTGGTTTGCACTGGTAGGTAGACTGACAAAACCTGTACAATCATCCTTTTGTGACACCCTTAATCAGTTAAGTGATGCCTTAGTCATTGATGAGGTTTTATTGCAGGCACACTGTTGTGCATCACCAAGGTGGTGACATGTTGCATTGCTCCCTGTACCAACAGTGTTATTGCCACTCATCCCGGCTATTTTTTGCCATTTCCTCACAGTGATGACAGGCTGGATTTATTGCAAAAGATACACACTAGTTGTTAAATACAGTACTACCGACATCCAGGGTCACATTGGCCAACATGCAGTCATTGTGCACAGCATGAGAGGGCTCAGTATTTTTTGGGCATTGTGTGTGCACAGGTATAGACAGTATGACAGTTAGTAAATGTGCTACGGTCACTATTGTGGAGTCAAATGTAGTGCTGCAGACTTCCTAGTACAATCTATGTATGTTGCACATGTGACCTTAGCTCGCGTCACCAAAGTGAATCTGCTCTGCAACATCTAGTGTTGTGAAATGCAATGCACAACATCACAAATAGCTTTGTCCGCCACGTCCAGCGTAAGGAGATTTGTTAGTCGAATATGGTTTCCAATCCTTCAGTGGGACACTACTTGTGTGCTGCGACTGACTTTTACATGCTGTCAAACATGCATTTATCACAATGTGCGTGGGTCAGACTTGGTACCTAGCTAGCTTGTTATATCAGATAAGTGTGGGTACAGCATCTTAGCCCGTGTATTGTTGTTTTCACCCCTGTGCACTTATCCACTGTCTGCCTGTTGGAGTTATTTTGGATCATTTTTACAGTTGTATAATCATTTTGAGCACTGTGCCCAGTCACCTTGAAATGGTAGTGTTCCTCGTGTTCTATATTTGGCCGTGTGTTGTTTATACTTTTCTTCTGCTCATCTCCACCCTCACTTCCCCCTGCAACATCCCCTGCGTCCACACCTTCACGCAACGCAAATTGACCCGCTAGTCCTTCACAGATGGTCCTCCCTCCAACGTCCCCTTCCAATGGCAGCCACTGTGTATCGACATTGCAGGGACACCAATGCTGGCCCGTATGTGCCCATCAACACCTGGACCACGCACAGCGCAAGCACGCCTGCAACACACAGGTTCCACATGATACAATGCCACAACGATGGCAGCAGCCTCCACGCACTCAACATGGGAAATCACACACCTGCTTCCGAGCGTTTCCAGAACACACACAAGGACCCTCCTCACAATTGATCTGCAGCTCATTCAGCTTGCGATCCACTGATCCACCAACCATGATGTGAACTATGCTTGGGCAAAGCACTACACTACGCTTGTGTAGTTTGCAAAGTTAGCGCAACTTTGCACTACATGAACAGCGCGTAGCACATTGCAAACATGCTTAGCGTAGCATAGTGCAGTGGTCATTATTTGCTTATTCGCGGTCCTGAACGTCAAGGTGGTGACCGCCAGCAAGCAAATTGACATCCTTGCGAGACTTTTTCCTTGTTTGCAATCAGCAACATCACGTTTACGTTTGCGTGTATGGAAAATAAAACTACTGGCGAGATTCTCAACACGGGGAGGTCAGGTTTCTCTTTGTGAGTGGTCGCACATACTCGCAACTGCTCACGATGAGAGACTACCAGTCCGCATTGAGAAAGTTGCAGCTCGGGTAAAAATGTACTTGAGCGGCAGAAAGGTACAGCTCGCACTCTGCAAGATGCCGTTTTCAAAGATTGCACAGGATGCTTGTCTGCACTGTGCAATCATTGAAATGACATCTTGCACAGTGCAGACATGCTACTACCCAGTTGGCATAGTGCTACGCGTAACTCGCAAAGTGCGAAGTGCACTTTGCGTAGCTCCGCATAGCGCTACTCCACAAACTACAACCACCCCTAGTGAACCCACCTTCCTCAGACACATTCTTCTGAAAACACACTCTGCCCACAAACACGCACTTGTACCCTGGGACCAAATTTTCACTACATCACCAGACGTTGCCTTCCTGCCGGAAAGCTGCCTGTACCCCTCCACAGCACATATCATTGTCATTGACATCCTAGACAGCTACAAGTGCATCTGCAGGGACTTTCGACAATGGAATAGGAGTGCGAAAGGCCATTATCCACATTTGCAGTCTCAGAGTCTCAAAGATCAGCAACGACTTCATCAGCAAGGACGTACACCGGTACTTCATGATCCACACCTATCACAACACACCCCTCAGAGTGACAATCGTGTACAGACACCCCAACCTCGATTACATTTCAGCTACTACATTGCCAACTTCATCAGTACACATGCCCTTGCCTGCACAGACTACATCCTCCTCTGGGACCTGGAGTTCCACCTCGGTAAGGAAACCACCGCCACCTCCACAGCCCAGATTGACAGCCTCACAAAATTCCGACTCAGGATACTACTCACAACACCCACACACTCTGTCTGCTAAATGCTTGAACACATCTTATCCACTTTGTCACACGTCTCCTAAGACACACCACCCAACTCCACTGGACTGCCCATGCATGCATCCACTTCACCAAAAGGCACCCCATTACATACCAACACACACACCAGATCCCCCACCAGTGCTGGGGCACAGTCACCATAGTTCGGCTAACCACCACACTTGCCCGTGGCCCAAACATCTACCACACCAAACCACACCCCACCGCACATGACCTCAGACAATGGCTCAATGACTGTGCCAAACAACTGTCCTCAAAACACATTAGCTTCACACAGACAAACCAGCAAGTGAGCCATCATGTTCATTGAGGAACTGCAGGACAAACGTGCCAATTGCCAGATGAGGAATGTCACTGTGTACAGACAATGAACATCTATGCAGCACCCAAGAACAACACCGGCAGACACCATCACCTCATCTGATCCTCATGAGGCCCTCATTAGACGAACACCTAGGCAACTACAACGACAAAAGTGCCATCATCGCCAACAACAAGATCAGGGCCCTGCAGGTCAACGTAGACAACGCATCACTGATCCTCCTGGACCTGTCATCTGGCTTGAACACTGTCTGCCACCAGACACAACGCACAAGCCTCCACAACGCAAAGTTGCTAACCAGAAATCTGGAGAACAACACCTCCTTCCACTCTGGCATGACCCAGTGCTTCGGCATCCCCCTTTCAGCTCAGGATCCACCACAATCATATGTGGCATACACATGGCTCATCCTTCAGCACAACATAGTTCAACATGTACCTGTCACTGCTTGGCCACATTGTCTGACAACACAAACTTTACATCATCTCCTACAACAAAGACAGACAGCTGATCCACTCCCTCACCAAGGACCCCCTCACCGCCACAGCAAAACCTCCATGTAGGAATGGTAAGGGTCACTGAGTGGATGTAGTACTGGAACATGGAGAGGAACTTTGACAAGACGTGAGTCATCTTCCTGCGCTCCACATCCTCAGCTAGTGACAGCTCCTGGTGAACCACTGCACTGGTAACAGCTCCAACAACACCCATCCACGCACATTACCTGTACTCATTTATCTAATCTACTGTCTCCATGACAATGCATGTACAAGGCCATCTTCTCTTCCAGCTTCAACAACCTCCACTTGCTCCACAGGATGTACAGTTGGATCCCCACCATAACAAGCATTAAGGTTTCCCAGTCCCGCAATAGCAGCAGGTTGGCAATAGATAAGGCCCTCTCTGCAGTCCCCTCAACCAAATTCCTGAACCAACTCCTACACATTTGAAAGGCCTCTGCACGCATGAACACCAACATTCTGCGCAGCTGCCACATCACACCCCACCTGTGAGGCCAGCACTGACTCACTGTCAAGAAGAGTGTCACAATCAAGATCCTAACACACACACAAGGCACTCCATGACACTGGCCCAGCATAGCTCTAACAACTACTCCGCTTCTACCTCACATACCACGCCATCTCTGCCATGCCACGCTCACCCTTGTAACACTTCCCCTTCATCCAGTGAGCGACCTCCAGGGCTGAATCTTCTCACTCCTCACCACCCAGACCTGGGGCACTCTCCCCATCCTCTTGCAAAACACCCAGGATATGCAAACCTTCATGTGACTCTGCAAGACGTGGCTGTTCATGCAGTAGCAGCATTCCCCCCAGTGCATTGAGACACTCACAGCTGAGTGGTGTGCTTTATGGATGTGTAGCTTGATGACTTGAGATATATAATTGGCTCCTATGCGGTCATCTCACTGCCTATCTGTGTCAGATGACACATGTATATTGGTTCTATTTCACTTGGTGGATCTTCTTGTGGATTCACATTCCCTTACTTATTGCCTCAGTTGAATTCTTTCTTGGTCAGGTAAACACCCAGCTGTGTGTATTACGTGAACACATTTACAATACAAGGATGAGACTGTACCAGTGCTCGCCCATATAACACATGATTTGATGGATGTTGGAGTGGCAGACATAGTCCATTGTGAGTGTCAGAGCCAAGGGAAGTGGCGGAGTTTGCTGTGTCAATGAAAAGTAGATTTTCTGCAAGTTAATGCATGTGTCCCAGGTGAGTGTTTGTGGACGTTGCAAGACAGTAGAATAAGGAGGTCAGCGGAATGACGTTAAACAAAATACTAAGGTAAGACAGGCATTTGTACGTCACTGTCTGCATTTTTTGTAGATAGGCCCCCAAATTACCCCAGGGTCACACCAGACACTGGATTTTGGATGCAATTCTATAGGGTATTTCATCACTCCTCTTGCCACCACTTTACGTGCATTTTTCTACTGCAAGGCAGTGATGATTTTGTCACCTATCTGGGTAATGTGGCCCCACATCTTATGGATCGGCCCGGAGGCACATTACATGAGATTGCAGGTGTTGTCTTAATTTGTGATTTTGATAGTCACCACACACATTTGATTTGTGTGCACACAGACACATGCAACTCTGACAGCACATTGTGGATGCACTGTGTATGTCGAAGTTCATGTGCACAATTAGGCATGCCACCTCGGACATAGGCACACAGGTGACATTGGGCACATGTGCTTGAGTAGTGTGCAGGCAAGTGTGTATGTGTCAGGCTGGCAATGCTTGCACGAGTTTGGACACTACTCAGACACATGTGGGCAATGCTGCAGGTGTGCAGACGTTGGGGCTAGGCATGCCTGATTTTGCGCAGGGGTATAGACATTTCCTTCACTTCCACAATGTGGCATCCGAGTGACATGTGTAGTTGTAGAGTCAATTTGTATGTGCATGCTGATGTGGCAAGGGGACCATTTGGAAATTTTTCCACATGTCCACATTGTTGTGCCACTGTGTGTTTTGCAGATGCACATGTGGGGTGCTCTGGCATTGTGATTGGACTATGTTTGCCTAGCTTTTTGGTGCACATTTAATGTTCAGTCTGGCTGCCACAAGGGGCCATGATATGAAATGTGTAACCAACATTGTAGTACTTTTTTAAGGAGGGGGATGCTGCTTCAGCGAAACAACTGTGCTTGCTGATATGCACTATTGGATTCAAATGGAAAAAAAACTTCTGGTGTGCACCTGGCATACTATTTACATTCAATGAATTATATTGGCATGCCCCTCATCAGTGCTTTGTGAGCTGTTTCCTTCCGCTACTGCATCGATTACACTGGCGTAGTTCCTGTTACTATGGCCCTGTGTGTTGTGTGAGTTGCTGTTTGTGAATGGTGATATGTCCCTATGCCAGCATTCACAGGGGTATCCTTGACTTGTTGTACAGTACATGAGGGTATGCAATACAATTACTTTCATAGTACATGGGTGCCACTGTGCCCATGGACCCCCTTTCCCCCGTCCCTGGTTGATGCTCACCTGGCGTTGTTGTGGGCGTTCCAACTCAGCACAATCCTGGCCTGGGACTCCAACGACAGTCTCCTCGCTGATGACGCAGGACACCTGCTCCTCCAGATCAACCAGCTCCTCCTGTGGAGCTGGTCCGCCGCCTCCGGTCTCCTTTGCTGCCTTAAGGTTGGCTCCCAGTTTCTTCTTTATCTGGCTCTTTGTATCGTGCCAACGCTTCTTGCACTCATCCACTGTCCTCCTTCTCTCCTCCACGGCATTGACTTTGGTCATGATGTCCTGCCATATCTCCTTTTTCCTTGCCAAGGTGACGGTGGAACTCACGAAGAGTTCCTGCTGGTGTTGCGTCACCTCTTCAACCAGTACCTGGTTCTCCATTGGACCGAACTTGGGGTTCCTCTTCCTCTTGGCCTTACCTTGGGTCTCTACCTGTCCTTCCTGGGTGTTGTTTCTGTCCTCTGCACTTGTCCCTGGTTGCTCACCATCATCTACAGGGTCCTGCATTTTGCTAGGTAATTTTTTTGGCTTAGCGGGCGTTTTTCCGGTCGCTAGCGTGTAAAATGAAAGCCTGGGGCCTATTGGCTTGCAATATTTATCGCTGATTGGCCCAACGTCCTTTTTTTCACGCTAGCGTGCATCGGGTTAGCAACGTCACGCTAAATCTATCGCCTCCTTTAATCGCTTGGAATGGAAAATATCGCCGGCTAGCGACGTATTGTTAATACGTCGCTACAGCAGCAATAGACACTGGTGATGCGCGGCGATAAAAAAACTCGCGCTAAACGAGGTTAGCGATAAATATTGCCTCTTATTGATAATATCCCCCTTAATCCCTTAATGTATCTTAAAAGGGGCATTGTGAGCACTCTGCAGTATATAGTCCTGCACTTACGAGATTGACTAATCTGATTGACTGGTACTGTAATTTAGTACATTTGTTTATTTATTTTCTTAGAATCAAGTTGTCAGTGCTCTTGAAAGATGTACAATTCCATTGCTGACACCACGGAGCAAAATTAGCTTTTTACAGTTATGGGTATACATTTCTGAATTTAGATGTTTTTTCTATCTTTTTTCACAAATTGTTTTCCTTGCTAATGAATAGTTTATTTCCTTTCCTAACGTGATTGTGAGGTTATATTTTAACCGTAAACATAATATTTTATGTCACAAATCAATTATATAAAGAAAAACATTGTTTTTTTTAGTCAATCTATTTTTGACAGAAATTAACTTATTGTCAAGAATCAGTTTGCTTTAATTTCAAATTAATTATACTATCTAGAATATAATAAGCCTTTCATATTTTGGCTCCAAGCTAGATTTTCAGGCAAAAAACCTGTCTTTTTCACTATTTGAGGAATCTATTTTCTCGGCTCTAGCAGAGAGCCTCCAGCCTAGTTTAATAAAGGTGGAGAAGCAACTGGCAGAGTGCATGTGAACATAGAACTAGAACTTCACTTATAATGATCGGAAAATATTGATGGGCCATCGAGGCATTTATTTGCGAAGGCAAGGTGGGGAGGCAGAGCCTTCTCTGTCTTGGCTCCTAAGCTTTGGAACTCCCTCCCTTTGGAACTCACTTGTCAATCTTCCTTAGTGGTCTTCAGGAAATAACTGAAGACCTGGCTTTTTTCTCAGGCATATTAGGGGATGTGCTCCTAGTGGCTTCTTGGTTCAGCTTCCCGGTAGTTTGGACGTCTATGTTTGTTTTGCGCCTTGATGCCCCTCTGGGCTAAGTCTGCGCGGTATAAAAACACTATTCATTCATTCATTCATAGTTGGTCCAGTGCTAACAGCTGTCAGTGAGGATTTCCCTTAAGGTAGCAACCTAGGCATTGGATGATAGCTAGCATTCAAAGAATGAAAAAAATATGCTAAGATAACAAGGACTGGGAAGTTGGTGATGCTAATTGCAACATGGCAAGGGATGAAAGGGGAAGACTGATAGGAGGAGAATAAGAAATAGAATAAAGTTGAGAGGCAAAAGCATATTTGTTAGACAAAACTTATATCTGGGCGCCACTATGTTCAATAACTATTATGGTAATAGGGAGTAACAATATTTCTCAAAGGTGAAATAATTCTATGCAGCGACTCCTGTTTAAAGTTGGAGAGGTAATATAATATATCTACATGCTATATGTCCGTATTATATAATGTACCATTCATTCTTCCTTATCCCTTCTCAAGAAATAGAATGTACCATTCTCCCTCATTCTTTCCCCTCCCACGTTACCCGTTGGTTCCTCCTGTAGGCGACCTTATAGAATGTTGGCAATCCTGTCAGTTGAGGAGTACCTGAGGATGGTAATGAAGCCGATTTTTCACTTCTGACGTTCACGAGTGAAAATTGCTTCACTGGCGACCAGGAAATAAGCTGTGACGGGGGCAGCAAACATCTTCTCAAGGGAAGTCGTATTTTTAGGAGGGCTCTCTGAAAGTTAAGCTGGCGTCTCATCACCTCGTGCTTCCTGGAGCCTTGATAGCTTGTCAGAGGGCCGAGGGGTTCGCATGTTTTTTATCTGTCCTGAAAGAACTTCCAGTTGGGTAACGTTCTATCACGTAGGTAATTTATCGCCAGTCTATAAATCTAGCCCATTTTATTGGTTCCTGGCCGTCCACCATGGCGAATGAGTTTAATGCTTTATTGTGGTGTCAAAATAATAGAGGCTGGCACTAACTCAGTGGCCGATCATGATAACCATCAGCTATTTTGCTTTGGGAGATTAAATATGAGCGCTCGGTGGTCGCATGAAGCCATCGAGTGCTTCTAAACAGCTTCCAAAAGATGTCATTTGCAGCTCTAGGAATCTGATGTGAAAAACTGAAAACACTCCTCTTCAACTCTCTGTACTGCTGCTCCATCAAACTGGACGTGCCTACACTGAATATTTGGGTGGGTGCCCCCTATGCATTTATACTTTCTCAAAATCAAGGACCTAAGCATTCCTCTGGCTATGGCCTCTAGCGAATGTGTACCCAGCGATACAACACGTTTGCTAAAGGACCTAATGTAAGAAATTAAAATACTCCTTCAACTCCAAGTCAGCAATTACTAAAGTGCAGTGGGCACCTCATACGTCTGGTCTACGGCACCACTGTACCTGCAGCACTCATGATATCGACTCAGTTGTGAGTACCCCAGTGGCGGCTCACAGAGGGAGTGCTGCGGGGCGCAGCACCACCACGTAAATAACTATTTCCTTGCGCTCGCTGCATTGCCGAGTTGGCGATGCAGCGTTCGCAAAGTAAATAGTTTCCTTTATTTAATTACTTCCTTTACTCCTGTCTGTCGTATGTCCGAGTTCACTGCCCCCCACCCTGCCCCTCCTCCGCCCTACCCCACCGCTCCACAGCACTCCCTCTGCGAGCCGCCATTGGAGTACCCGGTATTCCTGCACCCTATACTCCCTACCAACGTAGGCGTGATAGAGACACCCTTGTACAGCATACCCTCTGTGCCCCAACTAGTGTTTAGGTATCGATTGTGTTTTGCATGTCCAAAGTGACACTGTAGCCACACCTGACCTCCACCAGGAAGCATGTTGGTCAAGCACTGTCCCTCTCCACCAGGACTAGTTTTCTCACACCCTAACTTCCGTATGTAATTCTAACTGTTGAGCCCTTAATTCCAACCAAGAGACTACTGAAGAAGTAGAAGTAGTAGTAAATTCTCAGTGAAAGTAAATTCTGACAATGAACAGCCAAGTCGAAAGCTCCAAGTAGAGGATGTGGATGTGACCTAACGGTTAGGGTGGTCGATCTCAAATGTGAAGAACCGGTTTGAGTCTCGGCAATAACGCTCAACAGCCCTTGATTCTGGGCAAATAACGTAATCTCCCTGGGCCCGATTCACAGAATGAACTTAAGACTCAATCCTAAACTTACTACTGTTTTGGTATTCAGAGATTGCACTTACTACTTTTGGTATTCACAGAATTAATTTACTACTTTTGGCCTTCACAGAATGCACTTACTACTTTTGGTATTCACAGAATGAACTTACTCATTTCGGTATTCACAGAAGTTAGGCTCCAAACTTTAGGACTCCTAAATGCCTTCTGTGAATACCGAAAGTTTTAAAATTAGGATTTTTCTCAATTTAGTAGTACTAAAGTTAGGACTCCTAACTTTAGGACTCCTAAATGACTTCTGTGAATATCGAAAGTCCTAAAATTAGGATTTTTCTCAATTTAGTAGTAGTAAAGTTAGGAGTCCTAACCTTACTTCTACTAAATTGAGAAAAATCCTAATTTTAAGACTTTCGGTATTCACAGAAGGCATTTAGGAGTCCTAAAGTTAGTAGTCCTAACTTTACTACTACTAAATTGAGAACAATCCTAATTTTAAGACTTTCGGTATTCACAGAAGGGATTTAGGAGTCCTAAAGTTAGTAGTCCTAACTTTACTACTACTAAATTGAGAAAAATCCTAATTTTAAGATTTTTGGTATTCACAGAAGGCATTTAGGGGTCCTAAAGTTAGTAGTCCTAACTTTACTACTACTATATTGAATAAAATACTAATTTTAAGACTTTTGGTATTCACAGAAGGCATTTAGGAGTCCTAAAGTTAGGATTCCTAACTTCTGTGAATACCGAAATGAGTAAGTTCATTCTGTGAATACCAAAAGTAGTAAGTGCAATCTGTGAATACCAAAACAGTAGTAAGTTTAGGATTGTATCTTAATTTCATTCTGTGAATCGGGCACCCTGTGCCTAACAAAAATGAATGTGTCCCTTTGTAACGCAACTGGTGCTCATGTAAAGTGGTCTGATACTTGATACCTTTGGGCCAAGTTTGCGCTATATAAAACTCTGGAAAAAAATAAGGAAGCCCCTAGTAGTGCCTAACTTTGAACTTGTTTAGGCTTAAAACACAACTGACCACCAAAAAATCTGTACTGTGGTCAGCAGGAAGGGAAATGCAGACCCGCATTGCTGTCAGGACCACTACTATCTGAAATTTGGGAACATTTATCTTCCCCAGAGGCCTTAACTCTAATCAAGACCTTGCCTGACTTCCAGGCCCTCAAGGTCTCTAGAAAAATTTGACCTCGAGCATGAGAATCAAGTTGAAACTAAATATTAACATATTTATAAAGATATCTTAAGTCCACACCGGTAATGCTTGTAGCATCAACAAACTTCAAGTTAGGGCTGTGACACAACGAGAAGGAGACATATTTGTTGTCTGTCCATTGATTTCCATTATAACTGACTGGTGCTAAAATTAATCGGATATAAGATTTCGCTTTCCTAATCTATATTGATCGATCCTTAAGGCATCACAAAGGTGTACTTCGAAGTGAAGGAGCAGACATTTAATTTAATTTGTAAGGGTGCATCATAATCACATGTAGAACGCATCCACATGTAGCTCTTGCAATTATGTCAACATGAAGTGTTAGGATTGTGAATTTTATTAATGTAAATATGTGACATGTTTTAAGTTACTGACGAATAGTGTGGAGAATTAAAGTAGAAAATCAATGTAACTAGCAGAAAATGTTAACATGAAGAGCATGTGTTGTGAAACTGACAGCATCCCTACACTAATTGTGCTTAACACTAATTTCTATAATGTGGTAAATGTGTTAGTCAAAATGTAATAGGGGTAGGCAAATCATAAGGCTTAAAGTGACATGTTCCTACGTTAGCATAGGCCTGAAATGCAAGTTGTTGAAAACTCTTGTTTTGGAATTATATTTTGAATTTCACGTGCACTGTAGAATCCCGTTCTTTCTCATATTTGCATTGCAGGTGAAGAAGCATTAATTAAATAACAGCAATGGGGCGATTCACAGAACTAATCTGAGACAAAATACTACACTTACTACTTCTGGTATTCACAGAAGGCACTTACGATTTTGGTATTCGAGAAATCACTTACGATTCCCATCTTTACGTCCACAGTCGGGCCAGAATCTCCACACCCAGACCCACAAGTAGTAAGTTTAGGATTTTCTCCCAGATTAGGTCAGTGAATCAGCCACAATGTGTTTGTTTTAGTAGCTAGTCAAGGAGAGGAGAAATTACAATTATATGGTTTGGAGGTAATAAAGTTGGAGGCAGATTTACATGGGAGAAGGCATGAAAACCAAGGACGAATTGTTACGCGAGATGCACATGGAGAACATTGTGGAAATGCACCCTCAAGACTGCCCATTGTGAATGGTGCACACGCTGGGCATTATGGGAAAGCCCACCTGTGGATCACTGTTTGTTGGAATTTGGGAAAGAGCTCACTTCTCTCTTGCTTCCAAAATAGAAGCATCTCAGAACAATCTCTTTCTAAGGATAGTGGCTTTATGCTACGTGACCCATTGATGGTGAAGAGACTTAGGAAGACCCCACGCATTAACATCATTTCCTTTCCATTGAGAATGCTTAAGTAGGGATGTCATCTTAGCACTAGAGTAGGGATTGATTTAATGCTTTTATTCATCAACCCTTGATGCAGGGAAATTTGGATTCATGCTTCCCGATTTTCTGTATCCTACTTCGTGAATTGATAGTCTTGTTCATGCTGCACCATGTAAATTGGATGTGCAGGTTTGGCTTCATGCTAATCCCTCTGCATTTCTATTCCCTCCTGTTGGGGTGTCTATGTCCAGTTATTTTTAGCTTTGTAATAAACTAACTTTATCTAGTAGTCTGCCAGTTAATATGTATCCTACAGAGTTATTGGCTAATTGATTATGTATTACCGATTTTCTCCCCTTCTCACTTCCATGCTGCGAAAAGAACTATCGGATTGTGTCTTTACAGAACGTCTAAAACTAATGGGCCTGGCACTTTCAGAGGCAAGAGACCACAACTAAAGGACCAATTCACAAAAGCGTTTATGAGTACGGGAAGAGATTCTACAGCAGTAGCTTAATCTTTTACTCATTTTTACATGTGTTTTGGGAATTAGCCCTATAAATAAAAATAAACCTGTGTCACTGTTTGCAGCAGATCAGGCATGAATCAATTGTGTCGTGCAGTACGGATTGATTATGATTATATACATGTGCAACTTATATATTACAGACAGTAGTACAATGTACTCTTAGACCAAAGAGGCTGCAAAAGATGCTGTCTGAAATTACTCACCAAGGAATTCTGCTATGTTTTAAGAGAATGGAGTTGTGATGATCTAATTCAATTAAAATATTAATGTATTTATATTAAAATCCAACAAACGGAACACGTATCAGTTGTTGATCTGAGACGGGCTGGGCCAATGTAGATGCAACTTTATGTTTTATTATGAAAGCTGCATACTTGAAAACATTTGAATGAACCCCTTTGTGGGTCACCGAGCTGCTCTTCCATCTGCTCACTCAGTTTCACTTGTTTCCATAAAAAAAAATCTGTCAAGTGTGCGATTCTGGGAACTTGTTCTTCAGCAGAATCTGTCTGTCAGCAGTAAGACAGGTTGCAAATAAAGCACATAAAAACACGAGTGTCTGGAAGCATATTTGTGTAATGGGTCCAGTGAGTCAATATTTAATGAAGTAATGCGGCAAGCCATAATTCAAATATGAGCAACACAGAAGGACGAGGTAAGGAGTCTGCAAGCTCTTTCTGTTCATTACAGTAGCCTATCATTCATTCTTGCGTTTTGGAGAAGCCCAGACACAAATGTTGTAGTCCTGCTCTGGACATATGAAGAAAATTGTAAAAAAATCAATTTGAACAGTGTTGTTCCCACTTGTCAATGCGAATGCCAATACCCCCCTATGGGACCTCCACAACCCAGTCCTTAAACTATGAGGTGGTCCCGCGTCCCAACAGGATACTAACACGCTAGTCAGTTTTCTATATTGTTTCAATAAAAGCCCCTCCCACCTGCCTCCATGCCTGTTTGTTTTTCTGTCTGATTACAGGTGAGAGAACTCGCTATGGCAGTGAATGAAGTATTTTTTTTATGGCACCCTAAATTTGAAATTTGTGTATTACTCATTGCTCTATGGGGTGTGAGTTGGCTTACAAGCCGCGCTCCTCACGCATGTGCTTAGCTGGGGTGGGGAGCACTGCCTGCGTTCCACGGGTGAGCCCAACAAGTGCTTGGTGACCCCGGTAGCACTTGGACCCTGAGGCTGTGTCTCTAGTGTGCAGGGCTGCAGGGGAGGCGGCAGCCTTTCTTTTATGCTGCCATAATCTCGTGGTGAGGGAGACTTGGTTGCTGGGAGACAGGTATTAAAAAAGAAAGTTGTTTCTTTAGCACAACTTACTTCCTGCTTGGTTGGTCAGCTCTTCCACTTTGTTTAGATGGAGCATGCAGAGGAGTTTGAATCTTCGCCTGGAAAAGCTGCTTCCAAAAGGAATCTTGTGCAAGAAATAGAAGAAGATTATGTGCTGAGGATATCACGATCTTATTTGCAAGTATTGATTGATAATGCAGTTTAGACTACCTTGAATGAGCCTCAAGCCAAAAAGGGGAAGGAAGATGATGATGATGATACGGAACAAATATGTGCAGGGTAAGGTTTTTTCTACTTTGTTGACACATATTCAGGAAGTGCTCGGTTTGAACCCAAGAGTATGGTGGATGATGGGTTTTATTCGCAATACAGTGCCTCAGTGGTGGATGATTTGCCTTTGCATGACATTTTCAGAGAGATCCTTGCTAGGGAGTGGACGTATGTAGATAAGCAAGGTATTCCCTATTTCTTGTAACAAGCGGTATCTTCTGGCTTAGTTTGATGAACAGTTCCTGCAGGTCCCGAAGGTGAATTTCATATTGTCCTCCATGGCCTTTTCTTCCTCATTATAATCTGAGAAGGTGACCCTTTCTGATCCAGTTGAGTAAAAGTTGGAGGCTGCTCTGAGGCGCATTCACGCAGCATCTAATTATGGGATCAAGGCTAGTACATACTCTGTCTATGCTTCACAGGTCCTCATTAAAGATTTTGAGAGGATGATTGACTACCTCCAGGATCAAGGGGATCCAACACCTGTCTTAGCTCATGTGGAGGTGTTGGCTCAATTCCTCTCTAATGTCACTTTTGATACAATATATGCTTTTTCCTCCTCGGCTAGGGTGGCGGTGGCTAGACGCAGGTCCCTATGGGCTAGACCATAGTGATTGGAGGCAGCATAAAAGGCATTGATTCATAAATTGGCATTTGAAGGTCCTAAGCTGTTTGGGGATGAGTTAAATGCTATGTCACAAAAGCCAGCCAAGGGAAAGAAGATGTTGAGGCCTTTTCAATCTGTTTAGAAGAAAAAGTTTTTCTTTCACAAAATTTTCAGGCTGTGTTGTCCTCTTCTCAGCCCTTTCATGACGGGCTCGAGGTCGGGTAGCCACGTTCACCACTAAATCCCGACCCCAGAATCAGCAGTCCCAAGGAGCTAGTCATAAATGACTAATGGAGTCGTGGCCAGACTCTGTGTTATCCAGGATCAATGGTTCTGGTTTATTTCCCACCAGTGGGTTTGGTCAATCACCAGCCACGGTTATCGGATTCCCTTTCTAAGTCCTTCTCCAGTGGATCAGTTTCGTAATACCCCATTATCAAAAAACCGTCAGAAGTGAAATGCTATGTTATCAGTGGTGGAGAAGCAGCTCACTGGAGAGGAGGGTCTAGGCTTCCACTCTATTCTGTCCTTGGTCCACAAACTGGATGGTTCTTTCTGGCCGATCTTGGATCTTAAGGCTCTCAAAAGGTCAGTGAAGGTGGACCCGTTTTGGATGAACACTTTGCTGTCCATCACTCATCTGATTCAGTACGGAGAATTTTTGGTGACCCAGGATTTAGAGGATGCTTATTTTCACATCCCGGTTCATCCAGACAACCAGAACTTTCTGATATTTGTGGCGGACAAGGCCAATTTCCAGTTCCAGGCGATGCCATTCAGTCTGTCGACTGCTCCTCGAACCTTCACCAAGGTATTGGTTCCATCTGTGGGTGTTTTGCAGCTTCAGAGGTTCTCTGTGTTTACATATCTTTATAGTTTGATCTGTGCTGCCTCTCTCCCTAATGCTCATATGGCGGCTAAGGCAATGATTGCTCTGTTACAACGGTTGGGCTTCAGAATGAACCTGGCCAAATCACAGCTTATACCTATTCAGCGGTTTAACAGAGCAGTATTCTACAGTCAGATGGGGTGGTTTTTCTGACTTCTGCTCACAAGAGACTACGCATAGACTTTTGCTGACCCTCTTGCCTCAGCAGTCGGCTCCAGCCTGGAGATGGTTGAGGGTCCAGGGTTTGAAGGCGTTCACCGCAGCGGTGGTTCTCTGGGCTCGTCTTCACCTAAAGCCTCTCATCAATCATCTGTTGTCCCACTGAGATCCCTCTCTTGCAGATGTTGACTACCAGGTTCCTCTCTCCCCTGCTCTGGTTCAGAAATTGGGTTGGTGGCTGCACACTTTCAACTTGGAGAAGGGGATCAATTTCCAACTCACATCTCCTTTGTTTCTCACAACAGATGCCATTCTGTGGGGTTGGGAGGGCCACACTTTGGTCCTTGGCAGCAAAGGGCCAGTGGTCTCTGAGGGACAGGGCTTGCTCCTCCAATTGGAGGGAGTTAGCTGCAACTGGGCAGGCAGTTCAGGTGTTTCAGAACCAGTTGCTGCTGATTTGTACCGTCAGGCGGCTCATTGTTGAATTGAAAGGGAGGTTCTTAGAGCCCCCTTTAAATCATCTGGTCTTGCTGAGTTGTTTATGGGGGAAGTCTCATCTTATAGCAAGGAGGGGGTCAGCTCATTACTATGCTGATGGATTTAGCCATTGTCTGCCTTCCTCAGTCCTGCACTGTCTGGCTGTGACCCTTTTCAGGGACATTTGTCTCCATTTCAAGGATCTATGGATCAACCTCTTTGCCCTTTCCACAATGCCCTGCTTCCGAGGTTTTGTTCGGAGACGGTTTGTCCTCAGACTTAGGCGGCAGATGCCCTTTCCATTCCTTGGCCCTCTGGTCTTCTGTATGCATTCCCTCTAATGCCCCTCCTCCTGAGGGTGCTTCAGAAGATTCGAGTGTCGGTGATCTTGATTGCCCCTTTTTGAACTCGTTGTCTTTGTTTCCCTCTGTTACTTCAGTTGTCCCCGAGGCAACTTTGTCCGGTTACTAGGGATCCAGTCCCGCTTCAGTTCCCAGTCCTGTCCGTGCCCCGTCTCCGTCAGCTGAAGCTGACTGCTTGGCTCTTGAACATTTAGCATTGGAGCCTTTGAGGTGTTCTTCTCTATTTGCACAGGATACTCAGAAGTCCCGTAAGGATTCTATGCTTAAGTCTTAAAATGAAAACTATGTTTTCTGTGTGAATTGGTGTGCAGCTCATAGGGTGGACCCAGTTGCAGGGATCCAGTGAAGATTCTTGAGTTTCTGAGGGATGTTTTTTTTTTGACCAAATTTATTTTTATTGAGTTCAGCAAAGCAATACAGTATAGCATTCGGACAAACTTAGCATTGCGTGGGCTTTCTAACCTGATTGCCTCATGCTCCCCAGACAGTTGAGCATTGGGGAGGAATGTCATGTGTCCATGTAAGCTCGTAAGGTGAGAACCAGACCATTCAATGCAAGCTAGAACCCCTATATACAGACTTCCCCTGAGACCTTCCCTCACCCAAACTGCCCCCCTCCCTCGGTGCCCCCTATCCCCCTTGCCTCCTCCCCTAGGTGTGTTCTGATGTGTCGTCAGAAGGTGACTGAAAGGGCCTGTTCTAGACCTCGCGCACCTCCTTAGGTCTACTGTCGTGAAATTCATCTGTTAACTTTAGGACCCTTAGGTATTTAGGGCATGTAAGCTCATTAAACTCTTGGGACAGCAGGGAAACTAGAGGCTGCCATATTTCTTTGAAAGTGTTGGATGTTTGTGTGAGTGAAGCCTGTATCCTCTCCATCCCCATGATGTACCACAGTCTGTGTAGCCACCCCGTGTGCGTGGGTTTTCTCGACGTGCCCCACAGTGAGAGGATGTGTTGTGTTGCAGCTCCTAACGCCAATCCAATCTGTTTCCCCCGTATTGATTTGAGCGGGAACGTGATTCTATTGGGGAGCCCTAGTATCTCATACGCTGGGAAGCGGGGGATTTCTGTCTCAAAGTAGGTGTCTATGTCCTTGAGTACTCCCTTCAAGTATTCCTGTACTTCCACACATTCCCATAGTATGTGTAGCATGGTCCCCGTGTGCCCGCATCCCCTCCAACATGTGGGGTCTCTACGTGGGTTACCCTGATGCAAGCGTTCCGGTGTCAAGCGCCAATAATAGGCCACTTTCACCGCCGATTCTTTGCTGGCCATGTTTCTAGCAGTGTGGTGTGCTCTATAAAAGATGTATTGCCACTCTTTGTCTGAGAGCATGCGTCCCAGCTCCCTCTCCCATCGTTTCTGACCTGCTGACCTTGTCGTGGGCGCTGGGGCGGATAGCAATTTATATAGTTCCGTGATTGACCGCGCGTCTGAGGATTTAGTGATAAGCCATCTCTCATATGGAGTGAGGGGACGGCTGGCAAGTGGCACAACATCTTTGTGCGTAAGCCAGTGCCTGAGTTGAAAGTACTGGAAGCGTTGCGGTCTGTCAATTGCATAATCCTCTATTACCGTGTTCACGTCAGGAAGCCCTGTAGGTCAAATAAATGGCCATCAGAGTGGCATCCAGTCTGTCGCCATTGGGGGAAGGAGCCCGGAGGCAGCCCTGGTGGGAACGCTGGGTTTTCCAGCAGGGGCGTCATTGGTGATGGAAGGGACGTTAGGCCTTTTGGGACCGCCGTTGCATCCCACACCTGGAGAAGCGTCCTGGTGATGGGCGAATTCTTGAGGTAAGCCAGCCTGTCCGGTCTCGCCAGAAAAGGGACTTTCCAGAGAGGTATGCCTGCCATAGCCCTATCCTGAAATAGCCAGTGCTTTTCGAAAGAGGCCGGGACCATTCTAAGAGATATTGCATCTGTGCCGCTTGAAAGTATCGCCGTAAGTCAGGCACTCCTAACCCTCCCTCAGCCAACACACGCGTGACCAAATCACGTCGTAGTCGAGAGCGTTTACCAGCCCAGACGTACTGTAGCAGGGTGTCCTGCAGCTTCTTAAGCATACCCAATGGGGGGGTGACGGGGATGGTCCGGAACAGGTATAGTACCTTCGGCAAAAGGGACAACTTGACGGCCGACACGCGGCCCAGCCATGAGAGCGGTTGTTGTCTCCATCTCGAGATGTCACTTTGGATGCACGTCAAGAGTTTGGTGTAGTTTAATTTGACTGTCTGGGCCGTCCTGGGCGTCAGTTCAATCCCCAGGTATTGTAGTGCCGTTCGAACTGCCAGCCCCTCAATGTGTAGCGTCCCCCTGTTGGCTTGACGGGTGTTGCTACCTAAGGGAAGAACAACAGACTTCCCTACGTTCATTTTGAAGCCTGACACTGCCCCAAACCTTTCCATCTCTGTCAGGAATGCTGGTATCGATTCCCTAGGGCTGTCCACAGCGACTAGTATGTCGTCCTCGTATAGACTTAAGGTCTGCTCTTCCCCCCCCCGAACTTGATGCCCGTGATGTTCTTGTTGTCTCGAACGCGTTGGGCGAATGGTTTGAGATAGAGGGCGAATAGTAGCGGCGAGAGTGGGCAGCCCTGCCGCGTTCCCCGTCGAATGTCGAAAGGTCTAGAGCTGACCCCGTTCACTTTGATCGTCGCCTGGGGTGACGCGTAGCAACTGACCACCCAGGCCCGGAACCTGTCCCCCATGCCGAATTTTGCCAGCGTGTTGTCCAAATACTTCCAGTCAACCCTGTTGAATGCTTTTTCGGTGTCCACCGACAGCAAGGCCGCATCTGAGGCGTTGAAGTGTGCCTTGTCGATTACGTGCATCAGGAGTTTAGTGTTGTCCGCACTCTGCCGGTGGGCACAAAGCCTGCCTGGTCTGGCTCTATTATGCCTGGTAGACAGGGGCCTAGTCGCGTGGCCAGGGTGCCTGTGAATAACTTTAGGTCTAGGTTGTGGAGCGAGATCGGCCTGTATGCCGCACATAGAGTTGGGTCTTTGCCTGGTTTCGGCACGACTATGACTTCTGCCTCCAACATCTCCTGTGGGATCGAGCCTGGACCCTTGAAGGAGTTGAATAATTTTGAAATTATGGGCGCCAAGATGGGGCAGAATGTTTTATAGAAGCCTGCAGAGAAGCCGTCCGGGCCCGGGGCTTTTAGAGGTTTGAGTCTGGCAATTCCTGAAATCACCTCCTCCTGGGGGCATCTAATGCTAGGGCACTCACCTCGTTAACAGCCGTGACCTCCATGGTCTCTAAGTATGCCTTTCCCGCTTCACCATCTAAAGCCGAGTCCGCCGCGTAGAGCTTTGCATAAAAAGCTCTGAATGCCTCCGCAATGCAGTCGTCCTCCTGAACGTCATCCCCTCCCTCCTCGCGGATGACGGGAATCTTGGAGCGGACAGTCTTTGCTTTAAGCTTACTGGCCAACAGGCGGCCGGTTTTGTCCCTCCCCACATAGTACATGTGGTGGAGGCGGAGTGCCGCATATTCCGCCCTGTCCAGATCCAGGCTCGCGAGCTGTGCCCTGGTCGCCTTCAACTTACGCCATATTCTGGGGGCCCCGGTCCGACAATGAACCCTCTCTAGTTCTAGCACGTGCTCCTCCAACCCCTGGGGCCTCGCCTCCGCTCTCTATTGTCCGCCGCTGCGACCACCATGATTTCGCCTCGGAGAACCGCTTTAAGCGCCCCCCAAACTGTCGACAGGGCCACCTCCACTGTGTCGTTTCGACTTCAGTAATCAGTAATATTCTGGGATAATTGCTGTGCAACCCCTTTGCGGGGAAGTAGGCTTTCTCTCAGTTGCCATCTACCCCTGTGTGGAAGTGTGTGTGGAACCGTCAACTGAAGGACCACCGCGTCGTGGTCTGACAGTGCCGCTGGGGTGATGTCCATGTCCCGTACCATAGGGGTCAGGTCCGCGGAGCGCAAAAAGTGGTCAATCCTGGCGTATATGCGGTGCACGTGAGAATGAGGGATGGTTTTTTTAACAAATTGGCACTCTCTACTCTGGCAGCTAAGTAGGCGGCTATCCGGGCATGCAGGGTGTGGGAGTATTGGGGGCTTTGCTGATATCCTATCCCTATTTTCAGTTTCTGCCAGATAAAATGGTTCTGAAGTTGGATCCGACCTTTGTCCCTAAAGTTTCTTTACAGTTTCATTTGCAACAGGAGGTTGTTCTGATTTTCCTGGGAGGGTGATGGTTAGGTCCACTCCTCTTCGGATGCTTGAAGGGCTCTTCAGATTTAACTGCAGTACACTCCGGATTTTCTTCGTTCTCCTACTCTGCTTGCGTCTTTTGATGGGGTGCCTAAGGGGTAAAGGGTTGCTACTTTCATACTTAGTAGGTGGGTGTGCTAAGCAGTTTGTCAGTCGTATAAGCCTTTGGGTCTGGATCCACCGGCCCACGTTCAGTATTGTTTCACTTGATCTATTTTCACTTCCTGGACTAAGGCTTCAGGAGTTTTTGTCCAGGAACTCTGGTGGGCTGCCACCTGGCAGTCACATCACACTTTTATTAAGCATTATCGCCTGGATGTGTTGCATGCAGCTGTGTCTTAAGCTTGATTCAATAAACTTGGGTTTTTAAACTCTGTTTCTGTGTGAAGCTTTCTTTTTGTGTTTGGGCTTGTGAAGTCCTCATACAGTAATGACTGGGACGAAGAGGTCCCAGGAGGGGGGTAATGTGTTGTTACTTACCGGTAATGTTCATTTCCCCGAATAAGGTCTTCCTCATCCCAGGCATGTCCCCTCCCTCCATCCCTCTACTGTTGTACCTGTCTTGTTACTAGCAGGCATGGAGGCACAAGGGAGGGGCTTTTATTAAACAAATAGAAATCAGACTAGTGTGCTGGGAGCCTGTCGGGATGCAGGACTGCCTCATAGAGTACTGACTGGAACGAGAATCTTTTGCAGGGCCTGAATGAAAATCTCTCTTTCTCTGCTTGTTTTCCTATTCGAGTTTTTTTTAAAGATGCTTTGTCGTTCTGCAGTGTTACAGTGCTATCGCTCTCTTTCTCCTCTCTCTTTCTGATTGCTTTCTGTCTACCATCCCCATCCCTCTCTATTTCTTACTCTTAAAGTTTCTGGTGCCTGCTACAAATAAACCTTGGAGAGATGAGGAAAGTAACAAAGGCACCAGGGGCATTGGGTTTACAAAACTGGCCTCCAAGGGCTCAATCCCACCGGGGAAATGCTTGGTAGAACAAATGGCCTGTTCTGCCTTGACATCAACAAGATATAAATCTGTTCACTTGACAGTTTCCTAATTGTAAGCTTTTTGAAAATACTCCAGCTGTCAAGGTGCTCTTTTCGTGCGCACAAATAAAGCAATTTAAAATAAATTTGTAGTGTTATGTGAATGTTCAAAGCCCAGCTTTCCCAGTGTTGCTGCATCGCTTTTTCTCCTGATCCTGTCATCTCCTTGCTTTTACTCCTGTTTTTTGAATGCCCTTTCCTTGCTTTTTCCTAGTTCTCACTGCTTTCTCCTGATTTTCCCTGTTTTTTTGTTGGCCTTCGCCTTTCTTTTCCCTTGCTCTCACTGCTTTCTCCTAGCTTTTTCTGCAGTTTTTTGTGTGCCTTCTCCTTACGTTTTCATTGTTTTCACTGCTTTCTCCTTGCTTTCCCCCCTGTTTTTTTTAGTTCTTTTTCGTTGCTTTTCCCTTGTTCTCTATCTTTCTCCTTGCTTTTTCCAGTTTTTGTGTGCTTTCTCCTTGCTTTCCCTCATTTTCACTGCTTTCTCCTTGCTTTTCCCTCGTCACTGCTTTCTCCTTGCTTTTTCCCAGGTTTTTCTGTGCCTTTTCCTGGCTTTTCCCCCATTCTCACTGCTTTCTCCTTGTTTTTTTGCCAATTTTTGGTGTGCCCCCTCCTTGCTTGTCCCTCATTTTCTGTGTAGGCTCCTCACGCAACTCTGGACCAACACCTCACTTTCGGAATTCTGAAGGGCCCTCAATAATGTTTGAATGAGGCTTCAGGACCTGACAATGCCTGGACACCCATTCGGGGGATTAGCTGTGCTTTACAAATCCTGATTGATTGATTGAATGTCGGGTTCTTTTTTAGCATATCTCTAATTTCCACATTCAATTTAGCATTACCCCTGAATGTATTCTGCAGTTCTTCACAACTTCGTTATTTTAAATACTCATAACTATTGTTATTATTATTTTAAAACATATTTTATTCGTGAAAAGGCACATATAAAGCAGGGCTCTGTAACCCAGAGACTTCTGCACAATAAATGAATAGCATCATGACTTTGACTTTTTTGTGATAAGATCAAGGAAAAACGAAGAGCAATACAGTAGAGAAAAACCAAATGAAGACTCCAACCCAAAAAACCCCACCCGTTGCACTAACAGCCTCTCAGGAGCAGCACAGAAATGGAATATGCACCACTACATATGTCTTAATTATTTTTTAACACAGTAACTGACTGCACCTTTTTATCACTGATTTCATCAGTTTCTAAATCTTGCGGATGAGTATTGGAGGAAAGGGATCATTATGGTGCAAGGAATTATCAGAGCAGAGTGTTAATTATTGAATATAGGTATGCTCTTGATTGACCTAATTATGTGATTTTTTTTGTTGAAGTTAGTTTATTCTGCCTGGCGAGCTGAGGAGATGTTGGTCTTCTATCGTACTGTACTTAACCCTTTATGATGTGCCTGGATAAGTCGGTGGTAGCAAAGTAGATTCAAATTCTAGTGCCAGTGCTCATGACCTAAAGAGCCCCCAAAAGACTCCTCATCACATTTATCATGCTGACCTGCAGGACTGCGACATACTCACACTCTAGCAGAACTGTTCTGTCCTATGCAGGTGATAGCCAACCGATTGAGATACAGATTATGAAGAGAGGGCCACTGCTTTACAGCACAACTCATCACAAAGCCTGGGGCAATTTCACTAATACCATAAACTGAATCCCACTTATTTTGTTCTTATAAAAGTTCTGTATAGTAATTTGAAAGACACATTTTACCACTAGGCAACTGGAACCTTGTACAAGAAAATCCTCTTATCTGAGTCAAATGACTGGCTCCCCAACGCATGTCATAAGCACAGCAATTTTGCTGGGCATTTCTTTGGTGTGTGATCCAGAAACATTTTGCAATTAGGAAGATTTAATCTAGGGAAGTCGGATCACCTTTTTCTATGCTCCCAAATTAGAGACCCTTGATAGATGACCCTATATTTGACTTATGTTCAGAAGAGAGAAGGGAAGTTTCTTTATGGAATACCATTTCACTTTTGTTTGTTTTTGTCCTATTGTGGCTATCAGAATTATGCATCTCCTTTTATTGCGACTCAGTCAACTGAGATATTTTACTCTACATATTGTACTGATGTACCTACTGAACTAACACTTGGTTTGCATATTTACTGGATTGATTGGTAATCCAAATAAAACCCTTTATTCATATTCAATGATTCCTGGTCGTTATCGCGGAGTCACATGAGTTTCACACTTTAGATGTTTTCTCCCTTTCAGTGCTTCATGTCAGCTATCAAAGGTCCAAACAACCAAAGGGGAATCATTTTTAATGACTTGACAAAGAGAATACGTTGCAAGGCCCAGCGCTCCGGCAATACACTTTAGAGTGGCTTGCTAGGATGACATTTGGTTAATACAAGATTGGAGCATTCCTGTCATCATTCCTAAACATCAGCAAATGTGTTGTTGTTGTCCAAGAGTCCACTGTTGTGGACATTACCTTCCAGAATGACCGTCAGTGCTTTGAATGTGTGATGACTAATATGAAAATGGATTTTAAATGTCTGAAATGTGCCTTTTGAATAGTAATATTTTTTATGAGGTGGTTGCAAACTAATTTGCTGCGATCCTGTATTGAAATTGAGAACACAACACAGAATGATACTGGTACGTACTTTGTAAGTGTTGCTTATTTGAACAAAATTATGTTTTTAAAAATATATATTTTCATAAATCCAAGAAAAATAAACCCTTAAAACTTTCACAATAAATATTGTTGAGCAAATTAGTTAAACTATTGAAACTCATCATCAGCACAAACTAATTGTCTTAAGGGTTCAAATTACAAACATTAAAATTAGAGTTTTGGAAAAATAAAAACAAGTATGCATTTTAAACACATTTTTGATCAATCTGCAACAGTGGCCCTGGAGGTGGGGGAGGGGAATGCTGAATTTACAGGTATTTAAATTATGTGAAGGGGATAACAATGCTGAAGGTCAATGAACAATACAGATACCTCTAAATTCTGTTTTCCATGTCACATTTGCTGTTTAATGACAGAAGTCAAATGTCAGGCTATATTTCTGACAAATTGCTTATTATTCTTATAAAATAGAGATTTTTGTTTGCTTATCTTCCTCTGAGTACAAATTGAGAGGATTTGGGGAAGTGAACTATATGTGAAAATCAATTCTGGTTTGCAGGGGGTACAAAAAAAGCTGTATGATGTCTATTCTTTTGAACACATAACATTTAAATACATGTAAATGAACTGTACAGATATTTCAAAATATATCATCAGTCAGGAAAGTCCAAATGAAGCACATTTTCTTATACTTCCAAAGTGCGATGTTAAGGACAGAAAAACCCTTAGCTTGATAAGAGACGTGTACCCCTGCCTTGAGTGCCCAACTGTACTGTTGTCTGAATCCCTAATGCAGATTTGTTGTCATAAGTGAGACTGGATCATGTGGGTGCGCCATGTGAAATGCCTGTTTCACGGTTGTGGTCTTGTTGGACCGAGAGTGGCACCCAAAGCACTACCCTCATAGTGGCGGAAGGCTACTGCCTTCATCAGGAGTTAGGCACCTCGAGCGTGGTGGTGACAGTATACCTTTTAGTGGTCAATAGGAGTGAACAGGATCTCTGTAACCTGTGCCATTGGAGTGAGGCCAACAGGCTCATTCACATTTTTAAAAGTCCAGCAACTGCGTGTTTAGCTCATCCCTTGGCCTACATGATGTTTGGAGTGCTGCACAGCGCGCATCAGGGACTCTGCACTTGATGTATGTGCATCTGGGAAGGGATAGAGCATTACTGTGCCGTGCATGTGTGGTTAGTGCATGTATTGACTGTATGTATGCCTGTGAGGAATATATGACATGAGAGATGTAGTGATGCAGTGATGTGCAGTGCATGTGCAATGAAAGCATGGGCTGGGTGTATGTGTGCTTGTATGAAGTAAAATTCATGAAGAATGTTGTGCAGTGCTCACATGGTAAGGGTGGGTGGTGGTGGTTCAAGTTTGTAAATAGCAGACAGTGGCTAAATATAGAAAAGGTTCAGTGCTGAACAGTGTGCGCAGATTGAGTGTGTGTGCTAAATGCATGTGTAAATGTAAGGGTACAATGCATGGAGGTAACACTGCTGGACAGTAAATGTGCTTTGAATGTACACTGAGTAAGTGCATCTGCAATGGTACATTACGTGCAGGGCGGTTCCATTTCAGAAAGCCCAGGCCTGCCTGTTGAAGACATGAGGAGGAGAGGAATCCCCCAAGACAGATTTGTGAATTGCTAAATTCATGTAAGCCGGGCGGGACGCACACTCGAGGGAAAAAGGGAGAGACTCCCTTAACACTTTAGAAGACTGCTCTTTGATTCAATGATAGATCACAAGGAAGGGCCCCTGGACACATCTCAGGAAGGGAGATAGGGCTGATAAGGGGGCTTTAAAGACTAGGGGCCTCATTTACAAGGCCATTGCGGCACCAGTGCGTCACTTTTTTTGATGCACAGGCGGTACAGGGTCCCTGCCCATATTTACAAGACCACGTAAAGTCACCCTGTATGACTTTTTATTGCCTTCTAAATATTGGCCCCTTTCACGCATTACTCTACGTGAAAGGGTCATTACATGGGTGTTGCTGTGTGTGTTCCCATGCAATATCCATGGAACCTGACACATTCCCAGCATTACACATTTTTTTATAGCTGGGAATGCGTCAGAATCCCAGGCCTCCGCGTAGGACTGTCACAACGAGGAAAAATGCTTTTATTTCTCCTTGTTTTTAACTCTTTCTATGCGTGCTGCATTCTGCAGCACACATAGAAAGAGTAAAATGCCATAAATTATTGTTTTTGCACAGTAAGGTGCCCTTTTCTCTACAAAAACAATCATCCCCACAACGCAGGCCCCCTTGCAACATGACACATGGAAACTTACACTGAGATAGTCTGCGCATGGGCTGCCAAGTACTGCATAAACACCATATGCCAGGAGGGTCTGCCGGTACCAGAGTGGCTGAGGGATTCGGGTCATGGCCTGAAGTAGAGGCTGAGGCTACATATGGCGTGTCCGACCCTCACTGGGTGGGAACTGACATGACTAACCACCAAGGACTGCCTGGGATACTGTAGACAACCTTGCACCCTCTCTGGGCTCTGCTTAGAAGCTGAAGAAAGGATTCTCCCCAGCCCGCTGGGTAAAGACAACTTACACCGTCTTCACAAGCTTAGAGCTGCTCTGACAATTGAGAAGAACTAAGGCAGCGCTGCTCAGAAAAGAGAGCATCCACTGGTGGGAGCTACTGCGTGGGCTTCGTGCTGCCCAACTTCTCTGAGCAGAGCCAGACTCGCGGCTGCTCGCACTGATGGCACCTTCTGCACTGCTGAAATCTTCTGTGCTGCAAGAGTTGGTAAGACATGAATTGGGACAGTCGGGCCCCTGGATACTGGCTGCTAATGGTGATGCGGCACCATAGACACTTTTGACTAAATCTTGAAGAGTCAAAGTTGGGAACTCTTAAGTACAGCCTAATAATGAGCATTCCCAGGATGCAGCCAGTAGTGGAAACACAAAGAAGGGTGGGGCAGGGGTTTGTCTGAAAGCTACTAGATTCCTGACCTAAAAGGGATTGCAATGTTGCTTCAGAGTTTCGTATTCCTTTGCATGTGTAGAGTTAGAAATAAAGCTCCACTTTTTTTTTTATAGAAGTAAGCATTTGACTGGACATTGATTTATTGTTGGGACTGTTTGCACTTTGAGTTATGAATCATGTTCAGTGACCTATATTTGCATCTCTCCCTCCTCCCTGACGGATGCTTGACTGCTCGACCACAGCTACCACTGAGAGTCAAATGCAGAAGGGACTACCTGATATATACTATACCCGCACCACTCTCCTGCTCACTTGGCATGGCTTTGCTGCTCTTATTCTTTGTGTGACATTTAAATTTTCCAAAATCACTTTGACTTCAGTGATGTACCACTGATGGTAGCACCCCACTCTGATAATTGTTCCAGGATCACAGACCTGCATGTACCAGTTCTGGAAAAGTATTTAAGATTTCCAGTGCTGTAATGTTTTGACCTCGTTCCTTAGTATTAATGAAGTGCAATTTGTGTTTTTATTGCTGCTACCTTCAGGATTACTTTCCTCAGTTTTACTTTTCAGTGGACTAATAAATACCCTAATTACCAGTTGCAGAAAAGCAATATTTGTGTTTTACCATTTGAACTGAAAGATAATGTCCATGTACATTACGAGAATTTTTTCTCATCTGTTCCAGTTACTTTAATGGTGTACAGACTTACCATTACAGACTTACATCACCTGCTATAACTATGCAGATGACACACAGATACGTCTGAAACTGCAAAGCTCAAAGTACATTAAAACATCAAAATTCTTTGATTGCCACAGGGCCAATGACCAATGGATCGCATGGACCCACCTCAAATTGAATGCCTCCATAACTAAAATAATCTGTGGTGACTGGAAAAATTAAAACCCTCTCTGTCCCTGGCCTGGCGATTTAGGGCCACATCAAAAAATATCTAAGGAGGTAAAATACCTTGGAGTTACATAAATGCCAAACTGTCAATGAATACAAAGAAAATAAGTTAGCCAAATCAAGCTTTCTCACAAGGAAAACACTGAGATGTATCTTCCCGCACCTAGAATTCCCACACAAGGTTCAAGATTCCATGGGGCATAATTACAAAGGGATATTGCCACCAGAATGTCACTTTTAGCGACATTCTGGTGGCGATATTGCTTCTCCATATTTGTGGCTTAATGTGACCTTGTAAATAAGGACCCATTACATACATCACTTTACGTGAAGGGGGTGCAATGTGTATTGCTGTGGGCATTGCACCACAACACCCATTGATTTTTTGTCGCTGCCCCATATTTACAAGGTGGTGTAAATATGAGGCAGTGCCAAAGACTAACACCATGCAAGAGCAGGCATTAGAATGGTGCGTTTTGCAGCACACACAGAAAGAGCAAAATGCCATTAATGATTAAATAATGACGATTTGCTATTTCTATGTGTGCTGCTTTCTGCAGTACACATAAAAGTAACACATCGCCATAAGTGATTGTTTATGTGCAGGAAGGGACAACTTCACCTAGGAACGCTGAGAGGGAGTTTAGGCTGAAGATGGCCAGACACAAGATGGAGGAAAGGAAACTGGCCATGGAGGAAAAACTGGAATTAGAACATCTGGTTCATGAAAGGAGCTACAGAGAGCTGGACTTCAACACCAGAACAAGCAGAGACCAGCCATAATGGTGGCATAATACCAACAGTGCCCTCTGGAGATAAGAGGGCCCACATTCCAAAGGATATGGTGCCTACCTTTGTGGTGGGAGATTACTATGGCAAGTGGTTTGAAGAGTATGCGGTTGATCTGGAGATGAAAGTGTCTCTGAGGAGAATCAGGGAGGCAGTCTCTAGAGGTATTTACCTAGCAAAGCGGGGGTGCCCTACTGGCCCTAGAGAAGGGGGATAGGATGAGGCATACCCCCTTGTTAAGGGCACCCTTGTCTGAAAGTATAGGCTCACTTCAGAGAAGTACAGCCAAACGTTCAGGGCTAACCAAATGCTGCCTCATCAGTCTCAGTGTATTGTGCAGATGCCTTTTGTAAGTCACTGGATGGTTGGGTGAAGGACAGCTCAGTAAAAGATTACCAGAGGCTGTACAATTTGATGGCAAGAGATCACAACGGGTTTTTCAGCACAAACTATCCTGGCTGATGAGTGCTGAAAAACCCGAAACCGGTCCTAGGATGCTTGAACCTGGTCCAGGGAAGACATTGCCTGGCAGTTCAGTCTGGACTGTCCTCATGAGGCACAGGGTCAAGACTGATTTGCATATGGCTATGTCTGAACTGGGATGGCGTGGTGAGCAAAATAACAATGGTTTAAACCCAGATCTGTGACTAGGGGTGAATGTTTGACGATGTTCAAAATTCAGTCCATCATCTTTTTGTGTTGTATTTTCACCCTAAGTGGAAAGGAAATGCCCAGACGTGGGTCCAGTGCTCACTACGCCACTGGAGTCAAGCTATCCTGGCTGATGAGGGCTGAAAGACTGAAACCGGTCCTAGGATGCTTGATTCTGGTCCAGGGAAGACATGGCCTGGCAGTTCAGACTGGTCTGTTCCCAGGAACAGGGTCAAGACTGCTTTGCATTTGGCTATGTCTGAACTGGGATGGCGTTGTGAGCAAAATAACAATGGATTAAACCCAGATCTGTGACTGGGGTGAATGTTTGAAAATGTTCAACGTTCCGTCCATCATCTTTTTGTATTGCATTTTCACGCTAAGTGGTTAGGGTATGCCCAAACATGGGTCCCATTGCTCACTACACCACTGGAGTCAAGCTATCCTGGCTGATGAGGGCTGAAAGCTTGAAACCCGTCCTAGGATGCTTGATTCTGGTCCAGGGTAGACATGGCATGGCAGTTCGGTCTGGACTGTTTCCATGAGGCACAGGGTCAAGACTGATTTGCATATGGCTATGTCTGAACTGGGGTGGTGCGCTGAGCAAAAAAACGATGGATTAAACCCAGATCTGTGACTGGGGGTGAATGTTTGACAATGTTCAACATTCCGTCCATTATCTTTTTATGTTGCATTTTCATTCTAAGTGGGAAGGGTATGCCCAGACGTGGGCCCCGTGCTACCTTCACCAATGGAGTCAAGCTATCCTGGCTGATGAGGGCTGAAAGCCTGAAACGGTCCTAGGATGCTTGATTCTGGTCCAAGGAAGACATGTCCTGGCTGTTCAGTCTGAACTGTTTCCATGAGGCACAGCGTCAAGACTGATTTGCATATGGCTATGTCTGAACTGGGGCGGCGTGGTCAGCAAAAAAAACTATGGATTAAACCCAGATCTGTGACTGGGGGTAAATGTTTGACAATGTTCAACATTCCGTCCATCATCTTTTTGTGTTGCATTTTTACCCTAAGTCGAAGGGTATGCCCAGACGTGGGTCCCGTGCTCACTACGCCACTGAAGTTAAGCTATCCTGGCTGTTGAGGGCTGAAAGCCGAAAACCGGTCCTAGGATGCTTGATTCTGGTCCAGGAAGACATGGCCTGGCAGTTCGGACTGGATTATTCCCAGGCACAGGGTCAAGACTGATTTGCATATGGCTATGTCTGTAATTGGGATGGCGTGGTGAGCAAAATAACAATGGTTTAAACCCAGATCTGTGACTGGGGGTGAATGTTTGACAATGTTCAACATTCCGTCCATCATCTTTTTGTGTTACATTTTCACCCTAAGTGGGAAGGGTATTCCATAGACGTGGTCCCGTGCTCAATACGCCACTGGAGTTAAGCTATCCTGGCTGAGCCCGAAACCGGTCCTAGGATGCTTCGTTCTGGTCCAGAGAAGTCATGGCCAGGCAGTTTGTTCTGGACTGTTCCCATGAGGCACAGGGTCAAGACTGATTTGCATATGGCTATGTCTGAACTGGGGTGGTGCGCTGAGCAGAAAAACTATGGATTAAACCCAGATCTGTGACTGGGGGTGAATGTTTGACAATGTTCAACATTCCGTCCATTATCTTTTTGTGTTGCATTTTCATTCTAAGTGGGAAGGGTATGCCCAGACGTGGGCCCTGTGCTACCTTCGCCACTGGAGTCAAGCTATCCTGGCTGATGAGGGCTGAAAGCCTGAAACGGTCCTAGGATGCTTGATTCTGGTCCAAGGAAGACATGTCCTGGCTGTTCAGTCTGAACTGTTTCCATGAGGCACAGCGTCAAGACTGATTTGCATATGGCTATGTCTGAACTGGGGTGGCGTGGTCAGCAAAAAAACTATGGATTAAACCCAGATCTGTGACTGGGGGTAAATGTTTGGCAATGTTCAACATTCCGTCCATCATCTTTTTGTGTTGCATTTTTACCCTAAGTCGAAGGGTATGCCCAGACGTGGGTCCCGTGCTCACTACGCCACTGAAGTTAAGCTATCCTGGCTGTTGAGGGCTGAAAGCCGAAAACCGGTCCTAGGATGCTTGATTCTGGTCCAGAAAGACATGGCCTGGCAGTTCGGACTGGACTATTCCCAGGCACAGGGTCAAGACTGATTTGCATATGGCTATGTCTGTAATTGGGATGGCGTGGTGAGCAAAATAACAATGGATCAAACCCAGATCTGTGACTGGGGGTGAATGTTTGACAATGTTCAACATTCCGTCCATCATCTTTTTGTGTTGCATTTTCACCCTAAGTGAGAAGGGTATGCCCAGACGTGGGTCCCGTGCTCAATACGCCACTGGAGTTAAGCTATCCTGGCTAAGCCCGAAACCGTTCCTAGGATGCTTCGTTCTGGTCCAGAGAAGTCATGGCCAGGCAGTTTGTTTTGGACTGTTCCCTTGAGGCACAGGGTCAAGACTGATTTGCATATGGCTATGTCTGAACTGGGGTGGTGTGGTGAGCAAAATAACAATGGATTAAACCCAGATCTGCGACTGGGGGTGTGTTTGAGAATGTTCAACATTCCGTCCATCATCTTTTTGTGTTGCATTTTCACCGTAAGAGGGAAGGGGATCCCCAAATGTGGGTTCCATGCTCACTACACCACTGGAGTCAAACTATCCTGGCTGAAAGCCCTAAACCGTTCCTAGGATGCTTGATTCTGGCCCAGGGAAGACATGGCCTGGCAGTTTGGTCTGGACTGTTCCCATGAGGCACAGGGTCAAGACTGATTTGGATATGGCTATGTCTGAACTGGGGTGTTGGGGTGAGCAAAATAACGATGGATTAAACCCAGATCTGTGACTGGGGGTGAATGTTTGACAATGTTCAGCATTCCGTCCATTATCTTTCTGTGTTGCATTTTCACTCTAAGTGGGAAGGGTATACCGAGACGTGGGTCCCGTGCTCACTACTCTACTGGAGTCAAGCTATTCTGGCTGATGAGGGCTGAAAGCCTGAAACAGTCCTAGGATACTTGATTCTGGTCCAGGGAAGACATGGCCTGGCAGTTCGGTCTGAACTGTTCCAATGAGGCACAGGGTAAGACTGATTTGCATATGGCTATGTCTGAACTGGGGTGGCGTGATGATCAAAAAAACGATGGAATAAACCCCGGTCTGTGACTGAGGTTGAATGTTTGACAATGTTCAACATTCCGTACATCATCTTTTTGATTAGCATTTTAACCCTAAGTGGAAGGGTATGCCCAGACGTGGGTCCCGTGCTGACTACACCACTGGAGTCAAGCTATCCTGTCTGATGAGGCCTGAAAACCTGAAACCGGTCCTAGGATGCTTGATTCTGGCCAGGGGAGACATGGCCTGGCACTTCGGACTGGACTGTTCCCAGGCACAGGGTCAAGACTGATTTGCATATGGCTATGTCTGTAATTGGGATGGTGTGGTGTGCAAGATAACGATGGATTAAACCCAGATCTGTGACTTGGGGTGAATGTTTAACAATGTTCAACATTCTGTCCATCATCTTTTTGTGTTGCATTTTCATCCTAAGTGGGAAGGGTATGCCCAGATGTGGGTCCTGTCCTCCCTACGCCACTGGTGTTAAGCTATCCTGGCTGAGCCCGAAACCCGTCCTAGGATGCTTGATTCTGGTCTAGGGAAGACATGACCTAGCAGTTTGGTCTGGACTGTTCCCATGAGGCACAGGGTCATGACTGATTGACATATGGCTATGTCTGAACTGGGGTGGCGTGGTGAGCAAAATAACAATGGATTAAACCCAGATCTGCGACTGGGTGTGTGTTTGAGAATGTTCAACATTCCGTCCATCATCGTTTTGTGTTGCATTTTCACCGTAAGAGGGAAGGGGATGCCCAAACATGGGTCACATGCTCTCTATGCCACTGGAGTCAAGATATCCTGGCTGATAAGGGCTGAGAGCACGAAACCGTTCCTAGGATGCTTGATTCTGGCCCAGGGAAGACATGGCCTGGCAGTTTGGTCTGGACTGTTCCCATGAGGCACAGGGTCAAGACTGATTTGGATATGGCTATGTCTGAACTGCGGTGTTGGGGTGAGCAAAATAACGATGGATTAAACCCAGATCTGTGACTGGGTGTGAATGTTTGACAATGTTCAACATTCCGTCCATCATCTTTTTGTGTTTGCATGTGTCCCATGAAGGAACAGACCCCCCTTAGTGTGCAGATACTTGGGCTGGCTAGCGTAGTGCTTGTATAAGAGATCATCCCAGTTAGGATCGGGGTAGTGCATAGGTTACCCTAGTGTCCCTTCATGACGGGCAGATGGTGCCAAGGACCCATATGCCTAAAAATACCAAGAACTACAGGCAGTGGGTCACCATCAATGGGCAGAGGGTGGATTTTCTGAGAGACTCAGGAGCTAGCATGACAACTGTCAGGTGTTGGTTGGTGACCTCTGAACAGGTAGTCTCTATTGTAGCTCACCAGGTTGTAGTACCTAACAAACATGAGAGTCACTATCCAGTGGCTCTGGTTTGCTTCGAATGGAGAGGATGTCTCAGGTTTCTTGAGGGTAGCCGTGAGTCCATTGTCTGTTTGGTAATGATCTGAAGCACACCATCTGGAATGAGATGAAGCTCCAGTCCCAACTGGAGATGTTGGGGTTGCCTGAGTGGGTATGCTTAAAAAGGTACTACAACAGCAACTTGTTTGTATTGTTGCAGTTTACTGAAAAATGGTACAAAAAAGAGTAATTGTTGTAGATGTGTGAAACTGAACTGATACTTGGGTTTGACCCTCACAGTAATTGCTACCAACTCTCATCAGGATGCTTTCATTATCAGGTAGTATTTCCTCATATCCTTTTTGTCTCCCTTCATCTTTTAATACAAGGATCACAGTTTTGACAGACGATATTTCTGCATGCAGATTTACAATAGGAAAAATCATGAATTTGCATGTAAAAAAATTGTATTGGGAAAAAAACTTGTATTTGGACCCTGCGTACATTTCCCTTTGCCTGACTCAAAAAGGAGGCCTTTGTCTCCCCTTAATCATGTTACTAATCTCTCTTTCTTTATCGTCTTCATCTTCTTCTCCATGTTCTTCATCCTTATTTGGTTTCTTCTTCTACACGTTCACCTTCTTCTTCCAATATTTTCTCCATGACCCAATACCCACTCGTTGTTTGCTGGGACCTTTACTTGAGTCGGCTATGTCACTGAAGATGTGATCAATCTCCATTAGAGAGATACAATACTTCTGGTGCATAAAGGGCCAATGGTCCACTGAAGCATCCATATTTAGGTTGCAGTTTAGGTGCCAAGTGGTGATTTTGTTTGAGAGTCCACTCAGACACCATATGTCAGTTTATCCTCCTTGCCATCTGACTTACTTCACCCTGGTGCAGGTGCTGTGAGAAGCCATTAGAACCAGAGATGATGCATTAAGACATGATAGGCGAGATAGACCTACTAAAGTGAAGGATTCCCTTTGGTGTTTACCGAAATGTTTGAAAAATAAATGCGCGAGAGACAAAATAAAAAGTTTAAATTATTTTAAATGTATATTTAAAATGTATTTGGGGGTCAGGGCTGTAATCTGAGTAAGAGTGATGGTAAAGATTAGTGTAAGAATTAGGGTCATATTTAAAATAGGAATAGGTTTGATAGAGCGCTTACACCACTTTAAATTATATGGGCGCATTATTCTCATGATTTAAACAAACCCACATGTATTTTATCGATTGCAGTGTTTTATGTTTATTAAGATACACTTATGCACGCTATATAAGTATTGAAATGTAATGTACACATTCAAGCAGGATTTTACATGAATTAGAGACACTTATAATTCCTGTATGCATAATGTAGAGGATGATATTATACCCATATAAATGTAACTGTGTGTCGTTTAAGTTGCCTGCACTGTAGGCCCAGAACTACGAATTATTGTTGGTTTCGAATCCTTGGCTGCTCAAAAAATAATTAAATGAATCCTATTTGTGTGCGAAGATAGTATGTTCTCATCCTACTGCAGGTGCAGGAATTCTACCTCATTATTCTTAGCTTTAAGGAGATGCCCGGAATGTCTTTCAAGAAGACTGAAAGGCGAGAAGGGAGGATGCCTTCTGTGCCTGGCCCGTTAGAAACCCAAACCCCTGAAAGACAAGAATAACTTAATTAAAGCTTCCATGGAAATCTACTGGAAAGTATTGCAAGTGAATCTGTTCATCATGTGATGCATTTGGGGGCTGAACTTTGTTTTTTGTATAATGCGCAGGGACCGTGAGGGGAACTTCTTCATTTTTTGGAAGAGAAGGAGCACCTTAGAGCGAGCTCCAGAGCCTTAAGCTATTTGACCAATTTAACGTGAGTACTTCTTAGGAAGTCAACACGTGCTGACACCTTTGGGGTATGACATAGGGGAAATAGGCAGGACCCTCAGTGAGAGCAGTGTAGGGAAAGATAACTTTTGTTTTCCTTCCTCATGAAAAATAATTTTGACTCAGTTTCCATTCTGGGTTGCCTTTTGATTTTAGAGTTCATCACATTATGCCTTTTACGCCGAATAAATTCCCTTCATAGATTCAGCTCTGTATTGATTTTCATGTACCTATATTCTCTAATTTTAAGGTGTTTTTATATTCCAATATTTTTGGCCTTATAATAAAATCCATAAACTGGAATTCGGAGTCTGTTGTCTTTTAAACATGACTAAATTGTCAAACAGAAGTACAGTATCTGGGTCATCGAATTGAAAAGGGAAAACGAAGAGTGTCACCGGATCGCATAGGGACGATTCTGCAATTGTGAACTCCAAAAATACAGAAAGAAGTCCTCATGTTTTTGGAAATGGTCGGCTATTGTCGACAGTCGATTGTTCCTTACAAGCAAAGCCATTGTTGCGGTTGACTCGAAAGGACATAAGTGATCCGGTACCATAGGGTAACGATTGCTTGAGAGCCTTTCATGAGCTGAGAGAGAGGCTATGTTGCACTCCATCTCTGGGAATGCCAGATTACAATAAAGCGTTTTCGCTCTTCTGCTGTGAAAAGGAAGTATGTGCGTTAGCGGTCCTTGTACAGACACATGGAGGTGCCCATAGACCAGTGGCTTACTTTTTGGCTACATTAGATCCGGTAGCTTCTGCATTGCCTGGATGTCTCAAATCTGTTGCTGCAACAGGTGTCAGCATTGAGAGATAGTGATGGGTCATCCGCTTATTGTTTATGTGCCACAATTAGTAGAACTGTTAATGACAAGAACAAAGACACAATATTTAACGAATAACAGACTTACAAAGTATGAGCAAGTAATATTGTTTTCTTAAAATGTTACTCTGAAATGCTGTACCACTTTGAACCCTGCAACATTGTTTCTTCTCCCGCAAGAGGAAGGAGAAGATTGTGAAAAGCATGACTGTCTGGATGTTACTGAGCTATCTACCAAACCCAGACCTGACATTATCGATGAACCTTTGCCGGAATCTGGTTTGATCCTTTTTGTTGATGGTTCATGCTTAAGAGACAATGAAGGGTGTTTGAGAGCAGCTTTTGCTGTGTGTACCGTCCTGGGGGTGGATGAAGCTGTCTGTTTGAAAAGAGTATACTCTGCTCAGGTGGCCGAAATAATGGCTCTGATACTTGCCTGTACCATCGGGGATGGAGTCATAGTGACTATCTATACGGACAACTGTAGGAGAGTAGGGTCTGCTATCCTATGGTCACCCCAATTGTTGCTTTTCTATACGGACAACCAATATGGGTTTGGAGTGGTACATGATTTCAGACAGTTATGGTCTCAGAGGGTATTTTTAACATCCTAAGGATCCCCTATCCATATTGGAGAATATGTGCGCCAGTTGCTAGAGGCTTTTCAGAAACTTAAGGAGCTAGCTGTAGTAAAATGTGCAGGTCATTACCCTTGAGATGGCTGTCTTTTGTATTTGGTCTTGTTTGATGCTTAATAAAAAGAAAACTTTAAAAGAAAAAACAATTGTGCAGGTCATGGAAGTTGAGAGGACTTTGTCACAAAAGGCAATAACCATGATGACGAAGTAGCACCTTTTTTGTGCTGCACATGCTTGCATTTTTTATGGTGAATACGTAGGAGAGAGCACAGAAGAGACTAAGCTCAGCATGATGTTAGCAGTGGCCGATGCTTGGGATGAGGTGAAGTGGCTGTAGGATGAGGTTTCAGAGGAGGAACCTGCATCATGGGTTGGAGCAGGCTGTGAAAATAGAGAAGATGCCTGAGCATTACTACCCAACTGTCTATTGAACCCAATAGCAAGGCAGATTCACAGAGAAGTTCATCTTTGAAGAGATGCCATGGTGCGAGTGTTTAGGCAAACTTGGTTTAACCCACAATTTTGTGTGCATGCAGCAGCAGCAGCAAGATGGCCACTCAGAGCTGTATCTCCGTAGTGAACTCTCTTTACATCCGACTGAGCAGCGCTCTGATACCTTATTTTGCCACCTAAACCAGCGATTCCACAACCAGAACACAGGCAGACTTTCTGGAGCTAACTTCTATCCTTCTCCGATCTATCATTGCAGAGATATTAGGGCTGACGGCGTATTGACCATGTGATGTCTGGCAAAATAGCATAAGCTTAGCTTTGGGGCTCCGGCCCGGAGCCCGTACCCTGGGAGGCGGAGACTCAGCGACTGCCCTGTGTATGCCTTGATAATAGCGGTATTGAGCTGGGAGAGTCGCCTGCACAAGACCGTGGACTCCTCCTTTGTTTGAGTCTGAGAAGAAGGAGCCCAGTATAGATATCTCCGGAGCCCCGAGACTCATTAACGGTAGATACCCGGCAGAGCCGACACTGTAGGCTTGCAAGGGCTGTGTGGCTGGCCTCACATGGCTCTCTTGTGATGAACTAAAGGAGCTGTGCGTTGCCTGGAGCGCCTGATTTTATGCGTGTCTGGACCACTGTCCCATGGGCTTTGTTCTTCGATCTGGCCTTTGAAGCGCAGGGAGTGCATGGACTGAATTGCGGATCGCGGGCTGCGAAATCTTGAAATCCTGTGTCATTAAGCCTCAGCCTGCAAAACGAGCTACTGTGCGGAAAAGTGGACACCTGTAGCTACAAGCCACTCTATTAAATGAGTTACTGAGGCATTTCTATTGGGGCAGGCATCTGAGGCTGGTTTGCAAGGAGAGAGCAGACTGCCCACTTTGCGACCTGAGGTGTCCGCTCCATGGTTCAGGATTGCTTGCTTGCACTGTATCTTATGTGGGGATAGACATTTGCGCAACACCATAGGCACTGACCCCTTCAAGGTGCACTGCAGAGTAACTATGTGGGGGTGTCCGGACACTGAGGATCTTTGCCAGGAAATACTGTCTACTCCTGTTGCTCATCACTGCCCTAGCGGCTTTGCAAGTAAGATGGTGGCCGGAAACTGACTGCCACCACTGCCCTTGACCCGCAAGCCCAGCAGACACTTTGCACTAGGAGGAATCACCTACCCTGAACACCAGCCACTGCAGGCTTTTACGAAGCTGAGGAGGGGCTGAAACGCTATGTGCACGCTGACCAGCCCGGCAACGCTGTGTCCCTAGCATGTTCCGACACAGGCGGCAAAATGGCGGCCAGGGCATGAACACCCTACGGGGATGGCGTTGTCGCATAGCAGCCTGCACGCGGAGATTCCCATATGGACACTTACCTGGCAACGAGAAATGTCAGCCTCGTTAAAAGGTTGAGGCGTATTGAGGCATGTGGGGATCCTGACACTGCTTGCGGCGTGGACTTAGCGGCGCTGTAGATAAAATGACACCTAGCTCTCCATGAACGTTGCAGCCCGCCATTAACCTGCAAATCACATAGGGTGAAAGGCGTTATGTCTCGAGCGGAGGAAACCCCTGTTGCGCCGCAGTACAGTGGAACACAGTGATTTCCTTGGCGGCGGTCGCCCCTGACTACCCTGCAAGCTCCTGGGACCTGGTGGCATCTGGACGGACCCGGGAGCAACAGCGTGACCATCAGTGTGCACCCATTGCTCTCTTATGAGGAACACACCTGACTGCCGTAAAACGTAGGCCGACTGCTTGGTCCTAAGATGGTGGTGCCCCCAGGAAATCGGTACCGCTGACTCTGCCTTTGTGAGCCATCAATGCTGCGGCAGTCCTGGAGAAATGTCATGCGAGTTCTTTTGTGTGTGCATCTGTGCCTGTATAAGGGGATGTGTGCAGATGCACGCGTGTGTACGCCTGTGCGTGTATGAAAGACTATGTTCACATTTGTGTGTGCTTGTGCATGTCTGCGTGTGATGGTGTGGACATATATTTGGGTGTTTTTGTATTAGAGCACATGATTCTATGTGTGCTTGTGTTGTGCGCCAGATGTTTCTGTATGTGTGCTTATGTCTGTGCCTGTGACGGTGTGTGCATGTATTTGAGTGTTTTTGTATTAGACCATGGGATTGTATGTGTGTGTGTGGATGCTTCTGTATGTGTGCCCTCTGTTCTCGTATGAGAGTGTGTGCGCACATTTGTTGTGTGCTTGTGCATGTCTGTGCATGTGATGGTGTGTGTGTGTGCATGTATTTGTGTGTACGTCCTTGGGTATTTTTGTTCTGGAGCATGTGATTGTATGCTTGTGTTTTTGATATTTTCTGTATGTGTGCTTGTGTTTTGCGCGTGTCTGCATGTATGAGAGTGAACGCATTTGTGTGTTCTTGTGCATGTCTGTGCATGTGATGATGTTTCCCTGTGCATGTATTTGGGTGTTTTTGTATTAGTGCATGGAATGTTATGTGTTGTTGTGTTCTTGGATGTTTCTGGCTATGTGTGTGTCTTTGTGCATCAGTGTGCATATGAGAGTGTGTGCTCACATTGGTGTGTGCTTGTGCATGTCTGTGCATGTGATGGTGTTTGAACGCTGGATTTGTTATTTTTTGACGGCCGCTGTCCAGAATATTGACTTTAACTGCCTAATGCCTGCCAGTGCCTATCCCCTAACATGCCTAAAAATCAGGACTTAGAACCTGCAGAACTTACCCGAGACTGTGGAGACCTAGCGATTTGGCTGATTGCCGGTGGAGCTACCATATAGCTAAAGAGGAGATGGGTTGTGGACTCCCCGTCCCTGCCGTCACCTACCCAGCCGGACCTTGGGCAGATTTTCCCCTCGTCTCTACATCCTATCTTCCTCCTACCCCTTTACCCACTCCCCCTACCCTTCCTTACTCTATTCACCTTGTCCCCTATGTTCTTGCAACATTATTGTCCCTCATGTAAAGCGCTCTGATTCCATCAAGTCTAGCCAGCGCTATATAATAACTCATTAATTAAATTTGTTCCCATTTAGTACTCTTTCTCTCTTTGTCTACCTCCCTAGCTCCTAGCTCCTATCCACTCTCCCCTGAATCTCTCCCCTTGCCTGCTAGTCTGCCTAGCCCCCTGTCCTTTGTGCCCTTTCACTAAGCACTCTTTCTCCCCTTGTTGGGGAAAGATCCAATATTTATACTCTGAAGTCTCAGCGTACCCGCTGAGAGAGTCCACTGCGCTAAGGGAGCCACTCACGGCTGAGGTATGGTACGGCACCCCTTGCCAAAGCACTCCCTCTCCCCTTTTTGGGGAAGGATCCAGTATGTTGACCTTGGAGTCTCAGAGACCCATCTGAGAGAGCCCTCTGCTTAAAGGGAGCCTCCTACAACTGAGATAGGAAAGTGATACCACTTCCCCTGGGATCACAGCTTACTGGACTTTGGACGTTCTTTGACTCGTCTACCGGTTTGTGTCCCCGTCGCCCTTCCCCTCCATTTTCCATGCGGTGTCCTTCACCCTCCCCTCCTCTTTCTGTCTACTTCCCCAGCTCCTTCCCCCCTCCCCTGAATCTTTCCCCTTGCCTGCTTTTCCCCTTACGTATTTGTGCTCATTGTTTATCTTGACCTTACAAGTAACTATGTTGCCATGCTCTAATAACTCTGTAACCTTTGCAACAATGTAACCTGTAACTATGATCAGATGCTCATGTAAAACGCTATGATACCTCCGGGTCTAGCCAACGCTATATAAAACCTTTTTAAATACAAAATAAATAAATAAAAATAAAAAGCAGTGTCTCACAGGTGTGTTACGTGTCAAAAAATGAATGTTGGAAAGAGAACTGTAGATGCTATGAGCCTCATTGGAAGATCAGAAGGTTCGTTCAATGGAATACAGTTGGACTTTATTGAGATGCCGAGATGCAATAGTCTGAGATATGTTTTGGTGGTGGTGTGTATCTTTTCACATTGGGTTGAGGCATATTCAACTTGACAATGTGACAGTCTCACAGTGGCAAAACTGCTCTTAAGGGAACTGATACCGCAGTTTGGATTTCCTACCTCGGTGGAGACAGATAGAGAAACAGCCTTCCATAATGAAATCATTACCAGGTCGAGGCTGTGACTGCTTCTACCTCGAGAGACCTGCTGCCTGATCTTAACTCTGGTGACTGGGTGCTTTTCCGAAAGCACGTGAGGAAGAGCTGCCTTGATGCTCGCTGGCGATGACCATACCAAGTGATTTTGGTCACAAGAACCACGTAAAGTGTGTTGTTCAGAGAAGTGTAACTGAGAACGCAACAGACATAGAAGGAACAGGTCAGATCTTGAGCACTCTTGATGAGGCGGAACAATCAAGCGAGCAAAAAAAGAATAAATCAAACAACTCCAGAGGTGAATTCAGACTCGGAAATAGACGACATTGTAGAGGTAAACTTTGAACCAGAGCCGAGTGAACAGCTGGTAAAGAAGGGTCATATCGAGAGGAAGCGAGGAGAGCAGATGCCACAGCAGCAAAGTGGCCAACAAAGAAAGAAAGGCTGAACATAAGGCTTGCATCTGAGAAAAATCTCGCTCCGATTCCTGAAACATCTGAATCCAATCAAAGTGAAGCCCAAGAACGACCAGATGGTCTAAGATGATCCAGAAGGGAAAGAGTACTGTCTCAAAAGTACGCATCTCCTGAGTGGACGTATTTGGCTGCAGATGCAGTGACTAGAGAGATCCGGGAGGTTGGGGACAGGCACAGTGAGTCACGAAGAGAGCACTCTGACAATTGACATTCAGTTAATAGTCCCTGGAGTTGATGCCTTCGGAATTCTGACTCTGACCGTTCCCAATCCACCAAGACTGAGTGGGTTGCGATTTTTCATCCTCAACCAGGTTGCTTTCCCTACCTTTGGTCGACGGCCTCCTGCACAAGAAATCAGAGAGATTTGTGCTGAAATACTCCAGCTTGTTCCTGCTATGCTTGGATCTAACACCATTAACGACGAAGCTTGAACTGTGAAAAAAATCCTATAAGTCTTTGAAAGAAGATAACCTAGCCCCAAGAAGAAGAAGATTTAAAATAGGGACTTTCAATAGAAGAAGAATTGAGGTTTAGGGCTGACTACGTCTCTTCAATAGGTTTAGTATGATTGGACTGTAATTTACGAATAATCAAATGGAAAACAACAATAAACAGACAATGTAATTAACAAAATCAATCAAGCAAAGAAAAGTAGAAAAGAGACTTTGTTGAGTTCATTTACATCTCAAACCAAACAGTGGTTCAACATGGAATCTGAAAAGTCAGGACGCAAGCAAAAATGCATAATTGGTACCCTTATTGCTGTGGTGCTTATTGTTGTAACTGTAGTGATTGTTACATCTTTGATTGGGCCTCACAATGCTGAAAAGAGTGGGAAACAAGTGATCACTACCCTATCTACCGCAGACATAGGAGAGGGTGCATCTGCCACAGATTGAGATATGATCAGGGAAACTAGCCGGATGTTACACATAGATTTGTCAAAAGGTGATTTTACGATGAATGCATATGCACGCTTGTTGTATGAGTATGTTGATACAATGGAAGCAAAAGATTGTTATGTGTGTATGCAACTGCCACCCTCACTAGAAGAGGGCATCCAATATCATCACTTACCTTTGACTTATGGCATCACATGTAGTGTGTTGCTGAGTATGTTTTATAGTGAGTCCCATTTTGAGTACTACTTCTCAAATTATGATGTGGTGCTCTCAGAAGTTCCAGTTCTTAAGTACATGAATAAATATGATTATTATAAGGCGGTAGTGAGGACGTCTACGTATTTTGTGCCTACTATTACTCTGGATACATTATATGCTCATAGACACAATTTGACTTGCATGTTTACTGATATCGAGAGGAAATGTGTATATCAGATAGAGGATCGGCATAGACATACCTTATTTAGACCAGACCCAAAGCATTAGGTTATTCCATGGACACATGAAGAATTAGATCATAAGACAAAAGGAAGTTCTGGTCCAATAGCTTTGAACTTTCAGCAGAAAGGAAAATTGTACACTAGACATCTGTCAACATGTTATGACAAAATAATAGTGGGTAAGAGTGATTGTGAACAAATTTTCTTAATTGAGGAGGCAATAAGAAAGGTGTTATTGGATAAATTAATCATAGTACCAAATGTGTATTTTGTGTGTGGAAAAAGTGCTTATGTGAAACTACCTAAGAATTGGTATGTCACGTGTTATTTAGCAGTGGTATTTCCCAAAATCTTTCATGTAGATGATCTATGGCCCTTTGATGGAAAAGGCATTCACAGAGTTGCAAGTGGTGGAGAAATTGGTGGAGATGTATTTGGAGCCATGATACAGAGTATAAGTGTGATCTTGAATGATGTAAAAATTAGAAAGCTGGAAACAATAGTGGATAAACTCTCTGTATAAGGCTATGGTTCTTCAAAATCGCCTTCCTTTAGACGTCCTATTAGCAAAAGCCGGAGGAGTCTGTAAATTATTGATAGTTCAACAATGCTGCATGTATATTCCTAACAATAGTCGGGATATACAGAAATATATCAGTAATATTTCGGAGATACATCAAGATTTACGTGATTTGGCTGCAGATGGCATTTGGGAACAAATTGGCAAGATATTAAGGAAGATTGGAAGCTGGTTTGGAAGTCTGGGATAAGGAATAATGGGATACATCTTGAAACCAATCATAATAGCGGCCATGTGTATTATTGTGTTATTGGGAGCTATCAAAGCTTACAAATGGCAAAAAGCATGCCATAATGAAAACTCCTTGAAGAAACGAGAGCAGTAGTTAGAAGACTGCAGGACAGTCACTATCTGCACCTGAAAGGGTTAGAAAGATTTAGACAGGGACGGCAAGCTAAAACTTCTGTTTAGATCGTTCTCTTCTACAAGGATAAAACTGTAAGAGAGTAAGATGTTGGTGTTATGACACTAGTCATAATAGGGGGGAACTGATAGAGTTCTTACAGCACTCTAAATTGTATGGGTGCATTATACTCATGATTTAAATGCACTCACATGTATTTTATCATTTGCAGTGTTTTATGTTTATTAAGATGCACTTATTCACGCTATATACGTATTGAAATGTAGTCTACACATTCAAGCAGGATTTTAAATATATTAGAGATACTTATGATTACTGTATGCATAATGCACAGGATGATATCATACCCATATAAATGTAACTGGGTGTCGTTTAAGTTGCCTGCACTGTAGGCCCAGAACTACAAGTTATTGTCGGTTTCGAATCCTTGGTTGCTCAAGAAATATTTAAATGAATCCTTTTTGTGTGCAAAGACAGTATGTTCTCATCCTACTGCAGGTGCAGAAATTCAACCTTATTATTATTAGCTTTAAGGAGATCCTCGGAATGTCTTTGAAGAAGATTGAAAGGCGAGAAGGGAGGATGCCTTCCATGCCTGACCTATCTGAAACCCAAGGCCACTGGAAGACAATAAGAACTTAATTAAAGCTTCCATAGAAATCTACTGGAAAATATTGCAAGTGAACCAGTACATCATGTGATGCATTTGGGGGGGCATTGTTTTTTATATAATGCGCAGGGACAGTGAGTGGGACTTCTGCATTTTTTGGAAGAGAAGGAGCATCTTAGAGCGAGCTCCATAGCATTAAGCTATTTGACCTATTTGATGTGAGTACTTCTTAGGAAGTCAACACGTACTGACACCTTTGGGGTATGGCATAAGGGAAATAGGCAGTATCCTCAGTGACAGCAGTGTAGGGAACGATAACTTTTGTTTTCCTTCCTCATGAAAAAGGATTTGGACTCAGCTTCAATTCTGGGTTGCCGTTTGATTTTGGAGTTTATCACATTATGCCTTTTATGCCGAATAAATTACTTTTGTAGATTCGGCTCTGTATTGATTTTCATGTACCTATGATTTTAAGGGTTGTTTATATTCGATTATATTGGCCTTATAATAAAATCCATAAACTGGAATTCAGAGTCTGTTGTCTTTTAAACATGACAAAATTGTAAGTATAATTTTGAATTGTTTACTCCATTCAACCACTTTCAGCAGGTAAATAAAAGACTATCTGAATTTAGAAGGGAATGCAAGGACTAAATTTAGCGTAATCTGGTTTACAGTTAAGATCATGTTCAGAAATATTTTGAGAGCTAGATTTAAGATTAGGATCAGAGTTAGGTTTTGGCTCAGTCTAAAGAGCAGGGTAGGGTTGAGAACTAGGTGCAATGGTTGGGTTAGGGCCAGGGATAGGGTTACGGTTAGAATTAGCATTAGGGATGGAATCAGATTGAAGGTTTGGTTGAGGCATAAATAAGGGATACATTTAGAGCTGGTCATAGTATTAAGGGATATGTACCAGACTGTCGTGCCCTGAATATCACTGGTAAAAATAAAGTGTTTTAAATATCATTAGAAACACATCGGCCTATCAATGTTAATAACAGAAAATCTACATCCAAAAGAGCATTGCTCTTGTAAAAAAATTCCATTCACAGTATGTAGTGTCAAACAATATTTGTGTTTGTCATATTCTGACATACATCTGTTCTAAGGTTATGTTTAGGGTTTTTATATTTCTAGTCAGTCAGTCATAATCACTTTATTTCACCAGTGCAAAATACAGCATAAAAAGTATTCTATATACAATAAGCATAAAATCTTACTAAAAAGAAAAAGTACATAGAAATATACAGTTCATTAAAAAGATTACAATTAAACCTAGATGATAAGATACAGGTGCATATAAAACGAAGAAAAAAGTTAATTTATGAAAGATTTGTATAATATTTTCATTACATTCCAGATTACAGGTACTGTTTTCTCCTTTTTATAGCACACCAGAGAAACGATGCCAAGCAATAGCATGTAAAAGAGGCGGGTAACAACTTTAAAAAGTGTAGGGCTGGGCAACATTGACTGAAATTGAGGCTACGCATAAGCGGAAAGATATCCCTGTTCCTTTCCTTACTGTATAGACAGACTACAGAAAAATAAAAGATGAATTTCGCATTGAGATGAACATGCATCACATGGGAAGAGAGAAAGAGTATCCATAGAATAAGTGTTGGAAGGATAGCCTCACATAAGAGGGATATAGTTCATTCGGAACCTCAGTGATAAGTATCAGGGTTGGGAATTTGTAACAAATGATAGGTACATAGAATCAATTGTATTTATTCTGGGTGCAAAATGATATTGTGTGACCCTAGACTTAGTACAGTTGGACTCTCATCTCTCTCTCCTCATCTTTTCTATCAATAATTCTTTCAGTTTCGACCTTGAAACAGTTGTAAATGTGATTGGATTGTAAAAAATGTGTCCAAGTCAATAGAGTAAAAACTACTCTTAACATATTGAAGCCACTTTATCTTGCGTGAGCCATATAGCTTTAGGGAGTCTCTCAAAATTTCTCCACACTAAGTGCCAAAAAAGGGGTGGAGCAGAACAAATCTGATCCATGATAAAGGGAGCATCCAGTTCATATTGACAATTATAGGAGCAGCAGGATTGAGGGACGCCTGCTAATCTTTTCAAGAAGCTATCCTCAATTTGTTGTAGATTGGATATGCTGGTGGTTCCTCACACAGCTGCCCCATACATGGCAACAGATACTGTTTTTGCTTCATAAATCTTTTTACTTGTATCTATTGGTTTAGAACCAAGTTTTTTATGAACCTAAAAAGAGACCCTATACTTTTTTCAGTTAAAAACCCGGTAATAACCACCATGTAGTGCCACATATTTTTTTGTCAAATAGTACCCCCAAATAGGAAAAAAGTATCCACCACCTACAGTTTGATCCCTTCTATAGTCAATCGAGGCAATCTTTTAGGTCTCACGCCTGCCACAAACACATAAGTCTTAGATTGGTTAACCCTGAGATCTAAATTATTCATGAATCTGGTATACAACTCTATGAGGCTCTGTGGTGTGTTGATAGTCCGTACCAATAACACTGCATCGTCTGCTTAGAGAAGTATCAGCACAGGGGATGAATTAATAATAGGGACATCATTAGTAGACCCTACCAAAGTGGCTTCAACACCTTTAGTGTTTAATGAAAATAAGAAGGAGGCGAGAACACACCCCTGGGTGATTCCAAAGTATCTTGTATAGTCACCCTCTCTCCCGTAACAAACACAAGCCGTGGCAGAGGAGTACATCTCATGGATGCAATTAATTATGGACTTTTCTTTACCAATACCTTCCAAAATTGACCATAATCAGTCAAAGTCCCTAAAGGCCATATAGAGATGGCCTGCATTGGCTGCGGTATATTTGGCGAATAACAAATTTAGGTTGAAACACTGGTGAATTGTCCCTTTTCCCTTTCTAAAGCCATACTGAGTTTGAGTTAGTATGTTCCTTTCTTGATCCCAAGCCTCTAGCTTATTAATGAGTAAACAGCCCATTAATGTTGTTTTGCTATCTAGGAGTGATACAGGTCTATAATCTTTGGGGGTAGCCTTATCCCCATTTTTATAAATTCGAATAATAACTGTCTTGTTCCAAGAGGGAGGTCACCTGTTTGGTTTAAAACATTAAAAACATTGGTAAGTAGTGGGGCCCATAACTCCTGATTAGTTAGAAAGAAACCAATTGGTAACCCATCAGGGCCGGATGCCCTAGATGTGCTGCACTGGATTAAAGAGCTTTTCATTTCATCCAGACTGAAGAATAGTTTATCCTCACATGTGGACACTGAGAAGTCAGACAGCAAATGAGATTCTTCCCCTGATTTCCCAAAAACCTCTACAAAATGTGCCACCCAAGCCTCCTCACTAAAATGTGGATCTAAGGTGATCTCTGAAACATCTTTGAGAAATGGGGCATTGATTATATTCCAGAAGTCCCTACTATTTTTTAACACTGTCGTCTGTTTAAGCTTACTCCAGGGTTCCTCCTTTAAGGCCCTCGTCCCATTAGCCCTTGCTTCTTTATATGAGAGGCGCAGCAATTTTACCAAAGCCACATCTCTCGGTTTCATTCTCAGGGCGGTAGGGAGGTTCTTTAATTCCATAATGCAGGCTTCATCAAACCAGCATGCTTCTCCAGGCGCCTTACAATTGCACAGTCAGAGGAGATTACTGTAGATTTCAACTAAAATCCTTTCAAATGCTAGTGGGGTTAACCTTAAGCGATGGAACTGTATCTAGGCATATTGAGATTTCCTGGGACATCTTAGCAACTGTACTACACATGCATTTTGAGGTATCAATCTTTTCCCATTTCAGAACAATCCCATTTGTCCTTGCGATTAGGGGCTTTGGGAATCGATTTCCTCGGGAGATTTTACTTAGACCCCAGAACATTTGATGGGTGATCACGGGATGGTCACTAAAAGCATAACATTTGGTCTCGATGATGGGAAACCTATCCCCTTATAGATTCGGAGACCAGAATGTAATCAATGGTTGTCTTATGGGACCGGGAAGAAATTGTTTAATCTAGATCACCTGTTTTAGTATCTACTTAGTTTATTATCTCAAGGTTGTTAATGACTAATTGTCTGTTAGGAGTGTTACCATAATTATTGTGGCAAAAATGGGGAATTGGATCCCAAGGCCATCAGACAGGCCACACACTGCTTAATCAACCCTATTACAGCTATGGGCGTTAAAGTCACCCATCCACACTATATGAAGGAGTTCATGATGAGATTTCATAAGGTGTCCAATATCCTTCTCAGTTAATTATAAAACTGTAGTCATCTTTCCTTCAAAATCTATACTACTATTATAAAGAGAGAACAGAAACCTTTTGGCAAGGTAAACTCGGGAACCACAGCGCCAATCCACACACCCAATACATTGTTGTAATCCTCAGGGTGTGTAGATGAACATAGGCTGCATAAAATAAAATAAAACGTAAATTAAAAATTAAACTTTAAAAACAAAGTAGTCCCTAAAAATAGCGCCGGCCGCGACGTAGCGCTGGTCGCGACCTAGAGATGTCCGCAACGTGCGTGATGACGACAGGCGGGGAGGAGCGCTGACGAGCAGCGAGGAGCGGCGGTGAAGTCCGGAGCGCGGGGAAGAGTGGCTGCTCAGGTAAGGCAAACGCAAAGGCGAGGCGGGAGGCGTGAGGCGGCCTGGGCAATGTTGGGCGGGCGGGGTAAGGCAAAGGCAAAGGCGAGGCGGGAGGCGGGCGGGAGGCGGTTTGGGCAATGTTGGGGCGGGCGGGGGCTGGGGCGGGAGTGCACCCAAGCCTCAAATGTTGCCCCCAGCCCCCTTCTGCCGCCGGGCAACGCTGCCACAATCCGGAAAAGCTGCCCCCAGCCCCCTCCTGCCCCAGGCAACGCTGGGGCGGGCTGCTAGGTATTATAATAAAAGTTGATCCCTCCCCTTCTGACCTTCACATACGAGACTGTGATAACAAGGCGGAGGATTGAGAATTCTAATTACCTTAATCCTAGCTGTATTAGCTATTAGAGTAACCATTCCCCCACTTGAACGGTCAGCTCTAGTTGGCACTTCATCTGTCTGAAAGGTACAATACCCATCTATATTAATCTGTTTGATTTCCCATGTTTCTTGGAATCATAGGACATCGTGGTTTGTCACAAGCGATAACCAACCATAATAAATTTTTTTCCGGTTGTAGCCCGCTATGTTCCAGGAGATTACTTTTAGAATTTCTGTGTCTACTGTCAGCATGACAGTTTCCTCCTGAATGGAAGGTAAACTATTGGACCCCTGGCACTTATTTGGAAGTACAGGAAGTCAATTGCATGCTTTGAGATTACTCAGTGGTGCATATCTATTTCTAGTAGGTATAAATGGGCTTGCTAAAAAATATCTGGAATTGGAATAAAAAGTGGGTCTAACCCTTGATTGAGAACTCGGAGTGTACCTTTGGGGTTTGTAGAAAAAGCCTAATGGAAGTGCGAAGATCTTAGTGTCAAACCGTGGTGTATTAGGCAGTTTGTTCAATAAGTGCTTGACCAATCATTGACTGTAAAACTTTTCGACTATACAGTCCCCCCTCCCATAGATATCCATTGAGGCCAGTAATGTTGTTAACGGACCCCTCTCCCTTCATTTGATGACCCTCTTCAGATGGTGGCCATAATAGGAGACTATATTTGCTGGGCAGAGGCAAATATAGTCTCCGAATATGGCCTATATTATTTTGTTCATGTTGATTCTGATAAGCTAAGGACCCTTGTTTTTCAGAGCATACTTCCCCATGGTCCTCAGCCATTGTTTGGGTACCCTTGTTATAATTAAATAGTCCTGAGCGCAATCACAAGATTGCAAGGGTTTTAAGAGATAAAACTCCTTACCCTCAGCCGAGGGTAGGCCCCCCTAGTACCTCTCCCTTCCCTCATCCCTCTCTTACTCCCACAACCTGACGTGTCCAAGCACGCTCCACTCTACACGGATGATTATATTCAACAACTTTGCCAAAGACCCTCTCTCTTGTCTGACACCCCAGACGCGCCTAATGTAACTAATAGTCCCTTGCCAGAACAACTTGAGAAACTTCTTAAAAAACAGGTACGATTACAACTAATGGTATTAATGTTAACGGATTATTTGAAGGCCGAGGTTATCCCACTAGGTCTCCAGGTCCGAAACATTCAGGGTATCTTTACTGACAACCCCAAATACATTTCCAATTTTAGTTATATTGGAACTACCTGTTCAAGACATTGGCTTGTCTTGGGAATAAATATAGCAACAGAAATGCCTCTGTCTCTAGAAATAGAGATTGCTGATATAGAAAAGCAACTAGCAGAAGCAGATCCCACCTCTGACTACAAAAAACTTCTGGACCAAGTACAGAAAACAGTCGCAGATTTCTATCGAATTGAGCAAAATAAGAAATCTAACAAAGTAAAAAAGGACATCAAATCATATAACATTGAGAACACATACCCATACCTACAGAAGGATTTCTACACCAATAGGAATTACTCCCATCCACAGACCAATAAACCCTGGGGTCGGTTTAACCGCCGCCAGAACCTAGTTGGTTTCTCTGACACCTCTGCCGACTCTTCTGACAGCTCAGACCCCGGTGAAGGGTCGAGCATAAGCACAAGACGAGGAGCGGGCAATCCTAATTTTTTAGGCAGAGGCCAGCCAAACACCCCCCAACGCGTGCGGGTAAAGAAACCACAGAGATGGCACAACCCTCCAGGAGAACAGAAAACCAGGAACAACTTCTACCAATGGTGATTGAAAGATCACCAGAGGTGATACCAATCTTTAACCTCTCTAAACACACCCTGTTAGATACAGAACTTGAACTACTAAAGAAGGGTCTGACCTTCGTACCCACAATTTGCCCCAACTTTATGGAATTGCAGGCGGAACTCTTACGTACTTTCAGAACAATCCGTCTCAAGGCTTTTTTCCAACTACACCCTAGCCCTGTTACTAATTCCAACACCCCTTTTAGACCCCCATCTACCATCTCACCTTCAGCCTCAATGATACCCCCCGAGATTGTAGCATTTGAAAAACTGGTACTCGGGGACTTGGCAACTTTGCAGACAAGCAAACTTTTCACTCCATATAACATCTCCCTTGATGAAAAGAAAGCAATTGACTCACTAAAAAACAACAATAGTGTGGTGATCAAAAGTGCAGACAAAGGAGGTGGAATTGTTATCCAAGAAACAGAAATATACAAGGCGGAAATAATGCGCCAATTGAATAACACTGATCATTATCAGAGGCTTCCAGGGAATCCCACTAAGAAAATTCAAGAGGCGATTACCAAACTCACATCCCAAGCTTGCACGGATGGTTTCTTAAGTAAAAAAGAATATAACTACCTCAATGTAAAATCTCCTAGATGTCCTATAATTTACACACTCCCAAAGATTCACAAGAATCAGACAAATCCTCCCGGGAGACCAATTGTATCGGCATGTGGCTCAATCCTTGAACGATTAGGTGCATATGTCGACCACTTTATAAAAGAGTTTGTCCCAGACACGACCTGTTATGTGAGAGATAGCATGTCGATGATCAATCTCGTTGAACATCTTGAATTTGACCCCACTAGTGAAACCCTCTGCACGTTAGATGTGGAATCACTATACACAAACATCCCACAAACTACAGCTCTGTTAGTCATTCAAAAAGTCCTTGACATCCGCTTTCATCCACACAGAGTTCCAACCCTTTTCTTTCTCTTCGACAACATGTACTTTCAGCAAATCAAGGGTACTTCTATGGGGGCTATTTTTGCCCCCAATTTGGCAATACTTTTTATGGATCAATTGGAAGTTGGATCGATCCTGACACCATCTAACCCCTTCCACTGTGGCATAAAGTTGTGGAGGCGGTATGCAAATGATATTTTCCTCATATGGAACCAGCCTCTGGAATCCCTGACCAATTTCCTACACTGGCTGAACAATAACTGCTGTAGGCTTACCTTCACACTCAGCCATGATAAATCCTCAATAGCGTTTCTGGACCTCACCATCTTCCATTCTGAAGGTGAACATTTGACTAGACTATACAGGAAACCCACGGACCGCAATACGCTTCTATACTATAGAAGTAATCACCCTAGGGCCCTGAGGGACTTGTTGCCATACTCACAGTTCCTCAGGATTAGGCGTAATTGTTCATTCAAAACTGACTATTTCAAAGAAGCCACAGTACTCTCCAACAAACTTAAAGACCAAGGGTACCCTGGGAGGATAATAAAGCAAGCCCTAAAACGAGCATGGTACTGTCCACGCTAGATCCTGTTGGTACCCAGAGACAAGGACCAGAAGGAGAGAATAGCATGTGTCACCACATTCTCACCAGTGTCCAACAAAATTAAAAAGTCTATCAAAAAGCATTGGCCAAGAGTAAATGCAGGCGTGCTAAACATTGATACCCCACTTTTTGCCTTTCGCAAAAGTAAAAATCTCAAAGACCATCTAGTGAGAGCAGCGCACCCATCCACACCACAATGTGCAACAATTGCCTCAGCTTGGGGCTTACCTAAGCATGGGCGGAAAATCCGTTTCGCTCGCGGATTTTGCGGATTTTTGGGAAATTCGCAATCCGCGAGATTTGCGAATTTCCCGCAAAATCCGCAAATTCGCACACAGCGGATTTTTTTTGCGGCGCGCGGCGTTGGTGATACAATTTTTGCGGCGCGCGGCGTTTATCATCGTTTGCCGAGTTGTTTTTCTCGATAGTTTGCGAGTGCTGCGCCATTTTGGATCTTGCTGTGTGATCCCGCGGGAATTGGCGAGCGCGATTACGTCATCGCGGCTTGCCAGCGATAGTTTGTCAACGCGAGTACGGCGAGATCACGTCTCGCGGTACTTCGCAATTGCGAGATTTGAGATGCGGCGAGCAGCAAGAATCTCGCACAAGCGAAAATATAAAATTTGCAATTCTGCACAAGAAATCCACCAGCAAGCAGCATAAACCTTCTTGAAATTATGATTTTTATCTGAATAACTCCTTAGGTTGACATTTGCCTGCACTTTTTTAGCGAGGAGTCCATTTTGGGGAGGGGGGGAGGGGGGTGGGAGGAAGGAAGTGCCCCACAGTCTTCAACTTCCTGTTCCTGTTCAGCAGGCTCCTCCCAGTGCTTTGTCCATCTCCTGGTCACTTTTCATTTGGATCTGGAGCTGGAAGGATTACTTTTTGTGGATGCTGCTGGATATTTGGATTTGAGGCCTTTTTGACTTTCTTTGGATCACTGTTGGATTAGAAATTTTACAAGTAAGTTTGTTTAGGGCATTACAGTTGCTGCAACTAAAATTTTGGAATTTTCGATTTTTGGGCTGTTTTGGGGCCTTTTGCTCAGGGGTACTCAGTGGTGGGTGGACTGAGTCTTTCTGTGGGTTGTCTTGAACTTAAACATCATGGAGGCCATGGATGGATTGGGATTGTGCTGATTTTTCAGTGAGTTTCGTTTTTTGGGGCTGTACTTGTGGCCTTTTCACCAGGGGTATTTGAGTCTAGCATGGGCCTAGTCTTTCTGTAGGTTGTCTTGAATTTAAACATCATGGAGGGCATGGATGGATTGGGATTGTGCTGATTTTTCAGTGATTTTCGTTTTTTGGGGCTGTACTTGTGGCCTTTTCACCAGGGGTATTTGAGTCTAGCATGGGCCTAGTCTTTCTGTGGGCTGTCTTGAACTTAAACATCATGGAGGGCATGGATGGAATGGGATTGTGCTGATTTTGCAGTGTTTTTCGATTTTCGGGGGTGTTCATGGGGAGGGACAGGCCATGTGGCTGGTGGCCATTTTGAGTGCAGCTACAGGCACTGGCCATGTGCTGGCAGGCAAGTGGCCATTTTGAATGCAGGCTTTGTTGTTAGGCCTGCAACCATTTTGCCTACTTTTCAACCTTTATTTATGCCCAGGGGTAGTGAGTCTTGCATGGGCCTAGTCTTTCTGTGGGTTGTCTTGAATTTAAACATCATGGAGGGCATGGATGGATTGGGATTGTGCAGATTTTTCAGTGATTTTCGTTTTTTGGGCCTGTACTTGTGGCCTTTTCACCAGGGGTATTTGAGTCTAGCATGGGCCTAGTCTTTCTGTGGGCTGTCTTGAACTTAAACATCATGGAGGGCATGGATGGAATGGGATTGTGCTGATTTTGCAGTGTTTTTCGATTTTCGGGGGTGTTCATGGGGAGGGACAGGCCATGTGGCTGGTGGCCATTTTGAGTGCAGCTACAGGCACTGGCCATGTGCTGGCAGGCAAGTGGCCATTTTGAATGCAGGCTTTGTTGTTAGGCCTGCAACCATTTTGCCTACTTTTCAACCTTTATTTATGCCCAGGGGTAGTGAGTCTTGCATGGGCCTAGTCTTTCTGTGGGTTGTCTTGAATTTAAACATCATGGAGGGCATGGATGGATTGGGATTGTGCAGATTTTTCAGTGATTTTCGTTTTTTGGGCCTGTACTTGTGGCCTTTTCACCAGGGGTATTTGAGTCTAGCATGGGCCTAGTCTTTCTGTGGGCTGTCTTGAACTTAAACATCATGGATGGCATGGATGGAATGGGATTGTGCTGATTTTGCAGTGTTTTTCGATTTTTGGGGGTGTTCATGGGGAGGGACAGGCCATGTGGCTGGTGGCCATTTTGAGTGCAGCTACAGGCACTGGCCATGTGCTGGCAGGCAAGTGGCCATTTTGAATGCAGGCTTTGTTGTTAGGCCTGCAACCATTTTGCCTACTTTTCAACCTTTATTTATGCCCAGGGGTAGTGAGTCTTGCATGGGCCTAGTCTTTCTGTGGGTTGTCTTGAATTTAAACATCATGGAGGGCATGGATGGATTGGGATTGTGCTGATTTTTCAGTGATTTTCGTTTTTTGGGCCTGTACTTGTGGCCTTTTCACCAGGGGTATTTGAGTCTAGCATGGGCCTAGTCTTTCTGTGGGCTGTCTTGAACTTAAACATCATGGAGGGCATGGATGGAATGGGATTGTGCTGATTTTGCAGTGTTTTTCGATTTTTGGGGGTGTTCATGGGGAGGGACAGGCCATGTGGCTGGTGGCCATTTTGAGTGCAGCTACAGGCACTGGCCATGTGCTGGCAGGCAAGTGGCCATTTTGAATGCAGGCTTTGTTCTTAGGCCTGCAACCATTTTGCCTACTTATCAACCTTTATTTATGCCCAGGGGTAGTGAGTCTTGCATGGGCCTAGTCTTTCTGTGGGTTGTCTTGAATTTAAACATCATGGAGGGCATGGATGGATTGGGATTGTGCTGATTTTTCAGTGAGTTTCGTTTTTTGGGGCTGTACTTGTGGCCTTTTCACCAGGGGTATTTGAGTCTAGCATGGGCCTAGTCTTTCTGTAGGTTGTCTTGAATTTAAACATCATGGAGGGCATGGATGGAATGGGATTGTGCTGATTTTGCAGTGTTTTTCGATTTTTGGGGGTGTTCATGGGGAGGGACAGGCCATGTGGCTGGTGGCCATTTTGAGTGCAGCTACAGGCACTGGCCATGTGCTGGCAGGCAAGTGGCCATTTTGAATGCAGGCTTTGTTGTTAGGCCTGCAACAATTTTGCCTACTTTTCAACCTTTATTTATGCCCAGGGGTAGTGAGTCTTGCATGGGCCTAGTCTTTCTGTGGGTTGTCTTGAATTTAAACATCATGGAGGGCATGGATGGATTGGGATTGTGCAGATTTTTCAGTGATTTTCGTTTTTTGGGCCTGTACTTGTGGCCTTTTCACCAGGGGTATTTGAGTCTAGCATGGGCCTAGTCTTTCTGTGGGCTGTCTTGAACTTAAACATCATGGAGGGCATGGATGGAATGGGATTGTGCTGATTTTGCAGTGTTTTTCGATTTTCGGGGGTGTTCATGGGGAGGGACAGGCCATGTGGCTGGTGGCCATTTTGAGTGCAGCTACAGGCACTGGCCATGTGCTGGCAGGCAAGTGGCCATTTTGAATGCAGGCTTTGTTGTTAGGCCTGCAACCATTTTGCCTACTTTTCAACCTTTATTTATGCCCAGGGGTAGTGAGTCTTGCATGGGCCTAGTCTTTCTGTGGGTTGTCTTGAATTTAAACATCATGGAGGGCATGGATGGATTGGGATTGTGCAGATTTTTCAGTGATTTTCGTTTTTTGGGCCTGTACTTGTGGCCTTTTCACCAGGGGTATTTGAGTCTAGCATGGGCCTAGTCTTTCTGTGGGCTGTCTTGAACTTAAACATCATGGAGGGCATGGATGGAATGGGATTGTGCTGATTTTGCAGTGTTTTTCGATTTTCGGGGGTGTTCATGGGGAGGGACAGGCCATGTGGCTGGTGGCCATTTTGAGTGCAGCTACAGGCACTGGCCATGTGCTGGCAGGCAAGTGGCCATTTTGAATGCAGGCTTTGTTGTTAGGCCTGCAACCATTTTGCCTACTTTTCAACCTTTATTTATGCCCAGGGGTAGTGAGTCTTGCATGGGCCTAGTCTTTCTGTGGGTTGTCTTGAATTTAAACATCATGGAGGGCATGGATGGATTGGGATTGTGCTGATTTTTCAGTGATTTTCGTTTTTTGGGCCTGTACTTGTGGCCTTTTCACCAGGGGTATTTGAGTCTAGCATGGGCCTAGTCTTTCTGTGGGCTGTCTTGAACTTAAACATCATGGAGGGCATGGATGGAATGGGATTGTGCTGATTTTGCAGTGTTTTTCGATTTTTGGGGGTGTTCATGGGGAGGGACCGGCCATGTGGCTGGTGGCCATTTTGAGTGCAGCTACAGGCACTGGCCATGTGCTGGCAGGCAAGTGGCCATTTTGAATGCAGGCTTTGTTCTTAGGCCTGCAACCATTTTGCCTACTTTTCAACCTTTATTTATGCCCAGGGGTAGTGAGTCTTGCATGGGCCTAGTCTTTCTGTGGGTTGTCTTGAATTTAAACATCATGGAGGGCATGGATGGATTGGGATTGTGCTGATTTTTCAGTGAGTTTCGTTTTTTGGGGCTGTACTTGTGGCCTTTTCACCAGGGGTATTTGAGTCTAGCATGGGCCTAGTCTTTCTGTAGGTTGTCTTGAATTTAAACATCATGGAGGGCATGGATGGAATGGGATTGTGCTGATTTTGCAGTGTTTTTCGATTTTTGGGGGTGTTCATGGGGAGGGACAGGCCATGTGGCTGGTGGCCATTTTGAGTGCAGCTACAGGCACTGGCCATGTGCTGGCAGGCAAGTGGCCATTTTGAATGCAGGCTTTGTTGTTAGGCCTGCAACAATTTTGCCTACTTTTCAACCTTTATTTATGCCCAGGGGTAGTGAGTCTTGCATGGGCCTAGTCTTTCTGTGGGTTGTCTTGAATTTAAACATCATGGAGGGCATGGATGGATTGGGATTGTGCAGATTTTTCAGTGATTTTCGTTTTTTGGGCCTGTACTTGTGGCCTTTTCACCAGGGGTATTTGAGTCTAGCATGGGCCTAGTCTTTCTGTGGGCTGTCTTGAACTTAAACATCATGGAGGGCATGGATGGAATGGGATTGTGCTGATTTTGCAGTGTTTTTCGATTTTCGGGGGTGTTCATGGGGAGGGACAGGCCATGTGGCTGGTGGCCATTTTGAGTGCAGCTACAGGCACTGGCCATGTGCTGGCAGGCAAGTGGCCATTTTGAATGCAGGCTTTGTTGTTAGGCCTGCAACCATTTTGCCTACTTTTCAACCTTTATTTATGCCCAGGGGTAGTGAGTCTTGCATGGGCCTAGTCTTTCTGTGGGTTGTCTTGAATTTAAACATCATGGAGGGCATGGATGGATTGGGATTGTGCAGATTTTTCAGTGATTTTCGTTTTTTGGGCCTGTACTTGTGGCCTTTTCACCAGGGGTATTTGAGTCTAGCATGGGCCTAGTCTTTCTGTGGGCTGTCTTGAACTTAAACATCATGGAGGGCATGGATGGAATGGGATTGTGCTGATTTTGCAGTGTTTTTCGATTTTCGGGGGTGTTCATGGGGAGGGACAGGCCATGTGGCTGGTGGCCATTTTGAGTGCAGCTACAGGCACTGGCCATGTGCTGGCAGGCAAGTGGCCATTTTGAATGCAGGCTTTGTTGTTAGGCCTGCAACCATTTTGCCTACTTTTCAACCTTTATTTATGCCCAGGGGTAGTGAGTCTTGCATGGGCCTAGTCTTTCTGTGGGTTGTCTTGAATTTAAACATCATGGAGGGCATGGATGGATTGGGATTGTGCAGATTTTTCAGTGATTTTCGTTTTTTGGGCCTGTACTTGTGGCCTTTTCACCAGGGGTATTTGAGTCTAGCATGGGCCTAGTCTTTCTGTGGGCTGTCTTGAACTTAAACATCATGGATGGCATGGATGGAATGGGATTGTGCTGATTTTGCAGTGTTTTTCGATTTTTGGGGGTGTTCATGGGGAGGGACAGGCCATGTGGCTCGTGGCCATTTTGAGTGCAGCTACAGGCACTGGCCATGTGCTGGCAGGCAAGTGGCCATTTTGAATGCAGGCTTTGTTGTTAGGCCTGCAACCATTTTGCCTACTTTTCAACCTTTATTTATGCCCAGGGGTAGTGAGTCTTGCATGGGCCTAGTCTTTCTGTGGGTTGTCTTGAATTTAAACATCATGGAGGGCATGGATGGATTGGGATTGTGCTGATTTTTCAGTGATTTTCGTTTTTTGGGCCTGTACTTGTGGCCTTTTCACCAGGGGTATTTAAGTCTAGCATGGGCCTAGTCTTTCTGTGGGCTGTCTTGAACTTAAACATCATGGAGGGCATGGATGGAATGGGATTGTGCTGATTTTGCAGTGTTTTTCGATTTTTGGGGGTGTTCATGGGGAGGGACAGGCCATGTGGCTGGTGGCCATTTTGAGTGCAGCTACAGGCACTGGCCATGTGCTGGCAGGCAAGTGGCCATTTTGAATGCAGGCTTTGTTCTTAGGCCTGCAACCATTTTGCCTACTTTTCAACCTTTATTTATGCCCAGGGGTAGTGAGTCTTGCATGGGCCTAGTCTTTCTGTGGGTTGTCTTGAATTTAAACATCATGGAGGGCATGGATGGATTGGGATTGTGCTGATTTTTCAGTGAGTTTCGTTTTTTGGGGCTGTACTTGTGGCCTTTTCACCAGGGGTATTTGAGTCTAGCATGGGCCTAGTCTTTCTGTAGGTTGTCTTGAATTTAAACATCATGGAGGGCATGGATGGAATGGGATTGTGCTGATTTTGCAGTGTTTTTCGATTTTTGGGGGTGTTCATGGGGAGGGACAGGCCATGTGGCTGGTGGCCATTTTGAGTGCAGCTACAGGCACTGGCCATGTGCTGGCAGGCAAGTGGCCATTTTGAATGCAGGCTTTGTTGTTAGGCCTGCAACCATTTTGCCTACTTTTCAACCTTTATTTATGCCCAGGGGTAGTGAGTCTTGCATGGGCCTAGTCTTTCTGTGGGTTGTCTTGAATTTAAACATCATGGAGGGCATGGATAGATTGGGATTGTGCTGATTTTTCAGTGATTTTCGTTTTTTGGGCCTGTACTTGTGGCCTTTTCACCAGGGGTATTTGAGTCTAGCATGGGCCTAGTCTTTCTGTGGGCTGTCTTGAACTTAAACATCATGGAGGGCATGGATGGAATGGGATTGTGCTGATTTTGCAGTGTTTTTCGATTTTTGGGGGTGTTCATGGGGAGGGACAGGCCATGTGGCTGGTGGCCATTTTGAGTGCAGCTACAGGCACTGGCCATGTGCTGGCAGGCAAGTGGCCATTTTGAATGCAGGCTTTGTTGTTAGGCCTGCAACCATTTTGCCTACTTTTCAACCTTTAGTTATGCCCAGGGGTAGTGAGTCTTGCATGGGCCTAGTCTTTCTGTGGGTTGTCTTGAATTTAAACATCATGGAGGGCATGGATGGATTGGGATTGTGCTGATTTTTCAGTGATTTTCGTTTTTTGGGCCTGTACTTATGGCCTTTTCACCAGGGGTATTTGAGTCTAGCATGGGCCTAGTCTTTCTGTGGGCTGTCTTGAACTTAAACATCATGGAGGGCATGGATGGAATGGGATTGTGCTGATTTTGCACTGTTTTTCGATTTTTTTTGTGCTGTATAACTGAACTGATGTTCCTCTGTCTTCCATTGTTTTTAGGTGCACAAGACTCAAGAGAACCACCAGTGCCAGGAAGAAGTCCTGCAGCGGTGTGTGTGTGCAGCATAACGTCACGCGACGTCACGTCTGGCCTCAGACAACTCTACAATTCGTGCAACTGCAGCCTGCTGTCTGACCTGCTCCGAAGAAGATGGCCCCAAAAAAATTTCTCCGTAGCTCCTCTAGCAAGAAAGTTGCTAGTAAGGAGCAGAAGAAGCAAGTTACCAAGGAGGCTGGTGTGCCACCCGTCACGTTTTTTGGGAGCAAAAAAAAAAGTACGCCTGCAGCAGCAGGATCTGCTGGGGACCAAGCTGGGAGCAGCACCCCTGCTCCATTGGGTTCAGTGCCTCCACCACCACGCCAACTTAAGTCAAAGCCCTTGAGTGCTTCAGAGGCAGTCAGTGTACTTCTCCAATCACCATCGACCAGTGATGTTGGCTCATCGCAAGAAAGTTGCAGCAATGTCCCTGAATCAACACAGGCTCATCTGACAAGTGTTGAACAACCACAGCCGCAACAACAACACCATGTGCAAGTACACGCCCAAGTACATGTGGAAGGAGAGGCAGCAAAAGGAGATGCGCAAGCAAAGGTGCATGGAGGTTCACAAGTGCCCACAATAGTTGTTCCTCCCGAAGTAGGGGCACATCAGGAAATCGACAATGAAGCGGAGGTATTGGAAGCCACTCCTCCTGATGATCATTCATTGTCTTCCACATCCCTAGCAAGGAAAAGATCAAGGGGGGTGTCTACATCTTCTTCAAGCCCACCTCCTTCTAATGCAAGTGATCCGTCTTGGGAACCACAACTGCGGTCTGACAGTGAGGCACACCATGATCTGACAAAGGTACCTAAGCGTAAAAGGAAGGTTGTCGAAAAACTCATAGCTATGGATTGTGATGAGGCTCAACAAGAAGTGACAGATACTGCTGGTGATGAAGCCTCTCACGCTGACGACGAGCCAGTCATCACAAAGGTCACTGCAGCCCCACCGGGCATGCAGCAAAGAGACATTTTGACCCTATCCCGAGAAGCTGCTGAGCGTGATGATGATGTCGACGAGGAGGCAATGGAAATGGAATCATTAGATTTGGAGTTAAGTAGTACACCAAAACCTACCGCTTCCATATTTCTTCCTCGCAAGAAGGTACCCACCTCGACCTCAATTCGTGGTGGTGAAAGTGCAAAACGTACTGAAGTTCGGCAATCCACATCCTCCACTTCATCTGGCATTAGCAGCAGGACCACCACCACCAGTATCGCCGCCTCCTCCGGCCCCCAAAGACATTTCAAGTCTCCAGTTTGGGACTTCTTTAGTGTTTGCCCAAAAATGGAAAACGTAGCCATTTGTAGCATTTGTAAGCTTCGAGTTGGTCGTGGTAAGCTTGGTTCTAACTATGGTACCGGAGGCCAGAGAGGTCATCTTAAGAGAGCGCACCCTGTCCAATGGTTTCCGCACCTAGAGGCGTTTAAGCAAGCCGGAATTGCACGTAATGAAAACGTTAATTTTTTATCTGATGATGACGAGGAGGAAGAAGACGATTCAAACACTTCACTTACACCCAGTACCCCTGTCAGCAGCACACCCCATGTGAGGCACACTAAGAGTGTGGGAGAGAGTGAGACATCAATGCGGAAAAGTTCATCAGCGAGCGTAACAGGGTCGAAGATATCATCATCATCCCGTAAATCCTTGGTCCAGGGCAACATTAAAAAGATGTTGTTTACAGAAGCGCAATATGAACGCAACCACCCACTGACGCTTCTGTATAACACTAAGCTGGCTAAAATGCTAGCTCTGGACCTTATCCCTTTTTCTTTTGTAGAAGGGGTTGGTTTTCTAGAATTAGTGGCAGCGCTCTGCCCTAAATGGAAGGTTCCTAGCCGGTTCTATTTTGCCCGAGTTGCGGTTCCAGCACTACATGAAGATGTTCTGAAGGTGATTGGGGCAGCTTTGCAGAAGAGTGCTGTTCACACTATACATCTGACAACAGACATGTGGACCAGTGGCGCAGGCGCTGATTACATGTGCATCACTGCACACTGGGTCTCTTTTTCAGGGGCTAAAGCAAAGCTAAACGCAGGTGTTGACGCGGACATTGTTTTTAAAGCTGCTCGGAAACATGCAACACTAGCCATGTTTGGTTTGGAGAAGCGTCTCACAGCAGATAACATTTTGGATGTCTTTAACACAAAGGTCCTTAACTGGCTGTCCCCACTAAAACGCAAGGTTGGTTATGTTTCCACGGACAATGGCTCCAATATAGTTAAGGCCATGAGGGAAGGTGACTATTTCAGAGTGCCGTGTTTGGCGCACTGTATAAACCTGGTTGTCCAAAAATTCTTGGGTAATAAAGGCAGTGCAGCGTACAGTGTATTGGACACCTGCCGAAAAATGTGCAAGCATTTCAGCCATTCTTTTAAGGCCCGGAAGCAGCTGAGGAGCCTGCTATATCAACGTCAAATGCCAGTGAAAGCACTCATCCAGGAGGTGGTAACACGTTGGAACTCAACCTTCTACATGCTTGAGCGTCTGTATGAGCAGTATAAGGAACTCGATCAATATTTCCTTACAGAGGGTACAGAGGAGCTGAGGATGGGTGCGGCGCAATGGAACATAGTTCAAAGCCTGACACGCATGCTTCGTCCTTTTGAGTTCTTCACGCGTGCAGTCAGCAAGGAGGACTCTAATTTGGGAAAAGCTATCCCATTGTTGTACATGCTGGAGGACCAACTGAAGGAGGTGTGTTCTGTGTTTGAAGAAGATGAAAAAAAACAAGACTCTTTGCTTCTGGCTGAGAAATTATTAGAGCTCCTACAAGGTGATGAACGTCTTAAAAAGATCCACTCAGAAGAGCATTACATTTGTGCTACTATCCTGGATCCACGCTACAAAAAGGCGCTGGCAGGCCAAGCATTCTTTCCTTTTGATGATGAACATGTTCCAAAAGTACAAACGTTGGCTAGCCTTGTCAGCCAAGAGGTTTGAAAGAGAACGGCTGGAAATTGAAGGAAATGGCAGTACATCAGCAGGCCATCCCCAGTCAAAACAATCCACTTCTGCACCTGTGGCTGTGGCACAAGTGACCTCTCAGCCGTTAAAGACACCGGCAACCGGATCATCTGCACGAGACACAACAGAAACATTGGAGGCTGAAGAGGATTGGCTAGCTCTGCGTGGGTTTGGTTCTCAAAAGGTCAGAGGCACAGCAAGAGCTAAGCAAAGTGGAGGAACCTTGGATGAGGACCTTGAGTCGATGGTGAAGGACTATCTGAATGACTCAACAGAGGTCTATGTTAATTCTGACCCATTGGCGTATTGGCATGGGAAAAAAGAATTGTGGCCACAGCTCACCAACCTGGCTTTAAACTACTTGTCTTGCCCACTCGCAAGCGTGTCTTCTGAACGGGTTTTCAGTGCTGCTGGTGGCATTGTAACTCCCAAACGGAGCCGCCTCTCGCCCAAAAATGTGGAGAGGTTAACAATGATCAAGATGAATCAGCACCTCATACCACCAGATTTCAGAGTACGAGTAAGCGTGCCGGATGAAGAGGAGGTGGCCAGCAACATAGATGAGGGAATTTCTACTCTGTCAGGTGACACTGAGTCACCCTGCCTGAATTCGCAGAGTATGATGACGAAGCCTTATTCTTATTCCTGGACCGTGATACCGAGCCCTGAAAATGAGACAACGAATCAATAACTTTCTTTTTCGTCCTTATTCACTTTTATTCCTGTGTGTCTGTCTTTCTTTGTTGTGCATAGTTAATATATTTCAAACTTTAATCAGATAATCACAAAATCAAGCCCATTAGCAGAACTGTCTTCACTGGTTTGCTAATTGATTTGAAGTTGCCGCAGTCTGCATTCCTCAGGTTCACAAGTTCAGAAGAACATGCTCCTCTATCCTCCTCCTCCAGACTCCTATTTCCATCAAACCAGAGGGCTGGTTTACGCCCAATGAAGAAAGACTCAGCACTTGTGGGGGTGTTGTTGTACCTCTTTGCAGGTGAGTTGACGGCTCTGGGACCATTGTTGGGAAGCTCTAATACCGGATAAAAGTGTTTTGGACCAAATCCCAGGCGGAATTTTTTTTGTGTTTTTGATGACTTGCTTGCCTTTGAGGTGCTCTTAGGGGGGGTTCCGTCTGTTTGTGGGTGAGTTTCGTGGTCTGGGAGCACTGCTGGGACACTCTAATCTTGATTGCATTTGCTTTTCAGGAAATCCGTCGTGGCAACCCCGACTTATGGCCTAGCTACGCAGCGCGTTTGGAACAAAGGCCGAGAAATATTGCAAGTATGAGATTTTGCTTTTGGCCTGTTTGGGGGTGTTATGCTTCTTGGCGGGTGGGTTGGCGGGTCTTGGGGCATTCCTGGGAAGGTCTAATACCGGGTAGAAGTGGTTGGGACAAAATCCAGGCCGATTTTTTTTGGCTATTTTTGACATTTTGCTCAATGTAGCGTTTTTGGGGGCCTGTTTGGGGGGGTTCCGTCTGTTTGTGGGTGAGTTTCGTGGTCTGGGAGCACTGCTGGGACACTCTAATCTTGATTGCATTTGCTTTTCAAGAAATCCGTCGTGGCAACCCCGACTTATGGCCTAGCTACGCAGCGCGTTTGGAACGAAGGCCGAGAAATATTGCAAGTATGAGATTTTGCTTTTGGCCTGTTTGGGGGTGTTATGCTTCTTGGCGGGTGGGTTGGCGGGTCTTGGGGCATTCCTGGGAAGGTCTAATACCGGGTAGAAGTGGTTGGGACAATATCCAGGCCGATTTTTTTTGGCTATTTCTGACATTTTGCTCAATGTAGCATTTTCGGGGGCCTGTTTGGGGGGTTCCGTCTGTTTGTGGGTGAGTTTCGTGGTCTGGGAGCACTGCTGGGACACTCTAATCTTGATTGCATTTGCTTTTCAGGAAATCCGTCGTGGCAACCCCGACATATGGCCTAGCTACGCAGCGCGTTTGGAACGAAGGCCGAGAAATATTGCAAGTATGAGATTTTGCTTTTGGCCTGTTTGGGGGTGTTATGCTTCTTGGCGGGTGGGTTGGCGGGTCTTGGGGCATTCCTCGGAAGGTCTAATACCGGGTAGAAGTGGTTGGGACAAAATCCAGGCCGATTTTTTTGGGCTATTTCTGACATTTTGCTCAATGTAGCGTTTTCGGGGGCCTGTTTGGGGGGCTTCCTGGTGTTTGTGGGTGAGTTTCGTGGTCTGGGAGCACTGCTGGGACACTCTAATCTTGATTGCATTTGCTTTTCAGGAAATCCGTCGTGGCAACCCCGACATATGGCCTAGCTACACAGCGCGTTTGGAACAAAGGCCGAGAAATATTGCAAGTATGAGATTTTGCTTTTGGCCTGTTTGGGGGTGTTATGCTTCTTGGCGGGTGGGTTGGCGGGTCTTGGGGCATTCCTGGGAAGGTCTAATACCGGGTAGAAGTGGTTGGGACAAAATCCAGGCCGATTTTTTTTTGGCTATTTCTGACATTTTGCTCAATGTAGCGTTTTCGGGGGCCTGTTTGGGGGGGTTCCATCTGTTTGTGGGTGAGTTTCGTGGTCTGGGAGCACTGCTGGGACACTCTAATCTTGATTGCATTTGCTTTTCAGGAAATCCGTTGTGGCAACCCCGACTTATGGCCTAGCTACGCAGCGCGTTTGGAACGAAGGCCGAGAAATATTGCAAGTATGAGATTTTGCTTTTGGCCTGTTTGGGGGTGTTATGCTTCTTGGCGGGTGGGTTGGCGGGTCTTGGGGCATTCCTGGGAAGGTCTAATACCGGGTAGAAGTGGTTGGGACAAAATCCAGGCCAATTTTTTTTTGGCTATTTCTGACATTTTGCTCAATGTAGCGTTTTCGGGGGCCTGTTTGGGGGGCTTCCTGGTGTTTGTGGGTGAGTTTCGTGGTCTGGGAGCACTGCTGGGACACTCTAATCTTGATTGCATTTGCTTTTCAGGAAATCCGTCGTGGCAACCCCGACATATGGCCTAGCTACACAGCGCGTTTGGAACGAAGGCCGAGAAATATTGCAAGTATGAGATTTTGCTTTTGGCCTGTTTGGGGGTGTTATGCTTCTTGGCGGGTGGGTTGGCGGGTCTTGGGGCATTCCTGGGAAGGTCTAATACCGGGTAGAAGTGGTTGGGACAAAATCCAGGCCGATTTTTTTTTGGCTATTTCTGACATTTTGCTCAATGTAGCGTTTTCGGGGGCCTGTTTGGGGGGGTTCCATCTGTTTGTGGGTGAGTTTCGTGGTCTGGGAGCACTGCTGGGACACTCTAATCTTGATTGCATTTGCTTTTCAGGAAATCCGTCGTGGCAACCCCGACTTATGGCCTAGCTACGCAGCGCGTTTGGAACGAAGGCCGAGAAATATTGCAAGTATGAGATTTTGCTTTTGGCCTGTTTGGGGGTGTTATGCTTCTTGGCGGGTGGGTTGGCGGGTCTTGGGGCATTCCTGGGAAGGTCTAATACCGGGTAGAAGTGGTTGGGACAAAATCCAGGCCAATTTTTTTTTGGCTATTTCTGACATTTTGCTCAATGTAGCGTTTTCGGGGGCCTGTTTGGGGGGTTCCGTCTGTTTGTGGGTGAGTTTCGTGGTCTGGGAGCACTGCTGGGACACTCTAATCTTGATTGCATTTGCTTTTCAGGAAATCCGTCGTGGCAACCCCGACTTATGGCCTAGCTACGCAGCGCGTTTGGAACGAAGGCCGAGAAATATTGCAAGTGTGAGATTTTGCTTTTGGCCTGTTTGGGGGTGTTATGCTTCTTGGCGGGTGGGTTGGCGGGTCTTGGGGCATTCCTGGGAAGGTCTAATACCGGGTAGAAGTGGTTGGGACAAAATCCAGGCCGATTTTTTTTTGGCTATTTCTGACATTTTGCTCAATGTAGCATTTTCGGGGGCCTGTTTGGGGGGCTGCCGTCTGTTTGTGGGTGAGTTTCGTGGTCTGGGAGCACTGCTGGGACACTCTAATCTTGATTGCATTTGCTTTTCAGGAAATCCGTCGTGGCAACCCCGACTTATGGCCTAGCTACGCAGCGCGTTTGGAACGAAGGCCGAGAAATATTGCAAGTATGAGATTTTGCTTTTGGCCTGTTTGGGGGTGTTATGCTTCTTGGCGGGTGGGTTGGCGGGTCTTAGGGCATTCCTGGGAAGGTCTAATACCGGGTAGAAGTGGTTGGGACAAAATCCTCGCGGAAAAGCCTTTTGGCACTTTTTGTAACTTAGGGTTCGTTAGGGTTAGCCCTAGCAGCAGGATTGCATGTGTTTCGCGGTGTTCTAGATTTTTGCAACTGAGTTCTGGGGTCTTAGAGCACTCGTGAGAATGTGTAATTTTGGTTGCAAGTCATTTGAAGAAAATCCATGGTGGGAAAGGGGGGATTTGGCATAGTTAAAGAAAGCCTTTGCCACTATTCTTAACTTAGGGTTCGTTAGGGTTAGCAGTATTTCTATTGCATGTGTTTGAGTGGGGGGGATTTCGAGTCTTGGAGCGATGCTGGCTATGGATACTTTTGCTTGGTTGCTTGCAAGTGGTTTGAATGCAATCCACGGTGGGTAAGGGGTAATTAGGAAGGGGGTACTTCGGCCTACTTTTACTTTCAAAGTAAGTTTTGTCACCAGTTTTCTGCTAGGCCTCGTTTTTTGAGATTTGATTGGGGGTCTTCTACATTTTTGCGACTGGCTTTAGTAAGGGTCTGGGTGGGAGCACTGCTAGGAAGATCTAATTTTGTTCTAAAACACAGTTTACAGTACACCTAGCTTAAGGGGAAAGATCCGCTACATTAATTTGCCCCTACTTATTTATCCTTCAAAAGGTGACTCAGACAGAGTACGCACTTTCAAAAATATTGTACTGTCTACTAGGAAAATCAAATTGTGACTTTTTGCACTCCACAGCCTACATACCTTATATTTATTTATCAGTGGTGTTGTAATATTATATCACTTCCTGTTTTTCGTTGAATAATTACAGGCCGGGTTTCAGTCTCTGCAATGGGGAAAAAAGGATGGAGTCAGGCTTCACAGTAGCGAGCCACAATTCAGCATAAGGCAGGCAGTGGACAGGGTGTCTTCTGGTGACCAACATCGATGGACGAAGCGTCGGCTGCAATCGAGGAGTGCCGCTAATAAGAGGATTTATTTTCTGCAGGCAACTTACTTACCACTTCCAACAGGACAACTACAACAACATAGATACAGTATCCCTTGCCTTTTTCTCTGACTGTGACTGCATTTCTTGGATCTCTCTCTGCTTCTAAATTGATCCCTTAACACATCACTTAGTCCACTCCACTATCACATCTGCACCACACATAGTCATTTGTAAGTGCTCCTACGTAATTCGCAAGTCGCAGCACGCCCCAGCCTGTAGAGGACTGGGATGGCCCCAATGATGAAGCATGTCACCAAGGGGCAACCCTGGTGAGTGAGGGGACACCTAGAAAAAAGCAATTTCTCCTTTTCTATCTACTATACCTTCCAGACCAACCCCATTGAGTGTTGTTGTGAATGGATTTATAGTGACCAGCAAGGCTCTCGGGTATCTGGCTACAGAGACCTTATGTTGAATATCGTTATCAATAATTCCACACAGGCCCTGTACTGTCGCATTCTTTCTTCCACAGTTGTCGAAAGTACTACTTACTTTTCACTGACATGCATTCAGTAGTGCATGCACTTTCAAAGATTGATGGATAGTTTTGTACCCAAAGATTTGTTTATGTTCACAATTGTTTGTCCATGCTGTGCTATTTTTTCTTGTCTCCCAAAACCTTTCCCAAAAACCCCCGTACCCATCCATTTTTCAAACCCTAACCCTCTTCCCCCGGGCTGTGTGGTTTTGATTGATGTGTGACTAAATTACAGCAATAAATCCACACATTTGCTGGGGAGGATAAGGTGATAGCAACAGGCTGGTGAAGAAATCCGAGGATATATTCTTACTCTGCTTGACAAAGACCCATGGCTAATGTCAAAGAACTTCAACCGAATTAGTAGTTATACTTTACCATTTGTTAGGCTACAATGTGGCACTGTTCTAGTGTACTTCTGTCACCTGCTATATTCTCAGTTGTACCGTTGAATTGCTCAGGAGGACAAACCAGATTTAATTTTCTTTTTTTTCATAGGCATGCAACTGCCACTGTGTCACACCACTTGTACCACCGCTATGAGGAAATTTTATCCGACCAAGATGGCCAACTTTATTCGCTGTTTCCCGTGGAGCCAGCCCTGGGTCTAGCCCTACTTTCAAACACAAATTACAGGTAAGATAAGCGTTTGGTGGTTTGGGGGTATAATGGAGTATTAGTAGGAGAGACGAGAGACTGACGGTAGTACTACTAAAGTCCTAGGACTCTTGGATTCACTTCACTTACTCTGTGAGAGGCACTTAGTGTTGAAAACATTTGGGCATTTACACTTAAAGGAAGAAAATGGAACTAAACTTTCAGGAAAACAAAGTCACTGTTAAACCCCCTCCCACCAGGCAAGCAGTAAGAAACGGGTATGCTCAGATAAAGTTTGAAAAAGTATATTTATATCCCTAACAAAATAATCTCCCGCAAGACCCTCCCTAACCCCAACGATTGTCCTTCAAAAGTCCCCAAAAACCCAACTCCCAATTCCCACCCCCCAAAAGTCTCTAAAAAAGGGGCAAGGGACACTTTGGGTGGATGCTGTCTACTTTTTGGGCCAGGGCATCATGCTCCTGGCGGAGCAAGGCGTGCTCTACGCGGAGCCCCTCCAACTCGTTTGAAAAGTGGTGGAGCTCCTGCTGGAGGCGGGACACCATCAGGGTACTGCGGCGCAGGCGTGCCTTCAATGCCTTGCAGGTGCAACGGCTGTGAGAGGAAGCTGTTGTCCTTGCTACTCTGCGGTGGCGTTTGGCTTTGGCAGCCCGGCTCAGTCTGGGTGGACCACTGTGCTGGGTGGCACTGGCAGCCCGTGGGGGCACGGAGGCCGATGCAGACGACGTAGTTGTTGTGGTCGACTGCACACTTTCTTCGTCCTCCAGGGCCACCAGCCGCCGATATTCGGCCACAGTGGCATCGATCCTCCGTTGCCGGGCCGCTCTAGCCAGCTCCTTCCTCCTTGTTCGTTTGGAAGGAGAACCTATATGAAGAAAGAAAGACATAGTCTGTAACCAATGCTCTTTAAGATTAACTCAATCATTCAGCAGAAATTTGTGTTGCACTACAACTAGCAACTTGCAAGCGCATTACATAACTATTGAGGCCAGTATCTATCTAACCTCACACTTCTTCATCCTTGCTCTAACATTAGTGGGAGTTTAAGGAACAAATTCTACGAGCACTATGGACTTCCATTGGAGTCGACTATGAAAGTACACCAATCTTATTCTTCTTGTCTCTTGTTTAGGAAAATTGGTATGTTATCTTCTGCAAGCCGGCATAATGCCAGCGCAGTAAACTTGCACCCGAGAAAAAGAGACGCACGCCATGAGGAGTGACCTAGACTTGCGTTGCGTTACTGTACCCATCCAGTACATGCAGGTGGTGAAGCTCTTACTTTTCTATTACGGGTGGCACTGAGAATACTCTGTCACAACTCAAGGGCTACTGCTTAATTAATTTAACTTTCACCCTACAGTGGAAATGAGTACTAGAAATGGAAAATTGAAGAAGATAAATAATCTGATTATCTATCACTTCACATGGGATGTTTTTGCTTATATATGGGATGACTTTAGGTGCTTTGCTTTTTATTGAGTGACCAGTGATACATCCACACATGAATGACTGAGTACTACTAAACTTATTAAGAGAGGTAGGGAGTGGCCACCGTAATAACCGGATCTATGCTGTGCTTGCAATACAAACTACTGCTACTATTGATGGTAGTATTTGGGCAAAATTAAAACTTCTTTTCCTTGCCTTTCCTACACTGGAACGGACGTGCGGGTGCAGTGTTACATGCTCTTCAAAGTTACACTTAGTTCATCCACTGACCGTCTACTCTCTCTAGATCATGGGTACTCACAAACTTTCTTTCAGGGGCTAAATTTACAGTGTAGTTTGTGGCAGAGGGCCGCACTGGTGGGGGCGGAGTCAGAGGGGGCGGGGCTAAAGCAAAACGAAAACTTGTGACCATGAGGTTGCACACAGGTCCCTGCAGCAGATGCCTTCATCCACTGAGCCACCAGACCCAGCATTTACATACATCTCTCTCCCTCCTGCTCTCCCTCCTGCCCTCCCTCTCCATCTCTCTCTCCCTCCTGCCCTCCCTCTCCCTCCCCCTCTGTCATCTCAGTGTGTGTGTGTCTATGTGTGTCAGCCTTCAGCCCGGGTTGAGACCGCTTCCTCAACGCGCACACACAGACAACAACACCAAAGTACTTAACAGGTCTTTAAAAGACCATTAACATATTATTGAGGCTTTGTTTGTTGTAGCGCCCCGGCATCTCCACCCTGACAATCACTGCTTGCCCGGCTCCACAGAGCAGAGGCTTTGTTCTATTTCACCTCTTTGTGGCCTTGCATCTCCACTCTGCTCTGTGGGGGCCGGGGGAGCAGTGATTGTCAGAGTGGAGATGCAGGGGCGCTAACAGGTGAAATACAACAAAGCCTCTGCTCTGTGGGGGCCGGGGGAGCAGTGATTGTCTGCAAGGTCTGCGCACCGCCAAGGAAGGCTTGCCGGGCCACCACCGGCCCGCGGGCCGTACTATGAGTACCCCTGCTCTAGATACACATATGCTATCTAAGAGTCAGATAGTAGCATGATCCAGGTATATGGACACATACAGTTTCTGTGTCACCCACCCAGGCTGTTGTCCTTCCACCCATCATTGCTTAATCATTCACCCAGCCATGCATCTCATATTCTTGCCTTCCCAGCTAGTCTTCAATCTCAATAAGTAAGGAATATATACTTACCTCTGGCCGCCACCACCACCGTCTCAACTCTCACAGCCGCCGCCTCCTCCCCTGAAGAATTGCCCTCCGCCTCCGTGTCGAGCACCACCACCTCCACGCTGGCCCCGCCACCAGATGTTCCACCTACAACGTACATTTAAGAATGTTAGAATAAAGCACTCACTAGTCTTTGGTCTAGGAATGAAGACATGTGAAAACAATGTAATTTGTGACTGTCTACTTTAAAGTTAAAAAAAATGTCCCTTTTTCCAGGGAAGGTTGTCTTGCTGCACTTTTTGGCACAACTGATGAAGGCTGGTTTTTTAACACGCACCATTTTTCTCCACACAGACAGAAGATGGACTTCTAACAACAAGATCAAGTTGAAACCAGGTGAGAGCTCGGCTCGACCACAAGAAATGTCTTCAATTAATCGTCAGCACTAACCACTTTTCCATTATCAGTTAAACGTTTAGTTTTATTATGACTTCATTTTAATAAATGTGTTTACTTTTAATAAAGCTTTTAAACTTAAATAGAATCTGTGTTTTTTGGTCCAGACTAGAGTGACTGAGCGAAAGGTTTTGCAATTTTTGCAAGCATGAGTCCAGATAGAACACTTCAAAAGACATTATGGACAATCCCAGAGGACTGCACTAAGTTGATAGAGCTATTGCTGACTAGAATGGGAGTTTCGCCAACCGTGCAATCTTAGATAGCTACACAGACAGACTAATAAGAATAATCTAGTAATACCACAGGGAGTCATAGTAGAGGCAGGATAAGAATTTAGATACAGTCTACAAGAAGATCAAAGACAATTTTGAAAAAAGTCAAATGAGGAACGCTAGGAAAAATAGGTACTAGTCTAAAATGAAAACTTACTGGGGCCAGCAAAGGAGCCCTCGCCTGCCCGATCCTGGCCCTGTTGAACAGCATCCGCCGCCTGCTGCTCCTGTGTCCTCCCCTCGCCCCTGGGGGGAGCTGACGTACAACATGAAAGAAAGAACAGAAAACATGGATGATTGTTGCTTGTCAATGTCAACCAAATCAAACATTTCAAAAGAACAATAACAAAATATTTCCGCGAAATTATATTGATTAGGGTTAGTTTTCATTTATTTGCGGACCTGTGACTTCGAAAGTCACGTAACTCACTAAACAAAGTACTAAAAGGTTCACCTAGGACTGGCAGGCAGCAGTCCGCAGGCAAGACGCAAAGTGACAGACAAACTCCATTGTGATTTCAGTCAGATCAGTGACAACACTAACAGTTGCCTGCTACATTACCAGTCATTTAAATAGTCAAACTATCAATCCACCGCCACTATTTTTCTTATTGTCAGGGGTACAAAGGAAGGGGCAGATTTAAGCCCCTTGCGGCTCTTTTGCTCCGTTCTAGCGTGACTTTTGTGACGCAGCAGCTAAACAAAAAAGGGCGCCATGGTGCGGCGTATAATATTATAACAACGTGACGCATTTGGGAGATGCATCCCGTTATAAAGCCCTGCGCCATCAGGGGGCGTTCCGGCGCAAGGGAGGGCATTCCTGCGCTGGAACACATCCTAAAAGTGGCTGAGGGAAATCTACAAAATTTCAATCAGTCACCTTTAGGACAATGATGCGTCACACAAACCCTGCACCTGCTTGAAGCAGACGTACGGCTTGACCCAGCATTGGGGAGATAGGGTACCCCAGAGCATTGCTGGAGCTGCGCCATCGTTGCGACTCAACTCCAGCAGTAAAGCTTCGGTGAAGTTTTGGGCCCATGGTGCGCCGCATTGCAAATACGGCGCACCATGTTTGGTTGTGGTAGCGGGCCGCACAATTAATGGCGCATCCCTGCTACTTTGCAGGGATGCGACGGTAATTGCAATTCTGCCCCTTAGGGGCATACTTACTTACGTGTTCTGGCGCATCTCCAGAGATGCGCCAGATCAAATGCGTCACGCAAAACTACCCTTGCGACACGGCAGATGCGCCTCATTTACAATGCGGCGCGCCCTGGTGCAAGGGTAGGCACTTACGTGACGCATCTCGTCACGTAAGAGCGGCGCATCGCTGGAGTCACGTCGCCAACGCAATGCAACTCCAGTAATGCTCAGGGCCACCCAATACTTAACATGCTGTGTCAGTCCTTTCGCCTGCTTCAAGCAGGCATAAGGAATTGAATTGACGTAGCAGCGTCGCAGAAGTGCCTGCGTTAAATCTTGTAAATTTCACGCAGGCAATTTTGCGAGGCGCACAGCCGCCGGACCGCCCACCCTGCGTACTAGGAACGCACCCCTTGTGGTGCAGGCCCATGGCTTTATAACGTGACGCATCTCCCTAGATGCGTCATGCTGTAAATGACTCGCAGGGATGCGGCACGTTTACGCCGCTGTTGCGTCACGCAAGGCAACGTAAACGTGGCGCAAGGGGCTTGTAAATGTAATCTGCCCCCTAGTGTCTAGCATTACGCAGTTCTGTAAAGTACACTCATACATAATAGTTACTCAGGCCAATGAGACCACAAAATAGAAAACAAATAAGCATAGTAGCAACGCCACTGAGAAGGAGAGCAGTGCACCTGAAATGCACAGAAGATTTTGAAATATAATTTAACTACAATGTAATCGTCATCAGCGGCATTATTGGCTTGCTCCATGTAAAAAACAAATATTTGCAATACAACAACACAGAGCAGGAGAAAACATCATAGTAGTGAGTGATGAAATGGCTACTACTACTCACCAAGCCCGGGGATCTCCAAGCCGAGCTGGTCCAGCAGGTCGCGCTCCCGGTCCAGGAGGTCCGTCCAGCGATGGGTGACCTGGCTGTAGGTGCGCTGGACCCAGTAGAGGTGGGATATGGCCCAGCACACCTTCTCCCACCGCTTCCAGCGCTCCCGCATGTTGTAGCCGCCGGCTGCGATCCTGCCGCCTCCCGCGATGGTCCTGGGCAGGCGGCGCTGGACGAAGTAGACCAGCGCGCCCACTTCCTCCGGGCTGAATATCTCCCGTCGCGTCACCTGCTCCCCCCTCAATCTCCCGCATGCTGTCCTGGCACTGGGTCCAGGACTACTCCCCGCCGCCGCTGCGGCCCTCAGGTGCCTGGGCAGCTTCACGGCGCCTGGCTTGACCATGGTCTGGGCAGGTAAGGTAGGAAGAAGTAGAAAATTAAGAAAGAATAGGATAGGGAAGAAGAAAAGAAAAGAGTTTAAAAAAGTAGTTTAAAAGTAAAGAAAAATAGCAGAAAAGACAAAAATATACAGCTAGGAAAAGAGAGGGATAGATAAGAAGCAAAATCGTAAAAAAAAACTGAAAACAAGCAAAGGATGGCAAAGATACCAAGAGGATTAAACACCATGCCCAGACACAGGAAATGAATGAAAAACAAGATGGCCGGCGCCCGTTCACGAGCGCGAGATTTCCCTCGCGATCTCGTGCGAACCTCTACTCGCAATGCGCTTACTGCGCGAGATTATACATAGCGGGCGGAAACGGAAATACGTCACGCAAACAAAATGGCCGCGCCCGTACTCTACCTTGGGGTAAATTCGCATGTTGCGCTGCAAGCGGCTCGCGAATACTGCAAAAAACACTCGCGAAACAACAAGCCGCAAAAAAATAAAAAGCTCATTCGCACGAATTGGCGGCTTCCGCGGTCGGTTTCGCACGACGCCGCGCCCCGCGAATAGCGCGAAAAAACCGAAAACGATTTTTGCAAAAGCAAAAGCAATGAGCAGGTGCAAAAGGTCAACCTCATGATTTGTAACGATTCCCTGTAGTGCTTCCTGAGGGGGCCCATCCAGAATTCGGTTGCCTGCTTGCAACTATTGTGTGACCCTGCTCTGACCTTAACTGTATGCCACAAAGGTCCTGATTTACAGCTAAAGGAGCAGACAAGCAGGTGCCAGGCTGGAACTTCAAATTCTTTCAGTGACACATTAATTAGCCCCTAATTCATTATTGTCAGTTGGGGCAGGGCAGGTGTTGTTAATAAACTAACCCCAAATTAATTCATGTCAGTTCAAGCAGGGCAGGTGGGCTTGCTTTTCCCCCCCATCTTCTACAGTGATGATGAACCAGAGGGTGGCATTGATGTAACAGAGGGTGGCATGGGTCAAAGAGAGGGTGCCAGTGGTGAAACAGAGGGTGCTGGGAGGCTGTGATGATGAACCAGACGTAGAAACAACATAGTCGCGACCATTGCGAGCCGACAAGTAAGTTCGCAATTGCGAACTAGTACCAAATCCTCGCGAACTGGCAGAAACACTTGCGAACACAAAAAAAAAAATCCGCAAATTTGCGAGAATTCGAGGATTTTGCGGATTGCGAATTCGCAAATCCGCAAAATTCGCGAACGCGAGATTTGCAAAATTCGCCCATGCTTAGGCTTACCGCCCATTATAGGCCACGTGAAGTGCGGTTGCTGTAACGTTTGAGAGTACATGGTGGAGGGCAAAAAATTCACTCACAATGGCACCACGTTTGAAAGACGTGCATTTTCCAACTGTAACTCGTCGAATGTAATATATGCTATACAATGCCCATGTTTGAAGCTGTACATTGGACAAACGACACAGCAAGCAAAGACGCACATCTGCCAGCACAGGAGCAGAGTGAGATTTAAAACTGCCAATGCCCCCTTGGTTGATCACTTCATCACGGCAGGGCACAACGAGAATGACATTAAATGGACAATACTCAAAGTTTTGAAATTACCACCTCGAGGTGGAGACATTTCGCAGATGCTCAACAGAGAGGAACTAAGAACAATGATTCAATCGACACAATACGGAATGGTCTAAATCGAGCAGAAGACTGGACTACTTTGCTCTAATTTGAGACTACACTGCATTTTTATGAACAGTCTCCCTCGAAAAATTAAATAATTATGTTACAATTCTGGCAAGAGTGTAATGGTTTTAACAGCTTGCAATTGTTTATATGGTCTGAAATGCAATGTTATTTGAACACTTTCTTCACTTATGTCACTAGCACAAACACATTTTTTAACGTATGAGCACTAATAAGAAACCTCACGCAATTTTCAAATATCCATCGTTTATGTTCCCACTCGGATTCTAAACATAACTCAACCCATTTCCCTCTCCAAGATGGCCGACACTATTTCGTCAGTTCTCTTTCTATAGCCACTCCCTCAAAACGCGGCGTACTTATACTAGTGAAGTACACTCGCAATCACTGCTCTCCGAAGCAGCAGACGGATTGGACATTGTATCCAAGTCCACAGACTCCCGATTCTACGGAGCCTCCAGTTCTTCGAGGTAAGACCTCCCCTGTCCGGCGTACTCGCCTTCACCTGCCAATACCTAATCCTGTAACTGGAGACTGCCCCTCCCTTTCTCCGACTGGTTTTAGAAAAACATCCGATGAACCATTCTGGACCTCAGTTATCCCTACTATTACGAGTCGAAGGACTCTCCGAGGTAAGCGCGTTCTGAGATTTATAGTTCACCCCCACTCAGAGCCCTTTGGTTTCCATGAGTGCAACTCACTGTTGTTACTGCTTAACGCACCACTGAACCCACTCCCTCTCCCCAGAAGTAATCCGGACCTCACAGCAGACTAATACTGCCCGAACTTCGACAACCTGCAAATGATATAGACGTAAACCGCCGCTAATTATTTGCTTTTCCAACAGTCATAGTGCCCCCTATGGTTTTAACATAACCCCCTCCTCACCCAAAGGTCTCTCCCCCATTCCAGCCACTGGCGCTGTTGGCAAGACTTGACCCCCCGGTCTCATTATAACCACTTCAATTTGGGGTAAGCAACACCCTCCGTCCACCACCGCGTTGCATGGCTTGAATGGTTATGAATGACTGTACACCCGAGGGTCCAAATAGAATTTAAATGTCCCGTCATTCATGTTGTGATTAGTCCAGTTTGTGAGAGCCAACAAAGCTAAGGTTGGCATTTCAATTTTTATTCTCTGTTTCTGTTTGCAACTCTAATTCAAGGATCACTAAATCACTATTCACTCGCGCACTCGCCCGTGTATTACAGCTGTACTTTCCACATCCAGTCACTAAACACTATAAGTCGAATCAGATTAAAATGAAATGTGCAAAATAATGGACATGTCCGAACGTTGAAGAAACAGCGAGTAATTCGGCCCTTGGCCCCCTTTTCTTCTTTCCTTCTTTTCCTCCCTAAACAGGCGGATTCTAAAGTAATTCAGGCAGGCAAATGTTTTTAAACCTTAGTCCTGAGGATGATCCCAACCAATTAGAGCAAAAAGGGATCGAAACGTCGACTGTTGTAAACGCTTTCACAGCCTAACCATTGTGTTCTAACTTGCTGTGTCTAGCGTTTTTGGCAATACTTGAGATTTTATCACTGAGTTAAAAGTGGCCAAACATTGCTCAAATTTGCCTGTGTAACCCCTTTTCCTTACATGTTGTTTGTTTGTCTCAAAGTATGGTACAGGATTGTGCCTTCTAACCAGGTATCACCTTCTTATCTGCTGAAATAAATACCCTGCCCGGCTGGGCAGAGGCAAATATAGTCTCCTATTATGGCCTATATTATTTTGTTCATGTTGATTCTGATAAGCTAAGGACCCTTGTTTTTCAGAAAATATTTATAAACACAGCACATGCATCAAACAGAAGTTAGTCTCAATCGCATCAACTCAATTAGCAATTAGAAGGTATTGTTCTGGTTGTATAGATTCACTATATTCGATCATACATATTTGTCATGCAAGTTCACGATGTTCGAGATACTTTACCCAATAAGGGAAGTTGGCTTTCTTCGCACAGGACCGGATGAATACGTGGGTGGTCCTAGGGATAATGTAATGCAGGTGAGGTTATGTTGCTGAAAGCGCTTATAGCGGTATATAACAGGGGATCGTGGGCGGCGTGTACCTGGCCTGTGGTGCAATGGAAAATTACCTACTTCGATTGAAGGTCTCACCCCGCATTACAACCTAAGTGTGTTCCGGTTCTCGGCTCTTGCAGCCGGAGCGATCGGGGAAGATGTAAATATAGACCAGCTCAAGTGATCGCGGGGAGCCCTTGATACCGCCCTCCCGTAACCAGAAATGACGTGATACGTCACGTCCGCGTTATACATGGAGGCATATCAGTATGGGAATTGTAGTTCCCGATGGTTTTGTAGTTCAGCAATGATCTGCAAGATCTATAGTGAGATCAAAGAGTCTCTTGCTCGAGAATGAATCATGATAGATCTCATGAAGATGCTAAAGTTCACTGATGTTAGAGAGAGTTGCTCCCAGTGTGAGGCACTAATAGAAACTATATGACAGCCAGCCCACTTGTACGCGGGGGGGTTTGTTATGCTGGGACCTTAGGTATTTAACCAGTGGTGCTACACTCCATGGAGTCCGCACAACACTGAAATTTAAACATTGTGGTACCCTGCTGCTTCTTGGGGCAACATGAGCAAATGTAATATGTAAATTAAGATTACTTGTGTTACATTATGGGGCGCTCCAGGCCAAGCACAATGAATTTTGATGAGGGACTTTTCTCCTGCTGCATGTGGATATTCCAGTTTTGTGTCACACATTTATTGCTTTTGTTTGTTGGAATATAGGTCAACCACTCCCACCCAGGATACCCACAGCCATAAAAACAGATGGGCCAGCAAGGTTAGCCAACTCCAGCCTTGCCCAGATAGCCCCTCCTCTTCCTCATGTTGTGGCCATGAGATAGGGTCTCTGGCCTCCTGCTGCTTCACTTGGGTTGGGCTCTAGGGGATGGGGTCTCGGGGCTGAATTCTGGGACGGGGATGGGAGCTCCAAACCTGCCTCACTCCCTAAAACTAAATAGGTGAAGACCCCAGAGTACTGGCCCACCCTGAGAATCTTTCAAAAGTAGCAGCGGAGATCCATATTGCTCCGTTTCTCAACAAGTATTGTTTAAATAGGAATCTTCAAAGGTGCATAACACAGTCCCCTTTGTCTTGATTTTGGGCTCATTTTGTTCCTGGTGGGGAGCTCTAGCATTTTCAGAAGGCCTCCTGGCCTCTAAAGGGGTTGACTTTAATGGGAGCTAGTTTTTTTGGCTTCCGGAGCCAGCCTTCTTGTCTGCTTTGCTCACCACAGGCCTCCTGGATTCCTGGCCATCTTGCAGGGCACCTGGGGGGCTGTGGAGTCCAAGACTTCCCCCAACTGGTCCTAAGAGAGCTTAAGGGGGAGGGGCAAAACGACTATCCCTGCAGAGACTCATCTAGTTATGTCATGTTATGTTATGTTATTCAGATTTGTATAGCACACAGCTGCCCCAGCAAAGGTGTGTCCCGGCGCTGAAGATATGCTGTAGACAAGGTATTTAGTCCATCAAGGACCCCATGACCAAATCTAGGATTGCCACATCATCCCTCCATTCCTGTCCCAACCCTCAGGCACAGCATTCTAGGGCAATCCATTATGGCAGAACCCTTCTTCCCCTTATCAGTGCTCCTTTGACCACCCAGAGGTGAGCTATCATAGTGGGTCACCAAGTCTCCTGTGGTCATTCCTAACCAGTTCGCGGGCAGGTCCCCCTAGTTTTGCAGCCAATTTGGCCCGAAGGATAAAGGAATATTGCAGGCCTGGTGTCAGGTTCATCTGCCTGTGACAGAGTAGGCCTCTTTGAAGTATAACTAGCCATTGGGCACAGCCCCTAAGCATCCTGCAAGGGAAGGACAACGCCCCCCACATTTAAACACTTGTGTCCTCTGTTCAGGAGCAATCCACATCTCACCACAGAGGAGCCATCGATCTGCCAAGTAACAATTAAGTTTACAAGATATAGGCAGGAAAATGGTAAATTTTAAAAAGTACCTGTTGACTAATAATTAGAAAATTTTGATTTCACCATTGAATGTGAATTTGGATAACTATAAAAATGAGTCCTTGAATTATTTATTTAGCTACAACCAATCTGAATTTAGCATTTACTAAATGTAGTAGCCTAGTGCTTCCTTATGGAAGCAGCCAGCCTTACTACAGGGAAAATAGCCTTTGGGGATATTTCCCCAAAAGGAAATGTTCAACATTAACTTTTACATGTCCTACTTTTAAATACAGGGCTTCTTACGTTTATGGGCAATAAGGTCTACGTAGGGGTGATTTATTGATATTTAAAATGAAGGTTTAGGCTGTTAAAATGGGTCAATTTTACAGGTTGAAATTGCAGTTTGAAACTGCCACAAGTATATTACCTGTGTGAAGCTAGTCTGAGTACAACATTAGTCTCTATATTGCAACTTGCACATGTGCACACACAGGTGTACACAGGTTCACCTGTAAGCAGCCCAGTGATCTTGTAGTGACTGTATATTAGAAGGCAGATACACACAGTCCAATTACCATGAAAAGACCATAATTGAGACTCAGGTAGTGAGACCCACCCACAGTAAAGGTTAAAAATGTGGGTGATGAAAGAAAAATATCCTGAAGGATTAAATGTGCAGAAATCATCTGTCTATGAATTAAGTGCTCGGATCCCACATCACCAAACCCTTTATGTTTATGTGAATGTTAAGGTCAAGCTCATGTTAGAGTTATTATTCCTGATATTGTGATGGCTTAAGGTTAGGGTGTTAGAATTAGTGTCAAAATTAGTGTTGGGGCAGGTTCGTATTAGGGTTAGGATTAGATATGAAGACTGGCATAGGGCTTATATTAGAATTGGATTTAGGAATGGGATTCAGGTATTGTTCAGTTTGAAATCTGAGTCATGTTGGTTTTGTGGAGGTGTTAATGTGAAGGTCAGTGGTATAGTATTTTATGAGTTTTTATAACAGAACCCCTTTGGTTCCTACTGGACTCTGTAGAGCTGGAATGCACTGAAAGCTTTGTTTAGAATGCTGAGTTCACAGTTACACACAGAAGAATAAAAATGTGTAATATTACGATCTGTGTGTGGCATAATCACTGGCGGGTACCCAGGCTGGGGTGGACGCTAAAACTGTCAACAAGATAGGGGATAAGTAATCTAAAAAACAACTTTGCTATCCCAGAGAGTTTGCTGTGGTCCAGGCAGACTGCTCGTATGTGTCACGTGTGTTGCTGTCAAACCACGGAATCAACACTTCATGCAAGTGGAGTCATCGTACCACAGCACTTGATGAAGTGACTCAGGGAGAAGTGCCGGGGTTGTGTTTATTGAGCCATCTGTACCTGAAGTGTCCATCCACCAAAACTGCTGAGTGGGATCAGAACAACTTCACAAGTCTTTGAAGAATAAAAAGCTGATAGCGACTCTCGGAATAGTGAAATTTATCAGATGGCAGAGAAGAAAGTCACGTTTCCTGTTATTGTTAAAGATGATTTTAAGATCAGCACTTCGCAAGGTCTCACAGATGAGTTGCCTAAACCAAGTCACAGAGATCTACCAGTATTGTAAGTAGGTTCCACACTGGTCTACAATACTGCTGTTTTCCTGAAAAAATCACAACTTTTCGATACTGCAAAAAAGCAAAATATTGGCTATAGATGTTTACAAACATTTGATGAATTCATTGATGTACTTGAAGAGACTAATAACAGAAAGATTATCAAGTATCTCAAAAATCTTTCTTATGATGCTGTGAAAGAAGTCATAAAGAAAATGCAGCAAACTGATGAAGAAATCACATACAGTCAGATTAAAGAAACATTGCATCTCAAGTTCAATCCTGTACCAAACGTTGATTTCGAAAAGTATATTTTCAGTCAAGAACGACAAATAGTTGCTGAAACCATGGATTACTTTGTGGAGAGACTGGATACCCTCATCCAACACTGTAAGTTTAATGCATTCAATGATGAAGAAGATATGCGTCTTGGAGTTATAGATGGATGCTTGTCAGATTCATTCAGATGACGAATATTGAGAGAAACTCTTTAATCTGGAGGGAGTGTTAATGGCTTCCAGAGCTGTGAGCGTGCTGAAAGACAAGTTGCTGATACGGAGGCAGGAGGTTCTCCGAGTCACTCAGTCATGAGCGTAAAAAGTAAGCCTAGGCAAAATACGGAAGGACAAAAAGTGATGTCTCTTTGTAAAAAGAGTTATATTTTAGTTGTGGATTTTCATATCCACATTAAGATAAATGCCCACCATTAGACAGATCTGTACAGGCTTTGGTTAGGAGAACCATTTTGTGACAATTTGCAAAGTGAAGGAAAAAGTAAGTGTGTCATGGTGCAAAGGCAGAATGGTCACCGGAACCTTCCAGAAGCAAACTTTGACACACTCCTACATGGCCAAGCGGTGACATCAGTCGGGCAAATCGACACTGAACAAAGTTGATCGCCATCCAAATCATCGTCAAACTGTTCATCTGCCTCAATGTAGAGTGAAAGTAAAAAAGATGGTTGTGCCATGTTAATGTTTACCTTAGAGAAATGTGTACATATTGGACTAGGGAAACAAAGTGGGTTGCTGAACCATTCCTGGTTGAGGGAATTATGTGTATTTGGCGTGACCGGGGGTGTACATATGGCACCCTTGGGCATCCATTTTGTTGGATGTATTTGCCTCACACACCCGAATGGGTGTCATGCTTCATCATTGGCGTTGCTCCTCGTCGGGGAGGCGGTGCAATCCCCGACGGGCTCACCTCAAAGAGGGGCTCTTTATCGGAGATCTTTTGAATCCAGCTGCCTATGGTGAAGTGCGGGTATGTGGGAAATAGAGCAAATAGCTTAGAAGGTGATTAAAATGTAGTAGGGAGTACCAAAAGTACTACTTTATTCTGGGGGTCTCCCACTACGATTAAAAACGTGAATCCAACTCACTGGGTGCCACCTGGTTAGGTATGGTGGCCCTAGATGAGGTTGGAAAAGAAATTGGTCAACATGTTTCTCGCATCAAGAAATTATCCGCGATTCATTAGGACCTATCAGGTGTAGAGATTATAGAATATGCAGTCATTCAACAGCATGCTAGTGTCATGTGTGAAATACAAGCATTGTGGGTTTTGGTTACCTCTGTAGTAATATCCTATGCCTGCATTGGGGGATAAGAACAATGTTACAGGGTTATCACCATTAAGTCTTAGCCAAAACACAAGATTAATAAAGCCAAAAATTACACACAATGTGTCATGCTAGGGTGGTAGAATATCAACTAGCTCAGGTGAACTGTGGCTGCATAATAGCAGCGCGCAGTGGGCACAACACACCAACCATCTGTGCTTGGAGAGGTGCTCTACGTTAAAAACAGTGTTATAGAAACTATGGGATAAAAACAGTTAAAACAGCAGTCTAATGAGAAACACAAAATACTTCTTTTTTGGTGCACATTTACTATTGAAAGTGCTCACTCGATCTATACAGTGACATAGCAGGCACACATCCGTCTCACCTCAGGGTCAGGAATTATGTACTGCATGAGTATTCGGCGGTAAGTAACCATCAGGGAAGAACCTTAGGATGGGGCTGCGGGAGGAGGAGGCATGTATATTAATCGAGTGAAGGAGAAGGGTAGTTAAAGTCCAACCCCTGGTACATATTGGGGCCGAGGTTGGTAAATATTCAACAAAAGTAATGGTGAAACCCACCGTTATGCCCACAGAATTCGCCTTACCTCTAACTTCCTGTGTTACTGCCTTGTGACCTACCCATCGCCGCCGAGCTCGGATAGATGGAGAAGCTCGACGGTGGGCGCCATATCTAGTTGTGGACGCCCTTGGGTGTGGCGTCTCGCCCCGCCCCTCCGTGAGGGTCACGTGGTGCGTCTGCTCGTGACGGCCGCCATCTTTGAATGGGTAGACTGTAGCTGTCGTACAGCGCAAAGATGTATAAACGGGTTGAACCTAATTACAAAAGTTAACAGATATAGTCTGAGGAGTCGTATTAGTAATTTACCAAGTCATGGTTAGGGTTGAGAGCGTCTCAGATATTCGGGTCGCCTTAACAAAGTAGGTGGAAAAATGGTTCAGGTCAGCCGCCTCATAGGATGGCGGCCATTGCAGAGGGGAGTATTCAGATGGAATGCAGGTAACTGTAATGGCCCCGCATAGAGGTGTAGTCTGTCGTGTATTGTGAGACATATTAATAAGCACAGGAGGTAATCCCAAATTAGCGACTGTGAGTGTGGTGTGGCAACACCTCGGACCCATTATGCATAAACAACTGAAATTGTATGTAGGTGGCATGCTGGGAGTCAGGACACACAAGGGCTGTGGGTTTGTATTCCTTGTGTTTAGTCACAGTGTGTAGTGTAGCAGTGGCTATTAAAGCGGCATATAGCATTAGAGAGCATGTCAGGGGATATCCTCATTAAGACCTCTGCTGTCAGATGCTAATCGGTGAACCCACCTTTGATCTTTCCAGAACAAGGCTTGTTTGGGACAATTAGGACTGGATTCTAACACTAGCCATTTGAGCGAGTCTGCAGAATGATTTGCCTCAACAAAATATTTACACATTTTGGTGTTTGTCTTCTTGCAGCGAAAATTGCTGCGGTGTTCTATAATGCGGGTTTTAATTGGACGAGTCGTCATCCCAATGTATTGTAATCCACACGGGCATGTAAGCGTATAGATACAGTGGGAGGTATTGCAGTTAGTATGCCCCCTGATCTCCCAGATGAAGGTATCACTTAGTTGAATTGTCTTGTCTATGGCTGTGTAGGCACATACTCCACAGGATCCACATGGATAATGACCTTTCACTGGAGGTAGGTTCCACAAAGTCTGCTGGGCCCCTTTCTTTGGTACTTTAGGTCTTGTGCTTATCAGGATGTCTTTAACATTCTGGGATCTTTTGAACTCAAACCTTGGTGTTGCGAGGCTGAGGTTGCCTGTGTTCAAAATGTCCCAGTGCCGCTTAATCACACTTTTGATTTTGCTGGGCCCGGGGGTAAAAGTTGTTACACAGGTAATGGGTTGGTTCTCAATCGGTACCGCCTCCTGTGGTTCAAGCAAGGCCTCACGACGATTATTTCTAGCTCGTTTTTGAGCTCTGGTGACCTCTCTCTTAGGGTAACCTCTGACCAGTAGATTCCTGGATAGGATTGCAGATTCTTGCTTGTAATCAGTTAGATCACTGCAATTGCGCCGGACCCTGAGAAATTGTCCAAAGGGAAGGTTGGACCGTAAGGCTTTGGGATGGTGGCTCGTGTAGTGGAGCAGGCTGTTCCGGTCGGTGGGCTTTCTATACATAGTACTACTGAGTACTCCCTCTTTCAATCTTATCGTGAGATCAAGAGTCAGTGGGTGAAACAGACATAGTGAAGTGGAGGTAGGGGTTAAGAGTGTTCACCCAGTTGAAAAAGGCCTCGTGCGTGGTCGGTGGTCCAGTCCATAAGATCAGAATGTCATCTATGAATCTTCTCCACATCCTGATGTTGTCAAGGAAGGGATTAGACTCGTGATGTATATGTCTGTCTTCGAATTCAGCCATGTAGAGGCAGGCCACCGAAGGAGCAAAGGTACTGCCCATTGATGTACCTTGGGTTTGATGGTAAAACTGTCCTTTAAATTCGAAGTAGTTCTCCATTAATGCTAGAGTGGCACACTCCATGATGAATGTTTGTGGAGTGATTGAATTCCAGGTGTCCAGCCCAAGTCTTTCCTCTATTACTTCAAGTGTGGCCCTCTGAGGAATGTTTGTATATAGGGCCTCCACATCGAGAGTAATTAAGAGATTGATCTGCCCAGTATCACGGAAGGTGTCCAGTATACGTAGGACATCAGAAGTGTCCTGGATGTACGAGGGGATACGTCTAACAAGGGGTTGTAGAAAATGATCACAAAATTGTGAAAGTGGTTCCAAGATGGAATCAATCCCTGAGACGATTGGTCGCCCCGGTACCGGTCTAGATTCTTTGTGGGTTTTGGGAAGAATGTAAAAGTAGGGGACCCTGGGATCTTTTTTTGACAGGAAATCTGCCTCTTTCTTGGTGATCCACTGTTCACATTCTGCATTGTCAACCAGGCCTGTGATTATGGTCTGTAGGCGTGCTGTTGGGTCGCAAGGGATAGGTGTGTAATATCGTCTATCATTTAGTTGCCTAGTGCATTCTCGGTCATAGTCCACAGTATTCATAAGCACTGTTGCACCTCCCTTGTCCATCTGTTTAATAGTAATCAGGGGGTCTTCAGCAAGTGATTTGAGGATATCCATCTCTTTTCGAGAGATATTGCAATGTTTTCTTTTCTGGTCTACGGTTTTCAGGTCTTTTAGTACAGCCTGTTCATAGGTAAGGACTTCATTCGGAATCATCCCATTGTGGGGTGTGCAAGTTGAAGGATTATGGAGGCCAGAATCGTCCATCAGGTCACTGGGTCTCCCATCGAAAAAGGCTTTCAATCTGATTTTACGGAAAAAGGATTGGATTTCCCGGGTTTGTTGAAAGAGGTCAGTTTTTTAGAGTCGGTACAAAGCCTAGTCCCTTTTGTAAAACTTGCTCCTCTCTCTCTGTCAAGGGACGTCTGATAAGTTTACCACCAGACTTATCTTTGTCCTGACCGGTTCGTGTTCCGCGTGTCCATACCCTGGGGGCGTGTGTCCTCCCACTGTACTGTTTTCTTTGGAGCGTTGCCTCGCTTTCGCCCTCGCCCTCTGCCCCAACCTTTGCCTAAAAAAGGGGGGCGTGCGTTGCTTTGAGGGGCATAGTAGGGTGGATATTGCGGGGCAAAAGGTGGTTGGAAGTGAGGGAATTGTGGGTATTGCCACATAAGCGGACCCAGGGGAGGTCCCTGGGGTGGGAAGTTTTGGTAAGACTGGTGTCCACGTCCCCTGCCTCTCCTTCCTCTTGGTAGTATCTGTGGGGGTCCATATTCCCGGCTGTTATCGGATTCCCTGCTGGAACCCCTTCTAGAGGAAGTCGCACTTGAGTCTGAGTTATAATTAGTACCCGGGGGGACATAGTCTTCTTTTAAGTAAGGGTATACTTTTTCTTTTGAAAACCTTTTTATGTCCTTTTGTAACTTCGTCACTTTTTGGTTCATGAGACATTCTTTGTGTTCAGACATTTCCTTATTGAGTTCTGCCAGTTTGGTTTTAAAACCTGGATTTGGAACTGCTGTTTTCAAAGCAGCCTCTGCTGTTTGAATGCGGGTCAGTAATTCATCTGCTAAACGTTTAGCAGTGTTAACAATCAGGATGAGGAGATCATGGGTACACTTCCATGAAATCTGCGACCACTCAATTTTGAATTGTCCATCTTCCCAGAAAATTCTGGGGAAGTTCTTTACAATCAGACCATTTGGTGCTATTTTGGCTTTGAAATATTCAGCCATCATTGCCCCATGTATGGTGATCCTAATCCATTCTCGTTTAAGGTCTGATAGAGTTTGCCATTCCACTGTATTGCTCCCTGTAGCTGGTTCAATATCTATGCCAAGAAGTGATGGGGTCCTCATTATGGCTGCTGCATCTTCCTCCCCGAAACTTAACCCCTGACCGTCCATGTTGTGGAGGTCAAGGTGGTCGTGTTCCTGGAAGGGGGAAATTCCTAGAAAGTAGGACAGAAAGAGAAGAGAAGAACACTGCCCAGTGGGGGAAGTGGGTTGTGACTATCCAAAATGATAAAGGAGTCACAGGGAGGGGGACAGAACCAATCTTACCCGCCAAAAAGATACTCCCACGGGGTGAGCCGTGCAAAAGTAGTTTTGAAAGGAGGGAAGGGTGATCAATCGATCAACGGGGCACTCTTTACCACTTAACAAAGTAGAAGGTCCAGTGTCAGCTAGTGCCCCCAACAAGTATAGGGAAACAAAGTGGGTTGCTGAACCGTTACTGGTTGAGGGAATTATGTGTATTTGGCATGACCGGGGGTGTACATATGGCACCCTTGGGCATCCATTTTGTTGGATGTATTTGCCTCACACACCCGAATGGGTGTCATGCTTCATCATTGGCGTTGCTCCTCGTCGGGGAGGCGGTGCAATCCCCGACGGGCTCACCTCAAAGAGGGACTCTTTATCGGAGATCTTTTGAATCCAACTGCCTATGGTGAAGTGCGGGTATGTGGGATGAACGTGACACCATGCCTCCTCCTCCCGCAGCCACATCCTAAGGTTCTTCCCTATGAGAAGAACCCCGTGCCCCGTTGATCGATTGATCACCCTCCCCTCCTTTGAAAACTACATATTGGACTAGCCGCATGTGAGAAAAGATGTCAGTCACATACAAATCAACATCATAAAGCACCAAAGTTATATAAACACTGTCCAAAGATTACATTTTTTTAAAATGGACATTCAATACCTTTTATCATTGACAGTGGTACCTCAATAAACATAATGCCTGATGAGATATAAAATGAACTGTCTCTATTACCACGACTCATAACATTGAAAACAAAAGTGTATACATTGGCTGCATAGATTGCCATAAAAAGTAAAGTTTTGTTTGTTGCTATGATGAAACATAAGAAAACGAAGGTGCAAGCATCCACCCATATGCATCAAGGTGCAGGGTCAGGTGCCTGTCCACTCAGTTTCAGCACAGCTGCTGATATGGAACTGGCACTTGTGAATTATAGTACGTCTGCCCATCACACAATAGTATTTCAAATCTCCTAATTGTTTCATGGGTTAGGAAATTTTAAGCCTATGAAAGTGAAATTGCATATTAATAAAGATGTATGTGCTGTTGCTCAGAAACATAGACAAATTGTTTTCCACTTACAAGAAAATGTTGAAAAAGAACTTGAATCATTACTGAAGAGTCACATCACTGAACATTCTACTGGTCCAATGCTATGGGTTTCTCCCATAGTGGTAGTGTCTAAAAAGGACAGTGAATGAGCTGTATGAATATGTGTTGACAAGCGTCAGGCAAACAAGGCAATTGAAAGACAACGACATAGAGGGCCACATATTGCTGACATGATAACCCAGCTAAATGGTACAAAAGTATTTTCTTGCCCTGATTTAAATAAAGGTTATCATCAGTTGTTACTCAAGGAAGATTGCAGGTACATTATGCATTTTCTACAACTGTTGGTCTATTTCATTAAAAGAGATTAAGGTTTGGTGTGTCATCGGCTGCGGAACATTTCCAAGATGTCATTCAACGTATAATACAATCTGTTGTGAATGCATTCAATTATAGTGATGACATATTGGTTTTCGGAGTTGTACAGAAGGAGCACAATAAAGCTCTCACACAAGTATGTCACTTACTGATGCATGTTTGACATTACATACAGACAAATGTGAGTTCGACAAGATGAAGTTGAAATTCTTTGGCAATATCTTTTCAGATGGGGGCATGACACCTGATCCTTAAAAAGTCCAAGCTCTATCAAATGCTTATCCCCCACAAGATGTCTTTATGGTATGTTTATTTCTTGGCATGGCCATTTACTGTAACATAAGAGACTTTGCTACTGTAAATGCTCCATTACGAGTGTTGACAAAGAAAACTGTTTCATTTGAGTGGTCACAAGAATGCTCAAAAAATGTTAAGCAGATTAAAACGAGCCATTGAAAGTGCTGTTGCAATGGACTACTTCAATCCAAAACGTCATACAGATTTTGTCCCGGGCTCACTGGATTCAGCTAGCCTGGCTGATGAGGGGTGATGCCCCGAAACTGGTCCCAGGATGCTTGTTTCCATTCCAGTGAGGGCCTGACTTGGCAGTTTGGGCTGGACTGTTCCCATGAGGCACATGGTCAAGACTGATTTGCATATGGCTTGGTCTAAACTGGGGTGGCATGGTGAGCAAAAGAACAATGGATTTAACCCAGATCTCTTGACTGGGGGTGAATGTTTGATTTGCTCTGCATTCTGTCACTCATCTGTGTGTCTTTTGATTTATCGCCCTAAGTACACCAGGTATGCCCAGACCGGTGTCCCGGGCTCACTGTGCCCCTGGATTCAAGCCAGCTTGGCTGATGCAGGGTGATTTTGTTTTGAAAACAGATTTTAATTGATTTTTTTAATGTGACATCTTAGGAAAAGCAGCCCAAAGGGCACAACAAATGATCGAGCAATTCAATTAAATTAAAGTCCAGTAAGGGTGTCCCCCCTCACTCATTTGGAAAGGTCCTCCTTCCCTCCTCGGTGTCGAGCCTCCCGTCAGCTTGGCAACGATTATGTCTACTCACTGGACTGCCTCCCCTCCCTGTATCTGGTTGTGTACGATTGTCCCAGAATGCCTCCTATAGCGAACAACCCAATGGAATTCCTTGCGCGAATGCCACCTGGAAAGAGGATTCAATATAAATAAAAGTGAATTTTAAAGACACATTCTTACACCACCCACCACCCTATTTCGCCCCCCCTCTTCCCCAACTCCCCAGGAAATGCCCCCCCCACCCCCCTAGGCATGCCGCTCCGTTAAGAAAATATCCATTTGTGGCCCCCTAGTGCATCCACCATCTTCCGTGCCCCTCACAACTCAGATCTCAGGGGTCAATATCATGGAGAGAGTGAAAGGGAGTCTGCAGCTATATCCTCCTAGGCCCCATAATATATCCCAGTTTACAGGGAATCACTGGATTTAGTCACTCAGTGCTTTGCCCCTCTCCCCCACCGCATCTTCTGCATCCTCAAGCGGGTGCTTCTCCAGGTCCACCAACCATTAGTGGACCTTTCATTCCCTGTGTGCGTAGCTATTCGTAACCTGTAGGTCCTCTCACTCTCCGCCCATTTCACCAATTCACTATTCCATCTCAGAAGACTGGGGGTGTTCTTTGATTTCCAATGGATAGTTAGCTCCCTCTTTGCCAATACTAACACCAAATCGACAGATTTACTGGTAACTTTTGTCTTAGTAGTGTGTGGGAACCAATGCAACAGACAACAGCCAGGCCTCAATTCTACTTCTCTCTCCGTCACTATGGACAGTCCTGTTGTCACCCATCTCCAGTAGTCTCCCAGGCATGGGCACTCTTAAAACATATGTAAGAAACCTTCCCCCTCCAGGGTGCAGCTTGGGCAGGTAGACGATACCCCAAAGTAATCGTTGATTTTCCCGGGTGTAAGATAGGTCCTGTGCAGTACATAGAAGCCCGTTCTAATATCGCTCCCCATGGCTTATCCCCAATGGCCTCCCCCAAGTCTGCTTCCCATTTACGGTGTAAGTCTACCAACGGCTGTCGAAAGTCATGTGTGATCCGCCTATAAAGGCATGCAACCGCCTTGATAGTCCCCTCTGCCATCACCACGTATTGACAGGCCAGGAACATCTTAGGTTCCACCAACCCCTCTTGCCAGTGCTTTCTAATGGCTGCCGTTGGTGCCGCATGGTAAAGAAATTCCCCTTGTGGAAGATTGTGAGGCTCCGACAGGTCATCGAAGGGAAAGAGTTTACCCTCTTCATACAAGTCTCCTATAGTGATGACCCCTGCATCTTCCCATTGACGCAGTTTGCTCCAGTCACCTCCATGAGGTAGTGCCTCATATATTCGAAGCGGAATCTCTGGTGCGTAGCAGAAGTGTCCCCCAGAATTCAAAGCAGCTCTTAACACTGTGCATCGCACGCCCTATGTTACCCTCCAGGAAGTCCACAGGGTCGTGGTATATCTGAGTTCTCAGGTATGGCAAGCAATTGGACTCCCAAGAAACCCTCTCCATACTCTGGGTTTCAGCTCTTCCTGGTCTGGTAAGGAACAAACACAACTTGGTCTAATTGTCCCGGAGCCCAGCAGTCCTCCCCAGTGTGCTCAACAAATCTTCAGTGCCCCGTAGCACTTCACCCGAATTGGCTAGGAACAAAAGTATATTTTCTGCATACAGCGCTATATGTTGCACCTGGCCGTCTAGTAGCAGCCGCTGATAATGTCTACCCGTCCTGGCATGGCCAGCAATGGGTTCTATTGGCAGGGCAAATATCAGGTGGGGCAGGGGGCACCCGTGTCTCATGCCCCTTTCCACTCAACAGGTAGGAGAGATCAGACCCCCCCCATCTTGACCCTGGCAGTGGAATTATTGTACAATATCGCCATTCACTCCACAAATCGGTCCCTCAAACTGAAAGCCCTCAAGACATTAAAAAGATACGGCCATTCAAGGCTGTCAAAAGCCTTCTCAATGTCGACCAGAAAAAATGCAGGCCTCTTCCTTGCTATAAGTATCGGTAGCTAAGATGCATTGGAGGTTGCGAACATTCATCGCTATGTTCTGAGATGGGGTAAACCCGGCCTGGTCCACGTGTATTAAGGTCGGCATATGGATCAGCAATCTACTAGCCAACACACGGCTCAGTATCTTGTAATCCAAGTTGAGCATGGCCAGTGGCCTGTAGGAAGTCCGATCCCAGGCCGGGTTACCCGACTTCAGAAGGGGAACAATTATTGCCTTTCGTGTAGATGGCAGGAGGATGCATTCCTGTCTCACTCTATTGTACAGGGCTACCAACCGGGGGCCAGTGCATAGATGTATGCCGAGTAGAATTCCACCGGAAGCCCATCGGTCCCTGGCGTCTTGTTCCTAGCCATGTGCTTGATGGCGCTATGAACCTCTCCGACCTCTATATCCCTGCCTAGTCCGCCTCTTCCTCCTCAATCCTGGGGAGCTCCACAGAGGTCAGGGAATCCCTGTTACCTGGGAGCTCTGGGGCAAGTTTACTCTGGTATAGTCCTGTGTAGCACTGCAGGAACTGCTCTTTAATAGCACACTGAGTATACACTGCGTCACCACCGGGGTACCTCAACTCCATTATCCATGTCCCCCTCCTAGCTGGGTTGGACAGCCATGCTAATAGTGCTCCATACTTATCTCGGTCGGCATGTGCCCGAGCAGTATAAGCCTTGTAGTCAAAGCATCTCAATCGTCCCCCCTAGCTTCAATGAGATCCTGCTGCTTGTCAGGTCATTCAGGTCTTTCTTTCTCCACCTCCCTAAGGTTATGCTCTGCACTTTGGACCTCCCGTAACAGTACCCTCCATGCTCCCACCACTTCTCCTATGCAGCATTCCCTGATCACAGCCTTAAAGGCGTCCCATTCCGTTAGTGGGCTTGTTGCCGACCCAGCTTTGAGCCAGAAATAGTCCTCTATCGCTGTGCAAATTGTGCTCTGGAACACTGGATCCTCCAATGTTTTTGGCCGCAGCCACCAAGTTGGGATAGTGGAGCGACCTCGCAACCAATTTAGCTATATCAACTGCGGGTTGTAGACTGATATTGTTCTAGCTAAGTTTTCACTGTGGGTGATCCCTCCATGGACATCGAGGAACATAGTATGGAGTCAAGGCGAACATGTAAGTCATGCAAAGAGGAGAAGTAAGAGTAGTCCCTATCCCTTGGGTGTGATGCCCTCCAAGTGTCCCTCAGTCCCCACTGGTGCTGCCATGCTCGTCTCACTGTCGCTAGCCTAGTTGCTGGGGCATCTGCTAGCGGGGGTGCGAGCGATAGAGGTCAACATCCTCAGTACAATTAAAATCCCCCCCAGTAATCCCGACCCCGTCAACATGGTCACCAGTTGCCCCGAGAGACGCATAAATAATGCAGCCTGATGTATGTTATGGGCATATAGGCCGCCCAACATAATGTCCCTGCCGCCAAGGCGCCCCGCGAAAACCACGTACCTCCCGTCTGGATCAATCAACTGTCTAGTACTCTGGAATGGGTCCTCTGCACAAACCCAAATTAAAGTGCCCCTGGTAAAGGCCGAATAACCTGTGGAAAACACCTGCCCAGGACATCAGAGCTGTAGAGCATCTCCTTCTGTTTTTCGTGAGATGAGTCTCCTGCAGTAGTGCAATCTGCACCCCTCTCCGCACAAGGAAAGCATGTATCTTATGGTGACGTGACAGGTTATGCATTCCCCTGATGTTCCAGGTCATACATTTAATACAGGTGGATTCAATGGCGCTTTCTTTAGTGTCTTCCCATTATGACACCCCCAGCAGCATGCCTGACCCCGATAAGAACCCCATCAACCCCTGTAACTCCCCAACTCCCGCTCCCCTGGACAGGTACATTTGAACTAGCTCCCATCCAAACTAGTGCAACAATCAACTGTTCGCTAAACGTGGTGAGGCGTGTGCTGACCCAGTAAGACCCAAAGCCCCCCCGCCCATCACCCTGCTATTACCAAACAGGGGAGCCCCCAGCTACAGTTCAGGTCTGGTGCCATCTTCCTGCCCCTCCCGGAGGACTCCATAATCAGTAGCCAGTCCCTGGCACCAACTGAGCCCGCTCTCACCGGACTTCATGTTCCCATCTTACATAAGTAGGTCCACCGTCTGGGGTGTAATCTTGGAAAGATCAGTCTCAATGTCCACAGCCGTGCTGCTGGTAGAAGAAGTCTCGAGGCTGCCCATGTCTGGGCTAGCGGCAGTGGAGACCGGGCTAGCCCCACTGCGACTGATCTCTGCAACCACCTACACAGCCCTGTCTCTCTCAAGTTGAAGATCCGGCAGCGTGATGGGCTTCTGTGGGCCCGATTCACAGAACTAACTTCCTAAACTTACTACCATTTTGGTATTCACAGAAGGTACTTACTCATTTTGGTATTTACAGAAGGAACTTACTCATTAAGGTATTCACAGAAGTAAGGAGTCCTAACTTTAGGACTCCTAAATGCCTTCTGTGAATACCGAAAGTCTTAAAGTTAGGATTTTTCTCGGTTTAGGAGCAGTAAAGTTCCTAACTTTAAGACTTTGGGTATTCATAGAAGTCATTAAGGAGTCCTAAAGTTAGGAGTCCTAACTTTACTACTCCTAAACTGAAAAAATCCTAACTTTAAGACTCTCGGTATTCACAGAAGGCATTTAGGAGTCCTAAATTTAGGACTCCTAACTTCCATGAGTACCGAAATGAGTAAGCCCTGTGCCCCCAAGTGTGCAGGTGTTCCGCGATCCACAATGCTCGACGGAGAAGCAGGTCTTGTTCTTGCTTTACATGCCTCTAGCCATTGCCAAGGGTCCCTTTGGGTGGTGAAAAAGTGAGTGGTGGGTCCATCTACCACTCTGAGGCATGCTGGGAACAACATGGCATATGGTAGTTGCATCTACCGGAGTTTCCGCTTCAGTGCAAGGAAGAAAGCTCATTGTTTCTGCATTTCACTGGTGAAGTCCGGGAAGATCATCACCCTGGCATTCAAGATGAGGAGATTCTGCTTCCCATGCGCTTGCTGTAAGATGTGGTCTCTGTTGCGGTCTTGGGATGCACTTGGTTTAAAAGGCCTCGCCGGGACTCTGTGCGCGCTCAAGGGTGAAGAAAGAGGAGAAACCCTCCGGGGCACTGCAGTCCTGAGCCAGTTCTCCATATACTGCGTCTTCTCCCTCCTCCCGTTCCAGAATCCCCACTATGTGCAGGTTATTCCTGCGAGAGCACTCTTCTCTGTCCTCCGCTCTCACCTCTAAAATCCTGACCTTGTCCTCCACCAGTTTTAGGGAGCGCTGCAAGGTAGAGAGTGCATCAGGTACCTCCTCCCAGGTCTTCTCAGTGGTCTTCACCCGCTCCTTAAGCTTGCGGTGATCATCCTTCAGCAGTTGGAGATCCACCCTTATGGCATCCATTTTGGTCTCTAAGGCGTGCCTCGAGGAGGTGATTGCGTGCATTATGTCCACCAGCGTAGGGCCCTCTGCTGCCTCGGTTCTCTGAGTGTCTGCCCCTTCCTCCTCATCATCAGTTACTTGTCCCGTTGGCTCCATTTGCAAGACCGCGAAGCCCTTTCGGCGAGACACTCGGCCCATTTTGAGCAATTGTGTTGGGTCGTGCTAGGCCCTAGTTAGACAGCACAGGGGAGTTCAGCACAGGCAGGGTACACAGGGAGCATCAAGGGAGGCATCCCAGCTCAGTAATCTGTTCTCCTTTAGGCATTACAGCGGTGAGTAAGCACTGCCCAGGAGCACCAGTTCCGCGGGGAAAGTGCCCACTGCGTTCTCATCCGGTACTTCAGGCCTCCGAGATGTCCACAACTTGCCACCAATGCAACTATCTAGGTCGCAGGCCTGGCCTCTTTCAGCCAACACCTGCGTCCTGTTCCTGTGCCTGCAGAGGGGTCCCCTCCCTCACCTGCAACTCTGGTTTGCCCATAACGAGAAGGGCGGGCGTCATGACCCTCAAAGGCTCACTGAAGTTCCAGGTGGCTGCCAGGCGTTGCCTGCTCCTCGTTGAAGCTCTGCGTCTCTGCATGCAGGCCGGCTCACAGGCCTTTGGGCTCCCAGCAGGGTCCGCTCCCGGTGCGCCTTTTCCAGTGTCTTCTCTGCCCCGCCATCTGTGAAGCCACTCCAGTTCCAGGGACTGCTATAAAAACATTAATTCGCCTGCCCAAAGGCAGTGGTCTCCAGCACAGTGCCGCACTCCCCGATTGCCCAGACGCATACCGGGTTTCTCGTCCAGATCTCTGAGCTGTCATCTTAGGATCGCCTCCCAGCACCGGGTCCTGATTTTCCGCTGCTCCAGCACACTCTCCCATCGCCTGTGCTGTTATGGTCTTCCAGCTCAAGTATGAGTTTGGAGCTCTTCTCCGCTGCCCCGATGGGGCCAGCAGCACCCCGACACCACCACCCGCAGAGACCTCCTCAGGCGTGAGCCCGCTCGCATGTCCTTAGGATCCCAGCCTGGGCCGGTCTTGGTGCATCTCTACCGGTGTTTTCTCTACTCCTCCATCTGTGAAGCCACACCCGTCTCAGTGTACACTATGGGTGCGCTATTTCGCCCGCTCAGAGGCAGCGGGCCCAAGCACAGTGCTGCACTCTCTAACTGCTCACGCACTCACCGGGCCTCTCTCCTAGCTCCCAGAGCCACTATCTTGTGGTCACCTCTTTGCGCCGGGTGCAATGTGCCGCCATTCCAGAGCGCCCTGCCCCTGTCTGTGCCTTCGCAAACCTCCCTCTCGGGAGCAGGTCCGGGCTCCTCACCACTGCCCAGTGGGAGCCAGCCGCACCCCCAGTGCCGCAGCCCGCAGAGACCTCCCCTTATGTCACCGCAGCCAACTTATTGGTCTGCAGTCGTCCCACAGTCGCACCAGGTGATCCGCCACAGATTGTGCGGCAAGGGGGCCCCGCAGCTTGTCATGATTAGTTGCAATAGAGGGAGGCCACGGAGGGGCTCCGAGGTCCGCTTCTCCCTACATTGGCGTCAAGCCATCCCCCCCCCCGATGTGTGGTGATGCCCCAAAACCAGTTACATGATGGTTGTTTCTGGTCCAGTGAGGACCTGGCTTGGCAGTTCAAGCTGGACTGTTCCTATGAGGCAAAGGGTTAAGACTGATTTGCATATAGGTGGGTCTGAACTGGGGTGGCATGGTGAGCAAAAGAACAATGGATTTAACCCAGATCTCTTGACTGGGGTGAATGTTTGATTTGCTCTGCATTCAGTCCATCATCTGTGTGTCTTTTGCAAGTACGTGAGGTGGCACACTGGGCGCAAGTATATTTAATTGACAGTCATAAGTGGGGGATGATAAAACACAAAGTATAATGACTAGTTTCACTGAAGCATTACCAATGGCACCGTAATTATCTTTTTATTGATGTTACCAGAGCAGTGAGTTTTATTGTATCACCTTCAGAAGGACGAAATGTCACCTTGGCCCTTTTTCCAGCTCGACAATGTTTTATTTTACTGGTAGCGAACAAGTGGAAACATACTATTTTCTATCATCAGACTTTGAGCCTAAGCAAGAAAGGAGCTAGTAGTTGAAGACAGAGGCATGAGGGGAAATCAAGGAAAGGTAGTCTTGGTATTCAGCAAACCTTGCTTACATTAAAGACAGACATCATCAGAGACTCAATGAAACAAAACAAGTAGCCATATTCTTAAAATAAATGTTAGCACAAACAGGAAAAATAACATTTAATCCTAAAATGGTAGCTGTCTGAAGAACTAACCATAGTAGGATAATATAGTAAGGCTAACACAGTGCAAGTGTTAGCACTTTGTGTCCGCTGAAACAATTTATTTTTTGAGCCTCTTGCTGTGCTCTGGTCTCTCCACTTGAAGACAGGAATGGTCCTCTGTAATTACACTACTGGCATTATTTATGAGCCCCTTGTGCAACCGTAAGATCACTTTTTGTGATATTCTGACGGCGCAAATCAAAATATCATATTTATGAGGTCACGCAAACCATTTTGTGTGGCTTTGATTGGCCTCATAGGTATGGAGTAAGGCAAGGCAATGTAAATTGCTGTGTTGCTTTACTCTGCTCTGGGGAGGAGTTCCATGCGTGTTGTGGTAAATGTTTCCATGCAACACCCATGAATTTTGGCACTTCCCCAGAATTTTAAAACCATGTAAACCGACGGATGCGCCAAAACCTTATGCGTCCTAGGAAGAGGGGCAACATAGAGAAATAACTTTATTTCTCCACGTTTTTGCCTCTTTCCTTGTTCTTCAGCACACATTAAAACGAGGAAAAAGCCTCCTAGGATTGTTTTTTGTGAAGGAAGGCCCCCTTCCTCTACGTAAACAATCCCGCCCACAACACAGACACCCTTGTACTATGGTGCAAGGTTGTCTGTGTTGTTGCTAGGCTGCAGAAACAGCACTGTGATGGGGGAAAGAACAGGAATGTACTGTATTAGATAAATATGGTGCATTCCTGCCCTTTCACTTTGACGTAGGGCAGCACAGGAAGGGGACTTGCTGCGCTGCCCTACGCCAGATCCTCATTAATGAGACCCTTTCTTTGGAAAGTGGTGGTCTCATTCTTATTTGCCCTGCTAAGCTTCACACAATCCAGACAGCTGGTCTCTGAGGCCCATAATTATCATAGTGTTGCATCACTCTTGCACCACACAAGGGGGCAATAGGGAGATGCAACACAATAGTCAGATTTCTCAAGCCACGCAAGGCCACCTTGTGTCGCCCTGCTTGGCTTGATAAATTTTGAGTAACGCAAGGCAGTGCAAATTCTCTGCCCCAGGGAGTAGTTAAAGGTATGGAGTGTGGGCGTTCCCATGCGGCCACCCATGGATTTAGGTGAACTCACAAATTTACCATTTATGGTAGACCTTGGAATGTGTCAAAATGCTACGCTTCCCTAGGGGAGGCGTTACGAGGGGTGATATCTTTATTTCTCCTTGTTTTTCCTTTTGTGCTGCATTCTGCAGCGCACATAGAAAGAGGAAAATCCTGCTCAGAATTGTTTTTGTGCAGGAAGGTGCTTCTTACTGCACAAAAAAGTCTGCCTTACAATGCAGGCACCCTTGCACAATGGTGCTGTTGTTGGCCTAGGCAGCAAAAAATGCCGAAGCACATGGAAAGGACAGGAATGCGCCATATGATGTTAAATACGGCATATTCCTGCCCTTTCCTTTTCATGCAGGCTGCAAAGTGGCTAGCAGTGTCGCATTGCGTGAAAGTATGATATTTTATTTATTTATAACTAATAGGCCTTGCATCAACCGAGGAATCCTTTTTTCAGACCTGCACATAATTTCTATGTCATTTCATTTTTTTCAGACTAAATCGTGATTTCTCCACTCTGTAATGTCTTGCTTTTTCATACGATGATAAAATTTAAAATTGATGCTGACCCGAGGATCTTGAGGTCATGGCTTCTTTATTCGTGTTTGCCGTGTGAGTTCCGTTCTGCTGTAAAATGTTTATTACAAGTGGCAGGATTACGTTATCAAGAAGGCTTCTCTACCTGGCTTGAATATTGATTAGTCTACTCTTGAGCTATGGAGCTCTGTCTCTCTCATGCCTCACCCCGTTTGCTCATTATATTCATTCTTAAAGTTTGTAATGAAAAGTGGGTTTATAAAGCAAGCATTAGAAAAACCAACAGGGCTCGCCTTTGGGACTCATTGTATTTGCCCCTAGTTTTAGCAATATGTTATTGTATATATAAACACACACACGATCCGGCACTTGAACACTCAAAAAAAACATTCATAACAGACAGCACGTCATGCAAACACCATTCAACTTATAAACGATTGTTAATTAAAACAGTCAGATGAACACAGCTACACCCAAACACCATTCCACCCAAGTGCTAGCACACATACACACCACGAGGAACATCATTCCACACACACAAATTGCAGTGACAGACAGGTTATAAATTTGCACATCACACATTGGATGCACAAAACTGCGCACACAACATAGCGAGATCTAGATGTCTAGGTCTACTCTCTCCCCACAGCTCTGTTGTGCCGTCTCTTGCCTCCAGACCCCGACCTTCTCCTTGTGAGGTTCAAGGCTACTGCCCGCACCTGCGCCTGCTGCCCGCTCCAACTGGGAGCAGACTGCCTGCAACCACCATAACCTTTCTCAGCGTTTTTTTTTCTTAATGTTTACATGTTGTGCCACTGTTATTGTGCCCATCTTTGTCTTGCTCTAATTCCACCACTGTTTTTATTTTCTCGTTCCGTGACTGTTCCTTTCGCTTTTCACAGCTGCTGCCCCAGCGGCCCCTTCCCCCCAGATTTCCCCCCGGAATTCCACCACTCTCGCCTCCCAGCATCTCCTCCCTCCCACCTCCCCTACCTAATGATGGCCGCTATACAGTCACACAGAGGATGTGCACAGCGGGCTTGCCAACAGTGCGCAGAGGGCTCGCCAAAGGCAAGCTCGTCTGCGCCCATCCACGACCCGACTGCGGCCAGTGCCAGGAACCCTAGACCTCCCACTACCCATCGCTACGACACCACCACCCTCCTCGCACTCAGCCCTGGAAGTCCTAGAGAATGGCCTTGCCAAACACGACCCATGGCCTGTTCTTCTGCATCCACTGCCACCAGAAATTCTCCTCCACCTCGGCCTCCAACACCGGCGACACCCTAAAATGCATCCTCATCAATGTATGCTCCGTACACAAACACACCATGGAAATCTGGCACCTACTTGACTCTCTATCGCCCGACATCACCTTCTTCACAGAGACCTGGACCAACGCATCCTCCGCCCCTGACATCAGCACCACCATCCCAGATGGATACGACCGCCCCAACCACCCAGGATGGGGCCATCGCGCACAAGAGCACCCTCCGCCTCACCACCTCCAGCGAAACCATCCCCTCTGCCAAACACCTGCATTTCCAGATCCAGACCACCCCCAAGCCACACTCCGAGGAATTCTCGTCTACAGACCCCCCAGCCCCCGAACACCGTTCGCCACTAGCATCACCGACTTCATCGCACCACACAACATTGCCTCAACAAAATACATACTCATTGGAGACCTGAACTTCCACCTCGACAACCCCAGCGACCCCAACTCCACTATCCTTCGTGACAACCTCACCAGCATCGGACTTAAACAACTCATCAACACACCGACCCACAGAGCAGGACACACCTTCAACCCCATCTTTGCGGCAGGAAATGGTGTCCAATTGAGCCACACAACGCAGCCGCCATGGACAGACCACCACTGCATACACTCTGCCATCAACAAACCCAATACACCCAAACCAGCCCCACACGAAGGAACTGGAGCAAGGTTACCGATGAGCAACTTAACTCCACCTACACCCAAGACAACCACACCTGGGCACTCGATGCAAACAACACAGCCAGAGAACTCTACACCTGGATATCCGACTCTGCAGACAAGCTTGCCCCACTGCGCAGCCCCAACAGACAACGCTCTCCAAGAACCCAGATGCACCGGGAGAAGAACTCGAGTAACACCAAGACAACCGAAAACCACAGCACCTACAAGGACGCCATGATGGACTACCACAACCAGATCAGAGCCACCAAGAGGAACTTCATCCACAACAAAATCTTGGCCAACTCCAGCGACTCCAAAGAACCTTTAAGTATCATTCAAGAATTCACCAACGCACACAGCAAAGCCACAGACATCACCCCATCCCAAGAACTCTGCGACAAGTTGGAACATATTTCCACCTCAAGATCAAAAACCTCTATGACAACTTCTTGACCATCCACCAGGCACCACAGATGCCCCCCCCCAAAAACACCAGCCAGCCCACCATCTCCAACCGATCACGGCCAAAGACACCACCTCGACCATAAAAAGCATACACTCGGGGGGCCCCCACTGACCTCTGCTCCCCTCACATCTACCACAGCGCCGCTCCCGCCATCGCACCCGAACTACAAGGCACCATCAACACCACCTTGAAAGCATGCACCTTCCCAGATGGCTGGAAGAGCGCAGAAGTCAGACCTCCGCTCAAGAAGCCCAGAGCTGACTCCACCGATCTCAAAAACTATGGGCCCATCTCGCTCCTCCCCTTCGCAGCCAAAGTTGCAGAGAAAACCCTCTCAACAGGAAACTGACACGATCCATTGAAGAGAACGCCATCCTCGACCCGTCCCAATCCGGATTCCGAAGCAACCACAGCCCAGAGACTGCCCTACTCGCAGCCACAGACGACATCTGCATCTTCCTGGACCAAGGCCACTCCGCAGCCCTCATCCTACTCAACCTATCAGCGGCCTTCGACACCGTCTCCCACTGCACACTAGTCACCAGACTACACGACGCAGCATACAAGGAACAGCCTTGGACTGGATCTGATCCTTCCTCACCGGAAGAAGCCAAAGGATCAGACTGCCAACCCTCCTCTCCGACCCCGTGAAAATCCCCTGCGGAGTCCCACAGGGTTCATCCCTGAGCCCCACCCTCTTCAACATCTACATGCCCCCCCTCGCAGCCATCGTCCGACAACACGGCCTCAAAATCATATCCTACGCTGATGACACCCAGCTCATCCTCTCCCTCACCAAAGACGCACCACTGTGAAAACTCAACTTCCAGAAAGGAATGCAAGACGTCGCAGTCTGGATAACCAACAGCTGCCTGAAGCTCAATGCAGAGAAGACATAAGTCCTTGTCTTTGGTACCACCCTTTCTGCATGGGACAACACCTGGTGGCTGACTGCCCTCGGAAGCCCACCTACGCCCTCAGACCTCGCCAAGAACCTCGTTATCGTACTTGACTCATCACTCACCATGAACCGACAGGTCAATGCCGTCACCTCCAGCTGCTTCAACACCCTCCGCAAGACCTCCAAGTGGATTTCCCCTGAGTCAAGGAAGACAGTCACCCACACACTCATCACCAACAGACTGGTCTATGGAAACACACTTTTAGCCGACATCAACAAGTCCCTACTCCGCAAACTCTGGACAATACAGAACACCACCGCCAGACTCGTCCTTGCCATCCCCCGATAGGAACATATTAGTCAACACCTATGAAGTCTACACTGGCTCCCTGTGGAAAAAAGAGTCACTTTTGGAATCCTCACTCACGCCTACAAATGACTACACAACAACAGACCCAAATACCTCAACGAGAGAATCATCTTCGACATACCCAAAAGAATCCTCCGATCTTCCAACCTCGCACTGGCCAAAACTCAGCGTATCCACAGATCCAGAGCAGGCAGAAGATCCTTCTCTCACATTGCAGCAAAGACCTGGAACGAGGTACCAGCAGACATCAGACGCGCTCCCTTCCTGAACACCTTCAGGAAGACCCTCAAGACCTAGCTCTTTGGCTAAACAGATCTGGGGACCCCCTCCCCCCGCCCCTCAGTGCCTTGAGACCCTCATGGGTGAGTAGCACGCTTACAATTTCCTAATTGATTGCAAACACACTGTAATGAAAAAAGGATACCCAATGCCACAAATGCTCATTCATATCAACACACACCATCAAACAAATAGCATTGCACTCACCAACTCATCAACACACACGCAATGGCACCCTAAAATTCACACACACAGAAGTTTATACTGCTGCTGCCTGTGCTGCAATTGTCCAATGCCTCCGAGCAAAGTTTGTGCAGGACCAGTCGTGTCTTCGTTTGTGTGTTGCTGCAGCCATGACCAATGTTGTAAATGTATCTTCTGATTATTCAGCAGCCAGTACCTGGGCCGGCTAGTGGGCACCTGTGGTAAGAAAAATCACTCTTAGAAGTGTGCTAAAGACTCTTCCTTCAAAGTGAAAAGACGCACTTTGAAAAACGGGGATGGGGCGAGGTAAAAGGGAAATTGGCATTTCTGAGGATTATTGCAATCCAGAAGGATGGGATACAACTTGCCTGGTTGGCTGGGATGCAACTTTTTGCAAAGCTGCAAAGAGGCGTTGTCCATGCAAGCCTCTACCTCAGCTGACATCAAAAGTTAGATTACTCCTCTCTCTTCCGAAACCCTCTAAACGCAATACTTAACAACACCAATAGGTCTCATTTATGAGACCAACTGGCAAAGCTAATATAGCACATAAACAATTAAATGAACATGGGAATGGTATGTGGGGGCTGGGAGGCTGTGAAAGCAGGGCGAAAGAGCCGACAGGGCGGGCAAAAAATCAGGGAGGGCACAAGGGGCTAACAAAAGCAGTTGGTAGACAGAAGGGAGTTGATAGTGGAGGAAAGAAGAGCACACAACAGAGACAACGGGTAGAACACAGATACTCCTTCATGGAGTTATTCACCAAAAAGAAAGGAAACAGTGCTAAAAAATCAGACACAGGTGAAGCACAGGAGCACCAAATCAGAGAGATGGTAAAGATCCTATGATTCACAGGAGCCACAAACACAAGCCAGTTGGGCCAAAACAAATAAAACCTGTGAAGAGAAAGTACGCATCAGTGAATGGTAAGCAATGGGTCAGATGGATTCCTAGTATGGTCAGGGACTACCGACCATCCTCCTCCCCTGTCTTGAACACCACCACAATTATAGAGGAGTTTCTTTGAAAGGCGGGGGTCTCACGACCCCCCTGCCGTATTTATTAAAACATGAAAACAAATTAAAGATTTGAAATAAACAATATTTACACAATCATTTATGCAGAAAAAACTACTGACATTAGATTACAATCCATGTAGTCAGGTATCAAAGGGCTAACCTTAGCACATTTCTAATACAAAATGTTTCCTAACCGAATCTAATATTTTGGATCATAATCACACATTATTAAAAGAAATTCTGCATATCCTATTTTTGGGCCTAGGGCAAGGTCGCTAACCGGTGTCAGATCCTTATCAGCCAGCTACGCCCTCATGTATGAGTGCGCATGTGCAGAGGGCCCGTTTACCGAGAGGGTACTTCCCCCCTTCCCGGTTACCCCCGTACGCTCCATGAACTCCATTAACCAAAGGGGGCCGTTGCACTCTGCGCTGTTTAATGACGTCATAGTGCACGCGTGGGGTGGCTAACCAGCCCAAAGAAAGGGTGACTCCCCTCTCCCCCGCACCCATCCAACCAAGCGGATGTACCACCCCTGGAGGTATTATTAAATTATTATTATTAAATTTGTTTTGTAACGCGCGCAGCTACCCAAAAATGCCCAATGTTACCAGGTTGTTTCCGCTCAAATGTAAGATAACAACTGTGGGCGGTGGGGTGTGTCTGTCAAGCAACTCCGTAAAGATCCCCCTAAACTGACTGAGGCAGAGCCCCCCCTACCATGAAAGGAAACACTGAAACCTCCCTGTTCTGCCCTCTGTCTACAGTTACATGCAAGAAAAACAGATATAACACATTTCAAAAAATAGTGACTAACAACCCATACAACTTGTCTCTTCTTTATCTGTGCCTGGGTCTGCCGTGATGAAGATACTTGCTGGTGATGGTCCGACTGCAGTTTCCATCCTGCGTGACAGGCTCGAGAAACCGAAATACAAGCAAACAAACAAGACAGGCGTCGGCGTAATTATCCTGACACCCTCACAACATGTGCAGCCGAACATAACGCTTGTAACAGTTGGAAGACCATCTCCCAATTATTTTCACACTGCTAGCGTGTAACCCCCTAGCAGTTGCTTCAGTGGCAGCCCCTATTCGGACTGAATGTGTCCCAAAATCTGTCATAGCCAATACCCTTTGGAATTGAAACCTGGTAAGTGGGGTACCATCTGCATGCATTAACAATGCTCCCCCCACAGCGCCTGCTCTCTGTTTGATGAAGGCCTCTACGTGCAACACTGGGCAGCCAGGATTAGTCCGTGCCCGATGGAGTACCAGCCCATCCCCATGGACTTGCTGATCAATTTTTGATTTTCGTATGATAATTAATAGTGTATCACCTAATATCCTTGTGTGTTCAAGCTGGAGTTCACCTAGCAGGTCCTGCTTATTGCTAGCCACCAGTTCCCCTACCCGGAATGCCCCATAAAAGGCTAATGTAAAGGCGGCTCTGAACAGCAGTACCTCCCCTGATGAACTGCGGATGTCAGGCAAGGCATTCAATAATGATGCCAGCCGTTCTAAACCTATCGGTTGTCTTGTGTCCGTGGCGGTTGCTTGGAGATGGTGCAACCCCTTTAGTGCCTTCCTCACAATGAAACTATTTGTGGGATCTTTGGTCCCCCTGATCTGAGCAAAGAAAAAAACAGATGCCACGTGCCGGCTAGCTGTCGCTGCGTAGCGCCCTTCCTTATGTAATGCATCTAGGTACTGAGTGAAATTCCCTGCCTGATCCCATATCTCCGCCCAATCCTGTCCCAAAAAGGAGCAATAAGACAAAAACGCCCCTTCGTAAGTGGCTCTGGTCCTGGGCGCTAGGCTAGCTGCCACGAGGTTCTGAAGCTGGGGGCATCAATTTGCCAGAGTGTCGCTGGGAAGTGTGTAGGCGTCGCCTCTGCTGAGGGTAGATGTTCCATGAATACCTGCATCTTAGAGCGAGAGAGTGCATCAGCTGCATTATTTAACACCCCTGGAACATGTTTGGCCCTAAACTGTATGTTGAGTTTCATGCACACCAGCACGATTTCTTTCAGTAGGCGAAGTATCATTTTACACTGCGCCGCCTGCTGGTTGATACATTCAACTACTGTCATGTTATCCGACCAGAAGATTACAGATTGATTACACAACTGATCAGGCCAAACTGTTAATGCAACCCAGATTGGAAATAGCTCCAGGAAACTGATATTAGTTGTCAGACAGCTCTCCTCCCACCAAACCGGCCACCGTTGGGCCACCTACTTGTTTTTAAGTATGGCTCAAAATCCCACACTGCCTGCAGCGTAAGTCCATAAACATAACTCTGCAGATGTAGTGGGGGGCCGGACCACCCTAACCTGCAGTTGAAGCCCTCCAGAAATGCGATCCTAATCAGCATGTCCTGGTGGACCTCGGCTGGCAGTCTCGTGCGATGGTGTTCCTCCCGCAGACCCGTCATGGTCTGCGAGATTGAGCTAGAGAATGGGCATGCCATGGGTAGCACTCTCAGTGCAAAATTCAACTGGCCCACAGTCTGCTGTAGCTGATGTAGTGTTACTTTGTCTTTGGTCAAACATTGCTGGAGAGCTGCTCTAAATTTCATGATTTTGTCTTTTGGTAACCTAAAACAACCCTCGACTGAGTCCAATTCTATGTCTAAGAATTCCAATGTGGTTGCTGGACCCACAATTTTTCCAGGTTCCAGTAGGACCCCAAAAGCCTGCATGAGCACGCAAAATTGCTGCAATGCCCATGCACACTCATGCGAGCCCGCCGATCCGAGAAAGAGAAAGTCATCCAGGTAATGCGTGACATGGTGGTGTTCTCAAAGTAGGCACAAACAGAACAACCCATGGGCATACACTTATCCATATAGAATTTGCCTTGAAAAGAGAAACCTAGCAGATGCTGATCTAGGGGATGAACCGGCAGTAGCCGAAAAAAGCAGATTCAATGTCTGACTTTGCCAATAAGGCTCCAGGTCCCAGAGTCCTCAACATATCCACCGCCTGGTCAAAAGACGCATACTTAACGCTACAAATGTCTTCATTGATGGCGTCATTTAAAGATGCGCCCCTAGGTGCTGACAGGTTATGAATGAACCTGAATTCACCCTCCTCCTTCTTTGGCACCAAGTCGAGAGGTGAGCAAACAAAATTAAGCTCAGGGATGTGACCGAAAGGACCCGCTATCCTGCCTAGGCGCAACTCCTTAGCAAGTTTTGTCATTGCCACATCTGGGTTGTCCCTAACAGATAGTTGGTTCCTACACTCTGCTGTTCCGGTGTATCCCACCGCTGGGATCCTAAAGCCCTGCAAAAAATCTTCTTGTAACATCCTCGCAGAGGCATGGTCTGGGTACCTGTTCAGCCAAGGAGTCATAGCCAGAACGTCAAAGGGTGAATGCAACACCAGCCATCCTCCCTCCCTAGTCCTGTTTCTTTCTTCCTCTGTTTCCAGAGGCGTTACCTTTATTGCAGCAAGTTGTTTCTGGTTGTGAAGGTTGGTTACTAATGGAACATGCGTGCCTGAACTTGCAAGTGCCTTGTGCCCTGGAGCACGATCGCTTGTTAAAATCCCAGCACACCCCTTTTCTCCCCCCACTGCTCCCTGTTTTAGGGGCTGTGTTACATCCCTGTGCCGGCTGAAAGGGCTGCTGGGGTTTGGAGGGGGTAGCTTCTGTTCCAACTTGGCCCCGCACAACCAGGTTGCCATGCTGTAAACTGGCCATACCATGAAATGGAATCAACCTGATCCCAGGAAAGTGAGGGGTTAAACTCTTTAGCTTTCCTAAAACTCGTGTTATAGTCCTTCCATCCTTCCCCCCATATTTATCACTGAAAGTTGTGATCCTACTCCGGTAACACGCCATCTCTGCCTGCAAATTTGGGGAACTCTCTGCTGTAATCACCATAAACACAGAAAAGGCTCTAATCCAGTTGATCAATGTCTCTTCCACCCTGAATCTTGCCATTTCTCCACGCCATTCGCTATGCGACATCCAATCTTTCTGCTTCCTAGCATACTCCATTTCCCTGTTATCCACGAGCAAAGAAAACATATTGACATATTTGCCTGCCCAAATTTCACTTCTTGTGTTACATGTTGAGCCAAATGTTCCCTCCTGGAGGGTATTGTACTTTTACCTAGCACTGGTAATGCCACATCCTTACCACTTTCCCCGGCTCGCGTTGGTTCTACCATCTTGTCCTTTCCGGAGTTGCTGCCTGGACATGTTGTTTGTGGAGGAATAGGCGCACTTGGCCCCCCCTGCTACCTGGGGCAGTCATGATCCTTGCCACCATCTTATGCGCCTCTGCCAAAGGATCCTCTCCCATCTCCTTTACGCCTACTGAAGATGGTAACATCCCCTCTATCCCTAGCCAAGGAAGTACTGCCGTTATCTGTGTTGCTAGCTCTGGAGGGACCTGACCAACCCCTGGAGGAGCTGATACCGGGATGGGTGGTTTAAACCCAGATCGGTTGGCTGGGGGTAGGTGTTTGATTTGCTCAAACGCTCCGTCCATCATCTCCTTTTGTATCGCTTTGTTCGCCCTAAGTTGGCATGGTATGCTCACATGTGAGTCCCTTGCTCACTTTGCCACTGGATTCAAGATAGCCTGGCTGATGAGGATTATGAATGAAAAAACGGTCCCAGGATGCTTGTTTCCGGTCCAGGGAAGACATGGCTTGGCAGTTCGGCCTGGACTGTTCAATGAGGCAGAGGGTCAGACTGATTTGCATATGGCCATGTCTGAACTGGGGTAGCAGAATGAGCTAAAGAATGGTGATGGATTAAACCCAGTAGGTGTTTGATTTGCTCAAACGCTCCGTACATCATCTCCTTTTGTATCGATACCGGGATGGGGGCTGTTGTGTTTGGGACTGGAATAGGTGCAGGGTTAAACGTGGGTACCACCGGGACTACAGCTGGGATCACCAGAGGCACTGTGTTTGGTGTTGGCACACGCGCAACAGGTGCCGGTGTCACAGGTATAATTGCCGGATTTGGGGAGTAGGTTTAGGGACCACCGGTGGCACAAGCCCCCCTTCAGGGACCCGCCCCCAGAAGGACCCCTCTCCCCCGTTGCTTCAGGACCCAACCATTACCCTTGTTGGCCCTGGCCCACTTGGGTAGAGGATCCAATTCCCCCCTGGGCTGCGGGGACACTATTGTTTGCTTGGGCCTTCCAGATGGCCCAGCCTGATCATCAAACCTCTGCCTGAGCTCTGCTATGCTTTTTCCTATCTGGTCCACTTTCCCCCGTTTCCTGTCCATTTCTGCCATACTATGCATCATACACTGCAGCATATGTTCCACGCGGGAACGCTTTGCGCCACGTCTACTGGCCATATTCCTTAACCTTGCAACTGGTAAAACCACCTACACTTGTGCCAAACCTGCGAGCACGATGAATTTCTGCACCCACCGGAACCTGATTCGGCTTTACCTGTACCAAGTTGGGGGTACACAGCCTGGCCGTAAGCACCAGGCAACTGGGACTGCGACACACCAGCTAGCCTGGGTGTTGGGCGAGTGCACTCTAGCCCGGCGGCCCACCAGAAGCAGTGAAGTGCAGGCCTTCCTGTGTCCCCTGATCGCGTTGTCCACCGTGTTGCTCCCCGTCGTCCCAGCAACCGTGTCGCCCTCACTGAGGTCCTACGATAAAAACACGATTAGCAACTAGGCAAATATGCTGTTCAAATGCAAGTCGAGGTAACCTCCAGGCTCGGTATCCAAGAAATCATGCAAGCGTTAAAACACGAACACTCGCCCTTCCTTTGAACACACTCACTTTCCTATAACCGTGCTTATTAAAACACTGTCCTGTAACAGTCCTTTGTTCACCACACCCACGCTAAAATTGTCCCCCTCAGAGTAAAATCTACAATGCTGCGCCTGTGTATCCTCCCTAATTATTTTAAATGTAAAATTCTATTTTACATGTGGTCTCCCATCCCAGTACTAGCCAGGCCCGACCCTGCTTCTCTTTTCTAATCAAGCGTTTTACATGTGGTCTGCCATCCAAGTATTAACCCTGGACGACCCTGCTTTGATTTTCCGATTTAGCGTTTTGTATGACGAAATCACTGCCCCGGGATCTGCACAGCTGCCCCCAAGGCCTGCCGCACCCACAACTCGAACGATTCTCACATGCTTTAATTAGTTGGGTGCCCAAGCCACTCGGGATCATCACAGCCGTCCCCCAAGGCCTTCCGCCCTCACAATTCCCAAAACCCCGTGTCTGTAATCAATCGTGTGGCCCCTCGGGGTGAATGGAGCTGCCGGGGGGAGTGCCATACCTTATAGCGCAAGACCAGCCTTACTCGCCGATCCCGCTTTCTCCTGTTCCACCAGTGAGCACCTGCAGAGAAGATACAAAAGGACAGAACAGTCCTGTGCAGGACGGCACCGCGGGGCTGTTCCACGATCTGCTCTCGCTGTCTGTCCTCCGATGCCGGAGCTCCCACTCACGAAACCTTCACTGCTCTGGTGAGATCCTGATTCTCTGCACCTGCAGAGAAGATACAAAAGGACAGAACAGGCCTGCGCAGGACGGCACCGTCAGTCTGTTCCACGATCTGCTATCGCTGTCCGTCCTCCGATGCCGGAGCTCCCACTCACGAAACCTTCACTGCTCTATGAGATCCTGATTCTCTGCACCTGCAGAGAAGATAAAAAAGGACAGAACTGGCCCACGCAGGATGACACCGCCGGTCTGTTTCACGATCCGCTCTCGCTGTCTGTCCTCCGATGCCGCTGCCGGAACTTCCACTCATGAAGCTTGCAGTAAAACAAAAAGAAAATTGTTTGCAGCCTCGCGGAGGCTGGGGGCAAAGGGCAAGCCTGGTGTTGTACATGTTAATATCTTTTGTTATTGTGCGGGTGGTTATGTAGCATAGTATGCTTTCCTTCTCCATGATCTGACATCATTCTGTGTCATCATGGAACGTTCATTGCTTATTTACATGACGTCACCGTAACTGTCTGACAGATGACAGCTGACTCCCATGGTGACTGCTGTAGTTCTTTCCGCTTCCTGCAGGCCCTTGTATTATCAATAAAGTAACGTTAACATCACCGCTTGTGGCTGTCATATGTCCACACTACAATTGGCGACGAGGATGGGATGAGAAATTACCAGCAGGTGGGTGATGAACTAACGTTGGAAAATGGTTTCTTAAAAAGGGGCGAAGTCTTTGTGCCGCCATATGAACTCAGACAAAAAATTATAAAGCTAGCTCACAGAGGACATCCTGGAATCACTGCCACAAAGAACATTTTAAGGATGCATTATTGGTGGCCAGGTGTGAACAGTGAGATAAGAAACTACGTGGATAAATGCGAGCAATGTTTAAAATCAGATAAGCATTGGAGGAATGAAAAGAATGAATTGCAAATTGTAGAAACCCCAGATGGACCTTGGGCTAAAATTGCGATTGACTTTGCAGGTCCATTCAATCTATTGCCTAATGAATGCAAATACTTGATAGTATTGACAGACTACTATTCAAAATGGGTATGTTATAAATTTGTGGATGTGGTTACGACAGAAGTGGTCATAAAATTTTTGAAGAAAGTCTTTGACAAAGAGGGTCAACCTAAGGTCCTAGTGTCAGACAATGGGTCGCAATTGGGTTTAACGTATGATGAACGAGTTTTTAGAAAACTCTGCTATTGCACAGGAAAAAACACCACTGTACAGTCCTAAAAGCAACGGCCAAGTTGAAAGAATGAACAGGTTCTTAAAAGAACGGATACAAATGGCCATTGCAAATGGAATGGATGTGAAAGAATTCATAAGGGTGAAGATAAATGCGTACAACAATACGCCAAAAGAAGCCACTAGGCATACTCCATTTTTCTTGATGAGAGGAAGAACATGTAACAACATCATAACACCTAAGTGGATGGAGAGGAACAATTATCAATTCAAAAGAAATATGTGAGAAAGAGCTCAAGGTAAAAGAGAACATTGAAAAAAAAACAGAAGAAAGCCAAGGCATACTCTGATATGGTAAACAGGGTGAAAGACAAATGTGTGGCACCAGGAGATTGGGTATTGGTGAAGAAGCCTGGTTTGGTGAGTAAGGGAGAATCTAAGTTCAGTAAACCCATGAGGATCGGTAAGGCTTCTAGTGGTGCTGTGTACATAGAAGGTGAAGGATGGCGTAGTAAAGAAGATGTGGTAAGGCTGAAACAAGGACAAGAGAAGATAATTATGAAAAATGTTGAAAAGGAAGAAGGGAACCTTAATGATAGTGTGCTTGAATGGGAAGACATATCTGAAAGTCAAAACCATTCACATGCTGATGCCAGCTCCAGATATTCATCGCAGTTAGGAGAAAGTTCAAGGAGTTCCACTATTGAAAATGGTGACACTGTTCTAGCCCAGGAAGACTCTGTGGTATGTCCCAGTAAAGAAGGAACTAGTTCCCCCGCCGCATGCATGGGAGACAGCGCACTGAAACCAGTAAAGGGTTTGTCCTCCAGAGGGGGTAGAGTTGTCAACTTGCCTAAAAGATTCAAAGACTATGTGATGGAGTAGAGTGTACTGTTTTGTTTTTCTTTGGGGAAAAGGGAGATGTTGTACATGTTAATATCTTTTGTTATTGTGCGGGTGGTTATGTAGCATAGTATGCTTTCCTTCTCCATGATCTGACATCATTCTGTGTCATCATGGAACGTTCATTGCCTATTTACATGACGTCACCGTAACTGTCTGACAGATGACAGCTGACTCCCATGGTGACTGCTGTAGTTCTTTCCGCTCCCTGCGGGCCCTTGTATTATCAATAAAGTAACGTTAACATCACCGCTTGTGGCTGTCATATGTCCACACTACACCTGGGGAGCGCGGAAACAAGAGGATGCCTCCCGCGCTCCCCCTGCCTTTTAACCCCTTTGGGGCAGACCAGTCGCAACTGGTCCTCCCCCTTGGCTGCCCCCCGTTGACCCGGAAGCAATTCTATTGCTTCGGGACGACTAGGGAGCCGGCACCAATCGGCAGCGGGGCGCGCCCCCCGCGTCATCAAGACGCGGCAGGGGCACGCCCCACTACCATTGAGGTCAAGGGGAAGGAGGGGGCCCGCGCCCTGCCATATGTGTGGGGTGGCTGAGAGTCCCCCCTTTTCCTGTCTGCTCTCAGTATGTCACCAAGAAGTCTTTTAAAACCAGAATGCTGTGCTGTCTGGTAGGATTTAATCTAAAAACAGAGATAGTGTAGGATTCGGAGCAGTCCTGGAATTGGAAAAAAAATACTCTTAGAACCCATAAATTGGGTGTTAAAATAATGGCAGCGAAAAGGGGGAGGAGTCAGTAGTGGCTGAGTCGTGAAAGGCGGAGTCTGACAGTCAACTAACACATTTTAAAAAAAACAATGTGCTATAAGAATTGCCAACACAGAGCAGCGTGACAGTAAATATGTTATAGCTCATATAATTGTTTACAAAGAGGTTGAATTTCAAAATATTCTGTTGGAGAGATCTGTCTTTTGCCTAATTACAGTTTTGACTCATAAAATAACGTAGAGGGTTAATGTGCCTGCTTCAAAGCACATTGTGTAACATGCAGATCACAGATTTTGTTTTAAGGGGATAGGTAATTTTGACACTGGCATCGTTCCGTTAATTGCACTTCATAAGTTACTGCCCTACTAAAGCACAGTGTTATATGAACTGGCACCAAGAAGCTGCATGAAAATTGTAGAGTATGAACTTAGACTATTATTTTTTTCTCAATATATCTTTAGTTTCAAGTTGTTAAAAAGTGTTATTATGGCTGGTATTAAAGGATTATCGGAACAGTCTCATTCTCAATTACATAAATTAAAAATTTGAAAAGTGTACATACGTATTCTCGGTATACTTAGCTTTTGCAGTGTTTCAGTAAGCATAACAAAAAATATATATTTACTTTTTGCAAGTAATTTGTTGCAAAAGTTACAAGTTTCATGCAAATGTTGGCAAGGCTTAAAACATTGCAATGTGTGATGTTGCAACGATTTTCCAAGTATTTGGAGGAGGGAGGGGGAAAAAACAGCATTTTTGCAAAACCCACTTTATTCTAAAATATTATGCAAAAGGACAGCAAGCTAGCATTGCATGCTTATAACGCTTTTATTTAATATAATATTTGTAAAGGAATTTTGGAATGCACCATTCACTAAATTTTCATCCCATTTTGCTTTACCCAAATAGAGTAATTAACTTTGCAACCTTTTTCTGAAAAGTTCGTATATTTTACTTGAGACAAAAGTGCCTGACTGACTTATTTAATACTCTTGAGGTAGGTTGAATTGCGGCCCAATACAATTCGTTATTTTGGCACCTAGCTATTTAGTACATAGGCCGGCTTTCAAAATACGAATGAATGCGGTAAACATAAGTGCACCGATTATCACCCCTTTCACCAAATACTTTATTAGTATATCCTTCTGTTGGCTCCAAGTTCAGTCTTGGGTGAAAGAGGGCCCTATGGGGAATATTGAGAAAAACATGTCAGCGTGCAGTGTTACTCCAAAATTGGTAACGCTGAGCTCTGACATTTCTTAAATGCAAGGATGCACCATATGCACATACATGCAGCGCATCCCTGCGTTTTCCCTAGCACAGGCACCCTTGCACCATGTGGCAAGAGTGCCTGCACTGCAGGGGTGATTGTTAATGTGTAGGAAGGGACTCCTTCCTGCACATAAACAGTCTTAACAGGCGATTCGCTGTTTCTATGCGTGCTGCAGAATGAAATGTTTCTCTTTGTATTGCCTGTTTAAGACAAGGTATTTCCTGATCTTATTTTTGGCGCTGCCCCATACCTTGTAAATATTGGCCAGCACCTAAAAGCAATGGGTGTTGCAGCAGAACGCCCACTGCAACACCCATTGCACGCCCCTTTCACGCTAAGTGAGTAGGTGCATTATTTACAAGGCCACGTTAAGCCATCAGAACATCAAAATAATTGGCCTTCTGGTGGTGTTAACTGCTTGTACATATGCCCCTCTATCTATAGAACAATGCATATTGCAATGCATTCTCTATAACTTACAATGATAGTCTGACAAGCCCCTCTTCTCTAGGGCAGTGCAAATTGGATCAGTGTTTTAATAGCACAGACTTTAGAGTAAGATGTGCTTTCTCGAATGCTAATGGGGTATTAGTCTAGCTCAGCACATTGTATCACAGTCCAGTCTAATCTAATTTCACATGATAAGTTGTGTGCCAGATTCTTATTGTATTTTTAGGGGTGCTTATAAGGTGTGAAACAACCACAGTGCATTGCTGAAGGATCCCCAGGACTTCAGCAAAGCACGTTTTAAGGAAAAAGCATCATCCTTTGTGCTGTGGTACAGAAGCTTCTTTGATTCTGTCTCTTCTGACCTGTGTTCTAGGTATCAATATTCATCTTTTGCGCTAGTGTTATCAATAATTCATGCAAGACACCTGCTGGAGGATGAGAAGAATGCTCAAGAGGATAAAAAGAGGACAGGCCATGGGGTCACGAATGGGATGGAAATGAGGACAGCTCAGAAAAGCAAAAGTAAACCCTTTCACCTCCAGGCTTCACTGATCAAAGCCAGGCACCGCCTGCTACCATGAAAGAACTTAGAAAAGTGTTGAATAGCATAGCATAGCATTGCCAATTGGCTGTAGGGCCACATGTATATTACTGCACTTGAAAGCCACTCCCGCCAGAATGTTAGCATTATCATTTTAAAGTAACTTCCTCAAATCATGTTTATAGCTAATTGAAGACAGACCTTTTCAAATATACCAACAAACATTGTCGTCAGGACATTCACAGGTCAGGCAAGGCAGCTGGTCTCGATGTAGCTCAATGTGATGGGGCATGGGTCCCACCAAAACCTTGGTGATCATACTTATTAAGGCGTTCTTTTATTTAGTTATGTATTTACCTCTTTATTTGCTTTTTCGTATGGTGTAGACTGCAACCTGCCAGGTGTCAGAGCTCTGTACAGCCACAAATCAATCCAGGCCAGCAGTATAAAGTGCTGGACAGCCAACACATGTATAGTTCCAACAAGGTAATGAGGCTGGCATTTGACAGTGGGAGTAAAAAGAGTTTTAAAAAGGAAAGCAGTATAGGAGACAAGTAGGTTGGAAAGGCATCGTCAAAAATCACTATTTGTTAACATATAGATGAATGTAGAAAGATTACAGGGGATTTGAGTAATGACAAAAACTCGCAAACGGTCGTGCAGGTCCTTCTACATGAGAAACAAACACAAGTTCACATCAACCTTATAGATACCCGGCCAACTCGAAAGACATTTCCGAGTATGAGAGGTAGCACTCCTGCAGTACTACGTCACATTCTTCTCAAACGAATGAATGGAGCTCTGTGCCTAAGCCGATCCTATCTTTTATGTATGGAGTTCACAGCTGAGAGTGTGTAAAACTGTGTAGTTTTAGGTGTAAATATGGAAGGGGCAAGGGAAGGTACTGGAAAATTGGGCACATCTATTCCAAAATGGTAAGGGGAATGGAAAAAAAACAGAATGAGTTCAGGAAGGGACATTTAAATACAAGAAAAACAACTGTAAAAGTGTAAGTTAGATGCAATTCAGAAACCTGCATGTCAGAGTGGCTATGTAAGAGACTGTATACTTTGGTAGGTCTCTATGTGATTTGTAGCAGATGTGTGTCACTGGATGTATAACTAGAAATATATATCAGTAAGTGCAGATGTGAGTCACTGAAACCTGAAAGTATGTCTTATGTTTTTAGGAACTCACTGTGTATAGCCAACCGAAGGAGAGACTTACGGGCCATTTACGATGCTGCCCGTAAAGGCTTTGAACTGTGGTTGGAGCCTTCAGGGCCGCATCGTAAGGGGCCTCTCAGTTTACTTTCTGACTGCCTCATTATGATGGAGGCGGTCGGAGAGTAAACTGTCCAGTAATTCCAGCTGGCTTCCGAAGGGAGAGCCCGTCTGCCAGTTGGAAGCCAGCCAGTAATCTCAAGGGATGGCCTTTCCACCCTTGAGATTACGATGGATGGCTTCCGACATGGGGCCTCATTTATGAGAAATGACGCATCGGTGCATGAAAGCAGCGATGCGTCACTTCTCAGTGCGCAATCCTCGCGACATTCCTGATGCGTCATATTTAATGTATGACGCATCATGTTGCAAAGACTTACAGATACGTCAGTATTTCTGACGTATCTGTAAGCGCAAAAGTGACGCATTGCTGGAGTGTACCACAAAAGTGACACAACTCCAGCAATGCGTCCTTTCACATGGGGCAAGCCCCATCTGAAAGGGCCTGAGTCAGTCTTATGCCTGCTGTGAGGCAGGCGCAAGATTTTGAGGCAACGGCGTCCTAAAAGTGACGCAGTGAAATCTCATAGACTTTCCCATCTTAGATTCACATCCCATCTTACTTTCCCGTGTTGAGGCGGCGGGAATCAGAGGGTCAGCCCTGTTATGGCTATCCTCCTTCTTGAGTGGTCGCACCCAGGCGGTTCGCCTGGGTGAGTATTCAGCCGACTTTCGACCTATCCAGTGTGGGGTCCCCCAAGGATCCTCTTTGTCCCCTCTCTTATTTAACCTTTATATTGCCCCCCTGATTTTTGCCCTACAGCAGCTGGAGGTCTCTGTGTACAACTACGCAGATGATCTCCAGCGTATCTTTTCTCTCTCTTCCTCCTCTGAGTCAATATCTAATTTTCAGTCCATCATGACTTTTATCCAGGACTGGATGAACTTCAACCACCTGAAACTCAATCCCGACAAAACGGAATTGGTGTTGACAGGTGGTTGCTCCAGTCCCTGGTCCTCTTCTTTTTGGCCCCCTTCCTTAGGCTCCCCACCCACTCCTGTCCCCTCCGTCAAGACTCTTGGGTTTAAAATTAATAATCAACTTTCCCTTCACTCTCAAGTCAGTGCCGTCGTATCCTCAGCCTTCCTCTCCCTCAGGACAATACGTAAAGTTTCACGATTCTTCTCCTCAGCTGCTCTCAAACTAATATTTCTGGCCATGGTAACATCTCGTCTGGACTATGGCAATGCCCTTTATCACGGCATGCCTGCGTACCTCCTGAGGCGTCTCCAATTGGTTCAAAACCAAGCCGCTCGGCTGGTCTTTAATCTACCAAAATCACAACACGTCACACCCCTCCTCGTATCCCTTCACTGGCTCCCTGTCCGGCAGCGCGCCCTATTCAAGCTTGGCTGTACCATCTTTAAAGCCCGGACAGGCTCTGCCCCATCTTTCATTAACACAGCCATTCAAGACTACATTCCACCGAGAGAACTTCATTCTTCTACCCATCATCTCCTTGTGGTCCCCCGCTTCAAACGGAAAAAGTGGGGAGGCTCCAAATTCTCTACCGCAGCTCCCGCATTTTGGAATTCTCTCCCACTCCATTTGAGAACCTGCTCCCAGTACCCCCTGTTCCGTAAAGGCCTCAAAACCTTTCTCTTTACCCAAGCCTTCCCCTCTTAAATGGCCATATCCCTAAACCTTCCTGCACCCTGAGTAGCAGTAGTCATACAGCGCCAAGTAACCGCTAGGTGTATGTGCGCTCTACAAAACCCTTATACTCAAACTCAAACTCAAACTCACTGCGTCACTTCTACGACCCTTCCTTGTGTCAATACGCCCCCCTTGCATACATTATACCTGGCGCAGGTATAATGTGGCGCAGGGGTTTACAAAGTGACGCATCTACCTAGATGCGTCACTTTGTAAATATGGCGCAACATGGTGCATTTTTTACGCCACTGGTGCGTTACAAAAAGTGACGCACCGGCGGCGTAAAAGTGACGCACAGCCTCATAAATGAGGCCCATGGTTTCCATGCCAGTTTGTTTGACATGGAAACCATATCTGAAAGCATGTTTGGGGGACCCCAGCAGCGCCCCCTTCGGTTGGAGGCCGTTGATCCCTGCGCCTTGTGGCAAGCCTCTTGAGGTGCCTGCCACAGGGTGGAGGGATGAACTGCACCACCCTTTCCTCAATGTAAGCTTGTGTTATGAGCAGTTTATGGCCGTGACATGAGCTACCATTGAGGAAAGGGAGCATGTGACCGAACAGTGTTCAGTCGCATTGAAATGAGTCGGTCGGACTGCAGATCGGGTGTCCCTTATTTGTTGTAGGAGAGAACTGTTTAGACTTGGCAACATATTTAAAATGTCAAATCTGCCTAGCAGTAAAACATCACACAAGCTGTAAAGTAGCAGGCCTAAGACATGTTGAAAGGGGAGGTAGTGTGTTACTTACTATTGGGTTACCTTCATGGGTGTCCCATTGCCTCCTTTATTGCTAGATGCATCAGAGTTGTGTGTGTGTGCATGTGAGTGAATGTTTAGAACTATCTGTAACAATCTCAGTGAGAGTCTTAGTGGCTCTCTCCTTTTGCATTTACTTAAATGAGAAAAAAAATGAGATTCAAATCAGGGTGGGAGAGTGGATGTATAACTGAGCTTAAGGGCCAGTAGGTGTGCATTTAGCTCTCTGAAACGTCTAACTACATTTGTTAGCGTTTATGCACATAGAAGGGTATGCTATGGCCTAGCTACTGGCTACCTTATGGATGAGTTACATGTCGTAGAACAGCAGGTTAAGCCTTGTAAATGCATATTAAATGACAAGTCAGCCTAGCAGTAGAACTCCATATACAAGCTCAAGGGTACCAGTTCTGAGACATGTTTAAAGGGCTACTCTTCTGGATGGGTGACTTGCTATTGTCAGTTATTTAGTAGATTTCTGAATGAGTGCCTCAGTCCTTATGTGGGTGTATGTTTCCATATGGAAATAAGTTTGTTGGTACATCACAGGCTCTCTTTGGGACTGTAGCGGTCTGCTCATTTATATGTAAGAGGCAGCATGGATTGCTTGCTGGGTCTGTTAGTATTGGGTTATTTAAGTAAGTGTGTAAATGCCTCTATTAGTGCTAGATACATAATTGTGTCTGTGCATGGGAGAGAATGTTTAGATGCTTTTGACACTATCTCAAGGGGTGTATTAGTGGCTCTCTACTTTCCTATGTACTTATATGAGACTGAAATCAGGGTGGGACAGTAGATGTATCACTGAGTATATGGGCCTGTTAAGTATGCATGTAGCTCACTGAAACCTTTAACTGCATGTTTTAGCTTTTATGCACATAGAAGCATGCCCTATGGCCTAGCTCCTGCCCACCTTAGGGGTAAGTTACATGTGGTGGAACAGCAGGTTAAAGCTTGTCAAGCAGGTTTAAATGCCCAGTCAGCCTAGCAGTAGAACTGCATACACAAGCTGAAATGTACTGGGCCTGAGCCGTGTTGAAAGGGGTACTTTTCTGGATGGTTTACTTGGTAGTGTCAGTATCCTTTTCCAAATAGGTATATAAGTTGCAAAATAGGTGAGACTGCAAGTAACGATGGGCATATGAGCCTGTAAGTCCACAAGAAAGACACTGAGAAAAGTATATGTCTTTTAAGCATATACCTCATTGCCACGGCCCACTTACAGCCTACCTTAGGGGTGACTTATATATATATATAGTAGAAGACAGCTTTTTCGAGTTGAAAACATGTTGTAAATGTCAAGTCTGCCTGCACTTAACATTGCTCAAACAGGCTCTGCAGTAGCAGGCCTGAGACTCATGTTGAAAGCGGTAGTGGTCTGTTTTGCTGACTTCTTAGTGTCAGTTCCTCAATATATATCTGAATGAGTGTCTCAATCCTTACTTAGGCATGTCATTCCATATTTAAGGCAGTATGTATGTATTTGAGAGCCTCTGTTACTGAGAGTGTATGACTCTCTACTTATGTATGTAAGGAGCTGCATGGGTTTGTTACTAGCGGTGTTACAGAGTATTGGGGTATGCAAGTCTGTATGCAACTGCCTCAATTAGGCCTAGTTACAAAAGAGCTATGGATGTCTGGGAGTGGACACTCAACAGCCTCTGTCCATGTCTGACTCTGTGTGTATCCTTTTCTAGATACCCCTGAGAGTTGCACTACAGGTGTGAGACTGGATGTATAACTAGACATATGGCTCTGTAAGTGCAGATGTGAGCCACTAAACCTTCAAACTATGGGTCTTATGGTTTAAGGACATACCTCACTGCCCATGGCCTACTTACAACCTACATGACAGGTGAGTTATGAGAAGTATAAGAGGACTTTATAGACTTCAGAGCACATTTGAATTTTGAACTCTGCCTATTAGTAACACTCCTACACAGGCAATATAGTAGCAGTCCCAAGACATGTTGAAAGGGCAATTGGTTTGCATGGATGACTTATTAGTGTCAATTGCTTAGCACATGTCTGAATGAGTGTGTCAGTCCCTGTTTGGGTGTGTCTTTGCATATTTAAGACAGTATGTTGGTATATAAATGCCTCACTTACCCACTCTGTGGATCTGTAACTGTGCGCCCCCCTCCAATATTTAAATATTAATATTTAAAAAGTGGTGTTCCCATGGGGCTCAAAGCGCCTTAGGAGGGGGGCCCATGTGCCCCCCTTATTGTTTTTAAAAATGCCCCCAACTCTAATCAAAACAATAGTGCAAGAAATGCTTGTTTTTTTGCCACAGATTTGCTGCTCCAGCACGTTTCCACGGACAAATATACAAATAAATTGCTTTTTGGCCTTGCTGTGGTAACAGGGGGACCCCAGGATCACAGTTAGGGGGTGAGGGTATTCCTACCCTGCCCCCTTTTCTTTTTCTAAGCCTTTTTAGTGGTCCTTGGCTGAAACCGAGTCCCAAGATGGCTGCCAACACTTCCTGGTTGATGTGTTGGCAGGCAATCACATTTCAGCATGAGGACTGTCGGATCCTTAGAGGATCTGCACCCCTAAATATACACATTTGTATTTCTCTTAATAATTCAAAAAACTACTGAACGGATTTTCACCAAATAACAAAAAGCACTCTTTCTGGACCAAGAGGTGCAATTCTGTTGCGTTTTTCAGCTATAGTCATCTTCAGAATTCCATCTGAAAATTTGCACTGGAAAAAGCGCTTTTTTTGCTCCCCCCTTTTTCTCAGCCCTGCTTGACGGATCAGCCAGAAACTTTCCATGCACAACAAGAAACACCTGCAAAATTTTTTTGAAAATGTCATTAAGATTTGTCAAACAGCCCCAAAGATATAGGCAAGTCAAAAACACTTCTCCTATGGAAACATGGTCCTAACTATAGCTACCTAGTGGCGTAAGTAGTATATATATATATATATCTATGTATATATATATATATATATATATATATATATATATATATATATATATATATATATATATATATATATATATATATATATATATATATGGACGCTCGTGTGCAGGAAACACAGACCACACTCGCGGGGTTCCAGGTCAGAAGGCAATTATTCCCCAACAGCACGCTAGGTAGCCTGAAGGCAGGGAAGTGTCCTGTTTCGTCACAAATCCTGACGCGTTTCGAAGGCAACAGCCCTCTTTCTCAAAGGTCGACGAACTGATTCACAGGATAGTAGCAGGAAGCGCCTTTCAATGATTAAGTGACACGCCCCAATGGGCGGTGCTCATGTCACAGTGCCTTATGGTACTTGTATTCCTGCCGCCTCATTATTCTTGCGTGATGCAAGTATAGTTCTTTGTTCTTTCTTTAGTTCAAAGCGTTCGCCTGGTGCCCCCTCGCCAGCCAGGCGGCGACGTGGTAGAGGAACAGGGTACGGGTCAATATCCGAATCCCCACTGGCTGGATGCCTGTCGATTCACGATTCCCTCCAGGTCGTCGCATGGCGGTGCTCCGCGCTATGCAGTGTTGCTGCCCAGCTCATTTCCCATCAATGCGCTCTTGCACTCTTCCATGGCGGGTGCGGTAGAGAATGGTGATGGGACCATTCTCTGTATGGACGCTTGTGTGCAGGAAACACAGACCACACTTGCGGGGGTTCCAGGTCAGAAAGCTAATATTCCCCAACAGCACGCTAGGTAGCCTGAAGGCAGGGAAGTGTCCTGTTTCGTCACAAATCCTGACGCGTTTTGAAGGCAACAGCCCTCTTTCTCAAAGGTCGACAAACTGATTCACAGGATGGTAGCAGGAAGCGCCTTTCAATGATTAAGTGACACGCCCCAATGGGCGGTGCTCATGTCACAGTGCCTTATGGTACTTGTATTCCTGCCGCCTCATTATTCTTGCGTGATGCAAGGATATATGGCGTTACCACGCATACTTTTAGCACGCATACCATTACCACAGATTTTTTACAACGCAGGTCATGTTACAACGGATACCCTTACAACGCAATACACTACAACGCACATACTATTACAACGCATACCATTACAACGTAAGTATAGGTAAGTATATATATATTTAAAAAAAATATTTTTATAATATATAATTTAATTATTCATTATTATATTTTAAATAATTATTTTTTAATATTTAATTTTATTATTCAATATTTAATCATTAAATAATTATATTAATGAAATATTAATATATTAAATATATTAATGAAATTAATTTTAATTGTAATATTTGTAAATATATATTAAAAATACCCCTGTACCCCAAAACCCATACCCAGCCCTAAAACCTAAAAATACCCCTGTACCCCAAAACCCAAACCCAGCCCTGAAACCGAAAAATACCCCTGTACCCCAAAACCCAAACCCAGCCCTAAAACCTAAAAATACCCCTGAACCCGAAATCCCAAACCCAACCCTAAAACCTAAAAATACCCCTGTACCCCAAAACCCAAACCCAGCCCTGAAACCTAAAAATACCCCTGTACCCCAAAACCCAAACCCAGCCCTGAAACCTAAAAATACCCCTGTACCCCAAAACCCATACCCAGCCCTGAAACCTAAAAATACCCCTGTACCCCAAAACCCAAACCCAGCCCTAAAACCTAAAAATACCCCTGTACCCCAAAACCCAAACCCAGCCCTAAAACCTAAAAATACCCCTGTACCCCAAAACCCAAACCCAGCCCTAAAACCTAAAAATACCCCTGTACCCCAAAACCCAAACCCAGCCCTGAAACCTAAAAATACCCCTGTACCCCAAAACCCAAACCCAGCCCTGAAACCTAAAAATACCCCTGTACCCCAAAACCCAAACCCAATACCCCAATACTTACCTATAAACGTACCTAAACTTACGATGTAATGGTATGCGTTGTAATAGTACCTGCGTTGTAGAATAATGCGTGGTAAAGGTATCCGTGGTAATGGGTCCTGCGTGGTAATGGATCCGTGGTAACGGTACTGCATGCTAAAAAATCTGTGGTAACAGTTACATACCATGATGCAAGTATAGTTCTTTGTTCTTTCTTTAGTTCAAAGCGTTCGCCTGGTGCCCCCTCGCCAGCCAGGCGGCGACGTGGTAGAGGAACAGGGTACGGGTCAATATCCGAATCCCCACTGGCTGGATGCCCGTCGATTCACGATTCCCTCCAGGTCGTCGCATGGCGGTGCTCCGCGCTATGCAGTGTTGCTGCCCAGCTCATTTCCCATCAATGCGCTCTTGCACTCTTCCATGGCGGGTGCGGTAGAGAATGGTGATGGGACCATTCTCTGTATGGACGCTTGTGTGCAGGAAACACAGACCACACTCGCGGGGGTTCCAGGTCAGAAAGCTATTATTCCCCAACAGCACGCTAGGTAGCCTGAAGGCAGGGAAGTGTCCTGTTTCGTCACAAATCCTGACGCGTTTCGAAGGCAACAGCCCTCTTTCTCAAAGGTCGATGAACTGATTCACAGGATGGTAGCAGGAAGCGCCTTTCAATGATTAAGTGACACGCCCCAATGGGCGGTGCTCATGTCACAGTGCCTTATGGTACTTGTATTCCTGCCGCCTCATTATTCTTGCGTGATGCAAGTATAGTTCTTTGTTCTTTCTTTAGTTCAAAGCGTTCGCCTGGTGCCCCCTCGCCAGCCAGGCGGCGACGTGATAGAGGAACAGGGTACGGGTCAATATCCGAATCCCCACTGGCTGGATGCCCGTCGATTCACGATTCCCTCCAGGTCGTCGCATGGCGGTGCTCCGCGCTATGCAGTGTTGCTGCCCAGCTCATTTCCCATCAATGCGCTCTTGCACTCTTCCGTGGCGGGTGCGGTAGAGAATGGTGATGGGACCATTCTATGTATGGACGCTCGTGTGCAGGAAACACAGACCACACTTGCGGGGGTTCCAGGTCAGAAAGCTATTATTCCCCAACAGCACGCTAGGTAGCCTGAAGGCAGGGAAGTGTCCTGTTTCGTCACAAATCCTGACGCGTTTCGAAGGCAACAGCCCTCTTTCTCAAAGGTCGACGAACTGATTCACAGGATGGTAGCAGGAAGCGCCTTTCAATGATTAAGTGACACGCCCCAATGGGCGGTGCTCATGTCACAGTGCCTTATGGTACTTGTATTCCTGCCGCCTCATTATTCTTGCGTGATGCAAGCATAGTTCTTTGTTCTTTCTTTAGATCAAAGCGTTCGCCTGGTGCCCCCTCGCCAGCCAGGCGGCGACGTGGTAGAGGAACAGGGTACTGGTCAATATCCGAATCCCCACTGGCTGGATGCCCGTCGATTCACGATTCCCTCCAGGTCGTCGCATGGCGGTGCTCCGCGCTATGCAGTTTTGCTGCCCAGCTCATTTCCCATCAATGCGCTCTTGCACTCTTCCGTGGCGGGTGCGGTAGAGAATGGTGATGGGACCATTCTATGTATGGACGCTCGTGTGCAGGAAACACAGACCACACTCGCGGGGGTTCCAGGTCAGAAAGCTATTATTCCCCAACAGCACGCTAGGTAGCCTGAAGGCAGGGAAGTGTCCTGTTTCGTCACAAATCCTGACGCGTTTCGAAGGCAACAGCCCTGTTTCTCAAAGGTTGACGAACTGATTCACAGGATGGTAGCAGGAAGCACCTTTCAATGATTAAGTGACACGCCCCAAGGGGCGGTGCTCATGTCACAGTGCCTTATGGTACTTGTATTCCTGACGCCTCATTATTCTTGCGTGATGCAAGTATAGTTCTTTGTTCTTTCTTTAGTTCAAAGCGTTCGCCTGGTGCCCACTCGCCAGCCAGGCGGCGACGTGGCTGAGGAACAGGGTACGGGTCAATATCCGAATCCCCACTGGCTGGATGTCTGTCGATTCACGATTCCCTCCAGGTCGTCGCATGGCGGTGCTCCGCGCTATGCAGTGTTGCTGCCCAGCTCATTTCCCATCAATGCGCTCTTGCACTCTTCCGTGGCGGGTGCGGTAGAGAATGGTGATAGGACCATTCTATGTATGGACGCTCGTGTGCAGGAAACACAGACCACACTCGCGGGGGTTCCAGGTCAGAAAGCTATTATTCCCCAACAGCATGCTAGGTAGCCTGAAGGCAGGGAAGTGTCCTGTTTCGTCACAAATCCTGACGCGTTTCGAAGGCAACAGCCCTGTTTCTCAAAGGTCGACGAACTGATTCACAGGATGGTAGCAGGAAGCGCCTTTCAATGATTAAGTGACACGCCCCAATGGGCGGTGCTCATGTCACAGTACCTTATGGTACTTGTATTCCTGCCGCCTCATTATTCTTGCGTGATGCAAGTATAGTTCTTTGTTCTTTCTTTAGTTCAAAGCGTTCGCCTGGTGCCCCCTCGCCAGCCAGGCGGCAACGTGGTAGAGGAACAGGGTACGGGTCAATATCCGAATCCTCACTGGCTGGATGCCCGTCGATTCACGATTCCCTCCAGGTCGTCGCATGGCGGTGCTCCGCGCTATGCAGTGTTGTTGCCCAGCTCATTTCCCATCAATGCGCTCTTGCACTCTTCCATGGCGGGTGTGGTAGAGAATGGTGATGGGACCATTCTCTGTATGGACGCTTGTGTGCAGGAAACACAGGCCACACTCGCGGGGGTTCCAGGTCAGAAAGCTATTATTCCCCAACAGCACGCTAGGTAGCCTGAAGGCAGGGAAGTGTCCTGTTTCGTCACAAATCCTGACGCGTTTCGAAGGCAACAGCCCTCTTTCTCAAAGGTCGACGAACTGATTCACAGGATGGTAGCAGGAAGCGCCTTTCAATGATTAAGTGACACGCCCCAATGGGCGGTGCTCATGTCACAGTGCCTTATGGTACTTGTATTCCTGCCGCCTCATTATTATTGTGTGATGCAAGTATAGTTCTATGTTCTTTCTTTAGTTCAAAGCGTTCGCCTGGTGCCCCCTCGCCAGCCAGGCGGCGACGTGGTAGAGGAACAGGGTACGGGTCAATATCCGAATCCCCACTGGCTGGAGGCCTGTCGATTCATGATTCCCTCCAGGTCGTCGCATGGCGGTGCTCCGCGCTATGCAGTGTTGCTGCCCAGCTCATTTCCCATCAATACGCTCTTGCACTCTTCCATGGCGGGTGCGGTAGAGAATGGTGATGGGACCATTCTATGTATGGACGCTCGAGTGCAGGAAACACAGACCACACTCGCGGGGGTTCCAGGTCAGAAAGCTATTATTCCCCAACAGCACGCTAGGTAGCCTGAAGGCAGGGAAGTGTCCTGTTTCGTCACAAATCCTGACGCGTTTCGAAGGCAACAGCCCTCTTTCTCAAAGGTCGACGAACTGATTCACAGGATGGTAGCAGGAAGCGCCTTTCAATGATTAAGTGACACGCCCCAATGGGCGGTGCTCATGTCACAGTGCCTTATGGTACTTGTATTCCTGCCGCCTCATTATTCTTGCGTGATGCAAGTATAGTTCTTTGTTCTTTCTTTAGTTCAAAGCGTTCGCCTGGTGCCCCCTCGCCAGCCAGGCGGCGACGTGGTAGAGGAACAGGGTACGGGTCAATATCCGAATCCCCATTGGCTGGATGCCCGTCGATTCACGATTCCCTCCAGGTCGTCGCATGGCGGTGCTCCGCGCTATGCAGTGTTGCTGCCCAGCTCATTTCCCATCAATGCGCTCTTGCACTCTTCCGTGGCGGGTGCGGTAGAGAATGGTGATGGGACCATTCTATGTATGGACGCTCGTGTGCAGGAAACACAGACCACACTCGCGGGGGTTCCAGGTCAGAAAGCTATTATTCCCCAACAGCATGCTAGGTAGCCTGAAGGCAGGGAAGTGTCCTGTTTCGTCACAAATCCTGACGCGTTTCGAAGGCAACAGCCCTGTTTCTCAAAGGTCGACGAACTGATTCACAGGATGGTAGCAGGAAGCGCCTTTCAATGATTAAGTGACACGCCCCAATGGGCGGTGCTCATGTCACAGTGCCTTATGGTACTTGTATTCCTGCCGCCTCATTATTCTTGCGTGATGCAAGTATAGTTCTTTGTTCTTTCTTTAGTTCAAAGCGTTCGCCTGGTGCCCCCTCGCCAGCCAGGCGGCGACGTGGTAGAGGAACAGGGTACGGGTCAATATCCGAATCCCCATTGGCTGGATGCCCGTCGATTCACGATTCCCTCCAGGTCGTCGCATGGCGGTGCTCCGCGCTATGCAGTGTTGCTGCCCAGCTCATTTCCCATCAATGCGCTCTTGCACTCTTCCGTGGCGGGTGCGGTAGAGAATGGTGATGGGACCATTCTATGTATGGACGCTCGTGTGCAGGAAACACAGACCACACTCGCGGGGGTTCCAGGTCAGAAAGCTATTATTCCCCAACAGCATGCTAGGTAGCCTGAAGGCAGGGAAGTGTCCTGTTTCGTCACAAATCCTGACGCGTTTCGAAGGCAACAGCCCTGTTTCTCAAAGGTCGACGAACTGATTCACAGGATGGTAGCAGGAAACGCCTTTCAATGATTAAGTGACACGCCCCAATGGGCGGTGCTCATGTCACAGTGCCTTATGGTACTTGTATTCCTGCCGCCTCATTATTATTGTGTGATGCAAGTATAGTTCTATGTTCTTTCTTTAGTTCAAAGCGTTCGCCTGGTGCCCCCTCGCCAGCCAGGCGGCGACGTGGTAGAGGAACAGGGTACGGGTCAATATCCGAATCCCCATTGGCTGGATGCCCGTCGATTCACGATTCCCTCCAGGTCGTCGCATGGCGGTGCTCCGCGCTATGCAGTGTTGCTGCCCAGCTCATTTCCCATCAATGCGCTCTTGCACTCTTCCGTGGCGGGTGCGTTAGAGAATGGTGATGGGACCATTCTATGTATGGACGCTCGTGTGCAGGAAACACAGACCACACTCGCGGGGGTTCCAGGTCAGAAAGCTATTATTCCCCAACAGCATGCTAGGTAGCCTGAAGGCAGGGAAGTGTCCTGTTTCGTCACAAATCCTGACGCGTTTCGAAGGCAACAGCCCTGTTTCTCAAGGGTCGACGAACTGATTCACAGGATGGTAGCAGGAAACGCCTTTCAATGATTAAGTGACACGCCCCAATGGGCGGTGCTCATGTCACAGTGCCTTATGGTACTTGTATTCCTGCCGCCTCATTATTATTGTGTGATGCAAGTATAGTTCTATGTTCTTTCTTTAGTTCAAAGCGTTCGCCTGGTGCCCCCTCGCCAGCCAGGCGGCGACGTGGTAGAGGAACAGGGTACGGGTCAATATCCGAATCCCCACTGGCTGGATGCCCGTCGATTCACGATTCCCTCCAGGTCGTCGCATCTCAAATGACATCACTGATGACATCACTGATGACATCTCATTTGACATTACTGATCACATCACTGATGATATCATTCATGTGATAATACGATGAACCTCTTCAGACTCTAATATAACCTTAGATACAATCAGTGTAAACAGACACTCACAGACTGTCACTCATTCATGGAGTTACTCACACACCTAGTCAGTCATGCAAAGAATCAATCACACCTCCATTTCCTCAACTATACAGTTATACAAACTTTACTTATTCAAACATATACTAACACATATTTACTCTCTTATCAATCCCTGATACAAGTTCACAATGATCCATACAGCCACTCACACATTCACTGGCTCTTATGCACAGTTATTTATATATGTCCACTCTCACATGTACTGTGTTTTACATATGTACTTACTTTGACATGTAGCACTGAGATATCCATTCACTCACCAATACACTCATGCACACAGTCAACCGCCCATACAGCTGTTTCCACATGCACTTTTGAAACCATACATCTAGTGAATCAACTGCTCACACATCTATGCACAGAGTCATACACCTCCCAGCCACCCACACACACACTCAGTCTCCCATACAAATACTTGGGCAACCAATCAATAACCCATATAGTTACTCATATAGCTACTTATCAACACATGCAACAGTTTACAGAACAACAGACATAATGATGCACAAATTAAGACAGTTTAGTCACTAACCCATGCACTCAGTGAGACACATTTAATCACTCACTCATACAGTCAGTCATGCACCTACTAAATCCTTCATCCAGACACTTATACATCCACTCATTCTTCAATATGTAAGACATATTTTAACTTTACAGAAACATACAGTCACTGGATGTTGTCATCAGTGATGTCATCAGTGATGTCATTTGAGATATCATCAGTGATGTCATCAGTGATGTCACTGACCATGTCATGAATGATGTAATATGTGACATCATCAGCAGTGGATTGCGGGTGCGCGATATATAGTTAGTGCAACTAACTATATATGGAATTTCAATGGTTTTGTGTGAGTAAAATAAGGTTTTGTAAATGCGAATTCCTAACTATATATGGTCTATAACCTATGGTTTTTTCAGTGAATTTTCTAGGTTTTGTAAATGCTAATTCCTAACTATATATGGTCTATAACCTATGGTTTTTTCAGTGAATTTTCAAGGTTTTGTAAATGCTAATTCCTAACTATATATGGTCTATAGCCTATGGTTTTTTCAGTGAATGTATATATATATATACATACATATATAAACATATATCATCTGTATATCTATATAAATACAAACATAAATGCATGCATACATATACTTATATGCATACAGATGCATGTTATTTACATGAAAGTTGAAAAAACACTAATAAAAGCAAAGCTAAAAAGCCACCTCATTACAAACAGAATGGCTTTAACTTAAACGAGGGCGAGATCTATTGCATTTTCAATGCTTGTTTACTTTGGTTCCATCAAGAAGGCATTCAGATGTGTCACACATTTGACATAAATTCTGAATGTTAGCACTCTAGTTGCACATTAGATCACTGTAGTAAAGCTACTGCTCACCAGGGACGTCTGCTGCTGGTATTCAAAGTGCATGTTTCAGTCTGCATGTCACAATTTTTTTAATGAAATAGAAGAGGATTTGAGAAGTCACTCAAAATGATCCCTAATTTTTCTTTCTGAAGCACTAATCATACTTTCTATGGCAAAATTACCCCCCTCATGTTGTTCCTTTTTAAATTGAGTGTTTTCAGACTTACCACTTCATTCCAATCAAGATGGCTTCTGGTGTGCCATACTTTTGTCATAAGTAAGACTGTTAGCGCTCTAGTTGTTCTTTAGAACACTCTGGGACATTCTGTCATTGGGCTATACTTGGGGTACATCTGGGTGATATTTGGGCTACATTTAGGCTCTTTTGTCTCTGGTGGCCATCTTGGGAGACTGTATGTCAGAATTTTTTAATGAAATTGAAGAGGGTTTGAGAAGTCACTCAAAATGTGCCCTAATTTTTCTTTCTGCAGCACTAATCATAATTCATATGGCAAAATATACCCCCTCATTTTGTTCCTTTTTAAATTAAATGTTTTAAGAGTTACCACTTTATTCCAATCAAGATGGCTTCAGGTGTGCCATATCTTTGTAATAAGTAGGACTGTTAGCGCTCTAGTTGTTCTTTAGAACACTCTGGGACATTCTGTCATTGGGCTATACTTGGGCTACATCTGGGTGATATTTGGGCTACATTTGGGCTCTTTTGTCTCTGGTGGCCATTTTGGGAGACTGCATGTCAGAATTTTTTAATGAAATAGAAGAGGATTTGAAAAGTCACTCAAAATGTGCCCTAATTTTTCTTTCTGCAGCACTAATAATACCTTCTATTGCATAATATACCCCCTCATTTTGTTCCTTTTTAAATTAAATGTTTTAAGAGTTACCACTTTATTCCCATCACGATGGCTCCAGGTGTGCTATACCTTTGTAATAAGTAGGACTGTTAGCGCTCTAGTTGTTCTTTAGAACACTCTGGGACATTCTGTCATTGGGCTATACTTGGGCTACATCTGGGTGATATTTGGGCTACATTTGGGCTCTTTTGTCTCTGGTGGCCATTTTGGGAGACTGCATGTCAGAATGTTTTAATGAAATAGAAAAGGATTTGAGAAGTCACTCAAAATGTGCCCTAATTTTTCATTCTGCAGCACTAATCATACTTTCTATGGCAAAATATACCCCCTCATGTTGTTTCTTTTTAAATTAAATGTTTTAAGAGTTACCACTTTATTCCAATCAAGATGGCTTCAGGTGTGCCATACCTTTGTAATAAGTAGGACTGTTAGCGCTCTAGTTGTTCTTTAGAACACTCTGGGACATTCTGTCATTGGGCTATACTTGGGCTACATCTGGGTGATATTTGGGCTACATTTGGGCTCTTTTGTCTCTGGTGGCCATTTTGGGAGACTGCATGTCAGAATGTTTTAATGAAATAGAAAAGGATTTGAGAAGTCACTCAAAATGTGCCCTAATTTTTCATTCTGCAGCACTAATCATACTTTCTATGGCAAAATATACCCCCTCATGTTGTTTCTTTTTAAATTAAATGTTTTAAGAGTTACCACTTTATTCCAATCAAGATGGCTTCAGGTGTGCCATACCTTTGTAATAAGTAGGACTGTTAGCGCTCTAGTTGTTCTTTAGAACACTCTAGGAGGCTGCAGTAGAACACAAAGGAATCAACTGACAGTCTCTGTCCTTGTTGGATGTACATGTTTTACTGAGAATGTCAGACTTCATTTTCACATGACTGAGAAAGATAATGTGAATTTACAGAAAATATGCTTTCAGTTTAGCTTATAGATCCCCTTCCAAACCACTGTGGGAAAATCATGAGATATTAGTTTTCTTTCAAACAATATTCATGATATCACAGCAGAAGGTTTTTTCACATGGTAAAATCACCTTAGAACTCACCACAATTCCTAAAACGAGTATGGTACCATCAACAAATGATTTATAATGTAACTAAAGTTCTAAAACCCTCTATTAACTACAATGCTTTTTAATGAGGTGCTATCATGTATATTGGTCCCAAGATGGCTGCCAACACTTCTTGGATGAAGTGCTGACAGCCAATCAGATCAGATGTGTGGTTAGGCTCCGCCCAGATATATATCTTTTTTGAACCTAAATTACTCAAAATCCACTGGAGCACATATATTGAGACCTAGCAAAGGCACATCGGGCTAACAGTCCCTACAATTTTGCCAAGTTTCGTGCAAATCCATTCAGCCGTTCGAGCTAAAAGTGAGGCCAACCGCCCTATGGAAATTAACATGGGAAACACGCGTTTTGGGACCCCCCTTTTTTCTCGGCCCCCCCTTGATGAAACCCCCCCAAATTGTCAGGGGCTGCTCAGAAACAAAATGTTCCATTTTCCTGAAAATTTCAGCCAATTCCGTCCACAAACGCCAAAGTTATTAGACATAGAATTTTCAAAAATCCCATAGAGAAAAAATCCTAACTATATATACCTACTGGCGACCGCCAGTAGGTAATATATATATATATATATATATATATATATATATATATATATATATATATATATCGCTACGCAAAGTGATCCTTAAGCCACACAAGAGCGCTCAGCAGTGTGTGCTCTGCCCAGGGGTCGGATCCAGACCCAAAGGAAATTTTTATACAAAGGAGGCGGCACAGCCAGGGTACTTTGTCAAGCCTTATTTATGTAAGTGCACAGAGCTGCGTTGCAGAGAGGTGGTCTGAGGCCACGCCCCTGTTTACACCTCTCTGCAACGCAATTCTGTGGCGCTTACTGGACGTACCTGGTGTGATAGTTGGCCCCCAGGAACCCTTAGGATTCAAGGGGACTTAATCCCCCAACTTAAAAAGTGCCACATGGCGCATTTACAACCTTGTCACATCAGGCCACACCCCCATCCTGCACCACTGTGCAAACGCTCACCCTGGAGCATTGTAAATTGGGGGATTAAATCCCCTTGAGTCCTGAGGGTGCCTGTGGGCCAACTAGCCTACCAGCTACCTCCAGTAGGTGCCACAGAGCTGCTTGCAGAGAGGTGTAAAAAGGGGCGTGGCATCTCAACACCTCTCTGCAAGGCAGCTCCCTGGTGCATACTGGAAGTACCTGGTAGGCTAGTTCACCCCCAGGGACCCTCAGGATTGAAGGGGACTTAATGCCCCAATTCACAATGTGCCACGGGGTGCGTTTGCACACTTGCTACGTCAGGTCCCGTCCCTTCCATTCACCACTGTGCAAATGCGCCCCTTAGCGCGTTTTAATTTGGGGAATTAATTCCCCTTAAGTTCTGATGGTCCCTGGGGGCCAACTAGCCCACCAGGTACCTCGAGTAAGCGCCACCGATCTAAGTTGCAGAGAGGTGTAAAAAGGGCGTGGCCTCTGAACACCTCTCTGCAACGCAGCTCATTGGCGCATACTGGAGGTACCAGGTGGGCTAGTTGGCAACCAGGAACCCTCAGGATTCAAGGGGACTTATTCCCCCAACTTAAAACGAGCCACAGGGCGCATTTGCACACTGGTCACATCAGGCCACCAATCCCTGCACCACTGTGCAAACGCACCCCCTGGCACGTTTTAATTTGGGGGATTAATTCCCCTTGAGTCCTGAGGGTCCCTGGGGACCAACTAGCCCACCAGCTACCTCCAGTAAGCACCACAGAGCTGCATTGCAGAGTGGAGTAAAAAGGGGACGTGGCCTTGTACCACTTCTCTGCAACACAGCTCCCTGGCACTTACTGGAGACACCCGGTGAGCTTGTTGGCCCCCAGGTACCCTCAGGATTCAAGGGGACTTGATCCCCCAACTTAAAATGAGCCACAGGGCATGTTTGCACACTTGTCACATCAGGCCAATGCCCCTTCCCTGCACCACTGTGCAAGCGCACCCCTTGGAGTGTTGTACACTGGGGGATTATATCCCCTTGAGTCCTCAGGGTCCCTGGGGGCCAACTAGACTACCAGCTACCTCCAGTAAGTGCCACAGAGCTGTGTTTCAGAGTGGTGTAAAAAGGGGCATGGCCCCAGACCACCTATCTGCAACGCAGCTCTGTGGCGCTAACTGGAGGTACCTGGTGGGCTAGTTGGCTCAGGATTCAAGGGAACTTAATCACCCAACTTAAAATGCTCCACAGGGCATGCAAGCATACTTGTCACATCAGGCCACACCCCCACCCTGCACCACTATGCAAACGCGCCCCCTGGAGCGTAGTAAATTGGGGGATGAAATCCCCTTGAGTCCTGAGGGTCCCTAGAGGCCAACTAGCCTACCAGCTGCCTCCAGTAAGTGTCATAGAGCTGCATTGGAGAGAGGTGTAAAAAGGGGCATGGCCTCTCAACACCTCTCTGCAACGCAGCTACCTGGTGCATACTGGAAGTACCTGGTGGGCTAGTTCACCCCCAGGGACCCTCAGGATTGAAGGGGACTTAATACCCCAATTTACAATGTGCCAGGTGGTGCTTTGCACACTTGCTATGTCAGGCCCTGCCCCTCCCTGCACCACTGTGCAAACGCGACAAAATAAAAAAAAAATCTTTTTTGGCCCTGGGGTCCTTCTGGGACCCCCTGAGCAGGCCTAGTGGGTCAGGGTGTTTCTACCCTTCCCCCTTCTCTTGTTTTATACCTTTGTTTCTCTGTTTTCTGGTGACTCGCTTCTACCGAGCCACAAGATGGCTGCCGATACTTCCAGCTTTGGAGTGTTGACAGCCAATCACAGTGAAGCTCATGCACAGTACTTAGGCTCCGCCCAGATATCAAAACTTAATTTTTTTTACTTTCTCAACAACTACAGAACAGATTTACACCATTTAAAACAAATGTTGCTTTCTGATCCAAGTACTACCTTTTTGCCAAATTTGGGGTTATTTCAGTAGTTTCGCCTGTACGTTTGTGCAAAGTTTCCTATGGGAAACTGATTTTTTGACTCTTGTTTTTTGAATTTCTCAAAACTACAGAATGGATTTACACCATTTTAAAAAAGGTCGCTTTCTGAACCAAGGTCTACCTTTCTGCCAAATTTGGGGTAATTCCGTTCAGCAGTTCGGGCTGTAGCTCGTCACAAAATTTCCTATGGAAATTACCATGGGGAAAACGTGTTCTTGGACCCCCTTTTTTCTCAACCCCTGCTTGACGAATCATCCCCAATCTTTCAGGATAGGAGCTTACCTGGATAGACTTTTGTTTGTGGGAATTTCGCAAAGATTCATCAAACGACGCCAAAGTTATTAGCAAATAAAAAAATGCTTTTCTCCTATGGAAACTAGGTTGTAACTAAAACTACCTACTGGCAACTGCCAGTAGATTATATATATATATATATGATTGTACGTGATTGGATGCCCATGTGCCAAGTTTTATATTGGGAACACAACAGGTGATGGACCGAATGTGGATCAATGTCACACACTCAACCCAGTCCAAAGATCTGGGCCCAAATCCATCGTTATTTTGCACTCCACACCACCCTGGGTTAGACAATGGCGATATGCAAATCAGCTCTGACCCTGTGCCCCATGGGAACAGTCCAGTCCGAACTACAAAAGCCATGACCTTCCCAGAACGGAATCAAGCATCCGAGGACCGGACCGGTTTTGAGGTAACACCTCTCATCAGCCCGGCTAGCTTGACTCCAGTGGTGTGGAGTGCCTGGGACCCACGTCTGGGCATCCCCAGCGCACTTAGGGTGGAATATGCAAGCACAACAGGTGATGGACCGAATGTGGATCAATGTCACACACTCAACCCAGTCCAAAGATCTGGGCCCAAATCCATCGTTATTTTGCACTCCACACCACCCTGGGTTAGACAATGGCGATATGCAAATCAGCTCTGACCCTGTGCCCCATGGGAACAGTCCAGTCCGAACTACAAAAGCCATGTCCTTCCCAGAACGGAATCAAGCATCCGAGGACCGGACCGGTTTTGAGGTAACACCTCTCATCAGCCCGGCTAGCTTGACTCCAGTGGTGTGGAGTGCCTGGGACCCATGTCTGGGCATCCCCAGCGCACTTAGGGCGGAATATGCAAACACAACAGGTGATGGACCGAATGTGGATCAATGTCACACACTCAACCCAGTCCAAAGATCTGGGCCCAAATCCATCGTTATTTTGCACTCCACACCACCCTGGGTTAGACAATGGCGATATGCAAATCAGCTCTGACCCTGTGCCCCATGGGAACAGTCCAGTCCGAACTACAAAAGCCATGTCCTTCCCAGAACGGAATCAAGCATCCGAGGACCGGACCGGTTTCGAGGTAACACCTCTCATCAGCCCGGCTAGCTTGACTCCAGTGGTGTGGAGTGCCTGGGACCCACGTCTGGGCATCCCCAGCGCACTTAGGGCGGAATATGCAAACACAACAGGTGATGGACCGAATGTGGATCAATGTCACACACTCAACCCAGTCCAAAGATCTGGGCCCAAATCCATCGTTATTTTGCACTCCACACCACCCTGGGTTAGACAATGGCGATATGCAAATCAGCTCTGACCCTGTGCCCCATGGGAACAGTCCAGTCCGAACTACAAAAGCCATGTCCTTCCCAGAACGGAATCAAGCATCCGAGGACCGGATGGAGTCAAGCTAGCCGGGCTGATGAGAGGTGTTACCTCGAAACCGGTCCGGTCCTCGGATGCTTGATTCCGTTCTGGGAAGGACATGGCTTTTGCAGTTCGGACTGGACTGTTCCCATGGGGCAACAGGGTCAGAGCTGATTTGCATATTGCCATTGTCTAACCCAGGGTGGTGTGGAGTGCAAAAAAACGATGGATTTGGGCCCAGATCTTTTGACTGGGGGAGTGTGTGACATTGATCCACACTCAGTCCATCACTTGTTGTTTTTGCAATTGCCGCCCTAAGTGCACTGGGGATGCCCAGACGTGGGTCCCAGGCACTCCACACCACTTAGAGTCAAGCTAGCCGGGCTGATGAGAGGTGTTACCTCGAAACCGGTCCGGTCCTCGGATGCTTGATTCCGTTCTGGGAAGGACATGGCTTTTGTAGTTCGGACTGGACTGTTCCCATGGGGCAACAGGGTCAGAGCTGATTTGCATATCGCCATTGTCTAACCCAGGGTGGTGTGAAGTGCAAAAAAACGATGGATTTGGGCCCAGATCTTTTGACTGGGGGAGTGTGTGACATTGATCCACACTCAGTCCATCACTTGTTGTTTTTGCAAGTTTTATATTGGGAGCACCATCTTCCCAATAAAGAAACGCATATTGGAACACATGAGGGCGATTAAGAATGTTGACATGAGTTATGCTACTGCACGCCACTGGTTGCGCTTTCATGACAGTGATGTTAATCATTTCTCTTTCTTTGGCATTGACAGAATTCCTGCACATCCGAGAGGGGTTAACAGACTAAATCAGCTAAGAGTCCTGGAATCCCAGTACATCATCCGTCTGCATTCAAGAAACCCCTTTGGCATGAGTGAGGATGAGGAATTACATGTGCATAATGGCTGAAGACCTTATGTTAGGCCTTGAAACTATCTTACCTAACCTCTGCACCTGACCCTCTTCCTGCTTCCATCCCCAGCTGTTGTATTTGCAACGTCCAACACACTATCCCATTGGATAGGGCCCTCTCTGATGATAGCTGTGGAGTTAGGAGCTTCACAGTATAGCTTAGACAAGACGACTTTGTGGCAACCCACCTGGTCCTGCACATGTGGTAGTTCGCACTCTGCGAATAACCCACCACCATCTCACTTTTGGTTATATTTCCCTTTTCCCTTTTTGCACACAACCTGTACCCCACCTTTTACCTGCACAATCACACCCACAACTATACTCGCTGATGTAGGTCTGATTAGGCTGTCAACAGATAGTATAGGGTTCACTTCTTGCACTAACCACAGTGCTAAAAGATTTATTAAATTAGCATTACCTGTTTTAATCAAGCCATATTTAAGGATTGGCTTTATTCCTCCGGCAACCCCCTCACTCCCCTTGACCAAGCTCCACCTTCCAGAACATATGAAGTTTCAGAATATGTCTCTTGGCAGTTTGATAACATGTACATAGGTAGTGTTGTAGCACTAGCGCATAAGCTATGGAAAATCCCTAATATTTAGAAGATTTGGCCACTGGGCCAGGACGAACACCTGGTCTTTCTTCTTTTTTCTCCCTGAGAAATGTAATTTCAAATTTTTGAACATGTAATATATCTGTCCCTGCCAAGAGGAGATACGAGGCCACTTGGCCTACATTTATGTTGTTCTTTGACTCTAATTTTGTGCAAATGTATGGATTAATACATCCAGTGCTTCTGATTTATTTACACAGGCCACTTGGCCAGATCGTAATTGAATTAATGTAACCAATTCTACTGCACTAGGATTGTGTACACACCTTCTTTGTAATTTAAAATAATGAAATGTGTTTTGTATTTAATTTTTAAGCACAAGTTCACATTACCAATTGCACTACAGAGTCTTTCTTCTACTCCATTTGTAGTTCTTACCTGATTTGTAGTTTGTTTTAGAATGTGGTCCTATGTCAATTTCCACTACTTCCTTGGTGCACTTTAAAATGGTGATTGTAAGTTTATGTGGCTGGCTAACGAAGAAGACCGCCTGGTCGAAACGCGTCGCCAATAAACGATTTTCACACGGACCCTGGAGTGCAAGTCTTTTGTGTTTCCTCGGATCTATCGAGTGGGGAACCCTTTCAGGCATATATATATATATATATACACACAAAAAAGGATATATATATCTATATATATATCTATATATATATATATATATATATATCTATATATATATATATATATATAGATATATATATATATATATATATATTATATATATTATATATATATATATATATATATTCACTGAAGAAACCATAGGTTATAGACCATATATAGTTAGGAATTAGCATTTACAAAACCTTAATTTACTCGCACAAAACCATAGAAATTCGCATATATAGTTAGTTGCAATAACTATATATCGCGCACCCGCAATCCACTGCTGATGATGTCACATATTACATCATTCATGACATGGTCAGTGACATCACTGATGACATCAACCAGTGTTTGTATGTTTCTGTAAAGTTAAAATATGTCTTACATATTGAAGAATGAGTGGATGTATAAGTGTCTGGATGAAGGATTTAGTAGGTGCATGACTGACTGTATGAGAGAGTGATTAAATGTGTTTCACTGAGTGCATGGGTTAGTGACTAAAGTGTCTTAATTTGTGCATCATTATGTCTGTTGTTCTGTAAACTGCTGCATGTGTTAATCAGTAGTTATATGAGTAACTATATGGGTTCTTGATTGGTTGCCCAAGTATTTGTATGGGAGACTGAGTATGTGTGTGGGTGGCTGGGAGGTGTATGACTCTGTGCATAGATGTGTGAGCAGTTGATTCACTAGATGTATGGGTTCAAACGTGCATGTGGAAACAGCTGTATGGGCAGTTGACTGTGTGCATGAGTGTATTGGTGAGTGAATGGATATCTCAGTGCTACATGTCAAAGTAAGTACATATGTAAAACACAGTACATGTGAGAGTTGACATATATAAATAACTGAGCATAAGAGCCAGTGAATGTGAGAGTGGCTTTATGAATCATTGTGAACTTGTATCAGAGATTGTATAAGAGAGTAAATATGTGTTAGAATATGTTTGAATTAGTAAGGTGTGTATAACTGTATAGTTGAGGAAATGGAGGAGTGATTGATTCTTTTCATGACTGACTAGATGTGTGAGTAACTCATTGGATGAGTGACAATCTGTGAGTGTCTGTTTACACTGATTGTATCTAAGGTTATATTAGAGTTTGAAGAGGTTCATCGTATTATCACATGAATGATATTATCAGTGATGTGATCAGTAATGTCAAATGAGATGTCATCAGTGATGTCATCAGTGATGTCATCAGTGATGTCACTGACCATGTCATGAATGATGTAATATGTGACATCATCAGCAGTGGATTGCGGGTGCGCGATATATAGTTATTGCAACTAACTATATATGCAAATTTCTATGGTTTTGTGCAAGTGAATTAAAGTTTTGTAAATGCTAATTCCTAACTATATATGGTCTATAACCTATGTTTTTTTCAGTGAATTTCAATGGTTTTTTAATAGCAAATATCAAAAGCTGTAAAATGTCAAGTACGTGGTAGGTAAAAACATTTTCGTATTTATGCACGCTGATGTGCTTTGAACGCTGCCCCCCCTCCTCTTTTCTTTTAGGAGTATTCTCTCTTTGCAGATAGTGAAGGGTAGGTAACGTAAGCCTTTGCCCCCATTGTAACCCGTCGTGCCTGCTTCCCTCTACATTTGATTGATTGTTATCCAAGCATTTACTGTTTTAGAATTGGGTGCTCTCATGCTGACGCCAGCTTGAATCTGAAACATCCAGAATCACTGTAGACTACCAATTCAATCAGTTCCGGTGGAGCCCCAACGTGACCCGGTAGAGAAAAACTTGCCCTCTCCTCTTTGACTGATTGTTCTTGTTGCCTGTCCCTTCTGTTGTCATTTAACAGAACTTTTTGGACTGCTGAAAGGGGTTGTATTCCGACCGCTGGTTGGTGGAGACATTTTGACTATATTCTGGACTTGCGTTGTCGCGTAATGCGTCATATGACGCGCCGCGTTAGCGCACCCGGAAGTGCTCCGGTGCGCAAGGCGCAGCTTCCCGGAAACGATCCAGAGCGCGGCACGCAGCGCGTAACGTAAGCATTACAGGTCATGTGACTTGTTAATAAAACTTTTCATTGGTTCATTTTACTTTTAGTTTCCTAATGATGGAAGGCTTGATCATATGACCTAAAAATAACACTTTTCATTGGATTAAAACATTTTTTTTTTCCCAAACGATGAAAGACCCACCTTTTTTTTCTCACTCGGCAATCAAAAAAGGTTCCGTTAGATGACAACAGAGTGGACAGGCAACAAGAACCATCACTCAAAAAAGGGGAGGGCAAGTTCTTCCCTACCGGGTCATGTTGGGGCTCCACCGGAACTCATCGAATTGATAGTCTACAGTGTTTCTGGAAGTTTCAGACTAAACCTGGCGTCAGCATGAGAGCACCACCATCTCGTAGCTCCATCGTGGCCATTCCGCAAGATATCATGGCAGCCGCTCCCCACCGCAAGCCTGCGGGAGTCGGGGGCCCCCAAGACTTTTGTAGAATCTTCAAGGCTGAGGGGACGCTTTCGAGAATGGAGCCCAAGCCCTAGCAGACAAGCGTCCGAGTTCCAAGGTGTCCCAGGGCCATTTTAGTGGACCAGGCCCAAATCCGAAGAGCCGGCCGCCATTTTAAGAGTCCTGTGGCAGCCGCCTATCGCTGCATCGCAAGAGTGGGAGCAACTCAACTACATGGTGAGCGAGACGCTGTAGCCGCAAGAGCGGGCGGTAAACAGCTGAATGGCGGAAAAGGCACAGTGTAGCAAAAGCGGGCGGAATGGCAACTGAAACAGTAAAGGGGCGCCCCACTACAGCAGACGAGCCTCCACCTGGGGAGGCCCGTTCACGCAGCCTCCCCCCCCCCCCGGGGTGCCCCACGCCATTTTTCGGTGCAGCATTGTAGGATGCCAAGACCAGTGTGGCAAGTAAAGGACATCACCTGGGTGCCGTCCAGATCTCGGCGCGTTGTGCTGCCTTCGGACTATTCGCACAAAAGACCGGTACTGACGAGACACAGTGCAGCAAAAGTGGCGGAAAACCACTGAATGGCAAGTGAAACGCTAAAGGGGCGCCCCACTACAGCAGATGAGCCTCCACCTGGGGAGGCCCGTTCACGCCGCGAAACCCGCGCCCACCCCCCGGGGCGCCCCACGCCGTTTTTCGGAGCAGCATTGTAGGATACCAAAACCAGTGCAGCAACTTACTGGACATCACCTGGGTGCCGTCCAGATCTCAGCGCGTTCTGCTCCCTTGGGACTATTCGCACAACAGACCGCTACTGACGAGGCACAGTGCAGCAAAGGCGGGCAAGTACCATGAGGGACGTTAATTCGATCTTTCAATAGTACAGTAATCAATAACATATCAGAACTTAATATCAATAGGGATGTCAAAATGTTCAATCAATTCTCATCCCTGCTTGCCGTGTGCTTCAAAACTGCATACGTATCTCGTGATATCAAGGTTGGGCAACCAGTACACAACAATGAGTTACGAGTCCCATTTATACCGGCGCCATTTTGTGCGCGGCCGGGCAGGTCCAGGATATAGTCAAACATAACAAATGAGGCAGACGTCTCTGAAGCAGTTGACGCACAGCAGGACATAGCAAATAAACATGAAGTCTCTGAAGCTGTTAACTCACTGCAGGACAAAACAAGTGAACCTGAAACCTCTGGAATAATTGTCGCTCAGAAGAACAACACACAAAACTCTGTAGTGTCTGAGGAAAGTAAAACAGAAGGGCACTGTAGTTTCAGACTGTTAGACCTAGGGAATCCTAGACTACATAGGGTAGCCTGGCACAGTAGAGGAAACAGCTAAACTCAAGGCTTTGGTTAAGTGCTTACAGGACCCACTCACAGTAATTCAATGATTAACCACTAAAAATAAAAGACGCTACACCAGTTTTAGAAAAATACCAGTACCTTTTATAAAAATAATGTTTATTCTGTTTCTTATGCAAAATCTGTTTTCATTTAGCTCAGCATCAATTCACTTATGTTACACAGTCTTCAATACATGGCTTACTTTAGCAAAGCTGAATCATAGGTACATTTCACTTGAGATAGCTTATTATCCGTTCCACAGTATGCTTCTTCAATTAATCATTACAGAAAGGAAAATTCACATTACAGGTTCAATGTGTCACTTGGCATGTACATTACCCCTCTCTTCTCAGACCTCAGAGCAGCTCAATAGGTTTCCACCCCCAGCCGCGCTCTTCTCAGTTCAGGCAGCCAGCTAGATGGCTAGAAAAGATAAGGCACGTTAATGGAGTTGCCCTATATATATACCCTGTAGCTACCCCTTCCTGATGGGAACTGTTGCTAGGCAAAAAGACTAACTGGACAGGTGGCTGCCACTGGGCCTGTCTGCCACTGACACCCTTGTTCTCAACTTTCAATACTTTTATGTCTGCACAGGGGCTTAACACACTCTTTCTCCTGTTTGCTGCTGTCCCCCTTCTGTTATTGTGCTTGGTAATATCAATGCCAGTGAATAGGTTAATCAGAGACCAAGTTCGCGTTCCCCAATCCCCAGCAGCTCCTCAGTTATTTAGCTAGTTCGATATTTGTGGCCGCTTCTGGATTCCTGGTCAGCCGGCGCTGCCTCCTCCCGCTCTCCCCTTGATCCCTGCTTACTTGTTCTGGGCAGCGATCCGTCCGTAGCCACCCCTGCGCTCAGTTCTCCTCACTCGGCGCCGACGACGAAGCCTCAGTAGTGTCGGCTTCGGGGTGGGGAAGCGGGAGAGCTTACTGCCTGACTGGACGCTCCTCTGGCGGGACCGTGGCGGCGCTTCTGCCTCCTCTCGGTTCACCACAGGGTGAAGCTCCGCCTCACCACGCCTCCTCAGTCGCGCTGGGCCCTTCTTCCTGGTTCCGGCTCTGCGCACCTCCTCTGACGCGACGGCGTCTTTCTCCGCTTCACCGGCGGATCAGCTGGGCTCTCCGTTCACGCCTCACAGGCGGTCCGCTGGTCACTCCGCACACGCTTCGCAGGCGATCAGCTGGACACTCCGCTCGCGTGTGGAACAGTCGTGCTGTCGGCGCTCCCCACAGGTAGGAGACTCCGCCGGCGTCACTGCCTTACTTCACGTGAGGAGGATCAGTCACGGGGGTAATGGAAAGAGTCTGACGTTCCTCAACTGGGTGGCACAGCGCTGCTTCAATGTGCACCAGTTTTGCCCACAGCCTTCAGGGCAGGTATGCAGGACACATCAGAGGGGTCGCGATGTTGCAACTTACAAGGGTCTTCTCACATCACGACCCGGTACTCTATAATCTTTTCCCAAAGTCTCTGATCACACTTTAGGGATGGTGTGACAGTGGGGTTTGGTCAGCCTGAAAGGGGGCACTTCCCAACACACGACAGCCGGCCCACAGGTCGATCTGGTCACCACTGGTGCGCAATCCTCCTCCACAAGTCGCCTCTCTCCTCACTGGTCACTCCTGAGACTGCACAAAATGGCTGCTGGTCACTGGCCTTTTATAGGGTGGCCTGAGACCTGCAGAAGTCACTGGATGCTTCTGGAAAGTTCCTCATGTTAGCCTATGGGCCTGTTCTCCAGTAGTGTCCGTTATGGCAGTTGGTGGACACCATTTTAGGTGCATGGATGTCCCTAGATTTACTAGGGCTAAACTAGGCCTCACAGGATGAGGGGGAAATGGAGTCATAGTCAAGGAACACCTAGCCCCCTGACAGCACTGAAAAATCCTGGTGGACATATAAAAATAAAAATAGAAACTCTGGGAGGCTAAGGGGGACAAAAATAAATAATGTTGGTTAGAGTATCCCCAGATGCAGACAGGTCTAACACAGACACACTTAACACTAATGACTTAACAAAGATATCGTCTGTCTATGAAGCAGCTGTCGTGTTCACAGAATTGACAAAGAAGTGTGCAGACACCAATGCTATTAAGAAACACAAGGAAATCCCTAACGCATCAGCATTCTCGGAAGAGGTTGACACAGATGACATCTTAAGGAACAAAGAAAGACAAATTAAGGATGAGGAAGTTATCACTTTAGTTTTTTCATCAGCTAGCGACAGCAACAAACACATTGTAATGGAGATTAGAGAGGCTATGAATGGGTGAATAAATTATCAAAAGAAATGGCGACTCCCCCCTTTAGCAGATTAGCTAAATCTTTGCTTAATTTGGGCATAAAAGTTATATTATTGTTGTTGTTGTTGTTGTTGTTATGGTTATAGTTCTGGTTAATTTCCATTCAGAGTGTCCTACACAGCACCACTCTAGGTAAACACTACTTTATGTAAAACCTGGGACATAGCACTCATTGAAATGTTTGTGATCTTTCCTGTTAAGTTGCATCATAAGTTATTTTAACCATTCCATATAAAGTCATGCATAAAAATGATTACACAGACACAAATAACATGTGTATCCAAAAACAAAATACAGATTTCGGCCTTATTTATTGCCTCTAGTTTTCAAAGGCAAATTTCTGTGGAAAACATGCACATTAAGGGTTCCCTTTCCTTAAACGTTTGTTTTTTAAAAAAAATTGGAAGAAACAAAAAGTCTTCCCTTCCATAAATAACCCAAGACTTTTATTTTGTTATGGCAAGGGAACGAAATAGAGAATAAACTATAGTTGGTCACCATGGGGTTTAAAGAAGGGATGGTTCTTCACCTGGGTGCCGTCCACAAATCAGCACGTTGTGCTGCCTTGGAACTATTCGCACAACAGACCGCTACTGACCATTGTTGCTTCTGTTTTAATAAAAAAAATTTAAGGTGTTTACTGTTTTTGTTGCGATGTATATATTTATAAGTTATTAAAGTGCTATAAACCTACTACTTTGTTAGAGTGCTATATATTTTTAATGTGACACATAATTGTGAAGACTTTGATGTACAAAAAGGCATCCCTGGAATCTTCCGCTTCAGGCTCGGTCCCACACACCCTCACAGTGAGAATCCCCTCCCCAATCACAATACAGGATGGTTATCAGATAGTAGGAACGCGTGTGGTGTGACGGATCTCATCGGGTGGGGGCCTTGATCTACTGTAACTCCTTTGAAGAGGGGTGATTCTTTACAGTTGGGGCCATAAACTACATCCGCAGGGCTAGGTGATAGCCTGGGACCGGTCTGGACAATCGGACACAAAGGAAGAGGAGTGTCAGAGGGTGCGGTAGTGAATAGGGTGAAAGGGTGGTGTCGGGCGGGCACAGGGTGTGATTCTCAGGGAAGAGCAGCGCAGATGGGGGGAGGTTTATGGCCCATGCATAAGACAGAGAGCGGGGGTAACCAGTGCGTGGGGGAGATGCTTGCGAGGGTGGGGAGCCATGCTAAGGATCGGCAGCGTGCAGAGAGTGGGTCTGGTCAAGGCATCTAAAATGGCTGCCGTGCACGACAAAAGTGTGGCATTGGAAAAAAAGCAAGATGGCGCAGACAATGTTTCTCAATACGAATTAATTTATAACAATTATTTTTAACAATATATTTACTCGCAGTGTCAAAATGGCGGTCAACACTTCCTGATTTCCTTCGAATCGAACGTTAACAGACGTCACGATCGGCGTCGTGCAGAGAGTGGGTCTGGTCAAGGCATCTAAAATGACTGCCGTGCACGACAAAAGTGTGGCATTGGAAAAAAAGAAAGATGGCGCAGACAAGGTTTATCAATACGGATTAATTTATAACAATTATTTTTAACAATATATTTACTCGCAGTGTCAAAATGGCGGTCAACACTTCCTGATCTCCTTCGAATCGAACGTTAACAGACGTCACGCAGCAAAAACAAACAAAAAAAAACCGCTCACGCGCAGCCGCTGGAAGACAAGTATCAACATATATGAGCATCCTCAGCCACCCTCAGAAAACATAGGGGGTCAGGATACGTCTCCCGTACCCCCTTATACCCATTTCCCACATTGTTTTTCCTCCATCTTGTAATTTAATTAAAACGAAACACAATTTTTTTTTTTTTTTTGGCCCCGCGGGGCACTTTAATATCCCCCTCCACAATCCTAGGGGGTCAGAAGGGGTCTACCTTGCCCCCTTTCCTTCATTTCCCCCTTCGTTTTGGCCTCCTCTTGTCTCTCGATCCTACCGAGAGACAAGATGGCGGCCGCTACGGACTGTTTAGAATGTTGACAAACACCGGAGAGCCAATCAGCTTCGCTTCGCAAAGCTCCGTTACGCGAAAAGTACGCGAACTGGAGCGCTATCCGGGACGTTGTCACAGATATATCTGTTTTTTTAAGCGCTAATTTCTAAAAATCCACTGGAGCACATATATTGAGACCCAGCAAAGGCACATCGGGCTAACAGTCCCTACAATTTTGCCAAGTTTCGTGCAAATCCATTCAGCCGTTCGAGCTAAAAGTGAGGCCAAACGCCCTATGGAAAAATGAATGGGAAAAACGCGTTTTGGGACCCCCCTTTTATCTCGCCCCCCCCTTGACGGAACCCCCCCAAATTTTCAGGGGCTGCTCAAAAATAAAATGTGCCATTTTCCTGAACATTTCAGCAGATTCCGTCCACAAACGCCAAAGTTATTAGGCATAGAAATTTCAAAAGTTCCATAGAGAAAAAAATCCTAACTATATATACCTACTGGCGACCGCCAGTAGGTAATATATATAGATATATATATCCTTTTTTGTATATACATATATATATACAATACACCACTGGGGCTTCCTCACGGTTTTCCCTGGTACCCCTCACCCTTCGCACTGTGTATGACATGTTTATGGTATACTTATTTAGTTATATAATTTTGCATCACAGGTTGCACATATAGTAATCTCTCTTTGGTTTTTTAGGGGACCATTGCCGATCCACGGCTATATAAAACAGTGTATAACAATCCACCAGTATTGCGTATAACATCTCCCATCTATGCATGCTTACCTATCTGTAGGTATGATTAGGTGCAGTACATTCATGGTGAATTCAAATGTTTGTATAAGTTTTGCCGTTACAAGATGGCGCCCGCGGTGGCTGGGAGAACTGTGGTCCTCTGTCGATGTCGACTGAGAGGTGTAACCTGTTCACTTTTGCAATCTATATCATGCACCTTTTGTTTGAGTGTAAATTACACACTGACGAAGGCCAAGAGCCGAAACGCGTCTGTGGCACGCTTGTAGTAAATAAACTACTGTGTGAGACAAGGTACCCCCGAGTGCTGTCATTTATTCCTTGGGACTTCAAGGTTGTTCGAGCGCAATATATATATATATATATATATATATATATATATATATATATATATATATATATATATATATATATATATATATATATCCCGTACATAAGATCTCCCACGTCTGGGTTTAAAAAATCATCCGGCACTCCGTGGTAGGGTAAAAAACAGTCCTTTTTATTTTCAAATAAATTATATCTACGCGTTTCAGGAGTCACGCTCCCTTGTTCACGATGCTGCACCATTACACACACCAAGTTAAAATACGTTTCTGCAGGGGTAGTAACAACAGATGATAGACTTAGTGTTACAAACAATGTCCATTTCTATTTGGAGTATGGCGGCCATCTTTTCACATGTTTGTTTCAAACCAGGTAAACGCTCACTAATTCAATCTTGTAGCAATGCTACACGTTTACATTTCGATAAAGGTGATTTTTCATTTTCTTTTTTTTATGTACATTAAAAAATCCTCCACAGTTATATACAAGAAATTAAATTTTCTTTCACCATCAATGATTAAAAATAAAACATAATTAAAGTGCAAGTGCTTTAATGACCTCTTTACTTAAGGTCTTTACCTTCCAAGGTGGATGGCCAGTGCCTATTCCAGTGATTGCCTAATATAGAGAGAGTAATTCCTTTTCTTTTCCATGCATAACATCAAACTCAAATCTATTCAATTCATTATATGGAAGACAAATTATACGTATCATTTCAAGAAAAAGTGCTTGTGCTTATGTAAACTTGGATTCTCTTCTCAATGTAAACATTTCGCTCTTTTTGCAATACAGTACCTAAAGAATAGAAAAGTGCTAGTGCTTCTATTCTAGAAGAATAGTGCTAGTGCTTATGTAAATTTAAATAATTTCCTCAGTGTAAACATTTCACTCATTTCACTATACAGTACTTTACAAATATGAAAGTGCTAGTGCTTACTGCCCTGATTTTTCTTGAAAAAGACATTTTCGCTCTATAGCAGTATCATTTAAACTTTTAATCTGTATTAAAATCTGTCTTGAAAAAAGGAACAGACAAGATGCATTAGGATACTCTCTCAAAACACTGTGTGACGGCTGGCAAAATCTTGTAATGATTTTACGGATAGAATGGTAGAAGCGGAAGGACGTATTTCTTCATTGGAAGATCAAGTAACACATAATAAAACCGACATTGACGGCATTAAGGCTCAGAAAGATGACGTGAATATAAAATTGGTTGATTTGGAGAACCGGTTACGCCGTAACAATTTGCACATTTTGGGTGTACCCGAAGGACGTGAGAGACAGGACATGCAACAGTTTGTGGTCGAACTCTTTGAGGAAGCTTTTCCGGATGTTAAAGATTGGCAGTGGTTTCACGAGATTCAAAGGGCACATTGCTTTCCATTTCGTAAGCAAACAATACGGGGTAACCAAAGTCATCAATATCCTCGTGCAATTTTGATATCTCTAAATAACTTTCTGGCAAGACAAAAAGTATATGATCTTGCAAGACCGTATAAAAAGCGCTCTGGGAAGGGTATCACATTTTTTGTACGCCCTGATTACTGCCATGCCACCGTAGAAAATCGCTGGCGACTGCGCCAGCTGATTGCTCCATTTCAAAAGAAGGGCGCTCAAGTTTTTCTCCTACAACCATCTACGTTAAAGACGGTATATAAAGGGCAGAATCGGTTCTTTACAACTGAGGCTTCAGCGAAGGAATATTTGAACTCTTTAGCATGAGGAAAAAAGTTATAAACTTTGAATATATATCTGTCTGTATTGTTTATACCTCATGCTTTTTTCTTATAGGTTAACGGATACACCCAAACTTGAGAGGTGTTCTCACACACATCAACGGGGCGATAGGCCCCTTTGCCTTAGTTTTGCGGGAGGGTTACAGGGGGTGGGGGGGGTTTTTGTGCTGGGCGAGGTGGAGGGTCCGGGGGGCACGGGGTGTGCTGGGGAGAAAAAGGGGAAAAATTCAGTCAAAGCCATAGAATGTTAAATCTAAATATATTGGGTTTTTTTTGGGTGCAATTGTATAATGAACCTATTTAGTAGCCATGGCTAGTTGTAATTTGCGTATGTTCTCATTTAATGTATGTGGCCTCAATAATATTTACAAGCGAAAACATGTGATGCATGAGATCCGTCTGATTCAACCGGATATAATATGTCTCCAGGAGACGCATATACCATCGGCAAACAGAAAAGTTCTGAACGATCTTGGGTATACAGTACTGGCGGCCTCACAACAATCTACTATGAATCGAGGAGTGGCTATATTGGGGCGACAATCCATAGTAGCTACAGGGAAAATCAAAATGGATAGTTTGGGACGCTGGGCAATTGCTGAATGTGTCATACGGAATGTTGTTGCTACTATATGTACAGTTTATGGATCTAATATCGATGACACTGCAGTGATAGCATTTTTGAATGTAGAGTTGGCTCTATGGGGTACCCCACTATTTCTACTTGGTGACTTTAATATTCATGGGGAGTTGAATACTTGGGACTTGAGGTTTAGTGGATACTTAGGTAGGAAGCCCGAAGTATTTAAAGAATTACGACAACTACTACGTCAACATGGGTTGATCGATGGGTGGCCTTTGGCAAATCCGAGGGATCCGTGTGTTTCTTTTTTTTTCTTCATCCCACAAGAAATTTGTGCGTCTAGATTAAATTTTTGTACCTCGGTATATGGCAGAAGGATCCCGAATGTCTGTAATGCAACGCATTACATCTGCTTATGCTCCGATTGTTATAGACATGCCCTTGCTTAAAATCCAGCGTATAAAAAGGTCTTTTACATTTAATAAGAAATTTCTCTCAGATGAAATCTATTTGCAGCAAGTTTTAGAATGGGCTCAGCAGTTTTTTGATTTTAATAGGGGCTCTACCTCCTACGCAATGGTATGGGACTGTTTTAAGGCAGGATTACGTGGAGAAACTTGTAGTTATGGCTGGAGTCTTCAACAGGAAGGGAAAAACAAAATGGCGCAACTTTTGCAGGATTTAACAAATGGAGAACAAGATTTAACACACAATATTAGTTTACACCGAGATAGTAGTGCCACACAAGATAAAGTTGCCAAATGCAAGGCTAAGATTAATGGGGTTTGGAGCCAAGACATAGCACACCAATATAAATGTCATCGTGCTGAGAGATATGAATATGGGGAAAACGTTGGAAGATGTCTAGCGCAAAGAATGCGGGGGCATCAGACAGCACAGCGTATAACATCTATAGAAAATAGTCAAGGTATTCTAGTAGAGTCACCAGAGGGTATTCTTCAGGTATTCCATGATTATTATACAGATCTTCATACCCAAGAAAATTTTTCTTCTGATTTAATTGATCAGTATATAGATAGACTTGACTTAACTCAATTAGACTCGGCGCATAAAGAAGAGCTAGAGTTGCCAATTACAATGCAAGAACTCGAGATTGCCCTTAAAGAACTGGCGTTGGGGAAGGCTACAGGTCCCGATAAACATCCTTTAGAGATATATCATATGTTGTTCCCTATTATTAAAGATGATATGTTGGCGACGTTTTGTGATGCCCAAAATGGAAATCCCCCCCCCCATCATGGGACGATGCTAGTATAATTGTATTTAAAAAAAAGATAAGCCTTCGAATCTTCCTGGGTCATATCGACCAATTTCACTTAATAATGTAGATGTGAAACTATATTCTAAAATTCTTGCGAATCGGCTGATTTAAGTTGTACCGACACTTGTTTCTCAACAACAGCCTGGCTTTCTTCCAGGTTGCGGCACGATTAATCACATACATCGTGTTATTGCAACTCTAGATTATGCTACTGCAAATTGTACAAACGTTAGTCTGGTGTTTTTAGACGCCAAAAAAGCGTTTGATCGCGTTGCATGGGCATTTTTATGGGCGATCTTGGGAAAAATGGGGTTTAGACCACGATATATATGCTTTACAAGTCATATACAGACATCCCAGGGCCAAGATATGCTTGTCAGGCCAAGAATCAACAGCTGTTAACATCACTCGGGGCGCACGGCAGGGGTGCCCATGCTCACCATTATTATTTGCCATGTAGATAGAACCACTTTTAAAGATGTTGATGTCATCTCCACATATACAATCTATAGTTCTACCCGGGGGTAATATACGCGTACTAGCCTACGCCGACGATGTTGCGATCATAACATCGGATCCAGAATCTGCATTATGCGAAATTGAAAACCTGACTCGTGAATTTGGTATTGTGTCAAGGTATAAACTCAATATCCAGAAAACACAGGTTATATGCTCACCAGGACTTTGCCCTAATGACAGTCGGGTTACCCCGGAGGCTAAATACCTGGGAATTAAAATTAGACTATCGCTTCAAGAGTTAGTCATGGTGAACTGGTCAGATATATTGTAATCGGTTAGAAACCAACTCGAGAAAATTGAGTGCTTACACTTGTCATTGGTTGGGAGACGCAACGTTTTAAAAATGTCTATTTTGCCAAAAGTTTTATATTATTTCTGGTCAGTACCATTGGAGATACCGGTATTACAACAGAGGAAATTACAATCTATAGCTGATAGATTTTTATGGGGCTGGAAATCGGCGCGAAGGGCATCTAAATTTATGACACTACCAATTTTACGTGGAGGCTGGGGAGTTCCAAATTTTGCACTTTATTATTTGGCGTGTCTTATGCAGAATATTAAGTATTTTGCGATTGGTGGAACTCCGCCTATATATGAGAGCCCTGATATTTTTTCTCTTTTACTTGGCCCACAATCTCGTCAAATGTTGCTTCGCTTTTTAGAACCCAGCTACTATAAAAGAGCTAGATTTAAATTGGTACTGTCCGCATTTATAGGATGGCGGTCTATACGGAAACTTATCTCCCTTGGTCGTATTAATGTCTATACTCCCTGTAATTCTAAAGAATTGTTTCCGCCAATATTCGGGGATCGCACTATGTGTACATGGGGGGAAAAAGGCATGTTAGCTATAGGCAATATGGTTAGGGATGGTACAATTGCTTCATTTCACGAGTTAAAAGATATATATAGTCTCTCCCAACATGACTTTTTTAAGTATCTACAAATACATGATTTTATTCTTAAACACCCAAATGCTTTACCGCTTTGTCATAATGACTTTATTGAAATACTTAAAAAACCATCACGTATAGGGACTCTATACAATCATCTGTTGAATTTACAACAGGATGATATGGGAGTGCAGGAATCCAAATGGTGTATTAGATTGGGTACATTGGAAGTGCCCTTTCAAGAGTCAATTTATACAGCTGCTAAAATTATTTCGTCTGCCAATTTATACTCACAGCACTACAAAACCTTATTTAACCTTTATCATACGCCGTTTAAAATTTTGAAATGGGGTAATGCTAATAACGGGAAATGTTATAGGTGCCAATCTGACCAGGCAGATATTGTACATATATTCTCAGACTGCCCAGTGTTAAAACCTTTCTTTATATCTATAGACACATTTCTGGCTTATATTACAAAGTGTGATGTGACAATCTCAAGAGAGATGATTATGTTTGGTTTATCTAATGATAATAATCCATATTAAAATAACAGATATGTTTTATTTATGGCTATGGCGGTAGCTCGCCTATGTATATCTTCAATGTGGTTGAAGCCAGAAACACCTATATATGAAATGTTGCGAGCAAAGTTTTATAATGTTTTTTATTTAGAATGTAATCTTTATCGGATTAAATCTGTTAGGAAAATGCAAAAGGGTTATAAAATTTGGCAGGCAATGATAGACCATTTAGATCAATAAAAATGACAGTTTTTCTATCTTTTCGGTTAAATATGATGATATCGCTTCTTATATAGCATGTTGGATATTGTTTTTATTCTTTCATTATTTCTGATTGTGTACTTGCACCATAAATCTGTTTGTTTTGTGTGGCTATGAACTGAACCAATAAAAAAACAAAAAAAAAAAAACGATACTCTCTCTATGTTGGTCCATTTCCTATGTATTCTAACAACACTGACCCCTGAACTTAAAAACAAATAATTTTTATGTTTCAAGTTAAAACATTCTGTTGATCAATGGTTATTCATGCACATATGCTTTTCATCTCTTCTTCCTGATGTTTATAATAGACATGTGTACAGATCCTCGTCTACATTAAGCCCATATGGCTCCTTACAGTTGAAGTCTAAGATAAAATATGTCTCCATTTTCCTCAGTTCCCTTTCTCTATCCCCTCCTCTCTTTCTCTTGGGGACCTCTGCTATACATGTGTACTGCAAACTCTCGGGATTACTCTGGTGATGGTTTTCAAAATGTCTAGCGACGGGATAAGTTCTGTCTAGGTTAACAATTGCTCGCCTGTGCTGCAGGATTCTCTGATGGACAGGTACCGTTGTACTGCCTATATAAATTTTAGGGCAAGGGCATTGTAACAGATAAACCACAAAACTGCCCTTGCATGTAATGAAGCTTCTAATGGTAACTGTTTTTTTGAAAGGTGTTTTATGGCTTGTCCGGTTCATACCGTGTTGACATGCCTTGCACTTGGCACAGTGGGGTTTTTTCTTTTTTCCATGAATTCACTTTTTACAATTAAGTCTTTTAGAGATTTGATTTTCTGTAAGTGATTTTGGGATTTTTCTGAACCTTCGGACCTAACACAAGGTCGTTCTTTACCAGATACCAGTGCTTCATTAAAATCGATCTCACTTCCTTATGCTTCACATTGAAAGTGGTGATAAATCTGGAATTAATCTGGTTCCCATCTTTTTTACTCTGTTCTAACTGTTTTCTAGTCCAAGAGGGTTGAAATAAGATCGTATCTCTTTTTAAATTTCTCGACCTTCTTGGTTCCCCCCTCAAGAATACCTGGTTTATAACCTCTTTGTAGGAATCTATTGGTCATCTCTTTCTCAATACGGTCAAACTCTTCTTCACTGCTGCAAGTTCTTCTAGCTCTATAGTATTCCCCATATGGGATGCTTCGGATTAATGCGGCAGGGTGGGCACTTTCCGCATGGAGAACTGAGTTCCCAGCAGTTGTTTTGCGAAAAACCGTTGTTTCCAGTTTATCATTTTTTGGACTTATTCTAATGTCAAGAAAATCTATTGTTGTCTTGCTATGGTGACCCACAAATTCTAAATTGATGGTATTCTGATTTAGGTCACTAATAAATAGTTCTATATCAGTCTCTGTGCCTGCCACAGCACAAAGACGCCGTCAATAAATCTTACCCATAGCAGGATATTTTCGGTCCAATGGTCCAGGGGACCGCCCCGAGCACCCGTTCCTCCCACCAGCCGAGATGTAGGTTGGCATAACTCGGGGCAAAACAGGTGCCCATCGTGGTCCCCCTTTCCTGTATGAAAAAGTCATTACCAAACAAGAATATGTTTTTGGTGGGACACCATTCCATTAATTCAAGGACCATCCTATTTTGTGCCGAAAATCTAGATGGTCTTCTATTAAGATAATGCTCACTTGCTCTCAAGCCATCTACATGCCTGATACTTGTGTGTAGAGTAGCAATATCAAATGTCAATAAGACTATAGTTTCACTGTTCCATTTGATATCAAATATACATTTCAAGAAACCCGTCCAGTCTTTGATATAAGAGGGAAGGGACTTAACTATAGGATTCAGGAAGTAATCTATTAGCGGGGCGCATTTTCAAAAAGGCTACCACATGATGATATGATGGGTCTCCCTGGTGGACTAGTGGGGTTTTATTGCACTTTAGGTAGCATGTAAAATGTTGGGATAGTAGGTTTCTCTCTCTTGATAAACTTATGTTCGTCCCAACTAAGGAGCCCCTCATCCCTCTAATTATCCAATCTAACAAAGAAATTTGTCACCACTTTATCATATTCTTTGGGATGGATTTTACTATAGCAACTACAATCTTGTAATTGGCTAAGGGCTTCTTTTTTATATTGCTCCCTCCCCCATAACACAATATTTCCCCCTTTATCTGAGGGCTTAATCAGCAGTCCATCCTCATCTTGTAGTCTCTTTACAGTTTTGTGAAATAAAGCTTTTTTTTGGAATATATATATATACATATATTTTTTTTTTCTCCAAAAAACACCTCCATTTGGCGGGGCTACCAATCCTGCATGGCGGGCTCTGACGCCAGGAATGGAGATCCTGGTAACTTCAATACTATCACCAAACACACAGAGCCCAACACCGACTTCTGGACAGGCTGACTTCATTCGTCCAACTGTGGAGGGGAAATAAACACACTTTAGTACCTTACGCGTTTCAGCGGTAGCCTTGATCACAGATGAGTGTATTTGCAAATGTAGTCCAAGTGGTCATGTGGCTTGCTGATTTGATCACAAGCCTCAGAGTGCAACGGTATTGAATAGTTCATTACAGCATGGCACATTAATAGTTATTGTTGCTGTGTAGCGTTTTCAACAGTGTCCCAATGCTTAAGTTTCATCATTGAATCATTTTCATATTAGCATAGTGCCGTTCCTCAGCAATATTCATTATAATTGCATGTCCTGCGATGCCTTCAGGGAGAGGAAACACCCCTCCCTGCTCCCTTTCTCAGTCAGAAATGTGCCAAATAGCAATGGGAATCCCCTGTGCTGGCGCTTCTGAGAGCGGATCATGCCCCCTCATTCAATATTCCAAAAAACACCTCCATTTGCCGGGGGCCACCGATTCTGCAGGGCGGGCTCTGACGCCAGGAATGGAGATCCTGGTAACTTCGATACTATCACCAAACACACAGAGCCCAACACCGACTTCTGGACAGGCTGACTTTATTCGTCTAACTGTGGAGGGGAAATAAACACACTTTAGTACCTTACGCGTTTCAGCGGTAGCCTTAATCACAGGTGAGTGTATTTGCAAATGTAGTCCAAGTGGTCATGTGGCTTGCTGATTTGACCACAAGCCCCAGAGTGCAACGTTCTTGAATAGTTCATTACAGCATGGCACATTCATTGTTATTGTTGCTGAGTAGCGTTTTCTACAATGTCCCAAAGCTTAAGTTTCATCATTGCATCATTTTCATATTAGCATAGTGTTGTTCCTCGGCAATATTCATTATAATTGCATGTCCTGCGATGCCTTCCGGGAGAGGAAACACCCCTCCCTTCTCCCTTTCTCAGTCAGAAATGCGTCAAATAGCAATGGGAATCCGCTGTGCTGGCGATTCTGAGAGCGGATCATGCCCCCTCATTCATTAGTCCAAAAAACACCTCCATTTGCCGGGGGCCACCGATCATGCAGGGCGGGCTCTGACGCCAGGAATGGAGATCCTGGTAACTTCGATACTATCACCAAGCACACAGAGCCCAACACCGACTTCTGGACAGGCTGACTTTATTCGTCCAACTGTGGAGGGGAAATAAACACACTTTAGTACCTTACGTGTTTCAGCTGTAGCCTTGATCACAGGTGAGTGTATTTGCAAATGTAGTCCAAGTGGTCATGTGGCTTGCTGATTTTATCACCAGCCCCAGAGTGCAACATTCTTGAATAGTTCATTACAGCATGGCACATTAATAGTTATTGTTGCTGTGTAGCGTTTTCTACAATGTCCCAAAGCTTAAGTTTCACCATTGAATCATTTTCATATTAGCATAGTGCCGTTCCTCTGCAATATTCATTATAATTGCATGTCCTGCGATGCCTTCCGGGAGAGGAAACACCCTTCACTGCTCCCTTTCTCAGTCAGAAATGCGCCAAATAGCAATGGGAATCCGCTGTGCTGGCGATTCTGAGAGCGGATCATGCCCCCTCATTCATTAGTCCAAAAAACACCTCCATTTGCCGGGGGCCACCGATTATGCAGGGCGGGCTCTGACGCCAGGAATGGAGATCCTGGTAACTTCGATACTATCACCATACACACAGAGCCCAACATCGACTTCTGGACAGGCTGACTTTATTCGTCCAACTGTGGAGGGGAAATAAACATACTTTAGTACCTTACGCGTTTCGGCTGTAGCCTTGATCACAGGTGAGTGTATTTGCACATGTAGTCCAAGTGGTCATGTGGCTTTCTGATTTGACCACAAGCCCCAGAGTGCAACGTTCTTGAATAGTTCACTACAGCATGGCACATTAATAGTTATTGTTGCTGTGTAGCGTTTTCAACAATGTCCCAATGCTTAAGTTTCATCATTGCATTATTTTCATATTAGCATAGTGCCATTCCTCCGCAATAATCATTATAATTGCATGTCCTGCGATGCCTTTGGGAGAGGAAACACCCCTCCCTTTTCCCTTTCTCAGTCAGAAATGCACCAAACAGCAATGGTAATCCTCTATTCTGGCGCTTCTGAGAGCGGATCATGCCCCCTCATTCAATATTCCAAAAAACAGCTCCATTTGCCGGGGGCCACCGATCCTGCAGGACGGGCTCTGACGCCAGGAATGGATATCCTGGTAACTTCGATACTATCACCAAACACACAGAGCCCAACACCGACTTCTGGACAGGCTGACTTTATTCGTCCAACTGTGGAGGGGAAATAAACACACTTTAGTTCCTTACGCATTTCTGCGGTAGCCTTGATCACAGGTGAGTGCCAACTGTGTCAACATAAATGAAGGCTCCCGCCATTTTATACATTCAAGTCTCGTTTTTTGCTAGGAAGCCCACCATTTATAAATATAGAAAGTGGACAAAACATTTCTCGTCACTTTGGGGGCCATTTTGAAGTAAAGCTATCTACAATGTTAATATAAATTCGTGTATATGCTATGATAAAATCAAAATGATTTTCCCTTAAAGTTTGGGGGTTATTCGTCAAGCGGGGGCCAAGAAATAAAGGGGGTCCCAAAACGTGTTTTCCCCAGGCTTTTTTCCATAGGGACCTTTAGCCAGGGGTACAGCCCGAACGGCTGAACGGAATTACACAACATTTGGCAGAGAGGTAGAGTTCGGTTCGCAGATTATGCTTTTTGTTAAATGGTGTAAACCCGTTCAGTAGTTTCTGAGAAAATTTCAAGTAAAATCATAGCGATATCTAGAGACGGAGTTCAGCACGCGTACGGAAATCTGTTCAATTACGAGCGCGAGCTGCATGCTGATTGGCTGTGAACTGTCTGTCAACACTCGAAACGAGGAAGTGTTGGCGGCCATCTTGTGCCTCGCTAGAACCGAGTCACAAGAAAACAGTAAAACAAAGTTGAGAATTAAGGGAAGGGAGTAGGCTGGAGACATTCTGACCCTTGCACAGGGGGTTGTACATGGATGTTTAGGCTCTAGTTTTTTAATTTTATTTTTTAAAGAAAAATTGTGGGGTACGTGTATGGAAATACGTACAATTACGAGCAGGAGCTGCATGCTGATTGGCTGTCAATACTCCAAACCAGGAAGTATTGGCCGCCATGTTGTTTGTCGGGAGAGGAGAGTCACAAGAAAACAGTAAAACAAAGTTGAGAAATAAGGAAACGGGGCAGGGTGGAAAGATTCTGAGGCTATGGCTTGGTCAGGGGTGGAACATGGATCTTTAGGCTCAATTTTTATTTTTTTAAAATAAAAAATGGCGGGGTAGTCGTGCAGTACTTGTACGCGGTGGAAAAGGTGAAAAAAAGTAGAAGTCCGTTTTATTCAGTTTCCTGCCAATAAAACGGCGATAATTTTAACACTGGTCCTTGATAATATGCACCTAAGTTTACTGGTAAAAAAAAAAGCAATGGGCCATATTATCAACAAAAGGCGATACATTATCGTCGTGTTCATCGGCAGGAAACTGGGCTTGATAATATGCCCTTGGGAATAACCATAGAAGCCCAGGTTAACATCAGAACTTGGGCTGCTATGGGAATTTAGAAGGGACTATGGTTTTGTATTAATGTTAGGAGGGTGGGCTTGATATTACGTCCTTGTTAATTGCCATAGAAGCCTATGTTCTGATGTTAACATGGGCTTCTATTGGAAATAACAAGGCCGTATTATGATGGTAATTATCGCCGTTTTATCGGCAGTTTCTTGCCAATAAAACGGTGATAATTGTAACACCTGTCTTTGATAATATGCACCTAAGTTTACTGGTCAAAAAAGAGCAATGAGTCATATTATCCACAAAAGGCGATACATTATCGTCCTTTTTATCGGCAGGAAACTGCCCATAATGCAACGATAATGGGCTTGATAATATACCCTTGTGAATAACCATAGGATCCCAGGTTAATACCAGAACCTGGGCTGCTATGGGAAGTTACAAGGGCCTGTTATCAAGCCTATTATTGCTGCTTTATCTGCAGTTTCCTGTTGATAAAAGCGGCGATAATGTATCGCCTTTTGTTGATAAAATGATCTTTCATTTCTATGATAGTATGTAAAACTTTCCTTTTTTTTTTGGTGTAGCAGTTGAACTTTCTTCGCATGCTCAGTGTCGTTTCGAAGCCCACGTTTTCTTTTTCTTCAAGTACAACAAGCAAACCTTTCTTTGTATCAGTTAGTAAATTTGTCACTTTCTTTTCCATGTTCGTGTGTGTCATCCGCTGCTGTACTTTTGTACAGTATTAATAGTCATATTTTTTATATATTTATTGGAAAGGTAGTGCCGAGGCGCCAAACGTTGATTACGTACTTCATCCATCGTCATTTTCGTAGTTTCTCACCATTGTTTTTATTATATCTGTTAGTTAGAATTCAGTAGTTTTCAATCCTAGTCTTGAATATCTTACTATAGTATTTCAACATTATTTTTTATTGTGGGCCGTCATACCCCTCCCCCACAAAATAAAATAAGTATGTAGTTTTTTTATTAGCTTGTATTAAACAATAAATATAAATGAAACTCAATTATAACTATATTAGAACTGGAAAAATAACTTAAACAATGTTATAAACAAATTGTGAAATGGATTCCAAAAGGTGTCCGATTGGTAATCTGCAAAAGAAAAAAGATAATTAGAGTTTAGAATTATGTAGATGGGAGTAAATGAGCTGAAGCATTACGGGGCATATTATCAAGAACGGAGATAAAATTATCGCTGTTTCAGCGGCAGGAAACTGCCGCTAAAGCGACAATAATGGGCTTGATAATATGCTGTTGTGAATTCCCATAGCAGTCCAGGTTCTGGTGTTAACCTGGGCTACTATGGGAAGTTACAAGGGCATATTATCAAGCCCATTATCGCTGCTTTAGCAGCAGTTTCTTGCCGCTGAAACGGCTATAATTTTATCACCGTTCTTGATACTATGCCCCTACATGTTTTGGTAACTCTACGGTTTTATGTGGTCAGTGTGACTCGAACATTCCAGTTCTGTTATAGTGCTGCGTTCAAGTGGTGTCTATATGGAAGTGCCTAGTGCGTTACTGATGCCCGTTATGGCAACTTATTTCTAATGCATTCCTGTGAAGGCTTTGTAGATGTAGGCCTCTGTGCTTACCGTTGTATAAACCTTGCGGGTAAACATTTCAGGCAGTTGGTGTCGCAAATTATTCTGAACAATTCTTCCACACCTCTACAGGTCGAAGACAGCAGTGTCTAAGTTTAAGAGAGAAAGAGAAATGATGTCACAGAGAGTGAGAGAGAGAAAGAGAGAGAAAACAACATTAAAACTGTGTCGCAGAGTCTGGAGTTGAGATTTTTTCCTTGTGTCACTTTACTCATGTTAAAAGTGACTCTAAAGTGGCGTAATAAGGTTGTGGATCTGTTTGTAGGACTGTTGTAACCTATCTGTTGTCATTGCACAGAGGTAATTATAGATCAAACCCATTATAGCCACTTTACCGGCAGTTTACTGTCGATAAAGTGGCAATAATTTTGTCGCCAAGGCTTGATAATGTGGCCCTCTCTCGTTTCACAAATAAAGCTAACACTACAGTTTTACAAGTGCAGTGTACCTGGTACATTTTACTTGTTATAGTGCCGCGTTCAAGTGGTGTCTATATGGAAGTGCCTACTGCATTACTAACGCCCGTTATGCAGAATTATTTCTAATGCATTCCTATAAAGGATTTGTAGATCTAGGCCTCTGTGCTTACTGTTGTATAAACCTTGCGGCAAAACACAAAAGGAAGTAGACTTCACAACTTCACTTCAACAATTCTTCTACACGTCCAAGCAGACAGCAGTGTCTAAGTTTAAGAGAGAAAGAGAAATGATGTCAGAGAGTGAGAGAGAGAGAGAAAACATTAAAACTCTGGGTCATTATATCAAGCCTGGGCGACAAAATCATCGCCACTTTATCGGAAGGAAAGTGTCGCTAAACTGGCGATAATGGGTTTGATAATATGCTCTATGGATTTCTAATCAAAGCTCATGTTAGATGTCCTTCACATCTAACATAAGCTTCGATTGGAATTCCATAGAGCATATTATCAAACCTATTATGGCCACTTTAGCGGCAGTTTGCTGCCGATAAAGTGGCAATAATTTTGTTGCCAAGGTTTGATAATATGGCCCTCTCTCCTTTCATAAATAAAAGTTACACTACAGTTTTACGAGTGCAGTGTACCTGGTACATTTTACTTGTTATAGTGCCGCGTTCAAGTGGTGTCTATATGGAAGTGCCTACTGCATTACTAACGCCCGTTATGCAGAATTATTTCTAATGCATTCCTATAAAGGATTTGTAGATCTAGGCCTCTGTGCTTACTGTTGTATAAACCTTGCGGCAAAACACAAAAGGAAGTAGACTTCACAACTTCACTTCAACAATTCTTCTACACGTCCAAGCAGACAGCAGTGTCTAAGTTTAAGAGAGAAAGAGAAATGATGTCAGAGAGTGAGAGAGAGAGAAAACATTAAAACTCTGGGTCATTATATCAAGCCTGGGCGACAAAATCATCGCCACTTTATCGGAAGGAAAGTGTCGCTAAACTGGCGATAATGGGTTTGATAATATGCTCTATGGATTTCTAATCAAAGCTCATGTTAGATGTCCTTCACATCTAACATAAGCTTCGATTGGAATTCCATAGAGCATATTATCAAACCTATTATGGCCACTTTAGCGGCAGTTTGCTGCCGATAAAGTGGCAATAATTTTGTTGCCAAGGTTTGATAATATGGCCCTCTCTCCTTTCATAAATAAAAGTTACACTACAGTTTTACGAGTGCAGTGTACCTGGTACATTTTACTTGTTATAGTGCCGCATTTAAGTGGTGTCTATGTGGAAGTGCGTACTGCGTTACTAACGCCCGTTATGCCGAATTATTTCTAATGTATTCCTATGAAGGATTTGTAGATCTAGGCCTCTGTGCTTACCGTTGTATAAACCATGCAGCCAAACACTTCAGGCAGTTGGATTGACAACTTGATTTCAACAATTCTTCTACATGCTTAAGCAGACAGCAGTGTCTAAGTTTAGGAGAGAAAGAGAAATGATGTCACAGAGAGTGAGAGAGAGAGAAATAGAGAGAAAACAACATTAAAACTGTGTCGCAGAGTCTGGAGTTGAGACTTTTTCCTTGCATCACTTTAACCATGTTAAAAGTGACTCAAAAGTGGCGTAATAAGGTTGTAGATCTGTTTGACAGACTGTTGTAACCTATCTGTTGTCACTGCTCGGAGGTAATTATAGAATTTAAAAAGAAGCTGCTGTACAGTACGCCCTCTGGGCCATAATATCAAGCCTGGGCGGCAAAATTATTGCCACTTTATCGGCAGTAAAGTGTCGCTAAAGTGGTGATAGTTGGTTTGATAATATGCTCTATGGAATTCTAATCGAAGCTCATGTCTGCTGTCCTTCACATCTAACATGAGCTTCGATTGAAATTCCATAGAGCATATTATCAAACCCATTATCGCCACTTTCCTGCCAATAAAGTGGCGATAATTTTGACGCCCAGGCTTAATAATATGGTCCTCTCTCGTTTCACAAATAAAGCTAAAACTACAGTTTTACGAGTGCAGTGTACCTGGTATATTTCAGTTGTTATAGTGCCGCGTTCAAGTGGTGTCTATATGGAAGTGCCTACTGCATTACTGACGCCCGTTATGGCAACTTATTTCTAATGCATTCCTATGAAGGCTTTGTAGATCTAGGCTGCTGTGCTTACCTTGTATAAAGAGTGCGGCCACCGGAGTTCACCACTCCACTTGACCTCTGCTTCTATACGTCAAAGTATATTCAATAAGTTGCAGAGAATTCCATTGCTCTTGCTCGATAGGCCGTGGTTGCTTCTGAACGATGTTTGCTGAAGGAAACAAAAGGACATTTTGATTAGTCATCGTAAACTGAGTTGCGTAACTACTATCAAAAGGGAATTTTAATGTGGGTTCCTAATATTCCGTAGTTAAGACTGTTGCAGCTCCAGCAAACAAAGGAAGATCAATAAGTTAATAGAGGCCTGGGACAGCCTTGTGACGCAGAAAAAAAAATACTATCTTGGACGCACAAATAATAATAACAGAGGCCTATGCACGTGGCATAGTACAGAAATATGACACAGAAATGTATGCACGCACAATTTTTAAGATTAGAGGTGTATAGGACCTCGTGACTTATAAAGAAATATTTCAATTATGTAAGTACAATTTAAAACCATTTAGGGATAGGAAAGCCATAGGAAGGATAAAAAAATAGTATTATGCATATACAATTTACAGTGGAGGCTGATGTTGTGACGTCTTCTCTTACCTTTGTTTTTGTCGTCTTTTGTCGTGTCTTGAAAGGATGTGGTTTCGCTGAGTCTGGGGTGTTTCAACAGTCTGTGTGTCATCGCAGCAGAGGCAGGCAAAAGAGAGCGTGCTCACGTCAGTGCCCGCATTATATGGGAACCGCGGGGCTGACCAAACCAAGCCTTGGGCCGTTATTGGTAGCGTTTTCGGGGTCTGCAAGAATGATGGCCCTGGGGACATCCCATTGGCTAATGTATTCGTTTCCAGGCTAAATGATAACAAGCATGCTTGGTGGTGGCATGTGTGTAGTGTGGACGGGCGTGCACCGTGCCGGTGCAAGTATGAGTGTGTGCACTAACAATTAACAACAGAGAGAGATGGGGGTGGTGTTATAATGTACGCAGAGGCAGGCCCAGTATCGGATCTGCAATGAGTCAGCACTTCTAATCATTCTCCTTAGCGCACTCTGAGCTCTGATTTGTCACTGAAAGGTGATCGCACCATAGTTTGTACTGCTTATCATACTCAGCGTGTACCCACGCATACAGTACGAATATGCTTTGATGTTACGCGTCACAATAAAGCTTCGGTGTGACGTCATGTACGGCGTTCTGTATGCGAAAGGGGGCAATGTTTCTACTTGGTTTAAAATATGTATGTATTACATTTGGGATAGCTATGAATTTTTTTTTAATACTTGTAATAATCATATATTATTTAAAAAAGAATTACAGAAATCGCGGTAGAACACCATGCGTACTCGTATTGAAAGAGTTGCGCAAGCGCATCATAAGCGTGCGCAAAGCAATGTAACTTAAAAAAGTAGATATTTGATTGGTTCATAACTTTTCCTATTGCGACTGTTGAAAGTTCCGTCCCATTATAATTATTCGACTTTGACTTTCTAAGAAGAAGCATTTGTTCTGAGAATCTTCTCAAATAGAAGGAAGATCACAATAATAAGAGCAATGGAGTCATCTTCCAGCAGTTCTTCAGAGGGACATTTCATTCCTGAAGAACCTCCAAAGAAGAGGAAAGAAGCTCTAATTTGGAAGTTTTTCACTTTTCCAGAAGGTCAAAAAAAGGTTAATGCTCCAAAAGCAACCTGTAAAATTTGCGAAGCAACTCTTTCAAGGGGTGATCCATGTAAAAAATGCTCCTTTGGCACAGCAAATATGGTGGGACAGGTGAAGAATTTGCACCCCAAGAACTTTGCTCGAGCTGCAAGACAGCGGTTGCACGAGAACCCACCTGCTGCTACACGAAGCACATCAACTGCAGCAGCAGGATTTTCAGCAAGCAGTCCACACCCACATATTGATTCTGACTTTGCTAAAGTTAAAATTCTATGCATTTATTGCGATAAACTTTTGTGTTATGGGGAACAGTCTATAGACTTGATGAAACGCAGGATGCAGGATCATTGCTGTCCTCGACATTAGTTGTTCTTTTTTTCATTCTTTTGTTTTGCTTGGAATTTGTTGAGAAAACACAAAAAAATACAAAACAAAAAAAAACATTTCGTTTTAGAACTACCTTCACTGGTCAAAGAAAGAACTATATTTCTATGTTAGTGTGTAAAAGTTTGTCAGAATGAATGTGTAGTTCATAAATGAATGAATGAATATGTTACTAGTGTATGGAGAATGTGAAAGTGCAGAACTATAAGGAATTGCTACAGCATAAATCTATAAGGTGTTTATCTATAGTATACTCTAGTATGTCCGAAGCACTTGAATGTATCATCTGTACATAAATATGTTACAAGTCTATGTTTCAATTTGCGCTTCTGGTGAAAGTGCCTGGGTGAATTTGTATGTCTTAGGGGTGGATTTACAATCCCCTTGTGCCTCTTTTCCACAGCCGTTGTGTCACTTTTGTGACACAGCGGTGGTGCAAAAGATGTGCCATGGTGTGTGGTATTAACAATGTGACGCATCTGGGGGGTATATTACATTGTAAAGCGCTGCGCCAGAAGAGGGTTTCTTGTGCAGAAGGGGGTGCAGCAAGGCCTCCTAAAAGCGACTGAGTGAAATGTATAACATTTTATTCAGTGTCTTTAGAGCTTATGCTGCGTCAAAACCTTGCACATGCTTGAAGCAGGTGTAAAGATTGATACAGCATTGTGAGCATAAGGCCCCAAGAAAATTGCTTGAGCTGTGTTACACTTGCAACCGACGTCAAGCAATAATTCATCCAAAAATTACTTTGCAATTTAGTTTTGTTATTATTTTATAATAAGAATATGAAATATAATCTAAAAAATAAAATAAATATAAATATTTATATTAAAAATATAAGAAATTAGTATAAAAAGAAAGACATAATAATTTATACATTTATAAATTATCATTTACAAAACCACTGAAATTCACTGAAGAAACCATAGGTTTCACACAGTTAGGAATTAGCATTTAAAAAACCATGCAAGTTCATTGAAAAAACCATAGGTTTCACATGTTATAGTTAGCTGAACATTTCTGTCATACAAAACCTTTGAAATTCCTCCGTTATAGTTAGCTCAGCTAACTATAACTTGCGCGCCCGCAATGCACTGCTGATGATGACACATATTACATCACTCATGAAATGGTCAGTGACATCACTCATGACATCACTGATGACATCTCAAATGCCATCCCTGATTACATCACTGATGACATCACCCTTGTGGCAGACCTCCTCTTGCTGTAATACAACCTTTGATACACACAATCAAAAATAGAAACTAACATTTTCAAAACAATGGATATACCAATTCCAGTTAGAACAACCTATTGAGTAATCCCAAAATCTACATACACATCCACTCATTCACCAACAGTCCTATATAGTCACTCATACATATACTCACTCATCATATGTACTCATACACCTATATATCCTGTTATACACCGACACTCATCTATAGAGTTACTCACACACATGCTCACACATGCAAATAAACTATCAAATATCCATTTAGTTGCATATGCAGCTATATACCCACCACTACACTAACTTCTATAGAATCGTAGACATACTTACTCTCTTAAAGAATCACTTATAGTAACACATGCTTATTTATACAGGAAGTCTTAGAATCTGTCGCTCTCAGATATACTGACTTATATACATCAATACTCACATATACTAGTTTAAAACATATGTAGTTACTCATAAAGATACTATTGAGACAGTCATTCACTCACTAACACACCCATACACACAGTCATTCACCCATACAGTCCTGCACACATACTGTCTTCAATACACATACAAACAAGGAGTCAATCATTCATACATCTGTGCGCTAGGTAATACTCTCCACCAAACCGTACAAACACTCATTTTGGTACTCATAAAACCAACTAATAACCCATATACACACTCATGTAGCTACTCACCAACCCATGCAGCCACTTATATACAAAGTGAGACACTGATACAGATATTTAAATATTTAAAGATTACTCGCTAGTACACCTATTCAGTAAGATATACTTAATAAGTCAGTTATACAATCAATTTTACAAATAAAACATCCATTTAGACACTTATTTACCCATTTATTCTTCCATCGACCTTTAGATATACATATAAAAAAAAAATATTTCTCTGAAAGACACGCATTCACTGGATGATGTCATCAGTGATGTGATGAGTAATGTCACTGACCATGTCATGAGTGATGTAATATGTGACGTCATCAGCAGTGCATTGCGGGCACGCAAGTTATAGTTAACTGAGCTAACTATAACGGAGTAATTTCAAAGGTTTTGTATGAGAGAAATGTTCAACTAACTATAACGTGTGAAACCTATGTTTTTTTCAATGAATTTGCATGGTTTTTTAAATGCTAATTCCTAACTATAACGTGTGTAAAACCTATGGTTTTTTCAGTAAATATGTATATATATACCATTTGATGAATCTTCAGGAAATTTTCCAAACTAATTCTTTGTTCATATCAGCTCCTATGTTAAAAGTTTGGGGGTGATTCGTCGAGGGAGGGCTTGAGAAAAAGGGGGGTCCCAAAACATGTTTTCTCCATGCAATTTCCATAGGAAACTTTAGACAAGGCTACAGGTCAAACGTGAACGGAATTACCCCAAATTTGGCAGGGAGAAGTGTCTTGGTCTAGAAAGCACGCTTTTGTTTATTTGGTGTAAATCCTTTCAGTAGTTTTGGAGAAAAATCAAAATTTACAGATATTGATATTTGGGAATTCTGCTATCTGATTGGCTGCGGCATTACGAGCACAAGCTTGCTTCTTATTGGCTGTGAGCGGTGCACATGGTTGCAGCTAGGAAGTGTTGGCAGCCATTTTGTGATTCCGTTGCAGTGAATAGGGGGAAAAAGGGTGAAAAAAGTAGGAGAGAGGAGGGTAGGAGCGCTGTGAGTTCTGTGGGGTGGTTAGGGTGTGCTATACAGGGAGTGTGAAGCGAAGTATTCACCCCTACCGGTGTGAAAGTGCTGTTTTGGCCAGAATGAGAAGGTCCCGAGGTGAGGTGCTGGTGCACTCAGGGATGAAACTGTGCACCTAAACCGTGAACTGAGTGCTGTAAACTGATGTGCTCTGGTTGCTGTAGCATATTGGCCCCTGTAGCATAGCTGTGCAGGTGGTGTTAGTATGCATTTAGACAATAGCGGGAGTGGGAAGCAAACTATTCACTCCTATCGGTTTGAAGACTCAGGGTTGAAACCGTGAGACTAAGCCGTGAGCTGATTGCTGTAAAGTGGTGTGCTGTGGGCGCTGTAGGATACTGGCCACTGTAGCATGCCTGTGTAAGTAGTGTTAATATGTGTTTATATGATACAGGGAGTGGGAAGTGAACTGCTTACCCCTACCGCTCTGAAGACTCAAATGCAGTGTTTTAGCAAGCAGGAATAAAGAAATAATTGTGAAGAATATAATGCAGAATGTTGCAATGCAATAGAAGACAAATGGTGAAATCAGGTGTGTATAAGAAAGTGGCTGTGTGTAATAAAGTGATGGAGACTGCAAGTTATATAAAAAGTGTCTTTATTTAAGTGCCATTAATGGACCCACTGGTGTAAGAGCTAAGGTTTCCAGCTGAGGCAAACTCCAACTGCTTCTGCTGTATTCAAACGTAAGCTCCAGCATCAGTGAATTCCACATTACATGTTACAGTTCCATGTGACATAAACAATATGTATTAAACATGAATGACTCTAAATTCTATAATGAAAATAAAGGTAGGATATGATTACCACATGTATCTTTTAAGAAAACAAAAAAAAATTGCAAAATGTAATCATCCAACTTCTTAGGTAGCCTGGGACTCCTTTTTTGAAACACAAAATTATCAACAGTAGAAAAGTCAGCAATCTCTTCTACAGTAGATTCAATCTGGTGCATGCCAGAATTGGTAATAGTTCTACCCACATCAGAACTTTGAGGAGGAACAGAAGCATTGCGCTGCTCAGAAGCACATTCGGTACCCTTCTCGTCAAACCATACATTATAGTCTTCAGCCCTTTCAAAAAAACATACTTGTGCAAGGGTTATGGCATCGAGCTGAGGCAAACTCCAACCACTTCTGCTGTATTCAAACCTAAGCTCCTGCATCAGTGAATTCCACATTACATGTTACAGTTCCATGTGAGTTAAACAATAGCTATTAGACATGAATGACTATATTCTATAATGAAAATAAAGGTAGGATAAGATTACCACACTGTGTCAACCAGTTCCTAAACAATGTTGTGTTTTTTTATCTTGATCGCCAGCTCGTGAGCAGAGGCTGTGGATGAGCTCATTTGTGTGAAAGGGCTTCATGGATAACAGCAGGAAGAGGGATGTGAGTACAAAGAATAGACATGGTTTCAAAATGAAAATTGGGTTTAAGCTAATTTAGCAAGTAAATAGAGTATTTGCATAGGCCATACATCACCCATGCCTGGTTAGGCTGGAGACGTAAGGGGCAGTAATGAAAACAGAGTTCAAATGCTTGAGAATACTTAGAAAGTTATTATATGAACATAGTTCAATTGAAGTGTATTAAAAAAGTTGGAAAAATAAATCCAAGAATAACGTGAATTTCTTACAAATCTTGGAGATTGCAGTCCGGAAGTCTTCAGCGGCTTGAGATGCGTAATGTTCGAAGAGGCGATTGTTGCCAGTGTGTGAGAAAAGTGAAGAGATCCAATTCATATTCTCGAAGGGACAGTAATGTTCCTCGAATGTTGGACTGGCAATTTGAATTGACAGGCAATCTGCGATGTTGTCAAAGGTCGCACGTTGCAAAAGATCTTTTGCGGCTGCGCAGAAATCCCATTCCGCCAAGATACCTTTTTGCGATGCATCCGCCATTGCTCCACCGCCCGAACAATAAAGTTCATGGTTTTCAAGGTGTTCCATTACCTGGTGGATATAGGGAGCGATTGTTGGGATGTTGGCAAGGCATAGATCCATTCGCCAGTCGAATTAGCAAGTTTTGCAATAAAAAGATGGTTGCATGCAGATTTACATATGTGTAAATAAATGTCATGTTGTAGCTGGCTCCGATAATAGATAGAGGCAGGCAGCCGAAAAGTTGTTCCATTTTTTCACGGTATTGATGTAGATTCGCGTAAAGGCGTATTCTGTCTGACATGCTTGTTACCACAGGGAGTGCAGCCATTTTTTTACAAGCAAAAATAGTAGTAGGACGGCTGCAAAGAGAGCGAGAATTATGGGCACTGTTTCTGTTATTCCAGAGATGATCGAATGAATGAAGTCTGCTATTATACCAAAAACAGTTTGAAAGCCTGTGACAAGGCCGGAGGAGACAGTGTTAAAAAAGTGTGCAAAAGCTTGAGTGTCAGATGTTTTGATAATTGTGTAACAATTCACAAAGTGTAATGGGAGGTTTGTATTTAAAAGGGACTGTATTTTACTTGAAGTTCGTGCTATCTGCAGTCTATAAATTTCTTTTGCAGAAGTGAGGGACACTTCTGTTTGAAACAAAAGTGCTTTTAGTTTGCTCAGTTTAATGATATCTGTTTTCAAAGTAGGTGTTGAAGGCCAAGTTGAACTTTGGGAGTTACTTTGTGTGGGTGGGAATACACATTGCCACAGAAAGTTACACGGTTTAAAACAGTAAGGACATTCGGTATGCCAGCTCACATTCTGTAGCAGTCCATGTTATTAAGAAGTAGATAACTGCCGTTAGAAAGCTGTGTGAATGTTGGTCTGATTGTGGGAATTGGCATGCTTTTCAGACAGCAAGCAAGATTGGGGCTGTAAGCTTAGAAGCGTCGTGAAATTGGACATTCTTGCATAGTAATGAATGACTGCCATTGTGGTCACACTTTTCACCTGTGAGAAAAACTTCTGTGTCCTCTGTAAGATTGCGATATGTAATTGTGAGAAACTACTGCTCGTGAATCAACTCGCTATCTTATATAATCACATACAACATGACAAAAAACATGTACACCTAGCACAAACAACGACACTACGTACTGTGGGAACCGTGGCTAGCCATGTACATAAACCAAACACAGCATGGCACCTCGAACACACAATGCTGAATGTGGGGAGAGATGGGAGCCAAGTATGTGCAAAGGTGGCAAGTGATTCTCGATTATAAAAGTATACAATGCAAAGTGTAGAGGGGATGTGCTGGACAGATTTGAGTATGCAGAGCACAGACATGGACATGTCAACATACACTGACCGTTTATTGAGTGAAGTGGACAGTGGATGCAACCATGATAGTACAGTCAGTAGGGAAGATTACCAAAATGTAGCGCGTACATGCCCCCTCCTACCCTCAAATCTTTACCGTAAAGGCATGTTTCTCTGGGTGTGGTCCTCTTCCGGAATGGCGAATGTGTCTGCCAGGTCTGCGCAGCTTACACCACCACGAGGCTGACGGCGTAAGCGAAGGTGGCTGCGTGAATGATGCTGTCAGCCTGCTGGTACTCAGAAACCATCATGGCAACTGCGAATCACATATGCCCCACTGTTCATCTTTCTACAGCACGAATGTGAAAAAGGGCCCACCACGTGCCGATGGAAGGTCCTGGGCTGAGGTCTGCGAGCTCAGAAGGCTCCTGAGATCAATGATGGCTCCCGCGACACAGGCACACAGCGCCGAGCCTGAGGCCCAGCACCGTGGAGTGCTCTGAATACTACTAACACAGTAGTCCAACAGGAACCAACAGTAAAATGGTGTCTTGATCCCAGAATAGATGTTGTTAGAACTGCATCTGAGAGTGGAGATGAAGGTACTCCCTTCGACCAGGTGCAACCAACTCTAGGTCCCAACAGTGGAACGGTGTCTTTATGCCGCAATGGACGATGTTAGAACTGCATCTGTTAGTGGACATTAAGGTATTCCCTTCGACCAGGTGCAACCAACTCTAGGTCCGAACAGTGGAAAGGTGTCTTGATCCCACAATGGACGATGTCCAATGTTACCTGCTGCTTGGTTTTCATACAACTCCCCCGTTGAGATGCGTTACACTCTGTGCTTCGGTAGCTAACTGCTCCACATGATTATTGGGCTTGGCGGACAGCAGTAAGTGGACTACACCGCGGTACAGCAGGTCCAAACAGTGAAACAGGGTCTTAATTCTATGATTGAGGATGTCAGAAGTTAAAGTCTCTGATGATTTCTGTGTACCCCCTCTGATCAGGTGCAACAAACTTTGTGCTTCCGAATCCAACGGCACGTGGCTGTGAGGCGTTAATGACCGCTGCCTGTGGCCTACACTGCAGTCAACAGGGCTCACTATTCAGATCGAGTGGTGATTGTTTAATTACAGAATCCAGTAGGCAACTAACTACAACGTCTATTGAAATAGACACAATATCCTTTTAGTATACTTGCTTGAAGAACATTTTTTAGATGAGTTATAGGTTTAGTACAATGACAAAATTCTTGGTAATGAAAAAGAACTCTGAATAACAGTCTACACTGTGGACAGCAGAGATCGCAATTCAAATTGTTTTGATTTATTTATTGCAGAGTTTTCGGTAATTCATGTTGTTGTATTTTGTGAAGAGGAAGTGAGAAAAGGTATTCATGGATGTCTGTGGTGACTACTGCCTTCAATCTACACTGTAGACAGCAGTGTTCACAATTCAGATCGAGTCACTATTGTAGATGACGCAGTCCTGTAGGCAAAAGACATTGCTCCTGTGCGCTCTGTCCGCACCACAAATACGCATCATCGCAGGCTCCACACACACTTTTTGTTGCTTCGTGTATTACAAACTGGGCACCTCAAGTCAACGCCACGTGGTTGTAGGCCCTTGCTGACCTCTCTCTCTGGGCTAAACTGCAGACAGCAGTGTTCACAATTCAGATTGAGTCGCTATTGCAGATGATGCAGTGCTGTAGGCAACAGACATTGCTCCTAGTACGGCCCGCCTGCAGCACGCATCATTGCTGGCTGTGCACATGCTGAATCCTTTTGATGTGCCTATCTGAGTGCACTAGAACTGATGGACCCTTTATGATACAATCGTTTTGTGTATTATTTCAGATCTACTGCCTGTGTCTCAGTATACCACAAGTTATGGTTCTTTTACAATAGAAACTTTTGTGTATTATTTCACATCTACTGTCCCTACCTTACTGCAGCACAAACTATTGACCCTTTTATTATTGAATCTCTGTGTATGATCCAATGATTACTGTTGTAGGTGATGCTAGCAGCAACTATTCCCTCCCTATTACACTCATCCCACATGCATCCACCACAGACGTCACTGGATATGTGGCCCTGGTAATTAAAAAAAGTTGAGCGCACGTGCCCGTACCCACTTCCACTATCGATCTGTATGAATGTTGATGAAGATGATGGTTGCATGTTGTGTGTAGCGTGAGATATGTGTCTATAGCAAAACGTTTAAAAAAGAAGCTCTCTAATCAGAAGAGGTGTGTCTCATCAAATGCTTTAGAGAGAATGACTAAAGTGGTTGGCGTTCTCCAAATGCTATAATGGGAAATGTTATGAACTAATCAAATGATTTTTTTAAGGTCACTTGGCAATCACGCACCTAGCGCGCAAGGAGACCGCACCCGAGGTGATTTTGAGAAAATATATTTACTATAATATAAGTTTAATACAGTTAGAAATATATAAATGTTTAAAATATTTTAGATTATCGCTTGATTTTATATACACTTTAAAGTTATTTAGATATAGTTTTGAGACATAAAAAAAGAGGGAATGGTGTACCCGGCGTGACAAAGGATCTGGAAGCGTGCACTCGTCGCATACGCAATGCGCAGCAGGCCCGCACCATACGTACATGACGTAATTCACGGCTTGGTACTGCGTACCCGTCGCATACCAAAGTAGCAGCTGGCGCGACCTCATACGTATATGTTACGCAGGATGTGGTGCCATGAACCAGTTGGATACGAAATGCGCATCATTTGCGAGTTTAGCAATATGGGGGATAGGATTCGCGAGCTGATGGAGCTTGTTACACTACCGGTACAATACTCCAGTTTTCTCAACAAAAAAAAGATATACATATTTTTGGGGGAAGATATAAAACATTACATCATTTTTAAAGTTAGAAAAAGGATAATAGAGTTCCAAAATACTACAAAAACATTTGAAAAAATATAGGTTTTATAAATATTAAAATATGAAATTAACATTTAAAAAACTTTCGAAATTCACTGAAAAAACCATAGGTTTTACAGACGTTATAGTTAGGAATTAGCATTTAAAAAACCTTTGAAATTCACAAAAAAAAACATAGGTTTTAGGGATGTTATAGTTAGTTGGACATTTGACTCATATAAAACCAGAGAAATTCGCCCCTTATAGTTAGTTCAGCTAACTATAACTCGCGCGCCCGCAATGCACTGCTGATGACGTCACATATTACATCACTCATGACATGGTCGGTGACATCAAATGACATCACTAATGACATCTCAAATGACATGCAGAGGCCCACTGGAGGGCTAAGAACAATAAACTACACTTTGGGAGCAACGGCGCAGAACAGAGTAAGGCTTCAACATAAAGGCGAAATACTACATGTCACACAATGCAATACTAATTGCACTCACCTGTGAGGCCCACTAGGAGGTAACACAAAGAAGCTAATCACATGGCATTGCAAAGTTAAATCCCAGCCTCTGACCAAGGACCAGGATGTCTGAAACGTGTAAGGCTTGACAAATTTAGCTGTGTGACTATGCCAGTTTTGCCATTAAATGATGATCTGCTGCAGTATGCGTCTAAATGCTTTGTCCATCTTTGGTTGAAAATACATGACACAGCATCCTGCCGTGAAGACAGCACCGTTCCATTCATATGTGAGGAGCCGCAGGGGTATGGAACTTTCTGAGCCTCTTTGTTGGAGCAGCAGATGGGCAGGAAATGATTTGAGACTGGTGGTGACATGCAGAGGCCCACTGGAGGGATAAAGAACAATAAATGACACTTTGGCAGCAATGGCGCAAAACAGAGTAAGGATTCAATGTAAAGGGGAAATACTATATGTCTCACAATGCAATACTAATTGTACTCACCTGGGAGGTAACAAAAAGAAGCTAATCATGTGGCACTGCAAAGTTGAATCCCAGCCTGTGACCAAGGACCAGGGGATCTGAAACGAGTAAGGCTTGACAAATTAGGCTGTGTGACGATCCTGGTTTTGCCATTGAATTATGATCTGCTGCAAAGTGCGTCGTAATGCTTTGGACATCTTTGGCTGAAAAAAAATAATATATATATATATATATATATATATATATATATATATATATATATATATATATATATATATATATATATATATATATATATATATATATATATATATATATATATATATATATATATATATATATGTGTGTCGTTATTTTATGGATTCAAAGGGAGCATTTTACTCTGGAAGTTATGATCTGCTGCAAAGTGCGTCTTAATGCTTTGGACATCTTTGGCTGAAAAAAAATAAATTATATATAATATATATGTGTGTCGTTATTTTATGGATTCAAAGGGAGCATTTTACTCTGGAAGTGTGTTTTGTATGCATATCAGGGCATGTGCATAGAATGTATTATGAAGGTCTAAGCACTGGGCTATGATTCAGTTGGCCATAGCTTCTGGCAGCTGCTGGATGTGTTGGTGGTGTCCTAATAAGCAACCCATTATTATCTACACTGGTGTACAACAATCTGATCTAATCTGCAAAACACGTAGCTGCACACGTAAAAAAAAAACTGATCGAGCCTGATTGTGGATGGCAATTATTGAGTGTCATATGGCTGCGAGGAAATCTCTCATTTTCCCGCGGCTCTTATTCTTCTACGTGATGAGCACTTAGGGTGGCAAGACCCCTTTCAGCAGGGGAGCTCAGGCAATCAAGCTGCCGCACTGGTCACCGCTGCCTGTCGACCGCGCTGTTGATGGGTCATTACTGCAGATACTGAAGCAACGTAACAATGGCCAGATTGTCTGAAAATCTGCAGGAGCAATTTAGTGATATTAGAAGCTGTCATAGTGTTTGTTTATCGAATTTCGGCAGCAGGTGTACAGAAAGAAATTCAGCATTTTGTTTATTGTTTCATATATGTTGCATGTCTAGTACAAGAATATCGTGCTTCAAAAATATTGCATCAAAAATATCAGGGACCAATATATCGACCCAGAATGTACAAAGAGCCAGTGCTTTAAATGGACCGCTACTCGCCGGTGCTGAGTACCAGCAGCACTTCTCCATTTTCTCCCTTTGAGTACTGGAACTTCTCCTTGGGTAAGAAGGGTACCAGTACTCATAGGGGCAGACAGGGAGGCTCAGAGTGGTAAGGACGATGAGGCTTTCAGAATGCAGGGTGTCTCTGTCTCTGAGCCACTCTGACAGTCAACAGACCTGTGCAGGGGTTAAAATCTAATTGACAGTGCAGGTGCAAAGTAGGCCCTGCACAAATGACCTAAAGGCTGCCACCTGCGATGCATACAACTTCAATCTACGAGATGGTAGGTAGTGTTCTGAGAACAGGATGAGTTGGGAGACTGGGACACAAGAAATGACTTCTAGATATAAATGGCAAGCCGCATATAAACAAAAAATAAATGTACTGAATGCCACCACAGGTGCACAAGCAGTGTTTGATCTGTAGGGGAAAGGTTTCAGTCACTCTCTCTGGCTTACTTTCAGATGCTCAGATCACCTTTGTTGTGCCCCACACTGCCCATCATTAAATTCTATTATGTTTTAAATGTTTACCAAACGAAGCCACGTGGCCATGGTTTGCTTATGATGCCCTCAAAATCAAATTGTGATTAATACCTTGGACAGAATTTCATCAGGATCAATCCCTTTAGGGTACAGAGGTCCGAAGTTTCGCAAACCAGTTCAGACTGGGTGAGATAAGAAGTGTCTCAGGGGCACAATGGGCATTTGCGCCCCCTTTGCATGCCCACGGGGCACGTTGGTATTACAGAAGGAGCTGCAGATGCTAGTGCAGCCCCTTCTGTAATACAGACAGTGCTGGCACACATGTAGACCCAGTGCTATCTCAAGAGGGCATTCCCTCATTTGTATGGGGCACAGCCCCATGTAAATGAGGGAACCACGTTGCCTCTGCGTCAAGGTTGTGACTACCTTGGGGCAGTCCATTCACTGTAATAGGGCCCACTTTCACTGTTCGTGTATGGCGTACCTATTAAAATGTGCGCCATGGCGCATACAGGAAATGTGCTCCCTATGTGCAACAGGGCCCCTGGTGCTTTCCGCCACTGATTTAGAATCCTGCTAGGGTAGAGGCAGCCTTTCATTTGTCAGACTCTGATAAAATTCTCACCATGGAGATTGTTCATAGTGAACTTTATTACTCAGCACTGAGAAGCTGCAAGTCCTTTGCAAACAATGCTATATTAAAATGAGGGATTGTTCTTTAAATACACTGTGGTGCTCAGTCTACGCAGTGTAGATTGCTGCAACTATGGAATGTGAGCTTCTACATAACACAACCATAGATCCATAAAATGCAAATACACATTTGGAATTGCCTTTCCCTCTAATCACAGAGGCGTGAGAGTTACACCACAACCATAACCTACAGTATTTTGTGTTGAATATTTGATATTGTAAGCCCATACATAATGAGATGGTTACCAGTATACAAAGCAATGGGAATTAATTTATCACATTAGGTGGAAGAATGACTTGATCTCCCATTCCACAGCCATCATAGCCTTCGGAAGCAGGTGCTCTCAGCATGTGTTGTGTTATCCGAGCTGCCTAATGACAGAGGAGGCCATAGTCCGAGGGCCTTGAGGTGTGGATGTGGGACCTTCACTACCACTTTTGCATCAGTGAATAGAAAAAATAAATCGAACACCACCAGTACTGACTGGGCAGCCTTGAAAGGGCCAAAATGATATACTCCATGAAAGGTCAGTCCAACAATAAGCACTAAAGAAAATAGCCAACACAGATTAAAACACACTTAAGCAAGCTATATTCCAAGTGCACTGGCACGTCCACTGGCAAACTGCATGTGAGTGAAGTAATATCAGCCTGACATATAGTTTCAAAGTTTCAAGTTTCAAAAGGCCTTTATTCGAATTTCATAAAATTCATAAATATATATAGTATAGATCACGTATCGCGTTTTAGTGCACTCTGGCTATTCGCTACCAACTTAATTTGGGGTGCAAAAGGGAACTGGCAGAGTGAGAAATAAATGTAGCTAAAAATACACTGATTCTATCCAATTCAATTATTTAATATTTATGTTTTGTAACTCAACTGAGGTCCACATGAAATAAAAACAGTAGTACACCCGTAAACAATCATCGAGACAACATTATAAGAACATTTCCGAAAAGCACATTCACAGAATTCACAATACATACATATGCATGTCCATTGGATAACCTAAATCTGGACGTAAAGCAAGTCTAGTTCAATACACTTCACTACAAAAATACTGAACCTTACAATATGCCAGTACATAATTCCCATACAAAATGCAGGACACTATTATAAAATGCAAAGGCCTAAAGAGTGCCAATGTGCAAAAAAGTTTCCATAAGACAAATTATGTGCAAAAGCGCAAAGACAATACTAAATACAGTACACTCTATACTAAAGTGCAAAAAGGCCTAAAAAGTACAAATGCACAGAACGATCTAGTTGAGACAAGTAAACTACTATAAGGAGAACTATCTGCAAGAGAGAAATATACATTTCTCTCGACTCAAAAAATGAAGTGCAATAATGCAAATATATGCATACATCTGATGTAAGTCATGGCATATAAAGTGCTATCAGAACATGTGATTGCCTACTAAAATTTGCAATTCTCTTAAAATCAGATAAAGGGCAAAGAGCTATTGCAAATATTGAAAATATACATAGGAAATTTAAAAAACACATTTAAAAAAACATTTTAAAATGTTTTAATTTTTTGCACAAGTCATTTCAGTTGGGGGAGTAAATTAAGAATGATGGGCCTCAACCGCCAACATTATATTGTGTTTAAAGAAAGTGTCAACGTACAGCATGAAGATATGGAAATACGAAAACCACATGATTTAGGTCTTGAACAAGTTATGTCAAAGATCACAAAGCCTCTCATCCTTTGGAATATCTTCCCATATTCTTGTGATGACTCCTAAAGGAAGCATGTTTAACCTTCATTACAGGATAATTCCCCATGTGCTGTTTGGGAGATTCCACAGGAGATTGGTTTAGGGCTTTTTTCTGATGCTTTTTTCTATTATAATCTTGTTCCTTGCATACTGTAAACAAAGCGAAATATCCCTTTTCCTACACACTATGCTCAATGATTTTTTAATCAAATTTTTATAAAAAAGGATTTGGAAAAGGTAAATTCCTCCATCTCAAACATTTCCAAAGCTTTTATACAGGTAGAATAAAGTGCACTTCTTTCTTTCATGCTACGGAAAATTTGGAGCTTTAATGTGGCTTTAATGGAATCCATTTTGCTACCCAACTGACTGGTCCCCCATCACGGGACAGTTGACATAGTGAACACAAATGTGGAGCATAACCCAAGGTGAAGGGCAATTAGAGAAGCAAAAGAATTTAAATTGCAAATTTGCCGCCATATACACCCCTCTACTGTCTGAACAGGGACCAATGCTGCAAGTCCATCACTTCGAAAGCATAACTCAGTGTGGGCAGGGTTTTTGTCTTATAAACTGATAGGACATGTGCAAAGCGCCATTTCCCACAACATTTATACAATCTATGAATAGCGGAGGCCTGGGACAATATCTTACTTTTACAACAGTTAATATGATCTTTATTTAGGCAACGGCTTGAAAAGATTGTACCAAGATAAGAATAAAACTGCACTACTTCCATCTTGGTGCTCCCCAAGAATCAGTTCAAGTTTTGCCAACTTCTGACCCCCTTTGTTCTAAAAGTCATAACTTTACTCTTAGATATATTTATTCTTCAAAAGTGTTCCTCTGCATATTTTTCCAAAGCCCAAAGATGTCTTTGGAGGCATATTGGAGTTAGGTCCAACAAAATAACATTGCCTGCATAAAGAAGAAAACCAACATTCATTAAACCACGTTTAGGAGGATTCCTCTTTACCAAAACAACTCTGCAAGGCAAATCATGAGTATAAAGCAAGAAGAGAAGTGGCGCAGAAGCCACCCCTGCTGAAAGCCATTTTGCGTTACTACTCTTCTTAACAAACCTTGGGGCATATTATCAAGCCTGTGCGCTAAAATTATCGCCGCTTTATCGGCCAAAAACGGCCGATAAAGCGGCGATAATGGGCTTGATAATATGCTCTGTGGAATTCCAATCGAAGCCCATGTTAGATGTCTTCACATCTAACATGTGCTTCGATTGGAATTCCATAGAGCATATTATCAAGCCCATTATCGCCGCTTTATCGGCCGTTTTCGGCCGATAAAGCGGCGATAATTTTAGCGCACAGGCTTGATAATATGCCCCCTTGATTCCCTCCCATCAAAACCGGAGACCAGGTGGAACAGTGTAGGGAAATTATTAACTTCAAAAGATGAGCAGTAATCCAGTTCACACACAGTTTAATCAGCAGCGCCCCCTAGTCAACCCTATCGAATGGTGTGGAGAAATCATTGAAAGCAGTATACTGAGCATACTCTTGGAATGGGGAAACATTTCTATTAAATTCTATAGTGCTGTAATAATATCGGGAGTACCACAGTTCTTACAAAAACACCCCTGGGTTATTACCAAACTCCCATTATTGAAGATGTAATAAAATGAATTTGGCAAAAAATTTGCCTGTTGATTCCAATAGAGTGATTTGTCTATAATTGGCAGGGGAGGTCTTTGGTCATTTTTTTTCTACAAGGGGACAATGATTCTTCCCTTACAGGATGATGAGATATCACCAAACAGCAGTGCTGGAACTAAGGACATAAGAAGGTAGTATATAAGGAGGCCTATTGGACATTTGTCAGGACCCATAGCATCTGAGGTTCTTGCACCTTGATCTACTTACTGGCAGGTAGATAATATTGTTCTGTAGAATCTGTTTCATCACTAAAACAAACTAAACACTGCTACTTGAATTACAGCCATATGATTGAGAAATATACTGGGTCCACACATCATTGAGATTTCCTGGGCTGTGACTCTAGTGTCGCAAAATTGCACTATTAGAGCCCAATATTTACGAGGATTATGAGGTGGCGGCTTCCCTCAAATTAATCTACTTACTGTCCTTCTCTTTTCTGCGTTCTGCCACCTTCAGTCTTATTCTTTTCCGCTGAAGATGACTGATTTCCTCCATCTCGAAATCGAAGGGCATTTAAATAGCTTCATAAAAAGGGAATTTATTGCATGATTTTCTTTTTTTATAACCCAAGAGATCTTAATGGGAGATTTGGGTCTTTTGCCTCTGTCTTTACTTCCAAAGGTTTGAAAGCAGACCAACTGCCTATCAAACCAAGAAATGGGTTCATGAAATGACAAATCATGAGGGCCCAAGCTTGCTATTTGTAGACTTTATTCCAAAGCCTTTATATTGTCAAGTGACAAAAAAGTGCACCCATTAGGTTTATTATACACAACATTATCCTTCTAGAGATTCCAGGAATTAAAAGCCTAAAGCTCTAGGTCAATGGGCACAGAGAGAATACTATGACCACTTAAATTTGTCACCAGAATCTCCCACTGTGAAATAACATTGACCATTGGATGGGACACTATCATATAGTCAATTAAAGATTGACCGCATGGGGAATGAAAAATATATGAAACAGAAGAGTCTTTGGCAAATCTGCCATTCAGAAACACACATCCATGCAGTCTCAAACTTTCCAGGAAAAATATATGCCCCACCTATTTAATCTAAGCTTTTCTGGTAAGACTGCATCACCCTACCTCATCCATTGTGGTATTACTAAAGGTCATGAGGCTGAATTTGATATTTTAGCACTTATGTCCCCTGCTGTTAAAACCAAAGGACAATCCTTCTGGTGACTGATGTTACAGACAAATGAAAACAAGGAGTTAACGAAAGTTCATGAGGCTTACCAGTGGGAATATATATTCATTTACAAACAGAAAAGACGACAATCCACCACTCTCATTGAACATAGCCAACTTTAAACAAAGGCAAATGTTTGAAGGATGAATGAATGCCTTTGGATTCTAATTGATAATATTTTTTGAGTAAAATAGCAATTCCTACGCTGACCCAGCCTTTTACAGAAGGTTTTGCTACACAAGAAAAAGCAAATTAATTCTCATATGTGAAGTTTGTACAGACGCGTGTTTTCTGCAGGCATGTGATCAATGGCTTGAGGCGAGTTACAAAATTCAGTTTCAAATTAGATTGCCCAAGGACAGCCATATTCCAGGATACTAGTTTACCCCAAGTGTTACCTCCGCAGCACCCAGTGGTTTGCGATGTTGCTGCTCTGATTCAATGTGCCAACTTCCCAACTCCAGTTAGTCAGCTCATCACCCTTCTGTGGTTCCTTAGCACTTGATTATTTCATCCCTGGAATATTTCCTACTCGCCTCCCTATGTCTCTGCCTACATAAATATTGAAATCCTTCAGATTAACAGAACCCCTCCATCTAAGGACCTGGGATTTACCCTGAGAATTCCACATATGACCGCCATTATTAGACCCTGTAATAGGCTCTACCTAAAATATATCAATTCCTCTTTTCAGAAAAAAATCCATGGGGCATATTACCAAGCAATAGTGATAATTATCGCTATTGCTTGGTTAGAGACAAAAATTTACCGCTGATCTGCGGCGATTTTTATCGCAGATAAACCTTGGTATTACCAAGGTTTATCGCAAATGCGATAAAAATCGGCCGCAATGCATGAATATCGCAGAAAAGTCTGTGATATTCATGCATTACCGAGCTAATGCTCTAAGCCATGTTATCCACCTCCCATTGGATAACATGGCTAAGTACTGCTCAGGGCAGGTGTTAGCTTTTGGAGATATTCGCGCTTAGCGCAAATATCTCCAAAAGTTGGTAATAGGAGATAGCGATGTTAGCGACTGTTTCCAGTCGCTAACATCTTGGCACGCCCACTTCGCATGTCATTAGTGATAAATATCACTGACATGCAAAGTGGGGCCAAGATGGTCGCTATTTATTTATTTTTATTTTGAAAGTTTTATATAGCGCGAACAAGATCTTTGCAGATATCAGAGCGCTTTACAAACCAGGGGATACAAACAGGAGAGTGAATAACAGGCCATAAGGTATAGCGTAGTTGTAGGTAATAAGTGGGGTGGGGAAGGTACATGAGGGAGCATAGTAAAACAGGCACATCAATAATGCAAATAATACAAGTAAGTGTGAGCATAGACAGTCAGGTAGGTCAATAATACAAGTAATACAAATAATCAAAGGGATCGAACAGAAAATACAGATCGGTGCAGAGTCTTTAAAAACCCACGTTAATATTTCAAGTGTATTTAGCCATGAGGATAGCTTTTACTTCTTTCTTAAAAAGTGTGATGGAGGAGATGAGCCTGGTTTCAGGATGGAGCGAGTTCCAGATCCTGGGTGCCATTCCTGAGAAGGAGCGTTTATAAGTTTTTTCCTTCCGGAATCTTCGAGGTTTTAGTAGAAGATTGTTTGTGCCTCTAGTGCTTCTAGAGCCGCCAGAGATTGTCAGCTTCTGGGTGAGGTATCCGGGTGAGCTCAGGTGTACAGCCTTGTGTGTCATGCAGGCGATTTTCAGCTGTATTCTGGCTTCCAAAGGCAGCCAGTTCAGGGATTTCAAGTCAGGGGAGATATGTGAGTGTTTTTTTGACCCCGTGATGAGTCTCCCTGCAGGGTTTAGAGAAGCTCTTAGGGGTGCAGTAGTAGTTAGAGGGAGACTGCAGAGGGCGATGCTGCCGTATTCTATTCGAGGGATGACTAGTGCTTGTACTGCAGTTTGGAAGTCTTTAGCTGGGAGGAAGGGTTTAAGTTTCCTTAGGGTGTTGATTTGGTAGTTCGCTCCCTTAGTTGCCTTGCTGATATGTTCTTGCATGTTGAGATTGGTGTCGAGTGTTATGCCTAAAGATTTTGCTGGGTCCACGATGGTGGGTTGGACATTGAGTGCAGTTAGGTGTTTAAGCCAAATTTGAGTGGTAGAGATCTTCGCGGGAGGTGAGATCAGAAGGAACTCTGTTTTCAGAGCATTGAGTTTGAGATGATTATCGGCAAGCCAGGATTGGGTGCTTCTGATCGTTGAGTTCAGGAGTAGAATGTCTTTGGGGGATTGTAATTTGATATATAGTTGGGTATCATCGGCGTACATGTGAAAGAGTACATTGGATGCTTGTAGCAAGGTGGTGAGAGGTTCCATAACTAGGTTGAACAAGGTTGGGGATAGGGAGGATCCTTGGGGGATGCCTAACGATAAAGGTATTGGCGAGGACATCAGGTTGTTGCTCTTGAATTTCTGCGACCTGTTGTGTAGAAAGGAAGTGAACCACTTGAGAACAGTCCCAGATAGACCCATTCTTGTGTTTAAAAGTTTGAGTAGATTCTCATGTTTAACGGTGTCAAATGCTGAAGAGAGATCAAGAAGGATGAGGAGGCAGGTATCATTTTGATCTAAGATCTGAAGGGCGTCGTCAATTATGTGAGTCATAGCAGTTTCTGTACTGTGTCCTGCTCGGAAGCCTGATTAATGAGGGTTGAGGAGATCAAACTGATCAATGTGTTTAATCAATTGTAGTTGTGCGCATTTTTCCAAGAGTTTGGCGAGGGTGGGAATATTATTAATGGGACGGTAATTGTTTAGATCAGATGGGTCAGCTGTAGGTTTCTTTAGAAGAGGTGTGACTTGTCCCACTTTGAGGGAGTCAGGGATGGTTCCTTGTTGAAGTGAGCTGTTGATAATTTTAGCCCAGAGTGGAAGGAGCAACGGGGTGACGTCTTTGACAGTGTTAGCAGGGGGGGGGGGGTCCGTGAGGTGATTGGATGGTTTCAAGGTGCTGAGCAGTTTGCCAATTTCTTCTTCAGAGTAGGTGTCGAAGGATGACCATGTAGCTTTGTTTTTTGGTTCAGTGGGTGCTATGCAGTGGGGTTTGGAGTAAAGGCTTGCGTCAATGAGGAGATCACTCTTTATTTTGTCAGTTTTTTGGATAAAGAAAGCAGCGAAGTCTTCACAGGAGGGTGCTTCGCGCATTTTGCTGAGTGGTTGGGGTTGTTCCTTGGATTGTGTTCTGATTAGCTCAAACAGTTTTCTCGGACTTTTTTTGCTTGGTCGAGCTGGATGCTGAAGATTTTGTGCGTTTTATTTTCCTGAAGTAGGCGTTTCTCTTTTTCTTCAGTGTTATTAGGTGCAGTGCAGAGGGAGCTGATCTCCAGGTGAGCTCTGCCATTCGCATGGCTCGTCTATCCTCATTGAGACTCCCGTCGTACCATGGATTGGAGATTTTAGCGGAGACTCTTTTTAGCTGCATGGGTGCAGCCTCATTAATTATTGAGGTCATGGCGTTGAGATAGTGGTCAGTCAAGGATTGGACTTCCGTATCGCCGGTAGGAGGGAGTAGGAGGTCGCAGCTGTTCGAGGGTAGGGAGTTTGGGTTGAGTTTTTTCAGGTCTCTTTTCCAGACTTTAGGCTTGGAGGATTGAACCGTGTTGAGTTTGACTTTTTCATTGATGAAGAATGTGACAATATGAAGATCTGACCAGTCACAGGGTTGGATAGACTCAAGTTGGATAGCGTCCTGTTTGGAGATGATAAGGTCGAGGATGGAGCCTTTCTCGTGGGTTGGGCTGTTGCATAATTGTGTGAGGTCAAGGGCGTTGAGGAAATTTTTAAGACTATTTACCACCGCATCATTGTGATCGTTCCAGTGGAGGTTGAAGTCACCAAGGTATATTTGGGTGAGCTGTCGTCCGGAATTGGTTGAGATCATATCCATGATTTGTTGGGCGAAGGTGAGGTTGTCCCTGGGTGGGTGGTAAATGCTGTGAAGAGAGCATATCGGTTTGCCCTCACTGATAATATCGAGGCAGATGTATTCACAGGAAGTTGGGGAGGGTAGGGAAGGTGCGGTGACTTTCAGAACAGAAAGGTTGTTCCTGTATATGCATGCGATTCCACCACCAATCTTGCCAGACCTGTCAAGTCTAATGATATGGTAGTTGGGGGGAACCAGAATGTCCATTATAGGTGTAGAAGATTCGGTTAGCCAGGTTTCAGTCATGATGATTAGGTCAAGGTCCAATGATAAGATGAGATCAGCGATGGCGGAGGAGTGTTTAGAGGCCGATCTGCAGTTGAGGAGAGTGCATTTGAGAGGGGATGTGTCAGGGGAGGTAGAGGGTTCTAAAGAGAGGGGGACTTTTCTAAGGTTATTAGGGACGGAGATTCTGTTGTTTAGTGTGGGGGTCTACAGGCATTTGAGTGTATCGTGGGAATGGAGAGGTGCGTGGCGGTTGTGTGGTTTAGGGGAGCTGGGTCGTAGGAGCGGAGGAGGGTGAGTGTGTCAGGGTCCGAAAGAGGGTTGCATGGGCGACGGGGGCGGTTATTGCGATTGTGAACAGGGATCGTGGTCCAGAGTGGGGGGTGTAGAATGGGAGAGTCATTCGGAAGTGTGGGGGGCAAGTTGGGAGGGGGGGTGGTGGTGAGTGAGGGCTGTCTGGGGTGTGTGGGGAGTAGTTCTTTGATGGTGTGAATGTCTTCTTTGATGGTGTGAATGTCTTCTTTGATGGTGTGAATGTCTTCTTTGAGCTGGAGGAGGGTGGTCATAATCTTGTCCAGCGTGGGATAAGTGTTGGTGTTGGGGATGGAAATCATGGGTGAGTAACTGACCTGAGAATTAGCGTGCGGGTGGGGGGTGGGTTGGTGTTCGTGGAGGGCTCCATGGCGTCGGTGTATGGGTTGGTGTTAGAGAGGAGAGAGGGTTTGGGAGGGATGGGTGTGGATGAAGTAGGGAGGAGGTTGGTGGTGTAGTTGAGGGCATTGGTGGCAGGCGGAGAGAGCCGGGTGGAGGTTGAGTGTATATTAGTGGTGATGGGGGAGCAGGTAGGGTAGTGGGGGCTGAGAGTGGGGGGGGGGAGATGGGATTGGAGATGGTCCAGTTGTGGGAAGGAGGAGTTAAATTAATAAATGTGGTGTGCTCTGCATGGTTAGTTAGAGGGTGGTAGTGGGGACTGAGAATGGGGGGGATAAAGGGTGGGATTTCTCATTATGCGTGTCGTTCTGGTGCTGAACTAGGTTAGAGGGGTTGTGGGTGGGAGCTGTGATGTCAGGGGAGAGAGGAATGGGAATGGGAGTGGTATGAGTGGGGGTCCAAGGGTTGATGGTGGGGGGGCGGCTGGTGTATGAGGGGGAGAGATTTGTGTCTGTGATTGAGGAGTGTGGGGTGGTTACAGCAGGTGGGTGATTGACTAGGGTGCTGGGGGTAGAGAGGAGGTGCGTGTCATTCTGGTGCTGAGCTAGGCTAGAAGGGCTGTGGGTGGGGGCTGTGAAGTCAGGGGTGAAGGTGCTGGAGGAGATATGAGTGTAGGTCCGAGGTGCTCTTTGAAAGTGGGGAACAGGTTGTCTAGTAGATCCAGGTTCCTGTCTGTGGATTGAATTAGGACAACTGCCTGGGAAGAGTTGGGATGGTGTGATGGAGAGAGTTAAGCCATGAGCGGATTTCCTGGTGGTGGAGACGGTGAGTAAGGTGTGGAACGCTTTTCTCCTTTGAGCTCTGCGTGTGGTGGGGAAGATGATATCGATGTTCAGGGAACCATTGACCAGTGAGAAGTTGGTGTCGGCAAAGGGGGTTTCAGGGTGGGACCTCAGGAAGTTGTGCTTAAAGCGTTTAGCAGCTTTTTTGGTGAGTGTGGATGGGTAGTTGATTTTATATGTGTGCTTGCCGATGGGATCCATGTTGGGATGGCGGTATAGGTGGGTATGGGAGGGTGAGCGATATGGATACACATGTGAAAAAAACTAATGCAAAACAGTAAGTTACATGGGACAAAAGTGACACTAGTGAGTAGCAAAAATAATCAAAATATAAGGTAGCAATCGGTGCAATCCAGGAATAAAAAGTGAAATGGGTGCAGCTTACAAAAGTGTACAAAAATATATGAGGTAGCAATCAGTGCATTACAGGAATAAAAGTGAAATGGGTGCAGCTTACCAAAAATGTACAGTATACAAGTAGAAGTATAAAACTGATGAAATACTGGAACAAAATACAGGTGCGAACAAATAGCTACATGAGTCAAAAATGATACTAGTGAGCAGCCAGAAATATATGAGGTAGCAATCGGTGCATTACAGGTGAAGAAAAAGTGAACTGGGTGCAGGTTACAAAAGAAAATGTACAAAGTACCAGTAAAAGTATAATACTGCAATAAAAGGCAGACACTTAATGTACAAAATAAAAGTAAAAGTATAATACTGCAATAAAAGGCAGACACTTAATCACACAAAAGTTTAGATACAAAGCTATGTAAAGTGTGCAGTAGTTGAGATTAGTCTCAAAAGGCCAGTTCTTGGGGTATGGTCAGATAGTGAGAATGACTAGTCCATGATGGCCACCAACGAGAGAGAGAGACCAGTCTAAAATGGCCGCCAAATAGGGGAGATAGAGACAATAGTCCTCTGTTTGTTGTTATTGCCTTGAGAACAGGGAAGGGCAGTTTCAGTTTCTATTTGAGCAAGCCCAGTTCCTAGCTTGCTGGGAGGGAGTCTTATCTCTATTTTGGTTGACTTGTGTGGAGGAGTTAAGTTGAGGAGTCTCGTGGGCATCGGAGGTACAAGAGGGGATTTATTGCTACAGATTTATGACCCCAGCCATTTTGAACAAAGGGGGTTTTAAAAATGTGTACAAGCGAATGGGGTAAATATATACCTTTTTTGTAAATTCTGCTCAGCAAGTACGTTGATGTTGGCAGCAGAGATTTGCATTTATCGAAGGTCTAGCCAGCATGTACACAGCTGCAGTGTGCATCGACAGCTTGACACAGGTTGAAGTTCGTGCACGGCCAGAGCAGCTGAGCTGCAGCCCCTTCCGCCTCGATAGGCGTTGTTGTGAGTTTCCCGCTTGCCTGTTCCCCCTTTACTGCAGTTCCCCTGGGCAGCGATGCGATGCCGTGTGTTTTCCCGTCTGCCTCAGGGCTCACTCAGGCATCTCCCCTGGGCAGCGGCGCAACACCTCCGAACACATCCAGCTCCAGGCGCAGACGGGGCAGGCTCCTGTCGTCCGTCGTCCCCCCGGATCCCACCTGGTGTTAGCGACAGCCAGGTAATAGGGAGGTAATTTTATCTCCGCTTTCTTGGCTTTTAAAGCCAAAAAAGCAGAGATAAACCCCCTTGATAATATGCCCCCATGTTCTTTAAGATCACCATTGCGATAATCTTAGAGTTAAATGCTCAGCAAATTAGTAGAGGAATTTGTTTAAATAATATCTATGTCTTTATTTGATACCAATATCAGTGTAAAATTATGTGTATGTTCAAAGGGCCCAATTCACAATCAAACAAGCCCAACGTATTTTAGATTGGAAACATTTCAGGACCCTTCAGGCCCTCTATGGAATTATCAGAATTTGTCTCATTACCATACCAAGGATTCTATTACTCTGGAAAAAATGAATGGTCCTCCCCAAAGATCGAGTCTTAGTTCATGCCATGTAGGCATTTTGCCAGGGGTGGTAACTAATGAAGGTAACTCTTGATTCCACCTTTCCACCTGGGAACCTACGTGTCCTACTTCAGCCCTTAAAAAGCCGTTGTTCCCGAATCAGGTCCCACAACCAACAAATTGTCCAATCACATCCATACAATCATAGGTCTCATGGATAGATTCTCCATTATTAGGAAGTATCACTTTTTCCTGACAGGAAGTATTAGAACCCTGCACCACTGATACATTAATTGATATAGGTGAGATGGAAATTTCTTATCGGCCTGTCACCAAACGTGGATATGAATAAACTTTATTCAGCTTTACGGTATTTGAGGAAAACCAGGAGGTACAGATTTAGCAGTAATACTTGAAAACCTTTGGGGCATATTATCAAGGGGGTTTATCTCCGCTTTTTTGGCTTTAAAAGCCAAGAAAGCGGAGATAAAATTATCTCCCTATTACCTAGCTGCCGCTAACACCAGTTAGTGACAGCTAGTAGGAGATAGCGACCATCTTGGGCCCCACTTTGCATGTCAGTGATATTTATCACTAATGAGATGCAAAGTGGGCGTGCCAAGATGTTAGAGACTGAAAACAGTCGCTAACATCGCTATCTCCTATTACCAACTTTTGGAGATATTCGCGCTAAGCGGGAATATCTCCAAAAGCTAACACCTGCCCTGAGCAGTTCTTAGCCATGTTATCCAATGGGAGGTGGATAACATGGCTAAGAGCATTAGCTCGCTAATGCATGAATATCGCTGCCTTTTCAGCGATATTCATGCTTTGCGGCGATTTTTACCGCATTTGCGTTAAACCTTGGTAATACCAAGGTTTATTTGCGGTAAAAATCGCCGCAGCGCTGCGGTAAAAGTTTGTCTTTAACCAAGCAATAGCGATAATTATCGCTATTGCTTGGTAATATGCCCCGTAGGTCTTTAGATTTAAATTTCATAATGCAACGTTTCTCTTTACTTTTCCCTTATGGGCTTTTATCTTAGAAATACCTGAGGTGGACTCCACCTCCTGTAGAGCCCCATTAGAAGGCACTGTAGGAGAATTCACAATAGATCGAACATAGGGGGACTGAACCCACTAGGGAGAGTTTTTTCTTTATTGTAAATTGGAAAATCAGGTATAATAACGTCTGTTAATTGGACCTCTGGTATGTCCGGATTACATTCCTGAAATAAAGATTTTATTGAATACACAATATCCTCCACCTGTTCTGCTTTCGATTTTATGATAGTGATGGAGCCTAGAAACTAAAATTCTTTATAAATGATGACACATTCCACTAACACACTTACCAAACAATACCAGGCCCATAAACATAGAGAGTGAGATGAATGGATACTATATGTTGCATGACTTTTAGCAATAAACTATCTACAAAAACAAGACCAGCTTGTCATTTTGAAAAGTTTATTTTTTTAAATTCATAATTAAAAATCTTTAATAACTCACTTTATTAAAATCAAGCATTTAGTTTTATTAATTCAAATCACATAATCATTGGCACAATGTAAGCTGTCAAGTTAAAATTATCAAAGTGATGAATTTAAGAAATCATAGCTTTTTCTCTAAGTTAATTTTCTAACCTGTAAGAGAAACAAATAATAAACAGTAGCATGCTTACTCTCCCAAGGCAATCCGACAGCGCTTCGCCCCTCTGGAAAAGACAGTCCCAAACCCCTCAAGAGAGCCAATTTTATATCATTTTTCGCTCTCAAAACTAACTAAATGTTAATATTTTGGAACGTTAAGCACTGTGATTGGTTAATGTCTGTCAGACCACCACAGCTACCAGTCCAGAGAATATGCGCATCACCATGCCATTGTCCTTTGGAGCAACATCAGCTTCTGAGGCTTTGCAACAAAAAGTTGCCAAACTACTTCCACCTAAGCTCGGCAGATTCACGCTTGTCACTTCCTCGACCTTGAATAGGAACATCCAGAGCAGTCCATGAAAATATACTCCATAGAAAGAGTCTCTTTTTTATAAAAAGTCTGAGCCACGAGAAGTAAGTTCAATAACCTCTTGCAAAGTTTTTTTTTCTTTTCAACGTGCAGCTTGGCTCAGCTTCTGCTCAGTTCAGGCCGACCAACTTTTCTCCAAAGCAAGGACTAGGCCTCAGCTCACTCTTGAGCTATTATTTAAACAAACCCAAAAAGAGTGATCAATTCAAGTAAAGCAAACCCTTGTGTACCACCCAGTCCCTTATTAATTATTAATTGACCCACTAATAAAAACATTTAGCAAAAGCAAACATTTAAAGCAGCACATAAAATAACCACCATTCTTCATGTAGTCCAGCTTAATGTTTCTGAAAGAATAAAAAGATAATTAAATGATACACAGACAGACAAACACAACATAAGACATACATATAAGCACATATAAAAGCACATGCCATGAATGATCAGCTGCATGTTAATGGTGACAAAGACAATAGGACAGACATAATAAACAGGACAATATTAATAATGTGTTACAAAAACAGACTTGCAAATGCAACAAAAGCACATATAATTAGTTTCCCGCGTGTTCATGTGTGGTGCAAACTTAATCTAGGTTGGATTAATAAAATAAATCATGCAACAGTGCATTAATTAATCAGTTAATGTTATGGGGAATTGAATCCACAAGCCAGAATAAAATATTTTCTGCAGCCCGCTTTATCAACTCCCTCATCTGGTGATATTAAAATCACCAAACAACACACAAATTTTTTTAAACTTTTTTACCCAATTTAGAGACAACACACATTGAATTCTCTCGATATTAGTTTCCCTAAACCCCTGTTTCAGCTGTCTGATTATCTTTATCAAACTGAACTCTTCGCATTTCTTCTAATTCATATTCCTTTTCCTGTTCCTTTCTGAGTTTATAATTTCTTTTCTTTTCGTTCTGACGCTTCCTCCTCTTGTGAATCAAACAACTAATTTTTAACAGCATTATCATTATAATAATGACAATTACTGGATAGAGCACTTTGCCAATGACGGACCTGCCAAGTTCTGAAAACCAATCTTTGATAGCCTCCATTCTTTTCCCAATTTTTCCAGTAAAGGTTTCCTCCTCCATGGGTTCAATCTCCTCATGGAAGTGTGTGATATTTTTAACAAGTAACTCTATGTCCCGACTTTTGTCAGGTATATAAGTACAGCAATGTTGGACATGCAAGACCCCACAGACTCCACCCTCTTTTGCAAGCAGAATGTCTAATGCAAGACGATTCTGCATAACCATACTTCTGGTTGCAACAAGTTCTGTGCTAACCAATTGGAAACCACTTGCAGTATCAGTTGACAACCTATCTACAATTGTAGACACTTTTCTAATTTTGATAGAATTCATTGTAATCCCCACCATAGGAATAACAGCACCAAAAATGTCTCCCAGGATTTCAGTAAAGCTTTCTCTTTTGTATCTATTTTGATTCAAGTGTTCACCAAATTCAAAAGTACCTTTTTCATTTCTGTCAACATGAAATATTTTTGGAAAGACCAGGCCAAGATAACATGTCCCATACCAGTGGTCTGGGAGACTAAAATAAGCCTTATTGCCACAAATAAAATAAATTTCAGGGAAAATTGGATCCTTTCCACCTTTGAATCCCCATCCCCCTTCAATACGATAAGTATCTTCACATTGACTAGCACCTACAAAAAGGTTATCATACAATGTATTATCTCTTCTAATACAAAATTTACCACTAACTGGTTCATCTATGTGTATTGCTGCATTAGTATTAACACCATTTAACTTAGCATCTTCTAACTGCCAGTATTTGGATTTAGCATGTTTTAGTTTTTCATTTCTTTTATAAACAGCCCTTCTCTCCTCAACCATGTTAAGGAAAGTTTTTTCTTCAGCTCTCATTTTGCATGTTAAATTATTTCTATAAGCATATTCATAGTTCAGTTCATTAGTAACTAAAAAGAATTCCCTCATCTGTTTCGCAGATCTCACTTTGTTTAGGCTATTTACAATTTTGAGATTTGCAAAAACCTCATCAAAGTCTGAGTAATAATACTCCAGACGACCAGTTTGATAGAACAGACTAGCAATCACACTACAGGTAATGCCATAAGTGAGAGGTAACATATTATATGTCACTCCCTCAGAAACAGAAGCGGGTAATTTTACGCACACGTAGCTATCTTTGACATTCATTACTTTGACATATTCAGATAAAAGCCTTGAAAACGAATTGGTTGAAAAATCACCAATTGATCTATCTTGATGAGACAGTGGATCATGATTAATAACTCTACTGGACTTGCCAGCATGCTTCTCATGATTAGACTCTACTTTACTAGTAATATTAGCCTTAGATTTTTGCTTATTAACATCAAAAGGATAGACCACAGCTAAAATTAGCCAAAGTAAAATTAATAATATCACACAAATTGAGGTCATCTTACAACACCTTTTAAAAATTGAACACCTAGAAGTATCTGATCTAGGCATTTCCAAAACAAAAATTTTAAATAAAAATGTAAGTATAACTAACAAAATTATATCCCCCCTTTTAAAACTTTTTTTTTTTTTTTTAGAAAGATTTTAACCCTAAACAGTTTTTCTTCGACCTTGTGCCTCAAAATATGTCTTCTTTAGCTAAACATAATTTCTTCGACCTTATGTCACCTAACAAATTTTCTTCAGCCTTATGCCAGGAAACAAAAAGTTACCTAATACATATTTTCTTCAGCCTTGTGCCAGGAAACAAAAAGTTACCTAATACATATTTTCTTCAGCCTTGTGCTAGGAAATAGATCCTCAACTGATTTCTAACAATTTTAATCTCTGTCACTTTCTAAGAATTCCTGACCACTGCTTTCCACCTCAACAATAGGTGGGATGATTATATATGTCCATTCTGGAGATCAGTATTTTTGGTTTGGCCTAATTACTCTTTTTGTCTTGCGAGTAATAACCTCTATATTCTTGTTTTCACCTTCGTTACTTTTTTCAAGTTCACTTCCTTGACTAGAAACTTCATTGACTTGTTCCTTTGATTTTTTTACTAGTTTGAATTTCAGATTATTTTCAGGCCAAATGTCTCCTTTTCTCAAGACTTTTTTCTTCGGCACACTTTCGTTGCATTCAGTTTTCCAAGCTCTTTTTCTGTGTTTTCTTATTTCAGAATCTTCATCACTTTCAGTGTCTGTATCTGAGACATCAAATCGGTACCTAGGAACTTCTTTACTCGGCAACTTCACTCCATTTGAAACAATACCTTTACTGGTACTTGGCAATTCTTCTTCTTCAGGAATCACCTTCAGCTTCCCAGCTTCAAGCTTTTTGCTTTCAGAGCTACTTCTTCTTTGCCTTTCAAGGGTATCGCTCAGATTTTCGTCTCGCTCAGAATCTTCTGCTTCTTCTGAATCTCTCTTTTCTCTCAGAGACTCTTCTTCAAGCAAATCATCATCATCAACACCTCGAATTCCAGTATTCAGATCTTCTTTATTCAAGTTCTGACTTCCATCTAGATTTTCTTGATGTTGATTTTCTTCTTGATCACCAAAATCAGAATCTGAATCTGAATCAGAATCAGGATCTTCTGGGTCTCTTTCTGAATCCGAATCAGCTGTTATATCACCTTCTTCATCATTTTCAGGAGGTGACACACGAATTGTATGGCTTGGATGAATCCACCTTTTTAGTCCTCTGCATTTAATTGCATTTGTTGTAATCAAGATTACCTGACGAGGCTTTTGCCACCTCGGTGACAAACAGTTCCTTCTTCGGTGAACCTTCGTCCTGACCCAGTCACCGGGTTGCAAATCATGAGCTTGTACTTTTTCTTTTGAAATAATGTCAGTTCCCACCTGATGAAATACAGAATGCATCACATCAGATAGATTTCGGCAGTACTCAAAAATCGCACTATCATTTATACTCATTAATTTGCCAACTGGAACAAATGCTTGTCTCATCACTCTGTCCATCACAATGTCGTGAGGACTAAGACCTGTCTTTCTATCTGGGATGCTTCTCATTGACATTAGAACAAGTGGAAGTGCATCTGTCCACTTTACTCCTGTGCAAAAACAACAGGTGATGGACCGAATGTGGATCAATGTCACACACTCAACCCAGTCCAAAGATCTGGGCCCAAATCCATCGTTTTTTTGCACTCCACTCCACCTCGGGTTAGACAATGGCGATATGCAAATCAGCTCTGACCCTGTGCCCCATGGGAACAGTCCAGTCCGAACTACAAAAGCCATGTCCTTCCCAGAACGGAATCAAGCATCCGAGGACCGGACCGGTTTCGAGGTAACACCTCTCATCAGCCCGGCTAGCTTGACTCCAGTGGTGTGGAGTGCCTGGGACCCACGTCTGGGCATCCCCAGTGCACTTAGGGCGGAATTTGCAAAAACAACAGGTGATGGACCGAATGTGGATCAATGTCACACACTCAACCCAGTCCAAAGATCTAGGCCCAAATCCATCGTTTTTTTGCACTCCACACCACCCCGGGTTAGACAATGGCGATATGCAAATCAGCTCTGACCCTGTGCCCCATGGGAACAGTCCAGTCCGAACTACAAAAGCCATGTCCTTCCCAGAACGGAATCAAGCATCCGAGGACCGGACCGGTTTCGAGGTAACACCTCTCATCAGCCCGGCTAGCTTGACTCCAGTGGTCCGGTCCTCGGATGCTTGATTCCGGTCTGGGAAAGATATGGCTGTTGTAGTTCGGACTGGACTGTTTCCATGGGGCACAGGGTCAGAGCTGATTTGCATAAAGCCATTATCTGACCCAGGGTGGTGTGGAGTGCAAAAAACGATGGATTTAGGCCCAGATCCTTGTACTGGGGTGAATGTAAGACATTGATCTACATTCTGTCCATCAAATTGTTTTTTGTAATTTTCTCCCTGAGTGTACTGGGGTAGCTCAGACGTGGGTCCCAGAGCCTCCACACCACTGGAGTCAAGCTAGCCGGGCTGATGAGAGGTGTTACCTCGAAACCGGTCCGGTCCTCGGATGCTTGATTCCGGTCTGGGAAAGATATGGCTGTTGTAGTTCGGACTGGACTGTTCCCATGGGGCACAGGGTCAGAGCTGATTTGCATAAAGCCATTATCTGACCCAGGGTGGTGTGGAGTGCAAAAAACGATGGATTTAGGCCCAGATCCTTGTACTGGGGTGAATGTAAGACATTGATCTACATTCTGTCCATCAAATTGTTTTTTGTAATTTTCTCCCTGAGTGTACTGGGGTAGCTCAGACGTGGGTCCCAGAGCCTCCACACCACTGGAGTCAAGCTAGCCGGGCTGATGAGAGGTGTTACCTCGAAACCGGTCCGGTCCTCGGATGCTTGATTCCGGTCTGGGAAAGATATGGCTGTTGTAGTTCGGATTGGACTGTTCCCATGGGGCACAGGGTCAGAGCTGATTTGCATAAAGCCATTATCTGCCCCAGGGTGGTGTGGAGTGCAAAAAACGATGGATTTAGGCCCAGATCCTTGTACTGGGGTGAATGTAAGACATTGATCTACATTCTGTCCATCAAATTGTTTTTTTGCACTTTACTCCTGTAGCATCACACATCTTTGCGATCCTATTTTTGATTGTGCCATTTATTTGTTCAACGACACCTGATGCTTGTGGTCTGTAAGCACAATGCATCTTTTGTTCTATGTCTAAAGCTTTACAGATCTTTTTCATCAAACTGTTCTCAAAATGCCTTCCACGATCATTTTCAATGGTAACCGGAAATCCATACCTAGGTATGATTTCTCTTAGAAGTAACTTTGCCACAGTAACAGCATTGGCATGACGAGTTGGAAAAGCTTCCACCCATCTTGAAAACAAACAAACAAATACCAAAATATAATGTCGACCATTATGTCTTGGCATTTCAACAAAATCCATTTGCTATCTGGTAAAAGGACCACCCTCTCGTCCTATGAATCCTGTGCTTGTAACAACCCTTTTGTGAACATTCATCTGTTGGCAGGTTAAACATCTTTGACAAAGTGACTCCGCAATTAATCTAAATTTTACTTTGAACCATGTTTGTCTGAATAATCTAATCATGGACCCTTTACCTATATGCCCTTGACCATGGCACAATCGTGCCATATCAGCAATCATGCTGTCTGGCATTACAACTCTTCCATCTTTATGTACCCAGATCCCGTCTTCCTCTCTTGGTCTGCAATCACCTTTTAGCCATGTGTCTTTCTCTTCCTCACTTGCCTCATCCTGTAAATCCTTTACTTCTTTCCATGTCTCAACTACAGAAATTAGCATGAGAGAATTCATTGTGTGACTTCCGTCTTTTTCCCGATTGATTGCGTAATTGTTTCTGGCACAATATTTTGTCATCTCATCTGCAAAAGCATTTCCTTTGGTAATGTAATCATCACCCTTTTTATGCGCCGAACACTTCACTACTGCTATTTGTTCTGGTAACTGAATGCCATCAATTAATCTTTTAATTAACTTTGCATTTCTGATTGGTGTTCCTGCAGAAGTTAAATAACCTCTATTGGACCACAGTTGTCCATAATCATGAACAACACCATAACCATACTGACTATCAGTCACTATGGTTACTCTTTTGCCAACTGCTCTTTCACAGGCTCGAATTAAACCAATTAATTCTGCAATTTGAGCGGAACGAATTCCATCCAAAGGTGAACCTTCAATAACATCTGAAACTGTACACACTGAGTATGCTGCTCTCAGAATCCCTTCATCATTTCTCAAACAAGATCCATCCACAAAATATATTATATCTGATTCTTGTAATGGGACATCTTTTATGTCCAGTCTTGGTTTTGTGCAGTAATCTACAACATCCAGGCATTCATGATCAATGTCATCCTCATTACTTACCTCAGTAATAGCTCCATCAGGTAATAATGTGGAAGGGTTCATGTTCACACATCTAACAACTGTTACATTGTCTGAACCCAAAATAGTTTTCTCATATTTTGTCAGTCTGCTGCTTGTTAAATGTTGAGTTCTACTTCTGGTAAGGAGAATTTCAACTGAATGAGGTACATATACCTTTACAGGAAAACCCATAATGATACCCTCACTTTGCTCAAGACTTACACTTGTTGCGGCCACTGCTTTTAAGCAACCTGGCAAAGCTTTTGCAACAGGATCCAAAACAGCTGAAAAGTATGCAATTGGTTTTCTCAAGTTTCCGTGCCTTTGAATAAGGACTGACAATGCACAACCTTCTCTTTCACTGCAGTAGAGTTCAAATTCCTTTTCATAATCTAGCATACCCAGAGCAGGAGCTTCACATAAGCTCTTTTTTAACTGCTCAAAAGCTTCCAGCTCAATTTCTGACAATTTAATGGGATCTTTCACATCTGCCTTTGTTAATCTCTGAAGTGGTTTTGCAATGACTGAAAACCCACTAATCCATTGTCAACAGTAACCAACCATTCCTAGAAATATTCTCACCTGTCTCTGTGTTGTTGGTGGTTGTATTGGTCGAATCATTTTAATTCTTTCAACTGTCACTTTTCTGGTTCCCTTTGCAATTCTGTGACCAAGATATTTCACTTCTTGTTTACAAAACTGCAATTTTGCTGGTGAGACTTTATGTCCTTCATCTGCCAAACGGTTTAACGGTGTAATGGTATCAGTAACACCATTTTCTCGTGTTTTGGCTGCCACAAGCAAATCGTCAATGTACTGTACCAATGTGGAATTACCAGGCAACACTAGATCTTCCAGAGATTTCTTTAATAATTGATTAAAGATAGATGGACTCTCAGTATACCCTTGAGTGATACGACACCATGCTAGGATCCTATTTTGGAATCTGAAAACAAACATTTTCTGGCTATCTGGATGTAATGGAACTGTAAAGAATGCATTGCACAGGTCAATGACCGTGTACCATTCTGCATCATGTGGAATCTGGTAAAGAATTACTGCAGGATTTGGAACAATGGGACAGCAGGGAACAACTATCTGATTAATTTTTCTTAAATCTTGAACAATTCTGTATGTTCCATTTGGCTTTTTAATACCCATAATTGGTGAATTGCATGGACTGCTTTCAATTTCTTTTAACACTCCTTGACTTATGAATTTTTCAATTACTGGAATGACACCTTCAATTGTCTCTGCCTTCATTTTATATTGAGGAACATTTGGAAAATCAACTCCCTGTTTAACAGTGATTTTTACTGGATCAATATTTTTCATAAGACCCATATCATTACCTGTTAGGTCCCAAATTGCTGGATTAACTGGCTCTTTGAGCTCTTCTGGCAAATAATTTTTATCAAATACAGGAAATATTGGTGGTGTTTTTTCTTCTTCCACCATCATCATAGTCCATTTGTAAAGACCATCTTCTTCTGCTGTTTGCATTTCAATGCCTTCTGGTGAGCAATATATTCTGCAATTCATTTTGCATAATATATCACGACCCAACAGATTCACAGGACTACTGTCACAAACTAAAAATCTGTGTTTATCTTTGTAGTTGCCTATTTCCACCTTTACTGGATCTGTCAAACTGGTTCTAATTTGCTGATTAGCTACACCTACAACTTGAATTGTTTCACCCGAGAGAGGAAGGTTTTCTATTTCTGCTGATCTAACAGTAGGAAGGGTAGCACCTGTGTCCACAAGGAAAGTGATATCTTTATCATTTACCTTACCATTAACAAATGGACCAGACTGATCTACCTCAAGAGTGGGTCCAAGCACACATTCTTCCTCCTCTCTCAGGCACCGTCATGAGTAATCCTCTGATGAATCACTCACCTCTTTGTCACTTAACCAAAATTGAGAAGCATTTGTCATGTTGACTTTTGACACATTTTTAACCAAATTATTTCCACAGAAACCTGTTTCAGGAGAAAATCTCTGTGTGTTAGCACTACCAGGAAATGGTGCTTGAGGTAACTGACTCTGTTGAATTTGATTCTGCTGTACCTGATTTTGTTGTTGAAACTGGCTTTGCTGTGTCTGGTTCACTATCTGTCGCTGTAATTGTCGCTGCTGATTTAATTCATGCAGTTGCCGCTGTAGCTGTTGTTGTTGCTGCAGACTTAATTCACACTGCACCTGTGGATTCAATGAATTATTTTTAAAATTTCTGGACGGGTTTTTACACTCTCGCTTCCAGTGTCCAATTTCGCCGCAATTAAAACATGGGAGATTTTGTTTTAACTCATCAATATTTACATTAAATTTTGGCTTAGAATTATTAAAATTACCCCTACACTTTCCCTGTTGCATAGAACCTAACTGTTGTTGTTGTTGCTGCTCAGCTACCTTCACCTGTGCCCACATTGCTTTCTCCTTGAGACTCTTCTGCTTTGCATCTATCTCGTCACTACAATATTTTGCTTTTCTCAAGATGTCATCAACTGATAGTGATTGCCAACAAACAATTCCACTTCTAATCATGTCACCAATTTCAGGTCTCAGGCCATATACAAATTTGTATATAAAGTGGCTCATGTCTTGTTCACTTAATTTTTCATAGCCACTGTACTGTTTAAAGACTAACAGTAACCTCTCATAAAATGAATGAACTGATTCTTTTGGTTCCTGATTTGTTCTGTCTATTTTAACCCAGTCCACTTCTTTTGGGGGAATTTTCTCTTTCAGCCAATAAATTACTTTCTTATAAAGTCCATGACATCTTTTGATGGGGCACCTGTAATTTTATCTCGGGCAGGTTCTTCTTTTGGCCAATCTATAGAGATCTTGCATTCTTTCCAAAGATCTGATGGAACAACAATGTCAAAGAATCCATCCAGATCAATCCACAGAACTTTTGACACCCTTATGAATCTGTCTACCTGACGGTACCATTCCACTGGTTTCTCCCCCAAACGTGGAAAATCATTGGTAAACAGAAGAATATCCTGTCTAGACCAAGGAACATGCACATACCCACCTCCTGCTATTTCTCTCATTGGAAATTCAGAAATTTCATCATTTCTTAGTCTTTTATCTTGTTCTTTCTTTGACCATTTTATTCTCCATTTATCTAACTCACCTAATTTTCTGAGAAAGCTTATTAATTCTCTTATGTGAGTTATTCTTCCAGCAGCGTTTAAATTATCAATGTCACTCTCAGAGAAATCCACCCTGTAATGTTTCTGTAAATGTTTTTGTTTGCTCAAATCAATTTCTAACTCAGCAGCCATTTCTTCCAGTTGTTCATACCTGTTTTTAGTTTTCCACTGAATGCTCTTACAAATGAATAATAATTCATCATCTTGATACAATTTCAAATTATCAGTACCAATTGTGCCAATGATCAATTCCTCCAGATCAGCTTTTAATTTAGCTACATCAAGCTTTTTATAATCAGGGGCTTCAGGGGACATTCCATTTTGAGATAATTTTGTTCTGTTTAAACTTTTTTCTGACAAACCTGAGTCTGAACCTGCCACTGTTGGTGTTTGCGAGCTTGATAAACTTCCATGTAGTGTTAAATTTGGCATCATAGATTTTTCTCTATGAATCTCTGAAAGTTCTGAATAAAATTTTTCAGCAACCTTTTGAATTTCAGCATTTAATGGAACTGTTAAGGCTGTTTGTCTATTTTCTCCTTGGTCAAAAACTGGTACCACAGGACCAATAGTTACTGGTACTGTAACTGCTTCCATACCTTTTGTCAGCTGTTCAATTAAATCATGCTTTGCTTTATTATAACTAGAAATTTCTTGCTCAGCTGGTAATCTTTCCTGATTCCTCACAGAAGTATTTTCTTGATAGGCTACTCTGCCTCTGTTAGGTGTACTACAATTATTTACTGAGCCTACTCTTCCAGGTAATTTTAAAAATCTAGGAGAACCTTCCTCAACTTCTCTAGGTGGTGCACTTGGAGAAGCTTCTGTAGAAACTCTCGGGGTAGATTGAGAACCTGCTTGATAAGGTGGCGGTTTGGGTTTAGTAGCATAAATATCTTCTAAAACTGCGTCATCTAATTCCTCATCAATTCCTCTTCCAGCTGTCTTTTGTTCTAAATCTTCATTAATCATTATTCTTATGGGATACAGACCATCATACATGTCTGCTTTTCTCCAGCGTCTCACTTTATCTTCATGTGTTTCTTTATTTACAACATATTTTGAATATTTAGGTGCTGTACACTTGCTTTCACGTTCAAGTTCCATCATCTCAACCTTCCACTCAACTAGGGCTTCAAATTGTGTAGGTCTTGGCTTTGGTACAAGATCCATCATCTTTCCTCTCAAATTTTGTAAAACTTTCATATTAAATGACCCATCTTCTGGCCAGGCTATTACACCATCCTTTTTAGTATACTGCATCCAGTTATCAAACCAAATTACAGTATGATAACCATATTCACCTTCCATATAGGCTGCAGGTGTTTTGTACTTATGAAGTAATTTACCACCACGTGTCTCAATTTTCTTGTCAGGTTTAAAATAATTTTTCACCTTTTGAAACCATGTAGGCTTTTTTTTATGATCATCCCAATAACTCATTTTTAATACTGTTTTATCAAAAGCTATAAATATTATAATATTATTTGTAACTTTAAACAACTGTTTGTATCTAATTTGTATTAATTAAATAATTAATATCCTTATTTTAATCACCTTTGCTACTACTATTATCCTAATCAGAGTCTTTATTGCTGTATTATTTACTAATTATCAGTGATAAATATCAAAATAATTTTTTTAATTTAAAAGAAATAAAGCTTTGAGCATTAATAGCGTAGGAAAATCAATTCTGGGAAATGTAAACAATGTGTTTGTGTATTTTAACCAATCACCATGTGGCTACACAGCATTCAACCAATGAGAATGCCTACTGTCTCTTGACCAATCCGGTCGCGGCCTCTCTATGACACTGTAGTGTCAACAACCAATCAGAACAGAGCTAGCCTCCAATGAGATCACAACATGTGACTGCACACGTCACAACCAACTCCTTCGTGACACAGCACTGCAATGGCTCGCCTCACAGAGCCCTCATGAAGCCTCCTCAATCAATCAACTGCTCTCTCTACCTACTGTGACACGAGAGCGTGTCAATCTTTTACCAAACGCGCTCCTGAGAAACCTGAAAGAATTTACACAGCGCGGCCCCCTCGCGTATTCTCTAAAATTGATCAAAGCGAGTCAGGCCAAAGAAACACATTTACAGCGTAGCTAACGCAGAAAAATCCTCGCCGAAGCCTCGCCACAGAGCTTCAGTCTCCACGGAGCCTCGCCCAATTAGAGCGCGGCTCCCTGATGACGCGACGCGTTAGCGTCCAATAGGAGCGCGACTTTGACTATGACACGATGCGTTGGCGTCCAATAGGAGCGCAGCTTTGGCTATGACGCGACGCGTTGGCTTCCAATGGGAGCGCGGCTGGCTAACAACGCAAGAGAACCTTTAATCAATACCAGCGCAACAGCTGACGCGCTGCCAACTTCATTGAAAGGGCAAGGAAATTAACTAGACTATATATTACTAAAGCCTCTCCTAATGAGAGCGCGGCTCCCCCTGATCTCACACAACACACGGAGCTTCGCCCAATCAGAGCGCGGCTCCATGTGTGACGCGTCGGCCTTTGGACCAATGAGAGCGCGGCGGCTGACGTAGACAGCCGCTGCAGGCAGCTCTCCCAAAACAGCAGCCCCCCTCCTTCACAAATACTAGGACACACTTTAGCCTTAATTCAAAATATTAACGCGCATTCAACTACTAAATTAAAAAAAAATGGGGATGTTCACAAATGTAACTGAACGAGCCCCTCAATGCTACGCTCGCACGAGCCCCTCAATACTACGCTCTCCAGCATACATCAGCTGACATGTAATTAAGCCAGTGTTCTTCTAAAAATAGCGCGATCTGTGAAAGAACAAGAACGCCTATAAAATAAACAATTTCAGGCATTAATCGCGCCTCAACCAATGAGAGCGCTGTTTTTCTCTGTCCAGGCACATCAACCAATCAGAGCACTGCGGGCTCTGACGTATGCAGCGGGCTGCAGCTGCAGGCTCTCTCCCCACACACTTTCACTCCTAAAACAGCCCCTCCCTTACAATTTTCGATCAGGGCACTTTTAAATGTATTTAAACAGCGCACAATGTTTCTAAATGTATTTAAATGGCGCAAAACACTATATAACACTCTAAAACAGCGTTTTCTTTACTCTAAGGCTCAAAAAACGTTTCCAATCATTTTATAAAAACGCAATTAATAACAACATTTAAAACAAACCATTTGTCTGCTTCTCTAACAAAGAGATAGTTTTAAACATTCATCCAAGTATCCTTAGTGTGGAATAGACGACGCTATTCTCACAGAATAGTTTCAATTGCTAATAGAGTAATTCTTACCCTACCCTTCAGTTTTACAAAGCATTCACACACTTTCAAACAAAGAAAACCCTGTTCATACACACACAAATTCTTGGCAGGACTTGAACCAACCACAGAAAACGTCAGGCGTTGATAAGAATAGACGACGCTATCTCACCCTTCACTCAAGCTTGAATAAATCCTACTATTCTTTTCACAGAAAGCTTTAGAACCAGGTCCCTCTGCTTAATGCTACAATTTCATAGGCAATCCTCACTAAACATTTAACCATACAATCTAAGGTCCCTAAACTTGTGTTGTACGCCCACAACACGTGATATATTCTTATACCACAATTTTGAAACAGACAAATGCACTGTGTAACTCTTCTAGTCACACTACCTTGCCGGCAATTAACCAGGAATCTTTCACACTACTGGAAAAATTCCTTAAGACTACATATAACACTCTGACATAACCAAAAACTTAACATATGTTAAACATCAATCCTATGTCTATACCAACATATATGTAACATGCATGTCAAAAACAACATATAAACCGTCTGAAGCTACCAAATTGATGGAGCCTAGAAACTAAAATTCTTTATAAATGATGACACATTCCACTAACACACTTACCAAACAATACCAGGCCCATAAACATAGAGAGTGAGGTGAATGGATACTATATGTTGCATGACTTTTAGCAATAAACTATCTACAAAAAACAAGACCAGCTTGTCATTTTGAAAAGTTTATTTTTTTAAATTCATAATTAAAAAATTTTAATAACTCACTTTATTAAAATCAAGCATTTAGTTTTATTAATTCAAATCACATAATCATTGGCACAATGTAAGCTGTCAAGTTAAAATCATAGCTTTTTCTCTAAGTTAATTTTCTAACCTGTAAGAGAAACAAATAATAAACAGTAGCATGCTTACTCTCCCAAGGCAATCCGACAGCGCTTCGCCCCTCTGGAAAAGACAGTCCCAAACCCCTCAAGAGAGCCAATTTTATATCATTTTTCGCTCTCAAAACTAACTAAATGTTATTATTTTGGAAAGTTAAGCACTGTGATTGGTTAATGTCTGTCAGACCACCACAGCTACCAGTCCAGAGAATATGCGCGTCACCATGCCATTGTCCTTTGGAGCGACATCAGCTTCCGAGGCTTTGCAACAAAATGTTGCCAAACTACTTCCACCTAAGCTCGGCAGATTCACGCTTGTCACTTCCTCGACCTTGAATAGGACCATCCAGAGCAGTCCATGAAAATATACTCCATAGAAAGAGTCTCTTTTTTATAAAAAGTCTGAGCCTCGAGAAGTAAGTTCAATAACCTCTTGCAAAGTTTTTTTTTCTTTTCAACGTGCAGCTTGGCTCAGCTTCTGCTCAGTTCAGGCCGACCAACTTTTCTCCAAAGCAAGGACTAGGCCTCAGCTCACTCTTGAGCTATTATTTAAACAAACACAAAAAGAGTGATTAATTCAAGTAAAGCAAACCCTTGTGTACCACCCAGTCCCTTATTAATTATTAATTAACCCACTAATAAAAACATTTAGCAAAAGCAAACATTTAAAGCAGCACATAAAATAACCACCATTCTTCATGTAGTCCAGCTTAATGTTTCTGAAAGAATAAAAAGATAATTAAATGATACACAGACAGACAAACACAACATAAGACATACATATAAGCACATATAAAGCACATGCCATGAATGACCAGCTGCATGTTAATGGTGACAAAGACAATAGGACAGACATAATAAACAGGACAATATTAATAATGTGTTACAAAAACAGACTTGCAAATGCAACAAAAGCACATATAATTAGTTTCCCGCGTGTTCATGTGTGGTGCAAACTTAATCTAGGTTGGATTAATAAAATAAATAATGCAACAGTGCATTAATTAATCAGTTAATGTTATGGGGAATTGAATCCACAAGCCAGAATAAAATATTTTCTGCAGCCCGCTTTATCAACTGCTACACCAAAAAGAGGGTCCCCTGATCTGCTGGGCTTACCCACTTGTATACCAGCATCTTTAAACCCACCATTATCCACAATATTGACTTGAGCGACCTGCGAATTCAACTATTTTACCTTTTGCCCCTTCATTTGACATATACCTGAGGCGGTAAGGTGTTGAACCCCCAAAAGAATTGAGGTTAACACATCCAACACATGATCAGAATTAGAGACCGATGTTTGTAACAAAGATGAAATAGAAGATAAAACATTCTCCATACATAACATAATTATAGATGAAACATCTCCCCCACCTTCCCCTTCCAGGTTAAATCGCTGTACTTTGCATTGTGCCCTTGAGGACATAAACGAATCACCATACATTTAGTTCATCGAATTTAAAGAGGCTGCAAAAGCCCTCAGAGATGTGTACTACTGTATAGTGCAGGAAGAGATGGGAAGATGGGGAAACATTGGGAGGCAAGGCCCAAATCACCCCCTTCAGAAGAGGGGCGTGATTTTGGACCTGCTTCTCACAACCATTACATATCATTATAGAAACATAAGTCTGGCAAAGAAAAGCCCTCCAGCACAACAATGACCTCTGTTCACTAAAAGTTTGGTACTGTCAAAGGTATCGCCATGGCGGCTGTGATCTCCAAGTATGGCAATCTGCTGCCGGACAGGGTGTGGATCTAATGTTTCACACCACCCTGATGGACACAGAAAAAAACTCTTTATTTTTCATAAGGTTGATTGTTCCCAGACATAATGTTGGTAGAAGTATACTACTATCTAAGAGTAAGAAATTGCCTTGTTGGTTGACTGGGATGTGATCCCTAGTCAAGCAGCAACCACAATCCTTGTAAGAGTGAGGCACAAAACAACCCTAATTTGACCTTTGCTCAACCCTGTGGCAGCTTGGAACAGATCAGTCAGGATTAACGTATAGGAATGTGCAAAGTATTTATGCAACACTGCAAACAGTGATAAAGTAAAAAACACCACAAAAAAAAGATCCCGCACCACGTTAGAAAAACAGAGCTTTCTTTCATAAATAAAACAAGACCAAAATGACAAAAATATAATTAATCGAACCAGTGATATGCAATTTAAAAAATGTCAGCAAAAGTAGCACCAAAAAGCCCAAAGTGGCATCTGTGGTTATCTGGTCATGTCAGACCGGGAGAAAATCACAAGTTCAAGCCTACAGGGACCCAGTTAGGCCTGCTGGAAAAAGTACCTTAAATATTGGTTTGCAGAACGTTGTGAGGATCCACGTTGAAGATACGTCACAAAGCTGAAGTAACGAGTCATGTGCGAGGTGCGAAGAGGCTACAATGTGAAGGCCTCCATCATCACAGAGGATCCTGTCGATGGGGTTTACAACCCCTTTGAAGGGATATTTAGATGATGCACAGCTACACTCAGAACAAACATTGGTAAAGCCAGTAGGTCTGGATTTGTACAACCAAATATGGTTCTTTAGTGATTGTTCGATTTGTGAGTCTGTGAATGGGTGAGCGGTGAATATGAGACTGTGATTTGTTGGGAGAATGCAGGGATTAGTAAGGGAGTATACAGATCAATGAGTCACTTAATACATGTAGAGATGGATGGGTGAGTGATTGGATGGAATTTGCTTGTGTGAATATATACTTAGAGTTAACAGCTGCACAAAAAGCAGCAAGGGCAAAGATTCAGAGGGTGGTTTGGGGGGTGTAATACTTCACAAATAATCGCATTCTTGGCTTGGTACCTGGGTTTGGGAGGCCCTGAATCGGGTCTGTTATCTCTGGGTCTGTGTTTCTCGTTGTGAGCCACGAATGAAAAATAAAACAGCGACCCTTGATAAATATGAAAATGAGAGAGAGAAAGAGACGGAGATACCCAACAGGGGGCTGAATATCAAAATATGAAACTAGATAACCTAGAAACAATACTGACTTACCTGTTTGTCTAAATTGTTTGATCCTAGGCAAATATTTTATTTCACAGAACTTCTGTTTTCTTTATTATCACATATAAGTGTGTATTTAAGTACTTCAGTTCAGGATGTGTCCTGGACAAGCACCTCATATATTTAATTTATTAGACTGTAATGTTCCTCCATCTTTAATAAGAATCTAGGCCACATTTAAAATTAGCATGACTACTGATTTGCCTTGTAGGGCCAGATGGCCCCGATTCTCAGAATCGGCCCTTTTGTGACCGGAAAAAAAGCCTTTTCCTATATACTAAACCCTATTTTGTGAATCTGTAACCTATTAACGAAGAACAAAATGGCTTTTTGATTCGGTATTAGGAGGGGATGTATTAAGGGCATCCCTTACCGAATACGACTAGCAGGGGTATGTGTGAAAGTTTTGCGACCAAAATGTGGTCACATAACATTCAAATTTTTTGCCGACTACTTCAAGCAGGTGGTAACCCATGTTCAAACAGAAAGGGGTCCCCAAGGGATCCCATCCCATTTTAGAATGGTTGTAGAAACATTTTTTAAGAGCAGGCAGTGGTCCTATGGACTACTGCCTACTCTTAAAAAATGGCTTATCATTTTTCTTTTTGAAACGCATCCTGTTTTCCTTTAAGGAAAATGGGCTGCATTAAAAAAAATGTTGCTTTATTTTAAAGCAATTGCAAACATGGTGGTCTGCTGACCCCAGCATGCCAACCTCCATGTGATTCTAGAGATTCTCAATGGGTCGCAAATTGCGACTGACTCATGAATATTATTGAGGTAGGTCAATTTGCAACCCACTGGGAATCGCAAACAGTGGAAAACACACTGTAGGACAGATGTGTTTGTGTTTACCTAATAGGGAATCACAAACATTCGCTATTAGGTAATCCAACACCTGAATAAATGTACATCTGGTCCTTAGTTCACTAATGGAATTGTCGCAAGGGGGTGAGTCCTGTATGTTTCTAAAAATTATCACTTTAATAAACGTCTATCTATGTAGGGATATCATATGATCTTCAATGGTGAAATGCTTTTTCACATGTTAAATGTATGGACTTTTTTTAATGCTGAAGAAATAGTTTTATATCTTTATTTGTTACACAATATATATACCACAGGTTTTCATAGCTTGGCTTGGAAATGGGCTCTTCGAGCCATGCCAGATCCATGACTCAGCTCTCGCTCGGCTAGCCCTATGAATTTGCTTGCACACCCTCCTCTATTTGTGACTTGGGCTTAGGACAAGGGGCCATCAATCACTTGATAAATGCATTGGTGAAAGGTGAGGACTATAATCGTTGAGCCCTGTCCACATGCATACATTTGTCAACTCAACGTCAAGGCTTCTTGTAGCTGAGACAATGAAGAGTGTGTGCAGTGAAAATACATTTAAAATAAGTGATCCCAGAGCAGAGATTCCATTCCATTGTGTTGTACATAAGTGCAGCCACTTACTCCTGGAAAGAATTACCAGGCTCTGGTGGGATGGGCAGGGAAGTTGCTTCAGCAGGGATATTTGGGGTGTGACACCTTCAAATGTGCATTCTTGGTGTGGTAGTTGTGCCTGGGAGCCATAGGTCAGGTCTTGCATGTCGGTGTCAGTATTTCTCATTGTTATCATTTCACTAAGATATGTTAACCTGTTCGTTTTTTGGATCAGGATCTTAAATATTTGTAGTGACCTGTTTACGCAAATGAATGTAGCAAGTCTGCACCCATAGAAGTACTGCTTGAATCGGTGCACATTTAAACCTTTTTTAAATTCATAAACATTGGCTCTAGTAGGCTTGGAAACCTGCAATAGTCTCACGTTTTCAGGCATACTACTACCAATCAAACACCCAAAATGAGGTGTGATAAATGCTTGCAAATAGCTTAGACCAGGCGTCTCCAACAACTACTGGTAGCTCTCCTACTACCTGTGATTAGCTCTCCTGTGTGTAGGTCACCCTACAAAATGAGAAGGTATTGATTGATTGAAATATTATATGTATACCAAATTCAAGATGAGAATTTATGCATTTTCAGAAACCTATTGCCTGCTGTTTGGAGAAAATATACTACATTTAAAAAAATATATATAAAGCTTATATTTCAGTGACAAATCATGAGGCACTGGGGAGACTTAAGACTAACACTATTACATTTGGGCCAAGGGCATTGCAGCTATGGCTCTTATGTATTTCACACCAAGAAGCAGTCCAGATTAACAAATTCTTCTACACATTACTTCTTTCAATCATGTCTAATAAACTGAGGTAATCACTGCTAGTAATCTTTCTAATTGTGGCCACTAATGTAATCTTGTCTGATGTGGTCACTATTACAACATTCATAATATTAGTTGCTCAGGATGATTTTCATTGATCATAAGTGGTTCTTATTACAGAAAAGGTTGGAGACCTCCGGTCTAGACAATCACTCAGGGTAGTGTTCAAACCCATTGTTTTTCTCCCACTGCGCCACTCTAGGCAGACGCTCCCCTAATGCAAATCAGCGATGATCCTGTTTCTCTTGGAAACAGTCCATCAAAAACCTTGGTAATCTCACCCCTCCACCCTGAAACCAGCTGAATTTTTAGTTATCAAATTAAGATTCAACATCCTCCGAATCTCACTAAGTTATGCCCCTGGAAAGGAGAAAGGAATGTTAATACATATAGGTATTTGAGGCTGTCTTTGTTTATTGTACATTGTAAAAACATACACAAATTAAGGACCATAACGTCATTTGAGATTCCTACCACAAACATCATATATAAGCATTGCATTCTCTCTTCACAGCAGAATGTAGTGCCCAGAAAGAGTAAAGGGCAGGTATCAGCCGGGGCCCCAGCGACATGTTGCCCCTAGTACCAAGGACCCTCATACAGAAGATGTTGTTAATTGCATCAGATCCTCCATGTCATGGCACGAAGCTTGGATAACAGCAACCTGTCTCTACTTTTCAGGCATCTAGTACATTAAATCGTAAAATAGCATCATGAATAGTGTAGGAAAACACATTTATAGTGAGTTGATTCATTTTTTTCAGTCAGGGTGCATTCAGGCGAAAAACTCCTGTCAGCGTTGTGCATGTCTCGAAAAGATTGTGTACTAGAAACCTTTGCTTGGACGGTTCACATGAATTCAGAGATGTTCAGCGAGATGTTGCCTCTAAATCTGTAAGGGTATGGCAGTCGCACCCTTTGATTGTTTGCGGCTAAGGCCATATGCAGGGATTATTTAACATTGTCTACATATTCAGAAATGGATAAATGTTTTAGTAGTAAATTATTTTACACCAGGGCTTAATTTGTAAACGAATAAGAGCTGGTGCCCATGGGCGCTGCTATTAAATGTCAGTGCACCAAATACCAAGGATGCGCAGCCCTGATTCTACCTTATGCGTCTTAAATCCACTGTCACACACTCCCTGCTAACTTATCGCACTCTTGCAGGTCCTGTTTTCTCCCTTTGTGACAGTTTTTTATGTGCTGGTTTAGCAGAGAAGCTGTCACCAAACAATTATGTGAGCATCACTAGAGAGGGACTTTGGCTCCGCCCACATGTTGGGACCCAGGAGTACAAGTTTTGATTCGGTACAAATTTTGTGTTTCCGCAAAAAAATTGCTTGCACTCCATGCAAATGTGATCATTTTTTTTATTTATCCAGCTGCCTAAGCTTGACCTTTCATATGACTCTGGAATGCAATTAATGTGTCTCAAATAACTAGGGGGCATATTATCAAGCCTGTGCGCTAAAATTATCGCCGCTTTATCGGCCGAAAACGGCCGATAAAGCGGCGATAATGGGCTTGATAATATGCTCTATGGAATTCCAATCGAAGCACATGTTAGATGTGAAGACATCTAACATGGGCTTCGATTGGAATTCCACAGAGCATATTATCAAGCCCATAATCGCCGCTTTATCGGCCGTTTTCCGCCGATAAAGCGGCGATAATTTTAGCGCACAGGCTTGATAATATGCCCCTAGATACTTTATGCTGTTTTCCCTGGCAGCAGCATAGATGTGAGGATGGTCGTCATTAATTTACGTGGATTTTTAGGTCCGGCCTGACAATTCAACTGTCATCTGATCTTTTAACCTACACCTATATTATTCTGAAGTTGTTTGCTTCCACATGAATACATATCTATTCCTGTGCTAATGACTTGCATTGCTTGGCATTAACATACACGATTCTTGAAAGCCAGAACTATTGCCACTGCCATTGCTTGTCCATCTTGCTCTTCCTCCGTCTTTCTGCTTTGTGTTTTTTTCCCTCTCTTGCTCTAGGTAAACACCTGATGTGGATAAATAAATGACAGTCCCTGAGAATGAGTGCCAGTGCCCCCTGCCGCCTCCACCTCCCCTCCCCCCCCCCCTCCATTGGCTCAAATTAAGCACAGTGTGACACTGACTCAGTTCTCTTCAGCAAAATACGTGGGAGTTCAGTTGCACTCCCAGCACCTGGAGGTGCACGGGAGGCATACAGTGACATGTGCACATTTCAGTAGGTCATTGTATCACTAACGCATAACTTCAGGCTAAACGCGAGGCATAAACAATGCCATTGATTAGCTACATGGCTTAGCACCACCATAACGTCTTAAAAAGTGACTTTCTGGCGGCGTTAATTCCTTGTATATATGCCCCATAGACTGACCTCGAGCTTTACCGACTCTCACCAGTCCACACCTTTTAAAATCTCTCCCTTTATCTTTACCTTCCATTACTGGTTTTATAGAGCGCTGTACATTTCACAATCCCATCACTACTGATTTAAATGAATGTATTCTATTGCACTTGTATTTTTCCAATCCTTTGATTTTGAAAGTGAACCTCTGCATAGACCTCTGCAGTCTATGTACCACTAAAGCTGCCTTCATGTCATGCAAAGGGATTCTGTGTGCCATTGGAGTATCTTCCCTGCTGCTCTTTTGTGATTTTGCAAGAAAAGCGAAACTTATCTTGTATTATTAGATGTCCCTTTCGGTATGAGAAACCCAAGCACTTGTACCCTTTTCAGGTCAAATTGTCACTTTCCAGTTAGTCTTTAAAATATGGTTAATTGCTGCTTTGGATAATGCAATCAATGGCGCGTGTAACCCTCTCCAGCACAGACATTTTTTATGTTTTCTAGGCTTCTTTGTGGTGTCAGAATATGATATTTCTCTGAAGAGTTTACAAGCATTGTTACTAATAGGAAGTGTCGGATGGTATGTGGTTTTCTCTTTTATACAGCGGCCACACAGCATTTAAATCAACATTCTTCAATTTAAGTCATCTAAGTAAATCTGTCGCAAAGGCAAAATGTTTTCGCAGGCACTTAAAATTACGAAGGTTCCAGAAACATTAAGAGGCATATTAACAAGAACCTCGTTAAAATTATCGCTGTTTTAGCAGCAGGAAACTGCAGCTAAAACGCCGATAATGGGCTTGCTAATATGCGTTATAAAATTCCAATAGAAGCCTAGGTTAGATGTGCAGGATATCTAACCTGGGCTTCTATTTGAATTCTATAATGCATATTAGCAAGCCCATTACGCTGTTTTCACTGCAGTTTCCTGCAGCTAAAACTGCGATAATTTTAACAATGTTCTTGCTAATATGTCCCTAAATCCACGTAGTTTAAAATGCATTTGCAAACTGGAAGGCCTGTTCACAAACAAAAACATACACATGCATTTTTAAACACAAGTATATTTACTACTCCACGTTTGTTTCTCTGGGGTATTATTTTATTTCTTTGCCTCGAAAGTTTACTGTGGAGTATGTTGCAGTACCTAAAAATAGACATGCCTACCTTGTACTTGATTTACTCGAAGCCTGGACTGGAGTACATGCACACCTATTTTGATATCTTTCGGGCTGTAGTAACAGTAGAAATATAGTTTGTGAATAGCACTGGTCTTACTATTCCAGCCAGTCAATCAATCAATCAATCAAGGCATTTGTATAGGCCGCTACTCGCCCGGAGGGTCTCAAGGCGCTTGTGGAGGGGCGGCCTGCTACTGCTCTAACAGCCAGGTCTTGAGTTGCTTCCTGAAGGCAAGGTGGTCTTGGGTCAGGCGGAGGTGGGTGGGGAGGGAGTTCCACGTCTTGGCGGCCAGGTAGGAGAAGGATCTTCCTCCCGTTGTGGCTCTTCGGATGTGGGGGACGGCGGCGAGGGCGCGGCTGGTCGATCGAAGCTGGCGGGTGGGAGTGTAGAAGTTGAGGCGGTCGTTGAGGTATCTTGGTCCTTGGTTGTGGAGAGCTTTGTGTGCGTGGGTGAGGAGTCGGAACGTGATTCTTTTGTTGACGGGGAGCCAGTACAGGTTTCTTAGGTGTGCGGAGATGTGGCTGCATCGGGGGATGTCCAGGATGAGTCGTGCTGAGGCGTTCTGAACCCGCTGAAGTCTTTTCTGAAGTTTGGCAGTGGTTCCGGCGTAGAGGGAGTTGCCGTAGTCCAGTCGGCTGGTGACGAGGGCCTGGGTGACCGTCTTCCTGGCTTCGGTGGGGATCCACTGGAAGATCTTCCGTAGCATGCGTAGGATGTTGAAGCATGACGAGGAGACGGCGTTGACTTGTCTGGTCATTGAGAGGGAGGAGTCCAGGATGAAGCCCAGGTTGCGTGTGTGGTCCGTTGGTTTGGGTGCGCTGCCCAGGGCAGGGGGCCACCAGGAGTCATCCCAGGCGGATGGCGACGATCCCAGGATGAGGACTTCCGTCTTATCCAAATTCAGTTTCAGGCGGCTGTTCCTCATCCACTCGGCTACGTCTTTCATCCCTTCGTGAAGGTTGGTTCTGGCGGTGGCGGGGTCGTTGGTGAGGGAGAGGATCAACTGGGTGTCGTCGGCGTAGGAGATGATGTTGAGGTTGTGTTGGCGTGCAATGGCTGCAAGGGGGCTCATGTAGATGTTGAACAGCGTGGGGCTGAGTGAAGATCCTTGTGGTACACTGCTGAGGACTTCGGTGGCTTCTGATGTGAACTGGGGGAGGCGGACTCTCTGTGTCCTTCCGGCGAGGAAGGAGACGATCCATTCCAGTGCCTTCTCTTGGATTCCGACGTTGCTGAGGCGTTGCAATAGGGTGCGGTGGCAGACAGTGTCGAACGCCGCGGAGAGGTCCAGGAGGATGAGGGCCGCTGTTTCGCCATTGTCGAGCAGGGCTCGGATGTCGTCAGTGGCTGCGATGAGGGCGGTCTCTGTACTGTTGTTCTCCCGGAAGCCAGACTGCGAGGGGTCGAGGGATCCATTCGTCTCGAGGAAGGCGGCCAGCTGTCTGTTGACGGTCTTCTCGATGACTTTGGCAGGAAACGGGAGCAGCGAGATGGGGCAGTAGTTCTTGAGGTCGGTGGGGTCGGCTGATGGTTTCTTTAGGAGGGCGCTGAGTTCGGCATGCTTCCAGCTCTCCGGGAAGGTTGCGGTGTCGAAGGAGGCGTTGATGATGTCTCGGAGATGGGGTGCGATGACGGAGTTGGCCTTGTTGAAGACGTGATGAGGGCAGGGGTTGGTTGGGGATCCGGAGTGGATGGAGTTCATCGTGCGTATGGTCTCTTCGGTGTTGATCGGGGTCCAGGCGCAGAGGGTGGTGGTGGGGGGCGCTGGTGCAGTCGTGGGGTGCGTCGGCTGTGTGCTGAAGCTGTTGTGTATGTCTGCGATCTTGATGTGGAAGTACGATGCGAGTGAGTTGCAGGGGTCTTGCGATGGGGTGATGTTGTTTCCGGCGCTGGGGTTGGAGAGCTCTTTGACGATGTTGAAGAGTTCCTTGCTGTTGTGGGCCACTCCCCTCGTCTATTCTACATTTGCTACTAACACATATTCCTTTTGTGTGCGAAGATCTGTGTCACCGTAGCAAAGAGATCTCAATTCAGAAAAGATATAAGGTCTCTACTGAAAATGTATGACTATCGTTTTGAAGTAAATGAGTTGTTCTGAGGTACTGAGTGCCAGAGTGCCCGTCCCAACGGAGGTATCACGGAGGAGCTCACTGTCAGCAGAGATCGCGGTGGAAATTGCAGAGCGTCTCTCCGGTCTGGATGGTTAAGAGGGACACGACGAGGTCCAGTTGGGCCCATACGGCTGATGAAGGCTACTGGCTGATGCACGCTCCCCGGAATTTTCTCCTAGAGTCCCAGATACTCCCACATTCTTCCTCTTCGTTCCATGAAGTCTCCTTCTAGCTATCCTTCTAACATCATACATGTAATATTGTTCAGATATTCCCCTTGGCTATTAGGATAAAGATATCTTTTTATGTGGACCACCCTTGATATCGAACACTCCTGTCCTCTGATCTGTTAGAGGTGGCTATTTCCTTTAAGGTTGAGCGTGTAATGTTCTGCCTGAACTGCCTTCCAGATAAAGACCTATTTCCATCTTGTGAATTGCCTTCATGATATCAGGGTCCAGCTTCCTGTCTTTTTAGCCCTAGATAGTCTGGCACACATGGGTCCTGGTCTACTTTAAGGAACCATAATAGCTTACTTGCGCTGCTAGCAAGTGGGATTCAGTGGCTCACACCACCTTTACCCCAGGAAACTCTCCATTTACTGTTACTCTGTTCTCTTTAACCCATCTCTGACCTCAGCCCGACTCTTGGCCTTCCTACGCCTCCTATGATTGGAGACGACCCCTGCCCTGACTCATTGGAGCAAACCCCTGTTCAGGCTTGGCTTTCCTACGCCTCCTATGGCAGGTGGCTAGTGAGCTGTTCTGGATCCTAAATCTCTGAACTTCATCCCTCCTAACTTGGTGCCAGCTGGCCATAATGCTTTCCGAATCATATATCCCCCTAACCTATCAAAAAAGTGATAACAAACTTCAAACACAGACTAATTAGAACCAATCCGGTAACCCTTATCTCATACCCATTCTTCTCTTCCAGAAAGTGTGATACCATAAATGATCTCATCTTTTTTACCAAACGGCATGCCCAATGGCGGAAGGCCATATCCTCTCTGCTCATGATCTCCACTTGCCTGAAGACTACACATGGCCTCAGATTGATGGTTGCACCCTCCACGGCTTACAGAGCTGAAGCCACATTCTCTCTCTACAAAAACGGAACCATCCTTATACAAGCTTCAGATCGCAATCTAGTGTTATTTGATCATTTTTTTCCCCACCATCATGAATACCGTGGCTAACCTCAAATTCACCCCCTATGGAGGGGCCAGCCCCCCAGTGGTCAACTGTGTCAGCAAAGGCTATCCCCTACCTCTCCACCAATAGCCTCTGACCATACATCGTCTCCGAAGTGCCCCCTTCCAGCTTCCATTACTCAAAATAACAACTCCCACTTTGCACATTTTGAACAAGCTGCGTCAGCTCAATCATCATTCTAGTCTTCCTGCTCTCCCCCTCACTGCTAGAGAGCTTTAACTCCCCTAGTTCCACTGTTCACAACACTGCCCGATTCTCCCCGGATCCCTTACCCCTGCTCAACCTGCAATCCCGACCTGCTCCCCTGGCCTCCAGAGGCCTGCATCCAACTGTCCCCTCCTCCCCTATCCTACCCATCCCTATGAGCACGCTGCACCATTTCCCAGAACCCCTTACTGCTGGGCACATACATCCACCACCTGCCCGCCTATCCCCTGCCTCCACTAGCTCCATACCTCTACAGGGTCCCCTGAACCCAGCCTCCCAATCCGATTCCCTCACTCCAGTAGAAGGCAGACTGAACGAGATAGCACACTACCTACAACAACTTTAGGCAGAGGTTCATAGCCTATTACATATCATCAAGGAACTATCAGCCAAATCCAGACAAAGTTGTTCCACTAAGAACAATCACCATGTCCGCTTGCCCCCTGCTAACGGGTGTACCCGGATCACTTCCCCGTCTTCTGTTCTGCGGTCACCGTCCCATGTCACCCACACTCCTCCTAGTTGGGCCTCCACCCCACACCCTAAGAACCCTTCTTGCCCCTCCATATGTCGAGCCTCCTTGTCAGATATGGCTATTAATTCTCCCCTACTCTAATATGATCTGGCACATCCCTAAACCATAACAAACCTCCAACAAATTGAATCCATCCCCACGGATCCTTTCAGGGAACCTACGCCAAACACCAGAGCAGTAAATGAGAACAACCTCAGGAGAGTCACCAACAAACTACCTACACCAATGGACACTAACATAAGTCTCAAATGCATCCTCCTAAATTGTAGATTGGCAGTTAAACATGATGCAGACATTTTAAATCCGTAAGAAAGGGCAGTGGGGTATAGACTGCACAAGATTATGTTATTATATAATCAAAACCAATATATTCTTCTTTTCATGAGAGTGCTCCAAGGATATTTATGCTGCGGACATTGCGATCTCATCCTTGCCCAGGACCTTGACCTTGTAATGCTGACTGAAACCTGGCTAAATGACTCAGCTGCTCCCATCCTGGACATTTTAGTGCCTCCCAACTATGATATCATTAGGTTGGACAGAGCAAATGAACAAGGTGGCGGGATTGCATGTTTGCACCACTGCAATCTAACAGTGAAAGTACTTCAATCCGACCTCCTGCTGACTTGTGAATACCTACGCATTGAAGTGACTGGTAGCAACAATCAGTCTTGCAAACTTCACACATTCTACCACCCCCCTTGTGACAACCTCCCTTCACAGAACAGATCATGGACATTATCTTGGCCAATGCGGATTTCCATGGCCTTCAGGTCTTCTTGGGAGAATTCAAACTCCACTGGAATGGTGGGAATGATGTGGTGGTCAATAGCCTTATATCCTTCATACTAGACCTCAACCAAATCCAAACCTGTGACAGCCCTACTTATATCAAAGAAGCTACCTTAGATTCTGTCATTAGTAAGCCCAACTCCATCCTTCTGGACTCTATCCTACCATGTGACTGGTCAGACCACTATTGCATCAACTTCCTTATCCTGGAGTCGATAAGAGCAAGCAGAGCCCAACATAAAAACCCTAAACAGTTGAAAAGATGTCTACGGAACATCAACTCTCAGGATCTGACTGCTATCTACGAGAACATCCTGCCCCCTCCTGTGAACATGTCGGACATCCACGACCTTAAGGCCCACTACAACCACTCAATGCTCAATGTTCTAGACTCAGTTGCACCTTTACAGCTTAAATAATATCCTCTAAAATCTCCAAACCATGGTTCAATGATAGCCTTAATTCCGAAAGAAGAATTTTAAGACTTGCAGGAAGGTCGTTGCGATCCTATCCCTCCCTTGAACATCTCTACCAACTGAGGGCCCAATTCAAAGAACTAACTTAACAAAAAATCCTAAACTTACTACCATTTAGGTATTCACAGAAGGCACTTACTCATTTTGGTATTCACAGAAGGCCCTTACTCATTTCGGTATTCACAGAAGTTAGGACTCCTAAATTTAGGACTCCTAAATGCCTTCTGTGAATACCGAAAGTCTTAAAATTGGGATTTATCTCAGTTTAGTAGTAGTAAAGTTAGGTCTCCTAACTTTAGGACTCCTAAATGCCTTCTGTGAATACTGAAAGTCTTAAAATTAGGATTTTTCTCAGTTTAGTAGTAGTAAAGTTAGGACTCCTAACTTCAGGACTCCTAAATGCCTTCTGTAAAAACTGAAAGTCTTAAAATTATGATTTTTCTCAGTTTCGTAGTGGTACAAAAAGGACTTCTAACTTTACTACTCCTAAATTGAGAAAAATCCTAATTTTAAGACTTTTGGTATTCATAGAAGGCATTCAGGAGTCCTAAAGTTAGGAGTCCTAACTTCTGTGAATACCGAAATGAGAAAGTGCCTTCTGTGAATACCAAAATGAGTAAGTGCCTTCTGTGAATACCAAAATGGTAGTACGTTTAGGATTTTGTCTTAAGTTAGTTCTGTGAATCGGACCCTTCATGTTTCATGAAGCTAATCGGGCACTGTGTTGCTAAAAGAACACACGTCGCTGCTGCTCACACAGACCTGTAAATGTTTTTATTCAATCTAAAGATGTCCACCACAATGTTCTTCTTATCTTTGCTTTGCAGTAGCATACTATTTGGGATGTGGCAAGCAAGAATCAGCCCGACTGACCCTTGCAGACTGGCTGGAGTCACTGCATCCCGGACCACAGACTCTTTAATTAAGCGCCAGGCCCGAGCTATTGTGGAAGCATCTCAGGCTCTAAACCGTTGCTCAGCTCTCGAGTATGAGCAGGCACAAAGCACAACATATGATGAGGCAGATCTGCCCCATGTGGAAGGATGCCACAGGAAAACCAAAACCAATCAATACAAACTCAGAGGAACAACACACATTATACACACATCAACTACTACACAACTTACTCAAAGAGAGCAAATGCAGTTTTCTCCTTTTCCACTCCCTCTTCCTCCTGCTGCTTCCCTTTGTTGCTGCTTGGTTTGCTTCTCCTCTCACAACCCTCTCTCCATCCCCCATAGCCAATTTCCCCACCTCCTTCTTTTTAGAGTGCTTTGTTAGCAGATCTGTATAAAGCCAGGCGCTGGCTGTCTGTGCAGCTCATATTTCACTCAGGCTTTCTCCTCCCTGTCATTCCTGGCTCACTCCAGAATTTCAGCATTCTTCTCTTTTTTTGCACGTCCACTAGTTCTTTATTTTGCCACCGCATCATTCGATCCACTCATATAACATGTTGTCGCTCTTCTACGATTTTCCTGTCTCTTTCTCCGTGAGCACCTTTATTTTCTCCTCGTTCTTCACTTCATTTCCTTGTCCGTCTCTAGTTCATTGCCTCAACGCTCTGTTGCTGTTTCCATGCCCTCTCCCCTGCTATCTGCATCTGTTTCCTTCTGTGTATCCTCGCATTTTCAAGCCTCTATCTTTCTTTATCGTATCTTCTCTTTATCTACTCCATCGTTAGACGCATCTTTTTCCTTTCCATTGGTCTCCATCCTCTCCTTTTACTTCTCTTTCCAAATTATTTCACTCCACTTCACTTTTTCCATTCTCTTATTTCTGTCTGGCTTTGAGTCCCTCCTCCTTTCCTCTTTCCCTCCTGTATCCCTCTCTCATTATTTCTAACTGCCTCCATCCATCCCCTTCCCGTTGTCATACAAGTAGCACAGGTTCTGCTTTGCAGGGTGCCGCTGACCCTCCAGAGTCCCCCCATCCTTCAAGTGGGCCCCTCGTACAGCTGAAGACTAATCAATATCTCTAAAAGATCTCTAAAAGATGGAAGACTCAGGGCCCCCTGTGAACCTTGGCCTCAAAGACAGGTCTGCTCTTTCTAGAGAGTCCAGTACTGACAGGGTGTTGCCATATCCAGACGCCCTGTGCATGGGAAGAGCTGCCTCTGTTTGATTTCACTGTACCCTGTCACCTGCTAACTCTCTCTCTGTCCCCCCACCTCCCTCTCTGCCCTTTTCGTTGTTGTCCCACTCCGCTCTTAGCGCCACACATTCTCTTCCTATTGTCTCATGCAGTGGTGCAATTGCAGTGTTTGAGGGGAGGGGCACTTTACCTGTGCACAAATTCCATCTTTTTTCTTTCTTTTAAAGCACTACATTGTACCACCCTGCCTTCTACTCTATCCTCTCCATCCATTTTCCTTCTGATCTCTTTTCTTAGGTCACATATTCACTGAACTTCAAACAAAAAAAGCATAACTAAAAAACATTTTAATTTACAGCGCCAATAGCTCTAATTTCCACGAATGCGAGACCGATTGCATTGCAAATGCTTGATTAATGTCTATCTCCTTTGCACATACTGAGCTTCATTATGTGTCCCCTTGTCTCACACTTGCCATCACAAAATATCTCCATTTCATATTGTCACCAGTAGCTCTGCGAAATCCCAAATATCTAATTTGCTTTTGTATTTATTGTGTAAACCCCCCATCCAATGTTTGTATTGATGTAGATGTTTAAAACTAAACGGTGCATTCCTGCTCTCTGGCTGTGCTGGCACACAAACTGCTGCCTAGTGCCAAAGCAGGCACACTCACACCATGATGCATGGATGCCTGTGTTGTACGCAGGATTGTTTTTTGCAGGAACGCACTCCTTGCTGCACAAAAACAATCTTCAGAGGCATTTTCCTCTTTCTAAGTGTGCTGCAGAATGCAGCACACTTAGAAAGAGGAAACAAGCAGAAGAAATATAGGGCCTCATTTATGAGGTTGTGCGTCACTTTTACGCCGCCGGTGCGTCACTTTTTGTGACACACCAGTGGCGTAAAAAATGCGCCTTGTTGCGCCATATTTACAAAGTGACGCTTCTAGGTAGATGCGTCACTTTGTAAACCCTTGCTCCACATAATACCTGCGCCAGGTATTAATGTATGCAAAGGGGGCGTTTTGACACAAGAAAGGGTCATGGAAGTGACGCAGTGAATTCTATGAGATTTGACTGCGCCTCTTCTAGGACTCAAATGCGTCAAAATCTTACGCCTGCCTCACAGCAGGCGTAAGACTGGAGCAGGCCCTTTTTCACATGGGGCTTGCTCCATGTGAAAGGACACATTGCTGGAGTTGTGTCACTTTTCTGACACACTCCAGCAATGTGTCACTTTTGCGCCTACAGATACGCCAGAAATACTGACATATCTGTAACTCCTTGCAACATGATGCGTCATACTGTAAATATGACGCATCATTGGTGTCGCAAGGAGGGCGCAATAAAAAGTGACGCATCGCTGTTTTCACTCAGCGATGCGCCACTTTTCATAAATGAGGCCCACAGATGTTACAGCTCATTACACCTCTGGTAGGGAGGCGTAGCATTCTGACACAATCCCAGGTTTACCAGTGTTGGTAAATCTGGGAATGTGTCAGAATCCATGGGTGAATCCGTGCGAACACTGATGCTCCATCCACGGCACACCTCCTTGCAGCAAGGTGGCCTTGCATGGCTTGATAAATCTCACTTAGGTTTAACGTCCGCTTGCATGGCACCAGGGCGATACAATACCTTGATAAATATGGGTGCCATTGCTTTTTTCTGAAATTCATGAAAATGTGATTAGTTTGATCAATTTTTATCAAATCATATGGATTCAGGGACTGATTGAGATTTGGGAGAGAAAGTTAACCCCTTAGATTTCTAGAGGAAATCGTAAATCCAGGGGGGAATTCCCCATTATACATCTAACAAAGGCAATATTTTTGTTAGTTTTTCTAGTCCTTTACTTATAACGGGTGATTGGTAAAACAAGCTGGATTTGTTTTCTACGCCCTCCATCCTGTTTCTCTAAAATTTACTAGGGCTGCTTTTTGAAATGATCTGAAGTGTAAACTACTCACCAATATTTTTCTGCTCTAATCATTGCTGGAGACTTGGGTGTGTGTTGGAATATATAAAATTAAATTTCTGAGGGCCACTGGGCCACCCCATTGTTGTTTTCTAAGCAATACATAAAATATCATGTTATTCCCATGAAGAAGTGCATTTATAGAGCCTGAAATGTTCATGGAGAGGGTACATTAATAGGATGTATTACCAAAATGGCTTCCCTGTGTTTATCTAGCGATCACTAATTTCTTCGAGATTTAAATTGTGACATGATTCTCAGTTTATTTAGTTAAGGGTGCCTACATTTTTATCAGAATTTTACAAAAGTATCAGATGAATTTGTTTTCATGCGATGTTCATTTTCATTTCAGCCAGTTGATGGCAGTGTTGCTCCATTTGCAAGCACTTGGTGCCCTTTATTATTTACACCCCTCCTTTTTTAGGTCTCACTCTAGAGACAACTTTAGTTAACTCCTTGGACGCTCTTAATAGACAACGGATCTTATTATTCCACAAAAACAAGCACACCACTCAACATATAGACATGCATATTTTGAGCACTGTGGTTCAGTTAACTTTAGGCGTTGACTTTGAGGGGAATATTTACAAAGAAATGACACAGCGCAGCACCTGTAAGCATAAGCATAGCTGTGCTGTGTCATTTAAAAAATGCAGGGATGTGCCGTATTCACAAGAACACGGCACACAACTGTGTTTTCTCTTTTGTCGACACTAAACAAGCTGATTAGCACCAACGCAGACTCCCTTGAGCCCTGGTGCGAGGGTGCCTGCGTTGCAGGTATGATTGTTTATGTGCAGGGAAGGATACCATCCTGCACATAATCAATCATTAAAGGTAATTTGCTCCTTCTCTGTGTGCTGCAAAGAGCAAAACAAAGTGGAGAAATACAAGTTTTTCGCCTCGTTGAGCTATTCTAATACCTGCTTTTCAATGGCGTTAGTTTTTGACACTGCCTCAGATTTACAGATCCTTGTAAACCTGGGCGTTGTCAAATATCAATGGGTGATGCAGTGGAATGCCCACAGCAACACCCATTGCACGCCGCTTTCAAGCACAGTGATTAGTGTAAATGGGCCGTATTTACAGAACCATGAAAAGCCACACAGAGTGGCTTTGCGTTGCCTTGTAAATATGGGACAGCAAACAGCACCTCCGGAGCGTCAAAAAGAGTAACACTACGGTGGCGCTTGGGGTTTGTAAATATGCCCCAGAATTTGTCTGTAAGCGTAGGTATCAGCCCACTGAATTTAGCAGACATGAACATCCAAAATGTAGCGTGCGGGCAAGCATAAACAGACTAAATGGAAGAAGGTAAAGAACTCTAACATTGGGGGCCATGATAGTTTAATAAAAATGTTACGTAGCTCGTCCTACAAGCTATCACTGCAACTTCTCAAAACTTTCACTAAATGCAGCAATATAAAACAAATTAGCAAGTTTTCTCTTGTTGAATGGAAATCGATACATTTACAAAATATTGATCTTCAAAATAAGGACGTAGCCACTCAATATTTTGAAAAAATGTGTTTAAAAAACCCTACAAACAACCTTCTAGGTAGGAGCTAGGAGGCAGATTTACAACAAAGTAACGCAGCACAGTGCAGCAAGTCATTTTGCTGCGCCGTGCTGCATTAGTTTGGAAAGCAAAGAGATGCAACATATTTACAAGAATATGTTGCATCTCTGTGCTTCCCCTGTGCAGGAGCACAAACTGCAGCCATGCGCCGGCGCAGGCACCCTTGCACCATGGTGCAAGGATGCCTGCGTCATGAGGAGATTGTTTTTCTGCAGGAAGGGACACCTTCCTGCACAAAAACAATCACAAGAGGCTTTTTCCTCTTTCAATGTGTGCTGTAGAATGCAGCACGCATTGAAAGAGGCAAAAACTAGGAGAGATGAAAACATTTCTCCTCGTTGCTCCTTGCTACACCTCTCCTGGGGAGGCGTAGCATTCACACGCATCTCCAGATTTACGAGTTCTTGTAAATCTGGAGATGTGTCTTGTTCCATGGGTGTTGCGTGGGAACACCCACAGCAACACCCATGGTACGCCCCTTCCACACACAGTGCTGCGTGTGAAGGGGCCATATTTAGGAGGAGAGGAAAAGTCACTCAGGGTGGCTTTTCCTCTCCTTGAAAATATGGAGGAGCCCCCTGAGCCACCAGTACGTCACGAAAAGTGACATAGTGGTGGCGCAGGGGGCTTGTAAATCTTCCTCCAGGTCTCTTGACTCTGGCAGCCGAAAGCAAGAAGATTTTGTCCTCTGTCTATCTCAACTGCACATATTAGAACTTCAAGTCTGGTGACGTATGCTCATAAAGTCCTACTTTCCTTCCTTTCCAGTGGCGATTGAAGGAGAATTTCCAGAAGAAAATAATATGTTACCCGTGGTTCATTTATATTAAAGAAAAGTGCCATGGCTCTTATCAGGAGGCAGCTTGCACCAGCCCATTTCTTTGGTAAGCGCCGCCTAAAACAGAACTCCAGTGCCTTCCAAAAATGAATGTTTCTGTGCTCCAATATCATTAGGTTGAGTTTGCACTATAAGCGTCGATGTTCATGATTAAGTGCTTGTGCTGAGCATCTGAAACCACCGGCTCAAATTAAGCACTGTCAGTTACTGGTATACAACTGTTACAACGAAGTTTTTACAACGCACTACCATTACAACGCAGGCATTACCACGCATACCATTACAACGCATTGCGCTGGGGGGCGCTCTAGGATCGGGAATAAGTGTAATTTTATATCCAACACCTTCCCTAGTGTCCATGGGGACTGGAGTTGGAATATAAAATTATACTTACCACTATCCAGCACCTCTAAGTGCTATGCGTTGTAACGGTATTCGTTGTAAATACCGTGTTGTAATGGCATGTGTGGTAAAAGTATGAGTTGTAACGTCATACCTCCTCAGTTACTATATTGATGTTATTTTCCTCGAAAGATTCATCATAATACTACACATCCTCAGTTAAATCCGCCTCGTGTGGCTCTATCTGGGCTGGGGGGGGGGCTGCAGGCTGCCACCAATCCTTAGATTTTGGGACAGCCATAAGGTGAAGGATTTGTCAAATGTGCCATTTTGTTTTTGGCTTGCACAGGGTCTTATTATTGTACTGCATTGGGGATAATAGACCTAGGAAGAACTCCTCCATTATCTTGTATACTTATGTAGTCTAGAGGGTGAACTCGTCTTAACAAGGTTGCTCTCGATAGGATATTTGGCTCCGATCCCAGGCTAGTCATGCTCCATGGGCTCAAACGTTGTTTGTTGTCCGACATTCACACTGTAAAGTTTTTGACTGTTGTTAGAACAGGGGGTCTCTAGTTGGCAGAGGTAGGTACCACTGTCCAAATAGGGACCCTTACTTCTCGTCAGGTTAAGGAGGAAACACTCTTCAGATAGCCCCTGCTCACCCCCTTGGTAACTTTGCACGAGTAGTCAGGCTTATTGAAGGCAATGTGCAAAGTATTTGTACCAACACTCACAGTAACACAGTGAAAACACCCCAAACTGACTCCACAACAGTTTAGGAAAATATAGGTATTTAATCTAAACTCACAAGACCAAAACGGCAAAAATCCAACACACACAGTTCAAGAATATGGTTTCAAATGTGTTCTTAAGATTGCGTTAAAATAATCCACAGTTCAGTCACATTTTAACCAACAGTACCTTTAGATGTGACAAAAGTTCCAAGTGAAATCTGTAGCGTTGAAGAGCAAGGGATGCGTCACTCCTGAGACCCTGGAGAGGTGATGCGACAACCCCGCTGGACGCAGCGGGCGTGTTGCGGTGACTTCGGTCTGTATGTGGAGGGATGCGATACCTTGCGTGGATTCCGGTGCACAGGTTTCTGTGTAAGCGGCTCGCAAAAGGTACGATGCGACAATCTTCGGGGCGGCGACAATCTCCAGGGCGGCAACGATGCATGGCTCAGCGTTGATCTTCTCCTCTTATGGCCCCTCGATGCGATGGCTCTGCTGCGACTCTCGCAGTGACATGATGCAGTCTGCAAGCAAGCGGTGCGATGATCTCACCCAGTGGCGACAGGCTCTGCGACGATACTCGCAGCAATGGTACTTTTCACGCCCCGGAGCGATGCGTTCCGCAAGTGAAGGATGCATCGGTTCTTGTAGAGACAACAGGCGCTGCGACGATCTCGATCATCGCGGCGGCAGGAATTTCCTCGCACTAACGGGGATGCGCTCCACAAGTGAGCGATGCGTGAAACTTTGCTGAAAGTCTTTAGTATCTTCTTTTCCAGCTTCCCAAACACAGGTACAACTTCCAGGGGCACCACAACCGGCCAAAGCACTCAAGGAAGGACAGAACTCTCTCAGTAGAGTTCAGGGAAGCTGGGGGTGAAGTCCTTTTGTTCCTGGGACTTCTTACAGGGATTCAGCTCAACTCAGGACCTTGGAGATCTCTTCAGAGAAGGGGACACAGCACAAAGCAAAGTCCTTCCCCTCTCCTTGGCAGCAAAGCAGCTGCAGGTCAGCCCACAAACACAGAGCAGGTCAGTCCATCCTCTTCAGTCTTCCAGCTTTCTCCTCGGCAGAGGTTCCTTCTCGATTCCATGATGATCTAAAGTTTAGTGGGCTGGGGTCCTGTACTTGTACCCCAAAAAGTCTTTGTTCCCTTTGTGCAGGAGGGCTCTGAGCCAGGTCCAAACGAGTTCTGGAGCACTCTGTTTACATGACTCCTTTTTTTCTTTCACAGTGCAGAGCAGAAACATCAGACACCCCATAGGAGATGGAGCCAGTATTGTGGAGGGAAGGCACAGCCCTGGAGCACTTTGTTGACATGATCCCTTCTCTCCTTTCACAGTGCACGGCAGAGACATCAAACGCACCACAGGGGGTGGAGCCAGCACTGTGGGGGCAGGCACAGTCCTATTCAGGTCCAGGTGCAACTCCTCCCATCTAGATGCAGATCTCTCTATACACAACTGGGTGAACTCATTCTGTCTCCTGGAATCCCCCAGCCCTGTCACTCAGACACCAGACAGCCAATTCACAAACTGGTTAAGGCACACAGAAAGGTCAGACAAGAAAGCAGCCACTTTCTAAAAGTGCTGTTTTCAAACACAGGATTTAAAAACCATCCTTCCTAAAAGATGTGTTAATAAATTCTGAGTACAGGGATACCAGACTCAAATGTTCTATCTTGCTCCTATGGGAAGATGTGCAGGTAAACATTATACACAGCATTCCCCATTATAGCCTATGGGCAAGATAGCCTTTCAATAGTGAAAAACGAAAATGGCTTTAATTCACTACCAGAGCATGTCACCCACACTAGTACATGCTCTACCTTTCACATAACCTGCACCCTGCCCAGGGGGATACCTTGGGCCTTCCATAGAGGTAACCAATGTGTACAGAAAGGGAAGGGTTACGCCTGGTCAGGGGGGTCTACATCACTCGGAGGGCACAGAGGAAAGCCCCTACAGAGGAAAGCTCCTACCTGGCATACAGCGCTGCTGTTCATCGTGCCTGTTCTCTCCTGCTCTCCCCCGTCGCCGCACTTGCCACCACGGGCGCTGAGAGGGGGGAGCGGCCACGGAAGACTACACATCCCAGCGTCCCCTGCTGGGCTCAGGAACGCCGCCAACAGCGTCATTTCAGCGTGCTTTGAGGCACATAAAGAACAGACACTCCTGCTGGGGAGCGGGGGTCTACATCACTCGGAGGGCACAGAGGAAAGCCCCTACAGAGTAAAGCTCCTACCTGGCATACAGCGCTGCTGTTCATCGCGCCTGTTCTCTCCTGCTCTCCCCCATCGCCTCACTTGCCAGCATGGGTGCTGAGAGGGGGGAGCGGCCACGGAAGACTACACATCCCAGCGTCCCCTGCTGGGCTCAGGAACGCCGCCTACAGCGTCATTTCAGCGCGCTTTGAGGCGCATAAAGAACAGACACTCCTGCTGGGGAGCTGGGGCCTACATCACTCGGAGGGCACAGAGGAAAGCCCCTACAGAGAAAAGCTCCTACCTGGCATACAGCGCTGCTGTTCATCGCGCCTGTTCTCTCCTGCCCTCCCCCGTCGCCGCACTTGCCACCACGGGCGCTGAGAGGGGGGAGCGGCCACGGAAGACTACACATCCCAGCATCCCCTGCTGGGCTCAGGAACGCCGCCTACAGCGTCATTTCAGCGCGCTTTGAGACGCATAAAGAACAGACACTCCTCCCGCGTCGCGGGACGCGCGCGGGCGACGCCGGGCGGAGCCCGGGCAGAGGGCGGGCCATCTGTGGCCGTCAGGGGACGACAGAGGACAGGACAGGCCACATCTTTTGGCCGTCATTATGGGGAAACGCAAGCAACACAGACAGGAGAATGACAAGGAAGGTAAGAAACCCAAGATGGCTAAAAAACAGGACACAATAATTTCCTATCTTACATCTGCTGTGGGAGCCTTAAATGAGGAAATTGCCATTGCTGAAAAGGAGTTAGGATTGGATGCCATAGATACATTTCCTACTGCTTCGGAACACGCTCCACTAGTAGCCTGTGCGCCCCCTGTTCCCCTTGAGCCTGTTATCACTATCACACATCCCACTCAGGCCCCTATACCACCCCAAGTCATACCTCCTACACCACAATGGTGGATCAGTACGGTTACAAGAACATAAAAATCGCAAGGGGGCAAAGGATAAACGCAGGCTCGCAAAGAAGGGCTATAGTAACAACAATAAGTCTATTTTGGACCCGGTCCTAGTTGAGAGAGTTGAACTTAATGTTAATGACGCAAGATCCATGAACTATCTGGCTGATATAGTGGAGGGGATGTTTGAGTCTCGCTTGGAGCCAGCCCTTGTTGCTATCGCCAAAGATATTGTGGATACCCTTAACTCTTGTGTACATAAACTTCTGGACAAATATAAAAATATTGATAACTTTATAAAGGATTATAAAGCACAATCCAATAGTGCAACAAACCAGAAGGACAGGAGGGCCAGACCCAAAATGTTTTCTAGGCCTTGTGTAGCTAATGAAATATCTGTGGGGCAGATTTGTGAAGATGTTGTTGGGCCCAGAGAGTCACAGGCAATCTTAGGCGGGCAGATGAAAACGCTTGTAAACGTACAACCGCACACAGGGGACTTGAAGATCAGTCCCCCACTGATTCCCCCTAATAAACCCACTCAGTACAAGAGCCGTTTCTTGCACCTACCTCCAGATGCGGCTCCTTTAGTAGTCGTTCTAACTGGAATTCCACCTTTGAAACCTGGTACAATAGAAACTGATCATGAACTATTGTCTAGGACACAAACCTGGTGCTCTCAATTTTGTAGTGGCGGAGATGACATCTCTAAGAATATCAGCTCTGCAAGGCGGGCAGAGTGGGTAGGTAGACGGCGTAAATGCCTAGCTGGGGACTGTGTGGTTATCAATTTTAATCTCCCTAATATTGCGAATAGACTGTACTGGGATGGTTCTGAACTTAAGGGTACTTGTATTAGACCTTTACCACTGTGTTACTTTTATCCACCCCATATCCATGCAGTAAATCAGCCCAATAGGTTGACTCTCCCCATCACGTATGGTTGCCCAACAGGGAAGTCTCATTGCACCAACTATTCCTATCAGGCAAGACAGACTGAGCTAAGACAGGGGGGTTGGAATATAGTTCAACATAGTAAAAACCCACCCCCTGCTAATGATAACAGTACACCTATCCTTCTAGAAAACAGATTTTCGCCACTCACTAACATGGAAACAAATGATTGACTAAGTATCCATGATTTAAGTGTTGAGGACACTAGATCAAGGACAGGTAGTAAATGCTCACGAAAGTTTCTAAGTTGGAATATCGCAGGGTTACAAAATAAACGAAATGACCTTCCATGGATCAATTACATCCAAGACCATGATATAATAGCCTTTCAGGAAACGTGGGATTTAGATAATGGTTTCTGTTTAGATGGCTTTGCCTCTTTTTGCGTGAAGGCCATCCCAGGCCGGGGAGGTCGAGCTAAAGGAGGGTTGCTCCTTTTAGTATCATTGGACCTGGCAGGATCATTTAATAGGCTTGACTTCGCCTCCGATAACATACTGATAGTAGAGTGGAGGGGTTTAACTCACACCACCACTCTGCTGATCAACTATTACAATGTTATAGAGAAAGAATTATGTAACTCTAATTTCAGTGCCCTAGAACACTTTTTATATGTCTATAAAACATTGCATAGCACTTCATTCGAAATTGTGGTAATGGGAGATTTTAATATTCACCCCTGCAGATGGGATTGTCTGGCGGATCAGCAGATGGGCCCCGTTGGATCACTTGCTGTACATTTCGAACATACTCAACAGGGGGAAGCCCTGCAGGCTCTGTTAGCCAGTCATAATCTTTTTGAGGTAGATGGGTTTAAGGGCGAGGAGAGGATAGCAACATTTAAAGGGAGGGAATCTGGCACAGTGATCGGCTATATATTTGTTTCTGCTGGTCTGATCCCTGTAGCCATTTCATACAAAATTGAGGACTCAGCATACAGTGATCATAACCCCCTTGTCCTGGAGTTATACTTAGGGGATGTAACTATCAGACGAAACTCCACTAGCATTACTACAAATACTCTGAAACTGAAAGATCAGTCCAGAAGACTTAACTGGGCGAAGGTAGTCCCTGACTCATTTATGTTGGATTTACTTACCAGGGCAGAAGCAGACTTCACGGTCTGCCTTGATGAAGCGGCCAGTGGATCCAACATTATTGAAGCTTTTATCTCTATCTGTAATAAGGTCAATGAGGACTTAAAAACTAAATCCAAATCCTCAGCATCTAACCACCCACGTTGGTTTGATGGTAATTGCTCTAATGCACATAAGGCATTACTGCACGCCCTTAAGCAGAAACCAAGGAACAGGGAGGCAGTAACTGCCCTGAGGAGAGCTTACAAACAAGCTATAACGGTACGGAAGAAGGATATCAAAACTACAGCTTGGAATGACCTCAGTGCGACAGACATCATGAAGGACAGTAATAAATTCTGGGGCATAATTAATCATCCATATTTTTCCTGCACAGAGAATGCTGCACTAGACTGTGTGATATCAGATGACCTGTGGGTAGCACATTTTAGTAAGATCTATAATGATGAGGCTACCACTACATCCACGTCATCCGATTCCACACCCATTAATAGCTCCCGAACGTTACACTTTGAAGTGGCTGATATCGAAAAGGCAATTGCGGCAACATCTAAAAATAAAGCCCCAGGCCCTGATGGGGTGCCAGCGGACCTATATAGGACACAACCCACTTTATGGGCCAAGGTCCTCACTAACGTCTTTAATTCAGTTAGTATTAACGGTTTTCCCCCATCCTGGTCGACATCAACCATAATACCGGTATTCAAAAAAGGTCTGAGATGTGACCCCTCCTGCTACAGACCAATCTCTTTAATCGACTCTGCCGTCAAGATCTTGGGCAGAGTGATTCTCTCTAAATTAGAGGATTGTCTGAAAGATGGAGGGGTTCTCTCTAACCTTCAATATGGGTTTCGAGCTAAAAGAGGTACATTAGATCAATGTCTCAACCTGCAGATGCTCATTAGCAAGTACACCCAGGCGAAGGATGGCATGCTCTATATGGGGTTTATGGACTTGTCATCAGCCTTCGACCTGAGGAAAACTGTGGGAAATTCTGAAGAACTTGGGAATTGACCCATGTCTGGTGAATTTCTTAGATACTCTTCACCAAGGATTGAAGGCCAATATTCGTGTTAATAGGGAAGGCGGATGCACTCGCCACTTTGACTCTAAGCGGGGGGTAAGGCAAGGGTGTATCTTGGCCCCTCTGCTCTTTACACTCTACATAAATTCCATTGATAAACATCTGGTAATGGCCACCCAGGACATCCCCTTTGTGGGAAACACTGCAGTCCCAGTCCTCCTTTATGCCGATGATGCGGTACTGTTGGCACGCACAGGACTAGGGCTGCAGAGACTTTTAGATTCCTTTGGTGGCTTCATGGAATCATTAGATTTGAGGGTGAACAGTAAGAAGTCCCATGTCATGGTGGTAGGAAAGCGTCCAAAAACATATAGAACACTGCCTTTCTCATGCATTGGTGTTGCCCTATCAATTGTTCCTGTATTTATGTACCTTGGCGTAATATTTGATTTAAAGGGAAGCTGGGCCCCTCAAATCAATGTGAAATGTTTAGCAGTCGCTAGATCATCCTCTGCTTTAATGGACTTTGTGAAGAGGTTGGGATCCAGGCCTATGGAGGCACTTTTAACCATTTACAAATCTAAATGCCTATCTATCGCACTGTACGGGGCCTCATTATAGGGATATTTGCAACAGGAAAAACTGCAAAAAATAGAGAACAAGTTTTTTTTTAATTCAAATCTTTTTTATTGAGGAATAGAGATGAAAATAAAGACAATACAATAAATCTTCCAAGGTACAAATGGATAAAATGTTGGCATAATGACACTTACAATAATCAAGTCAAGTCAGAGAGAGAAAAAAGAGAACAAGTTTTTACGGACCCTCTTAGCCGTTCCCCAATCAACACCTGTGTACACAATTCACACTGAACTGGGACTGAGCTATATTACTGATCTTATTCGCTTAGCTCCAATAACGTGTTGGGTTAAAACTTGGACTAACAAGGAGATCTCATTGAACCATGCTATCCGTAAAGATGTTATGGCACTTGATAATGCACACAAAATACCCTGGTTATGCTATGTCAGAGATGTCTTTGCCAAACTGGGATGCCCAGAGCTTTTCTATTATCCGCATTTGTTACATAAAAATGATTTGAAGTGGATAAAAGCGAACTTTATGAGGATGGTAGAGCAAGAGCGGGAATATGTCGAAATGTATAAATCCCTTGTTAGATCTAATTATATATTAAAAACTACTTCACATATAGAACCATACCTCAGAATTGTATCTATTCCACTACATCGACCTCTTCTGATTAGATTCAGATTAAGTATTGTACCTTGGGTATTTCATGTGTGTGGGGGAAACCGGACCTTACACCTTTCTGTAGTTGTAATAATGTCTCTCCCCAAAGCCTTTTGCACTTTATTATGTTTTGCAGCATTTCTCGGATATCAGGAAGCAACACTTAGTGCCAATACAAAGAGAAGCGGGCTTTACCCAGGTTAATAGCAAAAAGGAGTCAAGAGGGATATGGAACGGTATAGGGGATCGCCCTCCACTCTAACCAGTAAATCAACAACAAGATCCCTATGCCTGGGGCGCTAATAACTTAGCAAAGACATGAGTACACATCACTCGAGTTGCATTCATCTTTTGCATATCGAGCTAAACCCCTGCTATCTATCGCAGTGTGGTATTGCTCCTCTAATGTCTAGTTGTCCCCACTCATTCTATGGTTCCAAAAAAATTAAATACTGCGGTCTCAATTCAAAAAATGTCCAGCGTGATGTCCTATAGATGTCTGCCGTATAAACTAACAGTGCATCTATCCACACTTCACCACATGTGTACACTCCTTAAGAGGAAAAAATGTGTGGTGGAGAGGAAGGCACCTCACGGGCGAACACCCTCGGGGATGTTGGCAGATGTTACCAACTCAATGCCCCTTTCTCATCATCGGTTGCCTTCCAATCCGAACAGAAAACAGAAAAAATTACAACACACAAACTGAAATGCGTGTAAAGGTGCAACATAAAGAGTCCAACAACATTAACTCATAACAGACAGAGTGACATAAAATCAACAGCCACACCCACTCAATTACTTTATTCTTCGTATCAGTGTGAGCTGAAGAATTAAAAATGAGGTTGGTAGCTTAATATCGCCTACCAGTACCTGATACTGACATGTTTCACTGCCCCGTAAATTTCGGCAGATTCATCAGGGTATAGAACACTCGGTCAATGCACCAATCTGTTGAACATCCGTTTTGGACACTATTGAATTGAGACACAAATAAAAACCAGAGACGTGCCATATAGTCAAAATAGGTTCGTAGGTTTCCACATCAGTGTAATGGTGTGTAGGCATATATTTATTTATACAATTCTCATAATAATTACCCCTAGTCAGCATGTGTAACTCATACCGGCTGACCGAATCACGCTTTGACTCGATTAAAAACGATTGAAGTAGCAATCTATAGAGGGTACAAAAGGAGGAAGGAGGATGAGCACTGACATATTCCGAGCTCAAAACATTATCAAGCATGCCTAGCCTTGTATAGCACATTGATGACCTGCCACCACCTATAAATAGACAAGTAGGGGCGCGCTCCAACACCCGTAATGCCAGGTTTCCCAGTATCAGTAACCGGCACGTCTCTGGTTTTTATTTGTGTCTCAATTCAATAGTGTCCAAAACGGATGTTCAACAGATTGGTGCATTGACCGAGTGTTCTATACCCTGATGAATCTGCCGAAATTTACGGGGCAGTGAAACATGTCGGTATCAGGTACTGGTAGGCGATATTAAGCTACCAACCTCATTTTTAATTCTTCAGCTCACACTGATACGAAGAATAAAGTAATTGAGTGGGTGTGGCTGTTGATTTTATGTCACTCTGTCTGTTATGAGTTAATGTTGTTGGACTCTTTATGTTGCACCTTTACACGCATTTCAGTTTGTGTGTTGTAATTTTTTCTGTTTTCTGTTCAGATTGGAAGGCAACCGATGATGAGAAAGGGGCATTGAGTTGGTAACATCTGCCAACATCCCCGAGGGTGTTCGCCCGTGAGGTGCCTTCCTCTCCACCGCACATTTTTTCCTCTTAAGGAGTGTACACATGTGGTGAAGTGTGGATAGATGCACTGTTAGTTTATACGGCAGACATCTATAGGACATCACGTTGGACATTTTTTGAATTGAGACCGCAGTATTTAATTTTTTTGGAACCATAGAATGAGTGGGGACAACTAGACATTAGAGGAGCAATACCACACTGCGATAGATAGCAGGGGTTTAGCTCGATATGCAAAAGATGAATGCAACTCGAGTGATGTGTACTCATGTCTTTGCTAAGTTATTAGCGCCCCAGGCATAGGGATCTTGTTGTTGATTTACCCAGGTTAAACCAGCACTGATGTTTTTACAAATGTTAAGCACCCCGAGGGTGATGTATGGGGTTGCTAGCTTCCTGGTGGCTGCTGTTGGTAATAAGAATAAGAGGATGGCACTTAGGCATCTGGAGAACTGATTATATCCCTCTCCCAATGAACTGATTATACCCCTTTCATAATGAACTTTGAGTTTTTTTATTTTTATTTTTGGATGAGCCCATTACCAATACCTGATTTTATGCCTTTTTTACATGTATAACATTATGTATTACTTATGACTATATTTCTAGCGTTTTAATATGTTTGTGTGTAATATAACTGTGTGATTGCTTTTATGATTTTTAGTAATCGAAATAAAGTGCTATTGACTTGACTTGACATGGCAGTTCACAGACTGCTCACAGGCACTGCAGTGGCAGGCCTGAGACACCATTTTAGGGCTACTCAGGTGGGTGGCACAATCAGTGGTGCAGGTCCACTAGTAGCATTTGAATCACTATCCCTGGCACACTCAGTGCACTTTACTAGGGACTTCTTGGTGATACGAATATGCCAATCATGGATAACCAATTATAATAACAATTTATAAAGAGAGCATATGCACTTTAGCACTGATCAGCAGTGGTAAGGTGCCCAGAGTCCTATTGCCAACAACCGCAGGTCAGGAAAAATAAGGGAGGAAGAAGCAAAACGTTTGGGGATAACCCTTCAAAAAGGGCCATTTCCAACAAATGTGTTAATGTTTTTCTTCGGGCATCACACTTTTCATACCTCCCCACACTTGCATTCGGTTTTGGAGTGCCTTAGTGTTATTTCAGGCCTGCCACCTCAAATGGTGCCAGTATGTGACACATGATTTCATGACTTATCACAAAACCACATAGTGAATAATGAATCGCCCAGACAGCTGGTAACCATTGTGTATGAAACAGGATTACTTGTTGAAGAGGATTAAACCTTTCTCAAGCAGCTACCACAAATTTTTTTCAGGGTAAAGTTACAAGTAAACTCTAAATTAACCTGTGTTCAACACTCAGGTAGCTTGGCACAGAGCAGACAGGCTTAACTTAGAGGCAATGTGTAAAGTATTTGAGCAACACTTAAAACAGTAACACAGTAACAACACACCACAAAAGGAGCCCACAACAGAGTTAGACAAATAAAGTGATTTTTACTAAGTACAACAAGACCAAAACAACCAAAATCTAATTAGTAGAACCAGTGATATTCAATTGTTAATGTTTTAGTGAAAAGTAGCGCCAACAGGCATAAAGCAACAACTGTGGAAATTTGGTCGCCCAGGACTGGGACAAAATCACAAGGTCAGGCCGATCATGATGGAATAAGGGCTAGTAGCAGGGACCCAGTTAGGCCTGCTGGACAAATCACCTTCTATCCTTATTTGCGGAGGGTTTCGAGGATTTGTGTCAAATATGCTTCGCAAAGCTTAGAGTCTCTTTTGAGATGTGGCGAGGTTGCATGTGAGGTCCTGTTGAGGATCCCGTCAATGAGGGCTGGCAATGAGAAGTTAAGAATCTGGGATACTTTACGCAATTGGGGTGATGCGTCGGTTCTAAGGCGCTGCTAGGCCTGCAATGTGGAGTCCAGCGCCATTATTGAGGCTGCCGTAGACGAAGAATGTGAGAGTCTGCGTCAAGGATATGCCGCACAGTGGTGGTTTTCATGCAGTGACGGGCTGCGGTGCGATGTAGGTCTTTGCGGCAGTTCCGATTCATGCAGTAGCAGCAGTGCATGACTCTGATTGGGGTTGTACAGTGCAGAAATGAGCCAGTCCTGCTGGATCCAGAGAGGTCGGCAGAGCACTTTAGGCCTATCTCAAAGGGTCTAAAACTGGACGGGCACCACTTGGCAAGGTAGTCTCACAGATGGCTCAGGTTGTTCCAGTTATGTGTCTGTGGCTTCAGATCAAGAGGCCAGTCAACTAAGGGAGGGAGTCACTCTGGCTTCTGGAGTCAAGAGATGCCATTCCAGGCCTTCTCACCAAGGCAAGAGAGCAGCAGGCAGTAAATAGGTACAGCATTGCAGCAGCAGAGCAAGGCAGTAGTCCAGCAGGCTGGGAGATTGGCAGTCCGTCAGCAGCTAAGCAGACCTTCTACCTGGCAGAGTATCCATAGGTTTAGAAATATACTGGACTGGTGGTGTCTAAAGTTGCACTTTTGATGTGGGGGAGAAGCTTCTAGAGGTTCCCCTTTGAAGTCCCCTGGCATCCCGACTTCCCAGTCCTGGCCATAGGCTAACTACAGGAAGCCCTCTGTGTCGAGGCAGGACACAACCTAATCAGTTGTAATTGGGATTTGTGCCCATCTCCTCCCTCCCATCCTGTCAGTGATGGCCCATCCAGGCACACCTAAGCTCTTTACTGTGTGTTGCTGTCTTGGAGGAATTTACAAAACCCTATCAGCTACTCCCAGTCATGTAGCTAGCATCAGACTACAGGCACTAAATGGCTAAAGAAGGAAAATGTCATTAAACAAAGAACAGACGTCCAGGTTCGTGGGACAAGATGTTGTCTCTTGGTATGGAACCAGTGGGTATCGCTTTCTATGTACGAGGGTGTTTATTCCCCTGGGGAAGGCAAAGCGAGTACACACCTATTTTAACATTTTCAATCAGTACTGACAAAAATTCTGCTATATAGACATATTTGGTATTTCCAATAACTTTGGAAAATTTGCACGTATGTGGATTTCAAAGGACAAGTCATAGGGCATTGACAAAGTTATGGGCTGTTAGTTCAAGTATCTATAGTCAAAACCGTACATTCACTTAACAACTGCTCACATGTATGGGAAACTCTTAGATTAAAAACATATATCCACTCAAACGTTTGGTCACAGTATTACATTTTATTACACATTGCACAATGTAAAAAACATATTAAAAACATTTATCCATAAATAAGATCATCACAATGTTAAAAAGTCAAAGAATCACAGGGTCGACGCGGCGTTTCGGCTTTTTTCTAGTATGCCTTCATCAGGACAGATTCTAGACAATTAAAATCATAAAACACAGAGTTACCAAACGAGTAAAATAAGCCCAATACATTTTTTCTTCAGTGAGCATTCTTACATGTCTAAGCCCCTTGTTTTGAAATAAACAGTTTTTCTAATAAACAGTTTTTCTTACTTTCTATACATGTTCTCAGTGCAGTCCACTAAACAATTTTTTTGTTTCTATTTTAAAACAGTGCAATTAACAGGGGGGTACATAAGGCCAAGGGGAAGGCAAAAAGAGATAGTAGGAGACACATGAAAAATCTGTTAATTGCACTGTTTTAAAATAGAAACAAAAAAATTGTTTAGTGGACTGCACTGAGAACATGTATAGAAAGTAAGAAAAACTGTTTATTAGAAAAACTGTTTATTTCAAAACAAGGGGCTTAGACATGTAAGAATGCTCACTGAAGAAAAAATGTATTGGGCTTATTTTACTCGTTTGGTAACTCTGTGTTTTATGATTTTAATTGTCTAGAATCTGTCCTGATGAAGGCATACTAGAAAAAAGCCGAAACGCCGCGTCGACCCTGTGATTCTTTGACTTTTTAACATTGTGATGATCTTATTTATGGATAAATGTTTTTAATATGTTTTTTACATTGTGCAATGTGTAATAAAATGTAATACTGTGACCAAACGTTTGAGTGGATATATGTTTTTAATCTAAGAGTTTCCCATACATGTGAGCAGTTGTTAAGTGAATGTACGGTTTTGACTATAGATACTTGAACTAACAGCCCATAACTTTGTCAATGCCCTATGACTTGTCCTTTGAAATCCACATACGTGCAAATTTTCCAAAGTTATTGGAAATACCAAATATGTCTATATAGCAGAATTTTTGTCAGTACTGATTGAAAATGTTAAAATAGGTGTGTACTCGCTTTGCCTTCCCCAGGGGAATAAACACCCTCGTACATAGAAAGCGATACCCACTGGTTCCATACCAAGAGACAACATCTTGTCCCACGAACCTGGACGTCTGTTCTTTGTTTAATGACATTTTCCCCACCGTCCTCTACTACGTAGAGTGGGGTCCTCCTTATTGTTTTCACATAAAGAAGGAAAATGCCAACTTCCTAAAAGTTGAATTTTTGAAACTGTAATTTAAAACCGACTTAACCATAAGTAAGGATTTTAATGTAGGATTCCAGAGACACCAACCATTAACTGGTTACCTATTCACATTTGGAAATTACACCTATATCATGTATTAAGATAACTCCAATGTTATCCGATGGGAGAGGTAGGCCATGCATTAGTGGAAAACAAATTAAAGGGATTTTCACTGCCAGGACATGTACAACTTTAAAGTACATGTCCCAATTATTAAATGCACTGCATCCTGTCCTATGGGATGTTCAGAGCCTAACCTAGGGGTGACATATTTATTACAAAGTAAGGTTTGGACCTGGCAAAAGGTTTATTTTGCCAGGTTGAAGGGGCACTTTAAAATGGCACACACAAGCTCTGCAATGGCAGACCTGAGAAATGTTTAACCCCTTCGATGCTTGTGACGGAACCATTCCGTCATCAGTCACGGTTGGGCTGTGCTGATGATGGAATGGTTCCGTCACAACCACACCCATTTAGATCGGGGCCAGCACAGGAGAAAAATTCCTTTAGCAGCAATGAGGTTAAGGTGCTACTAAGGTGGGTGGCACATTCAGTGCTGCAGGCTCACTGGTAGCATTTAATATACAGGCACTGGGCACATGTAGTGCCACTTTACTAGTACTTACAGGTCAAATAAATATGCCAATTGGGAGTTAGTTACCATGTTTTAAGGAGTGAGCACTGAAGGAGAGTAGGGTCTGCAATCCTATGGTCACCCCCGATTTTTGCTTTTTGCTTCACTGGTTTATGACTTCCCTTTCTGTGGGCCTGCTAATCAGACCCACAGCCTAGCTGTGCTCTCTCTAAAACTGACAACAAGGTACCTTAGGTGCATACCCAATTGGATACTGAGTCACCTTATCAGTCCCTGTACAGTGTACCTTAGGTACCCAGGGCCTAGGTGTACCCAGGGCCTACCAGGGGCTGCAGCATGTATTATGCCACCCCTGGATGGCCATCCAAATCTGACACAACTGGCTGATCAATCAGCTGGGGCAAGGTGGTGTAATCACCCGTTGCTTTAGATATAGTATCCCTATATCTAAACCTAAAATGGACACATATCCTCCTATCAGTCACTCCTATGGCAGGCCATATCAATCCTGAAGGCAGAGTGCTTGGAATTATGTGAGATGGTGCTCTAGCATGAGCTGAGCCTGTCTGCAGCTTTCAGAACCAAGTCCTTTAGCTGTTTCCATGATAACGCTATACCATATATTCTTAAGTGCATTACAATCCTCGCGGTTATTGCTAACTTTGGTATAGCATTATCAAAACTTGTTGAGTAAGGTGTCATACGAATTGGAATACTACCCCCTCGCCAGTTCTGGTGACGGGGGTAGCATTCCACCCTTCTAGAGGGAGACAACATGTATGTAACTGTGAACCCCGGTTAAAGTTAACTCGAGCCTCAGCATCACAAAATGGATGCTGCCACCACAGACACAAGTCTGACCTCCTGCTGCTGGGAGTCCTTCCAGCGGGGGAGGCTTGGACAAAGGGTTTCCTGCCTTGGGAGGTGCTAGCACCACCCCAGACAGGATTTTGTGTATTAGGTAGGACAGGGCTGAAAGGAATGAGTCATGCCTGGGGCACACAAGGTGTCCCTGTGCATACACCGGTTTAAACCAGTTCCTGGGGCACTCCAGCCCCAGAGCTGGCGCAAGACCGGACAAAGGAAAGGGGGTGTAACTACCCCCCTTCCTGGTCCCACCCAGAGTAGGGACCTAGTCGTAGTGCAGCCCCCTTTAGCCGGATAAAGGTAGGAGCTGGTACCATTCCAAATTAGATTATCCTGAACAACTTTACAAGAAGAAACTCTGGACTTCGACGTTCTGCTCCACAGAAGACTGAAGAAATCTCCCTTGTGGGCAAGGAGTGTCCACCCTGCACAAGCAGGCACCATCAGCGTACAGCAGCTTCCCTTTGTCATCTTCCTGCAAGGATCCAGACTTCAGAGCCCGACGAGACCCAGATTCCCAGACCTCTCCGACCTCTACCTACATCTGCAGCACAGCTGAGACCCGTGGGTGCGACGAGACATGTGGGACCGGCCATCTTGAAAGAAGCAGCACTTCGCTCCAGCACGACTTCAGAGGCATCCTCGTCCAAGTGCTTTGGGGACTGAGAAGCCCCGACCCCGAGCAGCTCCTGCACCGAAGACCAGCCCTCCAGAATCCACGAGATCTGCGTAGGGCCCTTCTGCCTGTTTGCTGCTCGACGCATTGTCTGTTTACTTGCCAGCTGGCTAGTGGCCTCCTAGAGGACGAACTGCGAAATCTTCACTGCTGGTCTAGTTGCTCCAGACTGGCCCTTGCTCCCTTCCAAAAGAGGAGCACCCCGGACCCTCCTGGTCCACTCCAGACGCCGTTTCCACTCACCGCGTGGGTTGCCTTTGCCAAGGCCTGTTGACTCTGAATCCGAAGACGACACCGCCGACAGCGAGAGCCTGCGTGGGACAGCTCGTGCCTCCATCCTGGTCGTCTAAGACACCACCTGGTCCACGTGGCTGCAGAGACAAGCGTCCACCTTCACCTGATCGCGACGACGACATCTGGTTCCACTCGTCACTGGCTAGTGACTTTGAACATTGTCCCCTCTGCTTTCAGGTTCTTCTCTTCACTGATTCACCCTTGGATCACACTGGAAATCTTCCTCCTGACCGCCTGCAACATCTTTTCCTCCAGGCTCCATAGACTTCAACGCCGGAACCCGACACGACTTGGCACCTATGCACCCGCAGCCTGTGGATGAGGTAACACGAACATCTCGGTGCTCAAGGGTAGCTTGACTCTCCTAGTGTCCAGTTCCACAGTCATTTTTTCCTATCTAGTCAGGGACGTCCGTACTCACCTTTTTCTTAAACTGTACTGTCCATAGACATTTGTACGCATCTCGCGTGTGAGTTCACACTCTGCACACGCGTTCCGTGGGCCTCCTATTACTTACCTCAAGTTAGTATAGCGTGGTGCCAGCGATCCTACAGCCTCTGGACAGCTCCATTCCTATTATTGACTTTCACATTCCACTTACTTAGTATATGGTTTGTCGTGCCCCTAGGGCACCATTGTAATACGTGCAACTTAAACGTATTTTTCCTAAGAGTTTGTCATGTGCTTAGCCCTCTGACCTCATAAAGAGTTCAGAGGTGTATGTTAGTTAATAAATACTTGTTTATTTTCATAACAACCTGTGTGGTGTCCTTTCATTTGGTATTCAAGGGGTTATATGTGGTAAAACAGCTGGCTTCACATGCCAAAAGAGTTTAGCCTAAAGACTGCTTTGTCCATGCTACCATTAGAATAGCTGGTCTGTAAGGTTGACTTACAACCAATCACCATAAGGGTTGTTTGGACTGATACAAGGTGATCACTAGAACTAGTGAGCATCATATATCAGGCCAACTTCTCACATTGGTGTGCAGCGGTTGGGATTTGAGCTTGCTGTTGTTTTTACCAAATATGATCTTGAGATATCATTTGAAAGATCACATGAGGTATCATAGGTACATATAACAAGCTTTGAAATACTCTGAGTTTTACTGAACCAGCTGTTGTAGTAGAAAGGGAGTAGCACACCCTGACTACAACTCTTAGCAAGGGACCCGTAGGTAAACCCATAGTGTAGGTAAGTGCACCACTTACACCTCACTAGAAAAGCATGTCTACCACAGGAGAGAACACAGTGGCTCCCCTTGTGGCAGTTGACCCTCCACAGGTCATGTCAAGATAAGCAGCCCTTAGCTTCCAGGAGATGAGACAATTGTGTACCTCCAGGAAACTAAAACAGGGTTCTAACCCTACAATTCCTTTTCTGATAGGTCTCTTAGAGACATTTGATGCCAGAAGGGCTTCTAATCCAGGCCCATCTGACCCTACAGAGGGACACATACCCCCACTAGAGGAGCACTCCAATTTCCCTGAAACTGATGAAGTGGAGGGAGATGGAGACTCATCTGATGGTGAGGTAAACCATGGTCAGGGAGGAGTCAGTAGACTTACCAGGGCCAACTTAAGCATACATGAGAATGGGACTGGGGGAACCCCAGGCCTATCCTCAAGCAGGCTTAACCATGGGAATAGACGAGTTAGGTCTCACTCCAGAGGCTCTAACAGATCTATTCACACCCATGTCTCTCAGGCATCTTCTCAGAGAGGGATGACATCCCCGCAGAGAAGAGAGCATGAAGCTAAGATGAGGGAAGTCAATCTGAGGATTGAGAGGGAGGAACTTGCCCTTGCCAAAGAAAGACTTGCCTTTGCCAGAGAGCAGAGATTGAGTGGGGCAAACCCCACTGGTGGTAGCATTATCCCTAGACATAAAGACAGGAGTTTTGATACTAGACACCTGCGTAAAATAGTGACCCCTTTAAACAAGGGGATGACATCCACAAATGGATGACTGCTTTGGAGAGGACCTGCACTGTCCAGTGCATCCCCCAGAGTCAGTGGACAGCTATATTGTGGCTCTCCTTTGAAGGTAAAGGTAGAGATAAGCTCCTCACTACTAGAGCTGAGGATGCTAACAATTACCAAGTCCCGAAGAACACACTGATTGATGGGTTTGGCTTAACAACTGAGCAGTACAGGTTGCTGTTCAGAGACACCCAGAAAATTCAGTCTCAGGATTGGGCTGACTTTGTTGATTGTGCCACTAAGGCTTTTGAAGGCTGGTTACTGGGAAGTAAAGTTACTGATTACACAGGATTGTATATAAGGATAGCTGGTCTATAAGGTTGACTTACAACCAATCACCATAACGGTTGTTTGGACTGATACACGGTGATCACTAGAACTAGTGAGCATCATATATCAGGCCAACTTCTCACAAGCACATTCACTTTAACACTGGTTAGCAGTGGAAAAGTGTGCAGTCCTAAGTCCAGCAAAACAAAGGAGATCAACAAAAATGGAGGAGGAAGGAAAAATGTTTGGGGGAAGACCACTCCGAAATTGATAAGTCTAACACTTTGAACAAAATAGGTTTCCAGCTGAGTTTTTCTTTCAACCTTTTAAACCATTGAACGTCCCCAGTAGAAGATTAATGGTAGTTCCAAAGAAATGTGCTCTTTCTGCAGGCAGTGCAGTGAGTCCAAAGCTGCACTGTCTAAGGCACTGCCCACTCTACATGCCACACCCACATCTTCTGGCAAGATCACTTGGTGAAAATTATAAGGTTGTCAGGTCTGTAACTAGCTCAACAGTCACACTGTCCCATAGTTAGTGAGGCTCGCTTTTTGAACCTCACATTGTCTTTTCAGTTCCCTTAACCGATACATTTTCCCAGTGGGGTCCAAGAAAGGGTTGGCCAGTCATGATAAGGTATATATAACTTCTAGTGCTTATGAACAAGGCTGTCTTTTGGCATGGGCGAGCTGGGCCCAGGCCCAAGGGGCCAATTTTCAGAGGAGCGGAAGGAGATGTCTGTATAAGGTCATGCAGACAGAAGATTCGCTGGCACCTAGAGTCAGTGCTGCAGGAACTGTTTTAAACATCCCATCAGCCTGTTGTCTTGCACCCCATCACCTCCCACCCCCTGCTGCCACACACTATTACCCCTCCAACAAATATCTTAACAACAGCATGAGATGCTAATCTGTGCAAAATTCAGGTGAGTGGCTGGTGGTGCAGAAATGCATTCAGAAGCCAGTCACTACTCTGATGCAGCCAGCCAGGGCTGACCTCTGAAAACATATGGGGGCTCCATGCTGCCTTTTTTTATTCACCAGCAGTGAAGGCACCAAATGTATTTTCATCCAGGGCACAACCCTGTTAGAGGCCGACGCTACTTAGGAACCACCACTTTTATTAAAAGTTAGGTGTGATAGGATTAAGAGCCATTTCAACCCTAAAACATTTTTCCTTCTTGCTGTACACATAAGATGGAGCAGGGTTTTGTGAAATAAAACCTGCTTGGATGAAATGTCTCAGTGTGTGCGTTATTAACAAAATTGTGTGAAAGTTAACAGCGTAAAACTGAAAATGGGGAGATGAAATTGCGCAAATGCGTGCTGGAAAGCAATCAGTAATTCCACTGCTTTTCTAGGAGGCCGCGAATGCAAAATGATTAATGCAGAAATAACAGCCAAAAGAAAACAATGATAGAAGCCATGAGTTTTAAAAGAGAGATGATACTTTTCTTTCCACTAGCTGTTTGAAATCACATGAAAAAAGAAATGCAAAGCATTTATAGAGCATTAATAATGAAGCTTTGTAGTGACAACGATAATCACATGTGTATTTGTTTTTCCTAGAGCACATTTTACTGTTATGCTGAGAAGGCCTCAAGAGTCTTTTTATGTTTAATATGCTTTCTAAAACATAGGCTGCAAAGAAATGTATTTTGTCCTTTGAGAGTTCCTGACGATGGCCAAGGCTGTGTGGAGGAAGTAATGAATGTTATTAATGGAATGTTCTTGCCCACCGGTGTATGTGGACACACGTGCTGAGAGTTTGAAACATTAGAGAGATGGAAATTTGCAAGCCGTGGAAAAGATTATCGGAGTTTCCTATGCTGCTGTACAATGACGAAAGCTCTTTAAAGACAAAGGAACTGTTGAAAGTTAGGTACACTGAAAGGGGAGTGATCAGACACCCCTGGCCTAGTCCAATGAGAGTCGAGGATTTTGGGGTTTTGATACATGAGGAGTTGGATCTTTAGTGAATTAAGGTATCATTACTAGTGTAGGCATTTATTTTAGGGGGCTTGATTTTGACTTTGCAAGACGAGAGAGCTGTGTTTCTGTTTCCTTACCTAATGCTGGTGTTGTTCTGCTGATCCTGACTCTTTGACTTTGCTCCTCATAGCTTTTTGAGGGTACCTCAGCTTACTATTCTAGCCGAAGAGTAGCTTTTCAGTCTACTCGAATTTTGTGCTATAGGTTCATATGATATTCTGAATTTGCATTAATCTTATTTTGCAAATTTTCTTCACTCTTTTGTCTCTTTGCCTATCCACTCCTTCATGGCACAGTTTTGAGATTCTATTTTGAATTACTGTGTTGCTGTTTCTCTTGTGTGATGATCTATGATTCAAGCTGTATTGTACTTGATGAGCATTCACAATAATTTAGATAAAAACATATTGATAAGTAATCAGAGTATGTCATTTTTAACGTTATTTGGGTTGTATTGAATGAACTATGACTTTGTTTAGGTCTTCAAAAATTTGGATTCTGTCAATCCTTTTGCCAATCCCTATCAACTAATAAAGGTCCATCGAATAGAGAGGACCACATGACCAAAATAAATTTGGTAACTTGGTTTAAACTCACGCAGCATGAAAGGAGTGGTTTAGGTGTTAAAATTGGTTCCAGATGGTAGATTTGGTATAACCGCCTTCCGCTGCATCACTTTTTCTATTAATGACTGTAGTGGGTGAAATAATGTTTGTGCTTGTTTGTGCTTTTATTTTTATCTGTTTATGTTTTTAACAGGCAATACAACATAAATTGGGAACTCTACAGTACACAGTCATACAATGTAGCTACATGATTATAATTGGAGTAGAGAAAGAGAATGCAGCACCAATATATATGAAATTAGCTTGTTTGTGCTTGACCTGTTCCACCTTTTAGAATCCCATTTGTGTTCACAGTTGTAAATAAACACTTTCAGGTGTTGAAGGGTTTCTATCTGTTTATACATAAATATGTGAGTCATCCTAGAAGGGGGACCATGTGTAAATTCCTCAGTAAATTAGTTGTGTATCAGTTGAATTTTGCATTTCAGCTGTTAACAGATCAACACCGTTCTGATTGCTGTGCCACCATGGTGTGTACATTTGTTCACTAGTTAAGATGAAATTCTGAAAATATATTCAACTTCCCCATCACATTATTGTAATGGCATACTTCGTCGTCATGTCAGATGGCACCCTAAAGAAATGTGAACATGTCACGGGCAGTTTTAGCTCACATGTGACTCATGAGGCTGTTGTCATCACACAATATACCACATGACATGTATGACCATACATGGAGATGTGCATAATTGGGCATTTGGGCAGCTCTTTTTGAGCCACAGGGTACTGTGGTTCAGTTAGATGTAGGCAATGGGTCACTGTGCTGTTCCTCACCATCATCAGCCCATAGAAATTTGTGTATGTGAGTATTTGAAATGTACCACACATACACACAAAGACTGGCTGTCCTAGAGCCCTCCTCTCCATCTGCTGCTCCTTGCCAGACAAAGACCTGCTCGGTGCTCTCCTGTTGGCTCATCTGGTACTTGTGAGTGAAATTAAGAGTTATTTTAGTTTATATTTTTTTCGATGGACTAGGGGCTGAAAAATACTGGCAGGCTGATGGCTTTTCACGTATGCACTATTGTGCACTTACGTGCAAACCAGTCATATTGGAAAGTTTTTTTAGCCATTCAAAAATGGCTGCCATGAGTGTGCATGCACACATATGAATCATGAAGCATACATCCACACATATATGTGGTGATGCAAATGCACATGTATTGCCGCACTGGAGCACCTATGTTAAGAAGCATTGGGGAAGCCAAAATAGCAGCGTTAGTCTTTCATATATGTGAACTATTGGCTTTGCTAAGGCTTGTTTTGTTTGGTTTTTCCTGTTTAAAAACTTAACTGATTTTCTATAGTTAACAAAGAAATCTCCTCACATACCTCCTTTTTAACTGTTTGCTTCTCTTCTTGTCCCTTAACCTCGCACCTTTTTACTGTATCCTTATTTCACTTTCAGTTCTGCTCTTAGCCAAGACCGTATGATTTTGCTAAAATGTAAATAAAATGTATTCACTTATGGAGACTTTCAGTGAGCTCTGACCCTCCATTGGCCTGTTGTTGTATCATTCACATTTGTTTTCCTTTTTGTCTTCCTCCCACTACAGCATATAACAGGGTGATAGCCCGCTTTAGCTATTAGCTAACTTAACTAGACGCATAGGAGGATATCATTCAAATTTTCTTACTTTAGTCAAAAACCATTCAAAGATGGCTGCCATGCATGTGCATGGGCACGCATAAGCACACATCTTTAATTTTTGTTTACTTAAATGAAAACTGTTTAAAGACGGATATCCATGCGTGTTCTGATGCATACATAAACAGAGGTCTTCAATTTTGTTTGTACAACTTTTTTACAAAAACAAATGCCAGATGGCTGCCAAGCATATATAGTCATGTGTAAGCTGGGGCAGCCATTTGTAAATGTCTCTTATGATAAACCTTTAGAAAAAACAAAAACAAACCCAAACATGTATTGGCAAAGCCAAAAGATAGGTCATCAAACTACTGAACATTTTGGCTTTGCCAATGCTTGTTACTTATTGCCCCTTCCTGTTTTGATATTTATTTTAAATTACCCTTATATATATGCATCTCAAGGAAATTTAGACGGAAATAACAAGTCATCCAAGAAATTGTGATTTCTCCCAAAAGAAAAAGTTGCACATTCAACCCTAAGAAAAGAAAAGACCCGGAGGGACCTAATGCCATCTGACCCTGAGCCATAGACGGCCCCATGGGCGAGACAAAGAAGTTTGAACGAGATCCTCGCCTGCACAGGCAGCCAATGAAGGTCTTTCCTGGCCAGGGAAGCAGATGATAACCTGGAAAGATTGAGGACCAGCCTCGCTGCGGCATTCTGGAAAATCTGAAGACGATGGACAGAGCTCTTGTTCATGCCCACGTACAATGCATTACAGTAGTCTAATCTCGATGAGACCAGAGCTACTGTAGCCTGTTTCCTCGCATCTGGAGAAAGATAATATCCTATCTTTCTGAGGATCCTGATGATACCACAACAGGTGGACACAGTCCTACTGACCTGACGGTCAAAGGAAAGGGTGGTATCAAACAGGACCCCCAAGTTCCTAGCCGAGTGCGAAGGAAGAGGGCAGTCCCCAAGGGATTCGGGCCACCAGTCTTTAGACCAAATGTCCTGACCACCTCCAAAGATCAAGACTACAGTCTTTTCTCCGTTGAGCTTTAAGTAGTTCTGAACCATCCAGTGAGACACTGCCTCCATACAAGTTCTAAACTTGAGGGCGGAGTCATTCAATGGCTGTGTAATAGAGACCATAATTTGGGTGTCGTCGGCATAGGACAACACCTCAACCCTATGGGATCTCACTACCCTGGCAAGTGGGGCCACATAGATATTAAAAAGAGTGGGGCTTAGAGAAGACCCCTGGGGGACCACACATTGCACAGGTGTGGGAAGGGACAGAAAATAACCCAGCTTTACTCTCTGCTTCCTTTGATGGAGAAAGGAGGCTAGAAGCCTGAGGGCAGGGCTGCCCACCCCTATCTCCCCAAGCCTGGTGACCAGGATAGAGGGTGACAGGGTGTCGAAAGCTGCCATCAGGTCGAATAGAACAAGCAGAATGATCTGGCCCCTCTCCACCTTCGTACGAATGTTGTTAACCACCACAGTCAAAGCTGATTCCGTACTGTGGGCTCTTCGGAAGCCGTGCGGTGAGATATCTAATAAGTTCGACTCGTCAAGAAAGGTGGTCAGGTGTCGGTTAAGATGGATTTCTAGAATTTTAGCAGGGGCCGGAAGCAAGGAAATGGGCTGGAAATTTCTCAAGACCTCTGGGTCTAAGGAAGTTTTCTTCAAGAGCGGCTTGACCACTGCCAACTTCCAGTGGAGGGGAAAGGCCCCTTCCATGATGGCAAGGTTAAACACCTCCAGCAGGGGGGGGGGGGGCAAGATCACCTCCCTGCAGCTCTTCGGAACTTTCAGTGGACAAGGGTCCAAAGGAGAGCCAGATTTGATATTATCGAGGAGACGGTTAGATTCTTCAAGAGTGAGCAAGGGAAAATTGAGCAAACAAGGTCTGGGTTCCAAAGGATCAGGCACTGGGGAAGCCAACGGGAGAGAATGGGGGGGACCTAGCTCCCGATTGAGGATCTCCAGGGAACTATAGATATCGTCAATTTTTGATTAAAAAAAGGCAGAAATCTTGTTACAAAGCTCCTGAGATTCCACTATAGACTTAACCCTCTGAGGGGCCGGGAGAGAGTCAATGATCTTAAAAAGATCTCTAGGGGAATTCAGAGAGACTGTCAGATTGAGAAAATATGCCTGCTTTTCTTCTATGATAGCCGCTTTATATTCCTTCAAAAGCTGTTTATGCTTGTGTTTGTTCTCCATAAGGAGTGGATGAGCACGCCAAAACCTCTCTTGCTTTCTACAGCCCTGTCTCAATAGTCTCAGTCTGTCAGAGAACCAGGGTGTAGAAGGGCTCTTTCTGGCAGCATAATGCTGCTTTGTGGGGGCTAAGCTGTCTACAGCCACAGAGAGTGTGTTATAAAGATCCGCAGCAGCAGAGTTGGTATCCTTGTTAACAAGGGGACAGAGGCTGTTCAGGAACGGTGAGAGTGCTTTGTTGTCAATGTGCCTAAAACTCCTTCTGAGTTCCGATCTCTTAATTTCTGGCCGTAGAGGAGAATTCTGGTGATGTTTCAGCTCAAACGGCAAAGTCAGATGATCCGACCAGGCCAAAGGAATGGGGTTGCCAGTCACCAATCGAGGGTCATTAGAGAAGACACCATCCAATATATGGCCAGCTAAATGAGTAGGACCATCCACCAATTGGATCAGGCCGCAAGCTTGCAAGGATTCAGTCAGGGACAGAGTATCCTTGGAGGTAAAGTCCTCTAAGTGAAAATTAAAATCTCCCAGGAGTGTGAGATTCTCTCTATCAAGCAGAGGTTCTAAGAGCTTCATTAGATCCTGGCCAAAGGAGGTTCTCGAGCCCGGGGGTCTATAGACTAAGATGCCATTGAAGGAGACCATAGGAGTAACATTGATGGAAAAATACAGTGCTTCAAAGGGGTCTGCGGGGTTACAGAGATGTTCACTGCGGCAGGTGGAAGAGCCTTTATGTAAAATACCCAACCCACCTCCTCTACGCCCGGGTCTATCCATCCTGGTCAGGGCATAGCCCGAAGGAATAGCCTCCACCAGGTCAGGACCAGAGGAGTCTGTGGCCAACGTTTCAGTAATAAACACCCAGGAGGGCTTCCTCAGTGATACAAAGTCCCTGAAGGCTATGTTATTCTTAACCAGGGATCTTGCATTAACAAGGAAGCCTAATTCAGCCTCCGGGTGGCTAGATCTCGGAACCCCAATGTCGAGGCTTTTTCTCACAAGGCTCCGTGGCCTACTGCGCGCAGGATGACAAATGCTGCAATGCAAGTATGGAAGAGCATCAGGGAGTACAGTATGATGACAGGTCTTAGCTGACGGTTTCAAAGACAGCAGAGTGTGGGTGGAATACAAAGAGCTTGCTTGGGGTATGGAAAACTGCGGACCAGCCTGCCTGGCGCCGACTCCGCGCGGACGGGCGCAGACGGGCTGGACTTTGGCGTGACTTTGGCGCAAGTCTGCTGGGCGACTCCGCTGGGCGCCATAAAGTTTAAGTAGGGTTAGGCTTCAATGTCGTGACCCACGTGACCCGTCTGAGGCCAATGGGAGCAGAAGCAGCAGCTGTTCTCCGGCGCCCTCCACAACAATCGGGATAACCTGTGGTGGACCGGGGCGCTGGCAAGGAGATCAGGCAGCAGGTAGGAACCAGCGCGCAAACATACAATGTTTTCAAAATTGCACAAACACAATTTAAAAATCAGTGAATGCCCACCAAGAGTACGCAGACAAACAATGCTTAAAAATGCCTAAAAACGGTTTTAAAATTAATAAAACAGCCGCGAGGCATCTAGTCATGCACTCGACATAGCAAAGACATCAAGCACCAATTCCAGCCACAAAGCTTAAGTAGGGTTGGGCTTCAATGTCGCGACCAACGTGACCCGCTGAGGCCAATGGGAGCAGAAGCAGCAGCTGTTCGCCGGCGCCCTCCACAACAATCGGGAAAACCCGTGGTGGACCGGGCGCTGGCAAGGAGATCAGGCAGCAGGTAGGAACCAGCACACAAACATACAATGTTTTCAAAGTTGCACGAAGACGATTTAAAAATCAGTGAATGCCCACCAAGAGTAGTGTAGTAAATAAGCAGGAGCTTCCCAGTGCATAACAGAAGGTTTATTCAGCAGAGATACAGCAGGACATCTTCAAAAACGTCTTTTAATCGCTGGAAGCCAAGAGAAGTACCACTGACCAGCTGCAAAACGTCGCCAAAATTGTAGTAAATAAGCAGGAGCTTCCCAGTGCATAACAGAAGGTTTATTCAGCAGAGATACAGCAGGACATCTTTAAAAGGAGCTGGCCAGGCACAAACTGTCTCAACCTAGAACCCTACGAAGAGTCCAGAGCCACCTACATTCTGGAACATATGAGATCATGCTACAGGAGGGGAAAACAAGGAAACAAAGGTATAGGCAGACAAACAATGCTTAAAAATGCCCAGAAACGATTTTAAAATGAATAAAAGAGCCGCGAGGCATCTAGTCATGCACTCGACATAGCAAAGACATCAAGCACCAGTTCCAGCCACAAAGCTTAAGTAGGGTTGGGCTTCAATGTCGCCACCCACGTGACCCGCTGAGGCCAATGGGAGCAGAAGCAGCAGCTGTTCGCCGGCGCCCTCCACAACAATCGGGAAAACCCGTGGTGGACCGGGGCGCTGGCAAGGAGATCAGGCAGCAGGTAGGTACCAGCGCGCAAACATACAATGTTTTCAAAATTGCACAAAGACGATTTAAAAATCAGTGAATGCCCACCAAGAGTACGCAGACAAACAATGCTTAAAAATGCCCAGAAACGATTTTAAAATGAATAAAAGAGCAGCGAGGCATCTAGTCAAAGACATAACAGCGGTTGGAATAAACATTACGGCATCCATAATGGTGCTAGGAATTAAGGATGGTGTGAGGGAGGGGCGGTTGGTCCATAAGTTCCGTTATCTGATCCTTTTAGCCACGGCTGTAGCTCTGCTATGTATAGCCTCCACGTGCCTACAGAAGGAAGCTCCTACTTTCGAGATGTGCAGAGCTAGATTTTACGATATGTTTAACCTTGAATATAACCCCTACTCTCTTAAAGGGCCACGTAGGCAGAATTTGGGCATATAGATTTGGGGCCCTTTGATTGAACCCATGAATGATTGAATATACACCTCAGGTTGCAAGGTTTTATATACTCATTTTATGCTATGGATTTATTCTGCTTTTATCCTGTGGATGAATTGCTTCCCTGAATATCTTATGTGTTTTGATATGCCTCCCTAATGGATTTTGTATTGCTTGTTTTCATATCATGAATTGAAATAAAAAACTTTTTTTTTAAAAAGCAAAGTACCCTAAAGGAAGTTCAAAGCAGCGTGAAGCACTGCTTTACATTACTTAGCGCCAAAGCAGCGTTGCATGGGTGGTACATGGGCATTCCCATGCAACCACCTATGCCTTTTGACGCAAATCTCTATCTACAAAGAATTGTAGACCAGTTTTAGAACCAAAAATTAACACCACTTCAAGGAGGTGCTAACAGGAGAAATGTTTTATTTCTCCTTTCTTTTCCGACTTTGCATGTGTGCTGCACTGTGTAGCGCACATACCAAGTGGGAAAAGCTTTTAAACTTGTCTAGGATTGGTATTTTGTACAGAAAGGTCACGCACAAAACCTAGCTCTATGGTGCTAAGGTATGTACATGGGGCTCGGCAGCTGAAATCAGCACTGGCGCTAGGGAGAGGAGAGGAGAGAGATATCTCTGTAAATATGGCGCTCTCGTGCTCCCTCTCTGTCACATAACGCAGAGCAGCCTCTTTGGGTGCTGCGATGCCCGTGTTATTCAAAATTGCTTTTGTGATTGCTTTAAACCAATGGAGAGGTGTCACTGTTAAATAGGATCCTACATGTGAGACTGCTGGTTTTGGTTAACAAAGGTCATAATTTGACTTCCTTAATGTATTTTCTTTACAACTGAGGTCCACCATGTTATTGCTATCTCCCCTTGTCATGGCTTTTGCTAGCTGCAGAGGAGCACCCTTTGTGATGGTGTACAACAGTAGTACCAAAGTGGACGGCTGGCCACTTTGTAAGGTAGTTTAAAGCTCTCTTTAAATTTTTTGAAGATTTTTACAAGGTGCTATCACTTAGGTCACTTCAGAGCCTAAGAACAGTGCAAACGTGATAACATTTCCCTAGTTTTGAAGCGTTGTTTCAGCCCCACAGTGAAGTTGGAAGCCGTGCGCTATAGAAGAGACAGTACATAACATAACATAACATAAGTTTTAAAAAACTATTTACTGCATGTATAACATTATCTTCTTCCGAACGTTGTAATTTAAGGAAGGCTAGTATACAGGTTCGAATCCCCCATGCCTTGAGGATAGGTAATAAATACGCCCTTCGTGGAGCCTGATAAAATTTGCAGAATAGCACACAGTGTATGTTCGATTGGTAGGAAATGTCATCACAGGGGCATACAAGGTTAACCATAGACCAATTATTACAAAAAGGAAAAGTAACCAAACGAAAAAAGGAGCCTAGCCTAAAGCGAGTGAGCAACATGCGAGCGTAAGGACTTGAGACTGATATAAGATACTTTTGTAGCCCTTCATGAGAGGTAATTTGTTGATATCTGATAATGGTATTTTTTTCTTTTTCAACATTCCACCTAGAAGTAGCTAGGTGCTCCAGAGCCATCTTTTTGAGCGAACCTCTTGATACCTTCTCCATGCTAATTGGCCTCTCGAAGAATTCCGGGTGTCCTATCTCATTGAACATGTTTTCACATAGTGCAGCCATTTGATTTTGGAAACTCCGTCAAGAGAGAGACAATTATTTATTAGATCTCTGTTTAATGAAGTCTCAGGGGTAACCCAAACCTTATGCCAAAGGAGTATTGGGGAGATCCTTATGGTGTCTGATATGTAGGGGAGGCCTGCTTCAATGTGCAACATGTACGAGGATGAAGTGTTAGGTACACCCAGTAGTTGGGAGATTAACTGGTTTTCACAGCGTTGAATCACCTGGGCATTTTCAATCCCCCACAATCCAGCACCGTATGTAGCGGTTGAAACGCACTTACCTTTATAGATGTAAATTAATTATTTCGCTGGATTCCCCCCTAGTTTGGTTGCAAAGTTTCTCAAAGCACCAATGGTGCTCGTAAAAGCCAATTGCCTTGTTTTCACCACTGATTGCCAAGAGCTCCTCCTATCAAAATTAACCCCTAAGTAAGAGAATCTATCTGTGGTTTCAATTCTCTTATCGTCGAGAAAAATTGGGCAGGGCACCCTCTTTTTACCCTTCCCGCAGGCCATTGTGTAGGTGTTTGATATGTTAACTCTTAGACCTCTAAGTCTCATAAAGGTGGTAAATGTATCCGCAGTCCTCTGTAACCCCAGTCTAGTCCGCGACATTAAGGCTGCATCGTCTGCGTATAATAATATTAGTATAGGGGTCCCTTTGATATTAGTGTATTCGTGCTGTGAGTCCCTAAGATGTTGTCCGATTGAGTTAATATATAAGGTGAATAACAGGGGTGCTAGAATGCACCCCTGCCTAACCCCCCCTCTTTATAGGGAATTTGTCTGAACACCCCCCTGCGGCCATACCTCACCCTTGCACCTGCGTCTCTATAAAGTTCCTTAATATATAACAGAATTTGACTGTCAATCCCCATGTCGCTAAGTGTTAACCATAGGAATTGGTGATCTACGCAGTCAAAAGCAAAACTTAAATCAATAAAGGAAATAAAAAGGTTCCCGCTCTTTGCCTGGGTATATTTCGAGATGAGTAGGGCCAGGTTTAGACATTGTTCCAAAGTCCCCTTCCTGATCTGAAGCCATACTGCAGATTAGAAATAACTTGTTTTCCTCTCCCCAGGTTTGTATCCTATTTAAAATGATACGACCCGCCACCTTCGTCAACGCATCCAGCAACGAAATTGGCCAGTAGCAAGTTGGGTCGTTCCTAATACCTTTTCTATAAATAGGTACAACTATGGCGTCAGTCCAGGAGGATATAAAGCCATATTGGTTCCCCTTATTTAAAACATTCGTTATCATAGGGGCCCACAGATCTAACTCAGCCTTGTAGACATCGATTGGGACACCGTCCGGGCCCGGTGCCTTACCTGATGAACTGTCTTTTATCCCTTTAATAACTTCCTGGCAGCTAAAGGTTGTCTAATGGGAATGGGCTAGGATGGTTACCGTCAGAAGAATTAATAATCCCATCAGTAGAGACAATCCTGGGTTCACCAGGGGTAGATCTACCATAAAGATGTTTAAAATGAACCACCCAAAGATCCCCTGTTATTGCAATGTCAATAAAGTCAGCCTCTTTAGTTTGCAGAAAGGGGTCATTTGCCACCTTCCAAAAGGCCGTGTTGTCTCTTTTATGCGATGCCTCTTTTAAAGCTACCCATGCCTCTTTCTTTAGGGTGGCTTTTCTCATTTTTATTATCTTTTAATATGACTTTCTAGCTTTCCGAATTAAGTCAGGGTTTTTTGGTTTTGTCTGCAGGGCCTTTTTAAGAGTTGTTAGTGCTTTAGTACACTTACTGTCAAACCACCTGTGGGCATTTGTTACCTTCACCCGATGTTTTCTTGTCAATAAGGTTTTTACAGCGGCTTGTATCTTGGCAAAGGAGTTCATTACTCTTTCTGGGTCCTCATCTTGTATCAGACAAGTTTGTATGTCTTCAGCGTTTGTTGAAACTAGTTTTTCCAGAAAGCCCGTGGGTTCTACCTTCTCCCATTTAATAGTGTAGCCATTTTTTGAGGCCAATCTGATCTCTGGTATATATGGTGTGTGTGTGTTAACCGCAGCCCTTCGTGTCACTTTTATTCTAAAAGATATAGGATAGTGATCAGAAAACAGAGCCTGACCCATTTCCGAAGTTGCTACCAGCCCAGCGTGAGATGCGGAGATTAATGTAAAATCAATTGTAGTGTGACTCCCCCTACCATTAAAGGTAGGATGGAACGGTATACTCGGTCTGCATGTCTTGTTGATAAAAGATAGATTAAAATAAAAAAGAATGTTATTAAGAGTAGTACCGAGTTTCGTATGGTTGAAATACGCTCAGATAGGCCGCACAAGCCCATCGAGTTATGAGGACAGATCGTGCAGTTGAAGTCTCCCACCCAGAACATAAACTTTTCTCCTACTGAATGATCATGTAGGGTGATTAGGGTCGACAGAAGCTTGTTGATTATAGTCTCCCTCATGTCAAGTGGCACGTTATTATAAAAATTTACTACAATCATATTATGCAGAAGGCCCAGTTTTAACCTCAATATCTGGTAGAACTCAGTGGACAAAAACTTACGTACTTCAGTGCCCCCGGTGGTAGAAACTAATGTGCACAGGCCCCCTTTGTATCAGCCCTGGGCACTGGCCACCGCTGGGGTATGGAAAGTTTGGTACCCGCTTATATGTTGTTCCTCCAAGGACCATGTTTCCTGTAGGCTAATAACATTGTGCTCAGCAACAACATCTAGCCAGTGTTGCTGAGACACTTTACTTGCCAAGCCAGCAACGTTCCAAGAAAGGAAACTGTAAATAGAATCTCTCCGTTTTGGGGATCTGTTAAGTAAAACAAAGTTTTCTTGATTTCCCTTAAATGTACATGGAGTGTGGGGTTCTGATGCGGTACGGGGAACCAGGAATGGATCATTCACTGCAATCGGGCTGACTGGTTGTTCATCAGCTTCTACCTCTTTCCCAGTAAGGGCAGCTGAATCCTTCAAATCCCCTGCCATCACCGGGGATATGTCCCTCCTCCGCTGGTTGGTCACTATTATCGGCGGAGTAATAGTTCTTAATAGATTATCCACTGCGGTGATTCTCTGGTGTCAATCTAAATCTTCTAGACCAGAGAGAGCATCGTAACGGTTTGCTAGGGGAATTGGCCAGTATGGTGTACGAAAACCTTGCTGTATACTATCGCCCCGATGGATAGTAGGCCTATCTATGTGCCTAAAGGCCGGGTAGGTGGACCTCTGTGGACCCCTATTCGAGGGATAAGGGGGTAGGGGATATGTTTGAGATAAGTAGGGAAGCCACACGGTCCACGGGGGGTAATCAATGCCTCAGGATAATAGTAGTTCAGGGTTCAGGACGCTATGCTACTACCTCCACACTCCTGATACCAATCAGCAATGTGCGTTACCATCCTTCGATCTCTGAAATTAATGATGAATACATCCCCGGCAATGTCTTTAGGTCTCGATCCTACCCACGCTATTCTTCTCACATGCTCTATTTCTCCGTCTATGTGGGGGGGCAGTGGCCTGTTTTGTCTGAGCCAGTATATTGCTTTATTTTTTAACTCTGTGTAGCCTTCACTCTTCCCTTCTGTAAATTCTGGGACGCCCGTGAGCACTATAACGTATGGTGCCGCCTCTGGTGGCAAGTCAATATGGCATCCTTTTCTTTTAGTAGCTTTGTCTAGGGGCTGTGCCTTGTCTGTGTTAGCAACCTTGATGACTGGTTGAAGGTTGACCGATGGTTGAGTGTTAGGTATAAGGCTGGCTGACTCTCTACACCCCGTCACCTTAATGCCTGTTGCTACTTTCCCAGTCATGTTATGTTATGTTATGTAAAAGTATTTGTAAAGCGCAACTTCCACCAAACGGTTTCTTGGCGCTGTGAGCGTGTGAGGACAGATCGGAGGGGGGCTTAGTTATGTGCTTTGCGGAACAGATGGGTTTTAAGAAGGGACATAAAGTGGGAGTAAGAAGCAGTAAGCCTAAATTCTAGAGGGAGTGCATTCCAAAAGGAAGGGGCCAGGAAGGAGAATCTAAGCCCGCCATGTTTCTTACGCCTGAAAGCAGGGACATTGAGTAAGGCAAGATGAGAAGAGCGGATATTGCGGGTGGGGGGGAACATAGTGATGAAGAAGAGAAGAGATGAAAAGAGGACCAAGGCCAGCTAGGGCTTTGAAGATAGTGCAGCCCAGTTTGAAATAGCAGCGTTCTGCTACCGGGAGCCAGTGGAGGGTCTTCAGGAGGGGGCGCACATGCTGATGTCTGGGTTGATGGAAAATTAGCAGTGCAGCTTGATTCTGAACCAGCTGGAGGCAGTTCAATTGATAGGAAGGAATGCCGGCATAAAGAGAGTTGGCGTAATCAATTCTAGAGATGACCAGCGCCAAAACGGTCAAAGTAAGGGCCGAGGTGGTGAGGAAGCGCACAATTTTTCGAATTTTGCGTAGATGAAAAAAACTAGAGGAAACCACAGCATTGATCTGGGGTTTCATCGAGAGATCTTTGCTGATGATCACCCCAAGACTTTTTGCAGAGTTTGTGGGGGGGGGGGGGGGGGGGGGGAAGGCCTAGACTTGTAGGCCAGAAAAGGGGACTCCAAGGGTTAGAGGCACCCCCGACAAGAACCAGTTCGGTCTTGTCGGGGTTAAGGTTAAGGTGGTTTGCCCCCTTCCAGTCACTGATGTGGCATAGGGTAAACTGGAAATTATAAGCAGATTGGTCTCATGAATTAATGTCAAAAATCAGCTGAATGTCATCCGCATAATTAAATGCAGTGACATTGCTGTTTCGTAAGGACTGGATAAGGGGGGTCAGGTATAAATTAAAAAGACTTATTGGTATAGGATGAGGTGTATCTTGTAATGGAATTGTTTGTCAATTTCTGGCTGCTGATCGTATTGTTCATATTATGGGCTACCAGACCTTTTAAAAGTTGTGAGTTTAAGGTTGTTTCTACCACTAGGGTGTTCAATTGATCACCGAGTCTTTTTACCCTCTCTAATACTGGAAGAAGTAAGGATCTAACTAGATGTTCTATGTCCTTAACCTTGCAATTTGTTGAGGCAGATTCCGCAGGATGGATTTTGGGCAGGTTTTGAGTTCCCCGGGACTTTGACTCTAGTGAGGGCAGATCTTTCTGTGGTACTGGCTTAAGGTGATCAGTGGGGGGACTTAAGCCTATTCTGGGTGCTTTGGTTCAGCTACTCCAATGTGAACTTCCCCTTCTCTTTCTTTTCAATAGTGTTCCCTGCCGTGGTGCTTTTTGTGGGGCTTTGCTCTTTTTACTCACAGGAGTCGGGTTAGGCAACTGTAGCAAAGAGGGCTCCTCTAGTGAGAGATCTAAAGAGGGGTCCATATTTACAACATCATAACAACAGTTCCTCTTGATGCCTTTAGATCCTGGCCGATGAAGGCCAAGGGGGGTGGGGCCAGCCCAGCCTTGGTCGGGCTTGGATGGGCGTAGACGGGCCCGCCCTTGGCCCGGGCTTCGCCCGGACCCACCCGCGCGCGTCTCGTGGTGCGTGGGTCAGGGCTGAACCAAATAGGCGAAGAAGGGGGTGGGAAGAGGTCCCAGGTGCCCGCAGGGAGACCTGGTCCTCGCAGTCCCGTGCCTCACAGTTCAGGTAGATACGCCTTCCAAGTATGCTCCGACATCCACAAACAGTCCAGCAGCAATTAGGGCAGAGTTCCCAGTACACGCACTGCGACTACGAGCGGCGCCCGCGAAGCGGGGGCGCGAGTCGTTAAGTGTTTGGCGAACAAGGGGGCGGGAAGAAGTCCCAGGTGCGGCAGATGGCAGCCCGCAGGGAGACCTGGTCCTCGCAGTCCCGTGCCTCACAGTTCAGGTAGATACGCCTTCCAAGTATGCTCCGACGTCCACAAACAGTCCAGAAGCAATTAGGGCAGAGTTCCCAATACACGCACTGTGATTACGAGTTAATCTATTTCTGAGTTTTTTCATAAATGGCTGCATTGCGCAGGAACAGCACTCCAACGGTTTTCTGCAAAATGTAATGCAAACCCATTTTGTTACTGTTATATAAGGACAAGTCTGGCATACATTGTCAAAAAGTCAGGATAGCTGCAAAATCGGCCCTGTAACAAAATTGTCCGAAAACCGGCCCCGGGGAAGAGCTCGGCGGCACCCCAACCCCTGTGGGGAGGGGGCAGGGGGCCGACCAAGTACTTTGCCAGGGCCGGTTTTGGAACCCAGTCCGGCCCTGGTCACGAGGGCGGAGACCCCACAGTCGTAAAGATACTATTAGAAAAATTTGTTTGTGAATAACAAAAGAAGCAAACCTACACTAAAGTGTACATTTACTTTTGTGAATCAGGCCCTAGGTGTCTAAAGGATGTGGAAAAGGGGAGCTTTTCCAATGTATATTGGTTATGGAGGTAGCAGAAAGGCTGCTTGTTCAAGTGACAAGGGCTTAACAGAGGCCCCTTAGCCCCTTCAGGCATAGGGTCCCACTCTTCAGGACCCCTCAAGCAGTCTAAAACCTATGAATATCTGTGAGTAATTGGGTCTCAGGGGCCCCTTTCGACACTCTGCTGCGAGCCCGCCCTTTTTTTGCTGTATTTTCACCCAACTGTCAAGTGACGTGCTCAACCGGACTCAGCAGGGGGTGCAATACGATTAGCTCAGCACACTGAACATTGCACATAATACAGCTCATTCGAGATTATGGTGCTATTTGCAACCTGATGTGAGAATTTAGACACACTTTATAACATTAAATCGCTACATTTGGGAGTTTACTAATGGTGATTCATGGCCTCAACCATTTAGAGAGAGCATTTGCAAAATCTCATGCTATAGGTCTGTCTGGTTGTCGCAGAGCCTACATCAGCAAACGGTAAATCATTATAATTCGCATTCTGAAATTAGTCAGAGGAGAGACAGTTTTTTTGCTTCTCTTTGTGCCCAAGGATATTAACCTCAGGATTCTCTTAGGATGCACTTATCCCAGATTTGGATCCTGCTAATTGGGACTCTAGAGGAATGCTACCGCCATTCTATACATCACTTATATGCCACAGGAAAGTCCTGTTATGTGGAAAATGCTCAAAATGAGTCTGCCAGGGGCAACATGTACAATTGTAAATCAGTAGCGAAATAGAGTGGGGGCTGGATGGACACAGGAAACATGATCTCTGAGACAACCATCAAATGTGGAAACGATCAGAAGAGATTAGAGAGCTTACTTATATTTCAAGCAACGCAGGACAGCAAGAAAAGTTGCTGCGTTGCGTTGCGTTGCATGAAAGGGAGATAGCAGATATGCACCATATCTACTAAGGTATGGCACATTTCTGCTGACTCCTAGTGCTGGTGCACTGTGTGCAGCCTTGCGCTAACTCAAGCCTGCTTGCATCATGGAGCAAGAGTGTCTGTGTTATGGGCAGGAATGCTTTTGTGCAGGAAGGCATACCTTCCTGGACAGAAACAGTCCTTAGAGGGATATTCTTCTTTCTATGTGTGCTGCAGAAAGGAAAGAGAAATTACCAAGGAGAAAAATATATTTTTCCTCTGCCTGCTTCAGGAAGGCATAGCTTTTTGAACATTCCGAGGATAACTAGCTTTAGTAAATCCGAAAATGCATCAAAACCCATGGGGGGATGCATGGGAACGCCCATGCTCCACCTGTGGAACGCTTGCCATGGAACACATATACTTTTTCTGGTGTTACTTTGTATTTACTTAACGACCCAAAGTGGCTTTGCGTGGCTTAGTGAATGCCAAAAAGGATTTTGTGTTGCTGCTGCACCATAAAAGTGATGCGACCGAAATGCAAAACCTTGGTAAATCTGCCCCTCGCTGCATTTCAAGTGCTGGAGTATGCAAGGAGCCCAGAGAGGCGGGAGCAGGATGCCTTTTTCACTCCCTCACATACTTTGGCATATTAAAGGGGCCATAAATGCTTGTGCACCCCTTTTGAGGCATCCACATTTTGTGCCTACACAAATGAAAAGGCATGATTCGTCATTTACAAGGTACTTTAACAACACAAAAGTGAATGAATGCCTTTGACTCTGTGCCTAAAACCACATGCCAATGCAAAGGCAAGAAGGCCCTTAGAAAATGTGTAAATTGTAGACCACCCAAGAAGTGCTACATGTATTGCCCTGCCCAACGGGGCTTAGAAAGCTCTGGGGACTGCCCTCAGAGTGGGGTACAATAACATGATGCACTCTCTTTTGACTAGCTTCCTTCTAAACTTAAAAGGCAGCCTGGGCTCTTCCTTCAGTGAGACACGAGGAGGCGATTTCAATCTCCATTCTGTGTTTAACTGCTGTGCTTTCTCTGCAGCCCAAACATTATTGTCTAAGTGAGTGCATGGGCTGGAGAGGGCACTTTTTAAATCCTCGATGTCCTGGAATGTGCTGGGCGCATCTAATGAATGCACAAAGAGGGTACATGTGTCTCGTAATACCAATGGTGGCTGTCAGGGAACCGAGGTGGTGCAAAAAAAGCACTTACCTCTTCGGTCGGTTGGTCGTGTCTCTACGACGAGTCCACGACCCGAAGCAGGAAGGACACATGCTCCCCAAAGCCAATCACAATGCTGCAATGCAGCATTGTGATTGGTCTGAGCACCATGGTTCATTGATCAGACGGAGACAGGGAGCCTGTATATGTTCCCCTACCAGGCTAATCATTACAGCCTGGAAGAACATGCAAAGTGTGCATGACTGTTTGGCTGGCTCAAGACGGTCGGCCAAACCATTATGCGCCCTTAAGTGAATGTACCACTCCCCCACACTGTGCCACCAGCCCCGCCCGCCATAAACCAGCCCACCAGCAACTAAAAATAAATTGATAATAACATTTTTGTTATCATTTATGTTTACTTTTTTCGCTGCTCTGAGAGCAGTGGGGCAACGCTCCTCTTCCTCTGCAGGGAGCTGGCCTAAATCCCACCCCATTTGGTTAATGATGCAGTGAGTAACAGGGAGAAGAGGATAGTCTCTTTGGTCCCCTCAGGAAATAGTAGTAAGATATGAAAATACCCTAAGAAGTCTGCCCAGACAGACAAAGAAGTTGCAGCTGAAGCATTGAGCAGGTGCCAATCTCTTTCTATACTCCTACACTAGTGCAACGATTTTTGTAGTTCTGTTAAGTGTGGGGTTTATTTATAGTTCTTTCCCCAGCGCATTTCTTCACTTTATATTTGTGGTCTTTCTTTACTTGTAGTATTGCCTCGGTACATGAATTACTTCTAGCTCAATTCCCCTCTTTATATATAGCATTGCTCATTTACTTGTCATACAGCCCCAAGGAAGTTCTATATTTGTTGTCAGGTCTCAGGGCACAGGATTACTTTTAGTCCAGTCTCTGTGCATTTCTTTAAGTGTTTTCTTGCCTTGTGTCTATCGCTACTTCTAGTCCAGTTTCAGAACATAGATTTAACTGTAATTTATTTATTTATTTAAAGAGCTTTATATAGCGCTGACTAGACCCGAAAGTATCAGAGTGCTTTACATGAGAATCAACAATGTAACAGAAAAAGATCGACAATTACACAATACATCATAAAATAGGAAATACATTGGGAGAGGAGAGAAAGGAGAGAGAAAAGTAGTAGAGGGGGCAGGGGAGGTAAGAAAGGGAGGATAAGGGAAGAGAGAACAAGGAGAGACTAAAGGAAGCCTGTCTAAAGACTGACTGGGTAGGTGATGACCCTGGAGGGAATCCACGGCCCATCTCCCCTATAGCTAAACCAGGTAGCTCCATTGGGCATCAGACAAAACAGTTCTCTGGTCTCTTTTGCTGGAAGGTGGGTCAAGGCTTTGACCCTGTCCCAGGCTGACTCTGGATTTTAAAATAGAAATATGTGGTTCCATGCCCTGCCCTGTCTCCCAGCCACACCTCCTCCAATACGCTAACACAGCAAATGGCTCTTGGACATCCGTTGTAGGAGTTCAGAGTTTGTATAAAAAATTATTCTGAGGAAATCTTTGTGTAACCTGCTGGTAAAAGGTTCAAATGAAGAGGGATATTTCAACCATTGATTCTTTCATATGATTTATAAAATGAGAGTCACTGAGCTATATATTAAGCTGACTGTTGTACTCAAAGAGAAGATGGATACTTCATGTAGGATTGATCAAGTTACTTTATTTAAGTTAATTGGTTAAGATAGAAAGGAAACCCCATCAGGAGTAGCTGTCCTGCTGCTCAGCCCTCACTCAACTGACATTCACAGCACAGCAACATTCTAATCATCCAACATTCCCCATGACATGCATACCAGCTGAGCAGCAGGGAAACACAAGTTATAACATATCTCCCTTCGTTATGGGTACAATTGCAAAAAGCAATAAAATAGTTGTCAATAAAATGCACTCTAGTACACATAGTCCAAGATATTAACCCTTGTCTAGATAAAGAAACTTATTGAAATGGATTCTTGCGGATATAAGGCAGTAAAACCTCTAAAAAATGTACATTTTGTATTTGACAGATTGAAACTTTTTGAAACAAATTGGACTTTGGTGGAAAACATGCCCATATTATGATGATCTATAATGAACACAATATATTGTAAATAGGTATGCAGAAACTATTGTTGAATTTTCTTTTTCGCCTGACACTCTCCTGGCATGCCACTCTGATCACTTGAAACTATATATCATCTCGTGCATGTTGCTCTAAACTGAACACTCTGCATTGCACTTTCTGTAAATCACTTGATTCAAGTTCCATATACACAACCTTTCAAATCACTAATGTTATATAAATCACAGAGGGGCTAGGCTCTAACTTTTCACGCATTTACTTCCCTTTCTCTCTTCTTTCTCTTATAATCATCACTGAGCTGATCTTTTTTCAAATAAATTCTAATCAGAAACATGTACTACAATATCACGCTAGTCTTCACCTAGCTCGGACTGTTTCACACTTTCCTCACAATTTCCATCTCACCGATACTGGGTCAAAGGCTAATTTATTAATTAATTAATAAAAAGCAACTTTTCTACATAATTTGGACTTTTGACTCTGATTGCATGAGTAAGGATTCAGCCTAAGGATATCAAGAACTTCTGTTAAACACGCTCATCACCCCCTTTAAAACAGGATTCAGCATGTGCAGTTTTCTCCAGCCGCAGGCAGATACTGCTTTTGGTTTTTTCAGTGACACAGCAGCGATGCATTGGAAACGGGTGCAGATGCTTTGCGCTTTTCATAGTTGCCTTTTCCAGCTCCCAACAGTAAGAACAACCTCCAGAGGCCCAACTAAGCAACAGGCACCTCTTGGTAGGTCAGAACTCCCAGCAAGGAAGTTCAGGGGAGCTGGTGGTGAAGTCTTTGAGTCCCTGGAACTTCAGAACAGGAGGCAAGCTCTACTTCAAGGCCTTGGAGACCTTCTTTAAGCAGAAGACACAGCACACAGCAAATTCTTTATCCTCTCCTCGGCAGAATCAGCCACTGCAGGCTAACCCTAGACAGCACACAGCAAAAGGGCAGTACTACTCCTTAAGCTTTCTCCCCATTGGCTTTCTATAGTAAATGGACATCCACAGCCCCTGTCACTTCAAAGCCGGACAGCTAATTCACAAACTAGCAGAGGCGCACAGGATAGCTAAGCAAAAAAATACCCACTTTCTAAAAGTGGTATTTTTAAACACAGAGAGGAAAATGTATATTCTCAGTCTAGGCATACCAAACTTCACCTTCCCATCTTGTCCAAATGAGAAGTTATATTTAAAAGATGTTATAAATAAACTCCCAATCTATCCTATGGGACAGATAGCCTTTCACCAGTGAAAAACAAAACTCCCCGTAGTTCACTATCAGTACATGTTACACTCATCAGGACATGTTCTACCTTTCACATATACTTAACCCTGCCCACAGGGGAACCTTGGACCTCCCTTAGGGGTGAATCACATGTAAGAAAAGGGAAGGTTAGGGCCTGACAAATGGGTGCACTTGCCAGGCCGACTTGGCAGTACCAAACTGTGCACAAACACTGCAGTGACAGGTCCGAGACCCTTTTGCAAGGCTTCTTGTGTGGGTGGCACAATCAGTCCTGCAGGCCCACTAACAGCATTTGAATTACGGGTCCTGGGCAGACACAGTGCACTGTACCAGGGACTTAGTAGTAAGTCAAACAAGCCAATCATGGAAACACCAATCCAATTCCACAATGGCGGAAAGCCTTTCTCACCCTATTCTCAATTGCATCCACTAAGTAAACTGCACACAGGCTTACATGATCTATCATTCCCTCCCCAATCTACAAAGCGACTGCTACAATTACCATTTATCATAATGGGATCATCCTCAAGCAGGCATCAGACCATAACCTTAATATACTGGACTACATCTTCCCGATCATCAAAGCGAAGGTTGTAAGACCCTTTCTTACCTCCCCAACAAACCACTCTCCTAACCCTCCGACTGATCCCTACCTGACTCCCAATCTAGATATTCTCCATCGGTATCCCATAAACACAAATACAACCACCACAGGCCTAACCTACACCCCACTAAATGACATACATCTCCATGATCCATACTCCCCCCAGCACCACCACAATTTCTACTACACCCACCTTGCCTCATACTTGCATCAGTTGCCCCCAGCCTTCCCACACACCCCCTCTCCACCTACTACCACTCCCCATCTCCACAACCACATTTTCGTCACCTCTTTAGATAGCTCACCCCTCCCTACCTCCCCCATTAACTCCATTCCAGATTCTACTCCAATCACATCTTTTACAGCTACTCCTGACCAGTCCACAGTCCCATTCTCTCCCCCTCCCTGCACTACGAATCTCAACGTCCCTCCTCCCAGAGCCCACACCAATAGCCCCTCACGTCCCCTCTCTACTTCCCCATTTCCAGTGACTTCCACTCTGCAACAATGCCACACAATGAATCAGATACTCCTAAAGCACACATCAATACCCCTTCACGTCCCCTCTGTGCCCTTCCCTTCCCCATGGACTACCACACTGAAAAACCATCATTCTTCTAACCAGCTCATGTCACGCCCCGGGACACCACACAAGCTATAACCCCGCTCACTTAACCACAGCCCAAGCTTTCAATATTACAACTCCTACATCTGACCCCAGACTAGATGAGATACTACTACCCTTACAACAAATAAAAGAGGACATCCAAACTCTTCATGACCTGATCCGGCAACAACCCAAACCACAAGCGAAACCCATTCAGCGGCCATGCACTAGTCCCTCGCCTCAGTTGCTCCCCAGATGGAAAACACTACCTTACCCCAATGCCTCATCCTTGACCTTACTTCCCTACTTCATTCCTATGAACCCCCTTCCCTACCTTCTAGACCTGTGCTCACGGAGAATACACAGAAACTGTCCTTAATCCAACCCATCTATTCCAATGCCTCCAGAATTAAATGACACACTCCCTGAGGTATTGTTCAAAACAACCACAAAAGAGTACCCATCTCCCACGACCAGAACACCACCCCGACTAAGGCCCCGATAAAATGTATTTTACTAAACTGTAGATCGGCAGCACATCATGCCGCTGATATAGCTGACCTCATTATAACAAATGAACCTGACCTTATAATTTTAAAGGAAACTTGGCTAAACAAATCATCCATGCCCATCTTAGACATACTAGTTCGCCCAAACTATCACATCACAAGACTAGATAGACCTGATAGGCTAGGTGGTGGTACTCCCTGCATCCATTTGAAGAACCTCTCTGTGAACAACTCCAACTCCCCAGTGTTCTCCTCCTGTGAATACCTTTGCCTACACATCACTAGCAATAACAAGCCAATATGCTCACTACACTCTTTCTACTATCCTCCTGATAAAAACTTTACTTTCATCGAACACATGATGGATATTCTAGCCACAAATGTCATACAACAGAACACACAGATCTTCCTGGGGGACTTCAACCTCCACTGGAATGATCCTGACGACCCAGAGGTCAATAGCCTCAAAGCTTTCCTGTCCAACGTTAACTTGTCCCAAATCTGTGACAGCCCCACCCACAAAAAAGGCTCAATCCTTAATCTAGTGATTTTGAAAGCAGACTCTACCCAGATGTAATTGATTCTCCCTTGCGATTGGTCCGACCATTACATAATCCCTTTCCACATCAAGGAAGTAATTAAACTACTCTCTGTCCAACCCACAAGAATGAAAATCTGGAAGAGGAACCTAGAAAACATTAATCCTGCCGATCTCGCATCCGCTAGTCACATCCCCACCGGATGGATTAAAGTATGTACAGGATATGACCCATCACTACTTCCACTCTATAAACACCTTAGCTCCCCTACAATTAAAAAGTGTCACCACAAAAAACTCAAACCCCTGGTATGATGGTAGACTGAATGAAGACAGAAGATCATGGAGAGCAATTGAAAGACAGTGGAGAGCCGCCCCATCCGCAGCCCACCTCAAATTTCTAAGAAGCACCAGAAATGCCTACTACAGAAGGATTAGATGCTCAAAAGCTGATTTCATAAGCTAAGAATCGCCCCAAAAAACTGTTCAAAATAACCAAAGCTCAATCTAAGGGTGTCTCCCACTCCCCCCAAGCCAATCCTGATACACTCCCCAATTGCAAGGATTTTACCTCCTTTTTCACAACAAAGATTGAAAACGTAAAGACAAACCTACTTAATGATCTATTATCCCTTACCGACCCACACACAATCTGCTCACTGACCGTACCAGGGACCCCGCTTAACTACTCTGCAAAGCTCAACCTCAAGAACAGCACCTCCTGGACCGCCTTCAACTTCTACAGTGAAGAAACTTTCCTAAACATGCTCACTACTTTAAATCCCTCCAATCATTTCACAGACCCTCTCCCAGCATCCAACTTAAAGACCTTCATTCCACTGCTACTGTCCCTATGGACTAGGATTATAAATACCTTACTTCTACAAGGAACCATCCCAGACATTCACAAAGCTGGTCAGGTACCCCCAATCTTAAGGAAAGTATCAGCGGACCCATCAGACCTGAATAACTATCGCCCAACATCCAACATCTCGACCCTGGCCAAACTACTCAAACAATGTGTCCACAAGCAGCTTAGTAACAACATAGACCACTTCAACTAGCTCAACAAATTCCAATCAGGCGTTCGATCAGGACACAGTACTGAATCAGCCATGACCCACATAATAGATGACGCATTACAAATACTGGACTAAAACAACGCCTGTTTGCTAATCCCACTTGACTTATCCTCTGCCTTCGATACAGTCAAACACGACAACCTACTAGACCTCTTGAAGCATAGAATGGGACTATCTGGAACGGTGTTAAACTAGTTCACTTCCTACCTCCAAAATAGAACACAAAGATTCAAGATCAACCAATCTTTATCTAACCCCACTCCAGTCACTTTGAGAGTACCCCAGGGATGTTCCCTCTCCCCAACACTCTTCAATTTGTTTATGGCACCACTCACTGAGCTTCTCAACTCCGTAAATATCCAATATAACATGTACGCTGACGACACACAACCTTATATTAAGGTCCACTCTTTTGAAGACATCAAGTCCCTCAACTCAATGCCCCAAAAAACACAGACCTGGCTGGCTAAGAACCATTCAAAACTTAACACACTAAAGACAGAATTCCTCTTAATCGCTCCCCACAACTAAACAACCATCATCCACGAGTGGATGAAGCACCTAACTGCACTCAACGGTCAGCCTCTCATCATCGATTCCGCTAAATCTCTAGGAATAACCCTGGATAATAAGCTGAATATGCAGAAGCACATCAGAGCAGCAACTAAAGGAGCATATTTTCAGATAAACACCTTGAGAAAATTGAAACCCTTCATACCCGCAAATGACTTTAGACAGTCAGTTCAAACTCTAGTAATTCCCAGAGTTGACTATGGGAGTGACGCTCTCTGTGGCCTTCCCAAATAAACGACCGCTCTGCTAAGATCCTCAATCAATTCAGCCGCTTGACTCATCATAGGCACTAAAAGAAACTGCCACATTTCCCCTGACCTTCATGTCCTCAACTGGTAACCTTTTGAGGCCAGAATCCATTTAAAAATCGCCGGAATGACACAGAAGGCATTTTACCAGCAAAGCCTGAGGTACCTAGCGGAGAAACTAGTACTATCGGGTGGTAAAATATCTACCAGGAGTTCTGATAATTTTCTACTTAAACCATAATGTTTCTCCAAAAAGAACACATACAATCATACCTTCTCAGGAATGGCTCCCAGGATTTGGAACGCCTTACCCCCAGAAACGAGACTTAATTCGGTCCGCTGCTTTTTTAAAAAAAATAAGTGAAATCGATTCTCTTGTCCAAATTCACTTGAACTTTTTCTTATACACTCTTGTAGATATGTGCTAATCTCTAATAGTTACCAGTATTGTATTCACATAATTCTGTGTATTTATATGTGTATCTCATTCACCTATATTTGCCCTGTAAAGCGCTCTGATACCTGCAAGGGTCTTGATCACGCTATACAAAAGCGTCACAATAAAAATAAAATAAATACATTTTTACAATTTACAGAGGGGGCACTGGCACTTTGGCACTGACCAGCAGTGGCAAAGTGCCCAAAGCATCTAGACCAACAAAAACGAAGTCCAGCACATAGCAAAAACACAGAAGGCAGAGACATAAATACAGGGGAAAACCATGCCAAGGATGCCAGGTCTAACAGCAAGTAAGGTACTTTGGATCATGGAGCATAAAAGGAATGGGATAGGGACATGGACTTGAATCAGAGAGAGCAGGAGGGAGATGGACAGGGGCACCAAACTGAAATTACAAGGCAGGCATCAGGGGTTGCAGCAGCACAATACACCAGACAGGGCAAGCGGGATGACAGTGCAGCACAACTGACCTTGGAAAGCAATCAGGAGGGGACAGGCCATGCACATGGACAACAGACAGCAGAGGGAAAAGAGGCAAGGACAGCAAGCTGACCATATCATACAGACAGGAGGGACAGTTGTAGCATACTGGATTATGAAGGGCAGGAACGAGGGGGCAGGCGAATGACAGCAGACCAGACAAGGAAGGAGGTAGGGGATATGGGTCTGCACATGGAAAACAGGAGGTTAGGGGGCAGGCAGGATCAGCAAGCTGACCATGGAGGGCAGGCAGGATGGGCACTGGAAGCACAACACACCATGGAGGGCAACAGTGAAACTATAATGACATACACACAGACAACGGAGGGACAGTGGGACGGGGTCAGGGCCAGCAATCTGACCAGACAGGGCAGGTGAGAAGGGCTGTAGCAGCACAGAAGACCATGCATGGCAAGCGGGAGGGTTAGTGGCAGAGGAGGCAGGCTCGTGCACAAAGGATCATGGAGGACAGAATGGAGGGGAAGGAGCTGAACACAGACCATGTAGGGCAGACAGGAGGAGCTGTTGCAGCACAACAGAGCATGGAGGGCAGAACGGAGTGGCAGCAAAATGGACTATGGAGAACAGGAGGGAGGAGATAGGTGCATGGAACTTGGACAGGCAGGTTGGGGGTGGCAGGGACAGGCAGCAGCCATCTGTGATACATGGGAGGGGCCATGGCAGGTCAACAGAAACTCAGAGTAGATAAGAGTTGGCAGGTCAATGGAATATGGTGGGTAGAAAGGAGGGAGCAGGAGCAGCAAGCTAAGCACATAGGCTAAGCAGAAAAAAATTGATGGGGTATAGAATAGGAGAATGGAGGCAGAAAGAGGGGCAGAGACATCAATCTATGCAGGGCTAGAGGGAAGGGGCTGTTGCATTAAATTAGACAGCCAAGGGTAGGGAGGAGGTGGATGGGGCAGAAAGCTAACTGTTTAGGCAGGCAAGAAAAGTAGTGGCAGAACAATGGGCCCACGTGGCTGTAATGAGGGAGCAGGGTCATAGACTATGGCAATGGATGGCAAAGAGGAGGAGGACAGGAGCAGCAAGCTTGGATGTGGGCCACTGTGCATTGCGATGGGCATCTTACTTAACGTTGAGAAAACCTTAGAAATTCATTGAATAAACCAAAGGTTACAGTTACATTACAGTTAGGAAATACAATAAAACATCTTTAGAAATTCACAGAAAAAACTAAGATTACAGGGACGTCATAGTTAGGCTCATATTTCAGTTGTACAAAACTTTTGAAATTCAGCAGTTATAGTTACCTGAGCTAACTATAACTTAGTTCCTACAAGGTACTTCTTATGACCTCACATATTACATCACTCATGACATGTCAGTGACATCACTGATGACATCTCAAATTACATCAATGATAACATCACTGATGACATCATCTACAGAGCCATTAATACACCCACACAACCACTCATATACCCATTCACAGACCCATACAAGTGCTCACATCACTACTCACTCCTCCATAGAGCCACTCACATACCCACTCACTCACTCATGCAGCCACTTGCACAAGCAGTCACTCACCCATGCAGCTACTCACACACAGATGTATTCACCTATACAGCCACTCACACACCAACTCACTCATCGATATAACCATTTACAGACCCATCCACACATCTATACAAGCACTCCTATATCAGCTCACTCACCCATACAGCCATTCACACAGAAATTCATTCTCTAATACAGCCACTCACACACCAACTCGCTTAACTAAAACACCCATTCAAAACTCCACTCACTTACCCTTATACTCACTTACACATCCAGTCACTCACTCATAAAGCCATTTAGACACCTATTCATTCACCCATACAGTCACTCACACACCCACTCACCCACCCATACAGCCACTTACACATCCACTCACTCACCCATACAGCCACTGATACACCCACTCACACACCCATACAGCCACTAACAAGCTACTCATTCACCCATGCAGCCACTCACACAACCTCTCAAACACCCATGCAGCTACATACACACCCCCTCACACACCCATACAACAACTCACACACCCATACAACCACTCACACAACCACTCACACACCCACAGAGCTAGTGAGAAACCCACTCACTCACCCACACAGCCACTCATGAATATACTCACACACCCATACAGCCACTCAGACACCCACTCACACACTGATACAGAGAGTCACACAGCCACTCAGATCACATATGTTAGAAATAGTATAACTCATTAGTAGTACTACTAGTATACTAATTTTACTTTTGCAATAGGTTAGCATATATTTTTAAACCTCATAAACTCTTAGAAAACACTTACACTCACTTGATGATGTCATCAGTGTTGCTATTTGAGATGTCATCAGTGATGTCATTTGAGATGTCATCAGTGATGTCACTGACCATGTCCTGAAGCACTGAGACGCTGCGAGGGAGTGCTTGTCCCGCTTTTCGCTCACCTGTGAACTCTGCAATTCAGCTCCTCGCCGCTCCCGCTGCGCGGGAGCCGCTTCGCTGTGGGAGGACCCACCAACGCCTGAACTCGCCAGGACTCTGACGCCGGAAGGAACATCTGTGGAGGCTGCAGGGGAAGCGCGGCAGGGACTCACTATCCCAGGAGTCCCTGCTTGACCACGAGACATCCGGTCAGCGCACCCCTGCGTGCCCCGCCCCCACCGGCAAACCGGCCAAATAGCGAGCAGTAGTGCTTCACAGTGCGACCCTATCCTGAAGCACTGAGACGCTGCGAGGGAGTGCTTGTCCCGCTTTTCGCTCACCTGTGAACTCTGCAATTCAGCTCCTCGCCGCTCCCGCTGCGCGGGAGCCGCTTCGCTGTGGGAGGACCCACCAACGCCTGAACTCGCCAGGACTCTGACGCCGGAAGGAACATCTGTGGAGGCTGCAGGGGAAGCGCGGCAGGGACTCACTATCCCAGGAGTCCCTGCTTGACCACGAGACATCCGGTCAGCGCACCCCTGCGTGCCCCGCCCCCAACGCCCATCCTACAAGACCAGAGGAGTGTACGTCTTGCGGGACGCAAGCGGGACGCCGGGCTAAGCCCGGGCAAAGGGCGGGCCGTCTGAGGCCGTCCGAGGTTGGCGACGGTTGGGTTGGGCCTGGTCCCTTGGTTTCCTGCCCCGAGATCGAGGGCTCAGTGTACTTTCACGTAAGTGTTCGCTTAACGTTAGTCGTGTGGCAACAGCATAATGCCTCCTAAAAAGTTACCTATAAACAGCAACTCCATAGAGAACTACCTGGTACAAGTCGTTGAAAAAATCAACTGCGACAGGAGAGCTTCGCTGGGCATAGATTCATCAACTCAATCCCCTTTTATAGACATTGAGTCAGAGGATCCCTTTGGTCTTGTGAGCACTTTTAGTACAAACAACGATACTTCTAACCCATTTCCGGATACCATCATTATCCAGCCTAGTGGCACCGTCGCTGGTCTTGAAGAGCGTAGCGCGCTGGAGGCAGCGCCAGAGCCAACTACCAGTCTTGAGCGCCATATTTCCCCACTAGTACCTGCTCCGGGAAAGCGGGAATGCCTAAGATCAGCTAAAAATAAAGCGGCTAACCTCCCGAGGAAGCATTCTGAGGAAGACGAGTTAGACTTGTCCAGTGAAGCTTATTTAACACTCACAAACGCCCAATTTAATAAATTACTGGCCCTGATGGACTCTAAAATCAAAGCTGTGGTTAAGCCTCTGGTCAGTAAAATTGACAAGCTAACATCTGAGGTCACCCGACTGGAAGGACTATTACAACAAACCATGGGTGATATAGGGAAACTCCCGGATAACGTTGCGGCTAAAATAGAGGAAGCCTTAAATAAATCGGTATCCACAGCTATTAGTGGACTCATCCCTACCCCCGTTTCAAACCCACCACCAACAAATAACATTACTAGCAGTACCCCTCTGGGTGCCCCTCTGTCTGCACCGACCTCGGTTGCTGTTGCTGATGATCCACCCACAGAAAAAGGGACTTTCGAGCTTGTGGTTGAAGCTTCCCCATTGGTACTTGTCCTTGCCAATGTTCCTCCTTTGGCTCAAGGGGAGCGGGAAACAACATCTTCTCTAATTAACAAATCTCTATCATGGCTGACCAACAATATGGTAATCACTCCATGGGGAAAACAGCAACTCTCCCAAGAGCTCGTCAAAGCTAGAAGGGTCCAATGGATTGGGGACAGGGTGAAAAAGTTTCAGGGGGAGTGCGTCGTTCTACACTTCTCCGATCCTGGGGTTTTGCCTAACATCCTACCTAACATCCTACCACCACAAAGGAGATCAACCTCTATAGTTCCATTGACTCTGGATTTTTTCTATCCCAGAAAGGGTAGCGGTCCAAACGCAAGTATCCTAAGAACTAAATGGAACATTGTGACCAAAAGAGGGAGGAAGGATGTTGCATCTGTGGACTGGGGCTTGGGGCTAGAAAATCGTTTTTCTGCACTCTCTAATTTAGATGACTGCGATTGACAACCACCTATTGGTAACCCCATTCCCTGGCCCTGTGCTGACAAAAGAACTTCTGACGCAATCAGCAATCTTATAACAGGCTGTACCCAGGGGTATCCGCTCAATGATCTCCCAGGTCCATCAAATGCATTTACCATCAACCAGGCCAACAGGGGCAGGGCGTCGCTTAAGCCCACTACAAATCCCTGTTCTCCTATGACACTTATCCCGAAGGAAGAAACAGGCTGTAAAATTATAAGCTGGAACATCGCCGGAATTAGCACAAAAAGGAGTGACAACGAGTGGGTCTCCTTCGTCGCAAGCCACAACGTCATTGCCCTACAAGAAACTTGGGATCTGTCTTCCAATCAATGGTTGGACGGTTTCGTAGGCTTTTCAGTCGCGGCCCGCCCCAGTGCTGCAGGCAGAGCGAGGGGAGGTCTCTCGACCTTTTTTTCTTTAGACCTCTCTGGCACGCTGAAAAAAATTGACTATGATTCCCCAAATTGTTTAATTGTGGAAAGGCAACTATGCCCATCAAAAAGCATTCTGTTCATCAATTTCTACAACTCAGTTAATAAGGAATTTGGGGGTAATAACATTAACCAACTGGACGCATTTTTAACTGCTTTTATCCAAAATTCCCCCTCCAGTCATGAACTGGTGTTAATGGGAGATTTTAATATCCACCCCTGTAATTTGGGTTGCACTATTTTAGGAGTCACGGAGGCCGGGGAACAGGAGGGCCCACACTTCGAACATACCAGGCGTGGTGAGGATTTGGAGGATTTTCTAGCCAAATTTAACCTCCTTGAATTTTCAGCAGGAGAGGGGGTATCTAGAGCAACAACGTTCAAGGGCTCCCCCATGGGTTCTATTATTGACTATATTTTTGTGACCTCTGCCATTTCTAATTGTATTATTTCCTACTGTACTGTGTTTTCGCCTTTTAGTGATCATAATCCTGTTTTCCTGTTCATCCGTTGGGGGGGCGCTCTGGGTCCCATGCCAGGGCATACTAAACAGGGCTTCACCCTTCGCACAACAGACCAAGGCAGGCGCTTGAAATGGGGGAATGTGGTAGCAGATGAGTTTTACACTAGCATCGGCCAAAAGATTGAAGAGCACATCAAAATCTGCCAAGATTCGACCGTGACAGGTAGTGACACCATGGCCGCCTTTCAATCTATATGTCATATAGTGGCCGAGAATCTTACGGTATCAAGGGGTAGGGGTGAACAAAAGCTGCATAAATGGTTTGATTCTGCTTGCACTAGGGCCCTTAGAGACCTAAAATCGGCCCTTAAAGCACAACCGAGGGACCGGGCTTTGGTCTCAGCATTAAGAAAAGAGTATAGGGCCGCTACTAAGTCCAGAAGGGATAGCATCAAGCAGGAGGCATGGGACCAACTAAACGACATTGACATCTTGAGAGACAGCAGACAATTCTGGGCTGTAATAAATCACCCTTATTTCTCAGATTCTCCAAATTTAGATACCGATTGTGTAATACCCGACGAGAAGTGGCTGGCCCACTTTAGCTCTGTGTATGGTGAGTCTGGTGCCTGCTCGCCTCCACAAAAGGGTGTAGGCTCTGTGGCCACTCCTATACAATTTAACAGCGGGGAAGTGGAAAAAGCAATCTGTGCCACATCAAAAAATAAAGCCCCCGGCCCTGACGGGGTTCCAGCTGATTTTTATTTACACTCTCCCAAACTCTGGGCTGGTATCCTGGCTAAAGTGTTTTCAGCCGCAAACACCGCCCCCCCCCCCCCCAAATACATGGGCTACGTCCACCATAGTGCCTATATTTAAAAAGGGTAGAAGGGATGACCCAGGGTGCTACCGGCCCATTTCTCTCCTGGACTCTGCTATTAAGATCCTGGGCAGAGTCCTTTTAGTGAGATTAAGAGATAGCTTGGAGGACTGTGGTGGCCTGGCTGACATACAGTATGGCTTCAGGGAAAAAAGGGGCACGCTAGAGCAGTGCTCAAACCTGCACCTTCTGATTTCCAAGTATACGGTGGCCAAGGAGGGGACCCTGTATTTAGCATTTATGGATCTCTCCTCGGCCTTCGACTTGGTCAACAGAACGAAACTCTGGGAAATCCTAATTAATATGGGAATTGACGCCGACTTGGTGGCTTTTATAGCTTCTTTGCATCAGGACTTATTCGCTGCTGTAAGAGTAACCAAAGAGGGAAGATGCACGTCGAGATTTAGATCACTACGGGGCGTTAGGCAGGGATGCATATTGGCCCCCCTGTTGTTTACCATCTATATAAATGACCTAGGCAAGTATTTACTTGAGGCAGCATGTGACGTACCGCGTGTAGGAGAAGTCAAGATCCCTGCTCTCTTATACGCGGACGATGCTGTACTCATTGCACGCACAGGGGTATGTCTCCAAAAATTGTTGGATGCTTTTGGGACCTTTATGGACCGATTGGATCTGAAGGTTAATGCATCCAAATCGCACACCATGGTTGTAGGGTTACAAGGGAAAAGCGGCAAGAGAGGAACTAAAACCTTCTTCTGTAGAGGGGAGATTGTGTCAGGAGTCCCTGTGTTTCCATACCTGGGCGTGCTTTTCGATAGCAGGGGTACCTGGGGCCCACAGATACGTGCAAAAAGCCTAGCGGTTACAAGAACATCCAGGGCCATCTTAAGTTTTGCCAAAAGGCTGGGACATAGACCCATGAAGGCAATCATCCAGGTTTACAACAGTAAATCCCTTCCAGTGGCTCTGTATGGCGCCTCCCTATGGGGCTACGCACGACTAGAAGAAATCCAGGTAGCCGAAAATAGCTTTTTACGTTCAGTCCTGTCCCTCCCCCAATCCTCCCCGGTTTTTTCCATTCACACAGAACTTGGTTTGGAATACATCCAGGACAAACTGAGATTGGCCCCATTAATATACTGGCTAAAGTCTTGGTCAAACCCTGAACTTCTGTTAAATCACATGATTATGAGGGATGTGATGAGTTTAGAGCACAGTCAAAAGATACCATGGATGGCGTATTTGTTCAAATCTTTTAATGAATTAGGACGACCAGATCTATTCACCTCTCCCTCGTGTATCACAAAGCAGGATGTGACCGCTATAAAAAAACAGTTTTTGTCTAGGGCATACATGTTGCGAGAAGAAGTCGAATTATCAAAACCATCTGTTCGAATGCATTATTTGTCACTCCAGTCACCTGCAATTGAACCCTATTTATGTTTTGTCACTAACCCGTTCCATAGATTTTTGTTAACAAAATTCAGATTCAACACTATTCATTTTTATTTAGGCCATTTTAATACTTGGATGAAACCTGAGTTAGCTCCCCCATGCACCTGTGACAATTTTTCTGTTCAGGACAGTTTACATTTTGTTATGTTTTGCGACTTCTTCTCCGACCAAAGGAAAAAATACCTGCTACCAGTCTTAAGAGATGCGGGCTTCTCCCAGGTGAGACCAGCCATGTTATATTTGAAATCAATGGGTAACATCTGTATCACTTTCGCCATGGCCAATTTCCTTGTGGCAGCAACCAGAGCTAGAAGGGGTATGATTTTGGAAATTTGACGTACATAACGTGTTTCTTAAAATATTTTAACGTACTGATTTTTCGTCTAATTAACTTGCTCATAAATGAAATTGTTTAATTCCTTTTTAAATTGTAAATAATACTGTTTTTATGTACTTTGTATGATTTTAACAAATCGAATAAAGTTAATTTGACTGACTGACTGAGATGTCATCAGTGATGTCATTTGAGATGTCATCAGTGATGTCACTGACCATGTCATGAGTAATGTAATATGTGATGTCACTGAGCAGGGCAATGCGGGGGTATAAGTTAATTGCTCAATTTGAATGGTTTTGTATGAGTGAAATCTGAGCCTAAGAATCATGTATCTGTCACCTTTGTTTTTTATCAGTGTATATATAAATATGATGAAATTAAGGGAAACGTTTCACTTGTAGGATGGGGGAAAGGGTGCCATATATATTAACTGCGTTGTTTTTATATACATGTTTTGTATTTTGGATATGCCCATTATGGGTTAAATAATGAATTTATCAGATTAAGTAACAATCAATAAGACATGATATGCATTTGTGTGCCCATTCAGGACGAGATATTTTGCTTTATTTAATGCAGTCAAGCAACATTAGCATGAATGAGATGGGCTATTTTGCATGTTTAAAGAGGGGAGAAATAAAATTTGAAAAACAATGGTAATCCTTTGTTGATTTTGACACTTTCAACCCACCAATGAATTGTGTATTTAAATGACGCTGTCTCGAGCTGCCAGTTGATATTGAAAAAGGCAGTCGCCGAAGCACATCTTTTGTGCATCTAGACCCTAATAAAATTGGGTTACAAGCTCCCGTGAGTGCTGGTAATGTTGAGCGCATTTTGGCCTACACGCACGTGTCAAACGTCCAAGAGTGCAGGGACTTTGGCGAAAGTCTTCGAGCGGTACTGAATTATTCTTGCACTGCCGTGATCGAAAGGATCTTTGATTAAACCTACCGCAAGTCCGCAAGCCCGATACATCGGAGGCCAGGAGCGCTGGTGATGTGACACTTATGTTCCAGTGGTTGCAGCGTGAGCATTGCTCTCTCTGGAAATCGGAAGCTTCACACAGCTGTAAGAAAAACACAGCCTATTCACACGTGTGTATGTCTGGTGAATGGAGCGACAGGGCGAGGGAGCTTTAAGCACTGAGTGAACTTTACTAAAACACTAATCGTATAATGTATATCGATGCTGCACGCAGTGAGGCAGTTATTGACATTTCCAAAAGGAATGGGGACCCACAAAGAAGTGAGACTGGGGGCACCGGCTCAACACAAGGAGGTGACGAATTAAAAGCCACATTTATGAAGCTGGAGAGGCTTTACGAAAGAGATACCCGGAAGTGGTGGGAGGCTACATCCCTCCAAAATTACATTGGTGTGCAGAGGGTGCCACGGGGTCTGTGGATTTTTACAGTCCCAGCCTGCAAAAATCTTCTTGAAGAGTGGTCAAATTTGCCTGGAGTGACTGTACATGGGCACTAGAGGAGATTAGCATTCTGGAAAGTGCCATTGCCACCCACGATGATAAGAACAAAGTGGATAAGCTTATCGCGGGAATGAAAAAATGATTGGCAAGTTATGAACTGAAAATAAAACAAAGAAAATATAACACATTTGATAGAGATGCTCAAGACTACGAGTTAGGCCGGGCCTAACATTTCAGAAAAGTTTGATGCACCCCGCTGAAAAAAACAGAGAATAGTGGAACGACCAGAACCCTTAGAATCAGACGTCACAGATACAGTGCAATCTGGCGACCTAAGGGCAGTTAAACAAGCCAGCAGTGAGCCGCTGACCCCTTTTCACGAAGAATTATGCCTGATCAGACAGACTTGGGGCAAAGGGGGAAGGGGCAAGCCACCGGATACAAAAAGAAACGCGCAATGAGGGGAGGCGGCTTGTACAAACACCAACAACGCCTTGCCACGTGTGACAAGGAGCAAAAGGGGAGCCAAATGCCAATAAGTGACGATCTGACCATTGTCAATCTGACTCCCAGGATATTGACGAAAACAGCAAAATCAGTGCTACAAGTAGTATTTACCTTTTGTCCATCAAAGAGATTTGAGTAAATACAGACAAGAATTGACCTTTTTAAATTTTCAAGAAAAATGAAGTTGCACAAATTTTTTAAACTCAAGGGGCCGAGAATCCACTCTAGACCAGTCCTGACAGAAGCTATAGGGCTAGATATATTGACTGTGCATGATCTGAATACTCTAGCTATTCTAGAGGACTTGCAAGAGGAAGGGGCTACATGAAGTGGCAATGACATGATCGATCCGGCAAGAACGGGACACTTTAGTGTGACACAAGAAAGTTTAAAAAGTCCTTTCAAATCTGCGTCAAAATTTTTCTCCCTCAGATGCCAAATGATGCAACTGATTTATTCACAGATCTGGTGACAAAAGTTCTGATGAAACTCAGAATCAATAAGGACAAACAAGAAACTGAAAGTAACATCACTAAACAGCAAAAGGAACCATTAAAGGGTCTGCAGGAAGACTGAACAATCGTTTGTAAACCCTCTGACAAGGGTGGAAACATTGTGCTCCTTACATTGGAATACTACTATAGGGAAGCACTTAAACAATTACATGATATTTCTAGTTACATACCGATCGAAATGAAAGATTATGAAAGAAGTATTGAGGAATACAGATGCCTCATCAACAAATGGAAACTCAAAGGCATGCTGGACAGTGAGGAATGTAACATTCTGAACAGTAAATATCCGGTTATTCCTACTTTATAGCATCTCCCCAAAGTTCACAAGGACAACGTGATCCCCCTGGTCTTCCTATTGTTTCTTCTAAGGGAAGTTTAACTGAAAATATGTCTACTTTCATTGATTATTTTCTGTTTGACTTTGTTGTAGAGCTGGTCTCCTGTACCCAAGACACCATGGGAGTCTGACTTTGAAATGATCATGTTAGATATCTCTAGTCTTTACACGAGTATCAATCATAGAAAGGGCTTCGAAGCTAATAAATACTTCTTAAATGGTTGCACTTTTAAAATACATGGAGCATAATGCTATGCTGCTTGAATTTGTCGACTATTGTTTAAATAATAACATCTTTCTTTTTCAAGAACAGCTGTTTAGATAAATACAGGGCACAGCCATGGGCACCTGCTTCGCCCCCAGTTATGTGAAACTTTTCGTGGGAGGGTGGGAGAAGCTGGTGGCCTGGTCTGATGTCAATGAGAAATGGTCCAGCAAATTGGTTAGCTGGAACCGGTATATTGATGATTTATTCATCATATACAATGGGACTGAAGAATCTGCTATGAAATATCTGAAAGTATTGAACATGAACAATTTAAATCTGAAGTTCACTGGCGAGGTCAGCAAAACATCAGTTATCTTTCTAGATTTACAAATATTTGCATCCAATGGGAGGCTTTGTACAATTTTGCACAGAGAGCCCACAGTTGGTAACTCCGTTTTACATGCCTGCAGCTGTCATCTGGATAAATTAAAAAACAGCATTCCATATAGGTGCCTGTTGCGAGAATATAAAAGCAGAGTTATCAAGGAGAAACAGGAGTATTTCACCAACCTGACCAGTTCTCTTACCTCATCTAAAGAGTTATTTAAGATCGTGGACTCCCTCTGCTCTCTCCAGGCACCTGACCCCGTGGTAGACTCACAGGAGCTATGTAATAACATCTCGGATTTCTTCTATAAAAAAATAGATGACATCTATCTGGCTCTACAATCTCAGAGGAATTCCCTGAGTGACAAGGATTCCTCTCGAGTTAAGCATTTCGAATCTTGGACTGACGATTCTCCCCAAATCCTTACCCATTTCCCTGCGCTCTCCGTGGATGGTCTTAATCTTCTTTTAGACAAAACGAAATCAGCCTCTCCCCTGGACCCTGTTCCTTTGAAAGTACTAAAGGACTGTAGGGACATCATTCTTCCTCCTATGCTGGAAATAATGAATGGAGCTATGGAACAGGGCACCTTCCCTATGGCATGGAAGAAGGCCATAGTAAAACCTCTTCTAAAAAAGCCTACCCTGGATCCTGGTCTCCTGAAGAACTTCAGACCAATATCTCTTCTGCCGGCCCCTGCTAAGATGCTGGAAGCTCACCTGAACTGTCACCTATCCAACTTCCTGGACTCCTCGGGGTTCTTGGACGGATCCCAACATGGCTTTAGAAAGCTCCACAGCACGGAGTCTGCTCTGACTAAGGTTGCAGATAACATTCGCCGGAAAGTAGATCTGGGCCAAACCACCGTGCTAGTACTGTTGGACCTCACAGCGGCATTGGACACCCTGTCTCCTTCCACTTTAACATCTAGGTTAAGGGAGGCAGGGGTAACAGGGCCGGCCCTCAGTCTCCTGAACTCTTTTTTACAGCAGAGAGAGCAGCGTGGGATGCTTGGAGATTTCCTCTCCCCTGCTAAGTCTCTGCAATGTGGGGTGCCACAGGGGTCGGCATTGAGTCTGACCCTGTTTAATATCTACGTGGCCCCCCTTGCGAGACTAGTAAGATCTCAGGGGATGGAGGTGGTGTCGTACGCCGACGACACGCAGATTATGGTGTCCCTGACCCACTCTGTTAGTACCACCGCTTCCAACTTTAGGTCCTGCATGCAACTCGTTGCAGAGTGGATGGTTCTCAACTCCCTAAAGTTGAACGGTGACAAAACAGAGGTCCTGGTCTTTGGCAAAGACCAGGACATGTGGTCAGGTGAGTGGTGGCCTTCATCCTTAGGCATCTGCCCCACTCCCACACAATCTGCCAGAAATCTAGGCGTCATCTTCGACACCTTGCTCTCTATGGAGCTTCAGGTTAACAAGACTGTGGCCACCTGTTGGGGCGTCATCAGGACCCTTAAAAGAATCCTTCACTATCTTTCCCCACAGGCACGCAAGCAGATTGTGATTGCTCTTGTTGGCTCAAGGCTCGATTACTGCAACTCACTTTATGCCGGGGCCAGCAAGGGTCTTCTGCAGCGTTTACAGGTAGTGCAGAACGCAGCGGCGTGATTTGTGTTGGCTCTGCCATGGCTGTCTTCCGCTACCATGTCAAGGAAGAGTCTCCACTGGCTCCCTATCACCTCCAGAGTGTCTTTTAAACTCCTCTGCCTCAGTTATAGTGCCCTCATGGCTGGCCCTGCCGACGCTCTTGGATCCCTTCTCATTCGGTATGTCCCGAGCAGATGTCTACGCTCTTTAGAGCTGAATCAACTTGTAGTCCCGCGCTCTAGGAAGGCTAGATGGGGGAGTAAGGCTTTTTCCATCTTGGCACCCCAATTATGGAACTCACTTCCCCTGGAAATCAAATCACAGCCCTCATTGGATCTCTTTAGGAAAGCTCTCAAAATCTGGTGTTTTATTAAAGCCTATCAGTAAGCTCCTGTCACCTGGTGTTTTCAGCTAGATATTGAGTTAGGCGCCTTGACGCCCACCGGGCTAAGTTGCGCATGCATAAATCTCACTTCATTCATTCATTCATTCATATGGTGAATTGCTGCGGTTTAAAAGGAACTGTACTAGAGAGTGCGATTTCCAGGTGGCAGCTGCTAACAGTATAGCTAGATTACAAATGAGGGGTTACTCGAGGGAGGTTCTCCTAAGTGCCAAGAAGAAAGTGGATACAAAGCCAAGTATAGAACTGGTTAGTGGGATATCTACCAATAGACACAAAGTTTTAACTTTTGAGGTACCTGCACTTAAGACTCCTAAATTAATAGGGAAATTCATGTATTGTAATACCAGGCACACTGTACACTGTTTAGTATGTCCGTGTGGACCGATGTATATTAGAAGCACCATACAACTGACTAAAATAAGGATTTTAGAATACCTTGGAGCCATTGTCACCAAGGATGTCACTTAGCCCATGGCAAGGCACTTCAAAAGCCATCATAGCAGTAACAGGGACCCTTTGTGCTATTTTTGCTTGGACCATGTGCCCAGAGATATCAGAGGTGGGGATAGACAGCAAAAGCTTCAGAGATTGGAGTCCAGATATATTATAGATATACAGACAAAAATGCCATATGGATTGAACAGTGGGGAAGAGTTAGCCATACATTTGTAAAATTGAAGCATCAGAATTCGGATTGTATATATTGTATATATTAGCATGATGAAATTAAAGGAAACTTTTCACTTGTAGGCTGGGGGAATGGGTGTCATATATATTAACTGTGTTGTTTTGCTATACATGTTTAGTATTTTGGATATGCCCATTGTGGGCTAAACAATGAATTTATACAGATTAAGTAACAATCAATGAGACATGATATGCATATGTGTGCCCATTCAGGGTGAGATATTTTGCTTTATTTAATGCAGTCAAGCAACATTAACATGAATGAGATGGGCTATTTTGCATGTTTAAAAATGGCTGAAATGGAATTTGAACACTGACAGTAGTCCTTGATTTTGACACTTTCAACTCACCAATGAATTGTGTATTTAAATGACGATGTCTCGAGCTGCTGGTTGATATTGAAAAAGGCAGTCGCCGAAATGCGTCTTTTGTGCATCTAGACCCTACTAAAATTGGGTTACAAGCTCCCGTGAGTGCTGGTACTTTGTACTTGTAAGCAGTAATATATATTGACCAAGAGCCTGTGTGCTCGAAACGCGTCATTTGTGCCCTAAAACCAAGAATAAAATCCTTTGAACTTACCTGATCGGTGTGGCTTGTGCTTCTTTGAGGTGAAGAAGGAATCCGGTGAATATATATATCAAAAGAGAGGCGGACTATTCAGCTCAGTGACTTTCTCCTGTGGAGGCTTCGAGCGCTAAAGAAGGCACAACAACAGCCAGAAATGAAGGAGTTTATGCCGCACATTTTCACCCGTCAGCCTGTGACACCTTCACAGAGTACCCCGCCTCACCTTGGGTTTGGACAACTCAGGCTTGTGCTGTTTTCAGCTCTTCGTCGGACCAGAGTGATTTGGACAGTCCTTCACCCGCCTCTGAGCGCAGGAAGAAAAACGGCAGTGATGAAGTTTACCTAACCTCGTTGTGGGCTGCAGGCATTGTCCTCGTCGCCCCTGCTCAATGGACACCTGCAACCAGAGGCTGAGGCGTACTTGGGGAGCAGAGGAGGCTCAGTTGTGGACAAGCAAGCTGCTAAAACAAAGAATCACATTTTGTTTTGTTTATTGGGATTCACCTTGCTCCACTCCCGCATTCACACACAAGGTGATTCACGTTTTTTCATCCCCCCAGCACCAACTTCCTAGGTCCACTGACAAGGGACTCTGGGACCTGTAGTTTTCCCTACCATGCGGGATGCTACACAGGTGTGCAGGCAGTCACGTAACTGGGGGAGGTGCGGACTCGATACATCGAGTTCAAAAGAGAAGCGGGCTATTCAGCTCAGTGACTTTTTCCTGTGGAGGCTTCGGGCGCTGAAGAAGGCACAACAGCGAGAAATGCATCCGCCATTACCTGCAATAAAAGCCTCCAAAGTTTCCCCTGGGTCTCTGCTTTCTCTGTTTTTGGAAGGAGTTTATGCCGCACATTTTCACGCGTCAGCCTGTGACGCCTTCACAGAGTTCCCCGCCTCACCTTGGGTTTGGACAACACAGGCTTGTGCTGTTTTCAGCTCTTCGTCGGACCAGAGTGATTTGGACAGTCCTTCACCCGCCTCTGAGCGCAGGAAGAAAAACGGCAGTGATGAGGTTTACCTAACCTCGTTGTGGGCTGCAGGCATTGTCCTCGTCGCACCTGCTCAATGGACACCTGTAACCGGAGGATGAGGCGTACTTGGGGAGCAGAGGAGGCTCAGTTGTGGACAAGCAAGCTGCTAAAACAAAGCATCACATTTTCTTTTGTTTATTGGGATTCACTTTGCTCCACTCCCGCACTCACGCACAAGGTGATTCACGTTTTTTCATCACCCCCAGCACCAACTTCCTAGGTCCACTGACAAGGGACTCTGGGACCTGTGGTTTTCCCTACCATGCGGGATGCTACACTGGTGTGCCGACAGTCACGTAACTGGGGGAGGCGCGGACTCGATACATCGACTTAAAAAGAGAGGCGGGCTATTCAGCCCAGTGATTTTTTCCTGTGGAGGCTTCGGGCGCTGAAGAATGCACAACAACAGCCAGAAATGCATCCGCCATTACCTGCAATAAAAGCCTCCAAAGTTTCCCCTGGGTCTTTGCTTTCTCTTTTTTCGGAAGGAGTTTATGCCGCACATTTTCACGCGTCAGCCTGTGACACCATCACAGAGTTCCCCGCCTCACCTTGGGTTTGGACAACACAGGCTTGTGCTGTTTTCAGCTCTTCGTCGGACCAGAGTGATTTGGACAGTCCTTCATCCGCCTCTGAGCGCAGGAAGAAAAACGGCAGTGATGAGGTTTACCTAACCTCGTTGTGGGCTGCAGGCATTGTCCTCGTCGCACCTGCTCAATGGACACCTGTAACCGGAGGCTGAGGCGTACTTGGGGAGCAGAGGAGGCTCAGTTGTGGACAAGCAAGCTGCTAAAACAAAGCATCACATTTTGTTTTGTTTATTGGGATTCACTTTGCTCCACTCCCGCACTCACGCACAAGGTGATTCACGTTTTTTCATCCCCCCAGCACCAACTTCCTAGGTCCACTGACAAGGGACTCTGGGACCTGTAGTTTTCCCTACCAGGTGTGCCGACAGTCACGTAACTGGGGGAGGTGCGGACTCGATACATCGAGTTCAAAAGAGAGGCAGACTATTCAGCTCAGTGACTTTTTCCTGTGGAGGCTTCGGGCGCTGAAGAAGGCACAACAACAGCCAGAAATGCATCCGCCATTACCTGCAATAAAAGCCTCAAAAGTTTCCCCTGGTTCTCTGCTTTCTCTTTTTTTGGAAGGAGTTTATGCCGCACATTTTCACGCGTCAGTCTGTGACGCCTTCACAGAGTACCCCGCCTCACCTTGGGTTTGGACAACACAGGCTTGTGCTGTTTTCAGCTCTTCGTCGGACCAGAGTGATTTGGACAGTTCTTCACCCGCCTCTGAGCGCAGGAAGAAAAACGGCAGTGATGAGGTTTACCTAACCTCGTTGTGGGCTGCAGGCATTGTCCTCGTCGCCCCTGCTCAATGGACACCTGCAACCGGAGGCTGAGGCCTACTTGGGGAGCAGAGGAGGCTCAGTTGTGGACAAGCAAGCTGCTAAAACAAAGCATCACATTTTGTTTTGTTTATTGGGATTCACTTTGCTCCACTCCCGCACTCATGCACAAGGTGATTCACGTTTTTTCATCCCCCCAGCACCAACTTCCTAGGTCCACTGACAAGGGACTCTGGGACCTTTAGTTTTCCCTACGATGCGGGATGCTACACAGGTGTGCCGACAGTCACGTAACTGGGGGAGGTGCGGACTCGATACATCGAGTTCAGTTATGTCATTTGAGATGTCATCAGTGATGTCATGAGTGATGTCACTGACCATGTCATGAGTGATGTAATATGTGACGTTATCAGCAGTGCATTGCGGGCACGCGAGTTATAGTTAGCTGAACTAACTATAACTGGGGAATTACAATGGTTTTGTATGAGTGGAATGCCCAGCTAACTATAACATGCGCGAAACCTATGGTTTTTTCAGTGAATTTCTAAGGTTTTTTAAATGCTAATTCCTAACTATAACGTGGCTGAAACCTATGTTTTTTTCAGTGAATTCCAAAGGTTTTGTAAATGATAATTTTCAAATGTATTAATTGTCATTTTTTTATACTAATTTACTACATTGTTTTAAAGTGTTTATTTTTAGATAATGTATTTTTTAAATTACATTACATATTTTTAATATGAATTGAAACAAATGTTTTCAAAAATATTGAAATTCTAATATTTTTTTTATTTAATATTTTTTAATTTATATATATTTTCTACAGCAGGCAATGATATCTTATGGAAGGAAATTCAAGTTACTGGTAAGTACAGTTAAATATACTTTTCAGGAATAGTAGTGAGCTTAAAGATGCAGCACTGAGGTATCTCCTGATCACAGGTGAGTAAATTGGAATTCGTAGTTCGACTGATTTTTGAGGAATTTTTTTAAGTTCCAAAACTCCACACTTTGAAAAATTTCCAAGTGAAATCATTCAATGTTAGCCTATGGAAGGAAATTCAAGTTACTGTAACTACGATTAGAATTACTTTTCAGGATCAGTAGTGGGCTGAAACACGCAGCACTGATGTCTCTCCTGATAACAGGTGATTTTAGAGGAATATTTGTACGTTTCAAAAATAGACACTTAGAAACTTTTCTGGTGAAAACCACACAAAAGATTCCTATGGAAGGAAATACAAGTTACTGGTAAGTACGCTTAGATTTACATTTCAGGGTCCGTACTGGGCTCAAAGATGCAGCACTGACGTCTCTTGTGATAACAGGTGAGTACATCAGAATTCGTAGTTCCGCTGATTTTAGAGGAATATTGTGCTCAATAGTGAAGGAAGGGGGTGGGGCCTGAGGTGACATTTGTGCAAATACGCCCTGTTGCGCGTTATAGATAGGGGAATGAATTCATCTTCAATACTGAGGTCCCCTGTGAGCCAACTAACCCACCAGGAACCTCCAGTATGCACCAAGGTGCTGTCTTACAGAAAGGTGTAAAAAGGGCCGTGGCTTCTTAATACATCTCTGCAAGGCAGCCCCCTAGCGCATACTGGAGGTTCCTGGTGGGCTACTGGGCCCCCAGGGACCCCCAGTATTCAAGGGGAATTATTTCCCCCTCTGCAAACACGCCAGGGGGCGCATTTGCGAGTGGTGCCTTTATGTTTTTTTTTGGGATCGGCAATGTACGAGTACCCTGCATGTATCCCGGGATTTTAAAAACAAACATATATATTTTTTTTGCCTTGGGGGTCCTTGTGGGACCCCTGAGCAGACCTAGGGGGTCAGGAACCTCCAGTATGCGCCAGGGGGCTGCCTTGCAGAGAGGTGTAAAAAGGGGTGTGGCCTCTTTACACGTCGCTGCAAGGCAGCCCCCTGGTGCGTTTGCAGAGGGGGAACTAATTCCCCTTGAATACTGGGGGTCCCTGGGGGCCAACTAGCCCACCAGGAACCTCCAGTATGCGCCAAAGTGTTGCATTATACAGATGTGTAAAAAGGGGCTTGGCATCATTACACCTCTCTGCAATGCAGCCCCCTGGTGCGTTTGCAGAGGCAGAGCAAATCCCTTTGCATACTGGGGGTCCCTGGGGGCCAACTAGCCCACTAGGAACCTCCAGTATGCGCCAGGGGGCTGCGTTGCACAGAGGTGTAATGAGGCCCGCCCCTTTTTACACCTCTCTGCAATGCAGCCCCCTGGCGCGTTTACAGAGGGGGAACTAATTCCCCTTGCATATTGGGGGTCCCTGGGGACCAACTAGCCCACCAGGAACCTCCAGTATGCGCCAGGGGCTGCGTTGCAGAGAGGTGTAATGAGGCCATTTCCCTTTTTACAACACTCTGCAAAGCAGCTCTGTGGTGCTTACTGGAGATATCTGGTGAGCTAGTTGGCCCCCAGGGACCCCCAGTATTCAAGGGAAACTGCTTCCCCCTCTGCAAACGCGCCAGGGGACGCGTTTGCAGAGTGGTGCAGGGAGAGGGCAGCGCTTGAGGTGACAGATTGCACCCCCTGGCGCGTTTGCAGAGGGAGAACCAATCCCCCTTGAATACTGGGGGTCCCTGGGGCCAACTAGACCACCAGGAACCTCCAGTATGTATCAGGGGGCTGCGTTGCACAGAGGTGTAATGAGGCCCGCCCCTGTTTACACCTCTCTGCAACACAGCCCCCTGGCGCATTTACAGAGGGGGAACTAATTCCTATTGCATATTGGGGGTCCCTGGGGGCCAACTAGCCCATCAGGAACCTCCAGTATGCACCAGGGAGCTGCATTGCAGAGAGGTGTAATGAGGCCATGCCCCTTTTTACACCTCTCTGCAATGCAGCCCCTGGCGCGTTTACAAAGGGAGAACTAATTCCCCTTGAATATTGGTGTCCCTGGGGGCCAACTAGCTTATCAGGAACCTCCAGTATGCGCCATGGGATTGCGTTGCAGAGAGGTGTAAAAAGGGGCGTGGCCTCTTCACATTTGTCTGTAAGGCAGCCCCCTGGCACATACTGGAGGTTGTTGGTGGGCTACTTGGCCCCCAGGGACCCCCAGTGGCCAATGGGAATTAGTTCCCCCTCTGCAAACTCACTAGGGGCGTGTTTGCAGAGTGGTGCCTTCATTTTTTGGGGGGATCAGCAGTGTACGCGTACCCAGCGATTTTTTCAAAAAAATAATTAACAAAATTGGGGCCTTGGGGGTCCTTGTGGGACCCCCTGAACAGGCCTAGGGGGTCAGGGTGTTTCTACCCTGCCCCCTTTTCTTTGTTTTCACCTTATTTTCCCTGTTTCCCTGTGCACAAGATGGCTGCCAACACTTCCTGGTTTGGAGTGTTGACAGACAGTTGACAGCCAATTAGCATGCAGCTCGTGCTCGTAATTGAACAGATCTCCGTATGCGTGTAGAACTCTGTCTCTAGACATCGCTATGATTTTACTTTTAATTTTCTCAGAAACTACTGAACAGATTTACACCATTTAACAAAAAGCACAATCTGTGAACCGAACTCTACCTCTCTGCCAAATTTGGTGTAATTCTGTTCAGCCGTTCGGGCTGTGGCCCTGGCTAAAGGTCTCTCTGGAAAATTGCATGGGGAAAACACGTTTTGGGACCCCCCTTTTTTCTTGGCCCCCACTTGACGAATCACCCCCAAACTTTCAGGGAAGCAGCAGCCATTTTCTTACAGAAATTCACGTAGATTCGTCCACCTGCGCCAAAGTTAATCCAAATAGAATGTTGTGGATTTCCTATGGAAACTAGGTCCTAACTATAACTACCTACTGGTGTAATATATATATATATATATTCACAGAAAAAACCATAGGTTATAGTGGATATATAGTTAGGAATTTGCATTTACAAAACCTTGAAAATTCAATGAAAAAACCATTGGTTTTAGGCCATATATAGTTAGGGATTTGCATTTACAAAACCTTATTTTACTCGCATAAAACCATTGAAATTCCATATATAGTTAGATGCGCTAACTATATATCGCGCACCCGCAATCCACTGCTGATGATGTCACATATTACATCATTCATGACATGGTCAGTGACATCACTGATGACATCACTGATCACAACATCCAGTGACTGTATGTTTCTGTAAAGTTAAAATATGTCTTACATATTGAAGAATGAGTGGATGTATAAATGTCTGGATGAAGGATTTAGTAGGTGCATGACTGATTGTATGAGGGAGTGATTAAATGTGTCTCACTGAGTGCATGGGTTAGTGATTAAACTGTATTAATTTGTGCATCATTATATCTGTTGTTCTATGAAGTGCTGCATGTGTTAATCAGTAGCTATATGAGTAACTATATGGGTTATTGATTTGTTGCCTAAGTATTTCTATGGGAGAGTAAGTGTGTGTGTGGGGGTGGCTGGGAGGTGTGTGACTCTGTGCATAGATGTGTGAGCAGTTGATTCACTAGATGTATGGTTTCAAAAGTGCATGTGGAAACAGCTGTATGGGCGGTTGACTGTGTGCATGAGTGTATTGGTGAGTGAATGGATATCTTAGTGCTACATGTCAAAGTAAGTACATATGTAAAACACACTCCATGTGAGAGTTGACATATATAAATAACTGTGCATTAGAGCCAGTGAATGTGTGAGTGGCTGTATGGATCATTGTGAACTTTTATTAGGGATTATATAAGAGAGTAAATATGTGTTAGAATATGTTTCAATAAGTAAGGTGTGTATAACTGTATAGTTGAGGAATTGGAGGTGTGATTGATTCTTTGCATGACTGTCTAGGTGTATGAGTAACTCCATGGATGAGTGACAATCTGTGAGTGTCTGTTTTCACTGAGTGTATCTAAGGATATATCAGAGTCTGTAGAGGTTCATCGTATTAACACATGAATGATGTCATCTGTGATGTTGTCAGTGATGTCATTTGAGTTGTCATCAGTGATGTCATCAGTGATGTCATTTGAGATGTCATCAGTGATGTCATTTGAGTTGTCATCAGTGATGTCATCAGTGATGTCACTGACCATGTCATGAATGATGTAATATGTGACATCATCAGCAGTGGATTGCGGGTGCGCGATATATAGTTCGCGCATCTAACTATATATGGAATTTCAATGGTTTTATGCGAGTAAAATAAGGTTTTGTAAATGCAAATCCCTAACTATATATGGCCTAAAACCAATGGTTTTTTCATTGAATTTTCAAGGTTTTGTAAATGCAAATTCCTAACTATATATCCACTATAACCTATGGTTTTTTCTGTGAATTTCATTGGTTTTTTAATAGCAAATATGAAAAGCTTTAAAATGTCAAGTACGTGATAGATAAAAACATTTTCGTATTTATGCACGCTGATGTGCTTTGAACGCTGCACCCCCCCCCCTCCCCTCTTTTCTCTTAGTAGTACTCTCTCTTTGCAGATAGTGAACGGTAGTTAACGCAGGCCTTTGCCCCCGTTGTAATCCGTCGTGCCTGCTTGTCTCTCCATTTGATTGATTGTTATCCAAGCATTTACTGTTTTAGAATTGGTTCTCTTTGGATCATTCTCTATTTACAAACAAGCACAAAGTCGCAATACTCTGTTTAGTCTTTGCAGATAGTGAAAAATCGTGTAAAAAAATAAAAGTAATCGAGCAAAATCAGTAGGCCACTAATTGGATCTCTTTTTGACCTCGCTAAAATAGAAATATTAGGAACAACCCTTCATGAGAAATACGAAAATAGTGAGATGAACTGAGCTCCACACCATGAGGGCTGCAAGACAGCTCGACTCCGTCACCCACCCCGCCCAAAATAACGACAAACCCTATGCAAATATTAAAAATATAGACAACACACCAGCAAAGAAACAGGGTAAAACATTTTATTAAATAACTATTTACATAACTATTTTATTTTTTTTATTGCCCGATCCGGCTAGCTCAATCGATCGAGCATGAAACTCATGCACTCTGATAGCAAGCGTTGCTACTGATGCTATGCAGACCAAAACTGGTTTTCAGTTTGTACATTTTTCTAGATTTTTCAATCCAAGGTTGGTTGACTTTGTAGAACGATGGCTTCAGATTTTCAACATACGGTGTGGTGGCGCGGACTGGGAGGGGGCGCTTCGCTCCTGCCCCCTCCCCAAGTAAGATTTTCATACGTGAAAGTACGTTAATGGTTTTGGTCCCTGAGTTGCTTCAATGTCACTGCCATTCTCAAATGGCGTAAGTTCTGGATGTTGGGTGCCATAGTTAAGAGTTCTGAGCAGTGCTTGTAACACTGTCTGAAGCTTATTTCCACCTACTGCAGCTTCACTATTCTCAAAGTAAGTGAGTGTCGTTTGTGGACCTGACTGCATTAGAAAACAATGTGATATGTTACCTTCCTAAACAGCTTGACGGAGGCCCCTGAGGGGCGGTGTGATGGCCATGGACTCGGAGAAGACGCTTGGCTCCGACACCCTCCCCAAGTCTTATAGCAGTGGTGTAGCCTGAGATCGCCCCCGACATAGGCGGCCGGCTCCCGGGGTCCGGCGGAACTTTTTGCCTTTTGATGACTCTTCAATTTTGGACCTTGTCCCACAATCCGTTTGACCTGAAGACACGCTGTAGTGGGGCGCCCCTTTACCGTTTCAGTTGCCATTCCGCCCGCTTTTGCTACACTGTGCCTCTTCCGCCATTCAGCTGTTTACCGCCCGCTCTTGCGACTACAGCGTCTCGCTCATCATGTAGTTGAGTTGCTCCCGCTCTTGCGGTGCAGCGATAGGCGGCTGCCACAGGACTCTCAAAATGGCGGCCGGCTCTTCGGTTTTGGGCCTGGTCCACTAAAATGGCCCTGGGACACCTTTGAACTCGGACGCTTCCCTGATAGGGCTTGGGTCCCATTCTCGAAAGCGTCCCCTCAGCCGTGAAGATTCTACAAAAGTCTTGGGGGCCTCCGACTCCCGCAGGCTTCTGGTGGGGAGCGGCTGCCATGATTGCTCGTGGAATGGCCACGAGGGAGCTACGAGATGGTAGTGCTCTCATGCTGACGCCAGCTTTAGTCTGAAACATCCAGAAACACTGTAGACTACCAATTCGATCAGTTCCGGTAGCGCCCCAACATGACCCGGAAGAGAAGAACTTGCCCTCCCCTCTTTGACTGATGGTTCTTGTTGCCTGTCCCCTCTGTTGTCATTTAACAGAACTTTTTGGACTGCTGAAAGGGGTTGTGTTCCGAACGCTGGTTGGTGGAGACATTTTGACTATATTCTTGACCTACGTTGTCGCGTAATGCGTTATATGACACGCCGCGTTAGCGCACCCGGAAGTGATCCGAGGCGCGGCGCGCAGCGCGTAACGTAAGCATAACAGGTCATGTGACTTGTTAATAAAACTTTTCATTGGTTCATTTTACTTTTGTTATTTTAATGATGAAAAGCTTGGTCATATGACCTAAAAATTACGCTTTTTATTGTTTTCGAACATTATTTTTTTTTAAACATATGTTATAATATTCCAGGCTAATGTACTTTCCCGGAAAATTTACAACTGTCCTGCAAGTAAAATATATTCCTTTTTCGAGAAAAAGGGCGTTTCTTCCTTCCATGACGGAGCCGTTGAGTAAAAGAGATTCGGCCTGCTGTCTTAGTCGCCGATACGCCTGATTATCAGATTCTTATCGATCACTTTATGTTGCAGAAATGAAAAACACAACTGCCCTTGACCATTTATCTTTACTGCGTTCCTACATATTATACCTTTTATCCGTCATGTAATTGGACTGCTTTATTTCACTTGCCTTTTACTGATTCGAAAACAGTGACTAAAAGTAAAAACTTTACCAATGTAAATACTACTACCGTGTTTTGTTTTAAAAACCTTTATTGTGAAAATGTCAGTATACAAATACGGGCCTATAACCACGTGGGCCGGCCACGGAGCAAACTGAAATCGTATATGATGAGGAGACATTTACACTGTAGAGGAACGTAACGAGCGGGCCATTAGGTTGCAAGAACAAAGGTGTCTAACAGTTGCGGAATCGGTGGACGTACATTTTGTAATTAAAATACGACAGGGCCACTTACAATAACATTTTCTAGATATACATTTGCGGGCAAGGAGTTCCGAGTCCCATTTATACCGGCGCCATTTTGGGCGAGGCCGGGCAGGTCCAAGATATAGTCAAAATGTCTCCACCAACCATCGGCCAGACCAGAACCCCTTTCGGCCCTTTATGCTACAAGATGGTGTCTTCCATTCAGAAAATATTGTTGGCAGCATTTTGAAAGGAAACAGAAACAGCCGTTCTCCTAGTGAGTTTCACATTGTTACATTTAGGAAGAATGTTGAAGAGTAGTATGTGGAAAATCTGAAGCCATTTTTCTACAAACTCTCAATCAGACTTGGATGGAAAAAAAAATCCTGAAGAATGTACAAACTGAAAACAAATTTTTGTCTGTATAGCATCAACAGCAACGTTTGAGTCAGCTTTGTGTCAAGCCGCCATTTTCCTTCAATCAATAGCGTCCCCGTGCACACATTCAGGGACCTGGTTGTGTCTTCAGATGAAACGGATTGTAGGAAAAGAAGCAGAAAGGAAAAGGAAAAAAGTTCCGCCGGACCTCGGGAGCCGGTCGCCTATGTCATGTGCGACCTTTGGCCACACCAGGGCAATAGTGAAGCTGCAGCAGGTGCAAATAAGCTTCAGACAGTCTTACAAGCACTGCTCAGAACTCTCAACTGAGGCACTCAACGTCCAGGACTTGCCATTCGGATCTTGGCGCCTTGTGCTGGTTCCGACCTATTCACACATCGGTCCACTACTGACATCACCTCATAAGCCAACGGGGCACCCCACGCCGACTTTCGGCGCAGCATTGTAGGATGGCCACACCAGTGCGGCAACTTGCTGGACACAACCTCGGTGCCATCCGGATCTCGGCGCGTTCGACTCACTGTACCGCAAGAGTGACCGGAACTCAGCTGAACACGCCGTCTTTCGGCGCAGCATTGTAGGATGGCCACACCAGTGCAGCAATTTGCTGGACACCACCTTGGGCAACAGTGAAGCTGCAGCAGGTGCAAATAAGCTTCAGATAGTCTTACAAGCACTGCTCAGAACTCTCAACTATGGCACTCAACATCCAGGACTTGCCATTCGGATCTTGGCGCCTTGTGCTGGTTCCGACATATTCACACATCGGTCCACTACTGACATCACCTCATAAGCCAACGGGGCACCCCACGCCGACTTTCGGCACAGCATTGTAGGATGGCCACACCAGTGCGGCAACTTGCTGGACACAACCTCGGTGCCATCTGGATCTCGGCGGGTTCGACTCACTGTACCGCAAGAGTGACCGGAACTCAGCTGGACACGCCGTCTTTCGGCGCAGCATTGTAGGATGGCCACACCAGTGCGGCAATTTGCTGGACACCACCTCGGTGCCATCCGGATCTCAGCGCGTTGTGCTGCCTTCGGCCTATTCGCACATCGGTCCGCTACTGACGCCGCCTCACGTGCCAACGGATTTTCTACGCTTTTTGTAGCCCTATGCCGCATAACAGGTCATGTGACTTGTGTATAAAACTTTTCATTGGTTCATTTTACTTTTGGTTTCCTAAAGATGGAAGGCTTGGTCATATGACCTAAAAATAACACTTTTCATTGGTTTAGAACATTTTTTTTTCCCAAACGATGAAAGCCCCACCTTGTTTCTGGATGTTTCAGACTAAAGCTGGCGTCAGCATGAGAGCACCACCATCTCGTAGCTCCGTCGTGGTCATTCCGCGAGCAATCATGGCAGCCGCTCCCCACCGGAAGCCTGCGGGAGTCGGGGGCCCCCAAGACTTTTGTAGAATCTTCACGGCTGAGGGGACGCTTTTCGAGAATGGAGCCCAAGCCCTAGCAGGCAAGCGTCCGAGTTCCAAGGTGTCCCAGGGCCATTTCAGTGGACCAGGCCCAAAACTGAAGAGCCGTCCGCCATTTTAAGAGTCATGTGGCAGCCGCCTATTGCTGCACTGCAAGAGTGGGAGCAACTCAACAACATGGTGAGTGAGACGCTGTAGCCGCAAGAGCGGGCGCAACTCAGCTGGATGGCCGCCACCTGGGGAGGCCCGTTCACGCCGCCTCCCCCACGCCCCCCCCCCCCTCCGGGCTGCCCCACGCCAATTTTCGGAGCAGCATTGTAGGATACCAAAACCAGTGCGGCAGTTTACTGGACATCACCTGGGTGCCATCAACATCTCAGCGCGTTCTGCTGCCTTGGGACTATTCGCACAACAGACCGCTACTGACGAGGCCTCCCCCCGCCCCACCCGGGACGCCCCATGCCAATTTTCGGAGCAGCATTGTAGGATACCAAAACCAGTGCGGCACCCAGGCGACATCACCTGGGTGCCGTCCAGAACTCAGCACGTTGTGCTGCCTTGGGACTATTCGCACAAAAGACAGCTTCTGACAATTGTTGCTTTTTTGGGTGAAAAATGTTTAAATGTTTTTACAGTTTTTGTTCCGTTCATTATAGTTAAAAGTTAATAAAGTTTTAAAATCTAACTTTGTTGGAGTGCTATATATGTTTAAAAAATCGGGTAAATGGGGCCTTGAATCTGGTTATTGTCATGTGTGGGCTTTGCAAGTGTACTGCTACAAGATCGGACATTTCAAACTCAAATGCACGTTCTTTTTCTTACCTTTCCGAAGCATGGAGCGCAATAGCAGGCAGAGAAAGGGTGATGCACGTGTTGAACACTGCCTGGCCTGGCAAGTTGCTGGCAGTGCCCCCCCCGCCCGCTCCTGAAAGAGGGCACACACACACCGCCGCCCGGAGTACTTCACAAATCTTTAAAAGACCATGCGCTTGTTCATGAGGCTTAAATGGTTTATCACCCCTTCTAGAACCCCTGCATCGACCCTCTGACGTTTCCTGGAAGAATTAGCACGTAACACAATACCAAGCCCTGTCAGCTGAAACCCCCGAGAAATCATGGGGCATATTATCAAGGGGGTTTATTTCCGCTTTTTTGGCTTTAAAAGCCAAAAAAAAAAGAGATAAAATGATCTCCCTATTACCAAGCTGTCGCTAACACCAGTTAGTGACATCTAAAAGGAGATAGCGACCATCTTGGGCCCCGCTTTGCATATCAGTGATATTTATCACTAATGACATGCAAAGTGGGCGTGCCAAGATGTTAGCAACTGGAAACAGTCCCTAACCATCGCTATCTCCTATTACCAACTTTTGGAGATATTCGCGCTAAGCGCGAATATCTCCAAAACCTAACACCTGCCCTGAGCAGTTTTAGCCATGTTATCCAATGGGAAGTGGATAACATGGCTAAGAGCATTTGCTGGATAATGCATGAATATCGCTGACTTTTCAACGATATTCATGCATTGCGGCCGTTTTTTATCGCTTTTGCGATAAACCTTGCTAATAGCAAGGTTTATGTGCGATAAAATTCGCCGATGTGCGGCGATAATTTTTGTCTCTAAACAAGTTAGAGACAAAAATTATCGCTAGTTGTTGGTAATATGCCCCCGGGTTTTTGCTTGCAGGAATCGGGAGGCGGGAGACTAGCACTGAAATCAGTAGTCTCACGCCTGAATCGGGAGGGTTGGCATGTCTGGATACTCTACAGCTGGGGCCATAAACTACATCCGCAGGGCTAGGTGATAGCCTAGGTCCGGCCTGGACAATCAGACACAGAGGAAGAGGAGTGTCAGAGGGTGCGGTAGTGAATAGGGTGAAAGGGAGGTGTCGGGCGGGCACAGGGTGTGATTCTCAGAGAAGAGCAGCGCAGATGGGGGGAAGTATATGGCCCATGCATGAGAGAAAGAGCGGGGGTGACCAGTGCGTGGGGGAGATGCTTGCGAGGGTGGGGAGCCATGCTGAGGATCAGCGGCGTGCAGAGAGTGGCCCTGGTCAAGGCATCTAAAATGGCTGCCGTGCACGACAAAATTGTGGCATTGGACAAAAACGCAAGATGGCGCAGACAATGTTTATCAATAAGGATTCATTTATAACAAAATATTTACTCGCAGTGACAAAATGGTGGTCAACACTTCCTGATTTCCATCGAATCGAACGTTAACAAACGTCACGCAGCAAAAAAAAAAAAAAAAAGCTCACGCACAGAGCAGTTTTTACCCATGTTATCCAATGGAAGGTGGATAACATGGCTAAGAGCATTTGCTGGATAATGCATGAATATCGCTGACTTTTCAGCGATATTCATGCATTGTGGCCGATGTGCGGCGATAATTTTTGTCTCTAAACAATTAAAACGAAGCACAAAATGGCGAATTCCCGTTTCGCTACCAGTTTGTGACCCAGTTCGCGGCCCGTGAAGCGCTTCTACCGTGAAAAATCTTTTTTTTTTTTCCCCACGGGACCCTTTAATAACCCCAACAACATTCCTAGGGGGTCAAGAGGGGTATACCTTGCCCCCTTTCAATAAATTCCCCCTTCGTTTTTCACCTCTTCTTCTCTCTCGATCCTACCGAGAGATAAGATGGCGGCCGCTCCGGACTGTTTAGAATGTTGACAGACACCGGAGAGCCAATCAGCTTTCTGTGCGCAAAGTTCCGTTTCGCGAAAAGTAAGCGGACCGGATCGCTGCCCGGAGCGCTGTTACAGATATATATCTTGTTTTGAACGTTAATTTCTCAAAAACTACTGGAGCGCATATATTGAGACCTAGCAAAGGCACATCGGGCTAACAGTCTCTACAATTTTGCCAAGTTTCGTGCAAATCCATTCAGCCGTTCGAGCTAAAAGTGAGTCCAACCGCCCTATGGAAATTAACATGGGAAAAACGCGTTTTGGGACCCCCCTTTTTTCTCGGCCCCCCCTCGACGAAACCCCCCCAAATTTTCAAGGGCTGCTCAGAAACAAAATGTCCTCATCCGTCACGCAGCTCCACTTACGAGACTCCTTGGATAGCGGGTCTCGTGGCCCCCGTTTCTTCGGGGTGGTGCTACCCAGCGGCAGGACGCCGCTAATGTAACTTGTAAGTGCATCCATCCAGGATATACATTAGCGGCGTCCTGCCGCTGGGTAGCACCACCCCGAAGAAACGGGGGCCACGAGACCCGCTATCCAAGGAGTCTCGTAAGTGGAGCTGCGTGACGGATGAGGACAGGAGTGATGTTTGGGGGCTCATGTTAGAGCCTTTGGAACGAGCAGTAACTTGTAAGTGCATCCATCCAGGATATATGGACTACATCTCCCATAAGCACAATACGTGTTTTCATACAGGGAGATGGTAGACGTCGTGCACTTTACTGCTGGCCCCTGATGAGGAAAAAAATTTCCGAAACGCGTCGGGCCTATTACAAGCACGCAACTGCCCATACCAACTAACGCCTTGGGGAAGGCGCACGCAGGCTCGGGTGCTACCCGCTACCTGGACAACCCCACTGAGCGGAATACATTAGCGGCGTCCTGCCGCTGGGTAGCACCACCCCGAAGAAACGGGGGCCACGAGACCCGCTATCCAAGGAGTCTCGTAAGTGGAGCTGCGTGACGGATGAGGACAGGAGTGATGTTTGGGGGCTCATGTTAGAGCCTTTGGAACGAGCAGTAACTTGTAAGTGCATCCATCCAGGATATATGGACTACATCTCCCATAAGCACAATACGTGTTTTCATACAGGGAGATGGTAGACGTCGTGCACTTTACTGCTGGCCCCTGATGAGGAAAAAAATTTCCGAAACACGTCGGGCCTATTACAAGCACGCAACTGCCCATACCAACTAACGCCTTGGGGAAGGCGCACGCAGGCTCGGGTGCTACCCGCTACCTGGACAACCCCACTGAGCGGAATACATTAGCGGCGTCCTGCCGCTGGGTAGCACCACCCCGAAGAAACGGGGGCCACGAGACCCGCTATCCAAGGAGTCTCGTAAGTGGAGCTGCGTGACGGATGAGGACAGGAGTGATGTTTGGGGGCTCATGTTAGAGCCTTTGGAACGAGCAGTAACTTGTAAGTGCATCCATCCGGGATATATGGACTACATCTCCCATAAGCACAATACGTGTTTTCATACAGGGAGATGGTAGACGTCGTGCACTTTACTGCTGGCCCCTGATGAGGAAAAAAATTTCCGAAACGCGTCGGGCCTATTACAAGCACGCAACTGCCCATACCAACTAACGCCTTGGGGAAGGCGCACGCAGGCTCGGGTGCTACCCGCTACCTGGACAACCCCACTGAGCGGAATATATATATATATATATATATTGTCCACAGCTCCCTCACAGGAAACAAATGGGTCGCACTCCACGGGTATTCTTTTTTGCAGTTTTTTTAATTTTTTTAAGTTACATTCCACAGGCAGATGTTCCGATCTACGCGTTTCGGTAGATACAACACAGAATCCTCCGTTTTATCGGGGGCCACCGACTCTGCAGGGCGGGCTCAAAGTTGACAGGAACGGAGATCCTGCCGGTTAAAAGTTCCAAGGGTGTAGAGCCCCACTCCGACTTCCATGCAAAACACGACACTGGAATATGGTGGCCCCCGATAAAACGGAGGATTCTGTGTTGTATTCTATTGAGGGGGCATGACACGCTCTAGCGCACCAACTGATGCATTGCCACAGGTACGGACAGCGCAACAAAGAGAAAGGGAACAGGGAGGTCTTTCCTCCTGCAAGCTCCGCATTGCAGACTCTTATCAAGGATACAGGCAGCATGAAAGTGCACATGCTAGAAAATAAGGAACGTTCATGCAGTTTTATTTGGACTGTTGCTGGGACATTGTTGAGCAACATTGATGCATGCTGGGGTGTATAGTAACACCTACGACCTCGTGACCACTTGGAACTGATGTTACTCACCTGTGAGCAAGGTGTGGCATACGCCGAAACCGGTCAGGATGTGAGTTAAATAAATACTGTCTCAGACATATTCCAGTGTCGTGTTTTGCATGGAAGTCGGAGTGGGGCTCTACACCCTTGGAGCTTTTAACCGGCAGGATCTCCGTTCCTGTCAACTTTGAGCCCGCCCTGCAGAGTCGGTGGCCCCCGATAAAACGGAGGATTCTGTGTTATATATATATATATATATATATATATATTCACTGAAAAAACCATAGGTTTCACACCAGTTATAGATGTCATGAGTGATGTCACTGACCATGTCATGAGTGATGTAATATGTGACGTCATCAGCAGTGCATTGCAGGCGCGCAAGTTATAGTGAGTCCAACTAACTATAACGTGGAATTTCATTAGTTTTATGTCAGTAAAATTTCCAGCTAACTATAGCTGGTGTGAAACCTATGGTTTTTTCAGTGAATTTAATAGGTTTTCAAATGCTAATTCCTAACTATAACTGGTCTGAAACCTATAGTTTTTTCAGTGAATTTCAAAGGTTTTTTAAATGCTAATTCCTAACTATAACTGGTGTGAAACCTATGGTTTTTTCAGTGAATTTCATAGGTGTTTTAAATGCTAATTCCCAACTATAACTGGTGTGAAACCTATGGTTTTTTCAGTGAATTTCATAGTTTTTTTTAATGCTAATTCCTACCTATGAGTCTCACTTTATAAGTAAGACTGTTAGCGCTCTAGTTGTTCTTTAGAACACTCTGGTACATTCTGTCATTGGGCTACAGTTGGGCTACATCTGGCTGATATTTGGGCTACATTTGCTTTTTTTTTGTCTCTGGTGGCCATCTTTGGGCTACATTGGGCTACATTTGGGCTACATTTGGGCTCTAACATATATATAGCCCAATGTAGCACAATATATATTTTTTTCAAAGTTAATTTTCGTAAAAACCACTTGAGAATAAGGCTACCAGTCCCTACAATTTTTCCCAATTTTTTATTTATTTTTTTCTGCTTTGGAGCGCTCCCGGTGCGCGCCCCGAAAAGCGTACTTTTATGAAGCGCCCTAGGGTGCGCTCCGGGGAGCGTCCCGTAAGTGCCAATATCGCAAACGAAAACATGATCGTGACGTATCGCGTAGCCGCGTTCGCGTGATATGCACGGCGTAACCGCACCCGGAAGCACTCGAGCGAATACGATCGCGCAACGTAAACATCCGACGCGCTTACGCGATGCAACCCGGGGCGCGCAGCGTAAGCGCGTCGGGTCATGTGACATGAAAATAACAATTTTTATTGGTTCATAACAGTTTTGGTTTCATAATGATGAAGCCCCTGGTCATGTGACCTGAAAATAACACTTTTCATTGGTTCAATACTTTTTTTTTCAAAAGGATGAAAGACCCCACCTTTTTTCCTTATTCTGACTTTGTCCTTTGACTTAGGAAGACCTGTTTGTAGCTCTCTCTACCTTTTTGCTCAATATAATGGCTTCAGTAGTAGCAGCAGCTGGTGCATCTGCACCACCACCACCACCACAACCACCAAAAGGACCTCCTCAAGATATTATTGGTGGTCTTCAAGAAGAGGAAGAGGAGGAGGAGGAGGAGGGGAGTTCAAGATGGCTGGAAGAACACAATACCCCATACCAGCCAAGACCACACATTATTTGGGAGTTTTTTTCTCTCCCAGAGGGGAAGAAAAAAGTAAATGCAGCCAAGGTCAGTTGCAAAATCTGTGGCATGGAACTTTCCAGGGGAAACCCAAATAAAAAATATTCATTTGGGAACCACACAATGATACGCCACTTGCAGCGCAAACATCCTATAAACTAATCTGCTGCAGAGATGAGGGAACTGGCCAGTAACCCTCCCCAATCAACAAGAACCAGCTCAAAAAGGAAGCAACCCACTGCGTCTGCACCAGAGGAAAGTGAGACGATGCTGTGCATTCAGCCCTGATTTGCAGATTTCAGAATTATCTGTAAATATTGTGGGAAGACCATCTCCTACGGAGAACAGAGCGTAAAGCTCATCGTCCTTGCTGGGGACAACCATAAATGCCCCAATCAACCCTAATTTTTTCTTTTCTTTTTGTTTTTTGCTCCAGTTGAGCCCTTTTCAATTCCCTGTTTTTTCGTTTTTCCCCATGAAAAATACAAAAAAATATAAAACTGTTCAGAAAATCCAAAAAAAAGTACAAAATGTTCAAAAAAACAATATAAAAAATATAAAACAACGAAAAGAAGAAAAAAAACAGTTCTTTTTAGAACTACCTCCAATTTCTAAAAAAAAGTCTAAATTTTTTAAAAACTCTATCATTCATTTTTCCCCATGGTACGCTCCCCGGTCCGCTCCCCGGTGCGCGTACCGGGCACTCCCCCCGCGCCAAACAAAAGAAAAAAAAATGTTTGCCCCGCGGGGCTCTTTTAAAGCCCCCACATCAAACCTAGGGGGTCAGGGGGGGTCTACCCTGCCCCCTTATGGTCATTTCCCCCTTTGTTTTGGCCACCTCTTGTGTCTCGATACTACAGAGACACAAGATGGCGGCCGCTCCGGACTGTTTCGAATGTTTACAGACACCCAAGAGCCAATCAGATTTCCATGCGCACCTGGCGTGTCGCGCCCGGGGCACTCCCCGGAGCGCGTACTGGGGCGTTGCCATAGATATATATATTTTTTGAACCTAAATTACTCAAAATCCACTGGAGCACATATCTTGAAACATAGCAAAGGCACATCAGGCTACCAGTCCCTACAATTTTGCCAAGTTTGGTGTAAATCCATTCAGCCGTTCGGGCTAAGTGAGGTCGACCGCCCTATGGAAATTAACATGGGGAAAACGCGTTTTGGGACCCCCCTTTTATCTCAGCCCCCACTTGACGAATCCCGCCCAAACTTTCAGGGAAGGACCGGAGCTCGAAGAGGCCATTTTGAGGAAATTTTCAGGCAGATTCGTCAACCGGCGCAAAAGTTATTCCAAATAAAATTTTGAGATTTAACATTGAAAAAAATCCTAACTATAACTACCTACTGGCGACCGCCAGTAGGTAATATATATACGCATACACACAATCATATATGACATATAAAAACCTAGGAATTTGGTTTGATGAAAATCTTCTGTTTACTACACAGATCAAGAAGCTAGCTGGGCTGTACTTTGGCATTCTTAAATCATTCACAAAATTTCTCGCCCTCCTCCCTAGGGCAGCCAAGGAAATGGTTACCCATGCCTTAACACTTTCTCGCATCGATTATGCAAATGCCCTGCACATTGACCAGCCAGGTTACCTTTTAAAGAGGCTGCAGGTAGTTCAGAACACTGCAGCAAGGACTTTTCTTAATATTCCAGTCAGATCTAGAGTAAGGCAAAACCTGTGCGATCTTCACTGGCTACCTGTAGCTGAAAGAGTAAACTGTAAAGCCCTTGTTTTGGCTCATTCAGCTCTGTATGGACTTGGTCTAGTCTACCTAAGGAATCGCTTCAGGTTCAACGTCCCTGCGCGACAGCTGCGCTCAGCGACACAGCTTCTTGCTGTCATCCAACATTTTCACCTCAAGAGAGTTGGTGGAAATTCTCTGACAAACAGGGCAGCTTTGGCCTGGAATTCACTTCCTCTGGACCTTCGCAGTACCTAGGATCCTAAGCTCTTCATAAAAAGACTTGACTTTTCATCTAATGTTTCGTTTACTACGGCCCCTACTTGGCTCGCGTCTGGACTAAGCATGGGCGAATTTTGCGAATCTCGCGTTCGCGAATTTTGCGGATTTGCGAACTCGCAATCCGCAAAATCCGCGAATTCCCGCGAATTTGCGGATTTTTTTTTTTTGTGTTCGCCCGTGTTTCTGCCAGTTCGCGAGGGTTTTTACAATTTCGCAATTTGCGAACTTACCTGTCGGGTCGCAAGTTTTGCGAACTTGTTGTTTCTACGTGTCCAGCCTGTTTGGGACACTCTTCTTCATCACTGCCACTCTCTGTCACCACTGTCACTCTCTGACTACTCATGCCACCCTCTGGCCCACCCATGCCACCCTCTGTTTCATCACCACACCCTCTGGTTGTCCAGTGTACATTATTTTCGGCAAAGCAAAGCACACCTTCCCTGCCTCAAGTGACCTGAATTAATTTGGGGCTGATTAATGTGTCACAGAATATTTTTTTAGCTGGCACCTGCTTCCTTAGTGCGCCCTGATTAGTGATCTTTTGCACTTGCTAAGTGCTTTCATTGTTGCAAAATTAGTTACAACACCTGCCCTGCCCCAACTGACAATAATGAATTAGGGGCTGATTAATGGATTTTAACTTCCAGCCTGGCTCCTGCTTGTCTCCCTTAGCTGTAATTCAGGACCTTTGTGGCATATGTGTAACTATTCTGAGGTTCAGAGCAGGGTCACATAATAGTTGCAACTGCCAACTGAACTCTGGAGGGGCCCCTCAGGAAGCACTACAGGAAATGGCTACTAATGATGAGCCTGAACTTTTGAACCTGGTAAGTAGTTTCAGTTTTGCTAAGATCGTATTTCTGCAATTTAGCACTTATTCGCGGGGCGCGAAGTTGTACTGGGAAGCCGCGAACTCACGCGAACAGTGCGAGCAGTGCGAGCAAAATCCGCTGCTCGCGGATTTGCGGATTTTGCGGGAGATTCGCGAATCTCGCGGATTGCGAATTTCCCGAAAATACGCAAAATCCGCGAGCGAAACGGATTTTCCGCCCATACCTAGTCTGAACATTCTTTGAAAAGGCGTGTGCGTTATAAGTGTAAATAACATAACATAACATACACACACACATATATGTTCACATATGCACACACACATATATACAAACACACACACATATATATACACACACACATACATATATATGTATGTATATATATATGTGTGTGTGTGTATATATATATATATATATGTGTAGGTGTGTGTTAAGATATATATATATATATTACCTACTGGGGGTCGCCAGTAGGTATATATAGTTAGGATTTTATCTCTATGGGACTTTTGAAAATTCTATGTCTAATAACTTTGGCGTTTGTGGATGGAATCGGCTGAAATTTTCAGGAAAATGGCACATTTTGTTTCTGAGCAGCCCCTGAAAATTTGGGGGGGGGGTTTCGTCAAGGGGGGGCCGAGAAAAAAGGGGGGGTCCCAAAACGCGTTTTTCCCATTCATTTTTCCATAGGGCGTTTGGCCTCACTTTTAGCTCGAACGGCTGAATGGATTTGCACAAAACTTGGCAAAATTGTAGGGACTGTTGGCCCGATGTGCCTTTGCTGGGTCTCAATATATGTGCTCCAGTGGATTTTGAGAAATTACCATTTTAAAAAACAGATATATCTGTGACAGCTTCCCGGGTAGCGCTCCGGTTTGCGTACTTTTCGTGTTACGGAACTTTGCAAAGCGAAGCTGATTGGCTCTCCGGTGTCTGTCAACATTCTAAACAGTCCGGAACGGCCGCCATCTTGTCTCTCGGTAGGATCGAGAGACAAGAGGAGGAGAAAAACGAAGGGGGAATTTAATGAAAGGGGGCAAGGTAGACCCCTCTTGGGGCCCTAGGAATGATGTTGGGGTTATTAAAGGGTCCCGTGGGGCAAATAAAAAAAATTGATTTTTCACGGTAGAAGCGCTTCCTGGTTTGCGAACCGGGTCGCGAAACGGGAATTCGCCATTTTGTGTTTTGTTTTAATTAAATGACAAGATGGAGGAAAAACAATGTGAGAAATGGGTATAAGGGGGTACGGGAGACGTATCCTGACCCCCTATGTTTTCTGAGGGTGGTTGAGGATGCTCATATATGTTGATACATGTCTTCCAGCGGCTGCGCATGAGCGTTTTTTTTTTTTGCTGCGTGACGTCTGTTAACGTTCGATTCGAAGGAAATCAGGAAGTGTTGACCGCCATTTTGTCACTGCGAGTAAATATATTGTTAAAAATAATTGTTATAAATTAATCCGTATTGATAAACATTGTCTGCGCAATCTTGCCTTTTTTCCAATGCCACACTTTTGTCGTGCACGGCAGCTATTTTAGATGCCTTGACCAGACCCACTCTCTGCACGCCGCCGATCCTCAGCATGGCTCCCTACCCTCGCAAGCATCTCCCCCACGCACTGGTCACCCCCGCTCTCGCTCTCATGCATGGGCCATAAACATCCCCCATCTGCGCTGCACTTTCCCTGAGAATCACACCCTGTGCCCGCCCAACACCTCCCTTTCACCCTATTCACTACCGCACCCTCTGACACTCCTCTTCCTCTGTGTCTGATTGTCCAGGCCGGTCCCAGGCTATCACCTAGCCCTGCGGATGTAGTTTATGGCCCCAACTGTAAAGAATCACCCCTCTTCAAAGGAGTTACAGTAGATCAAGGCCCCCACCCCATGAGATCCGTCACACCACACACGTTCCTACTATCTGATAACGATCCTGTATTGTGATTGGGGAGGGGATTCTCACTGTAAGGGTGTGTGGGACGGAGCCTGAAGTGGAAGATTCCAGGGATGCCTTTTTGTACATCAAAGTCTTCACAATAATGTGTCACATTAAAAATATATAGCACTCCAACAAAGTAGTAGGATTATAACACTTTAATAACTTATAAATATATACAACGCTCCAACAAAGTAAACACGTTAAAAAAAACATCTTAAACAACTATTTACATGGCAGCCTGCTGCAACATCCATCTCAAAGCAACAATGGGCTGCTTTGGTCTGTCTTTTAGTCGGCAAAATCATTCGGCCTGTGAGGTGGCATCAGTAGCGGTCTGTTGTGCGAATAGGCCGAAGGCAGCACAACGCGCCGAGATCCGGACGGCACCGAGGTGGTGTCCAGTAAGTTGCCGCACTTGTCTGGCCATCCTACAATGCTGCACCGAAAAATGGCGTGGGGCGCCCGGGGGGGGGGGAGGCGGCGCGAACGGGCCTCCCCCGCCTCCCCAGGTGGAGGCTCCTCTGCTGCAGTGGGGCGCCCTTTAGCGTTTCAGTCGCCATTCAGCTGTTTAGCGCCCGCTTTTGCGGCACTGTGCCTCATCCGCCATTCAGCTGAGTTGCGCCCACTCTTGCGGTGCAGCGATAGGCGGCTGCCACAGGACTCTCAAAATGGCGGCCAGCTCTTCGGATTTGGGCCTGGTCCACTAAAATGGCCCTGGGACACATTTGAACTCGGACATTTGCCTGCTAGGGCTTGGGCCCCATTCTCGAAAGCGTCCCCTCAGCCTTGAAGATTCTACAAAAGTCATCGGGGCCCACGACTCTCGCAGGCTTCCGGTGGGGAGCGGCTGCCATGATTGCTTGCGGAATGGCCACGACAGAGCTACGAGATGGTGGTGCTCTCATGCTGACGCCAGCTTCAGTCTGAAACATCCAGAAACACTGTTGACTATCAATTCGATGACTTCCGGTGGAGCCCCAACGTGACCCGGTAGGGAAGAACTTGCCCTCCCCTCTTTTGACTGATGGTTCTTGTTGCCTGTCCCCTCTGTTGTCATCTAACAGAACCTTTTTGGACTGCAGAGTGAGAAAAAAAAAGGTGGGCTTTTCATCATTTGGGAAAAAAAAATGTTTCAATCAAATGAAAAGTGTTATTTTTAGGTCATATGACCAAGCCTTCCATCATTAGGAAACCAAAAGTAAAATGAACCAATGAAAAGTTTTACAAACAAGTCACATGACCTGTTATGTGGCTGTGGGCTATAAAAAGCCTACAAAATCCGTTGGCCTGTGAGGCGGCGTCAGTAGCGGACCGATGTGCGAATAGGCCGAAGGCAGCACAACGCGCCGAGATCCGGATGGCACCGAGGTGGTGTCCAGCAAGTTGCACTGGTGTGGCCATCCTACAATGCTGCGCCGAAAGACGGCGTGGGGTGCCCGGTGGGGGGGGGGGGTAGTTAGGCAGCGCGGACGGGCCTCTCCCGCCTCCCCAGGTGGAGGCACCTCATCTGCAGTGCGGCGCCCCTTACCGTTTCACTCGCCGTCCAGTTGAGTTCCGCCCACCCGCGTTGTGCGGCCGAAGGCAGCACAACGCGCCGAGATCTGGATGGCACCGAGATGGTGTCCAGCAAGTTGCACTGGTGTGGCCATCCTACATTGCTGCGCCGAAAGACGGCGTGGGGTGCCCGGGGGGGTGAGGGGGGGGGTAGGCGGCACAAACGGGCCTTTCCCGCCTCCCCAGGTGGAGGCACCTCATCTGCAGTGGGGCGCCTATTAGCGTTTCACTCGCCGTTCAGCTGAGTTCCGCCCGCTCTTGCGGCACAGTGCTTCACCCGCCATCCAGCTGAGTTCTGCCCGCTCTTGCGGCACAGTCCCTCACCCGCCATCCAGCTGAGTTCCGCCCGCTCTTGCGGCACAGTGCCTCACCCGCCATCCAGCTGAGTTACGCCCGCTCTTGCGGCTACAGCGTCTCGCCCACCATCCAGCTGAATTGCGCCCACTCTTGCGGTGCAGCGATAGGCGGCTGCAACAGGACTCTCAAAATGGCGGCCGGCTCTTTGGATTTGGGACTGGTCCACTAAAATGGCCCTGGGACACCTTGGAACTCGGACGCTTGCCTGCTAGGGCATGGGCCCCATTCCCGAAAGCGTCCCCTCTTTTGACTGATTGTTCTTGTTGCCTATCTCTTCTGTTGTCATTTAACGGAACCTTTTTGTCTGCCGAAAGGGGTTCTGGTCCGACCGCTGGTTGGTGGAGACATTTTGACTATATCCTGGACCTGCCCGGCCTCGCCCAAAATGGCGCCGGTATAAATGGGACTCGTAACTCCTTGTTGTGTACTGGTTGCACAACCTTGATATCACGAGATACGTATGCAGTTTTGAAGCACATGGCGGGCGGGGATGAGTACTGATTGAACATTTGGGCATCCCTATTGATATTAAGTTCTGATGTGTTATTGATTACTGTACTATTGAAAGTTCGAATTAACGTCACCCATGGTACTTGCCCGCAAATGTATATCTAGATAATTTTATTGTAACTGGCTCTGTTGTACTTTAAATATAAAATGTACGTCCACCGATTCCGCAACTGTTAGACACCTTAGTTCTTGCAACCTAATGGCCCGCCCGTTACGTTCTTCTACAGTGTAAATGTCCCCTCATCATATACGATTCCAGTTTGCTCCGTGGCCGGCCCATGTGGTTATAGGCCTGTATTTGTATACTGACATTTTCACAATAAACGTTTTTAAAACAAAACATGGTAGTGGTACCTAGATTGGTAAAGTTTTGAATAATAGCCACTGTTTTCGAATCAGTAAAAGGCAAGTGAAATAAAGCAGCCCGATTACATGACGGTTAAAAGGTATAATACGCAGGAACGCAGTAAAGATAAATGGTCAAGGGCTGTTGTGTTTTCCACTTCTGCAACATAAAGTGATCGATAAGAATCCGATATTCAGGCCTATCAGCGACTAAGACAGCAGGCCGAGCTTGTTCAACGGCTCCCTCATGGGACGAAGAAACGCCCTTTTTCTCGAAATAGGAATATTTTACTTGCAGGACAGTTGTAAATTTCCCGGGAAAATACATTAGCCTGGAACATTGTTAGTGATAAACTGTAAATGCATCTGGGTCCTTTGCTTTACAAGTCAGAGTGAGAAAAAAAAAGGTGGGGCTTTCATCATTTGGGAAAAAAAAATGTTCAAAAGCAATGAAAAGTGTTATTTTTAGGTCATATGACCAAGCCTTCCATCATTGGAAAAACAAAGGTAAAATGAACCAATGAAAAGTTTTATTAACAAGTCACATGACCTGTTATGCTTACGTTACGCGCTGCGCGCCGCGCCCTGGATCGCTTCCGGGAAGCTGCGCCTCGCGCACCGGAGCACTTCTGGGTGCGCTAACGCGGCGCGTCATATGACGCATTACGCGACAACGCAGGTCCATAATATAGTCAAAATGTCTCCACCAACCAGCGGTCGGAACACAACCCCTTTCAGCAGTCCAAAAAGTTCTGTTAAATGACAACAGAAGGGACAGGCAACAAGAACCATCAGTCAAAGAGGGGAGGGCAAGTTCTTTTCTACCGGGTCACGTTGGGGCTCCACCGGAACTGATCGAATTGGTAGTCTACAGTGTTTCTGGATGTTTCAGACTGAAGCTGGCGTCAGCATGAGAACACCACCATCTCGTGGCTAGGTCGTGGCCATTCCGCGAGCAATCATAGCAGTCGCTCCCCACCGGAAGTCTACAGGAGTCGGGGGTCCCGGTGACTGTTGTAGAATCTTCAAGGCTGAGGGGACTCTTTTGGGAATGGGGCCCATGCCCTAGCAGTCAAGCGTCCAAGTTCCACGGTTGCCCAGAGCCATCTTTAAAACACGAAAATGTTTTTACCTACCACGTACTTGACATTTTAAAGCTTTTGATATTTGCTGTTAAAAAACCATTGAAATTCACTGAAAAAACCATAGGTTATAGACCATATATAGTTAGGAATTAGCATTTACAAAACCTTGAAAATTCACTGAAAAAACCATGGGTTATAGACCATATATAGTTAGGAATTAGCATTTACAAAACCTTATTTTACTCACACAAAACCATTGAAATTTCATATATAGTTAGTTGCACTGACTATATATCGCGCACCCGCAATCCACTGCTGATCATGTCACATATTACATCACTGATGACATCACTGATGACATCACTGATGACATCACTGATGACATCACTGATGACATCACTGATGACAACATCCAGTGACTGTATGTTTCTGTAAAGTTAAAATATGTCTTACATATTGAAGAATGAGTGGATGTATAAGTGTCTGGATGAAGGATTTAGTAGGTGCATGACTGACTGTATGACTGAGTGATTAAATGTGTCTCACTGAGTGCATGGGTTAGTGACTAAACTGTCTTAATTTGTGCATCATTATGTCTGTTGTTCTGTAAACTGCTGCATGTGTTGATCAGTAGCTGTATGAGTAACTATATGGGTTATTGATTGGTTGCTCAAGTATTTGTATGGGAGACTGTGTGTGTGTGTGGGTGGCTGGGAGGTGTGTGACTCTGTGCATAGATGTGTGAGCAGTTGATTCACTAGATGTATGGGTTCAAAAGTGCATGTGGAAACAGCTGTATGGGCGGTTGATTGTGTGCATGAGTGTATTGGTGAGTGAATGGATATCTCAGTGCTACATGTCAAAGTAAGTACATATGTAAAACACAGTACATGTGAGAGTTGACATATATAAATAACTGTGCATAAGAGCCAGTGAATGTGTGAGTGGCTGTATGGATCATTGCGAACTTGTATCAGTGATTGTATAAGAGAGTAAATATGTGTTAGAATATGTTTGAATAAGTAAGGTGTGTATAACTGTATAGTTGAGGAAATGGAGGTGTGATTGATTCTTTGCATGACTGACTAGGTGTGTGAGTAACTCCATGGATGAGTGACAATCTGTGGGTGTCTGTTTATACTGAGTGTATCTAAGGTTATATTAGAGTCTGAAGAGGTTCATCGTATTATCACATGAATGATGTCATCAGTGATGTGATCAGTGATGTCATTTGAGATGTCATCAGTGATGTGATCAGTGATGTCATTTGAGATGTCATCAGTGATGTCATCAGTGATGTCATTTGAGATGTCATCAGTGATGTCATCAGTGATGTCACTGACCATGTCATGAATGATGTAATATGTGACATGATCAGCAGTGGATTGCAGGTGCGCGATATATAGTTAGTGGAACTAACTATATATGGAATTTCAATGGTTTTGTGTGAGTAAAATAAGGTTTTGTAAATGCTAATTCCTAACTATATATGGTCTATAACCTATGGTTTTTTCAGTGAATTTCAATGGTTTTTTTATTAGCAAATATGAAAAGCTTTAAAATGTCAAGTACGTGGTAGGTAAAAACATTTTCGTGTCTATGCACGCTGATGTGCTTTGAACGCTGCCTCCCCCTTTTTTTCTTTTAGGAGTATTCTCTCTTTGCAGATAGTGAAGGGTAGGTAACGCAGGCCTTTGCCCCCGTTGTAATCCGTCGTGCCTGCTTCTCTCTCCATTTGATTGATTGTTATCCAAGCATTTACTGTTTTAGAATTGGTTCTCTTTGGTTCATTCTCTATTTACAAACAAGCACAGAGTCGCAATACTCTGTTTAGTCTTTGCAGAAAATGAAAAATCATTTAAAAAAACAAAAGGAATCGAGCAAAATCAGTAGGTCACTAATGGGATCTCTTTTTGACCTCGCTAAAATAGAAACATTAGGAACAACCCCTCATGAGAAATACGAAACTAGTGAGATGAACTGTGCTCGACACCATGATGGCTGCAAGACAGCTCAGCTCCGCCACCCACCCCGCCCAAAATAACGACAAACCCTATGCAAATATTATAAATATATACAACACACCAGCAAAGTAACAGGGTAAAACATTTTATTAAATAACTATTTACATTGCAGCCTGCTGCAACATCCATCCAAACAAGCCTTTGTATTTGGGGCTCAAAACCGGTAGAGAAGATCTTGCCCTCCCCTCTTTGACTGAAGGTTCTTGTTGCCTGTCCCTTCTGTTGTCATTTAACAAAACTTTTTGGACTACTGAAAGGGGTTGTGTTCCGACCGCTGGTTGGTGGGGACATTTTGACTATATTCTGGACCTGCGTTGTCGCGTAATGCGTCATATGACGCGCCGCGTTAGCGCACCCGGAAGTGCTTCGGTGCGCGAGGCGCAGCTTCCCGGAAGCGATCCAGAGCGCGGCGCGCGGCGCGCAGCGCGTAACGTAAGCATAACAGGTCATGTGACTTGTTAATTAAACTTTTCATTGGTTCATTTTACTTTTGTTATTCTAATGATGAAAGGCTTGGTCATATGACCTAAAAATAACGCTTTTCATTGCTTTCGAACATTTTTTTTCCCAAATGATGAAAGCCCCACCTTTTTTTTTCTCACTCTGACTTCTAAAGCAAAGTACCCAGATGCATTTACAGTTTATCACTAACAATGGTCCAGGCTAATGTATTTTCCCGGAAAATTTACAACTGTCCTGAAAGTAAAATATTCATTTTTTGAGAAAAAGGGCGTTTCTTCGTCCCATGAGGGAGCCGTTGAGCAAAAGAGGCTCGGCCTGCTGTCTTAGTCGCTGATAGGCATGAATATCAGATTCTTATCGATCACTTTATGTTGCAGGAGTAGAAAACACAACAGCCCTTGACCATTTATCTTTACTGCGTTCCTACGTATTATACCTTTTAACCGTCATGTAATTGGACTGCTTTATTTCACTTGCCTTTTACTGATTCGAAAACAGTGGCTATTATTCAAAACTTTACCAATGTAAGTACCACTACCATGTTTTGTTTTAAAAACCTTTATTGTGAAAATGTCAGTATACAAATACGGGCCTATAACCACGTGGGCCGGCCACGGAGCAAACTGGAATCGTATATGATGAGGGGACATTTACACTGTAGAACAATGTAACGGGCGACCCATTAGGTTGCAAGAACTAAGGTGTCTAACATTTGCGGAATCGGTGGACGTACATTTTATAATTAACGTACGACAGGGCCAGTTACAATAAAATTATCTAGATATACATTTGCGGGCAAGTACCATGGGTGACGTTAATTTGAACTTTCAATAGTACAGTAATCAATAACACATCAGAACTTAATATCAATAGGGATGTCCAAATGTTCAATCAATTCTCGTCCCCGCCCGCCATGTGCTTCAAAACTGCATACGTATCTCGTGATATCAAGGTTGGGCAACCAGTACACAACAAGGAGTTACGAGTCCCATTTATACCGGCACCATTTTGGGCAAGGCCGGGCAGGTCCAGGATATAGTCAAAAAGTCTCCACCAACCAGCGGTCAGACCAGAACCCTTTTCGGCAGTCCAAAAAGGTTCCGTTAAATGACAACAGAAGAAATAGGCAACAAGAACAATCAGTCAAAAGAGGGGACACTTTCGTGAATGGGGCCCATGCCCTAGCAGGCGAGCCATTTTAGTGGACCAGGCCCAAATCCAAAGAGTTGGCCACCATTTTAAGAGTCCTGTTGCAGCCGGCTATCGCTGCACCACAAGAGAAGCCGCAATTCAGGTAGATGGCGGGTGAGTCACTGTACCGCAAAAGCGGACGGAACTCAGCTGAAAGGCGAGTCAAACGCTAAGAGGCGCCCCACTGCAGATGAGGTGCCTCCACCTGGGGAGGAGGGAGAGGCCCGTTTGCGTTGCCTCCCCCCCCAGGCACCCCACGCCGTCTTTCGGCGCAGCATTGTAGGATGGCCACACCAGTGAAACTTGCTGGACACCACCTCGGTGCCATCCGGATCTCGGCGCGTTCGAGTCACTGTACCGCAAGAGCGGGAGAAACTCAGCTGGATGGCGGGCGAGACGCTGTACCGCAAGAGCGGGCGGAACTCCGCTGGATGGAGGGTGAGGCACTGTGCCGCAAGAGCGGGCAGAACTCTGCTGGAAGGCGGGTGAAACGCTAAGAGGCGCCCCACTGAAGATGAGGTGCCTTCATCTGTGGAGGCGGAAGAGGTCCGTTTACGCCGCCTCTCCCCCCCCCCCCCCCCCCCCGGGCACCCCACGCCGTCTTTCGGCGCAGCATTGTAGGATGGCCACACCAGTGAAACTTGCTGGCCACCACCTCAGTGCCATCCGGATCTCAGCGCGTTGTGCTGCCTTCGGCGTACTGTAGCAGCAAAAGTAACCGCAACTCAGCTGGACACGCCGTCTTTTGGCGCAGCATTGTAGGATGGCCACACCAGTGCGGCAACTTGCTGGACACCACCTCGGTGCCATCCGGATCTCGGCGCGTTGTGCTGCCTTTGGCCTATTCGCACATCGGTCCGCTACTGACGCCGCCTCACAGGCCAACGGATTTTGTAGGCTTTTTATAGCCAAAGCCGCATAACAGGTCATGTGACTTGTTTATAAAACTTTTCATTGGTTCATTTTACTTTTAGTTTCCTAATGATGAAATGCTTGATCATATGACCTAAAAATAACACTTTTCATTGGATTAAAACATTTTTTTTTCCCAAACGATGAAAGCCCCACCTTTTTTTTTTCTCACTCGGCAATCCAAAAAGGTTCCGTTAGATGACAACAGAGGGGACAGGCAACAAGAAACATCACTCAAAAAAGGGGAGGGCAAGTTCTTCCCTACCGGGTCACGTTGGGGCTCCACCGGAACTCATCGAATTGATAGTCTACAGTGTTTCTGGATGTTTCAGACTGAAGCTGGCGTCTGCATGAGAGCACCACCATCTCGTGGCTCCGTCGTGGCCATTCCGCAAGCAATCATGGCAGCCGCTCCCCACCGGAAGCCTGCGGGAGTCGGGGGCCCCCAAGACTTTTGTAGAATCTTCAAGGCTGAGGGGACGCTTTCGAGAATGGGGCCCAAGCCCTAGCAGATAAGCGTCCGAGTTCCAAGGTGTCCCAGGGCCATTTTAGTGGACCAGGCCCAAATCCGAAGAGCCGGCCGCCATTTGAAGAGTCCTGTGGCAGCCGCCTATCGCTGCACCACAAGAGTGGGCGCAATTCAACTAGATGGTGAGCGAGACGCTGTAGCCGCAAGAGCGGGCGGTAAACAGCTGAATGGCGGATGAGGCACAGTGCAGCAAAAGCGGGCGGAAAACCGCTGAATGGCAAGTGAAACGCTAAAGGGGCGCCCCACTACAGCAGACGAGCCTCCACCTGGGTAGGCCCGTTCATGCCGCCTCCCCCCCCCGGGGCGCCCCACGCCGTTTTTCAGAGCAGCATTGTAGGATGCCAAAACCAGTGCGGCAAGTAAAGGACATCACCTGGGTGCCGTCCAGATCTCAGCGCGTTGTGCTGCCTTCGGATTATTCGCACAACAGACCGCTACTGACGAGGCACAGTGCAGCAAAAGCGGGCAGAAAACCGCTGAATGGCAAGTGAAATGTAGTAAATGATCTTAACATACATAGTGGACTGTGCATCTTCCTTTACTACATGAAACGCTAAAGGGGCGCCCCACTACAGCAGATGAGCCTCCACCTGGGGAAGCCCGTTCACGCCGCCTCCCCCCCCCCGGGGCGCCCCACGCCGTTTTTTGGAGCAGCATTGTAGGATGCCAAAACCAGTGCGGCAAGTAAAGGACATCACCTGGGTGCCGTCCAGAACTCAGCACGTTGTGCTGCCTTCTGACTATTCCCACAACAGACCGCTACTGACCATTATTGCTTCTGTTTAAAAAAAATGTTTTTAACGTGTTTACTGTTTTTGGTGCGTTGTATATATTTATAAGTTAATAAAGTGTTATAATCCTACTACTTTGTTGGAGTGCTATATATTTTTAATGTGACACATAATTGTGAAAACTTTGATGTACAAAAAGGCATCCCTGGAATCTTCCGCTTCAGGCTCGGTCCCACACACCCTTACAGTGAGAATCCCCTCCCCAATCACAATACAGGATCTTTATCAGATAGTAGGAACGCGTGTGGTGTGACGGATCTCATCGGGTGGGGGCCTTGATCTACTGTAACTCCTTTGAAGAGGGGTGATTCTTTACAGTTGAGGCCATAAACTACATCCGCAGGGCTAGGTGATAACCGGTGACCGGCCTGGACAATCAGACACAAAGGAAGAGGAATGTCAGAGGGTGCGGTAGTGAATAGGATGAAAGGGAGGTGTCAGGCGGGCACAGGGTGTGATTCTCAGGGAAGAGCAGCGCAGATGGGGGAGGTTTATGGCCCATGCATAAGACAGAGAGCGGGGGTGACCAGTGCGTGGGGGAGATGCTTGCGAGGGTGGGGAGCCATGCTGAGGATCGGCGGCGTGCAGAGAGTGGGTCTGGTCAAGGCATCTAAAATGGCTGCCATGCACGACAAAAGTGTGGCATTGGAAAAAAAGCAAGATGGCGCAGACAATCTTTATCAATGCGAATGATGACATCTCATTTGACATTACTGATCACATCAGTGATAATATCATTCATGTGATAATACGATGAACCTCTTCAGACTCTAATATAACCTTAGATACAATCTGTGTAAACAGACACTCACAGATTGTCACTCATCCATGGAGTTACTCATACATCTAGTCAGTCATGAAAAGAATCAATCACTCCTCAATTTCCTCAACTATACAGTTATACACACCTTACTTATTCAAACATATACTAACACATATTTACTCTCTTATACAATCCCTGATACAAGCTCACAATGATATATACATGATGCACAGTTATTTATATATGTCAACTCTCACATGTACTGTGTTTTACATATGTACTTACTTTGACATGTAGCACTGAGATATCCATTCACTCACCAATACACTCATGCACACAGTCAACCGCCCATACAGCTGATTCCACATGCACTTTTGAACCCACACATCTAGTGAATCAATTGCTCACACATCTATGCACAGAGTCATACACCTCCCAGCCACTCACACACACACTCAGTCTCCCATGCAAATACTTGGGCAACCAATCAATAACCCATATAGTTACTCATATAGCTACTGATCAACACATGCAGCAGGTTACAGAACAACAGACATAATGATGCACAAATTAAGACAGTTTAGTCACTAACCCATGCACTCAGTGAGACACATTTAATCACTCACTCATACAGTCAGTCATGCACCTACTAAATCCTTCATCCAGACACTTAAACATCCACTCATTCTTTAATATGTAAGACATATTTTTACTTTACTGCAACATACAGTCACTGGATGATATCATCAGTGATGTCATCAGTGATGTCATTTGAGATGTCATCAGTGATGTCATCAGTGATGTCACTGACCATGTCATGAATGATGTAATATGTGACATCATCAGCAGTGGATTGCGGGTGCGCGATATATAGTTAGGGCAACTAACTATATATGAAATTTCAATGGTTTTGTGTGAGTAAAATATGGTTTTGTAAATGCTGATTCCTAACTATATATGGTCTATAACCTATGGTTTTTTCAGTGAATTTCAATGGTTTTTTAAAAGCTAATATCTGTAGCTGTAAAATGTCTTTTTCTTTATATCCAAAATTATATTTTATATGTTTATGATTAATTTTAAAAAAAATATTTTTTGGGTTCGCTCCTGGTTCGCGAACCGGGAAGCTTTCCGTTAGCTCAATTTGATGCCGCGACCCGGTCCGCTAACCGGTAAACGTTCCGTTTGCGCAACTACCGCATCAGAAATCAACATCGTGACGCGTCGCGGAAACGCGACATATCACGTTGTCGCGTAATGCGTCTTATGACGCGCCGCGTTAGCGCTCCCGGAAGTGCTCCGGACCGCGAACTGGAAGCGATCAGGGGCGCGCCGCGCACCGCGTAACGTGAGCGGAACAGGTCATGTGACTTGTTTATAAATGTTTTCATTGGTTCATTTCACTTTTGGTTTCCTAATGATGTAAGACTAGGTCATGTGACCTAAAAATAACACTTTTCATTGGTTTAGAACTATTTTTTTTCACAAATGATGAAAGCCCCCACCTTTTTTCTCACTCTGACTTTCAACTTTGAGAAAGGAAGACCTGATCATTTGCTCTGATTAAAAAATGGCTTCAATAGTAGCTTCAGCTGGTGCACCCCCACCACCACCACCACCATCTCCTCATAGGAAGAGAGGACCACCTGCACAGTTTCAAGGAAACCCAGAGGAGGAGGAGGATCTAGAAGAGGAAGATGAGGCACCACAATTTGTCAAAGAGTTACCCCGGGTATCTCATCACAAAAATAGCTTTATTTGGCAATTTTTTTCCATTCCACCAGGAGAGAAAAAAGTCAATGCACGATATGCTACGTGCCTTATATGCAAAGATAAATTATCAAGGGGCACTGATAAAAAGTACAGCTATGGAAACTACACGATGCACCGACATATGCAGAGGTGGCATCCATTAAATTATAGTCGGGCAGAGATGCGTGAACTACAGGAGAACCCCCCAACTTCGGTGGCCAGAACATCTACTGATATTTCTTCCACAGTTGCAGAGGCAAGCGAAACCGTGCCAAATATTCAAAAAAAATTTGACCATATGAAGCTTACTTGCTTATATTGTGGGACTTTAATTTCATGCGCAAACATGAGTGTGAAATGAATTAATTTAGCATTCAAGAAACACCGATGCTCAAAACGCTCCTGTTGAGCCCTTTTCAATGCCTCTTTTTGTTCTTTCCCTTTGAAAAAAAACAAAAAAAACAAAAAAGTGTTCAAAAAATACAAAAAAAACAAATAATGTTCAAAAAAGAAAAAAAAAATATAAAACAACAAAAACATAAAAAAAAGTTCTTTTCAGAACTACCTCCCCTTTTTACAAAAATTGCTAGAAAGTGTAACACTCTGGCAAGCTGTTTTTTTTTTAGTTCGCTTTCCGGTTCGCTCGCCGGTTCGCAAACCGGGAGCTAACCCCAATTTAAAAAAAAAAAAATAAAGGAGTAAGTACAAGGGAAGAAAACAGAGAGTAATGTTAAAAGAAAGACAGCTATAGGGACTAAACCAGAAATGGTGTTTAATAGATTTATTTACCTAAGAAAAGAAGGAAGAGGATATAATTGTGGAAAACAAAATACATAAGGAAGTGAAAGAATCAAGCATTGAAAATGCAATAGGTTTCACAATAGAAGAGTTTGTTCTTTTGGTTTTGCAAATGGATGAGTGGCGTTGTGTGGATGAGAGGCATTGCGTGGATAATTGGCGTTGTGTGGATTATTGGTGTTGCGTGGATGAGTGGTATTGCGTGGATTAGTGGCATTGCGTGGATGAATTGCGTGTGTGAATGGCGTAGTGTGTGTGAGTGACGTTGTGTGCGTGAGTGGCGTTGTGTGTGTGAGTGGCGTTGCGTGTGTGAATGGCGTTGCGTGTGTAAATGGCGTTGCGTGTGTGAGTGACGTTACTGTGAGGGGGGGGGAGAGGAGAAATGCACACGGCAGACAGGAGAGGGGACGAAGCGGGGACAGTAGAATGAGAAGGTAAAGCAGCCGGGGCGTTTATATTGAAGCTAAACTTCACTTCAAAGGTGTGTGAGAAGTACGCCTGAGGAAACAGACGGCGATTTGGTAATGTGCACACGCATTTTAGGTCAATGCACTTGTGTATTGAACCAAAACCCACGGGCACAGCTCCAAATTTGCACATTCAAATAATCTTTGTTTAAAGCTCTATAGTCTGAAGCCCTATAGTAGGTGAAAGTGATTGAAATGTAACGAAAAGAGTAGAAAACATTTACCTTATAATTCTTGTTAACTTTTTCAATTCTTTTTTCATACTTTCAATCTGTGAAAGAGAGAACAAACATTTCAAAAATATTAAAACATGTATTTAAAAATTAGAAAAGACAAGGGAAAAGGTTCAAGAACAAACAGTTTTTCAACAACTTTGACATTTACAGAAGCCTCTGCTTCTCTACGTCCCCTACACAGTCCTAAAGATATATATTTTAAACAAACAGTATCTTGATGCTGATGAAGTGAGGCCTATTTTGGAACATGGTGCATCTTTTGCACTGCTGATGTCTCACAATAGTGATGCAATGGCAGCGCAAAAGAGATGTAAAGCCATCATAAAATTGTCTCTAACATTTTAAATAATTGTTTCAGGATGCAAATAAGATGTGTCCTTTCCAGAGGTTTGTTTGAGGGGAGGCCTATTCAGGTTTAAAAAAAAAACAGTACCCAGAAGTGCAGCACTGTAAGCATTAACTTTGACACTTACAGAAGCCTCAGTTTCTCCATATCTACCTCACATTTCTAAATGTATATCATAAGTACAAAAAGTAGAGAATTAATTATACATGTTAAATGGTTTATTTTTGCTGTTCTCAGAATGTATCAAATTTCACTAAAACAGTGACTTGAAGGTATTCATCATGTAACAGCGGGGAAAAAAAACACAATCAAAATGATTGTGTTTAAAAAACCCATACAACATAAGAAATCTGAATTCAAAACTCATAAAAATTAACTTACTTTCCATGACGTCGAAGGATGTCCTATGAATACCTTACACTCCTTTGTGCTATTAATATTTTCAGCCCGCCACTTTCTGAAAGAAAACCTCCATCGTTTTGAAAAATATGTTACATACATGTTTCCACATGGCCAAATCATGTTAGAGCGATTTACAACTTTTGGAATTCTTGTAACCAAATCCCGTCATTTTCTATTTTCGCAACTTTCAGAAAGAAAACGTTTAAGATTACTTTCACAATCCTGGACTACTAATATCTTACTCTTCTTGCTCACTCATGTTCTACTTTTCCTATCACACTGATACTGCTTACTATGAAGCAGACTTACTTGCATCAGGTTTATATAGTTGGATTTTTAAAATGACATTATAATCAAAATTTTGGACCAATAATCTAGACAGCATTGCAGACTTACATTCCCTCTACTCCATGAACCTCTTGAAATTCCTCAGAGCACATCCCGAGATTCTTTCCCTAAAATTTTGGTTTTAAAAACACCAGATAAGAATTTTTAAGGTCATACGGCAATTTTTTTCTTAAAGTTATAACAGAATTGTTGCAGAATGACCAGCCGTTTCTGGACTATAAATAAGCTGTGTAATGTCCTGATGTTGTTGAAGGACCGTCATGATAGATTATTGCTACAGTTACAAAAGTCCTTCCTGATATTGACAACTGCGAAGCAACAATTTTTTTTATTAAAGTTGTCAATTTTGTTCCATCAGGCCTACATCGTTGGAACATTAAAATTACATACTGGCCATATCTTCGTATAAATAATGTTGACATCATTTCAGATTTACATTGGCTACACTCCATGTTGTGATCAGCTGCTTTTACTAGCTTATTAAAGGACACTGATTTACTGTCTGGCAAAGTTAAATATATAAATCTTTCTGAGTCTACACTAGATGTACTTGATACCCCACAGTTCTCGCAGTCATGCTGCCATTGATAAGAAAGCCCAAACAGGTGATCTACATCTACACCCTCATCTTGCAATACATCAAGCATATACATTAAAAACTCCTGACAATCCTGCTGATTATTTTCAGAGAAGTCTGTTTGACCTGAACATTCGTCTAACAGATAACGAACTTCAGACACACTTTCTACTTTTGTTCGATCAGTGCTACATTTCTCTAACACAGAATTCAACAAACAGCATAAACTTTGTTCCGAATTGAACACAATCTGTTCTTTTAAAGTCTCTAGTGAAAAGAGAACATTAACCACTACATTTGCATAGCAGTTGACACCAGAACTGTTTTCAAATTGAAAAGCGACAACATCTTCAACAGAATCCGTTTTCTTTCTGCTTACAATTTTCGGTTCATCGACTTTTGGGCTTTTTGCTACAACCTCCCTACTATTACTAATATTTCTTCGTTTCCGGCCTACCACACGTTTCTCAAACAAAGGATATTGAGGCAAATGTGGCGCATACTCTCTTCTTAACCTATTGTATTCCTTAACACAATCTAGATCCGCACAAATGTTTGTGGCATCACAGTCAATCAAGTACAATCCCGATAAAGTTCTAACTCGTGACAATGCCACATATGCCATACCCTCCTTGAACACAGAACTGCCAATATTCACCAATGCACTATCTACACTTAAACCTTGCGATTTATGGATTGTCACCGCATATGCCAAGCAAACAGGAAACTGCTTACGGCGAACATATAAGTCTTTAACGAGCAAAAACCTAGCAGAACAACGACCAATTAGCTGTACTTCCTCAATGCCATCAAATTTAATTTTTAAAAATTCAATTCCATCTCTACTTCTGTATTTCTCAAAATCAACAACATTACCCATTGATCCATTTACCAGACCTCTTTCAACATGTAAATTCCTTCTCAAAATGATTCGGCAATTTAAACACACATTCAAAGTCTTTTCAAAACCCGCTGTTTTAGATATTGTCTTCTCTAATGCATCCAATTTTGATTTCAAATTCTCAGACAAAATAATTGTTGATCCCATATGCTCTATTCTGTCAATAGCTTCCAGTTTCACAATCTCTTGCGTTTCTAAATGCAACATTTTGTTGTTGAAGATGGCACATTCTGCAAGAGTTGGCATCAAACATATTCCGGATTTCTTCTCAGTAATTTTCTGAAAAATATTCTCAGGCACAACGTCTTGTTCTGGATATAAATTTGACAGTAATCGTGCATTTAAAGCTTCTTTCCCATGCTCGGTCACTTTTCCAATTCTAATATCTTGTAGAATATTCTTGTAATCTTCATCCTTTGCCTGACGCATATTTTCATGCAGTTCAGCATAATTGAAGTTTAACCTTATATTGACATTGCCAATGCTCCCTAGGCACTTCCTGGTATCTTCATGCGTGAGTATTTTGAACACAGGTTGTCCTTTTACTGGTGTCAGCTGCAGAAGATCTCCGAAAACAATGATGTGTTTGCCACCAAATAACGCATCATACTCAGTTTTAAGAACTTCTTGCATTCTCAAATGCACAAAGGCAAGCATGACATTGGAAACCATGCTTACTTCATCAATGATAAGAAGTTTAATTTTCCTCAAGACTCTTGAAACTTCACAACAAGCATCTCCAGATAACTTGTGGTATTGTATTTTGTTGTCATGCTCCACTGGCAGCATCAGTAGACGATGCAAAGTAATACCTTTAATGTTATGTGCTGCCAGTCCAGTTGGAGCAGTAACAACACAAGACAGCGATGACTCAGTCCTTTCCTGCAAATAACAAGAAATTGCTTTAATGAGGAAACTTTTTCCAGTTCCCGCTTCTCCACTCACGTACAGTCGGACAGGCTTCAACGACGTACATGAGCACTCTTTCTTCTCATGACTTAATCCATGATCAATTTGCTTGGTAACTTCGTCATATATTTTCCTCTGCTCAACGTTGAGTTGTGTTTCCAAGTCTTCTAAGTTAACCGCATCCTCCTGAGCATGTGCCATGGCTCTTTCCACTTCATTCATAGCAGTGGCAGCTTCATTTTCGATAATAGGTCCTCCTAGTGGATCCTGACTCAATGAAACATCACTCTGACTGTCCTGAGAACTGTCTCTGGCAATCTCGGCTGCAATCGTTGCTTCCTGCTCAATTTCCAAAGTCAACATTTCTTGATATTTGGGAAAAGCAGGACATTCTATGGTCTCCTTGGCGGCAGTGAAAGAGTCTTCGTAACACAGGAAATCTCCAAGCAGTTCCTCTTCTGCACGCCAAGGCTTGAAAAGTTGCAAAAGTGCTAAATAGAAAAACTCATTTTTTTCTGGAGATTCGCCACTCAATTTTCGATGGTTTACTAATTGGCATTTTCTTTGCTTGACCAGACATCCCTCACTTCCAATTACAGCATACACTCCTTTCTCAATATCTTCTTTGATGTTCCTCTTGAATATGTAATTTTGTAGAACATCATACAAACAAACATTCTCAAGGTGACTGCTTCGATTTGGATAGTATGTATCCAACATGTTGGTCTTCAAAATGTCGGTACTCTTTGGCTCCTTTTCCGCCAAATACTCAATTTCCCGCACAGGTTTCAGAACTCGATTACGCGTTGCAGCAAGACCAAGACTCGCCCAAACGATACTCCTGGATTTGGCATAAAGACTTGCTGAAGACAACCGGTCAGAACATTCATAAGCTCCAATTTCTCGATGCGACAACATCTTCAGACTGAAACTGTACAACTTCTTACTGAGGCTCTTTTCATGGGAAATGTCCTCCCACATATCCTTCAATTCTGTCTTTTCTTTTTTGGTGATGTAAGATGTGACATACCGAGCCACCGCCATACAGTTGTCAGCCACGAACTGTATATCCATGTTAGCATTCCACATGGACAAAATCACTGGGTTGTAATTGTTGATGTACTTGGACTCTTCGTTCCTTTTCAAATTGTATGTATTTTTGGGTGATTTCCTCGTCACATTATGTCGCAGAGAAGACATCAAACTGTTCACTCTTCCTTTAGAAATCCCCGGTCGTGGAAAGTTGAAATGACATTTGGTGTAGAACTTGTCCTTGTTTCTGAATTTACGACAACAGTACTTTCCACAACGATGGCTTTGGAAACGTAGAACTTGTTCTCTTAGGCTTTTGTTCTCCGCTGCGTTTGGAACAGCACACGTAGAATACTGTTCTATGAAACTCATCACTAAGTCATCCGGATCTGTTCCAAATTTAGGTGCATCCTTGATCCACAGCAGCATATGTATATGAGGAGCACCTCTTGCTTGGTACTCCTTTCTCCAGAAGAAATCCAACACCTCTCCAAGAGGTGGATTCTTCTTATTCATGATGAAAGACATCATAGCTTCAAATCTCTGATTGAAGTACCTGCATACATTCACTGGATCCAAAGAACACAGTTCTCCGGGTGTCTGGAATTCAATGTTTTCAATGTTTCCATTTGCGTCTCGTAGAAATTCAAGTAAGTCTTCCCAGCCATACTCGGCACAGCTCAGAGTGAGGAACCATGTCGGAGTTCCTAAGTTCCTCAGCATACATTTTAAATCACCATGACGACGGTACCAGTACTCATTAGTACCACGCTGACACGCCATGAGATTAATTAGGTGAGAATCCAAAATACTGTCTTGGACATTGACTTTATGCATAAAGTCACTTGCCGAGATGTTTCGCATCTGTATACCACTTTTCAAGATGTGGTTCACTGCATATGACAGTCCAGACAGATCGCTTTCAAACAGGAGATGAAACAAATAGGGAATGCATTGACGAAACCTAGGATCTTCTGCATACAAACGTAAAGTCCGGTATTCAGAAGCAGGAATTTGATGTGGTCGCTCATCATATCTTCCTCCTTGACCTGTTGGAAATAGCTGTGGGAAACACCGAGCTTCCAAACTTTCCTCCCAAACAATGATTGGACTCCCTTTGGCTTGTTTCATTTGAAACAACTCAATAGCATTCCCCATGACTTCCTTGGAATGCAAAGGATGAACACTATAATGTTCATATATTTCTTCACTTTTGGAGGCTTCTACTTTCTCAATTTGGCCAGCACACAAATCGCTATCGTCTTCATCACTTACTTCCTCTTCTGCAACATATACATTCTTATAGTACTTATTATTTTTTTTCAAATACAATGTTGCCTTTTTGACTTTCCTACCATCCACTAAATCTTGCCATATTTTCTTATTCTTTGTCGGAACCCCATTAACTAAGATAACCAGAGGTTCCTCTTCCACTTTTTCTACTCCAATTGTGTTAATGTTTTTGTTCAAATCTAGAGGCAAATAAACAACTCTTCCCTTTAATCCTCACTGTAAATCTGATGGAGGCAACTTCCTTGTCTTTGGCTCCATTCTTACAATAGCCTGAAAGGGATGGATACTTTGAATCAAAATAGATTCATAAGTATTTAAATCCTTCAATTCAGAAGGAATCTCAACCAATTCCAGATTATTATGAACCGCCCTAGCAGGCATCTGGTTTTGGTTTAATTTGTTACAACAATAAGTACACACACGTTGATCCGATCCCAAATCAAAACAATTTTCTACCATCAAGTATGTTGCGAAATCCTTCCATTCACTATTATTTTCCCTTTCACTTTTTGCATATAAATCCACTAACTTAATCTGATTCTTGTAATAAGTGTGTCGACAACACACACAAGAGAAATTAGGCCTCTCACTTGATTTCACCAGAAACGTGGCAATTTCCTTCTGAAAATTATCTGTACTGGAAACCTGTACATTATCTTCAACATTACCCTCTACTTCTGGGTCAATTTGAACATTCTCATCTTTACTTCCAAAGTAACAAAACTCAATTTCTTCACAAATATTCTTGACATCTATTTCAGAACCATGCAAAAGAGCAGCACATAATTGTTTAAGCATAATTGCTGGACTCTTAGCATAATACAACATTCTGACTAATTTCCTCACTTTATTATGATGCACTGCTATCATCCTGAAATGATGAAAAACACTCTGGCATACTCTCCTGGAAAGACAAGCCAGTGAATGACCATGCAAACCTGTCACTTCTCTCACTCTGCAAGGATCTAATTCTTGCAACAACTTCATTTTCTGCTTCAAACTTTTCTTATTAAATGTCCGTACAAAATCACAAAGCAAATTGATGGAATCCTGTGGCACACTGCAAATAGAACTACACTTCCAAATGTACACAGGACCTTTAGGACGTCTTTCTAAAACCTCATTACCTAACACCTCTTCTATCTCTGTTGTCACAAGTTTTTCTTTTTCAACTGGACAACCATCCTTCACTTCATAAGCTCGACCACTGGTGTCAACTGCAAGCACCAAATCATTATCCTGAAAATAACTCTCCTCATTAAAAAATGCCTCACAACTTGAACTATGCATCCATTCTCCGGAAAAAACTGCACAAAAATTACTTCGATTAACTACTCTCTTCCATCTACTATTTGATTTGAAATCAGAAATTACCATGTTTAGTTTCCTAATTCTATTGATTACCAAAATAAATAACTTTCGCTTAATTTCGAAAGCATGATCAATAATTTTCTCTACATTTTTCTTTTTCTTATAAAATGCCACTTTCTGTTGGCCTTTCTTAATATTTTTTAATAAATTAACTATTATCCTGTTGCGGAACATTCGTTTTCGAATGTCCCTAAACTGTTGTTTCCTTCCACTATCATGCACAGAGTTATCTCTTGCTCTAGCAGTAACATTTTTGATTGGTCTTTCCTTTCCGTTTAAATTGGTTCTCTTTTTCTGGACTGAAACATTTTCTGTAGAAATACTTTTTTTACTACAAATATTTCTTATGAATGATTTCGTGGTCTTACCCGGAGCTTTCTTGGTGATTTGACAAGTTTTTTTGGGAGAGGACTGCTGCAGTAATAGCTGAACTTGCTGTCTTTGACGTTTTCTAGCCTTTCTAATTCGATTCTTAGTTGGCATTTTCAAATTTTGAAATGATCTGCAGTTGAATCTGTGATAAAATATTAAAAAAAAAAAATGTTATTAACCACTATTACCAGGGGCGTGGCTTGGACGCCGATTGGGATGGCGGCGTGAGCTCGCAGCTCCGCGCGGAATCCCACTAATTCTCCTGTTTTCGGTACCCTGGGCGACCCGGAGACGACGCTCCTGCCCTCTGAAGTGTAAGGGGACAGCCGGGCACGATCGGAGAGTCGCTGGGGGTCTACTGGCCCTGAGGAGATCGAGCCGAAGAGACGACCGAGGTGTTGCCGAGGGTGCGAAGAAAATGGCGGCGAGGAGGCTGGGCGGCCCCGTACTTTCGCTTTGAGCCGAGTTGTCGCCGACTGGCAAGAGATCCTGCAATCGGCTGCTCGAAGCACTGGGATCAGCGGTGCTGTGTCCAGAGACCAGGGGACGCTGACCTGCCTCGCCCGGATCTTGGGGACCCTCGCTGGCTGCCGTCCCAGGACCCATCCTTCCCCCCTCAGGCTACCGAGGGGGTCAGCTGAACGAAGTTCGTCGAGCGTGTCATTGCTCCCGGGGGCATCGGTGGCGACATTGAACACTGCCCGGTGCCAGGGGGCTGGCACTGCACTAAGAGAGCGGACGCCAAACGGGCTCCTGGGCCTGTGACGCAGCACCCTGGAATGGCGGCGATCGGAGGGTCGATGGCCGAGGAGCGTGCTGAGGGGGACCCGGCGACATCAACCCGGCTGGGCGAGATTCCCTCCCCGGAGCTGGGCCAGGAACAGCGGCTGAACCGGCGTTTGGATGCCATACTCGAAGCGATCACCTCGACTAAGGAGGCGCTGCACCAGGACATTGCCCAAGTGGCCACGGGCCTGGGGCTGCTACGAGCGGACCACGCGAAGCTAGCGGATAGGGTCAAGGACCATGACCAACTGTTGCTGGACCTGAAGCCATCGGTGGTGACCGCGGAACACAGGATCACGGATATATTGGCCCGGTTGGACTCGCTGGAGCGACGGGCGGAGGATGCCGAAGGCCGCAATAGACGGAACAACGTGCGGGTCGTAGGCCTGCCGGAAAGGATTGAAGGGGAGGATGCGGTGGCCTATATGGAGAACTGGTTCCGTACTGTGGTAGCGCCGGAGGGGCTTACTCCCTTTTTCACTCTAGAGCGAGCTCACCGGGTACCTGCTCGCCCGCCGGGGCTTGGCTGCCCCCCACGACCGATGGTGGTGCGGCTTCTCCACTACAAGGACCGGGATCTCCTCATCCAGCGGGCCAGGATGTCGGGCCCATATGAGGTGGAGAACAGTAAGGTCACGATATTCCCGGACTACACCCAAGCGGTCCGGAAGAATAGGGCATCGTTCCTAGCGGTGAAGAAGGAGCTCAGGGAGGAAGGCATCCAGTACTCCTTGCTCTACCCGGCCAAGCTGCGGATCATAATGGATGGCACTACGCACTTTTTTCAGACTCCGGATGAAGTTTGGCAATGGCTGGAGCTGTATAGAGCGGGGACAGATAGATCGCATAAAAGTAGGCGAAATCAACTTAAGCCGCCCCGGGTGAGGCAATCGCAGCGCATCAGGTCCCGCAACAGGCGCCAGCGGGAGAAACGGGAGGCTCAAATGGCGGCGGAGAAGAGGGATGCACTCGCAGTGACAGCGGCCATTACGGGGTCTTAACAGACCAGTGAACTGGCAGAATCGGACTCAGGCGGGGAAGGCAGCAGAACGGGAGGAGAACTCTCAGAGGCGGAAAGCTCGAAGGGGCCGATAGTGACCCCACAGACATCGGAAGGCATATTTTGCGGCTGAGACTGCCTTGGGACTTGATTGAGACTTCATGGTAGGGTGGTATCCTGTTGGTGGAGGGCGGGTTGCCGGGTGGGGGGGCTGAGTGCTTAGTAGGGGATGAAGACGCGGGGCGCGGGCTCCGCTAGCTGGGGTCGGCGGTGACTCACCCCCCTTGGGCCCTTAAGGCCGACTGTGGTGGAGGCCACAGGGTTGGAGTGTGGGACGTTGGATCAAGGTTTGGATGGGGGCTGACATTGGGTTCGTGTGCTCTGTCCTGGGGAGTGGGGTTTGGGGAGTTTTTCTGTTCTGGGTGTGTTCGGGGGGGGCAACTGCATTGGGGGGGCTATGAACATACGTTATTTGAATCGGACTGCTCAAAGTTGAAATGGGGACATTACCTAATTTGAAATGCCTGACGTGGAATGTCCGGGGGCTGCGAACTATGATAAAACGCCACAAAGTTCATGCGTACCTAGTGCGTAGGGGGGTTCAGATTGCTATGCTACAAGAGACTCATCTCACCAAAAAAGAGTGCACTGCTTTGCAGAAAAGATGGCGGGGCCAGGTGTTTGGCACCACTTACTTGGCGTATGCCAGGGGGGTGTTGATCTGGGTGAGGGCGGGGGTACCCTTTCAAGTGTTGAATCAAATGGTGGATCCAGATGGCCGGTTTGTGGCGGTGGAGGGGAGGTTATATGGAAGGGATGTGGTTCTCTGCTGTGTGTATGCACCGAACACTGATCAAGCTCGGTATTTTGATGGCCTCTCGGGGTCCTTGGCCTCTTTCCTGGCGGGCCCGATAGTGTTAGGGGGGGACTTCAACTCGATCACGGATGTGGCTCTGGATAGGTCCCATCCCCCCCTGGTGGACTCCCCGGTGCGCAGGTTGGCCGCGCACAGGAAGGACTGGCAGGATAGATGGGGGTTGCTGGATGTCTGGCGGGAGCGGCACAGGGACGCCAGGGATTACTCCTTTTATTCTGCTCTCCATGATCTGCATGTCAGGATCGATTCGGTGCTCTGCGGTGGGTCCCTAGCCCCATTCATCTCTCATACGGAGTACCTGGCTAGGACCATCTCAGACCATAACCCCCTATTGGTACATATTCAGTGGCAGCGGGAGCGCTCAGCGATACCGACATGGCGGCTTCGGCCGGAGACGCTTGAGGATTCTGTGTTCAGCGATGCGGTTCAGCAAGGCATTGATAGCTATTTCGGAGTGAATGAGGGCACGGCCACGAGTAGGTCCACTGAATGGGATGCAATGAAAGTGGTGGTGAGAGGGGTGTGTTTGGGTAGGTTTTCGAATGCTCGGACGACTGTGTTGAATGCACTCATGAAAGCGGAAGAGACTTTGAGGGACCTGGAGCGCCGCAGGCCGGCTAGGCCGGACTTGCAGACCCAGTTATTGGAAGCGAAGGAAGCGGTTGCCACCGAGACAGAGCGTTTAAGGTGCTACGACTACAGGCAGTATATCATCAGGGCACATGCGGAAAGGGACAAGGTGGGCACCCTCTTGGCCAGACTAGCTAACCCGGAACTTAGGGGCTGCCCGGTCCTCAGCATTAGTAATGCGCGGGGGGAGATGGTGTACTCCCAGGCAGCGGTGTTGGAATGTTTTAGGGGGTACTATGAGGAATTGTACCAGAGTCAGCTGGGGGTGGGGGTTCAGGACATTGCGGAATACCTAGGGGAGAGGCAGCTTCCGGTCCTGGATGAGGAAGACGCGAGGGAGCTGGGCGGCCCGATCACGCTTGCAGAAATACGGGTGGCCATCAAACATATGGCCCGTAACAAAACGCCTGGGGTGGACGGACTGCCGATTGAATTTTACCAACAGTATGTGGACAGCTTGGCTCCCAGGCTTCTGGTGGTGTATACGGAAGCTTTTGAGGCTGGGGAATTGCCTGGGTCCATGCGAGAGGCCTTGATTGTACCGCTCCTAAAGCCTGGCCGGGATGCAACGGATGTAAGGTCCTATCGCCCGCTATCCATGTTGACGGTGGATTACAAGATTCTGAGCCGAATTCTAGCCACCAGGCTGGCCCCACACATGACGGGTTTGGTACACAGGGACCAGGCCGGGTTTATACCCACGAGGAGCACGGCGCTGAATATTCGCCGCCTGGTGGGAATCATGGACGCCATCTTGGACGGGGAGGGAGCTCCGGCGGCCCTGTCCGTGGACATTGAGAAGGCCTTTGATAGCTTAGAGTGGCCTTTCCTGGATGGAGTGTTGGAGAGGTTTGGCATGGGCGAGGGGTTCCGCAGGTGGACGAGGGTTTTATATACCTCGGCGACGGCGAGGGTGCGTTTGGGTGGTCTGGTGTCTGCGGCGTACCCGGTGGGCAGGGGCACGCGACAGGGGTGTTCCCTATTCCCCTATTGTTTGCTCTGGCGATGGGACCTTTGGCGGTCCAGGCGAGGTCGGGTGACAGGTACGCGGGGATAGCCAGCGGCGGGCAGTGGCACTATATATCGCTATATGCGGATGACCTGCTCATGTACCTCGATGACACGGCGCGGGCACTGGACGGGGCGATGGACCTGTTGTCGGAGTTTGGCCGGCTATCGGGCCTTAAGGTCAATTGGGCGAAGACCTGTGTGTTTCCACTGAGAGCGGGATCGCCCGACCCCGGCGGCGATTTAGGCGTGGTCTGGGAGCCATCTTGTTTCACCTATCTGGGAGTCCGCATCTACCACGCGACTGCGGACCTATTGGAGGGCAACATTGGTCGATGTGTCCGGGCACTGAGGGGCAGCTTGTCCTTCTGGTCGACCCTCCCGCTGACGGTGCTGGGTAGGATCGCACTTCTAAAAATGGTGGCGCTCCCCCGCTTCCTCTACTATTTCCGGACGCTGCCTGTCTGGATTCCTCAGGGAGTCTTCAGAGACCTGAGGTCAATGATTATTGGCTTCCTATGGGGGCAAGGCCGCCGAAGAGTGGCCCTGAGCACGCTACTTCGCCCCAAGATAGAAGGGGGCATGGCTGTGCCCGATTTCGAGCTGTACTATCTAGCGGCGCAGTTGCAGGTCCTTACGCAGAACGTGGCTAGAGTGTTTTGGGGTCCAGAGGTGGACCGGGATTGGGGGATACAACGCCACGTACTGTCCTATATTATCATGCAACAGAGGCTTGAGTTGCGGGGCCTCACTATGGAGGAACGGACACTCCGGCTGTGCTGGCAGAGAAGCCTTCGGAGAGCGAAGGCCTCGCAGCCTTATGCTCCGGAGATCCCGATCGGCATGCTGACGGCCTTGCCGCACGGGGGAGATTGGTCCCCATTGCTGGATTGGGAAGAGGCGGGACTACAGGTAATAGGCGACCTATACATAGACGGGGCTTTGGCACCGTTCGAAGCGCTCCGGGACCAGTTTGGGCTGCCCGACGGGGGGTTCCTCCTGCACGCGGCGGTGGTGGCTGCCATACAGAAGCACTGGAAAGGGGTACTCATGGAACCGACAACGACTATGGCGTGCCAGTACGTGGTAATGGCGGCAGGCACGTTCAAAGCTGTGACGTGCCTCCATGGTAGGATGCTGAACGAGGGACTGGAACCGCTCCAGGGGCTCAAGTCTAAATGGGAGGAGAGTGTGGGCCGGCCCATACCGGACACGGCGTGGGGTCATATCCTGCGGCGCACGTGGAAGGGCACGAGAAATGCGCGCTTTCAGCAAGTACATTTCTATGTGCTTCATAGGGCCTACTTAACCCCTGAGAAATTACAGCGGTACTTTCAGGTACCGGATGCCCGATGCCCACGGTGTTCGTCTCTGGGAGCGGACATGGACCATTTGTTCTGGGGGTGCTCGCACTTGGAGTCCTACTGGGCGGAGGTAGGGGACCTCCTGAACGAAGTGACTGATAGGGAGGTGGAATTCGATATGGCGGCATGCCTGCTGCTCTGGTTCCCGCACACCAAACACACCAAGGTGACGAGCAAATTCATTGATCTGGGCCTGATATTGGCGCAAAGGGAAATATCGTGGCATTGGAAGTCCAGGGGGGGACCCTCACTGCGTAGATGGAAGAATGAATTGCTGCGGTGGTCTGACTGCGAGAGTGTGCTCCGGATGAAGCAGGCCGTCAAGATGGGGAATGAGAAGGCATTGGATGCGGCACGTGCATGGGAGTTAGTGGTGCAGGCCTTGCGTGATTCTATGGTGGAAGATGAGGACGGTGAGACTTAAGCCGGTGGACACCGCGGGGCGAACACAAACAGTATCATAACCCGCACTGTAGTGGATCCATCCAACTTGTTGAGACGAAGCATACACCTTAGCAGTTGCCAGGGGGGGGGTTTGGGGGGTTGGTTGATGATAGTTTGGGGTGGGTCGGAAGCCGCATGGATGGTGGCCCGCCAGGGCACCTTGGAATTAATAGGTTGGTGGGGTACTGCGTGGAATGAGGAATGGCTGGGGGGAGCGGCCAGGCAGGATAGATATACAGCACCTGGGGCGGGTCCCGACAGGGGCGGTACCACTGATTACCACTGGGATGGCTGACAGGAGCAATGTTGAGGGTGGGGGGGTAAAAGCAGATACGTAAAACGACATATCAACCATGGTCCCTATGGGACGTGCACCGTGATGTTTTCCTCTTGAGTGGAGTATTATGCCGCCCGGCCTCCGGGATGCGGGCTGAATGGCTGTGTACGATCTGTGTTTTACTATTGAACGGGGGGATGTCACGAGTGAACTGGCTGACTAATTGTATCCTGTGGTTTATAACTCGGCAATAAAAATATATTTAAAAAAAAAAAAAATTTACCACTATTACCAAACAGTAAATGAATAACAGTCATCAAAAACTTTACACCCTACTTATTATTTAACATAGCAAATCTTTTGCACCACCACTGCATCACAAAAGTGACGCACAGTGGTACAAAACAGGCATACACCTATCATAAATCTCTCCCTAACATTTTAAATGATTGATTCAGGATGACGATAAGGTGTGGCCTATCTAGAGGTTTGTTTGGGCCCAGATCTTTGGACTGGGGTGAATGTGTGACATTGATCCACATTCGGTCCATCACCTGTTTTGTTTGTTTGAGGTGAGGCCAACACACGGTTGCAGATGAGATTTTCGCTTGTTGAAGAAAACAAAGGAGATAATACATGTGAAGGCCTACCAATGAAGTAAGTCATGTCCACTTCACTCTTGAACAAAGGGCAGACCTCTTTTGAATCTGTGGTCAGACCTAAACTTCATCTGCACAATGTCATTCATAAACTTAGGAAACACTAGTGATGTAATTGAAAAATGTGGAGTTTCTTTTCCTCATTTCAGAATTACATCACCTGTGTTTCCTCATTGACTTTAAATGTCCTTAAGACACATGAAAGCGTGTTTTGATTGCCCTTGCACCATTTTTGGGTCATTTTTAACATGGCTATGTAACTCCCATAATCAAAATCTAAATTTGCCAAGCACAGGTGAGAGCATATTTACAAGAAACTTGCCCCATGGAGAATGCTCTTCAATTAAAATGGGAAAAATAACATCATAGACACTCAAATGCCTTATAACTATGCCCCAAACAACCTATGAAGCTCTAGAAGTACATATCCAGAAATGTAATCGATTTCAAAAACGTTTTAAAACTCAACATATAAATCAATTGTATACCTACATTCAAGAGGAAATAACTAAAAACGTCCTTAAGACACATAAAAGCGTTTTTTTGATTGCCCTTGCACCATTTTTGGGTCATTTTTAACATGGCTATGTAACTCCCATAATCAAAATCTAAATTTGCCAAGCACAGATGGGAGCATATTTACAAGAAACTTGCCCTCATAGAGAAAGCTCTTCAATTAAAATGGGAAAAATAACATCATAGACACTCAAATGCCTTATAAATATGGCCCAAACAACCTATGAACCTCTACCAGTACATATCCAGAAATGTAATTGTTTTCAAAAAATCGTTTTTAAACACAACATATAAATCAATTGTATACCTACATTCAAGAGGAAATGACTAAAAATGTCCTTAAGACACATGAAAGCGTTTTTTTGATTGCCCTTGCACCATTTTTGGGTCATTTTTAACATGGCTATGTAACTCCCATAATCAAAAACTAAATTTGCCAAGCACAGGTGGGAGCATATTTACAAGAAACTTGCCCCATGGAGAAAGCTCTTCAATTAAAATGGGAAAAATAACATCATAGACACTCAAATGCCTTATAACTATGCCCCAAACAACCTATGAAGCTCTAGAAGTACATATCCAGAAATGTAATCGATTTCAAAAACGTTTTAAAACTCAACATATAAATCAATTGTATACCTACATTCAAGAGGAAATAACTAAAAACGTCCTTAAGACACATAAAAGCGTTGTTTTGATTGCCCTTGCACCATTTTTGGGTCATTTTTAACATGGCTATGTGACTCCCATAATCAAAATCTAAATTTGCCAAGCACAGATGGGAGCATATTTACAAGAAACTTGCCCTCATAGAGAAAGCTCTTCAATTAAAATGGGAAAAATAACATCATAGACACTCAAATGCCTTATAAATATGGCCCAAACAACCTATGAACCTCTACCAGTACATATCCAGAAATGTAATTGTTTTCAAAAAATCGTTTTTAAACACAACATATAAATCAATTGTATACCTACATTCAAGAGGAAATGACTAAAAATGTCCTTAAGACACATGAAAGCGTTTTTTTGATTGCCCTTGCACCATTTTTGGGTCATTTTTAACATGGCTATGTAACTCCCATAATCAAAATCTAAATTTGCCAAGCACAGGTGGGAGCATATTTACAAGAAACGGGCCCCATAGAGAAAGCTCTTCAATTAAAATGGGAAAAATAACATCAGAGACACTCAAATGCCTTATAAATATGGCCCAAACAACCTATGAAGCTCTAGCAGAACATATCCAGAAATGTAATTGTTTTAAAAAATCGTTTTTAAACACAACATATCTGTTTCAGCTTACATGAGAGACCATGGAATGGGCTCCATGTACAACAATAACTTGCATTACTGCATGCAAGATTTCAACACAGAATATGCATTTACAATTTCTCAAAGAAACAAAATCTATTTGTATATCACTTGAGACAAAGCAACATTTTAAAAACACAGCTTTCTTCATCATTTTCTCCTTAAATTATACTATTCTCTATCGAAATTAAATAAATCTTTTCTCACCTTAGCAAATACTTTTTGAGTTTCAAAACAGTCTCAGAAATACAGCAAATTGTCTTCAGCAGAACAAAGAGGATGCACTCCAGAGGCTGCAGCTATAGAAAGCACAGAAATGCTGATATTCATTACACATATCTCTCATATTAGCCAATCATAACTCTTCCCTCACTTTTTTCAAATCAAAACCCTTCCCCCCTCTGCCCTCTCTGCCTTTTTTGCTTAGCAACCACCTCCTGAAAGACCTCTCATGTTTGCAAGTTCACACAACAATGTTTCAATTGAACTCTGAACTCTCAGTGCACCTGCGTATCCAGTGCAATTTTTCATTAAATGTTTTTTCCTTGACCATTCAAATTACATCTTTCAAAGAACACATCCATGCACCCTAACTTTCTGTTTTCAGAAATGGAAATGCACCAATCACTGCTAATGAATCATTAGCACTGGAAATCCACAGTTTTTTTTCTTTACAAACTCCTACTGTTTCAACTGCCCTTTCATTACCACACTTCATCTGACTGCAGCACAACCTTCTCTCACCATGTTTTATGTCTGGATTGTTGGACATAGTTACATCTACTGGGCTCAAAGGTATGCTGAGAACAGAAATTTACATAACCTCAATTTACAAGATGTGGAAATTAAGTGGTTGGGCCAAAGAGGATTAAAATGTCACCAATTGATACCATTGGTGAAAACCTTTATGCATTTGCCAAAACCTGACCTGTTAATTGTGCACTGTGGAGGTAATGATTTGGGCACTTTGACTGGGGTAGGTCTAGAAATGCTTTTAAAGGACACCTTTGAGCAATTAATGGCACGTTTTCCTCAAACTGCCTTGGTATATTCAAATATATGCCAAAGACAGAAATGGAGGTGGTCCAACCAATTTTGTCCACAAATTGAGAAGTCGAGGAAGCATGTAAACAAATCTGTTTCAGCTTACATGAGAGACCATGGAATGGGCTCCATGTACAACAATAACTTGCGTTACTGCATGCAAGATATCTACAGAGGAGATGGAGTTCACTTCTCAGATGAGGGCAACAGAATTTTCATTTTGAATTTAAGACTGTGCATTGGTACCTACTTATAAGTACCAAAATGTACCATAAACCCAAAAGCTCTTCTCAGAGCTACCCTACATCTGATCACTCACAATTATTATTTTACTCTAACTTTTTTCTCTAAATTTCAACAAAGTACGCTCCCCGGAGCGCTACCGGTACGCGAACCAGAAGCTAACTGCACAAAATTTCTAAAAAAAATGTTTTTTTCCCGCACATATGGGCCTCCTCAGCCACCCTCAGAAAACCTAGGGGGTCAAGATACTTGTACCGTGCCCCCTTCTACCCATTCTGAACATTATTTGCCCTCCATCTTGTATCTTAATTCGACCGAAACACAAAATGGTGGACTCCCGTAACGCTGCTGGTTCGCGAACCGGACCGCTTCCCGGGCAGCGGTCCAAAAAAAAAGGTGGGAAAGTAATATACAGAAAAACGACTAGAGACACTCTCACCAAATATAAATTAGCTCATACTACATAACAATCCCTTTCATTTTCACAAATTTGATTGAAATTCCATTTAGCCATTTAGCCTGTAGACCTCTCTAAATACCGTGAGGTAAATTACTTCACAAAACACATCTGAAGTGTTGGAATTGACAACCAATGAAAATGCTACTTTCATTTTCTACTTTTATTACCTGACATTTGATTGGTTATATACCTGAATATATATAAAGGAAGAGAAGGAAACACAGCCATTTTGACTGCTACTTCTTGTTGTACATTTCAATTGAATTATCACTAAACACTTCAACTTGTTTGTAAAGGTAAGTTGTTATTTTTAAAACTGAAGTATATTGTACACTATAAATTAATATGGTAAACTTTTTCTGATAGTTATATACTATCCCTCTGTAGTAGTTACAGATTTAGATAGACTTCTCTGTTATAGTTATGGATGGAGTTAGGCTTCTCTTGTATAATTATGAATTTACTTACGTTAAATCACATACACTTTTTCATATTCCTACTTCCACTCTGATACTATACACTGCCAAAAGATAAATTCACTGATAAAAACTGCCTATCTAAAATTAATCCCAGCAGTGCCCTATCTCTACTAATATATTTTTTTTTTATCCAAATTTCAGGCAAAATGGAAGGCGAACAGAAAGTTGAATTTCAAATTGTCCTGCAAGAGAGCAGCCAATAAATCATTGATTCAAATGAAATTGAATTTATGAATGAAACTTGGGACCAAGAACTACTGTAATGTGTGGAAGCAGTAGATGACCTCCTTAAAAATGAGGACATTTTACACCCTCAGAGACTACAAACTATGTTCAATGAAAATAATGACATTTCTGACAGTGAAATGTTAGAAAGTTTATTAAATTATGAAACACAATCACAATAATAAAAATTGCTTAAAAAAAAAGAAATTAAAAAATAATCAATAAAACCAACAATCAATTAACATACAGTATTTGAAAAGTCTATCATTCTTTTTTCCTTATAGTACGCTGCCCAGAACGCTTTCCGGTTCGCGAACCGGCCGCTCCCCACGCAAAAAAAAAAAAAATTTTTTTTTTTGCCCTGCTGGGCCCTTTTAAAACCTCCACATAAAACCTAGGGGGTCAACGAGGATCTACTATGCCCTCTTATGGTAATTTCCCCCTTTGTTTTGGCCTCCTCTTGTCTCTCGATCCTACAGAGAGACAAGATGGCGGCCGCTCCGGACTGTTTAGAATGTTGACAGACACCGAAGAGCCAATCAGCTTCGCTTCGCAAAGCTCCGTTACGCAAAAAGTACACGAACCAGAGCGCTGCCCGGAGCGCTGTTACAGATATATATCTTTTTTTGAACGTTAATTTCTCAAAATCCACTGGAGCACATATATTGAGACCTAGCAAAGGCACATCGGGCTAACAGTCCCTACAATTTTGCCAAGTTTCGTGCAAATCCATTCAGCCGTTCGAGCTAAAAGTGAGGCCAACCGCCCTATGGAAATTAACATGGGAAAAACGCATTTTGGGACCCCCCTTTTGTCTCGGCCCCCCCTTGACAAACCCCCCAAATTTTTAGGGGCTGCTCAGAAACAAAATGTGCCATTTTCCTGAAAATTTCAGCCGATTCCGTCCACAAACGCCAAAGTTATTAGACATAGAATTTTCAAAAATCCCATAGAGAAAAAATCCTAACTATATATACCTACTGGCGACCGCCAGTAGGTAATATATATATATATATATATATATATATATATATATATATATATATATATATATATATATATATATATATATATATATATATATATATATATATATATATATATATATATATATATATATATATATATATATATATTCATATATATTTATTTATATATGCACTGATAAAAACAAAGGATACCGGGACATTATAGTTAGGCTCAGATTTTACTTATACGAAACCATTGAAATTCCGCAATGAACTTATGCCCCACATTGCACTGCTCAGTGACATCACATATTACACACGCACACACACACATATATATATATATGTATATATATATATATATATATATATATATATATATATATATATATATATATATATATATATATATATATATATATATATATATATATATATATTCAATAAAGATATTAATCGCACTCTCAGGATCAGTTCACTACCAGAGGTTTATTCGCCAGCAACGCGTTTCAGTTGTCAACATAGAGTTTTAGACATTCAAGATGGCCCCTGTTTTAAGGTAGTATGAATGTCCGCTGTTAGTTTCGCCCGTAGTACTGGTGTGTTCTTCGAGAACTATTGTAAGATGGCAGCCGTCTAAGTGTGATTTTAAGAGTCTGTCGTTTATTTTTTGAAAGCAGTCCAGAAGTGGTTCCGGGAGTAGCGTGGTTAAATTCACGGTGCCGTTATGCAGTCGGGTAACTGAGTTGAACCAACCAGCATTAATTGTGATGATTTCTGAAGGATGAAGCATCAGTGTGTTAAAGGTGAGAGGCGCAGGTTGATCGGGAGAATAGCGGGTTAAAGCTAGGGTGTCTAGCGGTTCTTCTGATTGCAGTGTATTTTTTTCAGCAGAAATTACGATTGATTGTCCAGGCAATAAACACACTACAGGAACTTGAGGAAGGTGGGTGTTGCATTGGGTGAGTGGACGCAGGACAGTTGGGAGAGCGTCAAAGGGTTTTGTATGTCATAGTCTTTTGTTTCTGGTTTCAGATTTGGTAGAGCGTAGGAACACCGGTTCCATTGTGAGTATTGTTTTGCAGCTACTGCTGCTATATTGTTTGGGAGAGGTTCACTCAGTGATGGAGGGGTCACAGTGTAATACAGGTTGTGACTGTGATTACCTCTGGTTCCTAAATCTTTCATTTTCATCTTTTGTTCTTTTGATTTGATTGATCACTTTATCATTCTTTTTTTTAAACCATGACGTTACGGGGAGTAAACCACATGGAATTAGTTGGCTAAAATATATAAGTTATGTATCTTCTTGCACAGAAAGATGATTTTTTTCATGAATTTGAAATTCTAAAAAAAGTTATTTATATGTATTTTGTAGACACAAGGCCCCAAAAGAATAGCCAATTTGGCCCGAAATGCATTGGACATTCACTGAAAGATTGGAATCAATTCCTGAACTCTTGATTGTTTGAAAACAGATCATTATCCTTGGAGAATTACATTATACAATGTAAAGCTACTGTGATTGTTGTGTTTATATGTAAAAATATATGCTAAGATGTAAGAGTAATAACCCTGTTGTGAAAAGGTTCTTTGTTTATCTGAATACAATTGTGATGGTAACTGCTATCAGCAACAGTGCACAGAGGTCAAGGCTTAGTGACTTGTGTTAGGTTGGTTTGGTAGGGCATGGTTTAGACAAACGTGCCACCACTGCAGCACGCTTTAATAATAGTTGTAGATTTTGATCTCAATTAGGAAAAATTTAGGAGCGCTTCTCTGATTTATTGATTTTTCTAGTTAGGTTGTCAATAGAGAGAACGTACCCAAAAATGTCATTTGATGCCATTACAAGTATGACAAAAAATAGGGCAAGTACTCTTGCCTATACCTCTGAACAAGCATTTGAAATCTATTTGTTAATCCAAGATGTGAAAGCCTCTAATGTGCAAGAGAACACTGTTATGCAACCGTTAAAACAATTAGAATTTCTGGTTAGAAGAGAACTTAATCAACAATACATGCATCAACACTGGTGCAATACCACAGGGACAAACGGATTCCACAAGGTTTAAGGTTATCCATTAAACCAATGTTGTTTAGATTTCATCTAAACAAAGAGTTTATGGAGAGATGGTACTCTATATTGAATAAATGTTCGTTAGATCTAATTTTACTATCACTGGAAGAACTATCAAAAGCCATTAGTGACATGTCGAATGAAGTAGAAGAAATCAAGCATAATTTGCAACCTCGAATGGAAGATGAAGATTGGAATAATTCTTTGGAAGAAATTAATTAAAGACTCGACAAATATACAAAAGAACTTCAGGAAGGAAAACGTCAGAAATATAAGAGGGATACGTTTGATTACAAATTAAATGAAGGGTATACGTGGGCAGAAGTTTATGCCCAATGACATGTACACACCAAAAAGAATGGGACCACATAATTAGAGGAGAGTTTAGTGACTGAAACAGATATTAGCATGAATCGACCTCCAGCCCACACTCAGATCAGTGGTGAACAAGCCCCCTCAGAAAATATAAAAAAGAATGGAGCACATACATATAGCTTGAAACATTTTTTTATCCAAAGGAGTAGACTCAAGTCAACCGCTGGGAACATCCAAATCAGTAGGAAAACTAGGATATGTCGCTAAAAAAGCATGCACAAGGAGTCAGAAACAAACCTTGTCGTAAATATATCATTTACAGAACTCACTTCACATCAAATAAGAGTATTGAACAAAGGGTTGGGCTTCGTCCCAACATATGACACCAACCTTCTAGAATGTGAGGTAGCCCTATTCAAGTTCATGAGAGTGCTGAGATTGAGACATGTTTTTACTAATGTACTTCCAGGTAGAACAGATTGTGTAGAAACAGAATATCTGGAGTTTCAAGCAAAATCTACATTTTTAGCACCAGTATCCCTTAAAGTTTTGGATTTGTTTGAGAATTTAGTCCAAAAAGATTTCCAAAAGATGAACTTGAGAAGATCTAGGAGAAAAATGTATCTATTCAAGACAGAAATACTCTTCAATCAGTTCAGAATAATCAAAATATTTGCATCCAAAAAGAAGACAAAGGAGGAGCGACAGTGGTCACAGATAAATCTTTTTATATGGAAAAAGTCAAAGAACATGTTTCGGATGCATTAACATATCATCCTTTAGAGAACGATCCAACGAGTGAACTGAGTATGACACTTAAAATTATATTTGATCATGCTTATGAGATGAGATGGATCTCAGCTTCCACCAAGCAGTACATGACCGTTGAACATCCCAGGAGTACTCGACTTTATATGCTCCCAAATATACATAAAAACCTTCACAATCCGCCCCTGCGGCCGATTGTGACAGAGTGTTAGACCATTTTTGAGCCTTTGGGTCAGTATATTACTTTCTTCAACCTTTTGTCCAGCAATGGACGTCATATGTTAAGGATACTAAAGATTTTTTATTGAAATTGGATGCTGTAAAATTGGAAAGGAATACCATTCTTTGGAAGCTGTGGAATGGGCGCTGTTACGTCAACCTTCTATCAGAGCGGATAACGCTTTTTTGCTTGAAATCTTACATTTTTGTCTTTACACAGTTATTTTCAATGGGATGAACATTTATTTCTACAGCAAACAGGCAGTTCTGTTAAAGCTACTATGATTGTTGTTTTTATATGTAAAAGTGTATGCTAAGATGTAAGAGTAATAACCATGTTGTTAAAAGGTTCTTTGTTTATCTGAATACAATTTTGATGGTAACTACTATCAGCAACAGTGCACAGACGTCAGGTCTTAGTGAATTGTGTTAGGTTGGAATTGGGGCTCCCTCTACGGTCCCCCACGGAGAGCCCAGGCCCCAGGCAATGGAGTCCTTGGGCCAGGAGTGGCCTGGGAGTGGGGCCCCGAGGCTCCCCTCCCCTTTAAATACTTTTTTTTTTAAAGACAGCCCGGCCCTTGGGGATGGGGTCCCTGGAGCCATAATCGGCTTGAGGTGGGGGGCTCCTCCTCAGAAAAGAAATGAATAAATAAAACGGATGGCCAGGCCCGACGGATGGGGTCCACAGGGCCATAATTGACCTGTGGAGGGGGGCAACGTGGTCCCCCTTTGCATAATTTAACAGAAAAAAGGTGCAAGTCCCTGGGTTGAGTTCCCCAAGGCCAAAAGTGGCCAAGGGAAGGCCTAGTAGGCCCCCAGGGACCCTCAGGATTCAAGGGGACTTAATCCCCCAACTTAAAAGGCGCCACAGGGCACATTTGCACACTTGTCACATCAGGCCCCACCCCCTCCATGCACCACCATGCAGACAGGCCTTCTGGCACGTTGTAAGATGGGAGATTAAGTCCGCTTGAATCCTGAGGGTCCTTTCAGTCCAACTAGTCCTCCGGGTACCTCCAGTAAGTGCCCATGAGGTGCGTTGTAGAGAGGTGTAAAAAGGGGCATGGTCTCAGAACATCCCTCTGCAACGCAGCTCTGTTCCACTTCTTGAAGGTACATGGTGGGCCAGTTTGCCCTCAGGGACCCTCAGGATTCAAGGGGACTTAATCCCCCAACTTACAACGTGCTAGGGGGCACATTTGCAGAGTGGTCCAGGGTGGGTGCGGGCCTGATGTAAGAAGTTAGCAATCTTGATGTGTGGGACTTACTGGTGGTAATAAAAGGGATAGTTGGCCCCCAAGGTTGACTTTGGGGGCTAACTACTCCTCCTGTTACCTCCCATAAATACCATACAGTGGGATTTCTAAGTGGTGGTTCGGAGGCCACGCTCACCTTACCACACCACTCTGGAAACACGACTGATATGTTATAGTTAGAAATTATTATTTAAAAACCTTTGACATTCACTGAAAAAACCATAGGTTTCAGGCACATTATAGTTAGAAATTAGCATTTAAAAACCTTGGAAATTCTCTGAAAAAAAACATAGGTTTCAGGAACGTTAGAGTTAGTTGGACATTTCTCTTGTACAAAACCATAGATATTGCCCCATTATAGTTAGTTCAGCTAACTATAACTCGCGCACCTTCAATGCACTTCTGATGCTGTCACATATTACATCATTCATGACATGGTCAGTGACATCACTGATGACATCTCAAATGACATCACTGATTACATCACTGATGACATCATCCACATGATATCTGATGCACCTCCTCACACTCTAATATAACCTTGATACACCAACTGTAAAATGCAGACTACTATTTTCGAAACCATTGGCACACCAATACCAGTTACTACATATGCACTCACTGATTCCTATGTCTACACCCACATCCACTCATTCAGCCATAAATTCATTCACGTAAAAAACAAATTTGTGGAGGGTCAAGGGGAATATTTAATGACCTGTCTGCTCAATCCCCTATTAACAAGATACTGAACACATAAAAGAGCAGACCAGGTCTGTGGATGGTGTATGGCTATACCAGTAACTGCAACACAGTTGGCTGCCCGTATGGGCCAATGTTGCTGGAAAATGCAATTCAACACATAATGTTGTTGAACACAAAAGCTAGAACAATTCTCATCAGCCCACCTCTATGGTGGAGTATTCGTCATGTGAGAATTGTTGATCATTCCATCCCGCAACTGACCATGTAGTGTCAGTGCGAGAATGGATATCAGATCTAGCCATGATGTTCATCCTAGACTGATGTAATAAATGTGCAGTGCTCAAATTAAAGTGACAATTAAAATCAACTACCTAGATTCTGGGAGACATTGAAGCAGAAATCTGAGTGTCAAGGGTTAAAAACACGCCGAGTGATAAGATTACCCTATGGCGCTGTGTAGTGCGGTCGACATGTTTCAGCCTAAGGGGGTGGTGCCCCGGCTTTCTTCAGGACCTTTAAGACATGAAATAGCTACTGCAACTATACGTGATATGTTCGGATGAAAAATATCAATAAATGTACTTGAAAAAAGGTACATATCTACCAGGTAACTTTAGGTCAAAACTACAAAATCACTAAAAACTATCCTTTAGATAATAATCCTTTGGGGAGTTCCACCATATAATGACTCACGGTCATTATATCTCTTTCCAACTATTAGATCTGAACCTGGGACATACTTACTGCTTCTCCTCATATGAGCATGCAGATGTGGTGTGATTCCTGTTAGGATGTGCCATTTAACATTAACATCGAGTGGACAGTCAAGTTACAACCCACCCTGTCTTTATTTAGGTTTTTCCACATTGAGAATGCCTCCTTCGTTGTCCTGCTGAGCTCTGTTTCTTTACAAATAACCTCCGCACGCATGCCTGTGAGATTAGCGTCTCACTCCCGGTCATGCGTGTGATCTGAGGGCGGACTCTGCACAAACAAAAGGAAAACAACAAACCGCTAGGTGCGCTTTACTTCTCAGAATGCAACAGAGACTTTCTATGGTGTGCCCTCTTAAACGAACATGAGAGGGGTTTCTGTTTAGACTCCGAAACCGAAGCGCGTTTAATCAATGCGCCTTCACCTCGCGGTTTCGGCTTACTGCGCATGCGTTAGGGAACAGTGCTCTCCTCGCGCATTTGCGCTTTCTCTGCCTCTGTACACCGCGCATTATCCAATTACCGGCTACTATAAATGAAAGGAAGGGCGGTAACACAGTTACCTCCACTTCCGCTTGGCTTCAAATTCGGGGTACCGATGAACAGGTGAGCTACTTATGGCCTTCTCTATATGTTTTCCCCACATCAGCTTTTGCCTGTTAAGTGAACAGAGAATAACTTCTTAGCTGAAGTATGAGTACTATTAGGCTCTTCATTTTACAAACTTTATTTTCTTGTTGGAACTCTGTTGTTCCAAGTCCCCGTGCATTGAAGTAATCTGCTGCCTCTGGGTAAGCTATCTATGGGCTCTTATCCCTGCCTTTACGCTGAGGCTTTCATTAAAGGTCTCCCCATTAACCATCTAAAAAAGAATATGTTTAGAAGGAACATTTAGGTGTTCACACTGTGTCCTGTGATATTAGGCAGGTTGCAGCAGGTGGGATTTCAACATGGCTTTTGGTCTCTTGGTGTGGTGTCTGTCACACTTCTGTTAGGTTCCATGTGTAGAGCAATTGGCTTGGGCACTCTACAGCTGTGTACTGACAGTGTCCTTTTTTCTACACTATAGAGCGGGACCTCATACTCCCGAGCGGTCGCCGGGTGAGGTGAGGTCTTCACCCACACAAAGCTGGGTGAGTATCGCCATGAGGAAATGCCTCTAGGTGATGTAGCTAATATGCTTTTCTAAGATGCAGAATGCAAATTATTCATGCAGGTGTTAATGACTATGTGGTTATTTGTGTATTCATGCGGCTGTGTGCGTGTGATTTGATGTTGCTGTGAGTAATAAGATCCTTTGTCTTTATACTAGGAAGAAGATATGCTTCCCTCCTTCCAGTGGGCATATTAAGCGTTCAAGATCCCTGGTAGATATGTACCTTTTTTCAAGTACATTTATTGATATTTTTCATCCGAACATATCACGTATAGTTGCAGTAGCTATTTCATGTCTTAAAGGTCCTGAAGAAAGCCGGGGCACCACCCCCTTAGGCTGAAACATGTCGACCGCACTACACAGCGCCGTAGGGTAATCTTATTACTCGGCGTGTTTTTAACCCTTGACACTCAGATTTCTGCTTCAATGTCTCCCAGAATCTAGGTAGTTGATTTTAATTGTCACTTTAATTTGAGCACTGCACATTTATTACATCAGTCTAGGATGAACATCATGGCTAGATCTGATATCCATTCTCGCACTGACACTACATGGTCAGTTGCGGGATGGAATGATCAACAATTCTCACATGACGAATACTCCACCATAGAGGTGGGCTGATGAGAATTGTTCTAGCTTTTGTGTTCAACAACATTATGTGTTGAATTGCATTTTCCAGCAACATTGGCCCATACGGGCAGCCAACTGTGTCGCAGTTACTGGTATAGCCATACACCATCCACAGACCTGGTCTGCTCTTTTGTGTGTTCAGTATCTTGTTAATAGGGGATTGAGCAGACAGGTCATTAAATATTCCCCTTGACCCTCCACAAATTTGTTTTTTACGTGTTTAGAGCAACTTCTGGTTGCGGGTCCATTAAGTATTGATGCAAACACATCCTAGTTTGCACCTATAGCTCACCTAACTCTAGTGTGCGTGATGCCCACCTGTCCATTTCGCCCAGCCCACACCCTCTGTGACACCCAGTTATCACTATCTTCCTTCTCACTGTCAATTACTATATGGGGTAACTTTAGGTCAAAACTACAAAATCACTAAAAACTATCCTTTAGATAATAATCCTTTGGGGAGTTCCACCATATAATGACTCACGGTCATTATATCTCTTTCCAACTATTAGATCTGAACCTGGGACATACTTACTGCTTCTCCTCATATGAGCATGCAGATGTGGTGTGATTCCTGTTAGGATGTGCCATTTAACATTAACATCGAGTGGACAGTCAAGTTACAACCCACCCTGTCTTTATTTAGGTTTTTCCACATTGAGAATGCCTCCTTCGTTGTCCTGCTGAGCTCTGTTTCTTTACAAATAACCTCCGCACGCATGCCTGTGAGATTAGCGTCTCTCTCCCGGTCATGCGTGTGATCTGAGGGCGGACTCTGCACAAACAAAAGGAAAACAACAAACCGCTAGGTGCGCTTTACTTCTCAGAATGCAACAGAGACTTTCTATGGTGTGCCCTCTTAAACGAACATGAGAGGGGTTTCTGTTTAGACTCCGAAACCGAAGCGCGTTTAATCAATGCGCCTTCACCTCGCGGTTTCGGCTTACTGCGCATGCGTTAGGGAACAGTGCTCTCCTCGCGCATTTGCGCTTTCTCTGCCTCTGTACACCGCGCATTATCCAATTACCGGCTACTATAAATGAAAGGAAGGGCGGTAACACAGTTACCTCCACTTCCGCTTGGCTTCAAATTCGGGGTACTGACGGACAGGTGAGCTACTTATGGCCTTCTCTATATGTTTTCCCCACATCAGCTTTTGCCTGTTAAGTGAACAGAGAATAACTTCTTAGCTGAAGTATGAGTACTATTAGGCTCTTCATTTTACAAACTTTATTTTCTTGTTGGAACTCTGTTGTTCCAAGTCCCCGTGCATTGAAGTAATCTGCTGCCTCTGGGTAAGCTATCTATGGGCTCTTATCCCTGCCTTTACGCTGAGGCTTTCATTAAAGGTCTCCCCATTAACCATCTAAAAAAGAATATGTTTAGAAGGAACATTTAGGTGTTCACACTGTGTCCTGTGATATTAGGCAGGTTGCAGCAGGTGGGATTTCAACATGGCTTTTGGTCTCTTGGTGTGGTGTCTGTCACACTTCTGTTAGGTTCCATGTGTAGAGCAATTGGCTTGGGCACTCTACAGCTGTGTACTGACAGTGTCCTTTTTTCTACACTATAGAGCGGGACCTCATACTCCCGAGCGGTCGCCGGGTGAGGTGAGGTCTTCACCCACACAAAGCTGGGTGAGTATCGCCATGAGGAAATGCCTCTAGGTGATGTAGCTAATATGCTTTTCTAAGATGCAGAATGCAAATTATTCATGCAGGTGTTAATGACTATGTGGTTATTTGTGTATTCATGCGGCTGTGTGCGTGTGATTTGATGTTGCTGTGAGTAATAAGATCCTTTGTCTTTATACTAGGAAGAAGATATGCTTCCCTCCTTCCAGTGGGCATATTAAGCGTTCAAGATCCCTGGTAGATATGTACCTTTTTTCAAGTACATTTATTGATATTTTTCATCCGAACATATCACGTATAGTTGCAGTAGCTATTTCATGTCTTAAAGGTCCTGAAGAAAGCCGGGGCACCACCCCCTTAGGCTGAAACATGTCGACCGCACTACACAGCGCCATAGGGTAATCTTATTACTCGGCGTGTTTTTAACCCTTGACACTCAGATTTCTGCTTCAATGTCTCCCAGAATCTAGGTAGTTGATTTTAATTGTCACTTTAATTTGAGCACTGCACATTTATTACATCAGTCTAGGATGAACATCATGGCTAGATCTGATATCCATTCTCGCACTGACACTACATGGTCAGTTGCGGGATGGAATGATCAACAATTCTCACATGACGAATACTCCACCATAGAGGTGGGCTGATGAGAATTGTTCTAGCTTTTGTGTTCAACAACATTATGTGTTGAATTGCATTTTCCAGCAACATTGGCCCATACGGGCAGCCAACTGTGTCGCAGTTACTGGTATAGCCATACACCATCCACAGACCTGGTCTGCTCTTTTGTGTGTTCAATAAATTCATTCATACATGCAGTCACTCATCAATACAACACTATCATAAGCACTCATACACCTATACAGACACTCACACACCACCACTCATCCATGGAGTTACTAACACAGCATGCAAAGAACCAATCACACTTCCATTTACTGACCTATACAGTTATACACACATCACATCACTTATTCAAACAGAAACAAACGCATACTTACTCTCTTATACAATCACCGATACAAGTATACACTCATCCATAAAGCCACTCTCATAATCACTGACTCCCACATATAGTCATTTATATACTCCAACTCTCACATACACTGCCTTTTACATATGTAGTTACTTGGACATGTACCACTTAGACATCCATTCTCTCCCCAACACACCCATACACACACTCACTCACCCATACAGCTGTTTGCACATGCACTCTTGAACCCATACACCCAGTGTATCAACCACTCACACATCTATGCACAGATTCACACACCTCCCATCCACCCACACACACAGACACCCATACAAATACTCAGGTAACCAATATTAAGCCCATATAGACACTCATGTAGCTACTGAACAACCAATGCAGCAGCTTACACAACAGATAGACTGATACAGACATTCACACCGTTTAGTCACTAACCCATGCATTCAGTAAGATACGTTTAATCGCTCACTTATACAATCAGTCATGCACCTACAAAATCCTCAATCCACACAATTACACCCACTCATTCTTCAATACAACTTGGCATATATACATAAAACTTATTTAAAATTTATAGAAACACGCAGTCACTGGATAATGTCATCAGTGATGTCATTTGAGATGTCATCAGTGATGTCACTGACCATCTCGTGAATGAGGTAATATGTGATGTCATCATAAGGGCATTGCGGGTGCGCAAGTTATAGTTAGCTGAACTAACTAAAATGGGGCAATTTCTATGGTTTTGTATGAGAGAAATGTCCAATTAACTATAACGTCCCTGAAACCTATGGGTTTTTTCAGTGTATATATTTTTATATGTAAATCAGCAACACGGACAAGAGAACTCTTTGTCTAGGACTTTCATTCTGCCCCTCAGTGCCTATCTATGAATTATGTAGACGACAGGATTGACATTTTCAAATTCTGTAGAAAGTTGAAACTAAAGAAATGGCATAAAAGGAAACCGGCCAGAAGTAGGGATAGACAACATGGGTAACGCCCCACACCCAATAAGGAATTAACAATTGGTGATATCGATACCATAATGGCATTGGATGAACTTGAAAAATATCCAGAGGGCTTGAATTTGAGTTCTGATGCATTACGCACTTTAGCTGAAATGGAGGTCAGATACGATAAGGCTGCCTGTAGCAAGTTTAAGCACAAATCAACTTTTCTCCCAAAAATGATTCATGATAATATGGACATGTTTCAATCAAGTAGGAAGGGACTTACTAGATCTCAGACGTAACAATTGGTCTAAAAAGATGAAGAGTTTTAAACATAACTTAACTTTGACTCAGAAAAAAGCAAAGTGTGAGTTAGCCGCATACACTAGCATTGTGGTGAGACCCGCGGACAAAGGCGGCAATATTGTAATCTTGCCTAAAGAAATGTACATCAAAGAAGCTAGCTGCCAATTAAGCGATACAAAAACCTATAGGAACTACAGTTGCACTGAATACAACAAGTGTGTCAATTGCATTGGAGAGAAACTCACAGAATGGAAGGACAAGGGTTGGTTAGAGTGGGAGGAATTCTGCTTCTTGAAGAGGGATTAACCCATTCTACCTTACCTATACCTACTTCTAACAAACCATAAATGTAAAAACAATCCCCCAGGCAGACCAATAATTTCGTCTAGGAGTAGCACTCCTTAAGATGTATGGCGCTATGTGGATCATTTTTTAAGAGAATATGTTATGACACTGCCATCTTATGTGAGAGACACCAAGGACTTCCTAGAAAAAATTGACAAGCTAGCCTGGCAGAATGACTTCCTGTTAATAACAATGGACATAAATTCCCTTTATACTGTGATTGAACATAATCAGGAGATTGAAGCTTGCGCTAGAACAGAGAAATATTACATACCTCGATCATACCACCATGATATTAGACATGATCAAGTTTTGCCTTGTCAATAATTTTTTCATGTTTAATGATGAAATTTATGTACAAACCCACGGGACCGCAATGGGTACATGTTTCGCGCCGAGTTTCGCAAATTTATTCATGGTGCTTGGGAGGAAGACATCAGAAACAATACTGACTTTCAAGATGACTGGACAAAAGTCATGGTGTGGCTGAGATATATAGACAACATTTTTGTCGTCTGGCAAGGTAATGAACAAGAGGCCCTTGAATTCATCTCCAAATTGAATCTAAACGATTCCAACATCACCCTGTACAGAAATATCAGCAGTGTAGAGGTAGAATACCTGGACACGAAGGCACATGTGAGTGAGACCATAGTACACACAACTCTCCACCGCAAAAGTACTGCAGGTAACACCTTATTACACGCTCTGAGCAGCCACCCGGATAATTTCAAGTGGAGTATTCTGTATAGGGAGCCGTTCATAGCAAAAAGAAACTGCAGCACTGAAACTAGTTACATGAAAGAAGAAACCGTCGTGATTCAAAGGCTTCTAGACAGGGGTTACCCTAGCTGGGTGGTGAAAAGAGCAGTTGACAACGTGAAATTGGTAGAACAAACTGCTATACTGGGTGAAAACACCAATACCCAGGATGAAACCGGTGAGGAACAACAAACATGTGATACTCAATTTTAATGATAATTCCAACCACATCCGGAAAAGCATCATACGTAATTGGGGTGTCCTTAAAGGAGATTCCTTCATAGGTGCTACCTTACCAGACCGACCCGGCATCACATATAGGAGAGGACGGAATCTTAAAGACCTTCTTGTCAAGAAGGACATCAGTGACAAGGATGTTCACAGGGGGTAAATCTTCAAGGTTTTTTCCCCTGTGGACATTGCAAAGCCTGCGGCAATAGCCGCATGGTAAATTAGTTGTGGAACACTAGCGCTAACAGCATGATAAAGATCAAACAGTTCCTAACGTGCACCAGCACGTTCATCAAATACGTGCTGCAATGCCCATGTGATTTGAAATATGTGGGAAGCACCACTCACATGGCCAAAAAGCGCATTATGGAACATATCAGGGCTAGTAACAAGAAGGATAAACAATACCCCATAGCCCGCTACTTTATCATTGAACAAGTAACTCTTGGAAAAAGGGGAGGCAATCATACTTTAAAACTCAGACAAAGGGAATCCAGACACATCATTAGTATGTGCACTTGATATCCCAGTGGGCATAACACGGAAGAAGAAATGGCCATTAACTTACAAGAAGAATAGATTCCAGCTCCTTTAATTTGATGATCTTAGTCTGACGCCTCCCCTCCCAACACACAGCCGTCCCCTTTTCCTTTGTCCTCTTGTTTTCCCTGCTTCCCTCTTTTCCTCCCCTTGTTCCTTTTCCCTTCCCCCCTTTTTTCTTCCCTTTTCACCCCTATTCCCCCTCCTTCCCCCCTCTCTTTCTTTTCCCCCACTTTTTTTCCCCCTGATTGAGTTCATTCCTTCCAAGAGTCTTGTACAACTCCATGGCGCTTCGAGTTTGTCTAGGTATTTAGACATATTTCCGTAGCACCTTCCAGTGGGCACACGCTGTATTTTCAAGAACTGATAGCCCACAAAGTATGTATTGTATATATCTTATAGATATTTTTAGGATGCATGTACACCTCGTTCTGGACTTCTCTCTAATATTAGCTTTTATTCTCTCCCTCTCTCTCTCACAGGAGGAAAGGAAGGGGCTATGTCTCAGGCCTGTGGCATCTTGTTCCCTAGCCTTTTCTTCGTATATCTTTCATCCACTTCTCTTCAAAATGAAAAGAATTTTGGAAAGCATTTATGTATATTTCATCATTTACATTTCACTTTTGTTTACTCTTTTGTGTATATTGACGTTCATCACTTGTGTGATTTTGGTATTGTGACAGGAGAATGAGAGGTTTAATTTTCTGTTCGTCTGTATGCTACCAATTATTGGATAAGACTCATATAATACATACCCACTAACCAGGGATGTACCATCAGCTGGCTTGCAAAATAAAGGATATCCACTACACTTCTCCCACTACTAAGGGATGTAAACTGAGCACCTGACACATGATGCATTGCAGGTTTTGTGTTCCATAATGATGCAGTTGCGCCTTTTTGAATAACCGGAACAACTAGGGACACACACAAGGTCGACAGTTTACCCTCTTGACATCTTTAGTTCCCTAAGTGACAAATAAACACTCCGAGGTGCCTGCCTTAATATGAATACTGACATGGGCGGACTATGTTTCCCATCATACACCACTGGCCATCCAAATAGCCCCATGTACAGGACCTGAGATCCCATCTTACTTTTCTACGATGGTGATTTCTCCTTTGATGGATTGATAATATCCGGGCAAAATGCGTTTTTATATAAATAACACGTTTAGATAACCGACTGCATCTTAAGTCGACCGCAGCATCGTCACGCACCCAGAGGTTTCATTAGTAGGAACATTTTCACATACATGTTGTAAATGATGATATGATGTTTACCCATATTACTCAATGTATTTTACTTCCATAATGATGTTATATAGTACTGTGATTCACGATTTCTGTACCTTGCAAAGTTGGCGCTTAATCTAATGTTTACTCTGTCAGTCCACTTTCTATTATTATTGTCTTTATTGATTCATGGACATTTAATGGACGAATAGTATGTATCAAGTCATGTGAAAAAGCCCTTTCGGGGCGATTACACCTCCTCTGCACCCCTAGACAGGCCTCTCTCCCACTACACTCTTGAACACAGGCCTCACCTCCTCTGCACCCCTGGACAAGCCTCGCCTCATCTGCAACCCTGAACAGGCCTCACATCATCTGCACCCCTGGACAGGCCTCACCTCATCTACACCCCTGGACAGGCCTCACCTCATCTACACCCTGTTACCATCAATTATACCCAATACATTTAGGTCTGTCCAGGGAGCACGGAGGAGGTGAGGCTTGTCCAAGGGTCGGAGAAGGTGAGTCCTGTCCATTGCACTCTTGGACACAGGCCTCACCTCCTCTGCATCCCTGGACATGCCTCACCTCATCTGCACATTGTACTTCCTAATCTGAAGAAACACAGGTGACATGATTGTGAAAGGTTCAAATATATTTATATAATCTTGCAGACACTATTTATTCCATCTCCAAAATGTAAAAGCCATTCATTTGCCCCAAAATCGTTTTACAAATAACATTGAAGAAACAGAGCGCAGGTCCTATGTACAAGCATTCCATTTCACCCTGGACAGGTCTCAATGTATTGGGTATAATTGATGGTAACAGAGTGCAAATAAGGTAAGGCCTGTCCAGGGGGGCACATGAGGAGAGGCCTGTTCAGGAGTACAGATGAGGTGAGGCTTGTCCAAGGGTCAGAGGAGGTGACGCCTGTGTCCAAGAGTGTAATGGGGACAGGCTTGTCCAAGGGTGTAAATGAGGTGAGGCTTGTCCAGGGGTCAGAGGAGGTGAGGCCTGTGTCCAAGAGTGTACTGGGAGAGGCTTCCCCAAGGGTGTAGATAAGGTGAGGCCTGTCCAGGGGTGCAGAGGAGGCGAGGCCTGTCCAGGAGTCAGAGGGGATAAGTCCTGTTCAAGGATGTAGAGGAGGTGAGGCTTGTGTCCAAGAATGCAGTGGGGGAAAGGCCTGTCCAGGGGTGCAGAGGAGGTAAGTCCTGTGTCCAAGAGTGCTGTGGACAGGACTCACCTCCTCTGACCCCTAGACAAGCCTCACCTCCTCTGTGCCCCTGAACAGGCCTCAATGTATTGGGCATAATAGATGGTAACAGGATGCAGATGAGGTGAGACCTGACCAGAGGTGCAGATGAGGTGAGGCCTGTCCTGGGGAGCAGAGGTGGTGAGGCCTGTGTCTAAGAGTGCAGTCGACTGGACTACATGAAGCCTCTCCCCCACTGCACTCTTAGACACAGGCTTCACCTCCTTTGCACCCCTGGACAGGCCTCTCTCCCATTACATTCTTGAACACAGGCCTCACCTCCTCTGCACCCCTGGACAAGCCTCACCTCATCTGCAACCCTGAACAAGCCTCACCTCATCTGCACCCCTGAACAGGCCTCACCTCATCTATACCCCTGGACAGGCCTCACCTCATCTGCACCCTGTTACCATCAATTATACCCAATACATTGAGGCCTGTCCAGGGGGCACGGAGGAGGTGAGGCTTGTCCAAGGGTCAGAGGAGGTGAGTCCTCTCCACTGCACTCTTGGACACAGGCCTCACCTCCTCTGCACCCCTGGACATGCCTCACCTCATCTGTACAATCTTCTTCCTAATCTGAGGAAACACAGGTGACATGATTGTGAAAGGATCAAATATATTTATTTAATCTTACAGACACTATTTATTCCTTCTCAAAAATGTAAAAGCCATTCATTTGCCCCAAAATAGTTTTTCCAATAACATTTAAGAAACAGAGCGCAGGTCCTATGTACAAGCATTCCATTTCACTACTGAAACCTCACTATTTTACAAAATATAATTCCTCTATCTAGCAAATGTTGATACCAAACATTATTATTAAACAGAACAAAAACCAACAGGAAAAAAGCACAATCTGCTACCTAATCTACGGTAACACAAGTGACATGATTGTGAAAAGTGCAAATATATTTATTTAATCATGCAGACACTATTTATTCCTAGTCAAAAATGTAAAAGCCATTCATTTGCCCCAAAATCGTTTTTCAAATAAGATTTAAGAAACAGAGCACAGGTCCTATGTACAAGCATTCCATTTCACTACTGAAACCTCACTATTTTACAAAATACAATTCCTCTCTCTTGCAAACATTGATACCAAGCATTATCAAAAACCATGACACAAACCAACAAGAAAGAATCTCAATCTGCTTCCTAATCTGAGGTAACACAGGTGACATCATTGTGAAAGGTTCAAATATATTTCATTAATCATGCAGACACTATTTATTCCTTCTAAAAATTTAAAAGCCATTCATTTTCCCCAAAATCGTTTTTCACATCACATTTAGGAAACACAGCACAGGTCCTATGTACAAGCATTCCATGTCACTACTGAAACTTCACAATTTTTCAAAATACAATTCCTCTATGCAGCAAAATCTTTTTACCAAGCATTATCAAAAAACATGACACAAAGCAACAATAAAAATCCACAATCTGCTTCCAAATCTTCTCCATAGAGCATACAAGTCTCTATCTATATTAAATGAATCATTACTCACCTTTACAAATGCTTTGGGAGATTGAGAACAGTGTCAGACACACGCACCAATATTTCTTTAGCAGAGCAAAAGGTATGCACTTCAGACACTGCAACCATGAATGGCACAGAAAACCTCTAATTCTACACACATATCCCTCATTTTAACCAATTAAAACTCTTCCCTCACTATTTTAACCAATTAAAACTCTTCCCTCACTATTTCCAAACCAACACCCTTCCCCCCTCAGCCCTTTCTGCCTGTTACCATAGTAACTCCCTCCTCACTGAGCTCTAAGGTTCAAAAGTTTATTCTATAATGTTGCAAATGAACTCAGCAAGAATGTTTGACCTCTCAATACACCAGCTTATCCAGTGCAATGTTTCTTTAAATGACTTTTTCTTAACCATTTAAATTACTTCTTTCACAGAACAGAACCATGCACCCAAACTTTCAGTTTTCAACTATCTGAATCCACCAATCATTGCTTGTGATTCAAGAGCACTGAAACTCTACAGTTTTTTTTTACAAACTCCTACTGTTCCGACTGCCATTTCATTCCCACACTTCATCTGACTGCACCAGAACCTCCTCTCCCCATGTATTCTGTCTTGATTATTGGACATAGCTACATCCACTGGGCTCAAAGGTACCCAGCTATCAGAAATGTTCACAACCTTGATTTACCAAATGTGGACATAAAGTGGATTGGCCAGAGAGAATTGAAATGTCACCAATTGATACCATTGGTGAAAACCTTTTTGCATCTGCCACACCCTGACCTCATAATTGTGCACTGTGGTGGAAATGACCTAGGCACTTTGATTGGGGTAGGTCTGGAAATGCTTTTAAAGGACACCTTTTGGCAATTGATGGCACTTTTTCCACAAACTGCCTTGGTATATTCCAATATATGCCAAAGACAGAAACGGAAGTGGTCCAACCAATTTTGTCCACAATTTGAGAACGCACGGAAACATGTGAATAAATCTGTTTCTGCTTACATGAGAGACTATGGAATGGGTTCAATATACAACAATAACTTGCGTTACAACATGCAAGATATCTACAGAGGAGATGGTGTGCACTTCTCAGATGAGGGGACTAGAATATTCCTCCTGAATTTAAGACTGTGCATTCACCAAAGTACGCTCCCTGGTGCGCGTACCGGGCGCTCCCCCAGCAAAAGTTTTTTCTTTTTTTTTCTTTTGGCCTATATGGGCCTCCTAAGCCCCCCTCAGAAAACCTAGGGGGTCAGGGGGTGTCTACTGTGCCCCCTTTTACCCATTCTCAACGTTGTTTGTCCTCCATCTTGTGTCTCAATTCTACCGAAACACAAGATGGAGGACTCCCGTAGCGCTGCCGCTGGAAGTTAATTTACATAAAAACCACTGGAGAGACTTTCACCAAATATAGAATAGGCCCTACTACATACAAGTCCCTACCATTTTCCCAAATTTGGTGGAATTCCATTGAGCCATTTGGGCTGTAGCCCTGTCTAAATATCCTGAGGTAAATTACATGACAAAAACACATATGAAGGTGTTAGAATTTACAACCAATTAAAATGTTACTTTCGTTTTGTATTTTTATTTGTTGACATTTGATTGGTTATGTACATGAATATATATGAAAAATGGGAGGGAAACACAGCAATTTTGACTAGTGCTACCTGAGGTACATTTATAAAGGACTTTCTCTCAAAACTTCAACTGCTTTCTGAAAGGTAAGTTGTTAATTTTTAAGGGGAACTATGTTGTGCACTTTAAGTTAATTTTGAAAAACGATTTCTATTAGTTATATACTGTCCCTCTGTTATAGTTATAGATTGAGATAGGCTTCTCTGTTATAGTTATGGATTGAGTTAGGCTTCTCTGGTATAATTATGAATTTACTTAGGCTTCATCACATGCACTTTTTTATATTTCTACTTCCTGCCTGATACCATACACTGCCCAAAGATAACTTCAATGTAAAAAACTCAGAAGTACCTGTCTAAACTTAAACCCAACAGTGCCCTAACTCTACTGATAAAGATATTTTTTATGCAATTTACAGCAAGAAAATGGAAGGTAAAGAAGAGACCAGTAATATTTCTTTTGAAATTATGAATGAGGACATTCATGAAGAAGATTTTCTTGATTGGATTTCATGGATGAGTCTCTGGACCAAGAAATAATTGACTGTATAGAAACCATTGAATCATGCAATCAAAATTTTGAGGAGATTCCAGATAATCTGATGTTGGAAGTTCTATTAAATTATGAAAATTCTGAACAATAAATTTATATTTAATAATTAAAAATTGTTTGAGACATTATTCATTTTTATATGTAATTCATGAAGTAGTACCAAAATGCTTATAATATAAAGTGAGACTTATAGTATACTGTGCAACTTTTTTGTGAAACATAGTAAGTTTGCTCATAGTTACTTCCTTTCTCCCACTATATTATCTCCAATGTGTATTTTACATCTCTTTTTCTCTTTTGCACCATATCACCGCCAATTTTGTGTAGATTCGGAAGAGAGTAAAATGTAATACTTGAAAACATCATAAGGGAGCAAGGTAGACTACCCATGATCCCCTAGGCCTTCTCAGAGAGTACTTAAAGGATCTGTTTCTGCTTTCCTGACAGACTATTGTATGGATTCCAAATACCACAATAACTTCTGTAACAACATGCAAGATATCTACAGAGGAGACGGTGTACATTGAATTTAAGACTCTGCATTGGTACCTACATGTTGGTACTTAAATCACCCACACAACACAACAACTCTATTCAGAGCTACCCTACCTCTAAGCACTTTAAATTATTATTTTACTGTTTCACTGGGTTTCCCCCATGGTACGCTCCCCGGTTCGCTCCCCGGTGCACGTACCGGGCGCTCCCCCCTCAAAAATCAGAAAGAAAAAAAAATAATTGTTGCCCCGCGGGGCCCTTTTATGGCCCCCCACATCAAACCTAGGGGGTCAGGGGGGTCTACCCTGCCCCCTTTTGGTCATTTCCCCCTTTGTTTTTGCCACCTCTTGTGTCTCGATCCTACCGAGACACAATATGGCGGCCGCTCCGGACTGTTTGGAATGTTGACAGACACCCGAGAGCCAATCAGTTTTCCGCTCGCTAACTTGCGTAGCGCACTGGAGCGCGCCCCGTATATATATTTTTTTTAACTTAAATTACTCAAAATCCACTGGAGCACATATATTGAGACATAGCAAAGGCACATCGAGCTACCAGTCCCTACAATTTTGCCAAGTTTGGTGGAAATCCATTCAGCCGTTCGGGCTAAAAGTGAGTCCAACCGCCCTATGGAAATTAACATGGGGAAAACACATTTTGGGACCACCCTTTCATCTCGGCTTCCGCTTCACAAATCCACCCCAGAATTTCAGGGAAGGAGCGGAGCGGAGCTGCCCATTTTCTTGGGAAAATTCAGCCAATTCCGTCCATCAACGCCAAAGTTATTCCCAATAGAATGTTGCGGATTTCCTATGGAAAACGATCCTAACTAGAACTACCTACTGGCGACCGCCAGTTGGTAATATATATATATATTTATATATATATACCAAGAAAATCCTTCTGAGAAAAGATAGGTGGCCACAAGGGGAATTCAGAGTAGGAAACACCTTTATTTCAAAAGTCCCAGCGGCGGCGGATGCATTTCGGCATGGTTGCCTTCCTCAGTGCCCATCATTGTAAAGGTCCCATCCCTAATTTACTCCTCCTGTGTGAAATACCTTCAAGCACCTGGGTCCCCTCCCCCTAACCCAGTCAGCACATCAATGAGAGTTCATGTTGAGTATAGCGAACTGCATGTCCCAACAAGCACTGTGTTTGCGTTGTCGAGTTGGTGGCATGGGGGAGTGTGTGAAACATCGGATCGGTGCAAGCTTCAGGTGAGTTGGGTGGGTCATGGATCTGAAGAAATTGCGGTGACTGCCCTGGGTTCCCTAGAACTGCTGCACCAGTCCCTGCAGGTCGGTAGATGAATAGGGGCAGTCAAATGTGAGACTACACGCCCCCTCGAGATGAAATATCTCAGTCCATTCACGCCATTCCGTAGTTTCTGGCGGACTTCAGAATTACTGATTCCTCGGTTGCAAAAGCGCTGTGAACAGCGGGGTGCCAGCTGGATTCTGAGTCTCTTGATGCTGCAGGGCCTTCCGTGCTGCGCGGCCAGCAAGCGCAGAATATATGCCAAGAAGATCCTTCCGAGAAAAGATAGGAGGCCACAAGGGGAATTCAGAGCAGGAAACACCTTTATTTCAAAAGTCCCAGCGGCGGCAGATGCATTTCGGCATGGTTGCCTTCCTCAGCGCCCATCACTGTAAAGGTCCCGTCCCTAATTCACTCCTCCTGTGTGAAATACCTTCAAGCACCTGGGTCCCCTCCCCCTAACGCAGTCAGCACACCAATGAGAGTTCCTGTTGAGTATAGCAAACTGCATGTCCCAACAAGCACTGTGTTGGCGTTGGCGAGTTGGTGGCATGGGGGAGTGGGTAAAACAGTGGATCGGTGCAAGCTTCAGGTGAGTTGGGTGGGTCATGCATCTGAAGAAATATATATCAGTTACCGTGTATCCAAGCACGTGTGCACTCCTTCCAGAAATTGACACCAGCTCAAGTTACTTGAAAGAATTTATTCAAAGTGCATCAAGCCAAAAAAAGCAAACCCTGCGCGTTTCAGCGAAAGCCGCCTTGCTCACGGGTGAAGTCAGTTGTGTCTTTAATATTAGACTTTAGTTGCACAATAATAAAGTGAGACCACCTGGGAGGTCAATAGTCTTTTCTATGGGTGGTTTAACAAAAAATCTCTCTAGATTTATAGATCATTTCCTGTTTGGGTCAGTGTTACAACTAAAGTCTTATATTAAAGACACAACTGACTTCATTAGTCATATTGAAGGTATAGATTGGCATCCATCATACTGCCTACTTGTATTAGATATAACAAGCCTCTACACCTGTATCAACCACTCACAGGGATTCAATGCGGTAAAATATTTTCTACAGAAAAGAGCTTTGAAATTCGCGACACACAACAGTATGCTGTTAGAGTTAATTGAATTTTGTTTTTTTAACAATATCTTTCTCTTTCAGGGAGACCTCTATAGACAGGTATCCGCGACCGCGGTGGGCACCTGCTTTGCCCCAGCTATGCGAATCTATTCGTAGGCTGGTGGTGTTAGGAGCAGGCGGCCTGGTCCATGGCTAATGAGAACTGGACAAAGGATGTAGTGTCATGGTATCGATATATATCGATGACGTTTTTCTGATATGGAAAGGCCCAGTGAGTAAGGCAGAGGAATACATAGCGCATTTGAATAGGAACAATATTAATTTAGGATTTACAGGCGAGGTTAGTTTAGTGGCAGTAAACTACCTGGACCTGAAAGAGGAGATACAGGATGGGAAATTAACAACAGCTCTGTTTAGGAAGGCAAAGACAGGCAACAGTATGTTGCATGCGTCCAGCAGCAATCCTCAAAAAATAAAGAACAGCATACACTATGGGGAGTTCCTTAGATTGAAACTTAATTGCTCAAGGAAATGCGATTTTGATTTAGCAGTGAAAGAAAGTTTTGACCGATTTGTAGCTTGAGGGTACAGGAAGGATCTTTTAGAAAGTACTCTAAGGAGATTAGAGTATTTGCCTAGGGAAGATCTGTTAAAACAAAAAGAACATCAGGAAGTTAATGAAGGGAAATTTCGGATGGTAACAACTTTTTCTGAAGATGCGGATATCTTTGGCAAAATCATGAAGAGAAATTCACAAGTGTTAAAAACGGATATGATCATTGGTGCTGATATTCCAACGGCACCATTGATCACTTTTAAAAAAGCACGCTCATTGAAGGATAGCCTAGTTCACAGTCACCTAGATTTGATTCCATCGAGACAGGGAACTTTTAATGAGATGAGTGGGTTTTACCCTTGCGGGAGGTGCAAGGCTTGCGCTTTCAGCAAGAGGGTACTCACTTATGAAATTATTTTTTTTGAAAATCTTTTTATTAACAAAGTTTCAGAGCAACAACAGAATATAGACATGCTTATACAATATCAATGTTCAACTCCGTTGCACACGTATGCGGTTGCTCATAGCAAGTATACAGGCTTGATAAATTCGATTTTTCATTTTGTCGATAACTCATTACAACTAACAAACCCCATTCTTCCCGATCCCACCCCCCACCCCAAGAGTTCCCACCCTGCACTCTCCAATTAGGCATATGATCTAAATATCGTTATGTGGGTCACACTTTAGTCATTTACACATAGTTAAGGTCAATACACAGTCTGGTTAAGTAGTGGAATGCAACAGACGGGTACGATCTACCCGTATAGCCTCATAGTGCACCGCAGGTACTGTTCGTGGTAATGCATATGATGGGCGTAACCGCACCCCAAGTGGCTATTCACTAATATCCTCTTCATCACTGTCATTGCCAGCCTCAAACACCCCCAGAGTGTCAAACCATTCCAGTGAGATAGGAGTCTTGCGGAGGCCCCTACTCTCTTCCCTTTGTAGAGCCTCGCCCTCAGCCTTACCCCAACGTACAACTTCCGCCCTCCACATGTCAGGGTTGGGTGGTTTCGGTGACGTGATGGCACGCTTAGCCAACAGCAGGGCCAGATCCGAGAAGCGCGCCGCCACGGTCCTGGTGCGGGTTGATGGACCTAGCCCTAGGAGCATGTATTCAAGTGTAGGTGATCGGGTCAATGTACCAGCCTTCTCAAGTGAGTCATGGACAGTGGTCCAGAAATACCCCAGCTTGGGGCATTGCCACAACATATGTACCAGAGATGCGTCGTCCGCATCACACCGGGGACAGTTGCTCTTGGATGTAGGGAACATCATATGTAAGCGGTGTGGTGTTAGGTAAGCTCTATGTAGCACCATCAGTTGGATGAACTTGTACTTGGGATTCCTAGCCACCTTTCTGGGGAATTGCAATATGCGCTCCCACTCCTTATCCCTCAATGGCCTCCCAATATCCGCCTCCCAAGTCGCTCTTAGTGGTGCCAGTGTAAGCGCCCTCCCCGATTTAATGCTAACAGTGAGCCACTTAGTTAGATGGCCGCCCGTCCCCATGAGGTAAAGCATTGTGACTAGCGGATTTGTAATGGGTTCCTGGCCGTCGGGTGACCAGTTGCGCAATATATAGTGTCGGAGACCGGCATGCAGGAGAAAGGAGCCGCCGGGTATGCCCTGCGTGGTTTTGAAGTCTGCGAAGGACAACAAGTGCCCCCCAGCAAACAGGTCACCCACATGTGACACACCCGCGTCATGCCAGGGCTCCAGCAGAGTCGTTGTAAGTGTGCCCGGGCCCAGTGGTATGCCCAGGAGTGGTATTGTGGGGGCATAAGGTGTCCCTGTGGACGTGTATTTCAATGCCCTTCGCCAAAGTGTGATCGCCAGTTTGAGTAGTGGCGTAGTGTTTCTAGGTAGATCCGATCCAGGCAGGAGCAGGAGGTGTATTTTCCCCTTAGCATGGTCCTCTTGGGTCATATTAATCTCATGAAGATTGCGGCCCGCCACCCAGTAAGCCAACCATTGTAGCTGACATGCATAATGATAAGCTCTAAAGTCCGGCAAGCCCATGCCTCCCGAGTTGGAGGGAAGCTGCAACTTAGCCAATCCTATACGCCTGCGGCCATGGCCCCACACAAGTTCTGTGAGCAGGGAGTCGAGGGTCTTGAATGTTGCCGCTGGGATCTGGAACGGCAGGTTGGTGAAGTAGTAGATAAGACGGGGCAGCATCACCATCTTGGAAATTGCCACTCTGCCGGGTATGGAGAGCGGCAACGTAAGCCAAAATTGGACTTGAGACTTCAATGCTCTAATGGCCCTCCCCAGGTTGCCATCTATCATCATGTTCGCTTCTCTATATATCTGTATTCCCAGGTAACGGAAGGTGGTTTCCGCCATCTGGAATTCATGTGGGGCAAAAGACAGGGGGGTCGAATCACCCGCATCTACAAAGGCAAATCCGTAGGACTTAGACTCGCTGATGGTGAGGCCAGATATTTCTCGAAAATCCTCAAAAACCTGGGAGATTGGGTCCAGCTCACCCCTCAAATCTCGGAGATATAAGATGATATCATCCGCGTATGCAGAAACAATGTGATCCGTACCATGCCGCCGTATACCGTAATGGGGGGCTAGCAGCCTAAGTCTGCAGAGCAATGGCTCGAGGGCAAGAACGAAGAGGAGGGGGGAAAGCGGGCAGCCCTGCCTGGTGCCTCTGGCAATGGCCATGGGGCCCGAGATTTGGTTGGAAGTGCGTACCCTCGCCGTGGGGATTGTGTATAATAATCTGACCCAAGCGAGGAATTCTGGCGGGATCCCATATTTTAATAATGTGGCAAACATATAGTCCCATCTCAGGGAATCAAAAGCCTGTTTTAAGTCCAGGGAGATGCATCCTTCGGAGCCCACGCCCGTGTCGTTCCCAAGCATGAGCTGGGCCAATCGCCGAAGGTTCATGGCCGTATTACGGCCTGTGACAAAGCCGCATTGATCCTGGTGGACCAAATGTGGCACGTATTGTACGAGCCTTGACGCCAGTATCTTACTCAAAATTTTTGAGTCAGTATTAAGAAGGGACAGGGGTCTGTAATCGGCCAACTGTAGACCTTCTTTGGCTGGTTTCAAGAGGGACGTAATCAGGGCTTGCATGGTTGTTTGTGGTAGAGAGGCTGTGCGTAGAGCTTCCAGATAAACAATGTGTAGTCGCGGGGCCAGGAGGTCCATGTAAGTGGCGTAGAAGTCGGTTGGCAGGCCATCCGTTCCAGGGGCCTTACCCTTAGGGAGGGTTTTGATTGCCTGTCTGATTTCTGCCAATGTGATGGCACGCTTTAGGTCTTTATTCTGATCTGCAGTAAGCTGCGGGAGAACCAATTCCGCCATGAAGGACACTAATGCGGGTTCGGACAGGGGTAGTGGGGGGCCATATAGCGCGGTATAGTAGTCTTTAAATGCTGTATTAATCCCTACTTGGGTGGTAGCCAGCTGGCCAGAGTGGTCCAAGATTCGCAGAATGGGTTGGCTGATCGGGGAGTCCCGCAGGATGCGGGCAAGTAGGGGGCCGGCCCGGTCGGCCTGCGTGTGCTGCCTATTCGTGTACTCCCTATAGTCAATAACTCGCAGCTCTTCCAGCAGCTCTGCATGTCTTATACGTGCCTCCTGCAGTGGTGGAAAGGGAGCGTTGGTACCCGCTGCCTCGTTCTCTAAGGATGCAAGTGAGCCCTCCACCTCCTTAAGCTGGCTAAGTACCTCCCGTTTCCTTCCCACCCTAGTAGTCATAGCAGCCCCCCTCAGGCATACTTTGAAAGTGTCCCATTCTACCTGCCGGGAGCTAGCCGTGCCTGCATTCGTGGAGAAGTAGGTATCAATAGTGTCGGAGAGGGAGGACCGGAAAACCGAGTCCTCAAGGAGTTCAGGGTTTAGTCTCCAGGTCGGTATGGGGGCTAGCCTCCTACCCCACTGCCATGTGACTTCCACGGGGCTATGGTCCGAAAACGTTTTCCCCATGTGTTGTGTTTGGACAATCAATGCAGTAAGGGACCTTGAGCAGAAAACATGATCGATTCTGGTGTGAAGCTGGTGGGGAGGGGAGAAAAAGGTGTATTCCCTGTCCGTGGGGTGAATGCTACGCCACACATCTGCCAAGTCCCAGCCCTCAGCCCAACTCGCAAGCGCAGCAGCCTGCTTCCTGCTCTCAGTAGCCAGTAATGGGGGGTGTGACCTATCCAGTAGAACATCAAGTACAGCATTAAAATCCCCCCCTATCACCCAGCGAAGGTCAGCCCAGTCTGCAAGCACCCCGTTGACACTGGACAGAAATTCCAACTGGTTCGTATTAGGCGAGTACATGCACCCCACAACAATTTCCTCCCCATCCAACAGACCCCTCACAAACACATAGCGACCCTCCTTATCCACCCGTTGTTCTAACAACTGGAAAGGAAGAGACCCACGCATCCAAATTGCGGCCCCCCTTGAGAATGCGGAATATGAGGTGGCATAGAGCTGTCCTCTCCACTTCCTCCGCAATTTCACCGCTTCAGCAGCGTTCAAATGTGTTTCCTGTAAACAGGCAATTTGTGTCCCTCTCCGGTTGAGTTGTGCAAGGATTCTATGACGTTTATGTACTGATCCCAAGCCACGAACATTCCAGGTGCACAAGTGGTAATTGTTAAGAGGTCCCATTCCCATCTGTGCAGTGTGTCAATGTGCAACAACTGGGCGACCCCACAAATTCTGCTGTGCTGAAATAGAAGAGTGTCTCGCAAACAGTAAACCCCCAAACAAAAAGGTCCCTGAGCCAACGTACCCAGGAGCCAAACCATGGTGTCCAACGTGGGCACAACACAGTCAAGTACGTGTGCATACCGGGGGGTGGTGGACCTCCGACGGTTGGCACTGAACTGTCTGCGTGGGCGTAAGAGCCCACAATATGGTGGATCCCTGCACACTCAACCCACCATATATGAGGGAGGGGATTTGGCATACGTTACCACTTGAAGAGAAGTAATCGTGTCGTGGCTCAGAACTCCGCCGCCATCTGTGCCGTGATCTTCGGGAAAAGTTGCAGGCTGTCAACTGAACCAGACACTTCAGTATGAGTGTCAGTGGTAACAGTGAGTCTGTCTCCGGATGCTCCCGCGTCGTGGGCAGCCAGGGCCGCCTCAGTGAGACGCTGATGCGTGGATGATGACGTGTGGTCCGTCGCCTGTTGTCCAAGAGTATGCGCCGCTCCCGATGCTCCATGAGATGAGTGTCGTCCAGGGCTGTAGGCGTCGTTTCGTTGTTCTGGTGAGCCCCTACGGGCGTTGCCGTGGTGGTCTGTGAACTGGTCCTGTGACGTCGGCGGAGTCAGGGCGACCTCCATCCATTCAGCCGCTTCCTCAGGCGAGTCAAAGAAGTGGGACTTGTTGTTATGCAGGATTTTTAGCCGAGCAGGGAACAAAAGGGCATATTTTATGTTCCTGTCACGCAGCCTGCGCTTCACCCCCATGAAGGTGGACCTGGCTCGCTGTACAGTGGGTGTGAAATCAGGGTAGACCGATATGGTCTTGTCTTCGAAGCGTATCGGCGCTCCCTCCCTTGCCGCCCGAAGGATAGTGTCACGATCTTTGAAATGGAGGAGACGAGCGATCAGTGGGCGCGGAGGTGCCCCAGCTAGTGGGGGACGTGATGGCATCCTATGCGCCCTCTCTACACTGTAGAGAGCAGTGAGACCCCTCTGGCCCACCAGCTTCCTTAGCCAATCCTCCACAAACTGCGTGGGGTCTCTTCCCTCGCTTCTCTCCGGAATGCCCAGGATGCGGACGTTGTTGCGGCGGGCCCGTCCTTCCGCCTCGTCCACTCTTCCCCACAGCTGCTTCAGTTGCTTCTCCACGTTTTCCAGTTTCGTGGAGTGTTCCGTTTGCTGCGGGATAATGTCGTCCAGCGCTATTTTCTGCTCCGCCACTCGATCCGCCAATTTGTTGTGGTCCGCCTTAAGTAAGGATAGGCCAGTCGCCATATTGTCTATGCGCGATTCTAGCGCTTCGCGCGTCGCGCGTATTTCATTCAGTATCAGGTCTAGCTTGGCGTCTTGAGAGCCCTTACCGGTCGGCGGGATGATGTCCATATTGGAGGAGGCTAGTGGGTCCTCCGAACCCGTGGACTGCACATCCATTCGGGCGCCCTGGTCCTGAGGTTTGCCCTTCGGCCTGCCCATAGATCTTGTTAGCAGGGTGTCGCTGTAGTAGAGGCAGCAGCCCGCCGAGGTCCCTCTGAGTGTATGGCAGTGGTTATGGCCTGACCACTATGTGCTGTGGAGAGGCAGATGCAGCGTAGATCCCAGGGCTGGCAAGGTTAGTGTAGTAGACCCAGATGAGGCGGCAATGCAGGGTGGGTCGGTGCGCCACTGGTGCCCCGGTGAGGTCCGCCGTGGCGGTGAGGGAGGCAGGGGTGGCGGGAACCAGACCGTTGCCAAGCAGGGGTATCGTGGCTGTCGAGAGCGTAGTCAGGTCTGGCCTACAGCGCTGCAAGAATGCGCCAAAGCGCGAGGCGCACCACTCCTGCACAGGCCCTCACACCCGTGGGCTGCTGGTCTCCAATGTCTGTCGCCCTGAATAACGTGGCCGGCTCTGATCCTCCGACTGGCGAAGCCGTGGTAAATGGGGCAAGACTGCCAGGGTCCGAGGGTCTCCACTCAGCCCCAAAGCAGTGACAAGATGGCGCCAGTATTTTCCTCAATGCCAGCCAGCACCGCTCCGTGACGCAGATATCCCATGCGGGGCAGTGCTAGCTTGCAGCGCCGGCTGTGTCGCGTTCTCCGCCTGTTCTAAGTATTTTAGCCCAGTGGTGGCAACGCCGGAGCCCCGCCGATTGCTTGGGCGGCTGGGGGACAGCACGGAAGCGCTCCCGCGCCTCGGAGGGGCTGCGCAGCAGCGTGGTCAGTCTGTGTTGTAGCAGCTGAGGGGGGAGGGGGGGGCAACGGAGCCTCAGCGGGGGTATCGCACCCTGCGACACTGGACAGTGAAGCGGCAGCAGTCCGATCCCGGGTCCCGATCGGACCACGAAGAAGGATGGGGGTAGGCCGGTCAGGCCAGTTACTCGAGGCCGGGGCTTCACCTCAATCAGCAGGCCGCAACAGGGTCCGTCAGTAGAACTTCCCACAGGAGCGGGCCCGGCGGGTCCACGAGGCACCGTTACACGCCGCTTTTCCCCGGAGACAACCTGAGTAGGAATCAGGTGTGTTGCAAGCAGGGGATCACAGGATAATCAGCTGGTGTTCAGGGCACAGGACGGAGCTGGCAAACTACACGTCCACCATCAACGGCTCCAGGCCACGCCCCCTTCACTTATGAAATTAAAGGACTAAAATGTGATAAAATAATCAACAAAAACATGACCTATCAAACCACACATGCTGTCTATTGCCTGAAGTGCCCGTGTGGATTTAGGTATATAGGGAGCATGATACATAGTGTAAAAATAAAGGTTCTGGAACATATGCGTGCTATTGCAAAGAAAGATTTTAATTATCCAGTGGCACAGCATTTTGCCATTAAACACAAGAGTAACAGAGATCTGCTACAGTTTTTCAGCATTGATTGTGTCCCAGTAAACATCGGGGGGGGCAGAGTGCTGAAATTGAGAAGACTAGAGTCACGTTATATCATTGACCTCCAGACAAAAACCCTGAATGGGTTAAATAGGGGGGAGGAGTTGACAGTGCATCTAGGGACCTAGAGTGCACAGGGATATTGGCTGTCAGGATTCTGGGTTACACATGAATTAAGAATTATTGTATGAAGTTGCTTTTATCCATATTTTTCTAATCATGTCTCATAAATTGGGTGCCGATATAAGGCGAGATAAAACAGGACTCAGAGGAATTGTTAGCAAACCAACATAATGTTATGTAAAAAAGTTTTTGTATAGCGCAAATCACCACTGGTCTCTAAGCGCTCACACAGAAAAGGTACATAACCTGCTGCCTCCTGAATCACTCCGACCTCGGCCCTGATTAGGGCGTATATTCTATTCTAGGTTTGGTGAAGCGAACAGCTACCCCAGCAAAGGGGCGTCCCGGCGCTGAGAGACAGAAGCACTTCTTCCTGGACAGGCTGAAGGTAGCCTATGGGGCAGGGAAGAGGAGGGTCTTAATTGCCTTACGGAAGACAGAGAGAGAGTCTATGGAGCGTACGCTGAGAGGAAGATCGTTCCAAAGTTTGGGACCGAGGACGCCGAAGGAGCGGCCTCCAGTACTGCAGCGCTTGGTTCTTGGTACTTTCAGGAGAAGTTGGTTGGAGGAACGAAGTTCTCGGCCAGGGACATAGGGGCAAGCCAGATTTCGCAGCAACGGGGGGTTACCCTGTTTGGCAATTTTAAAGATCGTAATGAGAGCTTTAAATTTAACTCGGTGTTCCACAGGCAGCCAGTGGAGTTTACGGATGGTGGTTCTGGCTGAACATCTCCATGGGAGTCCTACCAGTATTCTCGCTGCCGCATTCTGGATTCGTTGGAACCTAGCCATTTCTGCCTTGTTTGCTCCCCGGAGGAGGACATTCGCATAGTCAAGGCATGACAGGATGGTTGCCTGGACAATTAGCTGTCGAGCCTTAGGATCAAAGAATCCGAGTATAGGCCTAAGGTTTCTTAGGAGACCTATGCAGGTGGCAGCCACCTTTTTGGTGTGTGATTGGAAGCTGAGGCTGGCATCCATCCAGACTCCCAGGTTTTTTACACAGTTTTTGGGGAGTGGGGTATTGCCAAGGGATGACGGCCACCAGTGCTCATTCCATAGGCTGGTGTTTCTGCCAAGGAGGAGCACCTTGGTTTTTCCGGCGTTGAGCTGGAGGTAGTTATCCGTCATCCATTGTGCCACTGCTGCCATACCCTCTCTGAACTTGGATGCCGCGGTGGACGGGCTTTCTGTGAGGGTGACGACCAGCTGGGTGTCGTCGGCGTACGACACCAGCGTGAGCCCCCACTTTTTGGCCACCTCCGCAAGCGGCTGGACATACAGGTTGAAAAGGGAGGGGCTCAACGCTGAACCCTGGGGGACTCCTTGTGCTATAGGATGGGAGTTTGAAAGGAATGGGGGAGCTGATACCTTAAAGGATCTATCCTTAAGAAAGGAGTGGAACCAGGCGAGCGCGAGGCCAGACACTCCGTCCATCTCCAGACGTTTCAGAAGGATGTCATGAGATACCGTGTCAAAGGCTGCGCTGAGATCTAAAAGGACCAGCGCAGCACTTTGGCCGGAGTCTAAAATCGTCCGGAGATGTTCAGTCGTGGCCAGTAGGGCGGATTCGGTGCTATGACCCGCTCTAAAGCCATTTTGGGATGGGTCCAGGATTCCGTTTAGGTCTATATGTTTAGAGAGAATGCCGTTGACATGGGCTTCTGCTATTTTAGATATCCAGGGGAGGAGGGATATTGGCCGAAAGTTTTCTGGCTTAGATGGGTCCAGAGTGGGCTTTTTGATTATAGGGGATACCCACGCTTGTTTCCAGGCTATGGGTACGGAGGCGGAGGCGAAGGAGAGATTGAGAATATCCATCATGGGGGGCAGAAAGAATTCAATTGAATCGAGAAAGTGAGAGGGGCTCATAGGGTCTCCCGGGGAACCGGATTTCACCTTTTTACAAAGTTTAATCAGCTCCGTCGACGTCGACGTGATGGCAGGGATTTGGGTAAGGGAGGCTGGGTTCTTGCATTCCTCAGAGTGCGGAGAGTTCTGCAAAAAAGTTGCATAGATTTTTTGGACTTTCTCCACGAAGTATGTGGCCAGCTGCTCGCATTGTTCGTTGGATGAAATTTTGGGGGAGGGTGACCTAGGGTTTTGTAGCTCTTTAACAAGTTTAAAGATTACTTTGGATGGATTCGGGTTGAAGCTAATTTTCTCAGCATAGAAAGCTGCACGGGTAGTGTTGATGGCTTTGTGATATACTTTAAGCTTGGAGAGGTAATTAGCCCTATCTTGACTGTCAAAGTTTTTTCTCCATTTATCTTTTTATTATCTTTTATTTATCTTGTTATCTTTTTAAACAGATAGGTCTTCAAGTTATTCCTAAAAGACAGTAGTTGCGAGTCTTCCTTCAGGCTGGCTGGTAACTCGTTCCAGATTTGCGGGAGAAGTACGGACAGAGCTCTGCCCCCTTTGGATTTTAGCTTAAATCTGGGTTGAAACAAATAAGAGGTTGCTAATTGCCGATCCACGGCAAGATCAAATGAAATGGTTGTGAAAACACAGCAATAATTGATCATGTTATTTTTTATATAATTGAGTGAGGTTTCATCGTATTTGAATTAAATATATCAATGTATGATAATATGTAACAACCAGGGATGAATATCATTACAAAATGGTGCTCGCAATATGCGTGTCGCCATTCCTCGTTTGTTTCTATGCCCTCATGCTAATTCCCAAAGGAACTTTAGAAATGGCTACAACCCAAACTGCTGGTTGGACTTACACCAAGTTTGGCAGGAAGGTAGATGTTGGTTCAGGGAAGTGGCTTTGTGTGGTTTGGTGTAAATCTGTTAAGTAGCTTTAGAGGTATTAACTAGAATCAAATTTTTTATATATAGAGACGCAGAGGATCCGTAAACCCTCCCAATCTCGTGGTGAGATCTGATTAGTGGCCAAAAGTTCAGACCTGAAAGTATTGGCAGCCCTCTTGGGACTCAGCTTAAGCCAAGTCCCACAAAAAAGTGTAAAAAAATAGGAATACCTTGGCACCCTAAGCCTCTGTACTTTTTGGCAGGAGCCGCATTGGATTTGTGGTTGCTCTGAAAATTCCAATAAAAAAGAAGCATTGGCTCCCTCACTTCTTTTCTATTAGGCCCCTGGGTGGGCCAGGTCCCAGGGGCATCAGCAGTGGAGGGGGTGCATGGGCCCCCCTTCTATGGCTTATCATTAGCTCAGTGGACCTCTATCTCCCCGGGGCGCATTCATACATCTGTGCGGTCGGGCCAATTGAGGCTGTCCACTCCCTAGGGACTGCCAACTCCCTTGGGCAAGTGTAGTTAATTTAATGTGAGGGTTACACGTGGCCAACCCGCAGCCCTGGGGCACCATAATTATATTTCATACTGGGGACCCATGAGACCCCCGACAGCCCTGGGGTCTGCCACATCCCTGGGACAAGTGCTGGTACATTAATACAGGGGTGCCCACAAGACCCTCTCTTAGTCCCGGAGACCAACACCTCCCTGGGGCACTATAGTTAATTTAATGCAGGAGGACTGACAGGGGAGCCTCCTGTCTGCCAAAGCAATGCCAGCTCCAGTAGGAGGAGTGGAGCCGGCAGGGATTGCGGGGCCTTGAGGCTCCCCCATGATCCCCAACACAGGATAGAGAGGTCCAGCCCTGGGGGATGGGGTCTCCGGGGATTAAAATGTCCCAGGGAGGCTAAATTCAGCCTGGGGAGGGGCGCTGCATGGCCCCCCTCCCCTTATGAATCTATATTTTATAAACTAAGGGCAGGCCCCAGGGGATGGGGTCTCCAGAGTGAAATTGGCCGAGGGAGGAGGCCCACGCAGCTCCCCTCCTCATTACAAAAATAATGTAAAAAATGTTTTTTTTTAAATGCCAGCCCCAGAGGGAAGATGTCTGAGGCCCCACCCCTTTTTCATCCACTCTGCAAACAGGCCTCCTGGCACCCAACTTGTTGGGGGATGCAGTCCCCTTGACTAGTGAGGGGTTGTAGGGGCCAACAACCCCACCTGTTCCCTCCAGTAATTCTCACAAAATGGGATTGCTGTGGACTGGTGGGAGGCCATGCCCCTTCCTCCACCACCCGTCAAACGCACCTAGTAGTTGAGAAACCATAGAAATTAAATTTAAAAAAACTAAGGTTACAGGACCATTATAGTTAGGAAATGGAATCTAAAAAACCTTAGCAATTCCCAGAAAAAAATAAAGATTACAGGGACATTGTAGTTAGGAAATAAAATTTAAAACACCTTAAAAATTCACTGAAAAAAACAAAGGTTACAGGAATGTTATAGTTAGGCTCAGATTTCACTTGTACAAAACCATAGAAATTCAGCAGTTACAGTTTCCTGAGCGAACTATAACTTATGCCCCTCAATGCACTACATATGACCTCACATATTACAACAGTCATGAACTGGTCAGTGACATCACTGACAACATCACTGATGACATCTCAAATGACATCACTGATGACGTCATCCACAGAACCACTCACACACCCACTCACACCCCTATGCAATCCATTGTACGCCCATTCACATACCCACAAAGCCACTCACATACGCATTCACAAACCCATACAAGAACTTACACACCCACTCACTCTTCTGTAGAACCACTCACACACCCACTCACCCACACAGCCACTCACACAAACAAACAGTCACCCTTACAGCTACTCACACACAGACTTAATCACCTCAACAGCCACTCACACACCCACTCTCACACTATACAGCCTCTCAACAGAGCCACTCACTCACCCATACAAGCACTCACACACCTACAGAACCACTTACAAATCTATTCAGACACCCATACAAACACTCCAATATTTGCTCACTCACCCATACAGCCATTCACACAAACACACATTCTCCAATGCAACCACTCACACACCAGCTCACTTAACCAAATACTCACTCAAACAGCCACTCACTCAGCCATACAGCCACTTACACACCCCGTTACTCACTCAGACAGACATTCTGACACCCAATCACTCACCAATAAAGTCACTCACACAGACACTAACTCACCCATACAGCTACTGACATACCTCCTTATACACCCATACATCTACACACACATCTATATATCCACTCACAGGCCCATTCATACAGCCACTCACACCACACCCACAATCCCACTCACACACTCGCATATCAATACAACCACTCAGGTACCCACTCCCACTCCCACTCCCATACAACCAATGACAGAACAGCTCACACACTTACATGCCTAGTCAAAAATCCAATCGTTGATGATGTCCCTGTAACCTATGTTTTTTTCAGTGAATTTCCAAGGTTTTAAAAAAAACTATATTTCCTAACTATAACGTCCCTGTAACCTTTGGTTTGTTAAGTGAATTTCTAAGGTTTTTCAAATTCTATTTCCTAACTATATCGTCCCTGTAACCGTTGGTTTTTTAAGTTAATTTCTATGTTTTTTTAACTAGTAGTTACATTTGCAGAGTGGTGGAGAAAGAGGGTGGGCCTCCGACCAGCTCTCAGGAATCCCACTGTATGGGACTTACTGCAGGTAACATGACAGCTTCTTGGATCCCAAGGTCCCCATCATCCAAGACAAAATCATCTCCCAAGTAGTAGCGCACCAGGAGGTGCATTTGCAGAGTGTTGGAGAAAGGGGGCGGTGCCTTGGGTAACCTCTAAACAATCCTGCTGTATAGGACTTACTGGAGGTAACAAGTGGGGTTGTTCATCACCAAGGACCCAGACTAGCCAAGGGGACATCTTTCACCAACCAGTAGTGGTTTAATGAGGAATAATAAATCCTTACCTTCTCCTGTACACTTACTTCTTTGGTTTTTTGCCCCGCAATATTCTGTTCCGTTGATATTATGCTATCAATATTCTGTACTACAACCCCCTGCAACATTATCTCATTGCTTTGCTTGCTTTGTTTCTTCTCCTCCTCCACACCAAATCTCTCTGAGTGGGCATTTTGCAGTTTGAGTGCTCTATACGGATTTGAAAACATTACATTATTATTAGGTCTGTGTCCCAGCCTGTTAAAGATTGTAGAGTGGTATCCTTACCATTTGTAAACGTCTACCAGTCCTTGAGAGGTGATTCTCCCTGGAACTACCTCTCACAGAAATAGTTTTGATTCAGTCGTTTGTTCTTGGAAAGTTGACCTGGTACCCCGGAACATATACGCAGTGTATGGCAGAGTTCCTGTCATCCATCAGAGTGATATAAGATGGTCGTGACACCAAGGGTGAGTGCGGTAAATCTGCTGTTTTTAGGGGAATTTTATATTATCCCTCGATTCACCTGTTTCCTACGGGTTTTGTCTGTTGTTACTTTTCTTCGCATTGTATCATGCAGTTTTGAGGAGCTAGAGCGCGCAGTTCCCCCAGGTCACCCGAGTTACCAATTCCTTTACACGCACTGGGCCCTTGGCGTGCAAAAAACCTTTTATTATCACACTAATTTTGTTTGGGTGAACCGGGTGAGGATTTCTCCTCCTGCACGCTGCTAAGAGTAATCAAGTTTGGATTTACCTCTGCTTACCATGTACCCGACTTACCACAGGCACAACTCTTACGACGGACCTAGAGCTATCAGGGAAAATAGTAGACAGGCCTAACATCAAGTACTCTTTATAATCAGAAAAATACTTTCCACAATTCTGTAAAATGACCACAGACACCTGATGACGTTTAAAACTTTATATAAGAATTCAAAGAGAAGATGCCAAGATAGTAAGCGATACACAGAATAATATATCAAACATTAAAATCAACACCAATAGGTAACTTTGCATCAAAAATATGACCATTATGATATATGGGAAAACTAAAGGTAGAAGTTTTTAGAACAAAACTAGTCACTGCAATTTTATACTAGAACATAGGAATGGGGATGAGACCTAGAACATGTACTAAACCTAAGTGTTTTAAGCTATTCTTGCTAAGTTCACTGCAATCCACTAAAGGAAAGGGAAAAACTGGAACATGCTATTGCTTTATAAAATCAATGAACTCCTAAAGGAGAGGGGGAGAGAAGGAACCAACTAAAAATTCAGACACATATATTTGATATATCAACGGCAATAGAGCAATATCACAGGTAAAAAGGCTTTAACAGATCAGACAAAAGAGAGAGAGAGAGAGAGAGATACGCAAACCCACAATCAATAATTACCTAGTTCAGATTGAAGACCAACCCTGGCCACGGGTCAGTTGGGAAGACGGGGACAGGGACCCTCAGAAAAGGAATGCCAGAATGCGAGCAGGTACAGCTCACGGACAGTAAGGACAGGATACCCCTCAGGTTCAGGTCAAGGACTGGGCCTCCCAGGGTACGACCAACACCCACAGCTTCGGACAGCAACGCCTGCGTTACCCCCTCCTGCAAGTAATCCGCCAGAAACCCCGATTGGATTTTCGAATTCCCCAGCAAAGTGCTTCGCCAGCACTTAGGATTTTCCACCCCTTAGGAGATTGTGGAAAGTATGGACAAAGTGCTCCGCAGCACTTTCAGAATGAGCACCTATTGAGATCGTAGGGTCAGTGACAGGTCTGCTACTCGGACAAGTCGGACAATTTTTCTAAGCTAAACTAGGGCAATTATACTGTTTTGGGGACCCTCAGACCACCCACTAATGTTGCAAGTGACAGTTTCCCACATTGTGATTGGTCAGGAGAGGTGGTGCGGTCATTACCACCTCCTAGAATTCAACGTTCCCATCATAATTATTCAATTTTGCACACCCGCCCCCCTGGTTCACGTTCCCAGGCATAGGAATACAGAAGACAATGCAAGAGTCCAGCATATAGCAACAGTGTATGACAATTCAAGGTGTAATCTTGCATCTTCGGGATGGGTTCCCAGGCGCATCGGGCTCCAGGAGCCAGCTGGCTAGTTTTAGCTTCTGCGCAGTTAGGACTCTCCCTGGTCAGCTGACAGGGTTCAGAGGAGCCTCAGCATGGCGTCGCTCATGTATGCCCCAGCCCACAAAGACGCGGTACATGAAAAGTAAGCGAAAACAAATTAAAATCATACATAAAAATGATCGCACTGTATACCATGATAAAATCTAACCAACCCTTACTTTATAATGACTATAGCATTATGGATTAGTGCGAAAAGACAGATAGGCTAAAGCAGCAGTAGCAAGCAGAGAGCGTGGTGAGAGACAAGCGGCCATATTTTGCATCAGTGCGCATGAGCACAGAATCCCTCCAGAATGCGAGTGCGTCACATCACATGGGTATGACCGACGCATGCGCAGACTGAATCTCAGCGAAGCAGCCATTTTAAGTGCAAGCTTCGTTTTAGTACGGAAAAAACAAACAAGCAAGCATCCTGGGGACACCCGCGTGTTGGGAAAACACTTTATAAATGACGAACAATGGTGTTAATATTATTATGCAGTTTAGACAAGGGTTTGCATACGAGCAAGGCGCTTTACATGCGAATCCTTGCTCCATCAATCCCCTCTTTGATGATATTTACTATCATCACTACATGAAGGAAACAGATGCCAACTTTTCTCATTCATCCACATCGTCCATTTCAATTTCAATAAACTTATTGTTTAGTTTTCTTTCAGCTTCCCTATGAGAGTGGTGATTTTTCGCCTTTTTGTAAATTGCACTCTTTAGCTCTTCTAGTTCTAGTTCGTCAATGTTTCTTTTCACCCCCCTCGGATTTACTGTATATTTCTTTTTGCACTTTTGGCATTTGCAGCAGATAAACATGATCAACACAATTACACCTATTATAACTATTGGCATCAGTATTTTCCACAAAAGATTTTTACCTAAGTTAGTAAACCAACTACCTATAGAGGAGAGACCTCCAGTCAGTCTCGTCCAGGCACTGTCAACCTCCAATGGTTTGAGTTCCCTTTCCAAATTAGTTATGTTCTTCACATATTGTTTTAATTCGATACTTTTATCAGGAATGTAAGTGCAACAATGTTGCGCTTTCAGCATTCTACAGACTCCGCCCTCTTTTGCTAATAGGGTGTCAAGGGCAAGACGGTTTTGTAAAACCATTGATCTGATCGCAACCATTTCCGTATTGACCAGCAGGAAACCAGCAGCAGTGTCCGTTGATAACCGGTCCACTACTGTAGACAATTTGCAGATTCTATGGGTGTTCAGAACTACCCCCATTCCAGGTATCAGTGCACTAAAAATATCACCTATAATTTCACCTACACTTTCACGTCTACTACGCACTAAACCATTAGTTTCTTCATCGCTTCCAGCTGCATTATTCACATGGTATATTTTCGGGAAAACAATGCCAAAGTAGCAGCTTCCATACCAGTGATCCGGCAATTTGAAATAAGCCTTGTTCCCACATATATAATATATTCCGGGAAACACAGGTTCTGACCCATTTTTGAATCCCCAACCTCCAATTACCTTGTAATTATGTTCACACTCGCTGGAACCGATGAATACATTGTTATAGTACTCTGTCTTTTCCCTATGGATACAAAGTTTCCCCTTTCGTTCAAAATCCAGCAACAAGGCAGGACTAGCTTCGCCTTCCGAGGTGTTATCCATGTGCTCAGCCCACCTAGGGACTCTATCCTTCTCGTCATTTGCCTTCTTCTGAAACTTTTCTCTCCTTCTGTCTGCCATCTTTATAAACATCTTTTCCTGCTCTTGCAGTGAACAGGTCAGGTTATCTTCTCTTGCTTGATCTAAATCTATGTTACCTATAGTCAGGAAATATTCTCCCATATAGCGTGTCACGTCACTTGTAGTATGTACACGGTTCAAGTGTCCTCTAACAGGAAGTTCAGAAAATACTACGTCATCATTTGAATAATAGTACTGCAAGGTGCTTCTATAGAACAAGCTAGCTAATATACTACAGGAGATTCCATAGGTCAAAGGTAGATGGTGGTATGTCACGCCTTCAGCCACTGAGGTTGGTAGCTTCATGCAGACATAACAGTCCTCTATTTCCATAGCTTCTACATAATGCACTAATAAGTTAGCAAAGACGTTTAGATGCGTCCTGTTTTTCATTTTGTGAAAATGTAGTCCATCCTCATCTGGTGCTTCTAAATTAGGTCGTGTGTGTGTCAGTCCTACTCTTTTGTCGTGTCTTACTAGGCTTCGTGGTGTTTCTGCAGTCTGTACAACCCCTACATCTACTGCTTCGGGTTCAGTAGGGGACAAGTTTGGATCTTTACTTATCATAAAAGGTAGGAAAACAGTTAGTCCTATCCACATTACTATTAGCATGGCTATACTACATAAGCATATCTTACAACAGGTTTTGAGACACCCACACCGGGATCTCCCAGAGACATTCGGATCAGACATATTTAGCTTACAGGTGGCTTTTGCTACCCCTCTTCGTTTCTTTGCACCAAAGGCTCACTTCGGGGCTTCACTCAAGGAGGGTCTTCGTCCGAACTCCGATCAGTAATGGACTCGTCGTCACTGTTGCCACTGGGGTGTGGCTCGTCAATTTCCTCCAACACAAAGTACGTCCACTCAGGGCTCCGATACAGTCGGTTCTGTTTCTTTATTCTGTCGCTCTTTCTCAGCGATTTGCCTTGGGCTGCATTTCTTTCACTTTGAGCCCTTTTCCGGTCTTTATCGTTTTCTTCAACTGTCTTTAGTCTGAGCCTTAGTCTCTTGACGTATCGGGGTGCACTTCTTCCTCCGTGCCTCCCAGTGGTTGAGGAGACTTCGCCTTCTTCGTGCACTCTTTTCACCTTTTGTGGTGGCACCTCTGTTTTCCTGCCTGTCTGACTAGTTCCAGGTCTTTCGTCTATTTCTTCTGCCTGGTCCCTATTCTGACCCTGCTCAGATTCAAAACGCACTTTCTTCTTATTTCTGGTTACTGTTGTTTCCGTTGTCTGAGCACTTTGATCTAGTTCTATCTGTTCCTGTTCATGCTCTTCGATCTCTTCGCTTTCTTCTGCATGAACGTCAGCTCTAATTTCTAACTGTCCCTTTCTCGGCTCCGGAGTTTCAGGAGGAGTCTCGAGGTCTTGATCTGACCCTACTTGGCCTATGTCCTGATCAGGTGTGTTGTGGCTTTCGTTGACCTGACCTTCTTCTTCTATTTCTGACTCACCTGGACTATCCCACTCACTGTCTAAGTAGGAATATTTCCTGGTTCGTATTGGATCATGAACTGGTTCGTCGGCGGGATACCATTCAACGTCTCGACTTGTGCTCGGCAGTTCGATGTCAGCTAGCTCCGGACTCTCTTCCTCGGAAGCCTCTTCAGCTGCGCTGCCTTCAGCTCCAGTCGCGTTTTCTCCAGATACCCGCTTTGTGTGGCTGGCGTGGATCCACTTCGGTACACCAGCACACTTCACAGCAGTGGTAGTGACGAGGATCACTTGTCGTGGCTTTCCCCACCTTGGCTTCAGGCAACTGCTCCGGGTGTGTTTCTTTAACACCACCCAGTCTCCTGGTTGCAGATTGTGTGCTGGAGTCTTTGGCCACTCGTCTTCTGTCTCTCCAATCTGCTGAGAGAGAGAACGCACTTGGTCACCCAGCTGCTTGCAGTATTCTAGCACCATATCATCAGAAATGCTTAGCAGTTTGTTTCCGGGTACCCATGCCTGGCGCATCACTCTTCCCATCAACACTTCATGGGGACTTAGGCCAGTCTTTCGGTTCGGGATACTTCTCAAACTCATCAGCACCAGGGGTAAAGCCTCTATCCAGTTCATTTTTGTGGAATCACACATTTTTCCCAATCTGGACTTCAGGGTGCCATTTATTTGTTCCACTACCCCAGAAGCCTCTGGATGGTAGGCGCAATGCAATCTTTGCTTCATTTTGAATGCTTTACAGAGTTCTTCTAGGACATCGTTGGCAAAATGCCCACCTTGGTCCGTTTCGATTGTCTCTGGGATTCCGTACCTAGGTATCAACTCCCTGAGCAATAACTTGGCTGTGGTGATAGCGTCATTTTTCTTAGCTGGATATGCTTCCACCCACCTGGAGAATAGACAAACTATGACTAAGATATATCTATATCCTTTGCATCTGGGCATGGTTATGAAGTCTGCCTGCATTCTAACGAAGGGCCCTACCGCCTTTCCAATAGTGCTCTGTTCCACTACAGTCTTCTTTCCTGCATTGAATTGCTGACACACTAGGCACCTCTGGCAAAGCCTTTCCGCCTGGTTCCTGAACTTTGAATTACAGAACACCTGTTCAAACACCCGACACATCGCGTCTCTTCCCATATGTGTTGGCTCATGTATCATTCTGATCATGGGGTCGATCAAACTATCAGGCAGTACAGGCACCCCAGTCGGATTTACCACCACACCATCTTCTCTCAACTCGCATCCATTTGCGGCCCACCTGCCCTTTTCTTGCCTGTCTGTGGCTTGTTGTAACTCCTTTAATTCTTCCCACGTTGACACATTCTCAAACAACATAAGTTGGCAGCTGGTTCCATCCCACAGTGCAATTTGTAGGGACATATGGTGTCGGGCACAAAACTGTGCAATTTGGTCAGCGTACCTATTACCGGCAGTCACATCATCATTTCCAGATCTGTGAGCCGCACACTTGACCACAGCCAATTCTTTGGGTAATTGGATAGCTTCCAGTAAGTCATGCACCACCTTCCCATTTCGGATAGGTGTGCCTGAGGAAGTCATGAATTCTCTTTGTAACCACAATTGGCCGAAGTCATGAACGACCCCAAAACAATACTGGCTGTCTGTGTAAACAGTTATTCTCTTGTTCTTACCCCTCTTACAGGCTCTGGTTAACGCGATGAGCTCTGCCACTTGTGCAGATTTCACCTCGCGCATGTAAGATGCCTCGATGGTTCCTGTCAGTGTAACCACAGCATAGGCAGCACTCAGACTCCCACTCTCATGTCTCAAACACGAGCCATCCACGAACATTGTTTTATCCCCGTCAAGTAGCGCTATTTCACGGATGTCGGGACGGGGTTTTGTGCTATATTCAGTTAGATCGATGCAATTATGTTCCCCGTCCTCATCAGATTCTACATCCAGAGGGATAGGTAACAGTGTCGCGGGGTTTAGGACATTGCACCTGGAAATAGTTACATTTTCAGCACCAATCAAAATTCTCTCATACTTAGTCAGCCGACTAGGTGTGAGGTACTGGGTCTTAGTTCTGGTCAGTAGGATGACAACAGAGTGAGGAACATAGACAGTGACGGGATGTCCCATGACAATGTTCTCACTCTGTTCCAGACTGACGCAAGTAGCAGCAACGGCTTTTAAGCATCCAGGCAGTCCAGCAGCCACTGGATCTAGGGTGGCCGAAAAGTAGGCTACTGGTCTTCTGACTAATCCGTGCTCCTGGGTCAGGACCGAAAGAGCACAATTCTCTCTTGTGTCACAGAACAGCTCAAATGGCTTAGTGTACTCAGGCATACCCAATGCAGGTGCGGTACATAGACAGTTTCTCAGAGTTACCCAAGCATTCTCGCTTTCACTGTCCCAATGGACGGGGTCTTCTACTCCTTTCTTTGTCATATTTATCAGGGGTCGGGCTAGAGCCGCAAATCCTACAATCCATTGTCTGCAGTAACCCACAACTCCCAAGAACATTCTCACCTCTTTCTGTGTTCTGGGCAGTTCCATTGCTTTGATTATTTTGATCCTTTCGGTAGTGACTTTCCTGATTCCTTTTTCTATCTGGTGCCCCAGATACTTTACTGAGTTTTTACAGAATTGTAATTTGTCAGGCGACACTTTATGTCCTCCTTTTCCTAGGTGATTCAGCAAGGCAATTGTGTCAGTGACACAGTCAGTCTGGGTTTTAGATGCCACTAACAGGTCATCTATGTACTGTACCAAAACAGACTCTCTTGGCAGCACTAGGGATTCAAGGCACTTTTTCAGTATCTGGTTGAAAATCGATGGACTTTCGGTGTACCCCTGGGGGACACGATTCCAGACATAGATATGGCTGTCAAATTCAAAACTGAAAAGGAATTTGCTTTCTGGATGTAAGGGGATGGAAAAGAATGCGTGGCACAGATCGATGACAGTGAACCATTCTGCATTCCAGGGAATCTGGTATAGTATCACTGCAGGGTTGGGTACAATAGGACAGCAAGGCACAACAATTTGGTTTACCTTGCGCAAATCTTGCACCACCCGGTACTTCCCACTAGGCTTTTTGATCCCAATGATAGGCGAATTACAGGGGCTGCTCAACACTTCTTCTATTATTTCTGCTTCGAGCAGCCTCGTAATTTCAGTCGCTACTCCTGCCTTTACTTCTGCACTCATTTTGTACTGTCTGGTTTTCAGGTAGATAGCATTTGTTTTTATTGCTATTTTAACTGGGTCCACATTTGCCATTAGGCCTACATCTTTTCCTGTAAAATCCCACACTTCTGGTACTACCCTTAACTGGAGCTCTTCAGGTAAATCCTCAATTGTCAAAGGCTTGATATCAGCATCTTGTCTGACTAACATCAGTTTGTACAGGCCATCTTCATCGGGGGTCTGGATTTCGACGCCATTTGGTGTGCAGAAAATGGTACAACGCATCTTGCACAATAAATCACGTCCTAGCAGGTTTACAGGACTGGAATCACAGACCACAAATCTGTGCATTTCCTTGAAATTTCCTATAGAAATTTCCATTGGTTCAGTTACAGGGGTACTTATTATCTGATTTGAGACGCCCACTACTTGGATTGCTTCTCCCGAGAGGGGTAGGTTAGGAACATCCACTGTTCTTACAGTAGATCGGGTAGCACCAGTGTCCAACAGAAAGGTGACGTCTTTTCCCTCTACCTTTCCTTCAATGTATGGTCCAGTCTGGTCTACCGGTAAGGAGGCGCCAAGTACGCACTCCTCATCCTCCCCTCTCAGGCCCCGTCAATCTTGATCCTCACAAAGGAAGGTATCATTTAGCAAGTACTGTGGAATGACTGCGTTTCTTTCACTCTCAACCTCCCATACTTCCGCCCTCTCATTCTGCTGACCCTGACTCTTAAAATTCTGTCTAGGAGCGCGAGGTACTGGAGGTAATTTTACCTGTTGCTGGTTCTTTCTCGTCCCCTCTTTCGGTACCTGTGGATTTAAACCATTTACAGGGGCATTACCGGCCTGTAGGTGTGGACACTCGTCTCTCCAATGCCCCATCTGGCCGCACCCATGGCACGGAAACTTTTTCATGGCCTCTTCACGACTCATTTTAGGTCTGGGCTTTCCTCCCCCCCCAGTATTGGTATTCTGAACATTATTATCAGAAGTCATTTTACTTAACTGTTTTTCTTGCTGTTCAGCTAATTTCACCTGTGCCCACATGACTTTTTCCTTGAGGGCCTTCTTTTTATTTTCGATTTCATCTTCGCAGTATTTTGCATATTTCAGGACATCATCTATGGGTTTTCCCTGCCAACTGATTTTGTTATCTCGAATCCATTGTGAGATTTCAGGCCTTAATCCTAGCACAAACCTATAACTGAAATGGGTCATGTCTTTCATGTCTACATTATCGATACCACTGTAAGTTTTGAATACCTGCAGTAACCTTTCATAAAATGAATGCACCGTTTCATCACGTTCTTGGGTGGTTCTATCTATACGGGTCCAATCTGTCTCCTTTGCTGGTACCTTTTTCTTGAGGTATTTTATGACTTGCTCATATTTCCTCATTACTTCAGGTGCGGGAGCTCCTGTTTTCTCATCTCTGGGAAATTCCTCACTGGGCCAATCAATTTCAATTTTACAGTCGGTCCACAAATCTACAGGGACCACAATGTCGAAAAAACCATCCAGGTCTTTCAGTAGACACTTCTGAACTTTTATGAAACGTTCTACCTGTCTGTACCAGTCAACTGGTTTCTCACGTAATTTCGGGAAGTCGTTTGTAAATGACACAATGTCTTGTCTGGACCAAGGGACATGGACATATTTTCCTCCCGGGACCTCTCTCATGGGGCACAATTTTTCTGTTGGGGTTACTTCCTTTAATACGAATTCTGAAGTTACTGACCCAGCCCTGCTGCCTTCCTTTTTCTTTGCCCACCTGGTTCTCCATTTCCCCACTTCGCCCCATTTCTGCAAGATTTTCAACAATTCTCTTACTTGGATCTGTTTTCCCATCACATTCAGGCTTTCTAAATCCTTGTCTGAGAAGTCCACTCTGTAGGGTTTCTGAAGAATTTTGGAGCGACTAACATCAACTCCCATTTCTGTGGCGGTATCCATTATCTTTTCATGGAGCACCCTAGCACTCCGGGTAAGACTTTTACTGATGAATAGTAACTCTTCTTCATTATACGAGCTTAGGCGCTCAACTCCCACGTTCCCAGCCATCATTTCTTCTATTTCTTTTCTTAATTTATATATTTCCAATGCTTTAGGTTGGGGAGTGGTCTCCTTCTCTAGCTCCTTTGTCCATCTGTCCAATTCTTCAGGGGAAACTAAAGTGGCACTCCTAACTCCAGTTGCACTTTCAATCACCACCTCCTTTTGTCTGGGCTGACTTCTTGTCCCTGCTATACTGGCCCTCGACTCCCTTATGGGCAGATCCATCAGAACCACAGATTCACACTCACTTTCCTGATCCTCATCTATGAATACTTCCTTCCTCGGGGTCTGGATGCTAGGAGTAGGCAGTATTGGGGTGATAACAGGAGGATGGGGACTAGTCAGGTCATTTCTATACATTGGAATAGCAGGACCAATAGTTACCGGAATAGTCAAGGAATCAGGATGGGGATGCATCTGGGCAATGGTTCTAACTAATTCCTCTCGCTGTTTAGTCAGGGCTTCTTTCTCTTTTTCCTGCAACCCCCTTTCAGCAGAATTGCCATGCAATACCTGAGGTACTAAGGACGGATAAATACTCGGGGCAGTCGGAGCAACCAATCGAGGGGGACTTTCTCCGAATGGCTGATAATTTGGGACTGTGGACTTAGGTCTGCAAAACCCATCCCTTTCACTAGTTTTACTGCCTGTAGCTGTTCCGTCCGTATCACTTTCCCTCCTACTTCGGGGATAATTTGTAAAGGGATTTTGAGAATGCACCGGTTCTAATTCTGCAACATAGGGAGGTGGATTCTTCATTAACAAATCTTCCAGGTGTTCATCTTCTATGTCCCCCATAGGTGCTAGGTGATGGGTCTTTTCTTTACATTTTCCTCTCTTCTCTTCTAATACCCCCATCATAGGGAACAGCCCTTCAGTCAACATAGATTGCCTCCACTGTTTCATTTTCTGCTCTTTGGTTGGCGTTGGAAGCCTGGGGTACCATTTACTCACTCCCTTATCCATTCGGGGTTTATCTCGCTCTGCAGCCTCAATCTCCCATTCCTCCAAAGCTTCGTACTGGGTCAACCTAGGTCTAGGGTGTAATTCATTCATGCGGGTCCTTAAGTTAAACAGGATCCGACCATTAAATGTACCTTCAACAGGGAATGCTAGGACTCCGTCATCTACAGTATACTTTGCCCAATTTTCTAGCCAGACACAAGTGTGATACCCTTTATCAAACAACATGAAAGAAGCAGGGGTATTTGGCGGGGGAATGAGTACGCCTTCCCTCGTTCTAATGGGCTTGTCAGTTTTGAAAAAATTCTTTACTTTATCAGAGAATGACAATTTTCTCTTTATTCCATACATCATGTGCGGTCTACCTCGTACAATCTGCTCCTTATGAAATCCTAGGTATTTGGGATTTGGTATGAAGTCTGGATACCACATACAACTCTCCAGACTCGCTTCTAGCTCGGCTGGATTAATTTTGTTTACCTTTGTGCTTCCAATGCTAGCGCGACTTTTATTTCGCACCACCCAATCAGGTCAGAGAATACAAATACGGTTAACCAATGGGTGCGCGGCCTTTTCGCAAGACAGAGTCTCACGCTTCGGCACTCACCCCTCCTTTACAAATTCAGTTCCACTACCCACCCGCTGTTTTGACCAATACCAGCGCGGCATGGAGTGACGTCAGAGCAGCTCTCCGACTGACTCCCTCCTTTACAAGGTAACGGAAACTTTTTACTTTCTCTAAAGTGCGAGTGCAAGTTTTAGCTAACAACACACAACGATTGCCACTATGTCTGAGTGTTCTAAAGAGAGAAAAGACTTTTCTTTCGCTACTAGTAAACCACTTCTGTCTACTTTTCATGCACTCTGGATAGACTTCTTTGCCTGTCCCTTCACGTTAGTAACATAGAACCCGTTATTCTTCTGACTCATCCACCTTAGTCGGGGATATGTACTGAGCCAGGATTTCACCAGCGAACTATTTTACTTACCAGACAAGCCTCAGAGACCCTACTACTCCTTCCGTATGCGACCCTTACTAGGTGATATCGCAATGAAAGTTTTATAACGGACTCGTAGCTATCATTCACTCCAGAAAAAAAAAGATCCTAATTAGTGCTTCCAGTTACTCCTTTAACCCTGCACTAATGCCTCGAACTTAGTGACTTCAACAGCTAACCGGATTCTACTCACCGTTAGCTAAAATACTTCCCCGGGGATTCAGACTACACTGAACACTTACAAACAATTCTGGGTTAATTCAACATGCAATATTTATAGCAGCAATGCAAAATCATGCACATTTACATATAAATCCTTAAAACATTTCAAAATTTTGAATCAATACAGTAGAAAATCAGCAGCACACTTAATCTTCACGGTTTGTTTATGACCTATCCTGTCTACCTAATCTAACTAGTCCAAACCATCCTCTGGCTGCCAGAAAATTACTGCTAGAGCGCGCAGTTCCCCCAGGTCACCCGAGTTACCAATTCCTTTACACGCACTGGGCCCTTGGCGTGCAAAAAACCTTTTATTATCACACTAATTTTGTTTGGGTGAACCGGGTGAGGATTTCTCCTCCTGCACGCTGCTAAGAGTAATCAAGTTTGGATTTACCTCTGCTTACCATGTACCCGACTTACCACAGGCACAACTCTTACGACGGACCTAGAGCTATCAGGGAAAATAGTAGACAGGCCTAACATCAAGTACTCTTTATAATCAGAAAAATACTTTCCACAATTCTGTAAAATGACCACAGACACCTGATGACGTTTAAAACTTTATATAAGAATTCAAAGAGAAGATGCCAAGATAATAAGCGATACACAGAATAATATATCAAACATTAAAATCAACACCAATAGGTAACTTTGCATCAAAAATATGACCATTAGGATATATGGGAAAACTAAAGGTAGAAGTTTTTAGAACAAAACTAGTCACTGCAATTTTATACTAGAACATAGGAATGGGGATGAGACCTAGAACATGTACTAAACCTAAGTGTTTTAAGCTATTCTTGCTAAGTTCACTGCAATCCACTAAAGGAAAGGGAAAAACGGGAACATGCTATTGCTTTATAAAATCAATGAACTCCTAAAGGAGAGGGGGAGAGAAGGAACCAACTAAAAATTCAGACACATATATTTGATATATCAACGGCATTAGAGCAATATCACAGGTAAAAAGGCTTTAACAGATCAGACAAAAGAGAGAGAGAGAGAGAGAGATACGCAAACCCACAATCAATAATTACCTAGTTCAGATTGAAGACCAACCCTGGCCACGGGTCAGTTGGGAAGACGGGGACAGGGACCCTCAGAAAAGGAATGCCAGAATGCGAGCAGGTACAGCTCACGGACAGTAAGGACAGGATACCCCTCAGGTTCAGGTCAAGGACTGGGCCTCCCAGGGTACGACCAACACCCACAGCTTCGGACAGCAACGCCTGCGTTACCCCCTCCTGCAAGTAATCCGCCAGAAACCCCGATTGGATTTTCGAATTCCCCAGCAAAGTGCTTCGCCAGCACTTAGGATTTTCCACCCCTTAGGAGATTGTGGAAAGTATGGACAAAGTGCTCCGCAGCACTTTCAGAATGAGCACCTATTGAGATCGTAGGGTCAGTGACAGGTCTGCTACTCGGACAAGTCGGACAATTTTTCTAAGCTAAACTAGGGCAATTATACTGTTTTGGGGACCCTCAGACCACCCACTAATGTTGCAAGTGACAGTTTCCCACATTGTGATTGGTCAGGAGAGGTGGTGCGGTCATTACCACCTCCTAGAATTCAACGTTCCCATCATAATTATTCAATTTTGCACACCCGCCCCCCTGGTTCACGTTCCCAGGCATAGGAATACAGAAGACAATGCAAGAGTCCAGCATATAGCAACAGTGTATGACAATTCAAGGTGTAATCTTGCATCTTCGGGATGGGTTCCCAGGCGCATCGGGCTCCAGGAGCCAGCTGGCTAGTTTTAGCTTCTGCGCAGTTAGGACTCTCCCTGGTCAGCTGACAGGGTTCAGAGGAGCCTCAGCATGGCGTCGCTCATGTATGCCCCAGCCCACAAAGACGCGGTACATGAAAAGTAAGCGAAAACAAATTAAAATCATACATAAAAATGATCGCACTGTATACCATGATAAAATCTAACCAACCCTTACTTTATAATGACTATAGCATTATGGATTAGTGCGAAAAGACAGATAGGCTAAAGCAGCAGTAGCAAGCAGAGAGCGTGGTGAGAGACAAGCGGCCATATTTTGCATCAGTGCGCATGAGCACAGAATCCCTCCAGAATGCGAGTGCGTCACATCACATGGGTATGACCGACGCATGCGCAGACTGAATCTCAGCGAAGCAGCCATTTTAAGTGCAAGCTTCGTTTTAGTACGGAAAAAACAAACAAGCAAGCATCCTGGGGACACCCGCGTGTTGGGAAAACACTTTATAAATGACGAACAATGGTGTTAATATTATTATGCAGTTTAGACAAGGGTTTGCATACGAGCAAGGCGCTTTACATGCGAATCCTTGCTCCATCAACTGTATCCTTCTTTCATTTATGCAATTTAGAATTCATGGTCATAGGAGACATTTTTTTTAATCACATTTTTTTCAGCTGCTCTCATGCGTGCGTGGCAACTGTACCAAAGGTGCTTGGGGCGGGGTCATTCTTGCCCTGCCCCCACCTCGCCATGTTGTTATGTATTTCAGTTTGAGAAGTTACTTTATCACTGTCATGTGGGCATCAGAGAACAGCTTTGGTCTTTTCCCCCCTTTTGTTCAGCCATCTTAAAATTGAAGAACGCCACAGGTGTTTAAAAACACCCACACGTTCTCTGATGATCTCAAAGTACTTGTCTTCATTTAATGAGCTCTATGAGTCAATGAATTTAGCTGGCGGCTTTCTAGTTTCCACTTTTAAAGAGCGAAGTGAAACATGTGCACAGGACTGCAGAAAGCTCCAGAGGCCGATGATGAAATGTACACCTGTCAGATGCATCGGCAAATGTGAATAGTAAAGCGAAAAAGAGGTGAAAGTTGAAACAATGGAGTTCAGAACGATTTAATCAACCAGTGAAATATTAATATGTGGGTGGTGAGAATGAGAGTAAAAAATCTTTACAAGGGAGAAAGTGAATACTTTATTTTTCCCCAGCCACCGCCTCGCCATCGTTTTATGTATTCCAGTTTGAGAACTGACTTAGCCATTCCCCTGTGGGCTTTAGAGCACGGAAATCCGTTTTGGTCTTTTTTCCCTTTCGTTCAGCCTTCTTATAAATGAAGAACCCGACAGATCCGGTTTAATAAAACTTACTAGTTGATCATAAAGCGCGTCTTTAATGAATGAGCACTGTGAGTCAACGAATTTAGCTTTCTAGTTTCCACGTTTGAAAAGTGAAATGAAACGTGCACAGGACTGCAGAAAACTCCAGAGACCTACGATGAAATGTACACCTCTCTGATATTTAGGGAAATGTGAATGATAAAGTGAAAAGAAGGTGAAAGTTGAAACAATGGGGTCCAGGTCAATTTAAGCTACAATTGAAATAGTAATCCGAGAGGTGAGAATGAGAGAAAACAATACTACAGAGAAAGTGAGTATGTTCTCCGACTGTTTGGCTGATTTTAAAGGAAGTAGCATAGGTGAAAAATCGTTAATATAACATGTTTGAAATACAATTAAGGCCCAGATTACAAGTTGTGTGAAAAGGAAATCCCTGGTGGAATTCCGCTCTGTACAATTGTCAGTGGCTTGGTGTTCCAACTCCAGGATTTCTTTTGTGCAACAGCCAGAAAAAAGGGCCAGTAAAATCATGTTGGGAAAGTGGTGCATTGCAGTCTAGACCGATTCACCAGCTCCCCACTTGCCACTTCAAGACCCAGGGGGCTTATTTACAAGCCCCTTGTGCCACCGGCTGCGCAGTGTGCTGCCCCATATTTACTAGGCCACACAAAACCACACTGCATGGCTTTTAGTTTTAATGGCCTTGTAAATATGGCCCCTTTTCACACATCGCTTTGCATGAATGGCGAAAGACATGGGTGTTGATGTGGGTGCTCCCTGCAACACCCATAGATTCTGCCACTTTGACTGATTTTCAACATTTCATAAACCTGGGAATGTGCCAGAATCCTACGCCTCCCCAGGGGAAAATACTTTTATGTCTCCTCGTTTTTTCCTCTTTCTACGCACAGAAAGAGTAAAATGCCATCAATGATTGTTTTTTGTGCAGGAAGGTGTCCTTTCTTGCACAAAAACAATCATCCCCGCAACGCATGCACCCTTGCATCATGGTGCAGGGGTGCCTTTGCTGGTGCATGCAGCCAATTGTGCACCTGCACTGGGGAAAGCACAGGGATGCGTCATATTGTAAATGTGACGCATCCCTGTGCTTTTTAAATGACGCAGCTCGGAGCAGCTTAATGGCAAGCGATGCCACGCCATTTGGTTGTAAATAAAGCCTGGGGTAAGCATGTAATGCTTCACCTCCCTGGTGACAATGTCCCCTCCCCTTCCCCGCCGTCCTCACCACCTTCCGCCATTGTAAACCCCAAGTAGACAATTCCCTCTCGGTCAGAACCGATGGTATGTGCCAACGTGAAACCACTTGGAATTGCAAATTCTGTGCTGAATACTGGTTGATAAATCTGATTCTGCACAGCAATACCGCAAAACTGAGGGGTCCAAAAACACATACTGGTCGCATTCCCTTCTCAAGGCACATACAGCTCATATTCTCTACTGGGTTCCAAAACACAAACAGTTCCAATTCCTTTGTGGGCTCCAGTGCTCATACAACTCAGATTCCCATCTGGAGCCGCATTACACATGCGGTGCATTTTCCTTCATTGAGCAGGGCATATCTTTAAAAAGGTGCACCTGGCGCAATGAAGAAAAATGCACTGCATTATGGGGAATGTGCTGCCCCCATGGCAGCCACAAAGTCGTGCTGCCCTTGTGGCAGCGCATTCACGTGAAATTTGGAGCAGCTGCTCTAAAGCTGCTCCATTTTTCACTGTGCAGGTGGCTGCCGCCTGCGCTTTTAAACAGGAATAGGGAGAGATCCCCTTGCAGGCGGGTGCAGTTAGTGACTGCACCAGCCAGCAAGGTGATTTCTGGGGGTCCATAGGTTTCAGGTGGCACACTGTCAGTGCACTTCCTGAGGGCTTCTTTGCCTCTGTGCCCACGTCGTTAATACTGTGCGGGCGCAGAGGCAAAGAGATTCCCTCATTTGCATGGGGCACACCCCCATACAAATGATGGAATGCCCCCTTGAAGATAGCACTGGCACTTTATGTGTACTGGTCTTACTGGAGGGACCGCACAAGCGTCTGCGGCCTCTTCTGTAATGCCAAAATGTCTTGGTGGTGAGCAAATGCCCCTTGTGCCTCCGGGGCACGTCATGTAATACTGCCCCTGGACTCCATAATGACGTTTATGTCATTCTTTTAGGACATTATCAAAAGATTCCATCCAGATCCTATACGAGAGAAAATCATAGCACAGTGTTTTATTAGACAGCCAGACTCTGTAATTTTACATATTAAATGGAGAACGATTGACCAAGAGATTAAAAAAAGGCTAATGTAAAAGACATTTCTGACGCATAGAAACTTCACACATAGAACCCAATATTTAGAATAATTTCCTCAGGATGATAAGAAACATTTCTTACAGCAGGAATTCACATGTACCACAGACAGTCTGTTATAGAAATTTGCCCAAACATTATGAATAAACAAAGAGACTTACCAATTTCATAAACTTTATTCAACAATTAAGTCATAAAAGCATTCATAAAACACACATTAAAAAACCCACAGTTTTTCTATATAAAATCCAATAGAACAGTTCAATAAATAACTAAGAATAGATTAAACTACTATAGACTATTGCCGAATATCAATTATTTCAATTTCATAAAATCTAAAATCCTAAAACAAAGTCCATAATTTTTTTTTAACAGAACAGGGGGTATTGCACATAGGTTATATACAATGAATAAGCCAAAATATTTACACCTGATCAACAGTAACAATTAATTAATAATCATAGCCCTGCCGCAACAAGGCACATACGGATTGCCCAAGCCCATTTCAAAAATTTAGCCATAGCTATGGCAATTAAAGGGCTGGGGTCAGTACATAAAATCCTTAAGGCCTCTGCATGCCTACGTATGCCAATTGCTCTGCAAATAGGCCTAACCCACGAAGAGACTTACATGACAGGGCTGATTTCTAATTTATTCCAAGATGCTTCATCTGGCTGGGAACTATCTACAAACTAAAGGTCTAATTTAGAGTTTGGCTGACGAGCATTCTTAGACAGTCAGGACAGCAGAGAAGAGTACGTTGTCGCCCTGAGAGAGTACCAGCCCCCCCAAATTATGAGATGTCCGCCGGCCCAGCAGACATCTCATGCATTTACAGGAACAACCGTCATGGCGGTTCCTGTAAATATTTTCAAAAATAAAGTCCAAAAGCGGGATTTTCTTTTTTAAAATAACATGAATAATGACCCCCTTTCCATGGGAGTATTTTCCCATGGTATTTTATAGTTTTCATTATCCCAGGCAGTAAAAAATTACCATTTGTCTGCCCACTTTGATTAGAGTGGGTGGACCAATGGGCAAACCTCCAACGGCCCTTACTCTCTTGGTTCATCGGAGGTTTCCATCGTCAGCATACTGAATGTCCACCTACTGTAAATGAGGCAGACAGACTTGTTTGGCGGAGAGTAAACTCCACCACTGCTGCAATAGAGCACCCTCTACTACAAACGATAAATCGGGTCCTAAGTCTTGTAAAATCCAATTTTGATATTACTCTCACATACCCTTATTACATATTATTTAGCCATTTTAACCTGGCTTTCAACTTCACCCAAGACACACAGGGCTTCCAACATATGTCACACTGTAAAAATGTCCACCAACCATGCAAAACAAATGGGGTAGCCTCTGAGCTGACTCACGATTGGTCTCACCATTCGAGATGTGAAGTGCCATAGAAATGCAACAGTACATTTCCATATAACAGGAGAGGTCTATACTAGTTGTTTTATAGACACTGTTCTCTATCCTCTGGTGTAAAAAGCTAAAAGAGATGCAGTCTCTAATTAGTATAAGTGTATTTTGTATGTTGCTTAGTATTTTCTGCAGTAGAGGCATGGGGTGTTGGAATACTCCATGAAGCAGACCTGTATGGAGGTTGCATCGGACTTTGCCCGCCCACCACCCCTGTGGTAATATGGACTGCCCGCCTTAAGGGCGGGGGTCCCGTCGCCAGTATTAGATGGCGGGCGCTTCCTGCATTCATACCATTGTGGTGGGCGGTGCACTCAGCCCCGCCCCCACAATGGCAGGAAAGCATGCTGTGCACTTCCATGCACAGCATGGCAGGCACAGTGCGGCTACCATAGGTACCCCCCATGTGCACCCCCCACCCCTCCCGGAGAGCCTGGGGGCCCGCAACAGGCTCCCGCAGGGATTCTCCGCATGCCTTTCCGTGGCGGCATTGCCGCCACGGAAAGGCATTCAGAGAAGCCCATCATAATATGGCTGGCAGTGTCTGATAGACAGCGCCACCATATTATTCCTTTTCAGCCCCGGCCGCAAGGCGACCGGGGCGGAAAAGCGGTGGAGGGTCTTTCCATCCGCCTAGGTCCCCCCTGCCATCCTAATATGGTGGGGGGTCTTTAGTGCAACGATGTCGGGCGGATTGCCCCCGCCAGGCTGGCGGTGGCTACCACCAGCCTGGCGGGGGCAATCTGCCCGACATCGTAATGGGCCCCACAGTCTTGGGGCACTCGCAGGCATCTCAAAGTTACAAATATATGCTTGTTATTTTATTTTATTGAACAGTTTTTGCTTCAGATGTTTTGTACCTGCACATGATTTCGCATTCAGACCTAACACATTTTTTGCCATTCTATGTCTTTGGCAGATATTGGAAGACAAAGCTGCGAGGATGTCGGGTGACATGGTAATGGTTCTGCGGATCCTTCATAATGTTTGACAGGGAAATCATTCTGCGGGTCTTTACCGGTATTTAGACCGCAGCGAGAGCCATTATCCTGTCACAACTTTCTCTACTGTTGGCATTAATGACAGAAGATCCCACCTCTGCCATACCACAGGCTCTAGAGGAACCTGTAGAATATATAACCTCTGCAGGGGGGAAGCATATAACACACATTGGGCATGTTACAACCAGGCCTATCCCTTGTGCAACATGCAAATGAGCTACTGTGAGACACAACCAAAGGCATAAAAGATAATTATAGAGCAGACTGAGAGCTTATCACAGGGACATCCTTCTCTCAAGTGCCCTTGTTTCTTTCCTTCATGGCACGCTTCGATTTCTGAATGCCAATTCAATGAGGAATAAACACTTAGCATGTTGCCATGGATCATTAGCAGGGTCCAAGCATCACCTTAGAAATCATATAATTACTTAGAGGCTGCTATAGGAGATCATTGCTCTATTAGGTTTGACTGATTAATCTTGCCACCTTCAAAATAAGATCTATGGCATTGTTTACTTATGGAAAACAATGAGACGCTACTAAGCACAATTACTAATGCTAATAAGCACAATTAGTAAGCTTACGCCTATGTCCCACACATCCATCAGGCCAGACCTGGAGGTCGCGCTTTCTCCTAACTTTCACCTAAAGCCTGGAAGGAATGAACGCCTCTCCCACAAAAGAACTGTCTGTCCTGAAATACCCTAAAAAACAGGCACTTCCTAAAGGCCAGTACCCATCCCTCCCTTACAGGTGTCAGATATACTCCGGGGGGGGGGATACACACAAACCACACATAGAAATAACATAACATGACATAACATAACAAAACATAAAATGACTGTTAGAAATTGGGTTTCTGGTTGGCTAGGCAGAACTCACCACGCTAGTCAGTGCAAGGGAGTTACACACTGAAGATAACCCCTGCTCACCCCTTTGGTAGCTTGGTAGAGCACTCAGGCTTATCCCAGAGGCAATGTGTACAGCGTTTGTGCAACACACACACACCAGTGACACACAAGGCACACCACAAAAAGACACTCAACACAAGGTTATATACAAATATCCTTTGTATTTTTCATAAAAATATATTAGATCACAATCACATATATCACTGAGCCACAAGGCTTTTGTCATGCCATCACAGAGAATCAGATAAATCACTTGGCCATAGGGAAATTGTCATAAGACTAGGTATCAGAAATTACATTGCACCAGGCAAATGTAGCAACCTATGTCGTACAATAAAGCATCATAACCACAACATTACTGTGCATAATGTGCAGTTCCTGAAACTGACACAGGTTAGTTCTACACGTGACCTACCGATACATACATTTATAGCTCAGGGGATGAATTGACACACAGCACCACCTCAGGGCTTAAGAACAATGCAGTAATCACAAATCCCCCGGGACCCTCCTGGTCGTGTAGATATTCCCGGGTATGGCGCACTTGCGCTTCTCGTACCGGTGTAGGAGGTAATTTGCACTCGCAGCAGGAAGTGTGGTGATCTGCTTGTACCAGGGCACGAGGCCTACTAATCTACCTCAAATGCAGCCGGGGTATAGCAGGCTCAGGCCAGCTGAACAAAGCACAATGAGGGTGGAAACCCAGCCCACGAGTGCATGGAACGCAATACGGTCCCCCGGCAACCCAACAACCACAGCCTAGCAGGTAAATCTCAGCACTCCCCTCTAACCCTGGTGTTCCGTCTCAGGACCGGTAAGCACTCGGGAGGGGAGATGTCCCCAACCAAAGCACACACACTGTTCAGGGCACGTGAGCTCCAGAGGACAACTCCTCTGCACTGGAGCATCACTGCCAACTGCAGTGTCCTCACTCTGCCCACTGTTAGGAATCCCACAGGTCTGTAGGACAAGGTTCGCTGGCATCCAAGGCACACAGGAGAGTCCCAGAGCAGATGCTGACTCGTGCCCCGGGAGACTACTGAGTGCACGCTAGGATGGAAGCACTCCAGTATTTCCCTGCTGGTACCCTGGGGGCACTGTAGAGTAACCGAGGAATGGGCGAGGATGTCTTGGATGGCATCTACAGCCCAGTGAGATCAATCTGCACCTCATGTGACATTGCAAAGCTGGTATGGTGGGCAAGAAGCGCCCCTCCTTTTAGCCCTGAGTCTAAGAAAAGGCATTGAGCAGCCCTTCATGCACTCTACTGTCGGAGAACCAGTCATATCACTCAACACGGGCTTGTTGGCACCACAGTGAATAGGAGATACAGTGCTCACCATGCGTTCTAGTTTATCAAGACAAGGGGCAAAACAGCACCCCTGGGGGAGCACTGGGGCACACCAGCAGAATGCAAGCAAGCAGGCCAGCATGAGGGCCCTAAGGGCAGAAGGGTGGTCATTCTTTCAGCCCAAAAGGCATCAGGTCAGCCCCCTCCTCAGAAGGATCAAGTCCCAAGGCGGTCCCTCCTGGCAATTCAGCAGTCCTCTGGTAGTGTAAGGGAGCCAGCAGTATCTGACTACAAGTCCCATCCAGTGTCTTCTCATCTTTATGGGGTCACAGCCCATGTAATTATAATGCCAAAGCCATTGTTCTGGGGGCACTTCAGACACATTGTAGAAGTGCACTACCCCCCCCCCCCCCCCATTCACATTATATGCCCTGGCCCCAGACATACCACAGGGGGGCTGAGACAGCATTGTAGAAGGCAGGCACATCCATATTCAGGTGCAGGAACAACTCCTCCCACCACTCCAATTGCAGACCAGGCCAATTCAGGTGCAAGGGAAACTCCTCCCACTACTCTAAATTCAGCCAAGGTCTATTCAGCCTAGTGCTGGGCCACCCAGGAAAGGAAGGACACACCTCAACCTCCCTTGTGACTTGTCTAGAGTGAGTGCACATCCCCTCTCTCCTGTCAGTCAAAACCAGGCGGTCAGTACACATCCAGGCAGGGCACAACGCCTCATAAGCACACGGAAATGCCCCCTTCTAAAAATGGCATTTCTAAAATAGTAATAATAATTCTGCTTTCACCAATAAGAAGGACTTATCTCTACTATTCCAAACATACCAAACATTGTCACACTACCCCTCTCAGATCAGAAATTACCACTGAAGCACATATCAGGGAATCCCCAATGCAAACCTATGAGCGGGCAGCTTGCAGCAGTGAGAAACCAAATAGGTGTTGACACTACCAGGACATGCCACACATTTAAGGTACATGCCCCACCTTTTACCTACACAGCACCCTGCCCATAGGGCTAGGTAAGGCCTACCTTAGTGGTGACTTATATCTAGTAAAAGGGGAGCTGCTGACGTGGCAACCACTTTACATGCCACATCGCTGCGCCAGTAGACTGCGTACGTAGGCCCTGCAGTGGCAGAGGCCCAAGACAGGCTTGAAAGGCTACTTTGGTGGGTGGTACAAGCAGCGCTGAAAACCCACCAGTAGCTTTTAATTTACAGGCTCTGGGTATATGGGATACCACTGTACAAGAGACTTACAGGTAAATTAAATACGCCAAATAGGTGTAGACTAATCTTACCAGGTTTGCAAGAGAGAGCACATGCTTTTTAGCACTGATCAGCAGTGATAAAGTGCCCAGAGTCATAAACCCACCACCAACAGAGCAGAATAAAAATACAAGAGGAAGGCAAAATGTTCTGAGAAGATCCTGCAAAAAGGGCCAAGTCCAAGAATGACATGACATGGCATAACAACATAACATAACATAACATTTCACTGGTGAACATATTCTTGAATACAGTGGAAACATGAGCCTCCACAAGGGACTCCTCAACAGCTGTTGTAATGGTAAAAAGAGGGTTACTCTTATGAGACGTCAGTGCCCCAAAGAAAGAAATCCAGAGTGTTATCAGGTGAAAATATGAATGAATTAAAAGATTCAAAAAACACATAGCATCTGTGATGTCTTCATAATGCACAAATGCTTGAAATGAGTCCCTATGATGAAAAATTCACAGATAGCTGTGATCTTTCTCCTCTTGAGCTACCAAAAGAAGCTTCACCGGGCAGCATCAAATATATACTCCTTCTTTAGATTGAATTCTCTATTTGGCTGGTTGCAACAATTCCCCCTCAATACCTGTGGCAAAGGAACACAAGGGGCATATTCACAAAAACATGTCAGAGCAAGGAGCTACGCCAAATTTGACAGAGCTGTGCTTCAATATTTTCAAAATGCAGGGATGCGCCATATTCACAAGGATATGGCACCCCCTGTGTTTTCCTTAGCGCTGGTGCTAAATTTAGCTGCCTAGCGCCAATTCCCGCACACTTGCACCACATGGCAAAGGTGCCTGTGGTGCAGGGAATGATAATTCATGTGGAAGAAGGTCCTGCACATAAACAATCACTATTGGCGATGTGTTACTATTATGTGTGATGCAGGATAGCAAATCGTCATTATTTAATGATTGTTATGTGCAAGAAGGGACACCTTCCCGCACATAAACAATCATTATTGGCATTTTACTTTTCTATGTGTGCTGCAGAAAGAGGTATATGTACAAGCTCTCAGCGACACCGTAGCATCACTATTTTTGACGCTCTGGTGGTGCAGCGCCATTTTCCATATTTACAAGGTGGTGCTAAGCCACTTTTCAGGGCTTTACGCCATTATGTAAATATGCACCTTTACGTCGCAGTCCTCTGAGGTAAAGGGGCATGCAATGGGTGTTACTGGGGGTGTTACACCAAAACATCCATTGCTTTTTTATGCTGCTCCAGATTTACAAGGCTGAGGCAGCGTCAAAAACGAATGCCATGGAATACCAGGTGTAAGAATGGCACAACCTCATTTTCTGCTGTTTCCATGTGCGCTACATTCTTCAGCACTCATAGAAGGAGCAAATCATCATTAATGATTGTTTATGTGCAGGAAGGCGTCCCTTCCTGCACATAAACAATCGCCCCTGCAGTGTAGGAACCCTTGCAACATGGTGGTAGGGTGCCCACGCTGGGGATAGGCAACTTTCTTTGTATCAGTGCCAGGGGTAACACAGGATTGCACTGTATTCTTGTGATTTCGACGCATCCAGCGTATTGAAAATGTCAGAGAACGGTGCTGTTTAATTTTGCGCAGCTCCGCTCTCCAACATTTTCTATGAATATGCCTCATAGAAAAAGCAAAAATGAGGAGAAATAAACGTATTTCTCCTCGTTTCGCCATTTTAATGCCAGCTCTGGTGATAGTTTTTGGCGCTGCCTTAAATTTACACCTCTTTGTAAATCTGGGGTAGCATGAAAAGCAATGGGGGGTGATGCAGAACTCCCACAGCAACACGTATTGCATGCCGCTTTCAAGCTACGTGATGTGTGTAAAGGGACCTTATTGACCAGGTAGTGTTAAAGCCATAAAAAGTGGCTTAACGCTGCTTATTAAATATGGAGAAGGGTTGCTAAGAACGATGTTCTGGTAGCTATCTCCGCTTGAAAATATCCCCTTAGACTGTTCTTTGACTTTCAGGTCTCTGACGGTGTGAGTGAATAAATGAAGAGTTTTTGTAAGAAGTATTTTACTCACCTATGATTATAATTAACTTATTGTCCTTCAAGTCAGAAGTCATGTAGGTCAAGGTGGGAGGCCCTCTATACTATAGCAAATTATGAATAATTAGTAAGTAATCATTTTTTGCAGCCCTATCTTTTTGCCTCATTTGGAAAATCAGGACTACAGTCACCAAAGCTTGATTCGAGCAGCTATTTATTCATGGAGCTTGGAAACTTGGCAGATATGTACTTTTGGATCCTACAATCAACAAGTCAGATCATGCATTTCTTCTTAACTTAAAGCTCTCTTTTTGTTCTACCTAACTTGCTTTTCTAGATACATTGTTGATCTGACAGTGCTTCCTTTTATATTTATGTATTGCTATCATTTTTACTTTTTGCTAATAATTACATCTCTATTGTTGTGATCCACAACCCTAAGCCACCATGCAGACCTTTTCAGAAATAGATTATTTATGCTTTGCACCAGTGAAGCCCTACATCAATTCTTCCTGCCAGAAACGTAACCAGTCACACCTCTGAATTATTAATAATTTGTTTACTTTCCAGCAGTGGCGGCTCTTCTAAAATCGTGAAGGAGCGTCGCCTCACCGCCTGGCGCAGAACCATCAAACGAAAAATAAAACGATGCTCTAGCATCGTTTCATTTTTCGTTTGTCGGCTTTGAGCCACTTTGTGCATTAGGGGCAGGGCATGGGAGGGGGGTGGTGTGCTTGTGCACTCCTTAAGTTTGCATATGTGTTTGGCCGGCCGTCTCAGGCCGATGAAAACAAACATGTGCACTTAGGTTTCTCCAGCCCGGCTGTATTTAGAAACCCCACAGGCTCCATGACCTGAGCGGAGCATTTTTCCTGCCCGCTAAGTCCAATCAGCACGCTGCACTGCAGCAAGGGGATTGGATAGGTGTCTTACTATCATTATTACCCGCCCCTTCTGCGCACATACTCGCTCTCTAGTCTCCCTCATGCTCGCCCCACCCACGACCCTTTGTTAGTGGTGGCCGCCTCTGCTTTCCAGTTATCTGAAAACTTTGATTCTGCTTTTTTTTATATGATATTTTACATCAGTAGGAGTGACTAACCCAAGAGACAGGGACCCCACTGCCTGCCTACAAGAAAAAAAGGCAAACTTCTTTGGCTTCAGGTGTGCATATAAAGGGCCACTTATAACAAGAAACTTACTGAGAGGACTTCCAAAGTCAGGTACACAGAGGGACTTCTTTACAAGCCCCTTGCGTCACCTGTACGTCACTTTTTCCCATATTAAAAGTGATGCTCTGGTGGCACAAGGGGCTTGCAAATAAGCCCCAGCCTTTGTTAGGCCAGGGATAAGGAAGTAGAATCGGAGTAATAGGATTACATTTAATATTTGAAGAGTTACCTCATCACTTTCTCTTTCCTTTCCTTTCCTCATGAAGATAGACCAAAGCAGGCAGGTTCGGCATTGATAGCCCACCAAGGAATACAGTCAGAAAGGTCAAAGGCCAAATGTAAAGCAGGATGGAAACCTGCCCACAAACCAGCAACCAAAATTGGTGCCAGATACCTGCCGACTGGTGAAAAAGACTCCAGTGCTGCACCCTGAGCAGGCATACTCTAGCCTCAAACACAGTGGGGAGCCAGTGAGGTGGAGGTCAAGGACCAGTATAACCATGCCGCAGCAAGCCTAGTGGAGAGGCAGGCCCAATATGACATTATTCATTTTCAGTCATTGAATAACTCACATATATTTTGATGTATTTTAGTGTACAATCTCATAGTGTGCTTCTAGTTCATATATTGCTATATTAATGTTCGATGCAGTAAGAAAAAACAAACTTAGGGATTTTAATGTGAATATGTAGGTAAATTCTCACGATTTACTTACCACCTTCCATTATGAATCACAAGCTTGATTTTTCCCAAAATAAAATTATGGCTGGTATAATCGGAATGTCCAACGCCCTCCTAAAAAGAGACTGAGGGTGGTTCGGACTCCAGGGCGAGCAGAGCAATTCAACATCTTCACATGGAACCCTCATAGAATGGTAGGATGTTTATTAGTTAGGTTCACTCATTTGAGGGGTATACACCCGTTACAACGCATCTTTTACTCCGCACTACCATTACAACGCGACTTTTACTCCGCATACCATTACAACGCATTGCGCTGGGGGGCGCTCTAGGATAGGGAATAAGTATAATTTACTATCCAACACCTTCCCTAGGGTCCACGGGGACTGGAGTTAGAATAGTAAATTATACTTACCACTATCCAGCACCCCAAAGCGCTATGCGTTGTAATGGTATGCGTTGTAAAAGTCGCGTTGTAACGGTATGCGGAGTAAAAGTATGCGGAGTAACATGGTACATCCATTTGAGGATCGTTACAATGAATTATGCACTATTCTGTTTGTTCACGTTGGCTACTATTCCCTGATTACTAGAACACAAATAGGTTGGGGGGGTCCAAGGGAGTAATTTTAAAGACCAACAAGGTGCATATCCCCTAATTCTAATCAATATTAACACAAAACAACCTTGGGTCTATATTAGCACACAAATATGCATCAACAGGCATGCATGAAAAGCTGGAAGGACTGGAGTGTCACAAAATCACCCATATAAACAGGGGGATGATCCCTTTTAGGACAAAACCACTCACCCACCATAGGTGGCATGTTTCATCATATGGGTTTCTCCTTCCAGTATGAAACCTAGTCCTACTGGGGGCTACAGCTACCTCACTATGATGTAGGAGCTCTGGGATGTTTTGATAAGATGGTAACAAGTAGGATGCTAAAGTCCCATACATGATAAATGGTGTGGTGAGAGAGCAGCACAATGGGGTCTGATAAAGTGTATGTGTAGTGGTGGGCAAAGGGAGGGCCGTCTGTGGCCGTCCGGGGCAGGAGGAGGCAGGGCTGGGCCACCCCCTAACGTGCCCCATATTCTAACGAGAGACCTTGCCTGTGAACTCCGCATACTGTCTCAAGTGCAGGTATTTACTTGCTTTCACAAAGTCAACTCACAATCAGTGACTATTGCACAACGATCAGGGAAGGGGAGGAAGATAGTGCTGAATACTATAGGGGGCAGTATTACTGGGACACTAGACAACTTTATCACCAGAGCAGCGGTTGTCTTAGAACGCGAGATAGCCCTCATGGAGAAGCGGCTATCTTTGGAATCCCTTGGTTTAAAGCGGTCATCTTTGGGTAACATCAAGAACGCTATAACCCCAGAACAACATGGTAGTCAGAGACATAGCGGGCCAGTTTGCCAGAAGTATGTACACGATTAGTTGGGTGTAACACCATCTCCTCTGTGGTCACCACTTTAGGTAGTATTTTATCATCTGCAGAGAGTGGGCTTCTTGAAACAAGTTCAATCAAGGACCTAGTTGAGCCCACATCACAAATTCAAATAATACACCTGAAACAACCTGGGAAAAGAAAGAGGGGTGGGGGAAGACAAAAGGGTCGATGCCCAAAGGTTACTAAAACATCAAACACCGTGGCAAATTTAACTCCCCTAGTTAATCTCTCTTCTTCTGTTGCCCCTATCACCATGCAGAGCGTACCCAAAATTACCATTTCCAATGCAACCTCTCAGCCATCTAAATGTCCAGTACCAGCACTACACATTCCTGACGGTCTTGTTGCACAAGTGGAACAGATACTTAAGTCATTCATGCTTCCACTAATTGAGAGATTGAAGGTAATAAATGAGAACTTGGGAAAACTGCAAAAGGCGACCTTGGAAAACACACATACACTAGAAAGTCTGTCAGCCTGCATGCAAACTAGCGGCCCTGGCCCACGACCCAAAAAACCAGCAGAGCCTAATAAAAGTCCTCCATTGGTGTCATGTTCAATACCCACCATCATATTTGAGGAGCACCACGATCCATCCAATAGGGAGTACAACACAGAGAATGAAAGAATTAAATCTTCGGGAATTACGGGAAAAGAATGCGCAGAGGGGGTAAACAGAAAAAATAGCAATGTACCATTAACACAGGTAGAGGGAAGTCTGAGTCCATAAAAGACAATTAGAAGACGGGGAAACCTTCCCGTTATTAACCTACCTCCACAATCTACCCCATTGGTGGTACTGGGTAATGTACCACCTCTCCCTGAGGGAGTCAAAGAGGATTACAGCCAGCTAAAAAATAAGGTAACTCATTGGCTGTCATGTAATACAGTAGAAGGATACATGGCTGTGTATGATATTATCATGGTTCGCCGAGTATCTTGGGTGGGTAGTTCTAGAAAAGTTAGAAGGGGAGACTGCATGTGATAAACTTTAACAGCACCGCTCCAGTAGAAAGGATTTTCAGGGAAGTGGAGCTGGGAAGAGTTTCCAGGGGCCAAGGGATAGAGATATTGCCACTGGGCTTCTTTTATAGGATGGAGATCCCAGGTCGGCCCGATAACCGGAACATGGGTCAACAAGATAGGCAACCCTACCCCAGAAACCAACCGAGGCTGGGCCCTATACCTTTGAGATCAAACGGGGTACATACTTGGGGTGGAAATGGCTATTCCCCGTTTCCAGTTTGTGCACACAAATACGCAGTTCTCTCTGGTCTTAATGACTGTGACTGACTGCGTGGGAAATATAGCATATCAGCCACCGAAGTTAACAGTAGCATACCCCCTGATTGGCAGCTTCGAGACGATTGCCCAGCATCGGAGTCTCTGTCTGTGGAGCTATTCCCGGAAACTCCTGTTCCTTCCCCGGGAGCAGGGACTTGGGAAGAACCCCCCCCCGTAGAAACCATGGCTATTTCCCCTCGGGAGCAACTGGATGTTACTTTAGGTCCAAATGAGTACACCTTGGATCACAACGTACTCACATGGAACATTGCGGGGTTGGCAGGGAAAGTTGCTGACCCCCTTTGGGTACAATTAATCAGCCGCTTCTTGATAATATGTCTTCAAGAGACGTGGCTTGTTAACTGTAACCTCTCGCTGGTGGGGTATAGAGCTTTTTTTGTTCCAGCAACCCCATCTAATAGTGGTAGAGCAAAGGGAGGTTTGGCAATCTGTACATCCTTGGCCTTGAGATGTGGAGTGGTGTGGCTCACTGGTTAGAGGTGGCTGACCCGGAAGCAGAGAACTGCCCGGGACCAGGGTTCAATTCCCGACGCGGCAGGGTCGTGGACCAGGGTCAGCGGACTCGATAATTCTCGCCTCGGTGCCTACTCTAACCAGGGATCACACTCGGCAACTCTGGGCATTAGCTTGCCTCATCTCTACAACGGCCCCCCACATTGGCCGGGATTGCCTGGTTTCACCTTGGAGATACCCAGTAGGGACCATCTCACAGGGATAGCCAGGACGGTCTACAGCGGTCTATAGCACCACGACGCCTCAGGGCAGCAGTGCACTTTACAAGACACATACATTTACATTTACATGTAACATCAGGGTCATCCCTATTGTAAATAAAAACATACAGGTCATCTCCCTGGGGCAAAAAAACGATAGTTTCTATGTGATTGACTTTTACAAAGCTACCCATAAAGAAGAGGGATGTGGAATTACCGAGCTGAACAACGTTGTAGAACAGCACTGTGGCCTTTTTAGAAATAATTTGATCATTGTAGGAGATTTTAATGTGCACCCATGTGGAGATCCTAAATTTAACGACTTAGGGACATTGGGTTGCCCGTTGATTTCGGGACTTCATTTTGAGCGCTCCAAACAGGGTAATGTTCTTAATGATATGCTTAATAAGTTTGATTTGTCTTCCGCAATGAGTTATACCTCTCCTCTTAGCAAACAAGGGGAACCGACCTATAAAGGCAGAGGAGGTGGATCCTTTATAGATCACATAATGCTCTCCGGAACTATTTTATCTCTTCTTCAGGGTTTCTCAATAGTACCAAGTGCATTCAGTGACCATAACCCGGTCTGTGTCACTATAGGTGGGAGCATTATGAAAATAAAGGGTTTAGTAAGAGGTACTAACGCACTGCAACCAATCGATGGTGGGCGGCGGTTAAAATGGAACCAAGTAATTCCGTCCCTTTTTCACGAAAAACTCAAAGAAGCTTGTGCAACAGAAATCTCTTGTTGCCGCCACGACGAATCATCGGCCACTGTAATTCTCAAAGTTTTTGAAGGGATTGCTTCCAAAGTGGGGGTATGTTATCAGCACCAGGGAAACCCAAGGTGTTTAGTGATCCTAAATGGTTCTGTCCTCTATGTTCCAAAGTGGCAAGAGATCTCAAGGCGGGACTGAAAGAAACACCTAGGGACAGAAGCCAGAAAGGTAGACTCTGAAAAAACTATAAAAAAGTGATGGCCACCCAAAAAATGTAAATGAAAGAAGCAATCTGGAGGTAGCTCCTAGACCCCTTGACACCATCTAGCAGCTCCAGATTCTGGAGCATTATCAATCGATCGCTTTTTTAGTGGAAGGGGTTAAAGAAGTGGGTACCAACATTACGGAGGACGAGTGGGTGTCCCACTTTGTCAAGATCTTCAAAAGTACATTAATCCGGCTGTACTTGCCCGACATGGCATCGGGCAAGGATGTAGTTGTGTTCTCTGTTAACGAAATGGAGGAGGGTATCAACAAACTTACTAACAAGAAAGCCCCAGGCCCGGATGGTATCCCTCCGGACCTTTTTAAATCAAATCCCTCCTTTTGGGCCCCGATCTTGGCCGCGGTGGGTAACGCCACGGCCAAAGAAGGATGCCCAACATCTTCAGGGGTGTTTATTGGCACCCTTCCTTTTCAATCTTTATATCAATGACCTGGAGGGATCACTGTTAAAAACTGGGCCCGACTATTCGTATGTGGGCAGGCGGGCCTGCCCGTCTTGCTATACGTAGACAACGCAGTCCTCCTGGCACGAACCCCGAGAGGGTTACAAACCCTGCTTGACGCTTTCCAAGGGTTTATGGCAAATGGTGATCTGTTCATAAACAATTCCAAATCCTATGTGATGCAGTTAGGGTTGCGCCCAAAATGACAGTATCCTTTCATGGTGAACGGTGATAGAGTGCCAATATGCACAACCTTTTCGTACTTGGGCGTCCTTTTAGACGACCGGCTTAACTGGGTCGCTCTCCATAACAAGAAAAGGGGAGAGATCACCAGGGCTAACGCTGAGCTATTTGGCTCTGCAGCTAAAATAGGCAACCACCCAGTGGCTGCGATGTTAAAAATTTATCAAGCCAGGAATATATCTATAGCCAGCTACGGGAGTGACCTATGGGGATATTCCGGACTTGAGGGTCTACAAGTGACGGAAAACAATTTTTTAAAACAGTTAATGAGCGTTCCAAAGGGGACTGCGAACATAATAGAACACAAAGAAACCGGTACGCCTTATTTAAGTGATATCTTGGCTTTGCGTCCCGTAACCTTCTCCCTACACCTCTGAGGCGGAAGCCGGAGGCTAGCTGCACTCGTGTTTTTTTATAAATTTGCATTTTGTGTTTGTCATGTTTTAAAACTTACTTGTCCTCTCTTGAGGCTAATAGCACCTTTTAACATAATTCAGGGCACCCCACGAGCAGCGGAGCCAGCGCTGCATCGCGGGTTTGACAGGGAAAGGGACGCCATCGCTGCTTCGCGAGGCCACGCCCATCTCTCTGGCCACGCCCACTCCCCCGCCTATAATTAAGCGCCGATTGAAAGCGCTAGTGATTTCTCCCTACACCTCTGAGGCGGAAGCCGGAGGCTAGCTGCACTCGTGTTTTTTTATAAATTTGCATTTTGTGTTTGTCATGTTTTAAAACTTACTTGTCCTCTCTTGAGGCTAATAGCACCTTTTAACATAATTCAGGGCACCCCACGAGCAGCGGAGCCAGCGCTGCATCGCGGGTTTGACAGGGAAAGGGACGCCATCGCTGCTTCGCGAGGCCACGCCCATCTCTCTGGCCACGCCCACTCCCCCGCCTATAATTAAGCGCCGATTGAAAGCGCTAGTGACTTCTCCCTACACCTCTGAGGCGGAAGCCGGAGGCTAGCTGCACTCGTGTTTTTTTATAAATTTGCATTTTGTGTTTGTCATGTTTTAAAACTTACTTGTCCTCTCTTGAGGCTAATAGCACCTTTTAACATAATTCAGGGCACCCCACGAGCAGCGGAGCCAGCGCTGCATCGCGGGTTTGACAGGGAAAGGGACGCCATCGCTGCTTCGCGAGGCCACCCCCATCTCTCTGGCCACGCCCACTCCCTCCTCAAATGTGCCAGCATCGCAAGCGCAGCGGACGAGCGCAGCGGGAGCGCCGTTTGCGCGCCGAAGGCGCGCCTAAGGCAAGCCCGTCTGCGCCCGTCCGCGTCCATCCGCGGCCCAGGCCCTGTCCCCATGTCCAAACCATATCAGACCAATATGGGAATATAACATATACGAGGCAGGCACTACTTCAGCTGCGCAGGAGGCTGTCGACGGAATGCTATCACAAGCTGCAGGTGGAACAATGGCCCCTGAAATGTGCGGGCTGTGGCCATACTATACACAGAGACCAAGCAACGAGTAATGAGGGTAAGGAACTTTCTGCCCTATTACTGAACTGCCGCTCAATGAAAAAACATAGCTTGATTATTTATGACCTACTGACTGACGACAGACCCGACTTGGTCTTCTTGACCGAGACATGGCTGGATGAACAATCCATCCCTGATATAGTAGAGGCCCTTCCTCCCGGCTTCGATATTCTTCACATCAATAGAGGGGACCAAAGAGGGGGGGGGATAGCTATTATTCACAAAAGCGACCTATCAGTCTCTCTTGAACCAACTCCCATTAGTAAATGTGAATCAGGACTCTTCTCTATCACGGTCAGCCCTAACTGTACCATTAAGGGCTTCCTTATATACCGCCCTCCGGGTGTGGCAACTGCGTTCATTGAAAGCCTCCTGGATGTTTTAACGCAATCAGCCTTACGCCATAATAAATTCATGATTGTAGGAGACCTCAACGTGCACTTAGAGGATGTCTACTGCAGAGAGGCCGTTTCCTTAATTAATGAACTCAGGGCTCTTATGTTTGAGTTAGCTGACAATAGTGCCACCCATCAAGCAGGACATCTATTAGACCCTATCTTTACTAACTGGGACGATATAAGGGTCTCTGCTCCGATTAAGATCCTATGGTCAGACCATTATCTGATACCATTCCAACTCAGAAAAATGCCCAACAGGGGGCCCTTACGGAAACCTCCCGCTATTAGACGCAGGGACTGGAGGAAATTCAGTCACGAGGCCTTCCGTCAAGCCCTACAACAGGACCCCCCAAAACATAGTGATAATTTGGAGGAGGCATACAAGATGTATGAAGAATGGGTTCAAGGTGCGCTGGACAATGTAGCCCCTTGGACTCATAAACCCATGGCAAGGAGCACCAAATCCGCTCCGTGGTTCACCGCTGAGCTACGCTCTGCTAAAACCAAATGCAAAACCTTGGAGCGTAGATGGAGAGTGGATTACGCCCCCTCACTACGCGAAGCCTATAAGAGCGAGCTCAGAGTCTACCACAGCCAGATCAGGAACTCTAAAAGAGTGTACTATAACAACAGGATAGGTGGTGCAGAGAATACTTCGAAAGAACTCTTTATGATTCTAAAGGAACTCTCCACTACTCCCGCGAGCTCAGGGGAAGGTCCACCCACGACCGAGTCATGCAACGAGATTGCAGACTTTTTTATAGGGAAGGTAGACAAGATCTATGCTTCTTTCCAGACTAATTTAGAGGCTACTAACTTGCCTGACCATAACCGCGGTAATATGGTCAAAAAAGAACTCAGGAAATTTGCGGTTCCCCAAACTGAGGAGTTTATCAACATCCTATCGGACATCCACTCGGGCTCTCCCCTTGACGCGGTACCAGCGAGAATTCTCCGTAATCACCTTCCCCAGGTGGCGAAGCAGATAGGTAATATGGCCACGCTTTCCTTCGATGAATGTCGAGTGCTGGACAGCTGGAAACTGGCCCAAGTCGTCCCAATAAAAAAGAAAGCCCACTTAAGCATAGCACAACTCGACAATCTAAGGCCTATCTCCCTTCTCCCCTTCTGCGCGAAGGTAGTAGAAAAACTGGCCAATCGACAGCTGGTAAGTTTTATGGAGGAAAACTTGCTCCTACACACGTCTCAATCGGGTTTCAGAGCGAAACACTCGACTGAGACTGCCCTCCTCCTATCAACAGAGCTGCTGCGGAGCAAGGCGGACGAAGGTCACACGGTCGCACTAGTCTTATTAGACTTAAGTGCGGCGTTTGACACCGTATCACATCCCGTACTACTGAACCGACTGAGGGAAAAGGGAATAACCGGTCCCGCTCATGAGTGGCTGGTATCCTTTCTGAAAAACAGAAGATTTCAAGTGCATTGCCCACCATGCAAATCCAGTGTAAGATGTCTCAGGCAAGGGGTTCCTCAGGGCTCTATTTTGAGCCCTACATTATTCAACCTGTACATGGAACCCCTTGCCAAACTGGTAGAGTCTTATGGTGTGGCAATAGTCTCCTATGCAGATGACACACAACTGGTGATCAATTTGTCCCGTGATCCAGTTGTGGATGCTGAGAATTTCTCGGCTTGCCTTGTGGCTCTAGACGGCTGGATGAAACAAAACTGTCTCCGCCTTAATGGTAACAAGACGGAAGTTCTTATTGTAGGTCCACGTCCTTCCATCTGGACCTCTGCCTGGTGGCCCATCGAACTGGGCTCTGTCCCGGTCCCAGTGGACACAGTTAAGAACCTTGGCTTTCATCTGGACTCTAACCTGGCCTACACCAATCATGTGGGTAAGGTTGCGGGAAAATGCTACGGACTTTTGAAGGTCCTAAGGAAAATCCTGGACCTATTGCCCCCTAGCTCCAGAAAAACCATGGTACACGCCTTGGTCACTTCCCAGTTAGATTATGGGAACTCCCTACTATGTGGACTTAGTAAAAAGGGCTTAACACAGCTTCAACGCGTCCAGAACGCTGCAGCGAGGCTGGTCCTCAACCTCCCTAGGAGAGCCTCGGGGAAACATGCATTACGCACCCTTCATTGGCTCCCAATAAAGGAAAGAATCATTTTCAAAACAATGTGCATCACCCACCGTATAGCCCACAAAAAAGCACCTCCATATCTCCAGGACTTGCTTCCAGTATATCGCCCTACACGCCCCCTGAGGTCGATGGGTAGCATGCAATTAGTGGTACCTCGGATACACAGAGCAAGGATGGGAGGACGCTCTTTCAGACTCCACGCCAGCAACAACTGGAACAACCTTCCTATCAAACTGAGGATGGAGCCCTCTGAAACCAGGTTCAGACAGAGGTTGAAAACCCATCTCTTCCCAGGTTAAACTCAGCATAGCGTACTCTTGCCCCTGTGTCCAGCCTCTTGAGCCCAGCCGAAGAGTTGTAGGTAGGGTTGTCAGCGCGGGGACGCACTGTTCTCTGTGCAACCAAGCGCTTAATAAATGCCATAAACTAAACTAAACTAAACTAAACTAACCTTCGGACTACAATGTTGGCTTAATAAACACCTTGATCTCACACACAAACTTCTTAAGGAGATCATGGGCCTAGACCACATGATTAACATTCCATGGATGAAATATATAAAGACGTGTTTTAGTGAGCTGGGACGCTTGGACCTGTTTTTAACACCTGATAGTATTACCAAAGAAGATGTAGCACTTGTAAAACACTCTTTTACTCTGTGTAAAATAATGGAAAGAGAGGAGAAAGAACTGTTGAAGCCAAGTGTTCGTAAATACACGATGTTTAAAACATCAGTAAGCTTGGAACCATATTTATCTTGGACGTTACCAGCCTACGAGAGATTTTTACTAACTAGGTTTAGAATGGACCTCTTCCATCTTTTATTAGCTGTCCCTAGGGGATGTCATAAAGGGAAAGTGCTAGCACCCTGTGGCTGCGACAATCTGTCTCCGCAGGACCTGCTGCACTTCATGTTTTTCTGTAAATGTTATGAAATGCCCAGGATCTTTTATTAAAAACTCTTTTAAAAAAGTTACATTTTGTGCAAGTACATCCCACTCTCTATTATCTGCAATTGTTAAAACCTGAATGTATTCCTTTTGTGGCCGGTTTTCTGAAATGTTCTTTGAAGTATAGAAAATGTCTGGAACTCTAAATGAATTGGTTAAAGTATTTTATGATTTTATTAACCCATACTGTTTATTGGATCTTATATGATGCCCTCCCCATTTCGCTGACATTGAAGTTATATCACTACTACTGTTTTATAAACCGGGAATGAGTACATTTAATGTGTTTGTCTATTGTGTATTTTTATTTATTTATTTTTAAATTTCTAAAGCGCAAACAAATACCATAAATGGTGTCTCGGCGCTAGGCAGACTGAGAGGCACATCCTGTGCATTATTGAGTGAATAGCCATGTCTTCACTTTCTTTCTGAAGAGCAACAGTGAGGGGCTAGTTTTTATGTGTTAGGGCAAGGAGTTCCAGAGCCTCGAGGCGGCCACCATGAAGCGCCTGTCTCCCCAGGTGACTGTTCTCACTCGTTGAATGCATAGTGATGCGGATGAGGCTGATCTTAGCGCTCTTTTGGGAACGTACAGCTGCAGTGATTCCCTAAAGAAGTCAGGTCCTTGGCTGTTCAGTGCTCTGTATATAATACACAGAGCCTTGAATTTTAACCTGTGATTATAATGTATTTTGTAATTTGTAACTTTTAAGGTTTCTTATCAAGTAAACCGAATAATGTGCAGTGGTGAAGTTAAAACTACCTAGTGGATGCAAAAAAATTACTCTTTATTGACTTGCTCTCATTGGTAGGCTTAAAACAAGTAGTGCAAAGAGTAGTATTGATTTAAAACTACTCAAAAAAAGGTTGACATGTTTCTGCCCTATAATGATCAATGACATGTATCCAAGCTTTCTTCAGGACCAAGAATCAAACATTTGCTGCTGCTAATACAAATGTGAAAAAGTAAGAAAAGATTATACAGCACCAGTAATCCTATATGTTGATCAAGGGTATTTACTGGGCCACAGCTTCTGTACTGCGACAGGGTACCGAGGGATAGAGCGGGCCCCCTTCCCTGAGCTGTTGCCAGGTAGAGGTGAGGCTACTTATCCAAATCATATGGATATCTGAAGTAAATACCCTTCATCAACATATAGGATTACTGGTGTTGTGTAATCTTTTTAAAGTTTAAAAGCAACTGTGCAAATCTGCCAAGGTGAGCAATAGCACTCTTGTTACAGCCCCCGCAGAAAATATTGACTTTTTAAATTTTAGGCAAACGATTATTGTGCAAAATCAGCAAATGTTTAGCAAATTCAAACTGTTAGAAATGGGGGTTTCTAGTTGGCAGAGGTAGGTACCTTTGTACAAATGAGGGTCCTTGCTTCTAGTCAGGGTAAGGGGGATACACACTTTTGATAACTCTTTCTCACCCCCTTGGTAGCTTGGCACGAGCAGACAGGCTTATCCCAAAGGCAATGTGTAAAGTATTTGTACCAACATTCACAGTAAAACAGGGGTAAAACCACAAATGGACACCATACCAGTTTAGAAAAATAAATTACCTTTATCTAAACTTTAACAGGACCAAAATGACAAAAATCCAACATACAAGTATAAAGAAAAATTACTTTCAAAAGGTTTTAGCAACTGAGTTCATAGAAAACTATGGATGTGTGATGTCTTGCAAAGTACCTGTTGTTGCGACAAAATTCACCAAGCCAAACAGCTGCAGCGATGGGAAGCAATGAAAAACAAAGAGATGTGTTGATTCCTGAGACCTATGTGGATGCATGCGACAATTCCGCTGGTCACAGGGGAGCGATGCGTCGGGTTCGGTCTGTAGTGGGAAGCGTCAGAAAGGATCATAACTGACTAACCAGTGTCTGAGCACCGGCCCGCATTTCAAGGAGTGCAGGCATTTCAATAGCCAAAAAAACAGCTCCTAACTTGCTCAAAATGCCTGACAGTCTCTTCCATGTTTTGTTACGTGCATGCTTTCCAGGTAAGTTGGGAGAGATGTGTGGGCCATAAATGTTCCTGTCTCGCTGCTCATGCTGGTAAGCTGGTATATCTGTGCTGGCTTAGGGCCAAGGAGAATGGTAGACAGTCAAAATATCGAGTTGGAAATATCGACCTACCATAATATCGAGTCTGAAATATCGAAGGAGCATAATATCGAAGTCAAGAATATCGTAGGACAGAATATCGACCCAAGGTAAGTAATATCGAAATACTTAATATCGATGTAAGTAATATCGAAGTTAGTAATATCGATAGCATATATATCGATGTTAATAATTTCGATGACACTAATATCGATATTTGTATTATTTTATAGTTTTTATTATGTATGTGTTATATGTTTAATTTAAGTATTTAAAATAATTACTATTATATGTGTATACATTTTCTATAATAATATAGAAATTTATAAGGAAATTTGATGTTTTAGTACCGGAGCGGGTTGTGGGTTTATAGGGGAATAGGGTGGGAAGTAATTTAATTATGGTAAGTTGATTGATAATTAGTAGGATTAATTAATTAATTATAATTATTTGCTAATTAATATTGATTAATTGGGAAATAATTAATTGATTAATTGATATATATTTTCTGTAGCGGGATGTGGGTTTATAGGGGAATAGGGTGGGGAGTAATTTAATAATAATTAATTAATTAATATATGTTTTTAGATATTTATAACTAATTAATTGGCAAATAATTAATATTAATTAGTTAATTAATTAATATAATTTGGTACATATTTTACATTAGTAATTAATTGGTAATTAAATAATATTAGTTAGTTAATTACATTATTAGAGTAATTTATTTATATATATAATTTTTAGTTACTGTTAATTAATTAATTGGGGAAAAATGATATTAATTATTAAATTATATTAATTACAGCTTATGTGCTAATATATTTACTTTATTGTTATTGTTAATTAATTATTAATTGCTAATTAAATAATATTATTTAACTTTGGGTTAAGGAGTATTTTTAGAGTTCAGGGTCATTTTTGGGTTTTTGGGTAAAGGGGTATTTTGAGTGTTTAGGGGCAGTTTTCAGTTTTTGGGTAAAGGGGTATTTTTAGGGTTCAGGGTCAGTTTTCAGTTTTTGGGTAAAGGGGTATTTTTAGGGTTCAGGGTCAGTTTTCAGTTCATGGGTAAAGGGGTATTTTTAGTGTTCAGGGTCAGTTTTCAGTTCATGGGTAAAGGGGTATTTTTAGGGTTCAGGGTCAGTTTTCTGTTTTTGGGTAAAGGGGTATTTTTAGGGTTCTGGGTCAGTTTTCAGTTCATGGGTAAAGGGGTATTTTTAGTGTTCAGGGTCAGTTTTCAGTTCATGGGTAAAGGGGTATTTTTAGGGTTCAGGGTCAGTTTTCAGTTTTTGGGTAAAGGGGTATTTTTAGGGTTCAGGGTCAGTTTTCAGTTCATGGGTAAAGGGGTATTTTTAGGGTTCAGGGTCAGTTTTCAGTTCATGGGTAAAGGGGTATTTTTAGGGTTCAGGGTCAGTTTTCAGTTCATGGGGAAAGGGGTATTTTTAGGGTTCAGGGTCAGTTTTCAGTTCTTGGGTAAAGGGGTATTTTTAGGGTTCAGGGTCAGTTTTCAGTTTTTGGGTAAAGGGGTATTTTTAGGGTTCAGGGTCAGTTTTCAGTTTTTGGGTAAAGGGGTATTTCTGGGGTTCAGGGTCAGTTTTCAGTTCTTGGGTAAAGGGGTATTTTTAGGGTTCAGGGTCAGTTTTCAGTTTTTGGGTAAAGGGGTATTTTTAGGGTTCAGGGTCAGTTTTCAGTTTTTGGGTAAAGGGGTATTTTTAGGGTTCAGGGTCAGTTTTCAGTTCGTGGGTAAAGGGGTTGTTTTTGGGTTCAGGGTCAGTTTTCTCGACTGTTGCACTCTCTGGAGTGGGAATAGTAATTTTATCCCTATGCTATCAAACGCTTTATATAATTAATTGTTAAAATATCACATGTTTATTTTATTTTTTATATTACTTACATTTTATGTATGTTATTGTTTTATGTTTGTACATGTATTAGTAAATTAGAATATATTTCATTAATTTAGAAATTAGTAAATTAATTATTAATAATTATTGTTCAGTACATATATATTATATCTTTACTGTATATATTTAATTAATGTATTATTAATATATATGTTTTATTTATTAATTTTAAACATTATTAGATACTTTTAAATATGTATATTTTATTTATTAGTGTTATATACTTACTTTTACATTTATATATATTAAAAAAAATCGATATTTTTAACATCGATATTTTTTACAACGATATTATTTTTTCGATATTTTTGTACTTACCATGTTGTAGATAGGATGTCGATATTTTTGCCCTCGATATTGTTGACTCGATATTCTTGTAGGTCGATATTTTTGTAGTCGAAATTCTGTCATAGATCCAAGGAGAATATACTGGATTATGATCAGGAAAAGATCCTGATACTGTAGCAAGGGCAGATGTCTCACAGGCTCTGAGATCAATGTGGAGCTGTAACCGGTCACAAACCAGCACAAAAGGAGGCACTCGCATGTCTATCAGTATTGAGACCCAAGGCACAGGGAAAGGTCACCCCCCAGGGCTGGCTTTAGCGCCTCCCTATCCAAGGTGGAGGTGGTGACCACCTCCACCACGGATTCCCTCACCACCACCTTTTAACTGTGCCCCTCAAGTCTCCATAGCCATTCTCTTTGAGATACATTTAATTAGTTACTATGTATATATATATATATATATAAATATATATATATATGAAAATATTTTAAGGGATTTTTTTGTTTATTTTTAGAGATTTTAGGAACTTTTAGACACATTTTAAACGCTTTTTTAACAATGTTTAATGCTTGATTAGAAGGACATTTCCTTTTTAATATGTTGTCCGGTTGGATGAGGATTGGGTGTTATGTTTAGTAGGGTACCCGAATATAGGCTTGAGTAGTCACCTGACCCTTCACATATATTTACTGTACCATTGTACTACATAACAGGTTTTGATATTGAACTTTTACCTAGTAAGAGCTGCATAAATGTTGTGTGGTTTTCCACAAAAAGAAGCCTCATTAATTATGCATAAGGATTCTCAGAATCACAGCATGATTACCATCTTCTCCATAATAACTATGTATATGGTCATCCCTTTCGCCATTCTCGGCCGACATGACACAGCACGGTAGAGTCCCTGAGGGTACCTCTTGGATATACATACACCATATCTTTGCTGAGGCAAGCAGAGGAGAAAGACTTTCATGCTGACATGCTGACACTGAGGTTCAGGCATGCAGAAACTGCAGCTCGCAGTGGTCTCACATCCCTAAAGAGATGTTCATCTCGAGACCAAGACGGGGTCCCACAGTCCCTCACTTCAGGTAATGGGGTTGGCTTCATCTTAGGGGTATTCTTGGCTCTACACCTACATACATGTTATATATACTTAGGTACATCTAGTTAGGGTTGCATCGTAGGAATACCTATTATTACTTTCATGTATTTTTATACCTGCCTGTATTCGTTGTTTTAGCACTCTTGTAGGAATCTACCATCAATTTACTTTATTGGTGCTTATAATCATGTATATCTGTTTCTGCCTTACGGTTGGTTCTTTGCAACACTAAGGAGTTAGGCCCTGGGACATTGGGCGGGCTGGACCTTATTTAAGTGAAAAATACAAAATGTGCCCATGCCAAACTTATTTACAAATAATCAACTTAAGGATCAAACCAAAACCTTTTTCAGTTTGTCCGGGTACTTTTATTTATACCCTTTGATTTTGATTCTTTTTATATATTCTTTCGACCACATTTATGTATGAAAAAGGAACAATTTTACATTCAACAATATTTACACTTATATACAACAAACTTTACAAACACAAAGAAATAATACACATCATTAATAATAGCAAAATAAATCAAAAGCATACATCCCAAATACAATACTTGATACAAACAAACAGTATATATTTGCACATTTGCAATCTGTTGAATTAATCTATATCCAAAAATAATCTAGAGCAGAGTTAAATGAGGAGACAACTTCACCAAACGGTGAATTGTAGAAGTAGCAGCCGCTAGTCCACACAATGAATGTTTTTACTCACTCCTTCAAGTGTGCCGACGTGTTTCAAATCCAGGGAAACTAGTTCCTGGATTCTCATCAGGGCTCTGTCTCTTTATCCATAGTTGGTGTGAAAAAACAATAACGTTTTATTTGTTGATTCACTAATGCCTCACTTCCTCGAATCGCACAGTGAGCACTAAATAAATCTGTACCTGCGTGAATTAGGTCAACTATGCCTTCTTGATGGTCAGGTAAGGCTGTCTTGATTTTTCTTAATGCTCGACTGAATTATTAATTCCTAGAAAAGAAATCCATATTCTAATCAAGCTGTGTCTCTTGCACACTTTTTTATATATGAACTGGCCACATGGCGCTCACACCTCATACCTCTTCTTTGTAGAATCGGTCCCTCAACTTAAGGAGAACAGGGTGGCCCAATCTTTTTTAACTCATGATCTGCCAGAAAATGGACAACCACTACATTAACTCCACTTGTCAGATTTTAAGTCCACTTGTTACATGGGGAACTCTTACACAAATGATGCCACATACCTCGCTCGTTTTAAACGGTGCCGCCTTATACTTTTGCCAAACACTCTTGTGGTCCCTGCACAGCTTCTTGTTTATCGAGCTGGCAGACAGAAACAAAGAAGAGAGGAAAGGCTTTCATTTAAAAACCAGCACCGAACGAATGCGGGCTGAGAAAAAGCCGGAGGCGCACACTTTCTTATGTGCCTACCTGCTTGCGCTGCTCGACCGGTTCTCCGTCGAGACGCTCACTTCCTGCCACTTGTTGCCTATTCCTAGTATACAACGACCCAGAGTGAATGCTTTGTATCAAGTCTCTAGAAACTTTCAAAATTTGTAGCCAAGCTGGGAATGAAGAGGAAACACATTACCTCTCTCTTCCAGTCACAACCATCCTCGCCTATGGTTGCACGGCAGCGGCGGCCATATTGGAATCATTAATACGTATCTTCCTTCCTCCCTAGGGGATTGTGGTGTTTGTAGTTCCCAATCTCCTCATACCTCCCATTTGGGCATAGTGACAACTCATCTTGTGCGCTTCATTTCAATTCTTGCATGCCCCAATGTACCTAGTTGTTTACAATTAACCCGTTAGAGAGAAACCATTACTTAATACCTTTTAACCATACATCTTGAAATCTTTCCGCCACAGCCGTGCATCATATCAAGTTGTCTCCTCATTTAACTCTGCTCTAGATTATCTTTGGATATAGATTAATTCATAAGTTTGCAAAAGTACAAATATATACTGTTTGTTTGTATCAAGTATTGTATTTGGGATGTATGCTTTTGATTTATTTTGCTAATAGTAATGATGTGTATTATTTCTTTGTGTTTGTAAAGTTTGTTGTATATAAGTGTAAATATTGTTGAATGTATAATTGTTCCTTTTTCATACAATAATGTGGTAAAAAGAATCAAAATCAAAAGGTATAAATAAAAGTACCCGGACAAACTGAAAAAGGTTTTGGTTTGATCCTTAAGTGGATTATTTGGAAATAAGTTTGGCGTGGACACATTTTGTATTTTTCACTTACGGTTGTTTCAGCACACAGATTTGACACTAGAATGACGCTGGTTCAATAAATGGTTATTGAAAATGCCCCCACTGTTTATTCTATATATCTCTCTGAGACAAAGTGAGCACGAGTGACTGAGAGAAAAGTACTATGCTCTTTCCATGATTCCTGATGGGACAGGGTTGTCATGTTCGATAGTTGCCAAGAACTATTCTCTCCTTGGTAAGAGGAGTTTCCAGTGGCACTGTGAGCTCGCTAGGTATACAGGTGAACTTACCTGGTGGGGGTGTCCGGAATCAGTCTGGAAACCAATCCCACACTCTATTTTGTCTAAACGTGCAGATCCTATATCGGTTTATAGGAACTACAAGACAATATAGTGCCACTAATACCAGTTTAGGGTGTCAGAGCACTTTGCATCACACACACATTAAACAGAGACAATGACATATGAGTAAATCAGCTGCAAGTAACAAAAGGATGTCTCTTAGACACATAGTAACACACTGACCTATTTAGAATATATTCACTTAGTGATCTGCATGGAACACGCTTATTGCAGGGGTAAATTTGCCATATGTGCTACTTTATGATAAGTTAAAACCTCAATTAGATGGAACTCTGATCTCGAGTTATCCTGACATTTTTATTGTGGCCTGGAGATTGCACAAGGCAAGGAAGGCAGCAGGTGCTTTTAAAACCAAAATACACTTGCACTCCCTGAAGTCAGCACCCGGTGCAGTGGCACTGGTGACACCGACCTAGAGCTGCCCTGATCACTACATAATAAACTCAGCATACGCTTATGGGAGGGCCCATGTTCATCTTTCCGGTCTAGGGGAGGTAATAAGAGACAGGAAAACAAAGCACCACCTCACAAGCCTCCAGGCTCGTGAGGAGGTAAGTTGGAAACCCATGTTCAGCTCATACCCAAGGCAGAGAATGAGGCACTTGCATGCCTTCTAGGAACTGGGCATCAGCACCGAGCCCAGCTGGGAGCACATACAGAGAAAGGCACACACCTAGAAAGGATATGCTGGGGCATGTGTGGCCTCCACATACGTTGATGGAGGCTGCTGCAATATCCAGAAATGCAACCACAACAGCCACAAGTCTACAAGGAAGCTAGGGCGGGGCAGACAAAATATTTCAAACAGCTCTAAGGCCCCTAAAAAACCTATCACAGAATCCTGAGTGAAAATGATTGTAGCAGAAAGTAGTCCCCAAGCCCAGCAAGGGCCGAGCAGGTCAGCAAAAGACAGGAAAATAATCCACAACAAACAGAGAAAGAGCAAACGGGTCTATCAAAGAAAGCAGAAACTCGTATCCACAAACACCTTTGGCTAACTGGTACTTCCCCTATGCGCGTGGAAATAGAAGCTGCCATTTCTCACAAGTTAGCAGCAAATCCTGCATTGATTATTTTTTGGGGGTGATTGCTTAGGCTTTCTCTGCTGTACACTGGAAATTTTATTTCACATTAAATAATATCCAAGGCCAGAGTGGCACAAACTCAGATACACTACCATTAATTTGATTCTAATGTTCTGTATTTTTATTTTTACTGCCTGTAATTTAGCTGGATAAATTATACCTCTGGCGTGAAAAAAGTCAGTCTGACGCGATTGTCATTGCATTACAGAAATCACGCTGATTTCAGGAAATTATTGCATGCGTGGGACGAAATGAATACTCCTTAAATATTTACTGTGTTCACAGAATGGCTATAGCATCTTGTAAGACAGTTCTAATTTCTGAGCCGTACTTGGCATTCCACTATGGTCGGCTGGGCTTCAATTATCGCCTCAAAAGGTGCCTAGTGATTTCTGTTACTTTTGGTGCAAATTTACAATTATTTCACAGAACAGTGCGGCCACCAAAGTTTCTGCTCCGCGTTTTGTCAAAGGGATAGAGTAAAACAGTGTCATATCGACAAAGATGTGCTCTGCTGCTCTGTTCCCACGCACTGTTGTACAATCAGACTGCCTATCACTTCATATTCACCTTTACATCTTTGTGCAAAAGATATGTCATGATACTGGCACAGACTTTATATTGGAAGGCAACCCTTTCAGTATAAAAAACTTTGCTTGCCAGTGCTTAATTTGAGCCGGTGGTTACCGCTGGAGGCCACTGGCACTCATTTTTGGGGACTGCCACTTATTTTTCCTCTTTGGACATTTATCATGAGTAAGAGACGGAAAAACATTCCAAGTGGAAGCACGGAAAAAGAGAACGAGCAAGAGTTACATAAACGGCCAGGAGTGTTTGGAAGTGCATTGAAGAGGCCTGGGGTGTATTTAGGACTATGCATCTGAGAGAGCGCAATTTGAATGAAACATATGTCCGTACCATATTTACAGGACTGTAGCATATTTAGAACTTGTAACGTGAAATTAGAAGCTTATAGCATGAAGTTAGCACATGTAACTTAGTAATAAGAAATGTATCTGTATTTATTCTAGAATGTGCATTAGAATTAGAAAGGCCCGTATACATAGGTTGGGCTAATATAGAAATGTGAAAATGCTTAAGAACAGTAGAACGTGCTAAACAGAATTCATATATGTATGTAATTATTAAATGGAGAAAGCGGTGCAATGTAAAGTGAAGAAATGTGCAGACTATATAGCACTGTGTAGGAACGAGAGTATAACATTGTATTTTATGTAACAAGGATTCGATTATAACGAATAAGTTACTAATTCGATTATATATATGTGTGTTAAAAGTCATACTGTGTAGAAGAGTTTGTAGGAATTTTAGAATGGTGTGATCATATGTGATTTTAACCTAACGGACCAAGGGTTCGCAAGAGGGTAGTCCACTGCATATAATTTAGTGGTCTCTCAGGAAGAGGGGGATCGCTTTGATCTGTACGTGCGAGCCAAGAGTCAAAGGTCTTGTTAAATTAAAGTGACAATGCTGGACGAAGTTTATGGCTTAAGTGAGATAAGGGACGCTTGGAATTTGGGGTCTTGTTTAGAAGTGACTGTTCACAGGACCAAAAGAGGTTACAATCACATCTGTAATGAATAGAGCTCTGTTGAGGTGATAGACTTTGCTCTGAAAGTGTCAACTGGAATGTCATGAGGTTACCAGCACGATGACGAAGATGGCGCCTAAGAAGCAAGGTCAACTTAACAGACGACGCGAAGAGATGAAGCTATGGAAAAACCCAGAAGCGGGACTACGTGAAACGTGTACGTGGTGGGCGTCTCAAAGGGGCGTTCCACCCATACTGTGATTTTCTATTTAGGGACAGCACCCCGGGGAGAAGAGTTCAGAGAAGAGAAGGCAGAGCAGATGGCCTGAGCAACAGAACAGAAGGAGAGCAGTAGGCCGAGGACCCTTAGAGAGCGGATGGGTAGGCAGAAAGGGTACTGCTTCTCGACATAGGTTTCCATCAGAGATTAAGAGAGTTTGAACTTCTTTGGAAGTCAAACTGCTGACACCTTTTTAGGTAAAGGGACTTGCTAGTAGGGATGTCATCTAGCATAGAGTAGGGACAGATTTAACTTGTTTATTCTTTTATGTAAATGACGCATCAGATCCATTTTGTGTCTATGCTATTCAATTTGTTGATTCTAGAATTGGTTAATCGTTTTCTTTTGTAGACTGAGATTCTTTAGAGAATTTATGTTCCTTTTAGTTCCTGTATACTTGTTGAATCTTATCTTGAGAGGATTGTATTTACACTTGACTTAAGTTTTATATTAAACTTTTTAAACTTTACCAGTCGTAAGTGGTTTTTCAGAGTTGCGTCAGTCTATGGGGTTGATTTAACTTAGATGGGTTTGCCTTTTACTCAATGACAGTCAATAATCGATCCAAAATTGGATGAATGAGATAGGTATCTAGGTAATCAGAAAAGATATCAAAATCTCATTCCCCGCAGTTGGTAGCAGAGAAAGATGGTTGGCTTCTTGAGGAAGGCAACCTAGGTTAGGTCTAGATTACCCCAAGGTCCCTAGTCATCGACGACCAGAAGAAGAATCCCTGCTGAAGAAGGTGCTGACGGTGCGAGAGAGAAAAGCAGCAGAGTCGGTCGAGAGTGAGTATAAGGGTCATGCGTTGCCAGATTGCGGTGTTTTGTGTTGTACCTGTGTTGTAATGTCAAGCGGAGTTGAATGCCTGTAGTGTGATTGTGGGAAGGTTGTGAGCGCGCGCAACCGGATAAAATCTTAAGTCCAGAGAAGGGCTTAAGTGGTTCGGGTGTATCGAACACCCAGAGTAATTGTCTACCATTGTAAAGGGGGTCATGAGGTACCATTGATCGCCCGCAGGACCGTGATAGGGGGAATGTCTGAGTGAGTGTATGAGTAACGGACGCTGGTCGGACGTTTACTGTGTGTAAGTAACCTATCAGATAAGGCGAGCGTCTGAACGTGAGAGGAAAGACGTCTCGTCAGTTGAGGTGACAATTACAGTTAGACTGTGGACGTACAGTCAAGAAAAGTGATCGCTTGGTCGGAAGTAGTCATTTTTCGGCGTATGAATGAAAATGCATGCAAGACCGTGAGACGAGCTGAGAAAGGAGGGGAACTGCTGCAGAGGGGAAGAGTGACGTCAGCGTAGAGCCGCGCTGGGATTGGCTGGTTAGCGTAGAGCCGCGCTGGGATTGGCCGGTCAGCGTAGAGTCGCGCTGGGATAGGCTGGTCAGCGAGAGCCGCGCAGGGATTGGTTGTTTGTCATCGAGAAGTAAATAAGGAAGAGAAATAAGGAAAATCGTAGATTCTTGAAAATGAAGTGTTTTAAGCGTTTAAGGGCGATCTTTAAGAGAGATAGAGGAAGCTCGTATGCAGGGGAAGAAGCCCCACCAGAAGGCACACCAGCTTATTATATGGCTGTGAATGTAGGGTTACACTCCATACTATGGATCTCCGAGTGGAGTAAGCTAACAGAAGGAAATGAGGAACTGACGTTCCCGAGATACGGGACGTTTAGGTTAGAAGTATTGAATCAACTGAAAGCGGTAATGCTAGCAACGAGACCTCTACCGAGGCCAACACAGTTCGAAGCCCTTAGTGCATGGTTCAGGGCGGCACACGACAAGAGCTTGAATAGACGCCAGGAAAGAGTGAGACGATCGGTAAAAGCAGTGCAGGATGCTAAATGGGATGATGAAGCTAAAAAGTGGAGGGTGCAAAAAATAGAAGCAGACAAATTGTACCCAATGCTAGAGGCTACAGGAGGAAAAAAGCCTCTAGAAGAAGATGAGGACAGCGAATCGGATGATGGTCTGATAGAGAGGCTGTTAATGGACAGACCACCTCCGTACAATAGAGAAGCCGAAAGTCCCGAACTACAGCAAGGGGACGGGGCTAGGTGGGGGGAATATAAACCGCTCCCAGTAACAGAGTGGGATCCCAAGAAAGGTGAGGAAGTACCTCAATCTAGTCCCGTACAGAGAGTAGTAGGAAGATTCGTGGTCCAGAAGGTGCCAGAAACGGAGTGCGCAAGGTCGTATCAACTGCCAGATGCTCTACAAGTACCTGTTACCATAGGTCCTATAGTGTCAATCTACAACCCGGAGGGAGCCCAGCAGGAGGAACAGGCACGGTGGGACAGGGAAAGGGCAGAGATGGAAAGTAGGAATAATACGATCAATTCCCAAAGGCAGTTGCTAGGACCAAGGAATCGGAGTACCCCATTGGGTCCAGTAACGGATCCCTGGATAGAACAGGGGGGTCAGAGAGGACAGATGGATCTGAGGGGACCGAAACCGAAAACCTTTAAGGAATTAAGGGAGTATTTGAAAGAATGGGATGCTGCCGTAGAAACTCAGAATAAAAGAATAGAAACAGAAACAGAATGGAGAGATCAAGATAACAGGATCCTCTCTCACTGCGGAGCTGACGAAAGCAGCCCGGAGTGGGAGGGAGGGAGTCAAGGAAGCAAAGGAGATACTTGCCATACCATCAGTGGCAATAGACAAATGTGTGAAGACAAGAGTACAGGATGTGGGGGAGTGCCTCGCCCCATCCTTAGTGAGGGAGAACGAAAGACACAGGAGTACCAAAATAGTTTCAGGTGCACTCACCATGCCCCGGACGAAAATGTGCGACATTGGAGTCACGAGGGTATGGAGAGTCGCGAAGGGTCTCGCCATCCATCCGGTGATCACGGACGGGATCGCGGGAACATGGAGGGCCGTGAAGGACCTTTCCGTTTATTGAGTGACACCAGACAGCAAGGGAATAGCAGCGATTTAGAACAGAACGGAGGATCCTATCTCGCATCTAGAGATGCCGAGCTAAAAAGACAGAATGCAGTGATGGGGAATAGAACATTGTTCCACCATACCCCTAGGGAAGATGGAAAAGCTTGGGACCTAGAGAGGTGGGAACAAAGAGAAGCAAGGAAGACTCCTCATAACTCACCTGTGCCCAGACGTAGGACTCGTAGTGGGGGTGAGAGGGATGTAAACGAACCACCTAGGAGTGAGGTACTGAGAGCTGAGATAAAAGCAAAACGGCTCGATGTAACCAGTTTGAAGTCAGATTTGGATGAAATAATAGACGGTACATTGCCAATGGAAAGGATCGATCTGTATGAACAGGATGAAATACTGTTTATATCTAAGGATGTTACTCGGAAAGCGAGGTCAGTTCATGAAAAATTATCTGAGTTGGCAGACAGGTATATGATAGACTTATCATGAACTAAAGCTTTACAGGGTAACCATAGGTTAAACTGCACGGATCAGGATCTAGATGAGCGTAGGACGATTGGGCTGAAAGTACACATAAAGGAACTGATCTTGAGTATCAGATTATGGAGGAATTTGGATAAATGGGAAGAAAGATGGTCCAAGAGGGGATCCGTCAGAAGGAGTACACTTACGGGGTCCCCGGAGGGAGGGCTAATGCGAATGGAAGCTTTCCCTTTGCGAGAGATCGCGAACGGAAACTACGTGCATGTGCCCTGGAGTAGGGGGGATCTAGCGGCATTTACCAATTCTTTCCCAAAGTTAAGGGAGAACCCCGTCGAGTGGTACAAACAGGTAGAGAGGTTCGTGAAGATCTCTAAGGTGCTGTGGGTCGACTTGAACACCCTGTTTGATATCGTAGTACCCGGAGATTTGTGGACGGCATGTAAGCTTAGTGTCGAATGGCCCATTTGTGAACCAGATAGGGATGCCCGGACGAATGGTCCATCAGAGAGAGTCATGGAAAAGTACGAGAGGGTAATTGCGTGGTTAAAAGAGAAGGTGCCGTTGCAGGACATAGACTGGGTTAAGATAGATCGAACAACTCAGGAACCTAAAGAGACCGTTCACGAGTTCTATGAGAGATTGCTGAAAGCATTCAAACAGTACAGTGGATTGGACGTAATGGATCCTAAAGACATAGGACAGTTTGTGTCAAAGTTCGTCCTGGGATTGAGATCAGACATAAGCCTAATGATTCAACAGCATTTGATTTGTTGGCAAAACAAACCTTTAGATGAGATCCTGAGGTATGCGAGGTACTGTAGCGATGAAATAGATTCGAAAGCAAAGAAACTTAAGGAGAAGCTGATCTTGGTGCAGATGCAGTCAGCTGGAAAGGGTGGACAGCGGCAACAGGGAACAGGAACCCTAGGGAAGAAACAGAATAATCAAAGCAGAGATGAGGAAGAAAAACCGAGACCTAGGGTAGATATCGCGACACTGAAAAAGACAACGAGGTGCCATCAGTGTAACGAGGTGGGACATTGGAGACGCGAGTGTCCCTATAATGTCGAGACGGGGGAAATAGAACAGGAGGAGGATGAGGTTCAGAACAACCTGGTAAAGGGAACAGCGGTCCCGAAGGGAAAGTTTATCAAAGGGGGGACTCAGACTCCTCGAGCTCAGTTCCCTCAACCGCCTCGGATTGCAAATGGAGGAAAAACCTATAGACAACTGCCACTGTTCGTAGGAGGAGAAGAATGCTACTACGTTGATCCCCTTACGGGACAACGAGTGAATAGGGAAGAAGACTGTACTCTAGGAGCAGCCCTGGAGGTAGACCAGAGAGGACCATACGTAGAGGCTGAGGTGGCTGGATGTCCTACGACCTTTTTGGTGGATACGGGGGCCACTCGATCCACTTTGAGATCGGCGGTAGTCCCAGGTCTGTAAATGTCGGGAGAGACGATTCAGGTGGTAGGAGTCGCAAATAGGAGAATGACAAATCCTCTGACAGAACCAGTGTCAGTGAAAATAGGGAAATACAGTGATGAACACCAGTTTGTGATTTGTGATTCAAGCCCTGTGTGTCTGCTAGGAAGAGATATGTTGTGTAAATTAAATTGCACCATATATTGCACACCTGAAGGAGTAGAAGTGCAGACTAACGATGATGATGCCGATTTTAAGGTTGTAAACTCGCAGAAATGCGTGGAACTATATCCTACCCTGGTGGAGGAGCTTCCACAGGACTTGAAGGAGACAGTGTCAGCTGAGGTGTGGGATTTTACTGGAGAAAAAATAGGACTGATTAAAGGGGTAGAACAGGTAAAGATCATGGTAAAACCCAATGCCGAGTATCCAAGAACACCACAATATAAGTTGACACCGGAGACAATTGCAGGAATAAAGCCTGTGATCGAATTCATGATTAAACAGGGAATACTGAAGGAGATCGTGGGAAGTCCATGTAACTCCCCGATTATGGGTTTGCAGAAGCCTAGTGGGAAATACAGAATAGTGCAGGACCTTCGAAAGATTAATAATATCGTTGTTTCATGTTGTCCAGTGGTACCGAATCCATCAGTGATATTGTTTCAGATACCGTTCCAAGCTGAATGGTTCACAGTGATAGACTTGTGCCAGGCTTTCTTTTCGATCCCTTTAGATGAGGAAAGCCAGTATCTGTTCGCTTTTAAGCTGGAAAATCGCGTTTTAACATGGTGTCGTATTCCCCAGGGGTATACAGAAAGCCCATCGATTTTTAACCAGCTGCTGAAGAAAAATCTTGAAAGTCTAGTACTGCCCATGAATTCGGTTCTGGTCCAGTACATAGACGACCTACTTGTGGCGTCAGAAACTGAGGAAGCTTGCAAAGTAGACACCATCACCTTACTAAATCACTTGGCCGAGAACGGACACAAGGTGTCTCCAAGTAAATTGCAGTATTGTCTGACCGAAGTGCAATACTTGGGCCATAGGATTGAAAAGGGAAAACGGAAGGTGTCTCCAGACAGAATAGAGGCGATCATGAAAATGAACGCGCCTAAAACACAAAGAGAAGTCAGGATGTTTCTAGGCATGGTTGGTTATTGTCGGCAGTGGATAGCCAATTTTTCACTGAAGGCAAAACCTTTACAAAAACTGACGCACAAGGGGGTGAGTGATCCGGTACCATGGGACAAAGATTGTTTGATGGCATTTTTGCAGCTGAGGGAGGACTTGTGTCGTGCCCCGGCTTTGGGAATGCCTGATTACGAAAAACCATTCTTGCTTTACTGCTGTGAAAGGGAAGGTTGTGCTTTAGCAGTTTTGGCCCAGATACACGGAAATGCCCGTAGACCAGTTGCATATTTTTCGGCTACCTTAGATCCAGTAGCCGCAGCGTTGCCCGGATGTCTCAAATCCGTTGCTGCAACGGGTGTCAGCATTGAAAGATGTGAAAATGTGGTGATGGGACACCAGTTAGTGGTGTACGTACCGCATTCTGTGGAATTGTTAATGACCAGGACCAAAACTCAGCATTTGACGAATAGCAGGCTCACACGCTATGAGCAAGTCATATTGGCTGCTGAGAATGTGACCCTAAAGAGATGCTCTGTCTTGAATCCTGCTACTTTGATGCCACTTCCTAATGATATTGATGATGAAATCTGTACAGATCATGACTGCCTTGATGTGACTGAACTATGCACCAAACCAAGACCAGATATCGTAGATGAGCCATTGACTGACCCTGATGAAATATTCTTTGTTGATGGTTCATGCGTAAGAGACGATATCGGTCAGCTGAGAGCAGCATATGCAGTTTGTACTATCACCGGAGTGGTGGAAGCCGCCTGCCTGGAAGGAGTACACTCTGCTCAGGTAGCTGAAATCATTGCTTTGACCCGTGCCTGTTTGGCAGGCAACAAAATTCGAGTCACAATATACACCGATAGCCAGTATGGTTTCGGGGTAGTTCACGACTACGGGCAGTTGTGGTCTCAAAGAGGTTACATGACCTCCTCGGGTTCTCCTATTAGGAATGGAGAATTCGTGAGATTATTGTTAGAAGCATTACAAGGTCCAGAAGCTATAGCGGTTGTCAAATGTGCCGCGCACACAAAGAATACAGATTTTGTGTCGCAAGGGAATCGGTACGCAGATGAGGTCGCACGTTACTGTGCGGAACAGGGGTATTCTCACACCAAGGTAGAAGTGGGAGGAATACAAGAAAGAACTGATTTGACTATGCTGTTAGACACTGTAGATACGTGGGATGAATTGAAGTGTGTCCAGGAAAATGCACCAGATTTTGAGAAAAAGGCATGGAAAACAGCTGGGTGTACCAAAAGTGAGATGAATTTTTGGATTTCTGCAGATGGGAGAGCAGTTTTACCAAACGAACTTGTTAGTCCAATGGCAAGGAGATTGCATGGACCAGCACACATAGGTAGAGATGCCATGGTGAGAGTATTCAGACAAACGTGGTACAATCCGAAGTTTAGAGTAGCGGCAGAAGCAGTATGTCAGCGTTGTGCTATCTGTCAGCAACTAAACGTAGGAAAAAGAACACCAGTCACATTGAGTCACATAGGGAGGTCTGGGGGGCCTTTCAATAGAATGCAGCTGGATTTTATTGAAATGCCCAAGTGCAATCGACTCAGATACGTCTTAGTGATTGTCTGTATATTTTCCAGATGGGTTGAAGCTTACCCTACACGTAGGTGCGATACACTTACAGTAGCAAAATTGTTGCTTAGAGAGTTGATACCGAGGTTTGGGGTGCCAGCCTCTTTGGAATCGGACAGAGGAACTCATTTCAACAGTGAAATAGTGAAGATGCTATGTTCAGCCTTAAGTATCGACCAGAAGCTCCACTGTAGTTATCGACCAGAAGCTTCGGGGATCGTAGAACAAATCAACAGCACAATAAAATCCAGACTCGCCAAAGTTTGTTCATCGACATCCCTGAGTTGGCCTGATGCACTTCCATTGGTCCTTATGAGCATACGTAGCACACCCGTTAGAAGGACAGGTCTCTCTCCACACGAGGTGCTAATGGGGAGAGCTATGAGACTGCCATCGGTTCCGACTGCAGCATTGTTGAACATCACAGACGATTTGATCTTGGACTACTGCAAGGGACTATCTGATGCCATTCATTCTGTGTCCCTCCAGGTCCAGGCTGCAGAGGTTCCATCAGCACAAGACTTGTGCCATGACCTGTGTCCGGGGGACTGGGTCCTGGTGAAGAAGCATGTCAGGAAGAACTGTCTAGATGTGCGTTTGTGTGGACCATTCCAAGTCATACTAGTCACGAACACTGCAGTAAAGTGTGGAGGCTTGCCCAATTGGATACACGCCTCACACACCCGAAGAGTTCCAGCACCTCTAGAAGAAACAGCTCCTCTCTCGGATGAAAATCCAGCAGAAAGCGGAGAAGCCACAGAGAGGGAAAGTCAAGCTGTAGAGGTGGTCGAAGAGGATGAGCCTGTATCGGAACAGGCTGATGACGGTCAGGACACCAGTGAGACCGAAGTTGCCTCAGAAGAAGAAAACAGCTGGGAGTTCGAGTCAGACACCGAACAAGCTGTAAGTGATCAAGAGACGAGCCCAAGAACAAGGAGCAGGAGGACAAGGAATGGAGAAGCTAGTTGGCCGGAAAGAAGGAGAAGGTCAACCTTGAGAGCAAATTCAGAGAGAACCCTTGTCCCGATCTCTGAAGATTCAGATCTAGAAGAAGGAGCTACGGACTCAGGCTCTGAGAGTCCGAGAAGATCAAGAAGGGTACGTGTGCCCTGCAGAAGATACGCCACCCCAGAATGGACTTATCTAGCAGATATCCTGGAGACAGAGATCTGGGAGAGTGAGAGACGTACAGGTGACCAATCTCGATCAAATTGTGACAGTGGAGATATGGATGTTGACTCCTGGAATCGAGTCTGAGGAGTTACTGATCTTTACAAGAATTGTTGTAGATGCATAAAGACTTTTTATAATTAAGATATAAAGAAGAAGATAACCTAGCCCCGAGTGGAAAGAAGAATCAAATTAGGGATTACATTTAGAGGACGGAGAAGGGTTAGGGTTGTCTGTTGCTAAAGATAAAGGACATTGCTGTGAAAAAGAGACTTTTTTTTGGTTAAGAGCGCTTCACAGACTGAGAAAGCAAATAAAGCAAACAAAGACCTGAAAAGGAAAACTTTTCCTCGAAAAAGAAAGAGCTACATTGTTTGATAACATGGAGAATGGCAACCCAAACCGAAAGGCCAGATGCATAATAGGTACACTAATAGCAGTAGTAATTTTTCTCATTATTACAGTAGTTACCATATCATACATAGTAGGACATACAAGCGTAAAGGAGACAACAGATGTAAAGCCTGTAACGACTTTGAAACCTGCTCTTGTTGGGAAGAAGGAGGAGAGCAATGTAATTCGTGAAAAGGCGTTACTGGCAGATGAAGCTCGTAGGTTACACGTAGACGAGTCACAGGGAAATTTTAGATCAAATGCATATGCCAAGTTATTATACGAGTATATTGATGCCATGGAGGCCAAAGATTGTTATGTTTGCATGCAATTGCCGGCTTCCGTAGATGAAGGCATCAGATATCATCATCTCCCACTGACATATGGGATAACATGTAGTTTATTGCTTAGTATATTTTATGGTAGAGAAGGGTTTGAGTACTACTTTTCAAATTATGATTCGGTACTGCCTGAAGTCCCGAATTATAAGCAAATGAATAAGTGGGACTATCACAAAAAGGAAGATAGATTAGCAAAATTCTTTCTTCCTTGGGATACATTAGATACTTCATATGCACGCAGAAATAATTTAACTTGCAAAGTGTCAGAAATTGAGAAGAAGTTTATTGGACAGGTAGATGACCGGTACAGGAGGCAGAAGATTCTAAAAATGTCAGGACAGTGGAAAACTGATTGGACCGAAGAGGAAAAAGCACACAAAAGGAAGGGTAGCAATGGTCCAATAGCTTTGGATAGAACGCAGAAAGGAAAGTTATGTTTAACTCGAAGCAAGACATATTATGAGAGTGTATTTGTAGGTGAAGTTAATTGCGAACATGCTTTTCGGTTAGAGTATTATACGAAAGATTTCATGAAAGGGATGCAAGCGATTCCTAATGTATATTTTGTATGTGGAAGAAATGCCTATGTAAAATTGCCTGACAATTGGTATGGTTCGTGTTATTTGGCAATTGTCTTCCCCAAAATATATCATGCAAAGGATTTAGAGATCATAGAAGGAAAGGCTTCGACAAGAGCGAAAAGGGAAGTAGGAGATGCTGAAGTAGTTGGAGACATATTTGGAGCAATGTTTCCTCTTTTAGGTTTAATGCTTAATGATGTTAAGATCAGGAGACTAGCTACAGTTGTGGATAGATTGTCTGCTAGTACTGCAAGGTCATTGATGCTAGTAGAAGGAGAGATGCAGTCGATTAGGGCAATGGTTCTTCAAAACCGTCTTGCTTTAGATGTTCTGCTAGCAAAAGAGGGCGGAGTTTGTAAGGCTTTGAAGGTCCAGGAATGTTGTACTTATATTCTAGACAATTCAAAACCACTTGAGAAGGTTATACGGAACATTACAGAGATACATCAAGAAATCGAAGATTTGACAAAAGTAAATGTTTGGGAGAAAGTAGGTCATGGAATGGGAAAGGTTGGAAGTTGGTTTGCCAATCTTGGTAAAAGCGTTATTTGGTACATATTGAAACCTGTCTTAATAATATTAATTTGCATAATCACATTGTTGGGTTTAGTGAGACTGTACAAATGGTATAGGTCAAACCGGTTACAAAGGTCCATGAGAGAACAAGAAAGGAGATTAGCTGCTTTACAAGATCAGCAGTATAAAAGTTTAAGAGCTCTCGAGACGATAAAAAGAGGGAGCCTTGTAACTAGTTCTGTGTAAAGTGACATTCAAATTGAGGTGTTTGTGATGACCCCTAGAGGTCATCAAAGGGGGGAACTGAGAGAGCACAATTTGAATGAAACATATGTCCGTACCATATTTACAAGACTGTAGCATATTTAGAACTTGTAACGTGAAATTAGAAGCTTATAGCATGAAGTTAGCACATGTAACTTAGTAATAAGAAATGTATCTGTATTTATTCTAGAATGTGCATTAGAATTAGAAAGGCCCGTATACATAGGTTGGGCTAATATAGAAATGTGAAAATGCTTAAGAACAGTAGAACATGCTAAACAAAATTCATATATGTATGTAATTATTAAATGGAGAAAGCGGTGCAATGTAAAGTGAAGAAATGTGCAGACTATATAGCACTGTGTAGGAACGAGAGTATAACATTGTATTTTATGTAACAAGGATTCGATTATAACGAATAAGTTACTAATTCGATTATATATATGTGTGTTAAAAGTCATACTGTGTAGAAGAGTTTGTAGGAATTTTAGAATGGTGTGATCATATGTGATTTTAACCTAACGGACCAAGGGTTCGCAAGAGGGTAGTCCACTGCATATAATTTAGTTGTCTCTCAGGAAGAGGGGGATAGCTTTGATCTGTACGTGCGAGCCAAGAGTCAAAGGTCTTGTTAAATTAAAGTGACAATGCTGGACGAAGTTTATGGCTTAAGTGAGATAAGGGACGCTTGGAATTTGGGGTCTTGTTTAGAAGTGACTGTTCACAGGACCAAAAGAGGTTACAATCACATCTGTAATGAATAGAGCTCTGTTGAGGTGATAGACTTTGCTCTGAAAGTGTCAACTGGAATGTCATGAGGTTACCAGCACGATGACGAAGATGGCGCCTAAGAAGCAAGGTCAACTTAACAGACGACGCGAAGAGATGAAGCTATGGAAAAACCCAGAAGCGGGACTACGTGAAATGTGTACGTGGTGGGCGTCTCAAAGGGGCGTTCCACCCATACTGTGATTTTGTATTTAGGGACAGCACCCCGGGGAGAAGAGTTCAGAGAAGAGAAGGCAGAGCAGATGGCCTGAGCAACAGAACAGAAGGAGAGCAGTAGGCCGAGGACCCTTAGAGAGCGGATGGGTAGGCAGAAAGGGTACTGCTTCTCGACATAGGTTTCCATCAGAGATTAAGAGAGTTTGAACTTCTTTGGAAGTCAAACTGCTGACACCTTTTTAGGTAAAGGGACTTGCTAGTAGGGATGTCATCTAGCATAGAGTAGGGACAGATTTAACTTGTTTATTCTTTTATGTAAATGACGCATCAGATCCATTTTGTGTCTATGCTATTCAATTTGTTGATTCTAGAATTGGTTAATCGTTTTCTTTTGTAGACTGAGATTCTTTAGAGAATTTATGTTCCTTTTAGTTCCTGTATACTTGTTGAATCTTATCTTGAGAGGATTGTATTTACACTTGACTTAAGTTTCATATTAAACTTTTTAAACTTTACCAGTCGTAAGTGGTTTTTCAGAGTTGCGTCAGTCTATGGGGTTGATTTAACTTAGATGGGTTTGCCTTTTACTCAATGACAGTCAATAATTGATCCAAAATTGGATGAATGAGATAGGTATCTAGGTAATCAGAAAAGATATCAAAATCTCATTCCCCGCACATCCATGTTGTGTCGCGTGACATGACCACATGCAATTGCACCAGCAGCGGGCTTCTTAGCAGAGCCCTAGGCGCCAGCACTCTTTCTTTTACAGCTTAAGCACTGGTTTAGACTAACTTTAAAACTGTCAAATCAATAGGCAGCCCACTCCCGAACTGACTCAAATGGCATGATAGTTTGCGTGGCTGTGACAATATATGATCATCATGGTCCCGGATTACTGATGTTTGTATGGCTCAGAAAATACATTAGTTTTTCAAAAATGCCTCTCTTCCCCAACCAATTCGTGGCAAACTTCATCACTGATCCCGGACTGTAAATTCATCCGGACGGGCTCAAACTCTTTGTTAGGGGGAGCTCTTTAGGAATTGGTCTTGTCAGGAGATCTATGAGGCTAATCAATAAAATTGCCTAAAGGAATCCCCAATGTCTTGCATTTTATTCTGAGGAAAATAAATTCTCGGTCAGGGATGGGGACTGAGGTTGTTATTGCAGCCAACGCCTCATAACCTTTGCCAGCTATTAAAATCAGGTCTGGGGCAATAGTAATTAGAAATGTATCACCCCCACCAGTAGTACCACCACCTAACTCATAATCTATCCCTAAGTAGTGTATTAAGAAAATAATAATTGAAATAGATAAAACATACGATGTAGACATACTAGGTAGTATTCATGAGAGCTACATTTGTGGATGTACATTTTTATACACACATGATAACTTCAAATCCCTTCTAAAATTCTGCTTCAGCCTAGATATGGCTTTTCTTGGTCTAGCAGCATGCTCTTTGATCACTTCATGTATTCCCATGGTCTTGCTTTTCTCCCTTTTGTAGGCAAGTTATGTTATGTTATGGTATAGAATAATTTTAAAGCACAGCAGAAAGCACAGCAGAAAGATATCTTGGTTCTAAACCAGTAATTGGTCAAAAAAACAATAAAAATCAACAGAAGGGGAGTATTATTTTTTTCGGAAATACACCGAGCAAGGAAGTTTACTTCAGAGATAAAGGAACAGAATTCCAGGAACCCCCCTCGGCGTAGAATACAGTAACATGATGCAGTTTCTTTTGACTATGTTTCTTTCAAAACCTAAAAGGCAGCCGGGGCTGTTCCTTCTGTGAGCCACACAGCGGCCATTTTACTCTTCATTGTGTGTTTCACTGCTGTGCTCTCTCCATCCCATTCACTATCTTTCAAAGTTAGTGCACGAACTGGAGAGAGCATTTTTTTTTATTGCTCAATATCCTGGTGTGTGTGGGGCGCAATAAATGAGGGCACACATCGGGTCTTGTGTCTCGTTATGTAATCAAACCCCTTATGGTTAGTAATGCAGTAAGTCACATGGAAAAGAGATTCTGCTCTTCGGTCCCCGCGGCAAATGGTATTCATAGATGGAAATACTATTCAAATAATTCTAGTGCGATCTTCTCTCTGCAGAGATATATGAAGAAGTTGCTGCTGACGCATTCTGTAGGCGCCAACCTCTTTGTACACTCCTACCTCAGTGCACTGCTTTTTGCAGTCCTGTCACAGTGTGAGGAATTATTTGTAACTCGTCACCAGCACATTTCTTTACTTTACTTTACCTTGCTTTCTTTACTTGTAGTATTGCCTCAATGCATGACTTTACTTGTAGCAAAGCCCCACTTCCTCTCTGTATTTGTGGAATTGCCCATGTGCATTATTACTTTACTTGTATTGGAGCGCAATATAAATTTGATATTTGTTGTCAGGTCTAAGGCGTAGTATTAGCAGTCTCTGTACATTTCTTTAGGTGATGTATTGTACCAGTGTGTACTTTTACTTCTAGATCAGTCTAAGAACTTTTATTCAACTGTAGTTGACCTCTAGTGTGTCTTTAGGTGGAAGGTAAAGAATCAAAAGAGGGCCTTGACTCGTTACTCAGTGAGGCTGAGTCCAACTAATACTAATGACCAACTCAATAGCCAAAACTGGGGTTTCAATAATTGAATGGACTGGTTTCACAGAAGGTTGTTTTGAGTGAATCAAACGACAACCGGTAAACTTGTTACACCGAGCAAATTTATTTAATTTTTGCAGACGGTCTTTTTTTCTGTTTTCAACACATTATTCGTTGTGCGTGGAAAATACAAAATGAACAATGAAATACGTTTTATGTACAATACATACAAACATCTAAATACAACATTTCATACACACTTGGCCAAACATTCATACACAGACCATACAAAGCAAATAATAATACAAGAAAAAACTTTGTCCAGGCATCTGTAAAACAATCAGTGGAAAATGATTCTTTTCATATTTTAAACTGTCGTTGTCAATATCATGAGATCCCTCATGAACCAAAATTAATGGAATCACTATTCCGACATATTAATGGTAGACAGATGCGGGACTGAAAAGCTGGTCGACGCGTTTCAAACCCCTAGGAATTGGTGGGGTTCTCCTCAGGACCGGGTTTGGTTCTGAAATAATAAAGATAACTAGCTTGAGCAAGATGTCATAGAGCGACTATCAAGTGAATTCAACAAGGGATCGACTACCAGAGTCCAACTGACGCTCCCTACCTCAATCCAAAAGTTCAAACGACACTTTGGAGGTTTCCGTTCAAAAACGTATTTCCCAACAGGTTTAGTGACAGCAGCTGTGCAAGAAAACAAAATACACGCGACAACATTTCAGAGTGGTGCAATTCTATCGGACACCATTCATACCGCTTGCAGGGGGGCGCGTAGACTTACCTGCGGGCTGGCGGTTTAAGTCTCGCTGCTCTGATATTCTCTTTGGCGGCTGCTCCTTTTCTATGGAAAGGGGGTGAAAGCGTTTGTCAGTGATGTGGCGGTGACCCACTAGCGAGTTGGTACCGTATAGATCGAGTTCACATACCGGGGCGGGAGCAAGGCGATGGTCCTTCTCCTTAGCTGGTGTACATGGTTCAACCGGCTGGAGTCCTCGAATGGGGGTGTGGCCTCAGTACTTCCTGGTTGGTGTTGAGATGGAAGAAGGGCCCAGGAATTCTGGGACTTGTAGTCTAGAGACGATGCGCTGAAGTTAGGCAGTAAAAAGGGTCTAGGCATTCGGCTTGTAGATTTCTGATATTTCATTAAGTCCTCGTGTGGCAGTATTGAACTTCATGATAAGCATTGCTTCACGTTGTGATAATTTAGCATCAATGTCCCCTCCTCTGGGGTCATTTTCAATTTTAGACAAGACAGTCCAACGTAAATCCGTGATCACATGCTTACACCTAGTCCAATGATTCACTAAAGGGGCATTCTCTACCCCTCTGCGGATGCGTGATTTGTGTTGCGTGATCCTGGTCCTGATTTCCTGTGTTGTTTTGCCAATGTAGACTAAAGGGCAGGGGCAAATAATTGCATATACCACGTTTTTTGATTTACAATTCGTAAATGTCTCATGTTTCCAATGGGTATTCTCGAATGTAAAAACTATGTCTTCAATGGTCTCAATGCAACAGGTACAAGTCCCGCACTTATGATGTCCTTTTGGCGGAGGTAATCCAAAGATACTCTGTACTGTGGGGGCCCTTTTCATTGGTAACGCTGCTCTAACCACGTAGTTGGCAACACTTTTGTCTTTTTTATACGCAAACAGTGGTGGAGCTGAGAAATCCTCATGCAGATTTTTTAGTAAATGCCAGTTAGACATGATCAGCTTTTTGTGTGCGTTGGCTGCCGAACAGAAGGTGGTAACGCACACCATCCTTTTCACTTCAGGTCTCATTCTTTTTTCTAGCAATGTCTCTCGTGGGGTCCACCACGCTCGTTTGAGTGAATTTTTTAGAAGTTTTTTGGGGTAACCTCTCTGAATCAAGCGATTCTTTAAACATTCTGCATGAATAAAGTACTCTTCCTTGCTCGAACAATTTCGATGTATTCTCAAAAACTGCCCATAAGGCAGATTTTGTTTCAAGCTGCGAGGGTGGTTGCTATTAAAATGCAACGCTTTGTTCCTGTCCGAAGGTTTCCGGAAAAGTGTTGTGCTTAGGCCTCCCTCAAAAGGTGTCACTTTAACATCCAAAAAGTTGATGGATTCATTGGATGCTGTGACAGAGAACTGAATGTCTTCTTTTCATATTTTAAACTGTCGTTGTCAATATCATGAGATCCCTCATGAACCAAAATTAATGGAATCACTATTCCGACATATTAATGGTAGACAGATGCGGGACTGAAAAGCTGGTCGACGCGTTTCAAACCCCTAGGAATTGGTGGGGTTCTCCTCAGGACCGGGTTTGGTTCTGAAATAATAAAGATAACTAGCTTGAGCAAGATGTCATAGAGCGACTATCAAGTGAATTCAACAAGGGATCGACTACCAGAGTCCAACTGACGCTCCCTACCTCAATCCAAAAGTTCAAACGACACTTTGGAGGTTTCCGTTCAAAAACGTATTTCCCAACAGGTTTAGTGACAGCAGCTGTGCAAGAAAACAAAATACACGCGACAACATTTCAGAGTGGTGCAATTCTATCGGACACCATTCATACCGCTTGCAGGGGGGCGCGTAGACTTACCTGCGGGCTGGCGGTTTAAGTCTCGCTGCTCTGATATTCTCTTTGGCGGCTGCTCCTTTTCTATGGAAAGGGGTGAAAGCGTTTGTCAGTGATGTGGCGGTGACCCACTAGCGAGTTGGTACAGAATCAATTATTTGACATTATCCAAAGAGGCTTTGCAGAAGGGATTATAGGACCCAAGGAGTTCGCATTCCTACAAAACAAAAACCCAAGGACGCCTGTATTTTATGTACTCCCTAAATTACATAAGGACGAGAAAAATCCCCCAGGGCGACCCATCATTTCTGGATGCGAATCGCTTTTTGAACCCGTGGCGAAATATATTGATCATTTTTTGAAACCCTTTATCGAAACTATCCCTGCCCATCTCCAAGACACCACTGCGTTCCTTAATCGCATTTCCACTATTAAATTCGACCAAAGCAGCCAACTCCTAGTGACACTCGATGTGGTGTCCCTTTACACCCAGATCCCTCAAGAACAGGCACTGGAAACTCTTACTGTGTTCTTGGACAAAAGGGAAAGACCAGTAAGAGTCCCTACCAAATTTATTCTTGACCTGGCACGCTTTGCGCTACAGAAGAACTTTTTTACATTTGATTCTGAATTTTTTTACCAAATCAAAGGGGTGGCGATGGTCTGCCCCTTTGTCCCAGAGCTAGCCATAATGTTTATGGGGCTATTTGAGGAGAAATTCATCTACCAAACCAACCCTTTTGACAACAGTATTTCGCATTATATGCGATATATTGACGATATATTCATGGTCTGGACTGGTGGACATGAAGACCTTGGTCAATTCGTAAGCTGGCTTAATTCGAGAACATTAGACATTCAGTTCTCTGTCACAGCATCCAATGAATCCATCAACTTTTTGGATGTTAAAGTGACACCTTTTGAGGGAGGCCTAAGCACAACACTTTTCCGGAAACCTTCGGACAGGAACAAAGCGTTGCATTTTAATAGCAACCACCCTCGCAGCTTGAAACAAAATCTGCCTTATGGGCAGTTTTTGAGAATACATCGAAATTGTTCGAGCAAGGAAGAGTACTTTATTCATGCAGAATGTTTAAAGAATCGCTTGATTCAGAGAGGTTACCCCAAAAAACTTCTAAAAAATTCACTCAAACGAGCGTGGTGGACCCCACGAGAGACATTGCTAGAAAAAAGAATGAGACCTGAAGTGAAAAGGATGGTGTGCGTTACCACCTTCTGTTCGGCAGCCAACGCACACAAAAAGCTGATCATGTCTAACTGGCATTTACTAAAAAATCTGCATGAGGATTTCTCAGCTCCACCACTGTTTGCGTATAAAAAAGACAAAAGTGTTGCCAACTACGTGGTTAGAGCAGCGTTACCAATGAAAAGGGCCCCCACAGTACAGAGTATCTTTGGATTACCTCCGCCAAAAGGACATCATAAGTGCGGGACTTGTACCTGTTGCATTGAGACCATTGAAGACATAGTTTTTACATTCGAGAATACCCATTGGAAACATGAGACATTTACGAATTGTAAATCAAAAAACATGGTATATGCAATTATTTGCCCCTGCCCTTTAGTCTACATTGGCAAAACAACACAGGAAATCAGGACCAGGATCACGCAACACAAATCACGCATCCGCAGAGGGGTAGAGAATGCCCCTTTAGTGAATCATTGGACTAGGTGTAAGCATGTGATCACGGATTTACGTTGGACTGTCTTGTCTAAAATTGAAAATGACCCCAGAGGAGGGGACATTGATGCTAAATTATCACAACGTGAAGCAATGCTTATCATGAAGTTCAATACTGCCACACGAGGACTTAATGAAATATCAGAAATCTACAAGCCGAACGCCTAGACCCTTTTTACTGCCTAACTTCAGCGCATCGTCTCTAGACTACAAGTCCCAGAATTCCTGGGCCCTTCTTCCATCTCAACACCAACCAGGAAGTACTGAGGCCACACCCCCATTCGAGGACTCCAGCCGGTTGAACCATGTACACCAGCTAAGGAGAAGGACCATCGCCTTGCTCCCGCCCCGGTATGTGAACTCGATCTATACGGTACCAACTCGCTAGTGGGTCACCGCCACATCACTGACAAACGCTTTCACCCCCTTTCCATAGAAAAGGAGCAGCCGCCAAAGAGAATATCAGAGCAGCGAGACTTAAACCGCCAGCCCGCAGGTAAGTCTACGCGCCCCCCTGCAAGCGGTATGAATGGTGTCCGATAGAATTGCACCACTCTGAAATGTTGTCGCGTGTATTTTGTTTTCTTGCACAGCTGCTGTCACTAAACCTGTTGGGAAATACGTTTTTGAACGGAAACCTCCAAAGTGTCGTTTGAACTTTTGGATTGAGGTAGGGAGCGTCAGTTGGACTCTGGTAGTCGATCCCTTGTTGAATTCACTTGATAGTCGCTCTATGACATCTTGCTCAAGCTAGTTATCTTTATTATTTCAGAACCAAACCCGGTCCTGAGGAGAACCCCACCAATTCCTAGGGGTTTGAAACGCGTCGACCAGCTTTTCAGTCCCGCATCTGTCTACCATTAATATGTCGGAATAGTGATTCCATTAATTTTGGTTCATGAGGGATCTCATGATATTGACAACGACAGTTTAAAATATGAAAAGAATCATTTTCCACTGATTGTTTTACAGATGCCTGGACAAAGTTTTTTCTTGTATTATTATTTGCTTTGTATGGTCTGTGTATGAATGTTTGGCCAAGTGTGTATGAAATGTTGTATTTAGATGTTTGTATATATTGTACATAAAACGTATTTCATTGTTCATTTTGTATTTTCCACGCACAACGAATAATGTGTTGAAAACAGAAAAAAAGACCGTCTGCAAAAATTAAATAAATTTGCTCGGTGTAACAAGTTTACCGGTTGTCGTTTGATTTACTCAAAACAACCTTCTGTGAAACCAGTCCATTCAATTATTGAAACCCCAGTTTTGGCTATTGTGTTGGTCATTAGTTTTAGGTGGAAGGTAGGCATAGATTTTGATACTCTCCCAGACTGAGTTTGGTTTTAAAATGCAAACCCATATGGCTCCATGCCCTGCTCTATGCCAAAAAAGATGCACTCGCTGCTCCCAGCTGCATTACGGTAACCCTGCAAATAGCTCTTGGAATCTAGGGTTGGTATAAAGAAATTTCTTGGAAACTCTGGGGCATATTTACAAGCCTTATCACTATAGGAATGTCACATGGCTTAATGCTGCCTTGTAAACAAGGCCCCCTTTCATGCTATACTTTGTGTTGAAGGGGCGGGCAATGTGTGTTGTGGTGGACGTTCCACTGCAACACCCATTGTCTTTGACGCTGCACCATAATTACAAGGGCAGCCTAAATATGGGACAGTGCCACAATTTAGACCAGGGAAAACCTGGTCTTAAACAGGTGCAATCTAGCATTTTTGTTGTTTCTATGTGTGCTGCATTGTGCAGCACACAAGGAAACAGCAAAAGGTCATTAATTGTTCATGTGCAGGAAGGTGACCCTTCCTGCACATATACAATACATTTTAAGAAATCGTGTTTTGCAACTTCTATGTGTACTGCATTACGCAGCACACATAGAAGGTTAAAAATGCCATTTCAGATTGTTTATATGCTGGAAGGGAAACCTTCCTGCACATAAACAATCTTCTCCTACAACGCAGGCACCCTTGCACTATGGTGCAAGAGTGTTTGCGTTGGCTCTAGGAAGCTAAGATTAGCGCCAGCGCAGGGGCAAACGCAGGGCTGCACCATATCCATGTAAATACGGTGCAGCCCTGTGCTTTGGAAGTGGCCGAGCTCGACTTTAAGCCAAGGTGGCTAATCACTCGCTCTGCCACTTCTTAGTCAATATGCCCCTCTTTCTGTAACCTGCTGGTAAAGGGTTCAATTTATGGAGTATATTTCAACCTTTGATACTTTCATATGATTGATAACATGAGTACGCCAGAACTGGATAAAAGGAAGGCCTTCTATAAGCACCTTCTTTCATATGTTAAAAAGACAATTATTAGTTCTCGACCTCTGCCAATGCGCTTGCGCATTGCAGATGTCGAGACATATAGAGGTGGAAACAGGAAAGCTGAACCAGGCAGATTATGCCGAGTGCATGTACCCATGCACGCGCTTGCCGCTTGCTCCCTGAGCCGCCTCCATTATCGCATCAGACCCGCCACAGCAATGCCGAGAGCTTCACACTTCCCACTCGCTCGCATCCCGCCCCCCACCAGGCTCTTGAAGCGTCACGCTTCGCCAGCGCTTCCATCCCACTCGCTCACTCCCCCACCCCCCACCCGACTTGTTTTTCACTTTCTTCTGCCGTCACTGACGCAGTAATGGGGTTATTGTCGGTACTTCCCTACAATCAATATGCATTATATTAAGAGCAACATAATAGTATATCTTTAAGCATGGTTGTGTGTGGGGAAGAGAAATAACGTAAATTTAGGATTATGCAGTTGAAGTGTTTGTTTAAATTAAATGGAATTGTAACTACAATGCCGAGAGCTTCACACTTCCCACTCACTCGCATCCCGCCCCCCCACCAGGCTCTTGCAGCGCGACGCTTCGCCAGCGATTCCCTCCCACTCTCTCACTCCCCCGCCCCTCACCAACTTGTTTTTCACTTTCTTCTGCCGTCACTGATGCAGTAATGGGGTTATTGTCGGTACTTCCCTAAAATCAATATGCGTTATATTAAGAGCAACATAATAGTATATCTTTAAGCATGGTTGTGTGTGGGGCAGAGAAATAACGTACATTTAGGATTATGCAGTTGAAGTGTTTGTTTAAATTAAATGGAATTGTCCCTACAATGCCGAGAGCTTCACACTTCCACGCGCTCGCATACCGCCCCCCCACCCACCAGGCTCTTGAATCACGACGCTTAACCAGCAGAGCAACCTTTGCATCTGGAGCTTCGGATTGCTGTTTGGTTCACATTTCTTATTTTTTTCACTTCTCAGCACGACATAATATCAATTTTAACTGTAACATGTTAGGAATCAGCAATATGTTCCTTTACGTTGTGAACACACAGGGAATCAATTATCCCTACAAATAAAACCCCCTCTCTTCCAGCAGGGTAGCTTTCCTAAAAACCACGACCCCAGGTGTTCCTCGATTTTCCTCAGTGTTAGGAGCCAGGCTCACTGCCCGAGGCCTTTTAACTTCGTTTTTGCCACAGATACAATATTGATCCCAGTGGCTTCATTTCCTCTTAGAATATTGTTTTTCCTTCTGTAGTGTGACCACATGCAGGTTTCCCCCCACACACCCTTTCACCCTCACACACCCTCACCCACCCTCTGACACCCTCACTCCCCCCACACCCTCACCCCTCACACTCCCTCACTCACCCTCATACCCTCACCCTCACACCCCCTCACACCCCCTCATCCCCTCACCCTTACACCCTCACACACCCTCACACCACCTCACCCTCACCCTCACACACCCTCACCCTCACACCCCCTCACCCTTACACCCCCTCACTCTCACACCCCTCACCTCACACCCCCTCACTTCCCTCACCCCCTCACACCCCCTCATCCCCTCACCCTCACACCCTCACCCTCACACACCCTCACACCTGCTCACCCTCACACCCCCTCACCCTCACACACCCTCACACCCCCTCACCCTCACTCACCCTCACACACACTCACACACCCTCCCCAGCATAGCATAACAAAACATAGCATAACAAAACACAGCATAGCATAAAAAAGCATTGGATAGCAAAACATAGCATATCATAACAAAACAAAGCATAGGATAGTAAAACAAAACCTAGCATAACAAAACAAAACATAGCATAGCAAAACACAACAAAGTATAGCATAGCATAACAAAACACAACAAAACATAGCATAGCATAACAAAACATAGCATAACAAAACAAAGCGTAGCATAACATATCAAAGCATAGCAAAACAAAACATAGCATAGTATAACAAAACATAGCATAGCATAACAAAACACAACAAAACATAGCAGAAAAAAACATAGCATAACATAACAAAACATAGCATAACATAACATAAAAACAAAGCATAGCATAACAAAACATAGCATAACAAAACAAAGTAAAACATAGAATAGCATAACAAAACACAACAAAACATAGCATACATAACAAAACATAGCATTGCAAAGCATAGCAAAAACAGCGTAGCATAACAAAACACAACATAGCATAGCATAACAAAACAAAGCTTAGCATAGCATAACAAAACAAAGCTTAGCATATCATAACAAAACATAGCATAGCATAACAAAACATAGCATAGCATAACAAAACAAAGCATAGCATAACAAAACAAAGCATAGGATAGCAAAACTAAACATAGCATAGCATAACAAAACAAAGAATAGGATAGCAAAACAAAACATAGCATGACATAACAAAACATAGCATAACATAACACAACAACACATAGCATAACAAGACATAGCAAAACACAACAAAACATAGCATAGCTTAACGAAACACAACAAAACATAGTATAGCAAAACAAAACATATAATAGCATAGCAAAACATAGCATGATGTCGGGAGGGGCAAGATGGCCGCTGACAGGCTGTAGGGAGAAGACGTGTTCTTCCTCTCCCCCTGATTTTGCTTTTGTGAGAAAGACGATGCAATTTACTCTGATATCCACGAGAGAAATGGGGATATGAGGATATGGTGTACTCACTTGGACAGGACTCCACTTAGGTATCCACAGCTTCAGTCTTAGCTGAATATAAGCTACGCGGAAAAGATTTAATTTTCCAGACTGGGAGATCGGCGCTGGTAAGGGCGCTGTTTTCTAAGATTGCCGGCTGGACTCAACAGCACTATCAAAGGGCAGTTACTATATCGCACAGTTTTTGGGATATGATGGCCCCGAAGACTGCAAAGAATCTGAGAGAGGAGAAAGAGAGAGCTGCCTGGAGCGACTCGGATGCCCCAGCAGCTAATCTCAGAGCGAAGAAAATGCTCCGCGGAGAACAAGAAAGGAGTGGCGGCGGAAACGATGATGCAACTAGTAATATGACGGAGAAGAAGAAGAAAAAGGAAAAAAGTAAGGCGGCATCCAGCAGGAAAATCCACGCAGGCAGCAAAGCGCCGGAGCAGGCAACCATGAGGCAGCCCACAGTCTTCGAGGCGTTCCTACCTGTTAACAGCAAACGCGGGGTGTCAACTATCACGGCGCCCTCCGCGGACTCTGCAGTGTGTGGGCCGATTGCCGAGTCAGCCGCTGTCCGCGCTGCTCAATACTTGGTTCAGGATGAGGACACAAATCAGGTATTAGCAAGTAACATGGTAAACTGCGAGGCGACCGGAGCAGTGAATGAGCGAGGGGCGGGGCAAGCGGATTCGGAGCCGCCAGGAGGAGTAACGCTACAGGCAGACGGCGCAGTGCAAGGAAAGACCGGCAAAGAGATTGGGCAAGTAAGCAACCTGCGAGAGGGGGAGAAGCAGGCTATGAATCAAGCGCATATGGGCAGTATAGCTCAAACTGAAGTAGCACTGACTGTACAAAGGGCAGCAGATAACGGTGCCAATGGTGTCAATGGTGATAATAATGGCAATGGAGGTAATGGTGGTAATGGCAACTGCTGGGTCGAGGTGGGCGCAGCGTCTGCATGCATGAATAAGGATATCACTTTAAAAGAGACATTGCCAGTGGTAACAGAGGCATTAACAGAGAACGATAGTGTTGATATCCAGACGGAAGCTGTAGTCCAAACACCAGAAGATATTCTGAGGGAAGAGGTTAATCAAGAGCTCAACAAACTTGGTTCTACGATAGTAGTAGTGAACGAAACGGCTATTTTAGGTACTGATGGTTCTTATCTAACGAAAGGAGCACACTCTCTGTTAAATCCAGGCTCTCCCTCTGATGAATGTTTTTTCTCTGTAAATGAGGGTGAGGAGGACGAGAATGAGGAGGAGGAGGATGGGGAAGAGGAGTTGGGGGGGGAGGATTCTGAAACCTCCTCGGGCTCTGTGGGGACAGAGAGTGAACAAACAATGTCAGGATTAGTAACGGAGACAGCAGTCACATCTGAAACTGGATAGGGCTCGGCTCACGGGAGATCTGTGAAACATAAGTCCAAAATTTTGACCAAAAAAAGAAGGAAATCAAAAAACATTGTGAGTCCTATAAATGCGGATATCGCTAAGAGACTTGACTGGGACTACTCTGCTACGTCGCAGATGTACCAAGAGACTGCTGGAGGGACAGGAGATAAAAGTATGGGTACTCTAGAAATACCAGAGCATAGTATGGAACAAAGACAGAGGCAGAGTCAGAGTCAGAACCAGAGTCAGAGGCAGCCACAAGGGCAGTCATCACCAAAGGGGTTTGATCTGATGTTTTCAATGCTGAAGCAGATACAAACTGAGGCGAGAGTGGAAAGCCGCAGAGCAAAAAGATACAAGGATCTCTTCGTAAAGTAAATAGATTATACGCAGATTTGTCAGGGAGAGTTACAGAGGTAGAAGAAAGAACCGGTGTGTTGGAAGACGAAATGAAGAGATGGCAGGAATTTAGGCAGGAGCAAGAGAAGACTACAACAGATGTGCTATGGAAACTGGAAGAATTTGAGAACAGGCAGCGCAGAAACAATATAAACTTTTGGGTATTGCAGAGGGCAGGGAGGGGCAGGATGTGAGATCTTATGTTATAGAGCTACTTAAGGGTGCACTTCCCGATATAAAAGGCTGGGATTGGGAATCAGAGATACAGCGTGCACATAGGTTTCCATTCACACAAAGAAAGGGTGATGTTTCAAATAAACCTAGAGCAATACTTATATATGTTGGAAATTATCTGTTGAGAGAGGAGATAATGGCGAAGGCAAAACCGCAGACTAAGTGTAGATATAAGGATGTTGAGTTTTTTGCTAGGCCTGACTTCTGCCATACAACTGTAGAAAGGAGGTGGAGGCTGCAGGAGTTGATTGTACCCTTTCAAAAAATGGGATGCGAGGCTTATCTGATGTTTCCTAGCAGGCTGAAAGTGGTAAGGGTTGGTCAGGTTAAAATTTTCTATTCCGAAATTAAAGCACATGAGTTTTAGACATGGCTGAAAGAGAATAGTCCACAGTCTCAGACACAGGCTGATAGAGAACGAGCAGTAGCCTTGGTTACTAAAGGAAGTAAGAAGCCATAAAAGTATATAAAATGGACAAGAGTACAAATGATCAGAGTGAAGTAATCTCAGAAAATGTATGTATATAGGATGTTATTATCTTGTTTGTATAGGTTGGTATTAAGAAAGGGGGAGTGGGGGGGCACGGTGGTCCCACACAGTCACAGCTGTCACATATAGGTCCTATGGACCTATTTGCCTGTAGGGGGGGGACAGTCAGGGTGGGGACTCAGGGGGGGTGGGGAACAACAAAAAATTTGGTATCACGGTAGAGGAATAAAGGAAGTAATCCAGAAGACAATGACCAGTAAAATAAGGAAAATGTATGAGCTATATATGTCTATTAGTCCAACAAGTATAAGGAATGAGATGCAGTTTGGTATAAGAAATGGTGACCCACTTAAGAACCCAGGATGAATACTCGAATAATGACATGGAATGTCTGTGGGCTAAATGACAGACTAAAAAGACAGAAGGTGGCTATTTTGATTAAGAGTCTTAGATTAGACTTTTTAATATTGCAAGAAACACACATCCAGGCGTCTGAAATCCATCTACTTGAACAATTAGGACTTACTGTATTAGCGTATTCGAGGCAGGGGTCTAGGAATAGGGGAGTGGCAGTAATGGCAAAACAGAGAGATATTACTACTAGGAAAAAGTGGGAGGATGCTTGGGGGAGATGGGCTTTAATAGAATGCCTGGTAGGAGAACAATGGGTAACTCTTGGCTCTATATATGGTTCTACAGGAGACGATGGGGAAATCTTTGAGCAGGTCGATATAGAGTTGGCAACATGGGCCCCATATGTAGTAATAGGAGGGGATTTTAACATCAATGGTGCAGTTGGTCTGGGATTGGGGTTAGGACCCCCAGTCAAATACAAAGGAAGAAAAAGAAGAGTGTTTCAAGCAGTTTGTTCTCTAGCCAGGAATAATGGGCTATTGGATGTCTGGGATACTCTTAAGGCAGGAGAGGATGGATATACGTATTATTCAGCACCGCATAAAGTAAGCGCAAGATTAGACTATTTTTTGGTCAGTAGTCAAGGTCTTGATAGTGCAGGTATTGAGAGACTGCCAAGAGTATTGGCGGATCATAACCCTCTGATTGTTACTTTAAAAGGATTGGTAGTGGCAAAGGGGGGGATCGGTGTGGACTTTCGAGAGAGCACTGCTGGAAGATGAGGCATATATTCAGCATATGAAAAGATGGATAACAGAATTCCTGACAATAAATAGAGACACAGCAACTGCAGGGATGGTATGGGATAGTTTTAAGGCTGGGGTGAGGGGAGAGACTCTAAGCTTTGGAGCTAGGAGAAGGAAACAGGAGCAAGAGAGAAGTAATGTCTTAAAAAGGGAGATACTTACAGCAGAGGAAGAAGTGAATACAAGTGTAGACCCACTTGATAGTAATGTATGTGTAACAAATCCCGCTATAATGAAACTGGCAAAATTACAAATGGAAGCAGAAGAATATATAACAGCAAAGGCAGCAAAACAATATGTGACTAAAAGGGAAAAATGTTATGAGCTGAATGACCGAGTAGGTAAAATGTTAGCAATCAGAGCAAGACAAAAGGTATCGCTTGGGGAGATAAAGGCAATAAAAGACAGTGCAGGAAATGTGGTAACAAGTGTTCAACAAATCAGAGAAGTTTTCAGAAAATTTTATATGAACTTATACCAAGAAAATGATGTAAAAGATCCTGAAAAGATAGTTGCCTATTTGAATGACTATGAAGGGTCTGAGATGGATGAAACAGAGAGAAAAAGGCTAGATAATCTGTTAGATCAACAGGAGATAGGAAGTGCTCTGAAAAATCTTCCATCTGGCAAAGCAGCTGGGCCGGATAAGATCCCGCTTGAATTTTATAAGGTGTTCTGGGAAGAGTTAGGGAAGGATATGGTATGCATTATGCAACAGGCACAGAGGGGATTATCAGTACCAAACTCTTGGTCCGGGGCAGAAATAGTTGTCATCTTAAAGAAAGGAAAGCCACCTACAGATCCAGGATCATACAGACCAATTACGCTAATGAACACTGATACAAAGATCTACTCCAAAGCATTGGCAATAAGATTCGCTAGCGTAATAACACCACTAGTTACTACTACTCAGCATGGATGCATACCTGGACGATGAACTACGCATCATATACGGAAATTAATAACCCTTATTGATAAAATGGAAGTTAGTGGGGAACCATTTTTGGTCTTATTGTTAGATGCCAAGAAAGCATTTGACCGTGTATCCTGGGTGTATTTGTGGAGTGTTTTAGAAAGGGTGGGTTTTGGAAATGGCTTTCTTACGGCAATAAAGACCCTGTATAGAGATCCAGTGGCCACAATAAGAATAAATTCGGGAACAACAGAGCAAGTAAAAATCAATAGGGGTACTAGGCAGGGGTGTCCGTGCTCCCCACTACTTTTTGCTATATATCTGGATCCCTTAATACGCAGAATGGAAGCGAATGGAAATATAGCTCCAGTTGCCACACCCAGGGGGGATTGTAAGATACTTGCTTATGCCGATGACGTGGCTGTTGTAACACCAGTACCCACAGAGGCTGTTAGATATTTGGAAATGGAGGCTAAAAAATTCGGGGAAGTGTCAGGATACTCTTTAAATACTGGGAAAACACAGATTATAAAGAATAATAAGGTAGGGTGTCAAGATCCACGAGTGGTACAGACAGGAACTTATTTGGGTGTGACGATCACTACAGAGTTAGGAGAGTTAGTAGAATTAAACATAGATCCTATTATAAGAAAGGTGGGGAAAGACCTAAATAGACTCAACAACTTACACCTCACAATAGTTGGTAGAGTAAATATCATAACGATGTTAATTTTACCAAAATTCTTATACATCTTCAGGACAATTCCGCTATGGTTTGATAACCTTTGGTTTAAAAAGATCGAAGGAATGATTAACAGATTTATCTGGTCTAAAGGCAAAACTAGGAGAGCAGCAAGATATATGGTACTCCCAAGAGAGAGAGGAGGATGGGCTCTACCGGATCTGAAATCTTACTACTGGGCTGCAGCTCTACAATATATGATTGGATTGATAGGAGGAGCAGAAGTAGAAGGGGAAGAGGATTTAGGATCATTAGCAATATATGGTTTATTGATGGGGGAAGAGGTTAAAAATATATTTTTGAAACATTTTGACACAGCTTACTTTAAAAGGACACGATTCAAGACCATCTGGGGAGCTTATAATATTTGGAAGGCCTTTACTAAGAAATATGGTCTGGGGATGATTAATAGATACACGAGAGTAAGAGACAATACAGTATTCCCTGAGGATATATTTTCTGATTTAGTATATATGGAGAGGTACCGGAAGGGGATAATAAAAGTGGGGGACTTGATGGGCGCACAGGGGATGAAACAATTTGTGCAATTACAGGAGAAATATGATTTAGCAACAAGGCATTTTTTTAAATATCTCCAAGTAAGAAGCTTTCTGGAAAGCAAAAGGGGGACCCGAGAAGCTTTGAGAAAAATCCGATACTTGAGGCGATACATAGTGGAGTAGACTGCACTATTAAAAGGTTCTATGCAGAATTAATCGAATCAAAGCCAGACGATATGGTTAAGTGGGGGGAAAGCTGGTCGGTTAAAATGGATATAGAAGTGGAATGTTTTAACATGTCAGTAGAACTAGGACACAATATTTTGTGCTCTGCATCATTACAGGCTCAGCACTACAAAACTATATACTGGTTATATTATATACCAGCAAAACTCGCACAATGGGGGGCGATTACTGGGATAAACTGTCCTAGGTGTGGAAGTCTACAGGCGGATATAATACATATTTTTGCAACATGTCCATGTTTATCAATATTACTGAATGAAATACAAATGTTTTTGCAAAGGGCATTGAAATTATCCGTCAACTTAACCCCCACGATTGTGTTATTAGGAGTAGAATCGGGCAATGTGCATGGAGAGGGTAGTCATTTTATTTTTGTCGCTATGGCTGTTTTTAGGTTATGTATTGCTTCAGCCTGGCTTGAGCAGTCAGCACCAGTATTCCAGCGCTGGTTAGCTAAGGTTTTAAGTATATACAGTTTGGAAAAAGCAATATACTCTAGAAAAGGAAAGAATGGGAGGAAGTTAGGATTAAAAATATGGGAGCCGATAATAAAATGGAAGGAAGAAGTATAATGTATATAATGTATATAAGGATGTAATGAATATTAGGGCAGGAGGGAGGGTCCATAAGTGATTAGCAAGCAGCAATGCGATGAATGATTTTTTTTTTCTTTTTTTTTTTGAAAGAAGAAGTGTAATGTATATATTGTATATGATGTATAGGTTCGTAAAAGTATATTAAGGGCAGGCGGGAGGAGTCACAGTGTTTTTTTTTAAGAAATAATGTGTTATATGATTTTTTTGGCAATTCTCGAATACCCCATACGGTTGGATTGAATAATTTTTAAATCTAAGCCCCTCATGATGTATATGTTTTTTCTTTATGTGCAGTATAGCATAAGGTGTTCTTTCTTTTATTGTTTTTTCTTTCTCTTTATGGAAATATGATTGAGCTGATATAGTAAACTGTTCCTCACCCCCGGTGCAGGGGGGAAAATAATGTGTAAAAAGCTGTTAATAAAAAGAATTAAAAAAAAAAAAAAGCAAAACATAGCATACCAAACACAACAAACCATAGCATAGCATAGCATAACAAAACATAGCATAGCAAAACAAAGCATAGCATAATAAAACACAACAAAACATAGCATAGCATAACAAACATAGCATAACACAATAAAGGATAGCATAGCAAAACATAGCATAGCATAACAAAACATAGCATAGCATAACAAAACACAGCATAGCATAGCATAACAAATCAAAGCATAGGATAGCAAAACATAGCATAGCATAACAAAACAAAACATAGGATAGCAAAAATAAACATAGCATAGCATACAGCATCACTCCACACCACCACATCATCACTCAGGAGCACCACAACATCACTATGCACTACCACAGCATCACTGAACGCCACGGCATCACTTGTTCGCCATCACAACATCACTCAGCGCTACCACAGCATCAATCTGTGCAACCATTCAACAACACCTGGTTCAAATATATTTTCTCAATGTTTCAAGCTTTATCAAAAATGTAACAAAAAGATGTTAATATTTCACTTCTGTTCTTGGATTTTCGGCACAATAAATTACACTGAACATAATCTTCACAAAAGTTATTTACAAAACGTTAAACTATTGCCATTATAAATGACAATAACTTTTATTTAAGTATTAATTATTGAAAAAATTTAAAAGCCATTGTTATTTGTAATATCAATACATGTAAGTCACGTAAATACAACACATGTTGCATTACAAATGCTATACGTGTCACATTTACGAAAGTTATAACTATTGGCACTGTAAATGACAAAGCTGTCATTTACAATACCAATAGCTCAAACTTTCCTAATGCGCGACCTATTGCATTGCAAATGCTTGTTTTTAGGAGTAGTCTTTTTCCTTTTCTTCTGAAACTAAAATTGTACATTTAACTCAGTAGAACATAAACTGTCCTTCCAATGCTATGTGAAAATTCTTTACTTGCTTCTTGCAAAAAGTGACTTCTGATATTTTTTCTTTTTCATATAGATGCTTTGCATTATGTCGCTTTGATTTTCCTTCATCTCTGTCAGTTTATCTCACATCGCTCCAAAAGAGGAGCTATGTTTCTATTGTAATTTTAATCCACTTGCCTTCCTCAGGCATCTGCCGTGTTGTTTCTTTAAGTCGGGATATAATAATGTGCATTTCCTATAAAAGGAAGCTAAGCTCTTGGAATGAGTAGGCACATGCTCCTGGGCAAAGAGTTCTAATCTCACAGTCTGCTTGTTAGTGATCACACTTTGCATGCTACTTGCATGATATGGTTATATGCTGAGGGGAAATCATGTTTAAAAAGCCTTGAATCCAACGTAATCCCTGACAGATCTCCAGGCTCACAAGCTTTCCTCCATTATTCAATAGACTGCCTTTTCCTGTGCATTTGAAGTCTGAAGTTTCTGATCACAAACATGGTGCCTTTAACATTTTCTGTTTGCAACATTGCTTTAAATCGTTCGATGAGCATCAAGCAATGTTTGCATTACAGGGATGAAAAAGAGAGCCAGTGGGTCTTTGCATGGCACTTCACCATTCCTAGATTTGACAGGATTTGCTACATTCCCTTTAGCAGGATTGCAAGTCTAACTATCCTCCTAAAATGTGGTGCTAAATTCTTAAGGATGTAAACATAACATATGACTAGATAGGCAATACTGGGTGGTTGCATGGGGTGTGGGATACAGTAAAAGAGTTATCAGAGGATAATCTTTTAACTCATTTACCATCACATATTTCAACACTTTCTCCCCTTTGTTATGAGAACCCTAATTCACTGAGGGTTACACCCAAGTATACTGTCCTACCGCCCCAAGAAAACTGTGACCTTTGTGAAGAAAAGGAAATGGAGAAAGATTTCTTGCGCCTTTCTCTGAGTTGTGCTTACAGGAATGAAACCATGTTTGAAATGTGGCATATCTGTTACAGAATACCGTACACATGCAGGTGATAGATAAAGGGACCACACCCACAAAATAAGTTCACAAGCCAGCGTTGGAATTTATAATGATTAATATTGATTGTGTGCAAAATGTAAATTAAGGGTAAATGTGATACACACCAAAAAAATATTGTACACTACACTTCCCTAAACAGTAAGTTTAAATACTCTCTAGTGGCCTTGTACCATTTCATAATTAGCATTTATCTTACTGCCAAGTCAGATTTTACCCAAACATATCTGTTAACCGGAAGGTCTTCAAATCAGTGTACCTTCTGACAACATCTATCCCTGCAACCAGTCTTTCTCCATGCCCCTCCCAAATATGGGTGAAGTTCATACTTTTTCTTCCATAGTATTTTTATGGAGTAGATGGGAGTCTCTTCACTTGGAACTTACTTGAAGCCCACCTTTAAAGCACTGATCAGAAAACAATGCTTCCATTGCAAACATTAAGAAGAGCACAAGCTTCTGCCCATTGTCAATTTTGAGCTCCACTAAGTGTACATGGTCAACATGCAGAAACCATTGCAGCCACAGCCATTATTTTGATACAGCAATGGAAAATCCCCTTTATAGCTGAAGAAGTATGATAAGAAGATGGAGCAGTTTTGCATACAAAGAAAAACTCATTATACGGTTGAAATCTGATTTCAGGACAGCATATTTATGCTAAATATACAACACTCTCAGCAACATTCAATGAACAAATACAGACTGTGCTAGCCTGTATCATGGCTCTCAAATCATGCCAACACTGTCCAATATATATATATATATATATATATATATATATATATATATATATATATATATATATATATATATATATATTACCTACTGGCGGTCGCCAGTAGGTAGTTATAGTTAGGATTTTTTTCAATGTTAAATCTCAAAATTCTATTTGGAATAACTTTGGCACCAGTTGACGAATCTGCCTGAAAATTTCCTGAAAATGGCCTCGACGAGCTCGGGTCCTTCCTTGAAAGTTTGGGGGGGATACGTCAAGCGGGGGCCGAGATGAAAGGGGGGTCCCAAAACACGTTTTCCCCATGTAAATTTCCATAGGGCGGTCGATTTCACTTTTAGCCCGAACGGCTGAATGGATTTCCAGCAAACTTGGCAAAATTGAAGGGACTGGTAGCCCGATGTGCCTTTGCTATGTCTCAAGATATGTGCTGCAGTGGATTTTGAGTAATTTAGGTTCAAAAAAATATATATATCTATAGGCGCTCTCCGGTGCGCGCACCGGAGTGCGCTCCAGGCGCGACACGCGACTTGCGCGCAGGAAGCTGATTGGCTCTTGGGTGTCTGTAAACATTCGAAACAGTCTGGAGCGGCCGCCATCTTGTGTCTCGGTAAAATCGAGACACAAGGGGTTTGAAAAAAAAAGGGGCAAATGACCATAAGGGGGAAGAGTAGACCCCCTCTGACCCCCTAGGTTTGATGTAGGGGCTAAAATAGGGTCCTGCAGGGCATTACATTTTTTTTTTTTTTTTTCGTTTTGCGCGGGGGAAGCGCATGGTACGCGCACCGGCGAAGCACGGGGAAAATCCAGGACCATATTTATGAAGGCCTTGCGCTGCTAGTTTTGCGCCTCCTGTGCGTCAATTTTTGTGACGCACCAGCGGTGTAAAAAAATGCGCATTGTTATGCAATATTTAAAAAGTGACGCATCTATCTAGATGTGTCACTTTTTAAATATAGTGCAACGAGGCACATTTTTTTACACTGCTGTTGTGATGCGTCACTTTTCTGTGCGCACTCCTTATGACATTCCAGATGTGTCATATTTAACGTATGACGAATCATGTTGCAAGGAGTTACAGATACATCAGTATTTCTGACATATCTGTAAACATAAAAGTGATGCGAGGCAGGTGCAAGATTTTGACGCAACAGCATCCTAAAAGTGACGCAGAGAAATCTTATAGATTTCAGTACGTCGTTATTACCAAGCTTTTTGCGGGGGAATGCCCCCTTTGCATACATTATACCTGACGCAGATATAATGTGGCGCAGAGTTTTAAAAAGTGACCCATGTACCTAGATGCGTCACTTTTTAAAAATAGCGTCAGGTATAATGCATGCAGAGGGGGTGTTCTCCCGCAAAAAGCTTTGTAATAGCGACGCAGTGAAATCTTTGAGATTTCACTGCGTCACTTTTAGGATGCTGTTGCGTCAAAATCTTGTGCCTGCTTTACAGCAGGTGTTAGACTGACGCAAGCCCTTTCACATGGTGCTTTTTCCATGTGAAAGGACACATTACTGGAGTTGCGTCACTTTTGTGACGCACTCCAGCAATGCGTTACTTGGAATGTCATAAGGAGTGCGCACAGAAAAGTGACGCATCGCACCAGTGGTGTAAAAAAATGTGCCTCGTTGCGTTATATTTAAAAAGTGACGTATCTAGGTAGATGGGTCACTTTTTAAAATCAAGCGCCACATTATATCTGCGTGAGGTATAATGCATGCAGAGGGGGTGTTCCCCCGCAAAAAGCTTTGTAATAGCGACGCAGTGAAATGTTTGAGATTTCACTGCGTCACTTTTAGGATGCTGTTGCATCCTTTAAATATAGTGCAACGAGGCACATTTTATTACACTGCTGGTGTGATGCGTCACTTTTCTGTGCGCACTCCTTATGACATTCCAGATGTGTCATATTTAATGTATGACGAATCATGTTGCAAGGAGTTACAGATACATCAGTATTTCTCACATATCTGTAAACATGAAAGTGACGCGAGGCAGGCGCAAGATTTTGATGCAACAGCATCCTAAAAGTGACGCAGAGAAATCTCATAGATTTCAGTACGTCGTTATTACCAAGCTTTTTGCGAGGGATTGCCCCCTCTGCATACATTATACCTGATGCAGATATAATGTGGCGCAGAGTTTTAAAAAGTGACCCATGTACCTAGATGCGTCACTTTTTAAAAATAGTGTCAGGTATAATGCATGCAGAGGGGGTGTTCCCCTGCAAAAAGCTTGGTAATAATGACGCAGTGCGTCACTTTTAGGATGCTGTTGCGCCAAAATCTTGCGCCTGCTTCACAGCAAACCTTTCACATGGTGCTTTTTCCATGTGAAAGGACACATTACTGGAGTTGCGTCACTTTTGTGACGCACTCCAGCAATGCGTTACTTTTGTGTTTACAGATACGTCAGAAATACTGACATATCTGTAACTCCTTGCGAATTGATTAGTCATATATTAAATATGACATATCTGGAATGTCATAAGGAGTGCGTCCAGAAAAGTGACGCATCGCTGTTTTCACGTAGCGATGCGTCACTTTTCAGAAATGAGGCCTCCAGTTTATTCACTGTGTCATAACTTTCTTTTCTAACACTCACCTTCTTTCATTCCTCCTACTTCACTTCCTTTCACCTCTCATACCTTTCTGTTCTTTCTTACTCATTCTCCTTTCAATTATCAATGCACTATATTTCACTTACTCTTCATTTTTTTAAGAATATAGCTCTTTGATGAGAATTGGAGGTAGTTCTGAAAAGAACTTTTGGTTTTCTTCTTTTAACTGAACAGGAACAAAAACAGGGAATGGAAACTGCTCAACAGGAGCAAAAAGAAAAGAAAAAAATTAGGGGTGGGAAGGGCAGCGATGGTTCTCCAATGCTCGAACCATGAGCAGGACACTTTGCTCCCCATAGGTGAGGAGTTGATTGCAGTATCTGCATTTGACGACCCCATGGTTAAATGCAGGTTGTATGTTTGCCACCTGCTCCTGCGATTGCTCTCTCCCAGAAGAAGTTGCTCCTCCTGTTGATGTAGAGGCCCCATCTCTGGGAACCTCTTGTGCCAGAGCCCTGACACTTTCCCGGGCAAAATTCTGGGGGTGCCTCCTCTCCACATGGCGAATCATGGTGAAGTTGCCAAAAGAATACTTTTTTTGGGGGTTACCCCGTGACAGGACCTGTTTGCAGATCCTGCACTCTACTTTTGGTGCATTCACCTTTTTCTGGTCTGCTGGAAACTTAAAAAATTTCCAGATGAAATGTTCTTTGACCTTCGGCTGAGGAGGCTCTTCATCAATGAAATTATTGGAGTCATCTTCACTGCTGGATGGTCTGGCAGCCATGATTAATCAAGAAATATGCAACAGCAAAAAAGGCAGGTCTTTCAGTCACAAAAGTGAAAGAAGAAGTGAAGGAAATGGGTGGGGATTTCATTCATTGTAAAAAAAAACTGTTAGCAACCAATGAAAAGTGTTATTTTAGGGTCACATGACCCGACGCGTTTACGCTGCGCGCTCCGGAGCACTTCCGGTGCGTTTACGCAGCGCGATCGTAGGCGCTTCCGGGGCGCAAACGTGGCGCGATCGTAGGCGCTTTTGCGTGCGTTTATGCGCCGCGAACGTAGGCGCTTCCGAGGGCACTTACGTTGCGCGCCGAAGTGACGTCATCAAACTTTTACAGAAATGCATAATCATTTTCCTTATTAAAAAAAACTAATTTTATTTGTATGGTACGAAATGTTTTGCATTATTATTAACTTTTCATTCATATTTTTTTTCACGAACGACAGTTGCGCTCTGGGTGCGCTTTCAGATGAGCTCACGGAAAAGCTTACAGGAGAGCTTAGCTGAAAGCTTCCCGGAGCGCGCACCCAGAGCGCAAAAGAAAAAAAGTATATAAAAAAAACATGAATACTTTAAAAAAAACAGCAAATTGTAAAAAAAAAAAAGGTTAGAAACTCGATATACAAAGGAATTAGCATTTAAAAAACCTATGAAATTCACTGAAAAAACCATAGGTTTCACACCAGTTATAGTTAGGAATTAGCATTTAAAAAACCTATTAAATTCACTGAAAAAACCATAGGTTTCACACCAGTTATAGTTAGCTGGAAATTTTACTGATATAAAACCATTGAAATTCCCACGTTATAGTTAGATGGACTCACTATAACTTGCGCGTGCAATGCACTGCTGATGATGTCTTATTAAGCCAGTTAACCAATCAATTTTTAAAAACCATCCATTTAGACACTTATTTAAACATTTATTCTTCCATCAACTTTTACATATACATATATAAAATATATTTATTTTTCAGAAAGACACACATTCACTGGATGGTGTCATCAGTGATGTCATGAGTGATGTCACTGACCATGTCATGAGTGATGTAATATGTGATGTCATCAGCAGTGCATTGCACGCGCAAGTTATAGTGAGTCCATCTAACTATAACGTGGGAATTTCAATGGTTTTATATCAGTAAAATTTCCAGCTAACTATCACTGGTGTGAAACCTATGGTTTTTTCAGTGAATTTAATAGGTTTTTTAAATGCTAATTCCTAACTATAACTGGTGTGAAACCTATGGTTTTTTCAGTGAATATATATATATATATATATATATATTCACTGGAGAAGCAAAAGGTTACAGTGACGTTAGGTTTGTGTTTTACCCACACAAAACCATCGAAATTCGGCACTTATAGTGATGTTAGAAAACAATAACTCATGGCCTAAAAATTACTTTAGAAATGTGAACCTAATATAATGTCCTTGTAAATTTTGTTTTTTTCAGGTAATGATCACTGATGTCATTTCAGATGGAGTCGCTGAGGGTTGGCATTAAAAAGTTACCAAAATTGATCTCTGATCATAACCCGTTAATTCTATTCTATGAATTGGATAAAGCTACTAAGTTTAGCTCCAGATGGACATTTGAGAGGAGATTGCTGGTGAACCCCAAGTTCGTTGAACATTTAATGAAATGGGCTAAAAACTTTTTTGATATAAATAGGTTTAGTGCATCCCGCAATTGTGTATGGGACTCTTTCAAGTCGGCATTGAGGGGGGAGCCAATCAGCTTCTCTGCTAAGCCGAGGAAAGAGGCTCGGGAAGAGCATGAGAAATTGGTGGGGCAGCTAGCGGAGGCAGAAGAACAGCATTTGAGGGATGTTGTAGGTGGAAATGAGGCGATGATAATCACTGGAAGATACTGACTATCAAGGCGGAATTAAATAAATGGATTGCACAGAAAAATGCTGATGAGTATCAGATGCACAGGGGTAGGATGTACGAGACGGGGGAGCAGTCTGGGAAACTTTTGGCATTAAAGATCAGGCAGGGATATAGTAGGAATATAATTTCGAAAATTCATGAAGGAAATCAGGAGTTTGTGGATCCAGAGGATATTTCCAAGGTTTTTAAGAATTTTTATCAACAACTTTATAAGGAAGAGGACAGGGCAGGGACTGCCAGTGCGGTGCTCGATTATCTTGGCCATAATCTGCCTGAGCAGGATAGAGTGGCACGGTATACAACTGTTACAACGCATTTTTTACAACGCAATACCATAACCACGCATCTTTTACAACGCAAATACTTTTACTACGCATACATTTATAACGTATACTGTTACAACGCATGTACTTTTACAACGCAGGTACTTTTACAACGCATTTTTTAATGATATGGGTTTATTTGAATTAGTTTTCTTTCTTGTTTTTTTTTTTAAGGGTACTAGAGTATTAATTTATTTTTTAAATATATATTATTATTTTAAAGGGTACTAGAGTATTAATTTATTTTTTTAAATATATATATTAAAATTTTAATTTAAAAATGTAATTTAATACTTGTTTTTAATACTTGAGTATTAGTTAAAAGTAATGAAAATGTATTTGTATTTATTAACGAATTCATTTTCGACTATTAGAGTATTAATGTAATTTATTAATTTAATACTTGTTTTTAATACTTGAGTATTAATTAAAACTAATGTAATTAAATTTTTTTTATTTACACATTTTTTTAAGTCTACTAGAGTATTAATGTATGGTAGAATATTTTAGAAATAATTAGAATTAATTTTATTTATTTTTATTATTCATTATAAAAAATATATATTATTGGGGGGCGGAGCTTGCTGGCGTCCATGAAAGACGTGTGAGAGCTGAGCTCCTCGCCTGAGCCCCTTTAATATTCGACAACGACATCCTTTTTGGCGCCTTGCCGACCCTAGCGGGGGCAGATTTCGCTTCTACGATCCCCAGTGCTGGCGGGGGCACCTTCCCGGATCGAAATCGGTGGTGGCATCGATCAGCGGACCGGCGGAGTCTGGCGTAGCGGACCAGGCCGCAATCCACGGACTATCCTTGGGGCAGCCCGACCTACGTAACGCTACGTGCGGCGTGGAGTGCCTGTGAGGTCCCGGGCTTCCGGACTGCCTTCTATCCTGTGATTCTCCCGGACTGGTTGGCACCGGTGCTTTGGTCATTGGACTCTGTCGCACAGCTCCTACTGGTGTGTCAACTGTGTCTTAACTGCGGTGGCCTGGGGCACTCCGGAGAGGCCCGGGAGCCCGGCGGCGGGAAACTGCATCCTACGGACGCCAGTTGGCGGGTGTCATTTCTACCTCGGCCTACTTGGGGACTGGCAGGCCACTGGTGCCGGGACGCACTTTGGAGTGTGCTGGCACTTTTCAACAGTCTGTGGTGATACCTGCACTGTGGTGTGTGCCTGGGGGCTGAGATCGTTCCCCTGGTCTCGCTCGGACCTCGCGGCCCGCGACCGCCATTTTAACCTCCATTCTTTGCTACGCAACAGACTGCTTAACGGAGTTCGCTTCTCCGGCGCCCCCCCTGCACTGTGCCGGCTCTTGAGCTCTGTCGCATCAACGTCCTGTGTGCAACGCTATGGGAAAGGGCGACAGAAACCAACCGAAGCTCACATTCGAACAGCGGAAACCGAGGGGCGCGGAGGGGGCTCCTCCGGAAACCTCGTCGCAGGCGGCTGATAGCTCGCTTTGCGCGGACATTCGTGAAATGCTCTGTACCATGGAAAAGGGCTTGCAGGAGAGTATGTCTGCGATTGGCACAAAAATTGACGCTCTATCCTTCAGGATGGACCGGATGTCTGAGAGAGTGGACAAACATGCTGAGAGGTTGGATATGGCGGAGCGTAGGCTGACGGAGGCGGAGGAGGCCCAGACGGAGTGGGATAAGGACTGTAAGCAGTTCGGTCGCCTGCTCCTGGTCATACAGGACAAAACGGAGGACTTGGAGGCACGCTCGAGGCGTTCCAACGTCCGCATCACAGGTGTGGCGGAATCAACCAATACTGGCAAGATGGAACTGTTTGTTGAAAAGTTGCTTCGCACGCTGCTGGGGGAGGACGTCTTCTCCCCCATGTTTATCGTCGAAAGGGCCCACCGCACTCTGGGTCCGAAACCTCAGCCTGGCCTCCCACCGCGGCCAATCATTGCCAAACTTTTGAATTACAGGGACCGCGATGTGGCACTGCGGCTGGCGAGGGAGAAAGGGGAACTACAGTTTGAGGGCATGAACATCTCCCTCTATCCTGACTTCACGGCGAGAGGACAGGAGGAACGGAAGCGCTTCGCCCCTTATAAGAAGCAGATGAGAGACATGGGGCTGGACTACGCCATGTTGTACCCAGCGAGACTCCGGATCAACAAACAGGGGCACTCGCATTTTTTCACCGACCCAGCGGACCTGAAAAAATCACTTAAGGAATGGGCCAAGGAACAGCGCAATAGCCCGAGGGGTCGACGCACAGACGAGGAGGAGGCTGCGTCTTTGGATGGTCAGGGGTGATCTGTCCTTTGCACCAGTGTCAGGTTTGGCTGAGTCGTCGTGAGTGGTTGTGTTGCACTAAAAAGCCCGATTAACCCTTTTTTTTGCTCTCTTGAACTCGGTTCATGGGACCTGTGTAGAGCTGCTGAGTTGTGTACTTGCTGAGATTTACTGCTGTATTTCTGGTTTTGGGGGGGTGCAGCCCGTAGAAAAATGGGACTTGGTATCCACCACTTTGTTTGCTTTCTTGCTGGGGTTGAGGTGGGGTGCCGACGGCAATGGGGGTGGGGCGGGGAGCTACGGTTGTACTTGGTCCTTGTCTGAGCGTATTACTGTCTGGCTGGGAACCTCTGCCCCTGCGCTTTCGGCTTTTGACTCTCTAGAGGGTCTTGGGTTTGTGGTGGGTAGATTCGGGGCCGGTTCGGGGTGGGTAGTGCCATGCTCTGTCTGACCGGGTTGGGGTTGGTCGGCTGTGGGTGGGTAGCTGTTTGTCATGTTTTGTATGCTGCTGCTAGTCTGTTGTGTAGGGGTTGGGGACTGTTGGGAGGGGGGTCTATTTAAGCCAACTACTGAAATGTGTCTGCTTTGTCGTCTGCTCTGCCCTACTGTTTTCTCTAACCTGCTATGTCGACCGCTGAGTCTCTAGGACCGGAGAGCGCCCTGGGCTCTCTACGATTGCTGTCATGGAACGTGAGAGGGCTCAACGATTTCCGTAAACTCAGGAAGGTCCTGGCGTATTTGCAGCGCCATCAGATTGACCTCGCTTTGCTGCAGGAAACACACCTTCCACTGTCCAGTCCTATGTTGCAGTCGAGGGCTCTTGGTACCGCTTGTGTTGCTGCTGGGTTCACCACGCATGCTAGGGGGGTGATCACCTGGGCTAATCCCAAATCCCAATTGTCGCTAAGGAGGGTGGCGGTAGACCCAGAGGGGCGGTATGTGATTGCACGGTGTGTTGGGAAGGGTCATGATTTGTTGTTGGTGAATGTGTATGGCCCCAACTACGATTCCCCAGATTTCTATACTTTGCTGGCAGACAGCTGTAGGCAGTTTGTGGGCTCTAGAATGCTGTGGGGGGGGGACTTCAATTTAGTGTTGAACCCAGAATTGGACAGATCGGCGGGCCCCCCTAGATCCCCGGCTGCTTCGGCACTGCTTCTATTGTCGGAATGTGTGAAGCTTGACTTGCTGGATGTGTGGCGCCATAGGCACTCGGGGCGGGGTGGGTTCACCCATTACTCGGCCTACCATAACCTACATACACGTATAGATTACTGGTTTGTTTCACGCACACTACTTGATGCGGTGAAGGGGTGTACGGTGCTGCCTCGCACACTGTCTGACCACTCGCCGCTACTCTTGCTGCTGGTTGCTCCTGCTAGGAGGATTCCCCCGTTCACCTGGAGGTTCCCCCCGTATTCCCTCCTGGATGAAGTTTTCAGAGGGGAATTGGCCGAGGATATAGAGACCTACTTCTCGACTAATGTGGGATCGGTGGATAGTATTCAGGTGCTTTGGGATGCGTTTAAGGTGTACATTAGAGGGATGACAATGGCAAAACACTCTGGGGTGCTCAAGGCTATTAGGCGCCGGCTGCAACTGCTTGAAACTCAACTCACTGAGCTGGAGCGGCAGGCGGGAGACTCGGGTACTGCCACAGACGCAGACAAACTTAAGTCTTTGCTAGCGGAATTTCAAGAGGAGGCGGATAGGGAAATTAAACATATGGGTAAATATGCCACGGCGCGCGCGTACGGGGAACGGGAGCGACCAGGTGCTCTCCTAGCCAAACTGATGCGCAACAACAGGCCCCCATTAGTTATTGAGGAATTAGTGACTGCTGCTGGGGAAATGGTGGCAGAGGAGCAGGATATCCTAGCGGAATTTCACTCTTATTATACGGCACTCTACTCTTCGAGGTCTAGCCAGCTTGAGGAGGAAATCGACGACTATTTAAGTTACATCCAAATGCCCTTCTTGGCCGACTGGCAGAGAGAGTTTCTTATGGCCCCAATCCAAAAGGAGGAGATAACGGAGGCACTGGAGGGCATGAAGTCTGGTAGCGCTCCTGGTGCGGATGGCCTCACGGTGGCGTTTTACAAGGCCTTTCAAGAAAAACTTGTCCCGTACGTGATGCTCCTGTTTGATGATATTTGTCAACAGGGAAGCATGTAAAATCTATGAGAGAGGCGCTACTTATTACCATCCCGAAGCCAGGTAAACCCCCTAATCAATATAGCTCTTACCGACCACTGTCGCTGATAAATGTGGACGCGAAACTGTATGCAAAGGTGCTCGCGACTCGTTTGGCGCTTCTGGTCCCGGAGCTGGTGGCCCCAGAGCAGGCTGGGTTCGTCCCTTCACGCAACCTCACTTATAATCTCCGCACGGTATTGGGCACGATCCAACATGTCAAACAGGAGAATAAGGCTGTAGCCATCTTCTTAGACATGGAAAAGGCCTTCGACTCTGTTGAGTGGTCGTTCATGCTCAGAGTCCTTCGTAAGTATGGGCTCGGCGAACCGTTTCTACAAATCTTGGGAGCTCTATATTACAAGCCCACTGCGCGTTTAAAGATAGGGAACTTAGTCACTGCTCCAATCGAGATTGGAAGGGGCACCCGTCAGGGCTGTCCCCTTTCTCCGCTGTTGTACGCCATGGTGGCGGAACCCCTCGCTTGTGCCATACAAGAGTATCATAGGTTCGAAGGGATAAACTTTCCGACGTACCAGATTGGTATCTCAACATACGCGGATGACACTCTGCTATATGTCCGTGACCCGGAGACAAACCTCTCGGCGGTGCTGCGGGAAGTGGTGAGATTCGGGGCTTTATCGGGCCTTCGGGTCAACTGGGACAAATCGGTGGCGTTGCCCCTGACTCCGGTGACACTCCCATTCGACTCGGAGTACCCATTGCAGTGGACCACGGACACAATCCATTATCTGGGGATTCGCATTCATACTGACCCGGAGGTCCTGATACGAGAGAACTATGGGGTCGCCTATTCCAAACTGGTGGATGATGTCGAAGTGTGGTGCAGACTCCCGCTTTCTCTTATGGGCAGGATAGCGCTCATGAAGATGGTAGTGCTCCCCAGATTTCTTTTTCTATTTACGAATATACCGGTGGTCCTCTCCAAAGCTTTTTTCCGGCAACTTACTCAGACGCTAATCCGCCTTGCGTGGGGGGGGAAAGCAGCCGAGGGTGCAGTGGCAAACGCTCATGCTTCCGTATGAGCAAGGAGGCCTTGGGGCTCCGGACCTGGAGCGGTACTATAGGATCGCTCAGGGAGTACATCTTCACTCATGGATTCATGGGTACCCTGACATCCCTCATGTGAAACTGGAACGACTCTTTGCGGACCCCATCCCCCTCCCGGCCACTGTCTGCTATCCAGCCGATCGGAGGGTCGGCAATCTGGACTCTATCGCAGCCACGAACCATGCTTGGCATGCACCGGTAAGCTCCAGAGAGAGTGTGCTGCTGTACTCACCCTTGCTCCGCGTGGAGTGGGCAGTCTGGTTGGCCCCGCTGACGGAGAAAGGCGTCCTGAAGGCGTTACGTGAATTGGGTATTGTCACGGTGGGGGATCTCTTTTTAAATGGCACCCTGAAGACGTTGCAACAGGTCCTTCAGTCCTGCCCTGGGGCAACACTGTTACATAGCTTTCAGTATCATAGGGTTCGTAGAGCAGCGCTGGCCATGTTGGGTCCGGAACTGGCGGAACCGCAGGAAGTGCCGGAGCTCACTTATGTGATCAAGACCCCCTCTTCTCGTAAACTGATCACGGCTCTCAGGGCACTGGGTGATAGACATCGGCAGTCCCCCCCCTCCAAGGCCCGATTGGCCTGGCAAGCTGACCTCCAAACTCCTATCTCAGACGAGATGTGGCGTTATTGCTCTGCCAACACTAGAAAGATCTCGCTCAACAGTCGACACCGCCTGATACACTTTAAATTTCTACAGCGTGTCTATTACACGCCCGAAAGACTGCATAGGTATGGGCTGAGGGAGTCAGCGAAGTGTGAGCGTTGCCACTTTCATGCGGCAGATTTTCTCCATATGGCCTGGACTTGTCCTAATATCCATAAGTATTGGGTAGAGGTCTTTGCGGATCTCAGCTCAATTTTAGGTGAAGAGATTTTACCCTGCCTGGCGCTCGCATTGCTCGGTTTCTCCAAACCGCTGCAGGTGTCAGTGCGGAGGCTGGCGGACATGGCGTTGCTGATGGCTAAGCGTCTGGTTGCCTTGTGCTGGATGCGGGGGCCAGTTCCCACGAAGAAGCGCTGGGAGGCGGACTTACTTTACTGTTGCACGCAATCAGAGGTGTACAGTGAACTACTTCCTCCGAAGAGTCGCCCCAAAAACTTCTGGGGGTTGTTTAGGGCGTTTCAGAACGCGCAAGGGGATGGTGAGTCAGATCCTGAAGGGGGGGAGTTGGATGTGTTGCAGGAGAATGGGGTTGCGGTAGCGGAGGCTGAGGAGATTGGTGGTTGAAGGCTTAAGTCTTGTGAGTGAGTGATGGATCGTGTCTGGTCTTAACTGTGCTCTGTATTGTAGGGGTGATTGGGACGGCTGTCCTGGACGGAGATAGACGTTACCCCCACTGCACTTTACTTCGCCCTCGTGGGCCCGTGAGTCGACACCCATGGCCCTATAATGGGGGTTGTGGAAGTGGTGGATGGTGGGAGTGGGCGAGTGGACACGGTCTTAGGTAGTCTGGCTAGTTTCTGGGGTGGGTGGGCTTATGTTTGAATGGGGGTTTGGTTCCTTTCTACACCTTTTCCAGGTTTCCTTCTTGAGAGACTCCATCCCTGGGTCTTCATGCAGTTGCTATTATATGTCTACACTGGGCATACCATCCTGGCACACCGTACTGCGCTTGGGATTGACGCCGCCGGCGCCACCGGGTGGGCTTTCCTTAGACATATTGAAGCCAATCATCCGCTGCTTTCATGGACTGGTACTACTGCACGCTTCCTTTACACCTGCAGTTACGCCGCCAGGCCTCCGGGCTGTTGGTATCATGGCTGTGTGCTTTACCTTTACCCAGGGATTTGAGAATGACCTTCTGCTGCCGCCGGCCTCCGGGTTGTAGGCGATGATGGCTGTGTTTACGACTTGAAGGTGTAATAAAGTACAAATTTAACAAAAAAATATATATATATATATTATTATTATATATTTGAATATTTTTTTGGTGATAATTTTATTTTTATTTTGGATTCTATTGTAATTTTTGGGGATGAGCAATTTAGAGTACTTGAGTATTTTATATTTTTAAAATATTTTATCAATATATTATTGGATTGTACATATTTATTTTTTTTTAAAAAATAGTATTTAAAAAATTAGTATCTTAAAAATTATTGACATTTATAACTTAATAATAACTGATACATAGTATTATTAAAATATTTAATACATTATTACTTTAATTTACATTTTAAAATTGTTTCTATTTATAAATTTAAATATATAGTTATTTACCTAAATAATAAAATGACTTTTTAAAAATTTTAAAAGTATTATTATTTTATATATTTAAAAATTACTTTTAAAGGAATTTATAAATTGTGTAAAGTAAGTATTAAATTTAGTATTTAAAAAAAATTATTAATTCATAAAATAGTTTATAAAAATATTATTTTAAATATTACATATATGTGTAGTAAAATAGTTTGGTATTAAATATAGTTATGAATAAATTTAAGGGAATTTATAATTTTAATTTCATTTTTGGTTCCCACGGTTTAACATTGTTTGCTATGGGTAATTTTGTCCTTCTTTTATTTTCAGGATTATGGATATGTGTTCCGCGGTTCGGAAATAGAATGAAGTAAAGAATAAGAAAGAAAAGGAAAATAAGGGAGATGAAAGTAGAAAACAGGTAAGTTGTGAAAGTAGATAATTTAGAAGTGAAATGTAAATTTATAGATTTAATGCTTATGAAAATGAAAACATTATACATATGATAAAATAAAAATAGTTCATATTTTATTTTTAAAAAAAACATAGAAATAAAGGTGGAATTTTTAATGTTTAAATGCATATTTTTGCAAAATTTTCAATATAACATAATATTTAAAAAAAAATAAGTTTATAATAATATAATATATATATACAAATATACAATAGTCCTTTCTTTATCGTTGCAGCATTCTTTGACGTCATGACATTAACGTGAGCGTAAGTGGCCATTTTGAGAAGCATCGTAGCAGGAAGCAGCTGGAAGCTGATCTGCGTCCAGGTAGGAAACACTTTAAGCCTTTTTTAAACCAAATATTGTTAAAAAGATTAACATTTATTGTAAGGAAAGGATAAGTTGAGGTTGCTCAAATAGTAAATAATGTTAAATACGAACACATGTCGCTACTCGTATAACTAGAATATGCCTATGTTGGGTCTGTGGGTGGGGGAAGATCGAAAACTTAAATGTTTGGGGAAATAGTTGTTTTTCATGGAGAAGAAGTGATTTTCAGTTAATGTTTCATAAATATGTAATCGTTTTGAAAGCAATGTTTAAAAATGCATTTTTGATAGTATTGAAAGTTTTGAGAAAAATAGAAATTGAAAAAGGTGGTTACATAATTGTTGAAAAAAGATTAAACAATAGTAAACTTTGATATTTCCATTGTTGTTGTCTTTGCTGTTGTCAAAGGTATTGTTTTTTTAGTTTGGGTGTCTTGTATAATATGGTAAAAATAGATTATGAAGGTTGAAATGTATTTTACCGATTTCTGGATATTAGGGTGTAGGTTACATTTATGGTTTATTATTGTGTTCTTAAATTTGGAAAAAAAATTACCAATTTTGCAATTTGATTGTTCAGAGGAATACGTTGTGCAGTAAATTAAGTTCTAAATACGTTGTACTTGAAATATATTATACTATATAAATCAAGAACATTTTATATTAGACACCAGAACTGATCTTGTAAAAATGTACTTGTTTTTTAAGGAAAATCAAAATGTAATTATTTGGTAAATTCAAAAAATTGTATTTATTTATGTTTACACAAAACATTGGATGTGTTTTTTTCACTATTAAGAAAATGAAGATCACTTTTTTAAAAAAATTAAAATTTCCCAAAAAATTTGCAATAGTTACAAAAGTAATAACTTATCAATTTTTAAGAAAAATTAGAGTATATGTTAATGCAGATTGTAGATTTTTTGTTACTATGTTCTGCAAAATAATAGATAAATAGATGACAGTTTTGGAAATATTAATAAAAAATAAGCTTACTTATTTGAAAAAAACTTTTCACAACAATTTTAAGGGGATGAGTGAAAAGAAGAAGAGTTGTTTTTATCAAAAATGCATTTTCAGAATTTTGAAACATATTGTGCAAATGTTTTGCAGAACAAAAATATTTTTGATCAATCATGATCGAAAAAAAATTATCTTTATTAATTAGGTTTTAATTAAGTATTTTGTAAGTAAGGGGTTTGTAAAAAAATTAATACAAACTAGTTTTTAAAAAAAAAATATAATAAAAAAATAGGAAAGGTGACCCAACATAATTTTTAGTAAATTTAGAACAAAATAAAAAATATATTTTGCCAATTAAATTTAGAGAGGATGTAAATTTAGAGCAAAGCAGGAAAGTAATGTGAAAAAGAATTTAAAAAAGACAGGATGTTAGCTAGATTTTCAAGGTAATCTAGAGCCACACACAACGAAAACTGTTGTATTAGTGCCAATAGTCGTTCAGACATTTCTTTAGTTTTTTGAGTAATCCGTGAGTTTAGACTACTTGTTAGAGTTTGAGATATTCTCATTTCTTGGAAACTTTGCTCCTTCTTCAAAGTTTCCAAAAATGAGTAGAAATTCGGGTGGGGTTTTCCAATTACATGGTTGAAGGAGTTATGCCATCCCTCAATGGCATTATTTGTTTTAGCCTCTCCCTGTAGGCAACTCGAATAACCGTTCCTCCACTCCACATGGAAACGTGGCTTCCTCCTGCGACCCGATCTGCCTAGGTGTCCAATCCATGTGTCTTCCATATAATTTAGAATTGGTGCCAATTTATCCTCATTTGTTAAAAAATAATCTGATTCTGTAATGGCAGTGTAGTACTCGTCTACACTTTCGGGAGGGACAAAACAAAGAGCAGTTAGTTTTTTTAATTCGACTTGAAGTTTGCTGTCTGTTGAGTATTCTGTAACTAGGGGTGTTTTTTGTAACTTACGCCAGAATGCCTGGGAAAAATGGAAAAAACACCCCTGAATTTGGGTATCCGTGTACATTTTGTTGATCACATTGATCATGCTCAATTCAAAATCCATTATTATTTTCCTAGGGCTTTGGTTAGTTTTTGATTTAATCACAGTTAAAAATTCTGTGTATGTTGCAGAAGTCTTATCAGGCAGCAAACTATATACTAGGGGAATTACACTATTGTTAATTTTAGCGTGTATAGTATAAATTTGGCTGAATGGATGGGGCGTGCTTTTAAATGTCCCATCCATCATCCAAATTTCACTACTTTCAAGTTTTAAAAGGTTGCGGGGTATACTAAAAATTAATATACGCTTTTGAGGGTTTTCATTATCATGCAGAAGGAAAGGTTCATTAGCAAAAGAAATAGTAAGTTCGTGTGGTATAATTATGTCAGAAAAGGTATGCGGTGTATTAGTTTGAGTATTACTTGCCTGCTTTTGACGTTGAATAATTCTAAAAGTTTTAATAAATGGAAGGGAATTAAGCTACAAAATGTTTGTAAAGAAAACAATTTATTAAGAGTTAAAAAGAACAATATCACATTCACAGATTTAATATGTACGTTAAAAGAGTGTAGTTTAAACAAACTAGACTTAAAACAACAATCTATAAATCACATGGCATGAATCACAATGCAAATGAGAACATATATAAAGTTAAAAAACACTGGAAGTGGCAGATTGGTACTCTACGCGCGTTTCGGTGGCCAGCGCCTTCTTCTGGAGTAGCCACAAAAAGTTTAAAAAGTTGTTGTAATGATGTAAGGAAAATACTTTTCTTTCTTAGTTTCTTTAGAGAGCGGTTCTAGCTGTCTGGTAACAAGAGTATGATATGTAGATATAGCGTGTAAAGCTCAATGGCGACGTCTAGTCAAGATAGGACATTAGTATTTTATTTCCTAGATGGACGGATTCCAAACAAGAAAATATCACCCTGTATGAAAAAAAGGTTAATAACTGATCCCGCCGACCGGAACCTCTTATTCATTCAAGTGATGGATATACTTGGTAATTTAAAATAGCGAGATCCTCCTGATGTGGAGATATTTGGTAGAGCAAAACCCCTCTAACAAGGTGGTTATTCTTCCAATTGAGATGATTAGTTAAAGGTTAAAATAACTCCCTGTCCAAAATGATTCAACAGGGCTCTCTGCTTCCGGCGGCAGGACTCGAGGTTTGTGCAAGCGTGCACAAGCAGAAACTCTTAATAAATTGTTTTCTTCACAAACATTTTGTAGCTTAATTCCCTTCCATTTATTAAGGCATATTACTAGCTACATGTGTAGGGACATGCTGAGCAACCTCTCTCAAAATGGATCCTGTGGAATCATTGGAGGTGCTTGCAATTACTTTCATTTCATTGACTGTTTCTCTTACATCAACTTCCATTGCAGAGGCAGAGTGGTTATGGTCTGTTGTTCTTACAATAATGTCATCGACCGTAACCGTTCTGCCGCTGCAACGGGTTGTAAAGTATTGCACGCATCTCTAATGATTCCTTGGAAAACTTATCCTTTCCTTACAATAAATGTAACCAGCATGATTAAGTAGTCGGTTTCCTTTCCTGGAGTTGATATATTTGGCAGTAGGATGTGTAGACATTTCCTGCAAAGATAAAAAGTTGGTCTTTTAGTTTCTTGTACATTTCTTTATTTTCTTTTTTGTAAAAAAACTAACATTTTGTGTACAGCATAAGTTTATTGGTTTTAGAATTTTGAAATATACCCCTACACTTTCTTGTGTTTTCTGTACTGCACCACTATCAAGGATTTTAAATAGTATATTTTCCAGCACTTTCCCTACTGCAGCAATTATCCTGAGTTGGAATAGTAATTTATAATTCTGTACTATCGAGCACTTTCCATACAGTAGCACTTACCCTGATTTGGAATAGTAATTTATACCTCTATACTAACCAGCACTTTCCATACTGTAGCACTTACCTGAAGTTGGAATAGTAATTTATACCTCTATACTATCCAGCACTTTCCCTACTGCAGCACTAACTTGGATTCGGAATAGTAATTTATACTACTGTACTATCAAGCACTTTCCATAGAGAGGAACTGACCCTGATTTGGAATAGGAATGTATTCCTCTATACTAACCAACACTTTCCATACTGTAGCACTTAACTGGAGTTGGAATAGTAATTTATACCTCTATACTATCCAGCACTTTCCCTATTGCAGCACTAACTTGGAGTTGGAATACTAATTTATACCTCTATACTATCCAGCACTTTCCCTACTGCAGCATTTACCCAGAGATGGAATAGTAATTTATACCTCTATACTAACCAGCACTTTCCATACTGTAGCACTTACCTTAAGTTGGAATAGTAATTTATACCTCTATACTATCCAGCACTTTCCCTACTGCAGCACTTACCCTGAGTTGGAATAGTAATTTATAATTCTGTACTATCGAGCACTTTCCAACCAGTAGCACTTACCCTGATTTTGAATAGTAATTTATACCTCTATACTAACCAGCACTTTCCATACTGTAGAACTTACTTGAAGTTGGAATAGTAATTTATACCTCTATACTATCCAGCACTTTCCCTACTGCAGCACTAACTTGGAGTTGGAATAGTAATTTATACTTCTGTACTATCCAGCACTTTCCATACTGCTGCACTTACCTGGATTTGGAATAGTAATTTATACCTCTATACTATCCAGCACTTTTCCTACTGCAGCACTAACTTGGAGTTGGAATAGTAATTTATGCTTCTGTACTATCCAGCACTTTTCTGAATGCGGCACTTACTTGGAGTTGGAATAGTGTTTTATACCTCTATACTATCCAGCACTTTCCCTACTGCAGCACTTACTTGGAGTTGGAATAGTACTTTATACTTCTATACTAACCAGCACTTTCCCTACTGTAGCACTTACCCTGAGTTGGAATAGTAACTTATACCTCTGTACTAACCAGCACTTTCCCTACTGCAGCACTAACTTGGAGTTGGAATACTAATTTATACTTCTGTACTATCCAGCACTTTCCCTACTGCAGCACTTACTTGGAGTTGAAATAGAAATTTATACCTCTATACTATCCAGCACTTTCCCTACTGTAGCACTTACCCTGAGTTGGAATACTGTTTTATACCTCTGTAGTATCCAGCACTTTCCCTACTGCAGCACTTACTTGGAGTTAGAATAGTAATTTATTCTTCTGTAGAATCCAGCATTTTCCTTACTGCACCACTTATCTGGAGTTGGAATAGTTATTTATACCTCTTTATATCCAGCACTTTCACTACTGCAGCACTTTTCTGGATTTGGAATAGTAATTTTTACCTCTACACTATCCAACACTTTCTCTTCTTCAGCACTTAACTCAACTTATAATATTTGGTATAATCTCTATGTAATTGAGCACTTTCCGCACAGCCGCACTTATTTACAGTTACTTTAGAAAATAATTTTTGTTTTTGATCCACTTTTATAATGTGTATCAAGTTTAATGGAATTTATTTACCTCAAAGATTGCAGATTATATTAGTGGAAAGGTTGTATTGGGATAGATGATTCTTTGGTTGTTGATTGTCAAGATGTGGTACGTTTTTGTTAGGAATCTGGAAAAAAATAATGCAAATAAAAATGTTTAAAATGATTATCGAACAATCTGAGAGCTTTTTAATTGAAAATGTTTTTATGTATACCTATTGAATATTGCTTTCATTGTTGTATAGTAATATAGTTTTTAAAAATGGTAGACACTTTTAAATGTTATCAATAGTTCACTATTGTAGCACTTCCTTTGTTTTGGAATAGTATTTTATACCTCTATTCAATCCTGCACTTTCTCTGCTGTATCACTTACCTGGAGTTAGAATAGCAAGTAATACCCTCACACTATCCAGTACTTTACATATTCGAGCACTTACCCAGAGTTAGAATAGTAAGTCATACCCATATACTATCCAGCACTTTCATTATTGCAGCACTTTCTGGGAGTTTGAATAGTGTTTTATATCTCCATACTTTCCAGCACTTTCCCTACTGCAGCACTTACCCTGAGTTGGAATAGTAATTTATACCTCTATACTATCCAGCACTTTCCCTACTGTTGCACTTACCCGGAGTTGGAATAGTAATTTATTCCTCTGTACTATCCAGCACTTTCCCTACTGCAGTACTCACCTGGAGTTGGAATAGTAATTTATACCTCTGTACTATACTGCACTTACCCTACTGCAGCACTTAACTGGAGTGGGAATAGTAATTTATACCTTTGTACTATCCAGCACTTTCTCTACTGCTGCACTTACCTGGATTTGGAATAGTAATTTATACCTCTATACTATCTAACACTTTCCCTACTGCAGCACTTACCTGGAGTTGGAATAGTAATTTATACCTCTGTACTATCCTGCACTTACCCTACTGCAGCACTTAACTGGAGTGGGAATAGTAATTTATACCTCTGTACTATCCAGCACTTTCCCTACTGCAGCACTTACCTCGAGTTGGAATAGTAATTTATACCTCTATACTATCCAGCACTTCCCCCACTGCAGCACTTACCTCGAGTTGGAATAGTAATTTATACCACTGTACTATCCAGCACTTTCCCTACTGCAGCACTTACCTGGAGTTGGAATAGTAATTTATAGCTCTGTATTATCCAGCACTTTGACTACTGCACCACTTAACTGGAGTTGGAATAGTAATTTATATCTATGTACTATCCAGCCCTTTCCTACTTCAGCACTTACTTGGAGATGGAATAGTAATTTTTACCTCTATACTATCCAACACTTTCTCTACTACAGCACTTAACTCGACTTATAATATTTGGAAAAATCTATACATTATTGAACACTTTCTGCACAGCAGCACATATTTACAGGTACTTTAGCAAATAATTTTTTTTTAATCCAGTTTTATAATGTGTGTCAAGTTTCTTGGAATTTATTTACCTCAAAGATTGCAGATTTTATTAGTGGAAAGGTTGTTTTAGGATAAATGGTTTCTTTGGCTGTTGATTGACAAGATGTGGGAAGTTTTTGATAAGATTCTGGAAAAAAAATATACATATTAAAATGTTTATTATGATTTTCGATAAATGTGAGAGCATTTTAAATGATAATATTATTATGTATACCTATTTTTTATTGTATTCATTCTTGTACAGTAATAGAGTTATAAAAAATTGTTGACACTCTTACATTTCACCACAAGTTCACTATTGTAGCTCTTCTATGGAGTTGGAATAGAAATTAATACCTCTATACTAATAAACACTTTCCCTACTGTATCACTTAACAGGAGTTAGAATAGCAAATAATACCCTCACACTATCCAGCACTTTCCCTATTCCAGCACTTACCCAGAGTAAGAATTGAAAGTAATACCCTGATACTATCCAGCACTTTCATTATTGCAGCACTTTCCTGGAGTTTGAATACTGTTTTATATCTCTATATTATCCAGCACTTTCCCTACTGCAGCACTTACCTGGAGTTGGAATAGTAATTTATACCTCTATACTATCCAACACTTTTCTACTGCAGCACTTTGTAGAAGTTAGAATTGGAAGTAATACCCCTACAGTATCCAGCACTTTCCCTATTTCATCACTTACCTGAAGTTAGAATAGTAATTTATATATCTATACTATCCTGCACTTTCTCTACTGCAGTAGTTACTTAAAGTTGGGATAGAATTTTATAACTCTGTACTATTAAGCACTTTCCCTACTGCAACACTTACCTTTATTTTGAATAAATATTAATACCTCTTTATTAATAAATGTTTTATCTATTCCGAAATGTTGTTGCACTTTAAATAGTAAATCATTTTTCTATATTATCAAGCACTTTTTGTCCTGCAGCATTTACCTCGAGTTAAAATACTAATTAATACCACTACACACTTCAGCATTTTATCATTGGCACCACTTAATTTGAGTTTCATATACTATTAATTTATACTTCATTATTATCATGCATATTTCCTACAGATGCATTTATATTGATTTTTATTAGTAATTTATTTTTTCACTATTCTACTTATGTTTGTTATATGTCCTAGAAATATCCTTAAAAACACTCGTAATTACTATACTCTACACAAATTGATATACATTGTTAAAAAATTTCATTAATCTGCTTTTCAATTTATTTACCTTTGAAACGAAGCTTGGCTTTCAGATTTTCGTTTAAATGGCTGGTTTTTGCTTTATTGTGTCCAAAGCTCTGTTTACGTATCTAAAACATGGAAAAAATAACATTAGTTTTAATGTTTTTAGTTTATATGATTTTTTCCTTTTGGAAATGTTCAGGTTTTTTTTATTAATATAAAAAAACGTTATTTGTGAAAAAAATATATATAAATATTTTACTGTTATTATTTACAACACTTTGGAAATGGTTGCCACATTTCAAAATATGGGTCAGTAATTACACTAGGAATGTTCGATCTAATTTCCGCACTAGTTCTTATTAAAAATAAATTTATTTACCTTTTGCTTAAGATGTCGGTTCACTTTATTCAGTCAGAAATATAATTGTATTTATTTATGAAGTGATGTTTTCTGTCAAAGTAAAAAAAACAGGGATGTATTAAGTGATTTATTTCGGCTTGTTTATTTTAGAGTACTCAAAATAAATGTGAAAATGTACCTTCTATTTTTTTAAGCACAGTACTGTTGGTAGTGTTTTGAAGTATATTGTCTGTGGTTACACGTCTTTTTCCTCCAAGTCGTGAGTCCCTCGACTAATAAATTAAATACATTTTTACCACATGTTATAGAAAAATATATTTTTGCTTTATTAATTTCTTGTTTAGTTAAATAATCGCATTTTGAAAAAATATATTTTTCGTTTTAATAAATATTGGCTTTTCAGTTCGTTTATCTGTTTACATTATTCTAAAATATATGTTTTAAAGTAATTACATTTATAAATAATAATATTAATAATGTTTAACATTTTCGTAAATTCGTTTAAAATAAAATATTATTTTCAATATGTCGTCAACTAATAACGTTACTCACTTATAAATCGATTAATACTTCTTCTCAGTTGTGATAACGAATTACAAAAGGTGAAAAGGTCAGAGAGTCAGGTTTGGCTTCTGGTCACTCTGGTAGTTGAGGATCAACTGGTTCTAAAATGGTGTCTGCCTCGTATTTATAAGTTTGGGTTATTGACTCCGTTTTTATTTTTAAAATATGTGTTAGAATTGCTTTTTTTTTTTTATTTCTCTGTAAACGTTTATTTTAAAACTTAGGTAAAAGATATGTTCTTTGCGTTTATTCTGCCGTTTTGGCATCCATTTTGAATGTTGTGTTGTGGTATTAATTGATAAAAATAGTAGTAGGACTATTCTATGAGATACTGTTTCAAAATGGCGGCTAGTTTTAATTCCATATATGTATGAATTTGTTATGTGTTAAATATGATGTAAATTATTTAAATATATAAGTATATGTTTCATTTTTTTCGATTTCGGAATGTTGTCTAGTGAAATAAGAGAATTTTTAGCAGTAAGAGTATTAATTTAAGTACCAGAGTATTAATTTTCATACTCGAGTATTAATGTTTTTTCCGCGCTGATTTGTTTATAATGTTGTAGTTTTTTTCACATTTTTTAATACACTTCCCCACCCAAAACCCCTATTTTCCCTGCATCCCGTGCCAGGTTTTATTATACAAAATAAAAAAATATAATTATATATTTTGCGTTGTAATGGTATGCGATGTTATTTGTTGCGTTGTAATGCTATTTTTACATTTACTTTACTATATTGCGTTGTTATAGTACTCGTTGTAAAAACATGTGTTGTAATAGCTTTTGCGTTGTAAAAAATGCGTTGTAATGGTATGCGTTGTAATAGTACGCGTTGTAACGTCATATATCCGAGTGGCACTCGATAATGATCTGACTCTAAGTGAATTGGTAGAAGCTTTACAGGAATTAACAGCAGGGAAGGTTACAGGGTCTGACAGGATTCCAATTGAGGTATATAAATGCCTACAGGGTGTGCTAGCTCCTTTGCTGCTGGATTTATTTAGTGGCGTAATTTGTTCTGGAAAAATTCCAAACTCCTGGAACCAAACAAAATAATATTGCTTTCCATAAAAAAGTTAAGACTAAGGAAGACCTGGGCTCATATCGTCCAATATACCTCATAAAAACGAACAATAACATCTATGCGAAGGTCTTGGCCAAAAGTTTAGGAAGGATCATCGGCGGTCTAGTCTCCCCGTGGCAGCACAGGTTTATCCCGGGTCGAGGCACAACAGATGACATCAGGCTGGCCATCATGCTATTTGATGTGCAGGCTGTTGCGGGGGATGGATCGCCATGATCCTTTTAGACGCAGAAAAGGCCTTTGACCGCTTTACGTGGAAATATTTGTGGGGGAAATTGGAACGGAGGGGCTTTGGCCCTAATATAATGAGGGCTATAAAAGCCTTGTATGTTGAGCCAGTACCTAGAATTCAATTAATGAGCGGTAGTTCAGAGGAAATTGTCATCTCTCGGGGGACTCGGCAGGGGTGCCCCTGCTCGCCAATCTTATTTGCCTTGTACAACAATCCATTAGTACGAAGGATGTTAGGGTGTGAGGGCATTAAGCCAGTGGTCGGTAACAGGTTTGAGACTGAATTGCTGGCTTGGGCGGACAATTTGGCCCTAACTACAACAGAGCCAGAGTCGGTCATAGCTGCTCTTTTAAGGATAACCACAGAATTTGCTCAGTATTCAGGGTATCATCTTAATAAAACAAAGACCCAGATAATTTGCTCAAATAATATTATAAAACGGGATGGTAGATATGGTATGGTATGGTAGGGATGGTAGACATCCACATCTCAGCACCGATAGGTTGTGGAGATCGTGGGAGCGTCAAGGAATTAGAAGAGTGGAGGATTTATTTGATGGAAATATTCTGATAAATTGTGACAAGATTTATCGGAAATTTGAAATCCAAGTTAATCAAGGTTTTAAGTTCCTACAAATACACCAAACGCTATCAAGTATTAGGCCACGTATTATCCCAGGAGGTAAAATTAAAGTGCAGTGAATTTCGATGGTTAAAAAAAATTCCATTTCCCGCCTATTATGTTCCTGTAACCTTTGTTTTTTTCAGTGAATTTCCATGGTTTTTTGTATGCTTATTCCTAACTATACCATCTCTGTAAAATGTGTTTTTTTTCAGGTAATTTCTATGTTATTTTTAAGTTGTAGTTGAGTATGCAGAATGGTGGAGAAAGGGGGCGGGGCGTCTGAACTGCTCTCAGGAATCCCGCTGTGTAGGACTTACAGGAGGTCCCAGGAGGGCTTCTTGGCCCCCAGGGTCCCTTAAGAATAAAGTGGATTTCATCCTCCAATCAGTATTGTGCCAGGGGCCACGTTTGCAGAGAGAAAGGGAGCGAGGTCTCCGAAGAACTCATGGCAATACAGCTGTGTGGGACTTATTGGAGGTAACAGGAGGGGTAGTTGTCTCCCAAATTACCCCTCCTGTTTCCTCCAGTAAGTCCCAACCCGCAGGATTTCTGAGAGGTTGTGCGGAGGCCATGCCCACTTTGTCAACCACTCTGCAAATGTGCCTCCTAGAGTACTATTAATCGAGGGATGAAGTCCCATTGGCTTTTGAGGGTTCTTGGCGGCCAACTACCCCTCCTGTTACCTCCACTAAGTCCCACACAGTGGGACTGCTGAGAGGTTTTTGGTGGTCATGCCCCCTTTCTCCACCACTCTGCAAACACACCTACTGGTGTACTTATAGCTGGGGGAAAAGTCCCCTTGGCTCTTGAGGGTCCATGGGGGCAAACTAGCCTTCCTGTTACCTCAAGTAAGTCTCACACAGCTGGATTGCTAAGAGGTTGTTGGAGGCCACGTCCCCTTACTCCACCACTCTGCAAACATGCCTCTTGTTGCACTACTGGTTCGGGAAAGAAGTGCACTTTAGTCCTGAGGCCAAGTGGCAGAAGATGTTTTTTTAATAATTTTACCAGATCGCACTGACTTGTAGGGGATTGCGGTGCTTAATTTATACAAATGTTATGTATATATGTGCAGCAACCCAAACCTGCTAAGCATAACACTGCGCGCTCGGGCTGAGCAAGAGGTGCAGTCTTGCAGTATCCTATGTGTCCCTCCCCTAGAACCAGTCCTTTTGCTCGGAATGTTGTAGTATTTGGCATGTCCTTGCCCTCGTGCAAGGAAGTGCCAACCATAAAAATAGCCTTGCCTGAGATGCCTGTCTCTTATGCTTATTTCAGTGGCAATTGCCTGCACTTCATTCCCAGTTTCTGGAAGGAAGAGTCATACGATATGACGGACTCTGGAGTGAAAGTTAAATTGTGCAGCGCGATCTATTGAGGCTGGTTGATAATCACGAAACAATCCGTGAACTTGAATCTGCGCGGTGGATTTCATGAAACTAAGGTGGACACACTGCGCAGAATCCAGTGATCAGCTTCTTGCTTCCAGCCTCTAACCCCACCCATGCCCAACTACGCAGAGAGTGGGGTGGGGTCAGTGAGGATCCCGGACTCCACCCAACTCTATGTCAAATTAGGGAAGGGTGGAGTAGCGAGGATTCAGTCCTTGATTGACGCGAAGCTCTGGTGCTTCAGGGCTTTAACCTGAAGCGCCCAGGGTAAACTTTTACAGAATGTCATCAAGAGGAGGAGTCCAACACAAATGGATAAAGTTTTGCCAGGCTGATGACCACACGGGCGATAGTGCTCTGAGATCGTCAGCCCGGCAATTTGATTGCTAGTAGGCTGTGCAAAGTGCGCACGCGTTCCATCGGTTGCTTTTAGGGACTGACAGTACAGATGGTGAGTGCTGTGCGTGTGTGTTGCTATGAGTGACTGTGTGAGTAGGACTGTAAACTCGTGTGTGGTTTAGTCACTATCTAATATAATTAGTGAGACACTTTAAATTAGTCAAGTAAACAGTCATTCACACTGCTACTAAATCCTCCATCCAGATATTTATATTTATATATCCACTCATTCTTCAATGCAGATTGCTATATATATATATATATATATATATATAATACATATTTAAATAACTAAGCAAACCACAATTACTGGATGATGTCATCAGTGATGTCATTTGAGATGTCATCAAGATATAGTGAGTACAACTAACTATATCAGAGAAATTTCAATGGTTTTGTACGAGTGAAATGTCCAGCTAACTATAACACCCCTAAAACTCATAGTTTTTCAGGGAATTTCTAAGGTTTTTTAAATGCTAATTCCTAACTATATCAGGCCTGTAACCTATGGTTTTTTCAATGAATTTCAAAGGTTTTTTAAATGCTAATTCCAAACTATATCAGGCCTGAAACCTATGGTTTTTTCATGGAATTTCGAAGGTATTGTAAATGACAATTTTTAAATGTAATAATTGTTATATATTTTTTTTTGATTCTGATTTACTACATTTTTTAAACTATTTATTTTTTAATGTTTTTTTAAATTACATTACAAAATATACTTTCTTAGAATGAATTACTTTAGTTTAAATATTTTGCAAATAGGCAATAGAATTTTAAGTACAGTAGTTACAGTTGTTGCAATGGGCATCACAATTTCAAACACAATGCAACATTGACCTCAATATGAATTTCTTGTTAAATGCAATTAGTTACTTTATGGATTACTTATCTAACCACAGGACTGCATCCTAGATTTAGTCCTTGGACATCTCCTGTAAACGGTTGAGTAAAAGTGTTTTAGTTACAGTAGTGATTTTTAAGGAATATTATTGTATTTAAAAAGTTGACACTTAGAATTTTTTTCACATAGAATTACCAATGTTATCCTATAGCAGGAAATTCCTTTAGCAGGTAAGTAGTGCTGTTGTCACTTTTTCTTACTCAGTGGTGGATCCTGGATCCAGCACTTGTACATCTCCTGTAAACAGTTGACAGAATGCGTTTAAGTCATACAGGCGATTTTTAAGGAATATTTTTAGTTTGTAAAAATAGACACTTAAAAACTTTTCTGGTGAAAACCAGACAATGGATTCCTATGGAAGGAAATACAAGTTACTTGTAAGTATGCCTGGCTAAAAGATGCAGCACTGAGGTCACTCCTGATAACAGGTGAGTAAATCGGAATTCGTAGTTCAGCTGATTTTAGAGGAATATTTCTACAATGGCGAAGGAAGGGTCGGGGCCTGAGGTGACATGTATGCAAACACGCCCTGTGGCACGTTTTAAGTTGGGTGATTAAGTGCCCTTGAATCCTGAGGTCTCCTGGGGGCCAACTGGCCCACCAGGTACCACCAGTATGCACCAGGAGGCTGCATTGCAGAGAGGTGTTCGGAGGCCAAGCTCCTTTTTACATTACTCTGCAACGCAGCTCCGTGGCGCTTACTGGAGGTAGCTGGTGGGATAGTTGGCCCCCAGGGACCCTCAGTATTGACAAGGAATTAATTCCCCAAACCAAAGGGCGTGTTTGCACACATGTGAACTCAGGCCTCGCCCCCTCCCTTCTTCACTGTGCAAATGTGCCCGTGGCACGTTTTTATTTGGGGGATTAACTCCCCTTGAATACTGAGGGTCCCTGGGGTGCAACTAGCCCACCAGCTACCTCCAGTAAGTGCCACAGAGCTACGTTGCTGAGAGGTGTTCGGAGGCCAAGCCCCTTGCTTCATTGAAGCAAGAGCAGGTTTCCCTGCTCTCACTTCAATGAAGCAAAGCAGTTTGCAATGACACGGTGGGAACCACATGGCTCCCGCCCTGCCATTGCAAACAGCAGTGTCCCGGGGGTGGGCACCCCTGGACACTGCAGGAGCCAGCCCTGGGGGGTGGCGGTCCCCAGGGCTTGCACAAGGCTCCAGGACGGGGGACGCGTGGCTCCCCTCCCACATTTTTCAGAAGCCCCGGAGGGTGGCTGTCCCCGGGGCTGGGGGCCTCAGAGCCCCCCACCCAATTTTCTTAAGCCCCGAGCGATGGTGGTGTCCGGGGCTGGGGGGGTCTGATAGCCCCCCACCCATTAGTTTAAAGCCCCGGGGGTGTCGGTCCCCGGGGCTGCGTGGGGCCCGGTGAGCTCCCGCATACATTTAATTCTTGCCCCGGGGTTGGTGGTCCCCGCGGCTGGGGGGGCCAGAGAGCCTCCCACCCATTTGTTTAAAGCCCCAGAAGTGTCAGTCCCCGGGGCTGCTGTGGGGGCCTGTGAGCCTCCCTGCATACATTTAATTCCTGCCCTGGGGGTGGTGGTCCCCGGGGCTGGGGGGGCCTAAGAGCTTCCCCATATACATTACAATCGAGCCCCAGGCGGTGGCGGTCCCTGGGGCTAGGGGGGCCTCAGAGCCCCCCAGTTAACATTTTAAAGCCCCGGGGGGTGGCGGTCCCCGGGCTGCCCTGCATATAATAAATTAGAGCCCCAGGGGGTGGCGGTCCCTGGGGCAGTGTGAGGGAAATTGGGACCCCCCCATTGATGCAGAAAACTCCGCCTTTTAGTATCCAGACTCCAGGAAGGACGAACACGGCCCCAGTAAGCTTTGTGCAAAAATAATTATATCCCAGAGTAGCACCACGCACCGCCATGACGTGTTTCGGCCCTAGAAAGACCTTGATCATATTCATATATATATATATCTTCGAGGTATGTAGATGTGGAGTTAAGAATAAAAAATCCTTACTGTAAGAGTAGGATCTGGTTCTTATAGTCACCCCCACTTTTTGCTGTTGTTTCACTGTTTTTCGACTTAGTCTGGCTGGGATCCTGCTATCCAAGAACGCAGTCTAGCTGCTTTCTACTCTAAATTGATTGGATGTACTTTAGGTACACTCCAGATTGGATTCTGGGGTACCCCTATAAGTCCCTAGTATATGGTATACTATATACCCAGGGCATAGGTACCCTAGAGGCCTCTCAGGCGCTTTAGCATGTATTATGCCACCCCTGGGAGACCATTCAAAATGACACCACAGGTCTGCTGCAGCAGCTTGTGTAAGGTGGTGTATACACCCCTTACTTAGTCATAGGTTCCCTATATCCACCTTATATCACTGCACATACAAACCTATCAGTCACCCCTATGGCAGGCCTTATCAATCCTGAAGGCAGGGTGCAGGGTTTTGTGTGAGAAGGTGCCCATGCATGAGCAGGGCCCCTCTGCAGCCTTCGGAATCTATTCTCCAGGGTTGTTCTGTGATGCAGCCACCCATACACTCTTAATTGCATTATAACCTCTCGGTAAATGCTAACTTTGAAATTGCTGCAAGGAAACATATTGTGTTTGGTGTCAAACCCCTTGGAATCATACCTCCCCGCCAGTACTGGAGGGGGATGTATGATTCCACCCTCCTAGAGGGAGAAATATGACATAACCAGTACACTAGTTACGAGCTTTTTCGACCCCGGCATCACAAGATGGATGCTGCCAGCCACAGACACACGTCTGCCCTCCTGCTACTGGACGAAACTCCGGCAGGAGATGCTGGACAATAGGTTTCCTGTGACAGGGAGGTGTGACCACCTCCCAGACAGGCTTTAGAGTATTGGGGCTGGGTGGGTGCACTCCAAGAGTGCTTTGATGTCTGCACTGGGGGCACATTTGGTGTCCCTGTGCGTAGTCCAGCTCAAACTAGTTGCAGGGGCACGTAGGCCCTGCTCTGGCACGAAACTGGACAAAGGACATGGGTGTAGCCACCCCTCTGTTCTGACTCTCCCATAGGTGGGGCCCCTTTGTTTTTCCCACCCCTTCCTTGGGTATAAAGTAGGAACCCCTGACTACAGGACTTTAGCTTTTACTGCATGAAGCTCTGCTACAGAATCTGAGAACTTCAACTATCTGCACTTAGTTGGATGACCAAAGAATCTCCTTTGGAGTAAAGGAGTTACTCCCCTGCAAGGCAGGCACCAGAGACACATCTGTCTGGTTTGCAAATACGCAGCTTCTGAAGGACTCAGAATACTTTGCAACACAGGAGGTAGGTTTCAAGCTTCCCCGAGGCCGATCTGTGCTCTCAGCAATCTCAGCGTAACCCTGGACACCATGCACATTTGCAGCAGCATATGCTTTTTGGCAATCCCTGAGGCTGTGCTTTGGGCTACTTATAGTCCAGACCCCAAGTAGTGATTCCACTGAAGATTACTGGCCTACACTCCAACAGTGACCTGTGGGCTGGTATTTAGTGTTTCCTCTTGAGGTCCCTTCTTAATCCCATGTATGTCGACTTGTGGGTCCCTAACAAGGGTACTGTAACTTTCAATGGACTTACCTGGTTGCTCCAGACATGCCCTGACTCTCCATCACTTGGGGAGTTACCAGGACTTTGCTGGTCCACACCGAAGCCTTTTTACTTCCACCGCGTGCGTTGCCGTTACCAAGGCTTGTTGGTATCTAATCCAGACACTGCCCCCCCAACACTTGACATCCTTTGTGGGATTGCTTGCCTGCAGACTCTTGTCATCGTCAACGTCTCCTGGTCCCCGTGGCAGCGGAGTCAAACTTCACCTCTTTGCACTTAAGGCACCCAACATCGGTGGGTATTCGTCTACCGAGCCCCTGGTCACTGGCAAGTGACCCAGACTCTGTCCCCTCAGCTTTCAGGTTCTTCACATCTCCGATCCAGGCTTGGATCACACCGAACACTTTTCCTTTCCGCGGCAGCAGCACTTTGCAGCAACTTGCCATTGAAAACAGCAAAGATTCCTGACACCATCCGGCTTCCCTGGCTGAGGTAATACGAGTACTCTGGTGCTCACATGGGTGCTGGCCTTAGAAACTTCTAAGTCTAAAAGGGTTTGCTCTAAGTTCTCGTCGAAGTGTCCTTAAACTCTTGAAATTCCAACTGTGACTTTCCCATAGGATTGTACGGAGCTCGGGGCTGTGTTCTCACACTGCACGTGTCCCCGTGGGTCCCTACCTTGGGTGGTTCCTTGGGGTCCCAGCGCTTCTACGTGCTCTAGGCACTGTGTCTAGTCAAGTCTGGGTTGTTATACCACTTTCTTAATATATGGTTTGGTCTCCCCCTGGGGCCCATTGTATATTGTGCTATTTACTTGCGTTCTAGTGTTTTAATATTGTGTACCTTGCTTCTCTAATCTCATAAAGAGGTTAGTAGGAAGTGTTTAGTAATAAATACATATATTTTATATATTCCTTTTTTGGTTCTCCTTTCATTTGGTTATTCAAGAGGTTATAATCAGGTAAACCAAGCTGCTTTACACTCCTTCAAGACTTAGCCCGACGGCTGCTCTCCATAGCTACCACTGGGATAGCTTTCAATAAAGGTTGTCTTAAACCTAATCATCCATTAGGGTTTTTGGGGGGCGTGGCTATGCACTGAACATGGCGGTCATCTTTTACAGGAGCTCCGGACCCGGGCCTCCAACATCCTGACAAGATCCGCCTAAACCGTGCCAAAATTCCGCACTGGACTTTCTAGTCATCACGGGAACAACGGGCCGGTTTCCACTGTCAAAGACCAGTAAAATCTCTGTGATCTGGATCTCGGAGGTGCAGACCTGGAGTCACCGAGGAAGGCGCCATTTTGAGCCCATGGCCAGGGCCCTGTGAGAGCGCTGCTGACCGCTGCAGGACCGTGCTTGCTACCGCTACTTGTATGCAGATGAAAGATCGGTGCAGAGAGGCGGGCTTGGCCGAGAAGAGGCCGAGGGCTGATGCATGCAAGAACGAGCAGACTCAGGAGATGGCTGGCAGAGCCACGCTGGACCCGGGCTGCGGTGCGGCCTTCTTCACCTTCCGTCTCCACTCACTTCTGTGGCGGTACATTGGGCTGCAGCGCAGAGGTGCGGACAAGTAAACTGCATACCTCTTATCCTTTCCTTGGTGGGCATGTGGTTGCAGCTGCGGAGTGCCTTTGTCTGCCGTGCCCGCCCCCGGTGGAGGGAGACGGCGTTGATGCTGGTGCATTTGTAGTGCCTGTAATGGGGGAGCCATCCTGTGCTGCGGCCACGGCGAGCCCGCATCGCATCGCTGGAGCTGTGCCCCCCCACTGCGCTGAAGGAGCGCCGTCCTGTGCCCGTGGCTGTACCCCTGGATCAGAATGCCGGCGGGTGTGACTGTGTTGAACTCTGGTGCTATGGGTAGATCCGTTGTGACGCCTGCGGTGAGCTCGCTGCTTGCGGAGCTAAGGCCTACCTCTGGAGACTGTGTGTACTACAGGAAGCAGGCGACTCTTGGGATTTGTCGAGAAACGTAGACTCCAAGTAAACTGGGCTGTGGTGGAAAGTGAGGCCTGCCCGACTGTTCCTGCCGGTGGCTGGTGGACCTGCGCAGACTGGATACGGTGTGGTGTTGCCCGCCTGGAACTTATGCTGGTTAACCTGTCACAGCACTAGACGCCTTGCGGCCTTACCACTGAGGCACTGGTAAAGGTGGGACGTCTGGTGTGCCTGGTGGGCTGGGACGCAGTGCTGTTGGGGTAGCAGTGACCCACCTGGGACGATCCACATGAGATAGGCACAGCGCAGGCAGAGCGTACTGTAGGGTGGCCGCATTGTGGAAGAGCCTGAGACTTTTGCAGGGATACGGACGGGCACACTGGGGATTGACCTCCTTGGGGTACACTGACCCCACTGCCTAGCGGATCATTCATCAGAATCAATGGGGCACAACAGGGCGAGGCAGCAAGAGCAGGACCGCACAGACCCTGTGCCGGATGGAACAGACAGTGTGGACAGCACGCTTGCCTCCGGTTGTGTTCCGCCAATGGCCATAATTGCACCGGTGGATAAGTTGGACCTTATCTTGCAGGAAGTGCGTAATACCAGGAAAGCGCACGAGCTACAGATTGGGACCCTGACAACTGGCCTCCCTCTACTCCGGGCGGATCATGCCAAGACGTTCGAAAAGGTAAAGGAACATGCAACAACATTGGCTGAAGTGGTGCCGAAACAGACCGAAACAGATGTGAAACAACTGCAGACGCAAGTGGCCACCTTACTTGACCATGTGGAGGAAGCGAAGGCAGGGCAATAAGAAGCAACAGCCGCATGATAGGAATGCCCGAGAAAAACGAAGGAAGCGACGCACCATGATACATGGAGCAATGGCTTCAGGAACACGTTGCGATGGAGGGCCTCTCGGAGCAATACTGTGTCAAACGCGCACACAGAATACCGGTGGGGAGGCCGAAACCGGGGGCTCTGCCACAACCACTTATCATCAAGCTGCTGAATTTCCGGTACAGAGATACCCTTTTACAAAAAGCAAGGGAGTCAGCCCCAATACCTTTGAGAATGCGCAAATCTGACTGTTCCCTGATTACACAATGCTGGTGCAGTGGCAGCGATCCTCCTTTATGGCAGTCAAACGGAGACTTAGAGATCTGGGCCTGAAGTATGCTCTACTCTTTCCGGCACAACTGAAAATAATGCACGAACAGAAGTCATACTTCTTTGAAAGTCCTGGGGACGTAGAAGACTGGTTGGAGGTAACGGAGCTGTCAAATGCGGCAGAGACTTCCACACAAAACAAGAACAGGAGCCGGTCTCCTGTCGGCAAAGCAGTGGGACGCAGGGGCGGACGACCGTGCCGCACATCGGCACGCAAATATGTTACCTTGCAGCAGATGCAGCAAAACAAATCCCAAGCGAATATTGCTACAGCCACATTCACGAACACCCCACGGCTAGACACTAAATCCTCCACTGGAGAAGATACGCCTCATGACTCAGATTCAGAGGGCAGTGTGGCCCTGTTCCCTTCGGCCACCCCACAGTTGATAAACAATATGTTTGGTTAACTGGACCCGTGCAAGTATACTTTTTTCCCCCGTTGTAACTGTAATATGTCTTACTGATCGATCTATAGGTGGTGCTAGCAGACCCATAGCAAAAGGCGCAATAATACTGTGGCCCAGGGTGCCGCAGATGCTTCAAGAGTACTGCTAGGAGAACGAATCCACCTCACAAGTAGCGCAAGCATGGTCCCCCACATGGCGAAGACTCCTTTAGTAACTGTTATGTTTTTATTGGTTCAGTTATGTATTATGGTCTGGTACAGTTTGACAACCAGACCGCGTATTGGGGACGTTGGAGGGAAGAATGGTCTCAACTCGCACAGTATTAGAGATTCGAAAACCTACCTGGGTACCACTCTGGTCAATTATCTGATACAGACCACGTGGCGATGCATACAGTGGGTAAATACATTGTCATAAAATGGAACATACGGGGGATGGGCACAATACAAAAGCGTCACAGGATACATGCTCACATGCAACGCCGTAAGGCACAGATTGCGTACCTTCAAGAGTCGCATATGGTTGAAAGCGAGGTTGTGAAACTTCAAAAGAAATCGAGGGGTCATATATTTTTGACCCTTTACTCTAACTATGCAAGGGGAGCCACAATTTGGATACGGCATGGAGTGCCTTTTGTGGCGGAAGAAGAGAGGATTGTCAAACTAGGCAGATATGTATTTGTAAAAGGGACACTGAATGGACAGTTAGTAGTACTGGGTACAATGTATGCACCCAACTTTGATCAAGACAAATACTGGGATGTAGTGAGCGAGGCACTGGCGGGCTGGGTAGCATACCGTGGATAGTGGGAGGAGACTGTAACACAATAATGGATGTAACTCTGGATAGATCGCACCCACCCTTGCGAGGCAGTGGGGTGGTTAATCAGGCTGAGGCATTGAGAAGATGGGCGGACGGATGGGGACTCTGTGATGTTTGGCGAATGAGACACCCCACATACAGGGAATACTCCTACTATTCCTCAGTACACGATCTGCACACTAGACTGGACAGGATATTCAGTTCAAACAGCATAACTATGCAAGTGCTACAGTCCACATATCTGTCCAAAACTTTCTCAGATCATAACCCACTAGAGATAGTACTCACATCGGGCAGAATGCCCACCCTGGTACCTACATGGCGGCTCTGGCCGTAGTTGCTTGAGGACCTAGTGTTTTGCACGGATCTCTCTGACACCATCAATTGTTATTTTGCAGAAAACAATGATATGGCCACAAGCTGACTCATGGAATGGGAAGCCTTTAAGGCAGTAATAAGGGGGAAAGCAATCAGTGCAACAGTGGGTGCGCGACAGGAACTGCTTAAAACTCTCATAGAGGTGGAAGAGGGAATGGGTAAATTAGAGCAAGAAGCAGCGACAAATATAGAGTGAAAAGGCCCTTTCAAGGAGATGCGGATCAGACACGCTGAGCTTTTGGAGTCACTAAGGGTTATAGATTACAAGGCATATACACAACGCGCACATACTGAAACGGACAAGGCAGGGGCGCTACTTGCTAGGATAATTCGAGACGCTCCCCCAACAGTGGTCATACATGAAATTAACACCGGGAACAGGACTGCGGTGACCAGCCAGGGTGCCATTAATGCAGCATTTAGAGACTACTATGCCACACTATACCGGGCAACAGAATACGCCACGAAGGAACAAACTGAAGCTTTCCTATCCACCTTAACATTCCCAGAACTGCCGACATCTGCACAGAAGGAACTCACAGGCCATGTCACACAACACGAGATTAAGGTCGATATAAAGGGGCTGCTGCGTAACAAAACTCCCAGAATAGACGGGCTTCCCGTTGAGTTCTACGCCACATATGCGGAAGCCCTGGTGCCCCAACTAGCGGAGCTGTTTAAAGCGATATGGGACAAGGGCGCCCTACCCCTCACCACGGCACTTGTTATATCATTGCCCAAGCCAGGCAGGGACCACACCGACATGGCTAATTACCCCCGCTCTCACTGTTACCCACATAATATAAAAAACTGAGCAAAGTACTGGCTAATAGATTTCAGCCACATCTATTGAAACTGGTATATATAGACCAAACCGGTTTTCTGCCAGCACACAGCACCTCGTTAAACATTAGGAAACTACATTACTTGATGACAGAGGCCCCGAAACAATACCCTCATGCGGGCTGCGTTTCGTCCGACTTACGGCAATCATTCGACTCTATTAAATGGGAGCACATGTTTCAGGCACTAAGAAAATTTGGAATACCGAACAGATACATAACCTGGCTGCGCTTATTATATAACGCCCCAACAGCGCGTACTAGAATGAGGGTCCACATTTCAAGCGAATACACCATACACAAGGGGACCAGACAGGGATGCCCACTATCACCTCCCATCTTTATCTTAGCATTAGAACCGTTAGAACATACAACTAAGGCAAGATTTCCTGGGGTGGGGGATACCGATAGGGAACATGACTCACTTATTCTCGGCCTATGCTGATGATATTCTTCTGTATATACATGACCTCCGTTGTCCCATGACCCCGATATATGAGACATTTTGCCACTCTGAACTGTTATCTGGCCTGGCTTTGAACACCACAAAAACACACGTATTCTTTTTTGTGGCCCATGCAGATGTCACCGACACAGAATTTGGGGATACTAGGATCCAAGTAACGCCATCCAAGTTCAAATATATGGATATTCAAATATATAGGACACACGAGGATATGCTAGAAGGCAATTTAAATAGAGCCGTTAGGGCTCTACGTTCTAGCGTCATTTTTTGGACGGCGCTACTGCTTTCGATTATGGAACGGGCAGCAATAATAAAAAAGGTTGTATTGCCCAGATTGTTATATTATTTTACTAACCGACCACTGATAGTGCCGCAGGCCACTTTTAAATTGCTAAATACTTTGGTCACAGACCTTATATGGGGGAAGGGTAGGAGACGTATTAGTTTGAAAAAACTACAAGTTGGTACTCGTGCGGGGGGCCTGGGTGTTCCGGACTTCCGAGCCTACTATTACGCCTGTCAACTGCAATGGTGGTTATTTTGGACGGCGGGACGTAACTTGCAGGAATTAGACTACACAGACACGGATATAGACTATGGGAGGCTACACACCCTGTTGTTACCTGGGAATAGAACCCCCAACGATCTCCCCCCTTTATTAAACACAGCGCTCAGATGTTGGAAAGCGCCGATACAGTACACAAATACACCTAGTGCATACGCGAGCAATGTCCCTTTACTAGGTATCCCATTGGCGAGTGGCAGGTTCACTAAACGCATACTAGCCCCTTGGACGGAAGTATGCATTTGTACAGTGGCGGATCTATTTGGCAACGCGACTCTACTTGATCATGATACCTTCATGAATGCAACGAGAGCCCCAGCACAACTATATTCAACACATGCTGCACTGATCCGATACATACATAAAAACACATTGGACTCCACAGCGGAGAGTACCCTCCGATAATGAATTGGTAAAAAATGGTGCACTACATGGGGCGGGGAAGCCACTTAATTAGATGGTTATATGCCGGCATTTGCTCCCATACGCGAATCTCCTTGGACGCACTGAGGGCAGTGTGGACGGAGGACATAGGTAAAGACTTGACTGACAAGGAATGGTCGGCAGCGCTCGAGCACCCTAGGAAAGCCTCGAGGAATGCCGAATTCAAGTTTATACAGACAATGGTCCTACATCGAGCTTACCTGACGCCGAGCAGGCTAAAACAAAATGTTCCCCCAGACACAACACTCATGTCCGAGATGTATGTCAGAAGGGGCGAAGTTAATCGATATGATGTGGGAGTGCCCAAAGGTGAGTGGATACTGGGACGCCGTTAGGCGTATAACTGGGACGTCCGCACACCGTGTCATTAACAACACAGTAGAGGAATGTATTTTGGGCCTCCATGCTCAATTTTCCAAACACAAAGTACAATGCATGTTCATAGATCTTAAATTAATACTAGCTATTAGAACCATCACCATGAGATGGAAGTCACATAAATCCCCAGATATACACAGCTGGTACACAAAAATGCTGCGATGGAGTTGTGCAGAAGGTGCTGCATTGCGAAGGGAAGAAGTAAGAGGGCTGCGAAAAACGCCAATAGCCATGGATTGAGAGGTTATGTTAGAAGAGATGAAATTGCTAGATCCAGATTGTGAAAGTTAAGTTAAGGTACGATACTGAAATGTGAAGTGCCCAAACCCCCCCCCCCCCCCCCCCCCTCCCCCCTAGGGAATTGCATATCAGGAGAAGCTGTGTAAATATGTATGCCATATTCACGAATAAGAGTTACCAGAAATGGATTCAAGCAAATTAGTTGCGAACAGTTTGAGACCGGGAAATAGCGGGGAGGAGGGGGGGGGGCGGGGGGGTTGGGTGTTGGTTTCTAAGTAAAGCAAAGATACGGGACATGATCATATATTGCGATTTTGTCATAAGAATAAATGTGCCTAGAACATAGGATGTGCTGATACATTTCAAATAAGTTAATATATGTGGAACATTTGATGTGAAGTTGTAAAACCCAATAAAATATGTTTAAAAAAAAATAATCCATAAGGGTTGTTTGGACTGGTACAAGGTGGCCACTATAACTAGTTGACAGAATATACCAGGCCAGCATCTCACACCTACCATCAAATTTACACTTTTGCCTATGAAATTGTTTTCTTCATTATCCTGGTCACAATATCCTGGCATGGTAAATCTTACGTTTTTAGATGAATTTTCTATTATCCCTTAATTCTACTGCTTCCTCCAGGTTTTGTCTATTAATGTCAGGATACACTTTTCTTTATATTTTAGCATGCAGTTTTGAGGATATTAAATCTTTCTTGAATTTTAGCTATATACAATGCATGGCCATGAAGAGACGTTTTTTTTTTTTTACTTAAATCTTTCTCAATTGCTGTGTGTGTTTTTTTATGCTAGTGCCAGCTCGCAACAAAGGTGCATGAGGAGGGTTCATTCTTGTCCTCCCCCACCTCGCCATGTTGTTATGTATTTCAGTTTGAGAACTTACTTTATCACTGTCATGTGGGCATCAGAGAACGGCTTTGGTCGTTTTCCCCCTTTTGTTCAGCCTTCTTATAATTGAAGAACGCCACAGATGTGGTTTAAAAACACCCACACGTTCTCTGATTATCTCAATGTGCGTCTTCATTTAATGAGCTCTGTGAGTCAATGGATTTAGCTGGCGGCTTTCTAGTTTCCACTTTTAAAGAGTAAAGTGAAACATGTGCACAGGACTGCAGAAAGCTCCAGAGGCCGATGATAAAATGTACACCTGTCAGATGCATCGGCAAATGTGAATAGTAAAGCGAAAAAGAGGTGAAAGTTGAAATAACGAAGCCAAAAACGACTTAAACAACCAGTAAAATTTTAATATGAGGGCGGTGAAAATGAGATGAAAAAAAATCGCAGGGGATAAAGTGAATTACCTTCTCCATTTTTTTAAAACTGATTTTAAAATAAGCAGGGAAGGTGAAACCTGTTGATTATCATTTATGAAATACTATTTGGGTCCTGATTACAAGTTGTGTGAAATGGAATTCCTTCGTGAAATTTCGCTCTGTACAGTTATCATTTGGTGGGTGGTCCTAATCCAGGATTTCTTTAGAGCAGCAGGCAGAAGAAAGAGGCAGTAAAATCACACTGGGAAAAAGCAGCATTGAAACCTGGGCCAATTTTTTCTCCAGCTCCCCACTTGACCCTTTAAGGCAAGGGGCCTCATGTACAAGGCCATTGCACCGCCAGTGCATTACTTTTTTTTGACGAAGTGCACTTCCACATATTTACAAGACCACGTAAAGTCACCCTAAGTAACTTTTCATGACCTTGTAAATATGTGCCCGTTTAATGCATTACTCTGCTTGAAAGGGGCGTTCCATGGGTGTTGCTCTGGGTGTTCCCACGCAACATCCATGGAACCTGACACATTCCCAGATTTACAAAGTGTTGTAAACCTGGGAATGTGTCAGAATCCAACACCTTCCCAGGGGAGACGTAAGATTGCTGCAACAAGGAGAAATACTCTTTTTTTTCGTCCTTTCAAAGTGTGCTGCATTCTGAAGCACACATAGAAACAGGAAAATGCCATCAATTGCCATCAAAGGTGTCCCTTCCTGCACAAAAACAATCATCCTCGCAACGCAGACACCCTCATGCAACATGACGCAAGGGTGCCTGTGCTGGTGCATTGGCATCCAAGAGTCCCTTTCTGGGCGTACACAAGGGACCTCTATTCCAGTTATGGGCATGCCAATAGCAAATAGCTGGGATTCTCTTTTGTGGGTCTGGTTGCAGCAAAGGGACGGAGCTGTGCTTCCATTGCTGATATCCCCAACGATGGAAGAGTCTGGATCCAGGAATGGCAAGCAGACTGGGAGTGCCTCTCTGGCACGCAGCAGAAAGTAGTGACTGCTTCCTGCAGGATAAGTCTGCCACACCACAATTCCCCCATCATGTTGGGGTTGCACATGCTGCCCACGTTGAGCCTTCTGCTCCAGCTGCCGTGTGCAGGTAGGGCCAGAATGCGTGCTTGGGGACAGGTGAGTGCACAGAGCACAGGACCTCTGGGAGGTAGCATGTGGGTTGCAGATGGGGTTCCCTGCCTGTGTCTCTTGCTCTTTCTTAAAACATAAACTGTGTGGGCTCCCAGCTGACTTTTGGCTTTAATTGTGCTCCCCTCTGCTTATTAGTAATTGCAGGGTTGGTCAGGGATTGTGGTGCTTCCTGTTGACCGTCTGCAGTTGGTCAGTGGCTTTCTGTATTCTGTGTTGTGTTTTATGTCAGTATATTGCAGGGCTGCCTGCCACACTTGCTAGCAGGCCTTTTATGGGTACTCAATGGGTCCTGTTGTCTGGTGTTGTTGAGACCTGACCAAAGTAACTTGAATTAGGCTGGTTTGTTCCACTACTATGCCTCAGAAAATTAACTGTGGTGAATGATCTCCTCCACTGCAGTGTGGGTGTGTTCATGGTGTCAGGTTCACATGCTGGGGCTGACTAGGGAGGCACTATTCTAGATTTCGGCATCCGTATGGGTGACCCCTGGGTACCTATCCTAGTCCCTTTCATTACCTCCATATGCCATGTTCTGCCACTGAAGAGCATGCACATCTATCTGTGCATGTCCCTTTGCACTCTATGTGGCCTCCCTCTCACACACCAGTCCCAGCATGGAATAATAATTGCTTTGCTAACTCCACCCGCTCATGGAACTCCGTGGAATTTGGCAGACTTTGCCAGTAACTCCACGGAATTCCGCTGAGCAAAACTCCACTAACTCCGCCCAGGCTTAGTTATGGGGTGTCTTTAATGCTCTATGCAGAGCATGCAGTGTTTGCTATCATTCTGAAGGCTAAGACTACTCTAACTATACAGTGCCAGGATATGAGGTGATACTGTCACTACCATCTTTGAGGGTTGTGAAGGGTACTTTGAATCCTGTGACATTCCTTGCTCATTCTATATTGGATTCAGAGGATGATGCACATGACTGTGCAACTTACATTCTTAATTAATCTAGTCAATCAACAGAGGACCCTTTACCAGGCACCTTTGGCTATTTTGTTGATTGATAGCCTAGATAGCTACTCTTAAGCACAGAGCAGGAAAAGTCATAGTTATTTATTCAGATTCAGCTTATGTGACTGTCTCTTTACATTTCAGCATTGTGGGACGGAGGAAGAGAGGTTTCCTCAAGTCAAATGGGAGTTCTGTTCTGCACTGGAATCTCTTGGAAGTTCTAAGAGAGGCACTCACATTGCCACAGGCAGTGGCATTTGTGAAATGTGCAGCACATACTGATGGACAGGATTTTGTATCACAGGGTAATGCATTAGCAGATTGGGCTGCTAAAGATGAAGATAGGCGAACCCCTCTCACATGTGCCATCAGGTTCACAACATGCCCCTGTTGTGGTGCCCCAGACTGTGCGATAAAATATATATAACCATATGTATGCACTACAAAGATATCATACTTAGTTCTAGTTTTCACCCACACTATCTCAAACCTACTGAACTGTCTCACTTCGCACTGTAACAAGCTGCTTAGAGCTGCTTAGGGTTCCAATCTGACCGTGCCTGGACATGCTTCTACAGCTGTTCAGAGCCCAATCAGAGTTCACTTTGCTTTACCTGACTTCCACGTTAGTTTCCTCATCTGGTTTTTCATTTCCGCTTCTACTCTATATGTCTGTATTGTATTTGCCTTAGTGCCTGTCTTACATTTCCCTGCTGCCCATGTTTGGCATTGTGTCATTTTCTGGTTCTGCTGAGGTTTCGTTGCTATATTGTATATATGCCCAAAGACTAGTCACTGAGGGAAGAAGCAGACTGAGAGCACCATTGTGTGCACTGAGTCCTTCCTTGCTGGCCAACAAGCATTAGTATCAACAAATGCCTTTTATTTTGCTCCTGAGCAACTGATGCGTATTGTGTGTTTCATTCATTGCCCCTGGGAGGTTGCAAAAGTGTTTCCCTGACAAAATGGTGAGTGTGACTCGGATAGCATGAAATGTCACACCGGTAAGTAAAAATTAAATACTTTGCCGCCATGGCCCTTCAATCCTTATAATATAGCTGCCAATTGAACCAGGGACTGAGGAGCTAACTGTGAGTTCTCTGTATCATTAATTTAGATCATTGTGGCTGATCCTTATGAAGGGTCATAACCCAGGCAGAAGAACCTGTGCCAGAGAGGATTTATTTTCTTAAAGAACTCCAGGAGAAAATCCTCCCTGAGTGTAGTGAGGGGAACATCTGGTTGGCAGGTTGTACCAGAACAAAGGGAAATGATTTTGAAATGTACACAAATGTAGCAAGTAATTGATCAATATATGTGTTTTGAATTATATGTTGAAAGATGGTGATGTGCAGATCTGTTTTGGTACATTCTTGCATAGATCGCTGTTTCTTTGAGTAATATGTAAAAGTGTCAACAGCTGGTGATTTCTTTCTCTTCTTACACTGCATAACATTTTTTCCTTGCAGGAAACTTTTTGTTGTGTTTATCTTTCATTGTGTAAGTGTATATTGTGAGTAAAAAGCACATTTCACAGGACTGGATCTTTGAGGAATCAGAAAGGGGGAAAGCCCGATAGAAAGTTGTTTACACAGCTACGTGGAGAGAAAGGTTTGAAAATTATCACCAGATAGACCTGCAGCTTAAGGTATGGAAGAAACAAATTGTTTAAAATATGTAAAATAGTTAGCAATCTAGTGTGGACAGGGAGAGGGAAGGCACTAGGTGCAATTGACATCTAGCCTAGATGTGTATTGGAGACAAGCTGTGTTAACACAGAACTGTCAGAGTAGGTATAGAAGTGACGTTTATAAAATAGTAATGTTAAAATTAACTTTACCTGTAAAGAGCCACTCAATATGAGAGAAGAAGGCCTCACAGTAGTGAAAAACTAATTTATGTTTTTGACACTACCAGGACATGTAAAACTTAAAAGTACATGCCCCATCTTTTGTTTATTTAGCACTGTGCCCTGTAAACTGCACAAACAGCAGCCTGAAGGACTTGGCCCTTTTTGGCTTAAGTCCCTTAAATTTTTGCTGTCACCTAGACGTTTTTTCTGACATGGTGTTGCCAACCTAGATGCTTGGGACACTTTGCCACTGCTAAACAGTATCAAAGTGTAAGTGTTCCTTGTATAAAGTAATGGTAATTGGTTGTCCATGATTTGTGTGTTTGCCTTACCAAGTAAAGTCCGTAGTAAAGTGCACTATGTGTGCCAAGGCCGGTAATGCGACTGCTACTCCTGGGCCTGCAGCACTATTTGTGCCACCCACACAAGTAGCCTTAAAAAGGGAACTCAGGCCAGCCATTGTAGGGCCTGTACACAGTTTGTTAAACTGCCATGTTGTTCTGTCAAGTGCACTCACTTGCCAAACCTTATCCTTCCCTTTCTATGCACATTAGACACCCCTATGGTAGGTCTAGGGTACCCTCTGAACAGGGTGCAGTGCATGTGAAAGGTAGGACACTTACTAAGGTGTGTGTCATGTCCTGACAGTGAAATAATCTCCATTTTGTTTTTCACTGTTGAAAGGCCATTTTGCCCATAGGATAGAGTGGGAAGACTGTGTAATATGTTTCCAGCCTATCTTCCCAAAGGCTTAGGATGGAAAGGTGAAGTTTAGTATGCCTGAACTCACAATGTAATACCACATCTTTTTATGAAGGTGGTTTTTGCATTGTGTGTCCAGAAGCCACTCTTTTAGAAGAGGCTGAGTTTTTGTGCTCTTACATTTCTGTGTGTCTCTGCCTGGCTGTGGATTGACTGTCTGGATTTGAAAGCGATAGGATCTGGGGAATGTCTTGACCCAGGGGAGGAGGTGAGACAGCAACAGGCTGACCTGCATCTGTAGTGTAGGGGGAGCAGAAACCCTTAGAGGTGAAGAGACCTGGGTTGCTGCTATAACACAATTGGCTCATCTCCTGCCGAGTGATTGAGAATCCAGACCCCAACTAATCAAAGGAAGAAAGGTGTCACTGTCAGGGAGGCACCCAGAACTGTTTGAACAGGGGTCAGTGCCCCCTGAAACACAAAGACTTTAAAGCCATTGAGGGGTATAACTATGAGAGCTAAAGCCCCTGAACTTTGGAGAATGGTTTGATCAAGTGTGAACAAGACTGGATCTTCTTCGTGGTCAAGAGGACCTTTGCCAAGGAAGAAACAACTGAAGAAAATAAACGATAGGACTGACCCTTGCTGTGTGTTCTGGGGCTGGCCTGCAGTTTGCTGTTTTAACCAAGGAAAGGCTAAAATGACTTTGCTGTGTGCTGTGTTCCCCTGCTTGAAGGACTTTGCTATGTGCTGTGTCCTGAAGTAACTTATCCCCAAGGGCCTGAGGTGAGCTGGCTCCCTGTTTAGAAACACAGGAACACAAACGTTTCCAGGAGAGTCTCAGCAGCACAGCTTGAGCATGCCTCTTGCAGTCTTAGACTCTCATAAGAACTGCCCTATGATGGTGGGCGCCTGATGTCTAAGTGAGTCTTAGTGATGCTGTGTCTGTGTGCTTTGTGCAGCCTGAGACCTTCAGGAGGAGCGACCTGTGATCAGGGGCACCTGGAATCCAAGCAAGGATCAGCGACGCTGTGTGGATGTGCTTTGTGCAACCTGAACCCCATTGTGAGAATTGTCCAGTGATCATGTGCACCGGAATCCGAGTGAGTCCCATTGCTGCTGTGTAGGGTGCATTCTGCACGGGAGACCTTTGTGAAGATTTGCCTTGTTATCGTGTGCACCAGAATCCAAGTGAGTCTCATCGACGCTGTGAGTGTGTGCCTTGAGCACTGTGAGACCTTCATGAGAATTTGCCTTGTTATTGTGTGAACTGGAACCCAAGTGAGTCTCATTGCCACTGTGTGCGAGTGCATTGTGCACCAGGAGACTTTTGTGAGGATTTGCCTTGTTATTGTGTGCAACGGAGTAAAGTGAGTCTCAGCAACGCTGTGCGTGTGATCTTCATGCAGCCTGAGACCTGACTGTGGAGTGCCCAGTGATCGTGCACCAGGAGTGTAGGAAGACTCATCAACGCTGTGTGCTTGTGCTTTGTGGCAGCCTGAGATCTTCGTAAGTGAAGTGGCCCAGACCAGCAGTCCTAGAGGAGCTTCACTCGTATTACGGCCCGTATTACCAAGGGAGTGGTGGTACAGGAGCCGGAGTGCAAAGCTGCACTTTGGGATTACATCGTACTGTGTTGGGGGCAACTGTGAGAGGCTGACGGAAGGTCAGAAGGAGTTGCGGAGAGACAACCTAAGACCCGGTGATCGGGGCCTGAGTGTACTGTGAAGTTTTCCATTTCTGCAGAACGGAGTACCCAACTGACATATTACACACTGCATAATTTTTGTATAACGAACTACCTGATTGCCGTATGATGCATTGGCTTGTTTCTGCATAACAAAGTAGCTGATTAGCGTATTGTGCGTAGCATTATTCCTGCAAAACGAACTACCTGATTAGTGGATACGCATTGCTTTATTTTTGTGGAATGACATATCTGGTGGTTGTATTGTGTATTGCATAACTTTATCCTGCAAAGTGCCCGATTGTTGCATTACGCATTTCATTTTCTTCATTGCAGAGTGTTTGATTGCTACGTTACAAAAGGGGGTGGTGATGGACCGAGCATCTGAATCAATCAAACACTAACTCCTAGTCAAAAGATCTGGTTTTAATCCATCACCGTTCTTTAGCCCACTCTGCCACCCCAGTTCAGACATGGCTATATGCAAATCCGTCTGACCCTGTGCCTCATGGGAACAGTCCAGCCCAAACTGCCAAGGCATGTCCTCCATGGACCGGAAACAAGCTTCAGAGGACCAGTTTCTGGCATTCCAGCCGTCTTCAGCCGGGCTTGCTTGAATCCAGTGGCAAAGTGAGCAAGGGGACTCACGTCTGAGCATACCCTGCCACACTTATGGCAGCCAAAAGCGGTACAAAAGGGGGTGGTGATGGACGGAGCATCTGAATCAATCAAACACTCACACCCAGTCAAAAGATCTGGGTTTAATTAATCACCGTTCTTCAGCCCACTCTGCCACCCCAGTTCAGACATGGCTATATGCAAATCAGTCTGACCCTGTGCCTCATGGGAACAGTCCAGCCCGAACTGCCAAGGCATGTCTTCCCTGGACCGGAAACAAGCTTCCGAGGACCGGTTTCTGGCATTCCAGCCGTCTTCAGCCCGGCTTGCTTGAATCCAGTGGCAAAGTGAGCAAGGGACTCACGTCTGAGCATACCCTGCCACACTTATGGCGGCCAAAAGCGGCACAAAAGGGGGTGGTGATGGATGGAGCATCTGAATCAATCAAACACTTACACCTAGTCAAAAGATCTGGGTTTAATCCATCACCGTTCTTTAGCCCACTCTGCCACCCCAGTTCAGACATGGCTATATGCAAATCAGTCTGACCCTGTGCCTCATGGGAACACTTCAGCCCGAACTGCCAAGGCATGTCTTCCCTGGACCGGAAACAAGCTTCCGTCCATCACCACCCCCTTTTGTACCGCTTTTGGCCGCCATAAGTGTGGCAGGGTATGCTCAGACGTGAGTCCCTTGCTCACTTTGCCACTGGATTCAAGCAAGCCGGGCTGAAGATGGCTGGAATGCCAGAAACCGGTCCTCTGAAGCTTGTTTCCGGTCCAGGGAAGACATGGCTTGGCAGTTCGGACTGGACTGTTCCCATGAGGCACAGGGTCAGACTGATTTGCATATAGCCAGGTCCCTACTTGGCATAAGGTGCCTACCTCAGCCAACCAGGTATCCCGGGTCCAACACAGCCCACTAGTAGCATTTAATTTACAGGCCCTGGGCATAGGTATACCACTTTATAATGGACTTATAAGTATACACCATGTAAAATTGTTACTAAAAATAGGAATGGGAGCAAGAGGTGGCATAGATTTGCTTCTCCTTAGATAGATGATATTAAATAGTCATAGGATTCACGCTATATGAGTGATTGTTTGCTGCAGTGGGGTTCAACTGCTAAAAAGAGAGCCCTTCTTCTATCGCACTGCAAATGGTAGAGTTTGACTGGTGTGGAGTGCTTAGTTTTAAATTGAATAAACTGAGTTCAAAAGTAGCTCCAGCAAGAGAGCTTTAATAGCTGCTGAGTGCAGCCCAATAACTGTTATTGAACAAGGTCTATTCTTGTGGCCTATTCAGTGCTCCATCCTGCAAGCAGGGAGAATTAAATTTAGCATAAGGGGAGATTTATAGGAAGTGGAAAGCTAGAAACAAGAGTTCACAAGAAGTACAGCATGACATCCACCCATGCCATGGCAGCTCCAGCAATTTCGTTCACTTTACTTGTCTTTAAAGTACCCATTTGATTGGGGACATGCTGTGGCAGTTTTGTTTCCGGCCTGGTGTCTTAGTAGACTGTATACTGAGATGCACACCCAGGCGTACCGCTGAACAGAGCTAAAACCTTCTAAACATGTTGATCATGGGGGACTTTGAAACTGATAAAGCAGAGGAGAACTTTTTACAAGATGTATTCTCCCCAGCTAACCTCCAAATAAATTCACTTTTACCCTATTAACAATGCAAATAACAGGAAGCCCCACAGTTTCCAACTGAAGGCCTGAATATATCTCTCAAGAACGGGGCCCTCATCATAATAAAGAGACACTGTGCCCACATCAACTTCTTACCAACGGGGACATATAATTAAAACGACAATCCTAAAAGCCACTCATCAACAGCAGAGTGTAGCTTCCTGTGTATTAGGGAGCATTGTATTTTCTGCAGTGGCATTTCTGTCTATACTTTCCAATTTAAGGAACAAATGGCTGTGTCATTTATTACAGGACAAGATGTATGAGTCCATGAGCAGGACTGGACTACAGCTTTGGAACAGAAACTCCTGATCTGCATACCTTCTTCCAAGCTGTGTCAACACGGTTATTATTTAAAACAAAATGGTAAATACCAGTAAAACATACACACTTTCATTAAAGGCCACAGGTTTTGAAAGTTTAGAAATATTGTTTAGCTCATTTCCTGAAATGTATCATGGCAACTGACCTTTCCAACAACCAAAGGCTTAATGTGTGTTGATGGTAAATATTTCCTTATTTCTAAAGGGTAAATACGCTTTTCTATGTTTCAGTAGAGGTTCATATTCACAGCAATCAAGATATCAATATGAAATGTAAATTCTCAATAAAGACAAATTCCATTGTAAAGCTACATCTTGAAGACCCCAAACAAAAGCCTAAGTAGACATATTATTTGGCTTGAAACAATCAACCTCCTTACGTAGGGTTGACAATGCTTGTTTGTGCTTAGTTTCAGAAGACATGTTTTGTTAGTATTTTGCACTTGTTTTTACTATTCAATATTATCGGTATCACCAGGTTGACACTGTATTTCCAGTGTTAGAAGTTGAGCCAGTCGCCCAAGTCTTAAAAATTAAATGTACACACACCTCACCATCCTCAGTCTTTTAAAAGCAATGCATGCTGAGCCTTACTGTTTAGTTCAGAGTGTGTGTGTGTCTGTGTGTATATGTGTGTGTGTGTGTGTGTGTGTGTGGTTATATAGATATGTGTGTATATATGGATCTATGACGTTACAACGCAGGCTATTACAACGCCTGCTGTTACAACACGGTTTTTACATCGCATACCATCACAACGCATAATGCTTTTAGGCGCTGGATAGTGAATTATTTAATTTGCTATTCCAACTCCAGTCCCCGTGGATAGTAGGGAAGGTGTTGGATAGTAAATTAAATATATTCCCTATCCTAGAGCACCCCACAGCGCAATGCGTTGTAATGGTTTGCGTTGTAATGGTTGCGATGTAATGGTAGTGCGCTGTAATGCTTGCGTTGTAAGTGATGTTTACCGTATATATGGATGTCATTTAACTATCCAGTGCATCGGGAAACAGAAAAGGGAATTGTGAGATCTGTGCCAGCAAATTAAGAACTTTTCATGAAACACCAGAACTTACCTGTATTCCCTGATGCATTCAGGGAGATGTATGCCCCATCAGACATGTGACTTATGATGCTTTTAAAAACGCATGCACATATGCACTTTGCTTACTGCTTCCTGTCCGTTATCAAGGCAGAGCGCCAAAACAAGTAGGAGAATGGAAGTATTGGTGCTGCATACTCCTTGATTAAAGCAGCTGTCACCCGAAACGGGCCTCTGTGGTTTGTACTCACAAGAGGTGAAGTGACGGGCTTCTACGTGCCCGTTGTTGAGAGGCCGCCCTGAAGGGTCGGGGGCTCCATGTTCGGAAGATGTGATATGGACAGAGATATATATATATATATATAGACATATATAAATTCACTGAAAAAAAGTAGGTTTCAGGCTGCTTATAGTTAGGAATTATCATTTAAAAACCTTAAAAATTCATTGAAAAAACCATAGGTTTCAGGGGTGTTATAGGTAGCTGGACATTTAACTCATACAAAACCATTGAAATTCCTCCGTTATAGTTAGTTGTACTAACTGTAACTCTCGCGCCCGCAATCCACTGGTGATGATGTCACATATTACATCATTCATGACATGGTCAGTGACATCACTGATGACATCTCAAATGACATCACTGATGAAAAAGACGGGGCGCAGGTACTCTACGCCATTTTAGAGTTGCTCCCATCTCAAGCGCTGTGATGGCCCATCCTAGTGGTTTGGACCAAACCACCGAGCAGGGGGGCCCACCACTACCTGCATGGCCTCTTTGGTCACTGAGTTAGTGGTACCACAAGGACTGAGAGGGTGAGCAGCCTGCAATGATGATGGGAGCACAAGTATGTCCTTAGCCATAGTGATAGCAAAACTAAGCACCATATGTGAGACTTCTTGGTGGCAGAGTGGGACTGCATGATGTAAAAGGTGCCTCTGTCCACAAAAAGGTGAGCAGTGAGGCCTGGGTGTGCAGGGGAGGGAGTAGGTGGGGTGCAGCAGACTGCATACAAAAAGGCGATGCAGTGATTTAGGCGTACGCAGTCCTATATACCATATCTTATTGCATTTATATATTTTTTCCAATAGCAGGAAAGTTTTTATAATCGGTTAAATGTCTGTCGCTTGTGAATGTGATGATTGAAACCACGTGTATCACTGCGCACCACTTGCTTTCACAACCAGATTGAAAATATTACTACTATACTAATTGTTCATAAATCGAAACCTATTAAACAAGTTGGAACCGTACAAATAGTTGTATTTCTAAGACGGGAGGGAAGGTGTGTGAAAGGGTGATGTAATTCTACTCCACATTATGAAAGTAACAATTAACAATGATAACCTTTGTCTTTTATTATCTTTTAGATGTAGAGCTTCAGGGTGCATTATGTCCCGGCACAGAAAGGTGAGCTGCAAATATTCTTTTCAGTTACTCTCTCACTTCCTCTCTCCTTTGATAAAGAAATGACGCACTATGTTATCTTCCTTTTATCTAACAGGTTGTGTTTCACCCCCCAACACATCCAAACTAAACATTCGAGGATTCTGCCATGATGCGTGGCCATCGTAACATCGTCTGAGAAGGCTGCTTCCACACGTGGAGCACCCTCTTTGAATCACCCCAATGGCACAAGGTGAGCAAAGAAGCTTGTTTCCGAAGCAACCAGAAGTCACCTGTGTGCGGAGAGAGTGGGTACTGTGCAGCTAATTGACTTCGTAGGATGTACTATTACCTCCGGGCAGTGAGAATGGATAGGTTGCAACAGTCTGAGTATCCAAGAAAAGCACTCACCTCCGTACTCTGGGAGTCAATGGGGTGCAAAAGTCTGGGGATGCAGTAATGAGAACTCACCACTATGCAGTGGGAGTGCATGGGGTATAGTACTCTTGGAGAAAAAGAGCGCACAGACACCACCTTGCAGTGAAAGTTGATGTAATACAGTATCCTGAATGTCCAAAGACGTAAAGGAGAAATATACTTGTGCAGTTGTATGTACTCTACTTTTACTAACTCTATACTATCTTTCAGATCACTATACTTGAGGGTGCACTATGAACCTGCATGTGCTTGGACACACAACGGAGGCAAAAAGGTGAGCTATGAAGATTTTCTCCAGTATTAACACTACCTCTCCTTCTCCATCTATTACTTTCTCTCTCTCACACGTTTAATGTTGTTTTGCCTCTCTTTCTCTCTCTCACATTGTTTCTCTTTCTCTTTTAAAGTTATGGACGCTGCTGTCCACTCTGCCGATATAACAATCAAGGCTGCATTTAATGCAGTCTGCAGTGTAGAACCAAAGCAAAATTCAAGTTGTGAACTCTGTTCGCCACAGTGTTTACACAAGGTAAGCAGAACCGCCTAGATACACAATGCCTCCAATTAAATGCATTCGAAATAAACTATATTGTCCTGCATAATGACATGATCTCTCACCTAATTCTGTCTCATCTGTGAATCATTTTAAAGACCTGTTGGTCCATACTGTAAATCTGACGCAGTAGGCACTTCCCTACAGACACCTCTTCAACGCGGACCTATAAGAGAGGTGGAATGTATCAGGCACACTGCAGACGTGCAAATAACCAAATATTGCCAATTGTTACCTTAATTTGTGATCTTTGACCTCATTCAGACACATTGATCTAATTTTAAACACTTATTTTCATTTTGTTTTGCAGGTTACCTACAGTCCTTCCATTGGAGTCCATCTCACATTTTTTTAATTATATTGGTATGTTAAAGTTACGTTTCTAGTATTTTAATATATTGTTATCTTAAAGTTACATTTCTAGTTATTTATTGGTGTTTTAATTAAAGTTAATTTTAAAAAAGTATATACGTCTTCTTTTTCTGACAACATTTCACTATTATTAAGTGTGATAATCATATGCTTAGAAAAAATTAAGCAATTAAAAATAGAAATGATGTTTATAACTAGAAGTATAACACTGAGGCTAACTCTTTACCAGAGTCTGTAGCTTCGATTAACGGTTCCTATGGAAAATTTTAAATACTCCAGCACAGTAACTGTTTAGATTAGCAACATTATGTGGTGAACTTGTAACCTGTGTGCTCACTTAAGTGTTCCATGAACTGTTACTATGGTAACAGGCAGTAAGCAGTTTGGGGATAGGGTTGAAAGGTACTGGCTGTACAGAAAACATTATATTTACCCAGGATCCTCAACATGACAGAGAGGAAAGCAAACTAAGACAGAACACTGTGTCGCAGATTTACAAGCCCCATTTGCACCACTTTCACGTCACTTTTCCAATGTTAAAAGTGATGCAATATTGGCGCCAGGGACTTGTAAATCTGCCCCTATGTACATTACGAGCAAAAGAAGTACACAACTCTTCGAATTCTTTATCGATCACAATTAGACAGTGTTGGTTCACGATTCACAATGCACTTCACTAAATACTTCGTGCCTACTTAAATGTGAGACGGGATTGTCGACATTACAAAACTTAGGAGCATATTTACAAGGACGGCGTTAAAATTATCGCTGCTTTAACAGCAGCAAACTACAACTAAAACGGCGATAATGGACTTCAAAATCCGTGTTATCTTACCGGAAGATTTTTTTAACATTGCTGTTTGCTATGCAAGAGTGGGAGCTGAGGCTCTTGCCCTGCCATAGCAAACATGGGGGGAATAATCTCAAGGACAGGGTTAAAATGTTCTGGTATAAACCTCGGCTTCTATTGGAATTCTGACGAATTCGCAAAAGCCTATTATTAAGTCATTATGGGCGCTTTAATAACACTTTCCTAACGCTAAAGCGATGATAATTTTAACGCTGTCCTTGTAAATATGCCCCCAATATCACGAGAAATACAGCGACAATTATGTTCGCAAGTGAAAAGCTTATTAATATAAGGTTGTGGACTTAACATATCAATCCACCTTGCTTATTAAACATGCTTAACTCTACTTCAGAACAGATGTTAGGATCCGAAATAAACCACAATTAACGAGACTTTTCCTATCGGTCCTCAAATCCAGGGCCGCCTTGTAAATACAACGCTATTGTCATACCTCCCTCTTCCTTTTTATATTCTCATAGAAACACCTACCTTGCCACTGAGAACACCTACATTGCAACTCATTAGAGATACGAGGCGAGCCCTTAGCAAGGAAAATAATTGTAGCGAAATGGCAATTGTTAATATGCCCTCAAGTTTGCTATGACACAGTGGGAACCTCGACTCCCGCCCTGCCATAGCATACAGCAGTGTCCCAGGGGTAGACACCCCGAGACACAGCAGGAGCCACTCCTGGGGGGTGGTGTTCCCCAAGGCTTTCAACTGCTTCAGAATGGAGACCACGTGGCCCCCTCAAAATATAAAAAGCCCCAAAGGGTGGCAATCCTCGGGCTTAGACGGACCGTTGAGCACCCTCACCCATTTATTTTGTAGCACCGAAGAATGGCGGTCCCCGAACTACATGGCCCCTATGTACCCCCATCAAATGTAATATTTTTTACCCCGGGATTTGGCCCTCCCAGGTAGCTAATTTTTAAACAAGCACAGGAGCCCTGCTTCGTTTTTATTTTTATTACAGCAGATTCATGCACCCAACGCACATTTCTCTGTTTTTCCCCCCAAAAAATTAAAAAAATTGGACCCTAAGGGTCCTTGTGGGACCCCCTAAGCAGGTCCAGATAATCAAAATATTTCTTACATGCCGCTTTATACGTGTTGAACACTTAACCCACTATTTTCTAGATCCTCGCTTCTACCAAGGCACAAAATGGCTGCCAACACTTCTTGTTTTCGAATGTTGACAACCACTTGACAGACTATTAGCGTGTGATCGGGACGGTGCGCTTAGAGTGCGAGCAAGAGGCGCAGATCCACCGAGGCCAAAGATATATATGAACTTTTAATTGTAGTTTTCTCTGGAACTACTGAACGGATTTATACCATTTAAGCAAAAGGCACAAGTCTGAACTAAAGACTACCACTTTGCCAAATTTGGTGTAATTCCGTTCAGCCATTCGGGCTGTAGCCACGATAAATGTTTCCTATGGAAAATACGTTTTGGGACCCCCCTTTTTTCTCCGCCCCTGCTTCAAATGCAATATTTAAAACCCCGGGATTTCTCCTTCTCACGTAGTTAATTTTTAAAGAAGCACAGGAGCACGCGCTTCGTTTTAATTTTTTTTTACAGAGGATCCATGCACCCGCCGCACATTTCTCCATGTTTTCAACAAAAAAAATAAAATAATGTTGGGCCCCATGGGTCCTTGTGGGACCCCCTAAGCAGGTCTAGAGGGTCAAAATATTTCTTACCTGCCCCCTTTCTACGTTTTGAACACTTGTTCCTCTAATTTCTAGATCCTCGCTTATACCGAGGCACAAAATGGCTGCCAACACTTCCTGGTTTCGGATGTTGACAGTCACTGGACAATCAATCAGCATTCTGCGCTTCATCGGGACGGTGCGCTTATAATCTGCATAGGATGCGCGTATCCACCGAGGTCATAGATATATATGTACTTTTAATTGTAATTTTCTCAGGAACTACTTAACAGATTTACACCATATAAGCAAAAGGAACGAGTCTGAACCAAGGACTACAACTTTGCCAAATTTGGTGTAATTCTGTTCAGCCGTTCGGGCTGTAGCCTCAATGAATGGTGCCTATGGAAAATTGCATAGGGAAAACACGTTTTGGGACCCCCCTTTTTTCTCAGTCCCCACTTCACAAATCACCCCAAGACTCTCAGGATAGGGGCGGACAAGCGCGTCCCACAGGTTTTGAAAATTTCGCGAACATTCGTCAACCAGCGCCAAAGTTATTCCAAATAGAATGTTGCAGATTTGCTATGGAAAATAGGTCCTAACTATAACTACCTACTGGCAATCGCCAGTAGGTTATATATATATACATACACTGGATGTTGTCATCAGTGATGTCATTTGAGATGTCATCAGTGATGTCTTCAGTGATGTCATCAGTGATGTCACTGATCATGTCATGAATGATGTAATATGTGACATGATCAGCAGTGGATTGCGGGTGCGCGATATATATAGTTAGTGCAACTAACTATATATGAAATTTCAATGGTTTTGTGTGAGTAAAATAAGGTTTTGTAAATGCTAATTCCTAACTATATATGGTCTATAACCCATGGTTTTTTCAGTGAATTTTCAAGGTTTTGTAAATGCTAATTCCTAACTATATATGGTCTATAACCTATGGTTTTTTCAGTGAATTTCAATGGTTTTTTAATAGCAAATATCAAAAGCTTTAAAATGTCAAGTACATAGTAGGTAAAAACATTTTCGTGTTTATGCACGCTGATGTGCTTTGAACGCTGCCCCCCCCTCCTCTTTTCTTTTAGGAGTATTCTCTCTTTGCAGATAGTGAAGGGTAGGTAACGCAGGCCTTTGCCCCCGTTGTAATCCGTCGTGCCTGCTTCCCTCTCCATTTGATTGATTGTTATCCTAGCATTTATTGTTTTGGAATTGGTTCTCTTTAGTTCATTCTCTATTTACAAACAAGCACAGAGTCGCAATACTCTGTTTAGTCTTTGCAGATAGTGAAAAATCGTTAAAAAAACAAAAGGAATCAAGCAAAATCAGTAGGCCACTAATGGGATCTCTTTTTGACCTCGCTAAAATAGAAACTTTATGAACAACCCCTCATGAGAAATACGAAACTAGTGAGAGGAACTGAGCTCGACACCATGATGGCCTCAAGACAGCTCGGCTCCGCCGCCCACCCCACCCAAAATAACGACAAACCCTATGCAAAAATTATAAATATATACAACACACCAGCAAAGTAACAGGGTAAAATGTTTTATTAAATAACTATTTACATGGCAGCCTGCTGCAACATCGATCCAAACAAGCCTTTGTATTTGGGGCTCAAAATCAACAAGTAACAGGGTAAAACGTTTTATTAAATATCTATTTACATGGCAGCCTGCTGCAACATCGATCCAAACAAGCCTTTGTGTTTGTGGCTCAAAATCAACCATCAATAGTAAGATTTTCATAGGTGAGTGTAGGTTCATGGTTTTCCATCCACAGACTAAAAGCCTGGAGTGGGAGTGAAAGAACAATAACTAGGTAAGAAGGAAGGCAGAGGTTGTGGGAAGGACTCTGGATATGGTATGTTGCTTGGTCCCTGAGATGCTTCGATGTCACTGCCTTGCACAAATGGCATAAGTCCTGGATGTTGGGTGCCATAGTTGAGGGTTTCGAGCAGCGCTTGTAACACTGTCTGAAGCTTATTTGCACCTGCTGCAGCTTCACTATTCTCAAAGTAAGTGGGGGCTATTTGTGGACCTGACTGCATTGGAAAACAATGTGATGCGGTGCCTCCCTGAACCGCTTGACGGAGGCCCCCGAGATAATTGCGCCTGCTCCACACCTTGTCCCACAATCCGTTTGACCTGAAGACACGTCCTGCGGTGCCCTGGTCCAACCATCACATATTCCTGCGCCAGGAGACGGCGTGGGGTGCACTAGAAGGGAGAGGCGGCATGATCGAGCCTCCCCCACCTCCCCAGGTGGAGGTTTCTCAGCTACACCCCAGCGCTTCACTCGACCAGCTGACTTGCGCCCGCTCTTGCGACACAGTGCCTCGCTCGGCCAGCTGAATTGCGCCTGCTCTTGCTATTACAACGTCTCACCCGCCATCCAACGGAATTGCACCCAATCTTGCGGTACAGCGACAGGCGGCTGCTACGGAGCTCACGAAATGGCGGTCGGCTCCACAGACTTGGGCCTGGCCTACAAGGATGGCACTGGGCAACCGTGGAACTCGGACGCTTGACTGCTAGGGCATGGGCCCCATTCCCAAAAGAGTCCCCTCAGCCTTGAAGATTCTACAACAGTCACCGGGACCCCCGACTCCCGTAAACTTCCGGTGGGGAGCGACTGCCATGATTGCTCGCGGAATGGCCACGACGTAGCCACGAGATGGTGGTGCTCTCATGCTGACGCCAGCTTCAGTCTGAAACATCCAGAAACACTGTAGACTACCAATTCGATCAGTTCCGGTGGAGCCCCAACGTGACCCGGTAGAGAAGAACTTGCCCTCCCCTCTTTGACTGATGGTTCTTGTTGCCTGTCCCTTCTGTTGTCATTTAACAGAACTTTTTGGACTGCTGAAAGGGGTTGTGTTCCGACCGCTGGTTGGTGGAGACATTTTGACTATATTGTGGACCTGCGTTGTCTCGTAATGCGTCATATGACGTGCCGCGTTAACGCACCCGGAAGTGCTCCGATGCGCGAGGTGCAGCTTCCCGGAAGCGATCCAGGGCACGGCGTGCTGCGCGTAACGTAAGCATAACAGGTCATGTGACTTGTTAATAAAACTTTTCATTGGTTCATTTTACTTTTGTTTTTCTAATGATGGAAGGCTTGGTCATATGACCTAAAAATAACACTTTTCATTGGTTTCGAGCATTTTTTTTTCCCCAAATGATGAAAGCACCACCTTTTTTTTTTCTCACTCTGACTTGTAAAGCAAAGGACCCAGATGCATTTACAGTTTATCACTAACAATGTTCCAGGCTAATGTATTTTCCCGGGAAATTTACAACTGTCCTGCAAGTAAAATATTCCTATTTCGAGAAAAAGGGCGTTTCTTTGTCCCATGAGGGAGCCGTTGAACAAAAGAGGCTCGACCTGCTGTCTTAGTCGCTGATAGGCATGAATATGGGATTCTTATCGATCACTTTATGTTGCAGGAGTGGAAAATACAACAGCCCTTGACCATTTATCTTTACTGCTTTCCTGCGTATTATACCTTTTAACCGTCATGTAATCGGGCTGCTTTATTTCACTTGCCTTTTACTGATTCAAAAACAGTGGCTATTTTTCAAAACTTTACCAATCTAAGTACTACTACCATGTTTTGTTTTAAAAACCTTTATTGTGAAAATGTCAGTATACAAATACGGGCCTATAACCACGTGGGCCGGCCACGGAGCAAACTGTAATCGTATATGATGAGGGGACATTTACACTGTAGAAGAAGGTAACGGGCGGGCCATTAGGTTGCAAGAACTAAGGTGTCTAACAGTTGCGGAATCGATGGACGTACATTTTATAATTAAAGTACGACAGGGCCAGTTACAATAAAATTATCTAGATATACATTTGCTGGCAAGTACCATGGGTGACGTTAATTCGAACTTTCAATAGTACAGTAATCAATAACACATCAGAACTAATAGCAATAGGGATGTCCAAATGTTCAATCAGTACTCGTCCCCACCCGCCATGTGCTTCAAAACTGCATACGTATCTTGTGATATCAACGTTGGGCAACCAGTACACAACAAGGAGTTACGAGTCCCATTTATACCGGCGCCATTTTGGATGAGGCTGGGCAGGTCCAGGATATAGTCAAAATGTCTCCACCAACCAGCGGTGGGACCAGAACCCCTTTCGGCAGTCCAAAAAGGTTCAGTTAAATGACAACAGAAGAGATAGGCAACAAGAACAATCAGTCAAAAGAGAGGACGCTTTCGGGAATGGGGCCCATGCCCTAGCAGGCAAGCGTCCGAGTTCCAAGGTGTCCCAGGGCCATTTTAGTGGACCAGGCCCAAATCCAAAGAGCCGGCCGCCATTTTGAGAGTCCTGTTGCAGCCGCCTATCGCTGCACCGCAAGAGTGGGCGCAACTCAGCTGGATGGTGGGCGAGACACTGTAGCCGCAAGAGCGGGCGCAACTCAGCTGGATGGCGGGTGAGGCACTGTGCCGCAAGAGCGGGCGGAACTCAGCTGGATGCCAAGGGGCGCCCCACTGCAGCTGAGAAGCCTCCACCTGGGGAGACGGGGGAGGCCCTTTCGCGCCCCACTCCGTCTTTCAGCGCAGCATTGTAGGATGGCCGGACCAGTGCAGAAACTGGCTGGACACCACCTCGGTGTTGTCCGGATCTAGGCGCGTTGTGCTGCCTTCGGCCTACTGTAGCAGCAAGTGCAGGCGAAACTCAGCTGGACGGCGAGTGAAACGCTAAGGGGCACCCCACTGCAGATGAGGTGTCTCCACCTGGGGAGGCTGGAGAGGCCCGTTCGCGCCGCCTCGCCCCCCGGGCACCCCATGCCGTCTTTCAGCGCAGCATTGTAGGATGGCCACACCAGTGCGGCAACTTGCTGGACACCACCTCGGTGCCATCCGGATCTCGGCGCGTTGTGCTGCCTTCGGCCTACTGTAGCAGCAAGTGCGGGCGCAACTCAGCTGGACGGCGAGTGAAACGCTAAGGGGCGCCCCACTGCAGATGAGGTGCCTCCACCTGGGGAGGAGGGAGAGGCCAGTTTGTGCCGCCTCCCCCCCCCAGGCACCTCACGCCGTCTTTCGGTGCAGCATTGTAGGATGGCCACACCAGTGCGGCAACTTGCTGGACACCACCTCGGTGCCATCCGGATCTCGGCGCGTTGTGCTGCCTTCGGCCTATTCGCACATCGGTCCGCTACTGACGCCGCCTCACAGGCCAACGAATTTTGTAGGCTTTTTACAGCCCAAAGCCACATAACAGGTCATGTGACTTGTTTATAAAACTTTTCATTGGTTCATTTTACTTTTGGTTTCCTAATGATGGAAGGCTTGATCATATGACCTAAAAATAACACTTTTCATTGGATTGAAACATTTTTTTTCCCAAATGATGAAAGCCCCACCTTTTTTTTTCTCACTCGGCAGTCCAAAAAGGTTCCGTTAGATGACAACAGAGGGGACAGGCAACAAGAACTATCAGTCAAAAGAGGGGAGGGCAAGTTCTTCCCTACCAGGTCACGTTGGGGCTCCACCGGAAGTCATCGAATTGGTAGTCTACAGTGTTTCTGGATGTTTCAGACTGAAGCTGGCGTCAGCATGAGAGCACCACCATCTCGTGGCTACGTCGTGGCCATTCCGCGAGCAATCATGGCAGTCGCTCCCCACCGGAAGTTTACGGGAGTCGGGGGTCCCGGTGACTGTTGTAGAATCTTCAAGGCTGAGGGGACTCTTTTGGGAATGGGGCCCAAGCCCTAGCAGGCAAATGTCCGAGTTCAAATGTGTCCCAGGGCCATATTAGTGGACCGGGCCCAAATCCGAAGAGCCGGCCGCCATTTTAAGAGTCCTGTGGCAGCCGCCTATCGCTGCACCGCAAGAATGGGCGCAACTCAGCTGAATGGCGGATGAGGCACAGTGCCGCAAGAGCGGGAGCAAATCAGCTGAATGGCTAAGGGGCGCCCCACTGCAGCAGAGGAGCCTCCACCGGGGGAGGCGGGGGAGGCCCGTTCGCGCCACCTCCCCCCCCCGGGGCGCCCCACGCCATCTTTCGGCGCAGCATTGTAGGATCGCCAGACCACTGCGGCAACTTACTGGGCACCACCTGGGTGCCGTCCGGATCTCGGCGCGTTGTGCTGCCTTCGGCCTATTCGCACAACGGACCGCTACTGACGCCACCTCACAGGCCGACGGATTTTGCCGACTAAAAGACAGACCAAAGCAGCCCATTGTTGCTTTAAGATGGATGTTGCAGCAGGCTGCCATGTAAATAGTTGTTTAAAATGTTTTTTTTTAACGTGTTTACTTTGTTGGAGCGTTGTATATATTTATAAGTTATTAAAGTGTTATAATCCTACTACTTTGTTGGAGTGCTATATATTTGTAATGTGACACATTCTTGTGAAGACTTTGATGTACAGAAAGGCATCCCTGGAATCTTCCGCTTCAGGCTCGGTCCCACACACCCTTACAGTGAGAATCCCCTCCCCAATCACAATACAGGATCGTTATCAGATAGTAGGAACGCGTGTGGTGTGACGGATCTCATGGGGTGGGGGCCTTGATCTACTGTAACTCCTTTGAAGAGGGGTGATTCTTTACAGTTGGGGCCATAAACTACTTCCGCAGGGCTAGGTGATAGCCTGGGACCGGCCTGGACAATCGGACACAGAGGAAGAAGAGTGTCAGAGGGTGCGGTTGTGAATAGGGTGAAAGGGAGGTGTCGGGTGGGCACGGGGTGTGATTCTCAGGGAAGAGCAGCGCAGATGGGAGGTTTATGGCCCATGCATGAGAGAGAGAGAGCGGGGGTGACCAGTGCGTGGGGGAGATGCTTGCGAGGGTGGGGAGCCATGCTGAGGATCGGCGGCGTGCAGAGAGTGGGTCTGGTCAAGGCATCTAAAATGGCTGCCGTGCACAACAAAAGTGTGGCATTGGAAAAAAGGCAAGATGGCGCAGACAATGTTTATCAATACGGATTAATTTATAACAATTATTTTTAACAATATATTTACTTGCAGTGACAAAATGGCGGTCAACACTTCCTAATTTCCTTCAAATCGAACGTTAACAGACGTCACGCAGCAAAAAAAAAAAATCCGCTCACGAGGATCGGCGGCGTGCAGAGAGTGGGTCTGGTCAAGGCATCTAAAATGGCTGCCGTGCACGACAAAAGTGTGGCATTGGAAAAAACGATTTAGAAAAGGGGCTGGTGATGAACAGAGTGTCTGAGTTAAACAGACCACTCTTACCCAGTCCAAAGATCAGGGCTTGATCCATCACCGTTATTTATCTCACTGCCCCATCCCAGCTCAGAACCTGGCTATATGCAAATTAGTCTGTCCCTGGCCCAGTGCATCATGGGAACAGGGCAGACTAAACTACCAAGCCAATTCTTCACCAGAAAGGAGACAAGCTACCGGGGACCGGTTTCTGGCATTTCAGCCTTCTTCGGCCCGGCTTGCTTGAATCCTGATGGAGCAGTGAGAAAGGGACTCATGTCTGAGTATACCCTGCCACACCTATAGTGGCCAAAAACGATTTAGAAAAGGGGGTGGTGATGAACAGAGTGTCTGAGTTAAACAGACCACTCTTACCCAGTCCAAAGATCAGGGCTTGATCCATCACCGTTATTTATCTCACTGCCCCATCCCAGCTCAGAACCTGGCTATCAGTCTGTCCCTGGCCCAGTGCATCATGGGAACAGGGCAGACTAAACTACCAAGCCAATTCTTCACCAGAAAGGAGACAAGCTACCGGGGACCGGTTTCTGGCATTTCAGAGACTCTGTCCCTCACCACCCCTTGTTGTAAATATTTTTGTCCACCCTAAGCGTGGAAGGGTATTCTCAGATGTGAGACCCTTGCTCATTGCACCATCAGGATTCAAGCAAACCGGGCCGAAGACGGCTGTAATGCCAGAAACCGGTCCCCGGGAGCTTGTTTCCTTCCCAGTGTAAGAATTGGCTTTTGTAGTTTGGTTTGCCCTGTTCCCATCATGCACTGGGACAGGAACAGACTAATTTGCATACAGCCAGGTTCTGAAACTGGGATGGTGCAGTGAGCTAAAAAACGGTGTTGGATCTAGCCCTGATCTCTTGACTGGGTGAGAGCTTTCTGCTTTATTCAGAGACTCTGTCCCTCACCACCCCTTGTTGTAAATATAGCATTGGAAAAAAGGCAAGATGGCGCAGACAAAGTTTATCAATACGGATTAATTTATAACAATTAATTTTAACAATATAATTACTCGCAGTGACAAAATGGCGGTCAACACTTCCTAATTTCCTTCAAATCGAACGTTAACAGACGTCACGCAACAAAAAAAAATCCGCTCACACGCAGCCGCTGGAAGACATGTATCAACATATATGAGCATCCTCAGCCACCCTCAGAAAACATAGTGGGTCAGGATACGTCTCCCGTACCCCCTTATACCCATTTCTCACATTGTTTTATCCTCCATCTTGCTACCGGTTCGTGACCCGGTTCGCGAACCGGGAAGCGATTCTACCGCGAAAAATCACATTTTTTTTATTTGCCCCACGGGACCCTTTAATAAATTCAACATCATTCCTAGGGGGTCAAGAGAGGTCTACCTTGCCCCCTTTCATTAAATTCCCCCTTCGTTTTTCTCATCCTCTTGTCTCTCGATCCTACCGAGAGACAAGATGGCGGCCGTTCCGGACTGTTTAGAATGTTGACAGACACCGGAGAGCCAATCAGCTTCGCTTCGCAAAGTTCCGTTTCGCGAAAAGTACGCGAATCGGAGTGCTACCCGGGACGCTGTCACAGATATATCTGTTTTTTAAAATGTTAATTTCTCAAAATCCACTGGAGCAAATATATTGAGACCTAGCAAAGGCACATCGGGCTAACAGTCCCTACAATTTTGCCAAGTTTCGTGCAAATCCATTCAGCCGTTCGAGCTAAAAGTGAGGTCAACCGCCCTGTGGAAAAATGAATGTACTACAGAAGAGGATTTTGAGAGAGCCGCTAACAAGAGCATAGACAGATTTGTTAAAAGAGGCTATAACAGGGAATTTTTAATGGATACCCTCAATAGAGTGAGGAAAATAGCGAGAAAAACTCTTCTCCCTAATGAGAAAAGGAGAAAGAAAAATGAGGTAAATGACGGAAAAAACTGTTTCAGGATGATCACTACCTTTTCAGATAATGCCAAAGATTAATTATAAAAGGTAATTGGCATATCTTGAAACCAGACAACATAATTGGAGGAGACATTCCAGCTGTCCCTTTGATCACCTTTAGAAGGGCATGATCAATAAAAGATAACCTGGTGCGAAGTCATCTGCATGCAGAGAGCAAGAAACTAGGAACCCTAAGGGAGCATAAGGGTTTTTATCCTTGCAGTAAATATAAGCCCTGTGTGAACAGCAAACGCACATTGTCCTATGAGGTGGCTGATTTACCGAGAGCTAAGACCATCACAAAATTTCTCACATGCCATACCAACTATGTGGTATATTGCCTACAATGCCCTTGTGGCTTACGCTACATAGGCAGTACCATTCATTCCGTGAAAATTAGCATCCTGGAACATACGAGGGCAATAGCGAAAGGTGATATCAACTACCCAGTAGCTAGGCATTTTGCTGAGAAACATAACAGCAATAGGGACCTATTGCGGTATTATGGGTTAGACCAGGTTCCATCACACATAAGAGGGGGAGATAGAGTCAGGAAACTCTGAAGGCTGGAATCGAGATATATAATAGATCTGGGAACTAAGACTCCAAATGGACTAAATATGAGTGAGGAGATGACAGTTAATTTAGGAGACTAGAGAAACTCTAGTTCAAAATGATTTTGTATTTAATGTATTGATTGTTATCTGTTAAAGTGTCTATGATTGTGGGTCACATTTTTATTAATTTGATTGTGTGGTACATTCAGTAGGATTCGCCGATAAACGGCTTAATCATTAGTGTACATGATAACTTTAGCCGATACACAGCATGAATAAGTATGAAAACATTAGATTGTTTTTCATTGAATAACCGGCACAAAGTTTAAAGTTGCTTTGTGAGTCTGGTGGGTGAACGTTGATTAAAACGAGTGAGATACTTGAAAATCATGTCACTGTTACCATCGAGGTAAATCGATGAAGTTGCATTGTACAGTGCTAAGATGGCCGCCACTGAATGAACTTGTTAGTCCTTTTATGATTTTCATTACAGTTGTAATCATGTGACCGCTATGTTGCCAAGCTTAAAAAGAGTATGCTTCAATGGCGTTTTATTGATGAAATACTAGACTAAGCCATAGGTGAAACGAGTCGTTTTTCATGTCCTACGCTCGAAATGATTAAATAAACCTATGATGGCTGCAGCATAACCCCGTGAGTGCCTCTTTCTGGACTTTAAACTGGTGGGAAACTGAGCGTTTTATGTATATATATATATATATATATATATAACAACGGTCGCCAGTAGGTAGTTATAGGTAGGACCTAGTTTCCATAGAAAATCTGCAACATTCTATTGGGAATAACTTTGGCGTTGGTGGATGAATCTTTGTAAATTTCTCGAAGAAGATGGCCCGTTACGCTCCGCTCCTTCCCTGAAAGTGTCGGGAGGATTCATGAAGCAGGGGCTAAGAAAAAAGGGGGTCCCAAAATGTGTTTTCCCCATGCTAATTTCCATAGGAGGATTAGACACGGCTACAGCCCGAACCGCTGAACGGAATTACACCAAACTTGTGAAAATGGTAGGGACTGGTACGCAGTAGGGCCTTTTCCATATTTGGTTAAAATCGCTCAAGTGATTTTTATGAAAATTAACTAAAAAAAAATATATATATATCTATATGCTCACTTTGAGCGCTTTGGGTACGCGTACCGGTAAGCGCACCCGGCGCGCCACGGAAGTGCGTGAGCGGAAAGCTGATTGGCTCTCGGGTGTCTGTCAACATTCGAAACATTCCGGAGAGTCCGCCATTTTGTGTCTCGGTAGAACCGAGACATAAGAGGTGAAAAATAAAAGGGGAAAACATTGAAAGGGGGCAGGGGTAGAGACTCCCTGACTCCCTAGGTTTTCTGAGGGGGGCCTAGAAGGACCACGAAGGGCAAAAAAACATTTTTTTTTGTTGAAAATTTTGAGGAGTAAGCTCAAGGTGCACATACATGGGTGTTTACAGGTACGCGTATATATATATATATATTACCTACTGGCGGTCGCCAGTAGGTAGTTATAGTTAGGACCTAGTTTCCATAGGAAATCCGCAACATTCTATTGGGAATAACTTTGGCGCCGGTGGATGAATCTTCGCAAATTGCTCAAAGAAGATGGCCGGTTTCGGTCCGCTTCTTCCCTGAAAGTCTCGGGTACATTCGTGAAGCGGGGGCCGAGAAAAAAGGGGGGTCCCAAAACGTGTTTTCCCCATGTTAATTTCCATAGGACCTGTAGACACGGCTACCGCCGAACCGCTGAACGGATTTACACCAAATTTGGCAAAATGGTAGAGTCTGATTCGCAGATCACCCTTTTGCTTAAATGGTGTAAATCCTTTCAGTAGTTCGAAAATTAGAAGAAAAAAATATATATATCTATAAGCGCGCACGGTGCGCGAATCGGGTGTGCGCGAGCTGAATTCTGATTTGTTGTTAGACGTCTGTCAACATTCTAATTGGAGGAAACCAGAAAGTGTTGGCCGCCATTTTGTGGTAGATGGCAGAAGAGAGCCAAAAACAATAGTGGAAAACGTGAAAAGGGGGCAGGGTAGAGACTTCCTAACCCCTAGGCCTTCTCAGGGGGTCCCTGAAGGACTCCAAAGGCCCCCCAAATTTATTTATTTAGTGATGTAGTGATGTCATGAGTGATGTCACTGACCATGTCAAGAGTGATGTAACATGTGACGTCATCAGCAGTGCATTGCGGTCGCACGAGTTATAGTTAGCTGAACTAACTATAACGTGGGAATTTCAATGGTTTTGTATGAGAGAAATGTCCAGCTGACTATAACGTATGTGAAACCTATGGTTTTTTCAGTGAATTTATATGGTTTTTTAAACGCTAATTCCTAACTATAATGTATGTGAAACCTATGTTTTTTGTGAATATATATATATATATATATATATATACATACATATATATATATATATATATATATATATATATATATATATATATATATATATATATATATATATTCCATCAAGCCAGGAAGCACAAATTAAGGAAGACCGCAGTCAGCTTGACACGAGTTTTATTCAATAAAATCGAACACTTGCCAGCAGTCTTTGAATCCTCAAAGCAGGCATCTTTGTTAATTTCATCAGCCAGACACGTTTCTGGAATTCAGCATTCCGTCATCAGTGGCAGTTAGTAGAAGGTGAAAGCATCGCTTTACAAAGTACGTTCATTTGATACACCTGCCCAAATGGGCGTGGCACTCCCACTGCCTTCTGGTGCTTGTAGTCTTATAACCCCAAGTGGGGGCGATGTAACCTCTTTCCTTTCCACAAAAAATGTACTTTTCCGAGTGGAATGATGCTCTGTATCTGGGGCCAAGACCACCCCGCTTTGCAGTGCTCAATGACAAACTCCGCGCACAATGCAGTCCTGAATTGCATTGTGCGTCGCTGTCTCTGATAGTTCATGGCTTCCGACGAAGCTGTGTCAGACCCGCCTGATCGCGGTGAGTCTTCCTTGTCAGACGTGCAAGCCCCAAAAATTCCATCAAGCCAGGAAGCACAAATTAAGGAAGACCGCAGTCAGCTTGACACGAGTTTTATTCAATAAAATCGAACACTTGCCAGCAGTCTTTGAACGCCTGACAAGGAAGACTCACCGCGATCAGGCGGGTCTGACACGGCTTCGTCGGAAGCCATGAACTATCAGAGACAGCGACGCACAATGCAATTCAGGACTGCATTGTGCGCGGAGTTTGTCATCGAGCACTGCAAAGCGGGGTGGTCTTGGCCCCAGATACAGAGCATCATTCCACTCGGAAAAGTACATTTTTTGTGGAAAGGAAAGAGGTTACATCGCCCCCACTTGGGGTTATAAGACTACAAGCACCAGAAGGCAGTGGGAGTGCCACGCCCATTTGGGCAGGTGTATCAAATGAACGTACTTTGTAAAGCGATGCTTTCACCTTCTACTAACTGCCACTGATGACGGAATGCTGAATTCCAGAAACGCGTCTGGCTGATGAAATTAACAAAGATGCCTGCTTTGAGGATTCAAAGACTGCTGGCAAGTGTTCGATTTTATTGAATAAAACTCGTGTCAAGCTGACTGCGGTCTTCCTTAATTTGTGCTTCCTGGCTTGATGGAATTTTTGGGGCTTGCACGCCTGACAAGGAAGACTCACCGCGATCAGGCGGGTCTGGCACGGCTTCGTCGGAAGCCATGAACTATCAGAGACAGCGACGCACAATGCAATTCAGGACTGCATTGTGCGCGGAGTTTGTCATCGAGCACTGCAAAGCGGGGTGGTCTTGGCCCCAGATACAGAGCATCATTCCACTCAGAAAAGTACATTTTTTGTGGAAAGGAAAGAGGTTACATCGCCCCCACTTGGGTTATAAGACTACAAGCACCAGAAGGCAGTGGGAGTGCCACGCCCATTTGGGCAGGTGTATGAAATGAACGTACTTTGTAAAGCGATGCTTTCACCTTCTACTAACTGCCACTGATGACGGAATGCTGAATTCCAGAAACGCGTCTGGCTGATGAAATTAACAAAGATGCCTGCTTTGAGGATTCAAAGACTGCTGGCAAGTGTTCAATTTTATTGAATAAAACTCCTGTCAAGCTGACTGCGGTCTTCCTTAATTTGTGCTTCCTGGCTTGATGGAATTTTTGGGGCTTGCACGCCTGACAAGGAAGACTCACCGCGATCAGGCGGGTCTGACACGGCTTCGTCGGAAGCCATGAACTATCAGAGACAGCGACGCACAATGCAATTCAGGACTGCATTGTGCGCGGAGTTTGTCATCGAGCACTGCAAAGCGGGGTGGTCTTGGCCCCAGATACAGAGCATCATTCCACTCGGAAAAGTACATTTTTTGTGGAAAGGAAAGAGGTTACATCGCCCCCACTTGGGGTTATAAGACTACAAGCACCAGAAGGCAGTGGGAGTGCCACGCCCATTTGGGCAGGTGTATCAAATGAACGTACTTTGTAAAGCGATGCTTTCACCTTCTACTAACTGCCACTGATGACGGAATGCTGAATTCCAGAAACGCGTCTGGCTGATGAAATTAACAAAGATGCCTGCTTTGAGGATTCAAAGACTGCTGGCAAGTGTTCGATTTTATTGAATAAAACTCGTGTCAAGCTGACTGCGGTCTTCCTTAATTTGTGCTTCCTGGCTTGATGGAATTTTTGGGGCTTGCACGCCTGACAAGGAAGACTCACCGCGATCAGGCGGGTCTGACACGGCTTCGTCGGAAGCCATGAACTATCAGAGACAGCGACGCACAATGCAATTCAGGACTGCATTGTGCGCGGAGTTTGTCATCGAGCATTGCAAAGCGGGGTGGTCTTGGCCCCAGATACAGAGCATCATTCCACTCGGAAAAGTACATTTTTTGTGGAAAGGAAAGAGGTTACATCGCCCCCACTTGGGGTTATAAGACTACAAGCACCAGAAGGCAGTGGGAGTGCCACGCCCATTTGGGCAGGTGTATCAAATGAACGTACTTTGTAAAGCGATGCTTTCACCTTCTACTAACTGCCACTGATGACGGAATGCTGAATTCCAGAAACGCGTCTGGCTGATGAAATTAACAAAGATGCCTGCTTTGAGGATTCAAAGACTGCTGGCAAGTGTTCGATTTTATTGAATAAAACTCGTGTCAAGCTGACTGCGGTCTTCCTTAATTTGTGCTTCCTGGCTTGATGGAATTTTTGGGGCTTGCACGCCTGACAAGGAAGACTCACCGCGATCAGGCGGGTCTGACACGGCTTCGTCGGAAGCCATGAACTATCAGAGACAGCGACGCACAATGCAATTCAGGACTGCATTGAGCGCGGAGTTTGTCATCGAGCACTGCAAAGCGGGGTGGTCTTGGCCCCAGATACAGAGCATCATTCCACTCGGAAAAGTACATTTTTTGTGGAAAGGAAAGAGGTTACATCGCCCCCACTTGGGGTTATAAGACTACAAGCACCAGAAGGCAGTGGGAGTGCCACGCCCATTTGGGCAGGTGTATCAAATGAACGTACTTTGTAAAGCGATGCTTTCACCTTCTACTAACTGCCACTGATGGCGGAATGCTGAATTCCAGAAACGCGTCTGGCTGATGAAATTAACAAAGATGTCTGCTTTGAGGATTCAAAGACTGCTGGCAAGTGTTCGATTTTATTGAATAAAACTCGTGTCAAGCTGACTGCGGTCTTCCTTAATTTGTGCTTCCTGGCTTGATGGAATTTTTGGGGCTTGCACGCCTGACAAGGAAGACTCATCGCGATCAGGCGGGTCTGACAAGGCTTCGTCGGAAGCCATGAACTATCAGAGACAGCGACGCACAATGCAATTCAGGACTGCATTGTGCGCGGAGTTTGTCATCGAGCACAGCAAAGCGGGGTGGTCTTGGCCCCAGATACAGAGCATCATTCCACTCGGAAAAGTACATTTTTTGTGGAAAGGAAAGAGGTTACATCGCCCCCACTTGGGGTTATAAGACTACAAGCACCAGAAGGCAGTGGGAGTGCCACGCCCATTTGGGCAGGTGTATCAAATGAACGTACTTTGTAAAGCGATGCTTTCACCTTCTACTAACTGCCACTGATGACGGAATGCTGAATTCCAGAAACGCGTCTGGCTGATGAAATTAACAAAGATGCCTGCTTTGAGGATTCAAAGACTGCTGGCAAGTGTTCGATTTTATTGAATAAAACTCGTGTCAAGCTGACTGCGGTCTTCCTTAATTTGTGCTTCCTGGCTTGATGGAATATATATATATATATATATATATATATATATATATATATATATATATATATATATATATATATATATATATATATATATATATATATATATATATATATATATATAAAACCACACACACACACACACACACAGATAGATAGACAGCCTTTCCCTTGCCCAAAATGATAATTATAGGATTGATTCTATGCGTAGATCAAATAGCATTAGTGCAGTAGTTTCCAAATTAAGTTGTTACCCATTCCAGAACACAATTTTGTTGAGTGAGTGAAAAGATTTAAAAGTGTGCATGTAATTGGGTGCCAATGTTCCTGCATCTTAGTGACAACATTAAAATACGAGTTTCAGTTTCAGTATGTATTAGCGCCTAGTGGCTACAGTGCATCCCAAGTACCTGGCTATTCAGACACTTGTTGCAGGCCACCATGAATGTCTCCTACCTTTCCGGAGCAGTGCAAATGTTGGCGCAGAGTCATCATCAGCTCTCAGTCATGTTTCTGGCAATGCAGAGTTCTGACGGGACTTTGGAATAGGCCAAACACAAGACAGGGTGTTACATTTTCACCTCATTGCATTTTCCTGTACCTTTAAATCCTGCATGTTTTTCTTTAAGTGTTCCAAGAACACTACTGTGTTCTTGCCTACAGGTCAGTTGCACTGTTCCTGTGGACCAAGAGACTACTGTTCATGTTGCTGTGCTGCTTAATAAATCAACCTGCATTCCCACCAGTTCCTGTGGATTATTTAACAAAATTGGCGACGAGGGTGACCTTAAACTGGTTGAAGAGCAGCACAGAGGTGGAGTTCATCTAATTTTTTTTTTTTTTTTTTAAAAACCTACTATCAAGTACTTCTTCTATTAAAGAAGCTTCTAGGAAGATTTACAAGAACTTTATACAACAAAAGAAGAAAATCCGATTTAAAGGACTCCTACCAATGCAAACTGGTTGATTTTGCAACATTTTCAAGGTATTTCAGATTGTTTACCTTTGAATTATTTGACTCTGGCTGGTGGATCGGGAGTTGTGCGTGTGACATACGCGAGACTGCATCAGCGCGAGACCGCATCAGCTGTTGTTGTGGCACGAGCTCGTGACAGACGCGAGACTGCATCAGCGCGAGACCGCATCAGCTGTTGTTGTGGCACAAGTTCGTCGGCGCTCGAGATTCCATCACCTGTTTTTCTTGCGCGAGGCTCGTCAGCCGCGCCAGCTGCTCATCTGAGAAGTGCTCGCGCTGCAAGACGTCAGCAGGGAGAGACATTGCGGCGCAAAGACTTCAAGGCAGATCAGCCCGTAATCAATGCGCGTGGTGACGTAATCACGCACTCTTCTCAAGCGCGGCGGCCATTTTGAATTGGGATTGGATTAGATCGCGTTTCCACAGCAACTGATCACCGCAATTCACTGTTTCTTCACTCGTTTTTCTTTTAAAGTTGTTAACTAAGAAACGAGGATACTTTTAGAAGGAAACAACAGGGAAACAAGGATATGACTTAAGAAAATCTTCACTATTCTGGTATCACACATTTTTTTTTATTATTCAAATTATTTTTCTTTACTCTGAAGGAAATCGCATGGGACAAGGCTTATATCAAGAAGTTACAGAAGGCTTATATAGATATTTACTGTTGTGTTTTGACTTACCTGCCATTTTTGTTCAGAAGTTATTTACAAGACATTTATATGAAACTGTGTTCACTTGTTTTACCTGGCAAATTAGATTGTTTTTATTATTTTGTTTTATTATTTAAAAAAAAAAAAGGCACTAAAATAGAGAATATGCAGTTTGACCCACCTGAAAATTTTTTGCAGAATAAGGGTGATCCACCCATTCCATGGACTCGTTGGAAAGAAGAATTTTTCAACTACATGAAGGCAATAGATGGGGAACGCATGGGTGCTGAAAGGAAGAAAAGTATTCTTTTACACTGTCTGGGTTCTGAGGGGCAAATGGTATTTAGAGCTTTACCTCCTATTCCACCTGAGTTAGGTGAAGGAGAAGGTACTAATGTATATAAAGAGGCTCTTCTTAGAATTGAGAAACGTTTTAAACCAGTTTCAAATATAGCACTAAATAGGTATAAATTTTACACTCGTGCGCAACAAGAATCTGAATCGTTTGATGAATTTATGACTGCATTGAGGTCCTTGTCTATTCATTGTAATTTTGGTACCATTTGTGATGAGATGTTGAGAGATCAGATTATAGTCCATGTGAAAAACAAGAAAACGCAAGAACGCTTATGGGAGTTAGGTGATCCAAAATTATCAGAAGCTATTGCCATTGCGAAGTCTTTAGAACAGTCTGAGAAATGGATGCTCACTGTTCAAAAACATGTGATTAATAAGCCTGATTCCCATGATGAAGTTTGTCTGATTAAACATAAAGAAGGGCAAATCAATGAAAGTCAACATGCAATTGCCAATACCAATAGATTCAACAACACAAGTAATTTTAAGAGGTATGGGAAATCTATGATTTGTTATAAATGTGGTAGTAAAATGCATGTTGCTTCATAGGCTGGATGCCCTGCTATCAACAAAGAGTGCAGGAAGTGTGGAAGGTTAGGACATTTCTCCACTGTTTGTAGAGATTCAAGGATGTCTATTCAAAATCCCAAAGATAAAGTAGCAGTTGTTACAGAAGGTCCTTCAAAAACTTGCAGTTGTGCCTGTGTTAGTTCAGAGTATTGTGATACACCCAATAAAGGTTTTGTAGTTTATTTGGCTGAAGAGATTTCTTTGATCGATGACAATGATCGGCTTATTAAGAAACCCATTTGTGAGATGTTTGTTTTGGGTGTCAGCCTTAACTTGATGGCTGATTCGGGTTCACCTTGGACCATTATTACCAAGGATTATTTTGAAGAACGGTTAAAACAGGTTCTGAATTTCAAAGACATTCTTCCTTCTGAGATTAGTGCAATTAGTTTCAATGGTACTAATGTAGCAATGTTAGGTCTTTTTCAAGTCAAAATTACTTTCAAATCCAGGACTGTTGAGATTAAATTGTACATTGCAGTCAAAGGCGTGAATGTCATTGGATGGAAAGATTTGTGGAAATTTGGTATTATTTAAAATCCCTGTGCTAAAGATCCTGTTATATTAGGTGAAATTTTTGAAGATAATAGCATTTCCTCTATTTCAAATGAAGGAGGAACCGATATTATTAAAAGTGAATTTCAGGATGTTTTTTCTGACAAGTTAGGTATGCTTAAAAAATTTTCTCACAAAATAAAACTGAAATCTGGTGCTGTTCCGGTTAGGCAAAAGCTGAGAGGGGTACCCATTAATGTGAGGGAAGATCTGAGGAAAATGTTAGATGATCTAGTGGCTGAAAAAATCATTGAACCAATTGATTCTGCAGAATGGGTTTCCCCGATTGTTTTGGTCAGGAAACCGGACAAATCTTTGAGAATGTGTGTGGACCTCAGGGCACTTAATTTGGCCATTATTGTGGACTGTCATCCCCTTCCAAATATAAATGAGGTGGTTTCTAGGTTAGAAGGTGCTAAGGTTTTTTCTACCCTGGATTTAAGATCGGCCTATCACCAGATCACACTTACTGATGAATCCAAGTGTCTAACAGCATTTATTACTCCTCATGGTCTCTTTCAGTATAACAGAATGCCGTTTGGTTTAGCCTCAGCTGCCTCAGTTTTTCAAAGGGTCATGTACAATATTTTTAGGGATGTGGATCAGTTTGTAAAGTGTTTTCAAGATGACATTTTAATTTTTTCTGGTACTGTGGAGGACCATATTGGTCATTTACGATCTGTGTGTGAAAAGTTAAGGAAAAGCGGTTTAACCTTGAAAGCCAGCAAGTGCAAGTTATTTCAATCTTCAGTTGAATATTTGGGACACACATTATCAGGTGATGGGGTAGTGCCGAAAAGATCGAATGTAGATGGTATTAGTAATGCTCCACCGCCAACAAATAGAGACCAGTTATTATCCTTTGCAGGAATGTGTGAATACTATAGTAAATTTGTAAATAACTTTGCCACCAAAATGGAGCCTCTGAGGAAGCTCTTGAGACATGGTAATTCGTTTGTTTGGGAAGGGGAACAACAGGTAGCATTTGAACTCATCAAGTCTGATATTTTGCATGCTCCAACACTTAGACCTTTCTGTTTGAATAAATTGTGTGTCATCACGGTGGATGCCAGTATGTATGGTCTTGGGTCTGTTTTGTCTCAAAGGTCTGGCAAAGATGAGTGGAATGTTTGTTTTGCGTCCCGTACCCTCAATGATACGGAACGTAGATATGCGGTCATTGAAAAAGAGCTTTTAGCTTGCGTTTGGGCTATTGAGCACTTTAGAAATTTCATTTGGGGAAATAAATTTGTTCTGAGAACTGATCACAAGCCATTGGTTAACATTCTGTCCCCAGGTGGAGGTTGGAATGACACAGCTCGCATTTCCAGACTTACTTCACGACTCCAAGAATATTCTTTCACTCCGGAGTATGTCCCTGGTAAAAGAAATGTGGTGGCAGACTTTATGTCTCGTCATCCATCTCCAGCTTCTGTGTGCAAGATTTTGAATGACACTGATGTGGTCACTTGTTTGCAGGATGTCCTTTCTACCTCTTTCAATGAGATTTCTGAAGACTTGTGGAAAACTGCTGATGAACAAGATCTCACTTTACAAAATATTAAAAAATTCATTCTGGAAGGTTGGCCTGATAAAAAATTGTTAAAAGAAAATTTTATGCCATTTTTCAATATTTCAACTGAGCTTGAGTTGGAGAATGATTTAGTTTTTAAATCTGGTAAATGTGTTCCACCTTTTGATATACAAAATCTGATTCTAGATCTTGCACATAAATCACATCCAGGTATATCGGCCATGAAAAGATTGATTAGGAATTATTTCTGGTGGCCATCGTTGGATCGTTTGGTTGAACACAAGGTCAGAGAGTGTTCTGTTTGTGTAGGAAACGACAAAATGTTGAAAGTTAATGTTCCTCCATTGAAGACGACCCCTTGGCCCACTTTGCCTTGGAAAAAACTTGCCTTTGATATTTCTGGTCCTTTTATGTGTCTTCCCTCTGATTCCCGCTATGCACTTGTTCTTATGGATTACCACTCAAAATGGCCAGAAGTTAAATTTGTTTCTTCTACTTCCACCAATGTTGTGGTAGAATTTTTTAAGGAAGTTTTTTCTAGAGAAGGCTGTCCGTCCACCTTGGTCACGGATAATGGCGTGCAACTTACCTCACTAGAAATGGAGAGTTTTCTCAAATTACATTCCATCAAGCACAACACTGTTTCTTTTTATGAACCACATGAAAATGGTTTGGTGGAGCGTTTTAATAGAGTTTTGAAGGGTTTTATATCTGAGGTCTGTAAGTCTGGGTCAGATTGGAAAACTTCCTTAAGAGAAAAGTTGTGGTGTTACAGAATTACTCCTCATTCAACCACTGAAGTCAGTCCTTTTCGTTTGCTTAAAGGACGTGATCCTGCTTCTACCATTTGTCCTTGGTGGTTCAGGGATAAATGTCTCAACAAGTCTTTTTCACAAGAGTTGGTCGAACAAGCATCTCAGAAAGTTGAGAATAAACAATCTAAAAGTAAATTGTGGTATGACAAAAAGTGGAACGTTAAATCTCCTGATTTTTCTGTGGGAGATGTGGTGAGGATCAAGAGACCTGGTATTCTTTCAAAATGTTCTGATAAGTTTAGTAAGCCAATGAAACTTGTAAAAGTTTTTAGAAATAGTGTCATTACCCAGGATGGTAGGTTATGGAATGTTAAGCGGGTTGCAAAGTGTCCCACTGTGCAGCAAACTTCCATTTCCTCTGCTCCTAAGCCTACCAGCAGTTCCATTGCTTCAAGGGTTAAGTTATCTAACCGCCCCAGATCGTTCCCTGTGAAATTTCATGATTATGTTTCTTAACCTTTATCTTTCTTTTTATAAAAGGGAGATGTGTTACATTTTCACCTCATTGTATTTTCCTGTACCTTTAAATCCTGCATGTTTTTCTTTAAGTGTTCTTAGAACACTACTGTGTTCTTGCCTACAGGTCAGTTGCACTGTTCCTGTGGACCAAGAGACTACTGTTCATGTTGCTGTGCTGCTTAATAAATCAACCTGCATTCCCACCAGTTCCTGTGGATTATTTAACACAGGGGAATTGTAAACGCGCCCTAAATGGCATGGGATAACTGCTGAGACAGGGGCCATGAATTTTTTACAACAGGTGTAATACTCAGATACCTAGTTCTGTTTCTAGCCCTCACTAGCACTGCTGTTACAAAACTGGCTTCATGGTAGCTTCAAGCATTTCTTTTTTTATCCAAAGTCATGCAAAGAAGTGAGTAGTTCTGGTGATATGTGGACTACATTAAAGAACAATCACCCCAGAGACTGCAGCGTAACAAAGAAAAGGCCATGACTGCATTAGATATAAAAATATAACAACCATCTTCTTAATTTATGTACATGCATTGAAAGAAGACCAGTCCTCCTTCAGGCATCATAGTACAGGTGTATAAGGACTAAAAACAAGCGGGTCACTTTAAAAAAAGCATTGTGAAGTATAGTTTACTTGCAGAAGGCAAACCATGATGCTAAAGCAAAACACATTCATGGCAGCTTACTTATCTCTTAAGCACAAAGATTGATAGAATTAACTTAAAATTTCAGGACAGATAATGGACTGGAAATTGTGTCAATTACCTTTGTGGTTGGTCCCATAATTTGATCCCAGCTCTTACGTGTATTTAAGGTGTTGGAAAAGATGTCTTACTACAAAACCGGATGTCAACAGAAATGTTCACACGTCAGGCCAAGGAATGGAAATTGAGGCACCCCAAATATGAAAGCTGTGTGTATGTAACATACATTTAACTATTCACACAGCAACTCCTTCACAACTCATAAGGCCTAACAGAGCTTGGAAGTACAGAGGCTACAGCCCCTCCCTAGACATTTTGAAAGGAAGAGGATAGCAATTACTAAAGTGACTAAGATGCAGGCTGTGTGGCGTAACCTTTGATTTTAAAAACAATGGAGGGGGTGAAGTCCACATCACATTTAAAGTTAAAAAATGTTCACAGTCCTTATTTCACACCAGTTTGGCAGCAGTTCACTGATAAAAATGATTTTACCCAAAGAATTTGAGAGGACCAAGCTCCAAACATATCTGTTCTATGAAATGAAATCACCAGGCACATATAACGCTCTGCTTTGGACGCATAGACAAGTGCATATTCAGTTCAGCCAAACATCAAGGTCTTTATGTCAAACTAGGAGACGAGTCACATGGTGAGTAAATAGTGGGGAGAATAGAAACTGAGGAGGACATTTTATTGTTCAATGAGAAACATGATAGGAATGAAAGAGTAGGCTGGGATGAATTCCAGCCACCAGCATCACTGACGCTGACAGACATCCAGCATAAGATATAAAGAGATTGATTACCCATCTGTTTCCCTGATATAAGATGCGTCATCTAACTTGCTGTGGAGATACCTCCTCTGGAAAGTATTGCACTAAATAGATTTTACCTACAAGTACCTGAGGACAGGTTAGAATTGGCTAATAGAGCACTAACTGCAGCAGTGAGCATTGAGCTAGGACCACAGGAAGAGAGATCATTTAGTGTCAACTTTAGAACCACATGTGTCTACAGCTGAAGCAGCAGGCTTTACCCTAAAAATTGGAGCCCCATGGTCAAAAGCCTTCAGGACTTACAAAGAACCAAGAATATAACATTGCCATTGGGACTTGTGTCTGTCCTGAGAGATGTTGAAGGATAGTGTTGGACTGTAGTTTTAATTAAACTTGAAGGGAATATGGCTTTACAGATGCCTACTAGTGAACTCTGAAGTTTGAGCGAAATACAAAAAGGTGGCAGGATTGTTGAAACATGCCCTCCCCAGAATGCTGAGTTACCTTATGTACGTCAGTACAGACTGTCACACCCCTGTAATAGTCCTATGATTACAATTTCCAAGGGCAACACAGGGCATGTAAGATTTAAGCCAGACAAAGCAACTTGTGGTTCTCTTAGCACTTGTTGTGCCTAACACCAATACTATATTATATTCTATGCTTGTATAGGCAGAGTATTTTTTTCTCCTCAGCATTTTTCAGCATTAGAGTCCATCCAGAGAGTAAGGTGTTCTCTGCCTTTACCCTAGAAAATACCCAGTCCACACAGCTATGCAAGGATTCACTGAAAGTCCCACGGTCTATGCACATGCAGTAAAGAGAGACTTGGACTGCCTTCACCTGGAAGGTGGTAGCATCGTCTTGTGGCATATCGATCAATTGAGGCCTGTGTAATGGACACTGTAGCTCTGTTAAACAATCTCCAGGAGAGAGGAGACAAAGCCTCTTTGTTGAAATTTCAGTGCTGCTAAAAAAAGATGAGTAACCTGGGTCAAGTGGTATTCAAAGGAACACGCGGCATATCACCTGACAGAGCAAAATTGAGTCAGAGTATGCAGCCCTGTCCACCAAGAAAAGAATGATGTCCTTCCTGAGTATGATGAACTACTGCTGCCAGGAGATCCCCGAGTGCTGATCATAGTACCTATTTTGAGACAATGTACGCTAAACGATGCACCTACCAACATTGTATGGATAGATGAACTTGCAGAATGCATCAAGAAAGTGAAAGGGACATTCTGGTACATGCATAAAGCTATTTTGCGATCACAAATGTTGCAAATCTCAAAAAAAGGCTGTTTGAGATCTCAAAGTAGGCCTTTGAAATGCAACAACGCAATTCTGCGAAATGTCAGAAAATTCACAAATAAAAGGACTCGCAATTTATACAAGAAAATTAGCAAATACTGATTCCCTTGAAAATCGCAATTTTGCACGCGCAATTTACCGAATTTTACAGGCAGGTGGTAAACAGGTGAAAACAATCTCAGCAGGTGCAGAACATTAGCAAAGTACTTAAAAGGGCCCCGGAGGCCTCAGAATGTTTCACAATGGCAGCGCTCTACCACATGGCGAGGAGAATGAGGCTACGAGCAGCAACACGGAGAAGAAGGAGATTACAGATGCGCATTTTTAGAGTGTGCATCACATTGTTGGGGCAGACTGAAGAGGAGATCTATGACAAGTAAAGGTTAAATACTGCCATAATCCATGATATGATTGCAGAATTGGATCCCCTACTGCAGAATCAGACTCACAGGACACATGCCATTCCCACTCATGTGTAGGTCCTATGTTCCCTGCAAATACAAGTATCAGGCAGCTTCTAGGGTATGGTAGCTGTAGCTGGAGGGGTGTCACAAAGTTCCCTGTCACGTTTCTTCAATGCAGTCCTTCAGGCCATGTTGACAAGGATAAACCGCCACATTAGCGTCCTCGCAAACCCACAAGATTTAATTAAGACTAAACTAGACTTCTATCAGGTAGCTCAGTTTCCCCATGTAATAGGTTGCATAGATGGGACTCATGTTGCCATTTGTCCACCATCAGTGAATGAGTACATCTTTAGGAACCACAAATCCTATCATTCACTGAATATCCAAGTAGTCTGCAATGCTAATAATATCATCACTGACATTGAGGCACAATACCCGGGCAGCACACATGGCACATACATATTTAGACACAGTGGCATGCACACTCGTCTCCTTGGGGGTGAATTTGGAGAAGGACATCTGCTTGGTAAACATATGTTACATTTCCGCTGACACTATGGCCTAGTGGAAATGCATATCTGTTACTAACGGTTTGCCTACTACCCTGTAGGTGACAGCGCATACGCCGTGTGCCACTACATCCTAATACCATACCTCAACCCAACTACCCCAAGTGAGCAGCGATATAATGCAGCGCACATTGCAACATGAAACATCATAGAGCGCACCTTTGGCGAGCTAAAAAGTAGGTTTTGCTGCCTCCACAAGACTGGCGGGGCATTGCAGTACCAACCAAACACCTGCTGCAGGATTATGGCCATATGTACCATGTTGCACAACATCGCTAGTAGGAGAGGCATACCCATGGATGTGTCAGACAGCGACCCTGAGTCGGACAACCAACCAGGGCAACCACAATGAGCAGCAGCTGGGGCAAGCTTAGCAGAAGGGAGGAGATGTGCAGAAAATACACATTTCTTTGAGGTGAGTAATGATGAGACACGACACAGCATGTTTGAACTGTACAGCATGTATTTTCATGTGGCAATGTGGTTGTGGTAATGCACACATACCAGGTGCTAAATAGCAAAGTGAGTGTAAACAACAAAAATCATCAACACATCAAAATCAGACTTGTATGTCAGTCGCTACTATTTCATTGTCAATGGTTACATCACCATATGTGAGTTAGTCTGCCGAGGCTACACTATTTTTATGACCACACACTCCCAAACGCCTCTTTGGTGGTCTCATTCATGTCCCTCATGGAGGTTTCCGAAGGTGTGGTACTCCTAGTGGTGCGCCTCTTGCCAGTTGTCACTGGCACCAACAGACTACTGAGGCTGGACGCCTCCTCACTCCCACCTTCCCCCGTTGCATTGCTGCCCCCAGCAGTAGCAGTCTGTATTTGCTCTACAGTATTTGTGAACTGGGCCAGTGCCCCGGCCACATCCCACAACAATGGCTCATATCGAGCTGCATGGCAATAGACCGACTGGACAGCAGAGCTATGTTGTTGCTCAGGCGGTTGTTGGATCTCGTGTAGCCATCTAGGCATCCTAATAATTACTGAAGCCTCTTTCTTTGACACCTGGTCCTCCTGCATCCCCCTGCATAGCTCCTACATGGCCTCATTGGACTGCCTATTACCTTCCACAACTGCTGTAGTCAGCTCTTTGACACAGTCTCTCATTTCTGCCACATAGTTTTCCATTTTGCTAAGTTGTGCCTGCATTAGTCTCATGTTTTTTGCCAAAAGGTGCTGCACCCTCAACATTTGGCTCTACAGCCCACCCCAGAGATTAGGACTGTCGTCCTCTTCTGATGACATCTGTGCCTTTGACCTATGCCTCTGGCACTGGATAGTGCTGCACCAGACCTGTGACTGGGCTCTTGTCGGGGCTGTACCTCCGGGCTTGGATGTCTGGGGACCGTAATCGCTCTCTTCCTCAAGTTCCATTGCTCGAAGTGGTGGGACTGGGGACCTGCATCTAGTGGGTGCAGAGTCTGTCGTCCGTGGGGCCACAGGTGTTTCCACATTTCCCTCATTTGCAGTCTCCTGTGTGTCTCCGCCTTCACTTTCCTCCAACTCCTCTGCTGCTGCATCTGTGAAGTTAAACTGTTCACTTTTTAGTAATTCTTACATGACTGTAGTGTCTTATTCAGCATTTATTGTGTCATTAAATGACTATCTTATCTGACACACAGTGTCCACATGCTTTCCTTCCTAGTTGTAATTGCCTACCAACTTGCCTTCCCTGTCTGTTACTCCCATAATGCATTTGGGTGTTGCAAGTAAAAGTGGACTGGAGTTGGATTCTGAACACTAGAGCTGACCTGACCTGATGTGTCACAATTTATATTCTGCTTTAAATGGACATTTGCATGCATCTTACCTTGTGAAAAACCGTCCGCTGCTGAAGTGTCCAACTGCGTCACTCCGACCACAGCTTCAGGCTGGAGTGTGGACTCGAATAGGCCCTCCAGGGGTGTGTGTTCCCAGACAGTGTTGCAGTTCTCCCTCCAGTCTTTTTTGCCTCCTTACGCAATCCTCTCCTTGGCATGGCTGCGCAGGTCATACCACCTATTTCTTTTAAGTTAGTTTGTATTGCGGTGGGTGACCTCCACTGCGTTAACTTTTGATTGTATCCTGAGCCAGATTTTTCTCTTCTCTGACTCAGGAACATGGAGCTATAGTTTTCCAAACACCTTCTCATGGATCCTCACAACCTCCTCAATGAGGATTTCTATCTCCTTCTCACTAAATTAGATTTTTCTTTTTCTTGTAGTTGCTTTCTTCCCTCCTGATTCCAATTTTTGCCACAGAACAGTATTTGTAAGGCACAAATAAGTAACTCCAGCTGTACTCCTGCACTCCGCCTCCTCCTCTGACTCTCTCAATGCAATGAAAGCAGCATGGGATGCATCACTTCCTGAATGTGATGTCATCAACATGCACCAAATGCGAAGCGCAATTTGCGATATCGCTATTTGTGAATACGCTAATAGCGATTCAGTAATATGTAATCACTATTTGTAATTGCAAGTATTACAGATTCACACATTTTTACCAAAACCTTTCATGCATTGGATTGAGCGATTTCTTATTAGCGATTCCTTAAAAATCGCTATTGAGGATTCCCTAAATCCAAGTTTGATGCTTGTGCAAATTGTGTACTGAACCAGCATTGGGGCTGCCTGACTACAAATTGCCCTTCCATCTCTATGTGTCAGAGCTAAATTACACAGCTGGGAAAAGACCAAGGGCATTCTACTATGTGACTTTGCCTTTAGCAGAGGCTGGGCATCAGCAGCTGTGATGGTAGAGAGCATGGCTCCCATTGTGTTGGATTATACTTGTATTGTTTAGGTGTCACATTTGCACAGTTACTGTTGTCATCTTCCAAAACACAACTGTTTTCTACTGCCAGACACTCAGGTTATGATGTCACCTTGTTGTCTAACACTAATATCACAATAAAAAGATTCCCACCTGCTAATTTGGCAACATTATTACCTGCAAAAGGCGATTCTGATGAGACCCCTAAGCATGATTGTGTTGACAATGCAGAAAATTACACCACACTTAGACCATATAAACAGAAGACACCATTAGAAAAGGCATACTAAGAGTGGTACACAGATAGTTCCTACAGCAGACTGATAGACACTAATGGATTTATTTACAACAATTTGGTGCAGAGCAGCATTGCTTGTCAATTTGCTGCACAGCCTGCGCTAAAAGAAAAGGGCAGGAATAATCTGTATCTATGAGATATGGCAGCATCCTGTCCTCTTACACTACGCTGATGCACAAATGGCTGCCTAGTGCCTATGCAGGCACCCTTTCACAATAGTGCAAGGGTACCTGCATTGCAATCTGGTTGTTTATGTGCAGGACGGGACACTTTCCTGCGAAAAAAACAACCAATATTCCACCATCTCTGGGGGGAGCAGAGTTTTGATGCATTCCCAGAATCACGCTATGTTGTAAATCTGGGCATGTGTAAAAAACCATTGGTGGTGAGTGGGAACACCCATTGTGATGCCCATGGCATGCCTCTCTGAGGAGGTGTAAGGCAAAGCAGCAACTTGCGGTCCATTGCCTACAGCATATCTATGAGGCAATGAAAAGCCATTGAGTGTGGCTTTTCGTGGGCTCCCAGATATGATTGAGAGGTCGGTGCCACGCAGTGTCATTAAAAGTGACACTCTGTTGGTGCAGGCCTCTTTTAAATGAAAGTCTAATTACAGAGCAGGGTATGCTATTACAACAGTTGACACCATTGTTGAAAATCCACTCCTAATGTCTTGCCTATACCCAACACTCTAAAGGTTGGTCCCCTAAACCACATAATCGATGGCCTATATCACAGGGTCCCTTTAGCACCTTCCATATAGATTTTGATTCATAGGGAATGGATTGAAATATTTGCTGGTGTGTGCGGATACGTTTTCAAAATGGATGGATGCATTTCCAACAAGGAAGAATGATTAAGCAACTGTTGTGTAATGCTTGATGTAAAGACATCATACCCAGGTTTGGGTTCCCCCGGACATAAATAGCAATGCAGGGGGTTACTTTGGTGGCTGAAGTTATACAAAAGATGGATAAGTGTTTGTGAATAGAGTAGAAACTGCATGCCCCATACAACCCACACAGTTCAAGGCAGGTAGAGAGGATGAACTCCACAATTTAAAAACATAGATTAGTAAAGACAACTGCTGCAGCACTCCTGTAATGATATGCATCAAAGTGGCCTCAGTGTATTACTTTCTCATACAGGGGAAAGAAAAACAAATGAAGAAAATATGCAACAGGTATTTAATCACATTGGGAATTTAGCTTTTCATATAGAAAGAAATTCATGGTAAAACAGCCTAAAATTGTATTAAATTCATATGAGTTGTGCCCAAAGTAAGAGGAGGGAGTGTAAGATGGTAAGTGATGGAAAAGAGAGTTTGGTGGTGGTGACACAATATCACAAACAATTCAAGTATATATTGATTATATACCGGATAGCTAAAATCTAAACCTTTATACATGTATTTGCTATGTAACACATGAGGTCATAGTTTATTTATCACTGTTGATCGGATATTGGCAGATGTTGTAAAGCCGACGTTTTGACCCCTTTCCTGTTGGTATCTGGAAGCTTACTAACGGGGTCTTCATCAGGACTAAAGTGAAGTGGAAGGGACTGGGGACACCTAAAAGAGAAGGATGGTGCATCAGTAGCTGACTTTAAAAAAAGGGGAGGGAAACTAGAGCAAAGTCCCAGAGGTCTGTGCAAGAACTAATTAAAATTACCATTAGTGTTGCGGTGGGGAAGGTAGGGTCTTTCTCTCACATTCCAAACGCAGAGAGAACGGGGCTCCAAGGCTCTCCAAAGTAAATAGCACTGGTAGGAGTGAGGCGACACCTGTGTAATAAAGATGAACATTAGCCAAAGTGAATCGGCAAACAACCATTGTTGAGTCTCCGCATTAGTAGGAACCATGTACACGTACTGAATTAGTTGCTGTATTGTGCACAGAAATATTCTTATTAAGTGATTCCTTCTCGCATGGCCCGGGTTGGTCTCGAATAGCCAGTAAAAATGAAGTTCAGTCCTGAATAAATCTAAGAAAGTGAACGCAGTGAATCTAAAGAGAAGCAAAAATGAAAACCATCTAAAAAGACCAAGTCAAACAGGGAGTCAGATTACTGCATGGAAGTAAAGCGGAACAACGTGCACTCGCAGTGGTGATTAAAACGAGGTGCAAGCATCATTGGTGTATGCACAAAAAAGACACCAGAAAAAAGATTGTAATGGAATGTCGACATCCATTACATAAGCGGTGGGCACATACAGGTTTGTTAAACAGCTCACAAACAGTGGCAAATGAAGCTGGCATGCAAAACTCAATGTGTGAGGGGATCTCGCGTACAAGTGGAGGCATAATGCCGTTTGCGGTTGCTCAAGTGTATGACAATTAAGAACACGAGAGGGAGAAGATGTCGAAACTGCGCCGACTTAAAAGAAATGCCGGTCTCGGGTGGACAAGTACAAGTGGATGCATAATGCCGGTTGCGGTCGCTCTAGTGTATGACAATTAAAAACACGAGAGGGTGAGTATGTTGAAAAAGTGCTGACTTAAATGAAATGCCGGTTTCGGGTAAACGATACATGGACTAGAAAAGACGTGGTGATTGCTTTGTCCCTGCGGGATGGAGTGGGGAGAATACATCATTGACGAGTTGGGTTTCTCGTGAAAGCACCTAACCCTAAGGCATCGTCACGTCAAAGAGATTAGTGAAGCTGTTTTCTAACAAAACAAATGCAGCGGCAGTGGAGGCTTACCCGCTCAGCAACAGGACAACGTCTCTGGAGGCAAGCATGACTCAGCTAGCTGCCGTTAGTTATGCTGGGCAAGTAACGCGTGAGGCGTACACGCTAGCAGAAAGTGTGACGCGTCCGGAATGCATAAAAAGTGAAAAAAGACTGGACCCCGAGTTGCGGGTGCCTATTGTATCGGTTGGGGAACTGAAGGAATCTGAGCAAAGGTATTAATGAATGCCTAGACATAGGGGGTAATAGTTGGTGCAGACTGAGTATATCAAATGCAAACCTTTATATTGAGTAAAAATTAGTTAATGGTGCATAACTTGATCTCTAGCGGGATTCAGTCGGTGATATCAGTGCGGAGATCACGGAATCCATTGGCAATCACACACCACGTATAACGTTAACATAATATTGTTGCATAAGTTAGTACATTATACATTATATAACATTTTAAAGGTGACACATCATCACTTATCGTAAAGAGGGACATTCGTCCATCGTCCATTGAGTCAGGGTCATACATATCATTGTTCATATATTAAAGACCCGTGGTTTGGCTTATCAAGTGAAGCCATAGAAACATTTCCTTTGTACATGAAACACAATTGGGTTGGCAGAGCCAATATGAAAGGAGTACTGGCAGCCCTGATATTGTGCATAGATAAAAGTTATAGAAATGTACAGAAAATGACATGTGTATGCAACATCAATGGCCAATAAGTACAGTGCTTGCATGACGGCTTGTGAGCACCACATGAGGAAACAGTGGCTATCTGGGATAACCAAACTCAGTGCCTGAGTGGTCTATCATAGACTCAGACAGGCTAGTTGGCCATTACTGGTATCCTGTTCATTGAGCCCGTTATTGATAGAGTCCAACCTTATCATCCATTTGGATTATCTTACATTCGAAATGGAGCCGATGTCACCTCCTCGCGGACCCAGCTCTGCTTTTTCCAGAACAAGCCTTTTCATTTGGTCAGGAGCGTGGTCTTGATTGACAAAGTGTTCGACAAGGGGTGCTCCCTGCACCTGGCATCGTATCCTGCTTTTATGCTGTAGTATCCAGTATCCTCAACTTGACCTTCTGCTGGGTTTGGCCTATGTACAGTAAGCCACAGGGCGTACAATTCCGTAGATCATGTTTATAGAATTGCAGTTGGTAAATCCCTGTAAGTCAATGATGTGCTCATTATATGTGTTCATTGGTTTGGTGGCTGATGATATCAAACAACCAGAGCCACCTATGCATGCTTTCAGAAAAGCCAAAAGCATCATAGACCATGTGGTTCACTCATTTCTAGCAATAGAGAAGAATCCTACTATCCAGTCCATGTGGAATCTGCCACCAATAAAACGTCACCACAAATGCAGTCAATGTAAGGCGTGTGCAACCACGGTACAGACAAAAACCTTCACACATAACGAGCACATCATTGACTTACATGGATTTACCAACTGCAATTCTATGACCGTGATCTACGGAATTCTATGCCCTTGTGGCTTATTGTACATAGGCCAAACCCAGCAGAAGGTCAAGGTGAGGATACTACAGCATCAAAGCAGGATACGATGCCAGGAGCAGGGAGCACCCCTTGTTGAACACTTTGTCAATCAAGACCACACTCCAGACCAAATTAAATGGCTTGTTCTGGAAAAGCAGAGCTGGGTCCGAGAGGAGGTGACATCGGCTCCATTTTGAATGTAAGAGAATCCAAATGGATGATAAGGTTGGACTCCATCAATAACGGACTCAATGAACAGGTTACCAGTAAAGGCCAACTGGTTTGACTGAGTCTACGATAGACCACTCAGGCGCTGAGTTTGGTTATCCCAGATAGCCACTGTTTCCTCATGTGGCGCTCACAAGCCATCATGCAAGCACTGTACTTATTGGCCATTGATGTTGCATACACATGTAATTTTCTGTACATTTCTATAACTTTTATCTATGCACAATATCTTGGCTGCCAGTACTCCTTTCATATTGGCTCTGCCAACCCAATTGTGTTTCATGTACAAAGGAAATGTTTCTATGGCTTCACTTGATAGGCCAAACCACGGGTCTTTAATATATGAACAATGATATGTATGACCCTGACTCAATGGATGATGGACGAATGTCCCTCTTTACGATAAGAGAAGATGTGTCACCTTTAAAATGTTATATAGTGTATAATGTATTACCTTATGCCACAATATTACGTTAACATTATACGTAGCGTGTGATTGCCAGTGGCTTCCGTGATCTCCGCACTGATATCACTGCTTGAATCCCGCTAGAGATCAAGTTATGCACCATTAACTAATTTTTACTCAATATAAAGGTTTGCGTTTGATATACTCACTCTGCACCAACTATTACCCCCTATGTCTAGGCACTCATTAATACCTTTGCTCAGATTCCTTCAATTCCCCTAACCGATACAATAGGCACCCGCAACTCGGGGCTCCAGTCTTTTTTCACTTTTTATGCATTCCGGGCACGTCCCGCTTTCTGCTAGCGTGTACGCCTCACACGTTACTTGCCCAGTATAACTAACAGCAGCTAGCTGAGTCCTGCTTGCCTCCAGAGGCATTGTCCTGTTGCTGAGCGGGTAAGCCTCCACTGCCGCTGTATTTGTTTTGTTAGAAAACTGCTTCACTAATCTCTTTCACATGACAATGCCTTAGAGTTAGGCGCTTTCACGAGAATCCCAACTCATCAACGATGTATTCTCGCCACTCCGTCCCGCAGAGACATAGCAATCACCACGTCTTTTCTAGTCCATGTATCGTTCACCCGAAACCGGCATTTCATTTAAGTCAGCGCTTTTTCGACATACTCACCCCCTCGTGTTCTTAATTGTCATACACTAGAGCGACCGCAACCGGCATTATGCATCCACTTGTACTTGTCCCCCCGAGACTGGCATTTCTTTTAAGTTGGTGCAGTTTCGACATATTCACCCCCTCTTGTTCTTAATTATCATACACTTGAGCGACTGCAAACGGCATTATGCATCCACTTGTACGCGAGATCACCTCACACATTGAGTTTTGCTTGTCAGCTTCATTTGCCACTGTTTGTGAGCTGTTTAACAAACCTGTATGTGCCTACCGCTTATGTAAAGGATGTCGACATTCTATTACAATGTTTTTTCTGGTGTCTTTTTTGTAGATACACCAATGACGCTTGCACCTCGTTTTAATCACTACTGCGAGTGCACATTGTTCCGCTTTACTTCAATGTAGTAATCTGACTCCCTGTTTGACTTTGTCTTTTTAGCTGTTTTTCATTTTTGCTCCTCTTTAGATTCACTGTGTTCACTTCCTTTGATTTTTTCAGGACTGTACTTCATTTATACTGGCTCTTCGAGACAACCGGTCCATGCGAGAAGGAATCACTTAATAGGAATATTTCTGTGCACATTACAGCGACAAATTCCGTAAGTGTACATGGCTCCTACAAATGCAGAGACTCAACGAAGGTTGTTTGCCGATTCACTTTGGCTAATGTTGACCTTTATTACACAGGTGTCGCCTCACTCTTACCAGTGCTATTTACTTAGGAAAGCCTTGGAGCCCCGTTCTCTCTACGATTGGAATGAGAAAGACCCTCTCTTCCCCACCGCAACACTAATGGTAATATAAATTAATTCTTGCCCAGACCTCTGAGACTTTGCTCTAGTTTCCCTCCCCCTTTTTTTAAAGTCAGGTACTGATGCACTGTCTTCCTCTTTTAGGTGTCCCAGTCCCTTCCACTTCACTTTAGTCCTGATGAAGACCCCTTTAGTAAGGTTCCAGATACCTACAGGAAAGGGGTCAAAACGCCGACTTTAGAACATCTGCCAATATCCGATCAACAGTGATAAATAAACTGTGACCTCATGTGTTACATGGCAAATACATGTATAAATGTTTAGATTTTAGCTATCCGGTATATAATCAATATATACTTGAATTGTTTGTGATATTGTGTCACCACCACCAAAATCTCTTTTCCATCACTTACCATCTTACACTCCCTCCCCTTTCTTTGGGCACCACTCATGTGAATTTAATACAATTTTAGTTTTTTTTTTCATGATTTTCTATCTATATGAAAAGCTAAATTCCCAATTTGATTAAATAACATTGGTCGGGGGGCGTGGCTGGCGGCCGAACATGGCGGCAGCATAGAGGACTAGCTCCGGCGGGGAAGCGACCTCTGCATCTATCCGCACGATAATCCGTGACTATTTGTTACCTCCAACGGTAGCACCGAACGCCCGAGACCGGGCGGGACTGGCAGCAGGTTCCCGGACGAAAATCGTGCATTGGACGGCGGAGTTATCGTCGAATGCTGAACCAGCCGGAGCACAGGCCCACCTCCGGGCCCTCGAGTGAGAACTGAGACCGACCGGAAGTGCAGCCTGCTCGGCTACTACAGACAGGAAGTGGTCGGTGCAGGAGGACCACACCCAGTGACGGCCCTGCTCAATGTCACTCGGCTCGCTGTATCCAACAGAGGTTCATTGGAAGGGTGGCCGTACTTTATCAAGACTATCATCCGAACTTTGCCCAACAGTCTGCCCTGCGGGGACCATCAAGGCGTCTCTCTCTTTGTAACGGAAGCCCCCTCCATCTTGAACTGAGGTCCGCATCGTGACTGCGCATTCTCCTGATACCCCACCGGACCGACGAACTGTATTCCCTCCGCGACCGAACGATGGCCGGGAAAGGTGTGAGAGGCGGCACAACCCAGACTCGTATCGACCGCTTCACAAACGATAGAACCGCTTCCCCTCCGGCGGATGGGAGGAATCCCCCCGTAAAACCAGGAGAGCCTGGGGGAACGAAGAAGGCGACGCTGGATGATGTTATGAAGGCTCTTACGCAGGTCCAGACGACGGTGGGCTCTATCTCGACCGAAATCACCCTTATCCGTGCGGACTTTCACAAGATGGCCGAAAAGGTAGGCTCTCTAGAGCTTGTCACGAAATCGCTGGTGGAGGATGTTTCGGAACTGCAGACGGCCATGGAAGCGGTCATGGCGGAAAACAAGCTCCTTAAAGACAAGCTCGACGACCAGGAGGGCCGTTCCAGGCGGAACAATGTGCGCATTCTTGGCGTTCCGGAGACGGAAGGTGTAAGGGCTACGGATTTATACGTGGAGGAGCTCATCAAAACTCATCTTCAACCTAAAGGCCTGTCGACTTTCTTTTCCGTGGAGCGAGCCCACAGGGTCCCGGGAGGTCAACCGAAACCAGGGGCCGCGCCGCGGCCAATCCTAGCAAGACTGTTTAACTACCGCGACCGGGACGTCATCCTACAGGCGGCACGTGTCTCGCCACCGGTGAAAATCCTCAACTCAACGGTGGCATTTTTCCCGGACTACACGGCGGAGGTGGCCAGGCGGCGAAAAACATTCTTAGATGTTAAAAAGGAACTTAGGAAACGTGAAATCCCTTATTCCATGATCTTCCCAGCCAGGCTTCGGGTGGTGGCGGAGAACAGGACATGGTTTTTTGATGACCCTGGCACTGCACGAGACTGGCTGGACGGCTGGCGTCCTACCTCTCACTCTCGCCGCCCTGGACGGACTAAGAACGGCTCGCCTCACTCTGACCGCAACGCTGCCGGGGCCGAAGGTTCGAACAGTGGCAGAAGCTCACCGGTACGAGATGAGGCTAATCTAAGTCTGGAGGTGGACCCTTAAACACATGTACGTGACATTGATGTTTGGGACTGTGGTTGGAACCGCCAAGGACACTGGGCCGAGGGCCTCCGTGGAGGGTACGAGGGGTCGCTAATTCCGGAGTGCTTCTCACCCCCAAACGAGCAAGTAACTGTGTGTTTTCTTTGGGGTGGGTTTAAGCACTCTGCTAAATTGGGGTGGCGGGCAGTTTGGAGTCCGTGTAGCAGGGAAGCAGGGTGGGTGGGGATGTTGGGGACGGGGGGGTTGTGTTGGTTGGTTAGTTTTAATTGTTCGGCTCTACTCCTCATTTTGAACATGCTAGTGGTCACGTCTGACCGTATTCCTGACACCGGGTATATTGCCTCTGATCCTCGAACGCTGAAATGGCGCAAACACATGCTTAGTTGCACAGGGATGGGGAATGCTCTACTTGATATGGCTCCGTCCTACCCTCTGGGACACCCAACTGCACGCTCGATCACAAAATGGCGGATCTCTCACAGCCTACTGTAGTAACACATGACACTGGGGTAGGGGCTGTACCACCACTACAGGTGTTGTCCTGGAATGTTCGGGGGTTAGGAGATAAAGTGAAGAGAGGGCTGGTCTTACAATGTATTAAACGGCTGAATTGTGATATCGCCCTCCTTCAGGAAACACATTTGGTGGGGGTAGCCACCAAAGCCCTGGATAGGAGAGGATACCGCATGGTAATGCATTCAGACTTTACTTCGGGGTCCCGGGAAACGGGTGTCTGGGTGAAGAGGACGTCACGCTTCATACATCACTCCACGAAAGCGGACAAACATGGCCGCTTCGTGGCGGTGTGTGGGCAATGGGAGGGCGTGCCCATTAACGTGGTGTCTGCGTACATCCCACCAGCGCTACATTCATCGGCACTTCCGGACCTGGGTAAATTTCTCTTGGAACTCCCGGAAGGGGATCTGTTGGTGGGCGGAGACTTCAATGCATTGGCTGATACTGACATGGACAGGTTCCCGGCTCGCTCCCTCCCCACTGGCCCAACGAAATTCAGGGACTTCTTGGAAGCACAGGGTCTGGTAGACATTTGGAGACAACTTCACCCCACTGATCGCCACTATTCATACTACTCTTCCACCCATGATTGTCTGTCACGCATTGACTATTTTCTCACACTGGGGGGTGGCAAACTCACTTTTGACAAGGTACAGATTGCGCCGCGGGGTATATCAGACCATTCTCCCTTGATCGCTACACTGTCCTGTTCGGCTACGGCTCGCAAACGACTCTATCTCATTCACCCTGGTTATCTTAAAATTCCTCCAATCCGAAAATCCCTTAAAACTGCCACTAAACATTATTTCCAGGAGAACTCCGGGTCGGTGTCCTCACCGACGATTCTCTGGGAAGCATACAAGACAGTACTGAGGGGCCAGGCCATTGCGACCATAACCGATCATAAACGTAAACAAAAACAAGAATTGGTAGAACTGGAACTGCAGTTGGAACAGGCTAATGTGACTCATATGACCACACCGTCAGAGACCACTCGACACGCGCTGACTCTCTGCCAGCAAAAACATGACGACCTTCTCCGCCGGAGGGTGTTGGAGCGTATAGAATCGACAGCGTGCAGAGTATATGATGTGGGCGACAAAGCCAACAAATTGCTGGCTTGGTTGGACAAAAAACGGGACGGAGGCAGACACATTCTGCAGTTACGGGACCAAGTAGGGACGTATCACACGCACCCTCCCAAGATCGTCGACCTCCTGGCGGACCACTTCCAAGGGGTGTACACCCCAGAGGTGGTGGTCACGGCAGAAAAGGCGGAACTGGCACTTCAAGATGTGGAAGTGGAGGTGTTAACGCCGGAGGCGCAGACTGAGTTGGAAGCGGACCTTACGGTAGAGGAACTCCGTATGGCGATGGGTGCACTGCACACGGGCAGAGCACTGGGCCCCAATGGGATACCAATCGAATGGTTCCAAACGATGTCAGACACACTAGGCCCACCATTGTTGGCCATGTTTGAGAACTGCCATGAGACCGGAACGCTACCCTTAGACCAGCGCTTGGCGACGATAGTAGCTATCCCAAAACCTGATAAACCTCCAGAATGCTGTACATCCTATCGCCCGATCTCGCTCATCAATGCAGAGGCAAAGATCCTGGCGAAGGTGATTGCGAATAGACTGACTCCGCACCTCTCCCAGCTGATCCACCCAGACCAGTCCGGCTTTATGCCGCACAGGAGTACAGCGTTAAATCTCCGTAGAGTGCACGGCGCGTTGGCACGAGCACATTCCCTGACGGAGCCGGCGGCCATCTTGTCGCTGGACGCCAGGATGGCCTTTGACATGGTAGAGTGGCAGTACCTGTTCGCAGTTCTGCATCGGATGGGCTTCGGACCGAAGTTTTTATCATGGGTCCGACTACTCTACACAGGCCCAATAGCCCACGTTGGGGCCAATGGCCATATCTCACGAGCGATCTCTTTAGCGCGTGGGACTCGCCAAGGCTGCCCCTTATCCCCGTTATTGTTCGCATTGGTCCTTGAACCCCTCGCGATAGTTCTCAGAAAGTCACCACTGCTGAAGGGCATCAGATGGACGGAGACCTGGGAGGATAGAGTATCATTGTATGCTGATGATATGTTGGTCTACGTGTCAGCCCCCGAATCGAGTGTTCCGATTCTATTGGCACTATGCGACAAACACGGTGCGGCCTCTGGCTACACGATCAACTGGACGAAATCGGTCCTTTATGTTCTGAAGGGCCCCTGGCCGGTCCTCCCCGAACACTGTCCCTTGGTGTTGACCGATATCTCCTTCAAGTATTTGGGCATCCATGTCACTAGCGATACGGCCGTCTTCAACGACCGGAACTTGGCGCCCCCCCTCCTCCATCTGAAGGCAGACGTGAGACACTGGTCGTCCCTGCCGCTCACACTCCTAGGCCGCGCTGCCCTGTTCAAAATGATGGCGCTCCCGCGCCTCCTTTACATCTTCGAAAATACTCCAGTTGTGATTCCGCCCTCCTACTTTCAGAGAATCACCGCAGTTGTCACCACCCTGCTATGGGGTGAGCGTCCCCCGAGAATAGCTCACCTCAAACTTAACCGCGGTTGGTACGATGGTGGGATTGCACTACCGAATGTGCAGCTGTACTACTGGGCATCCCAACTCAAAGTACTCAACCAGTGGATCCATGCATCACACAATGACCCGGCATACCTGGAGGACAGGGCCCAACTGGGAACACAAAGTCTTTTGGCCCCCCTCTATAACCCATGTCTCCTCAAGGACCTGATCGGCCCTACTAGACACACAGTCACCTTATGGTACAGGGCGCTCACCAAGCTACAGTGGAAGGGAATCATCACGAAGCTTACCCCGCTTTGGGATACCAAGAAACTGGGCTGCCTCAGGACCAGTAAAGGGTTCACCCAATGGGATAATATAGGCATCTCTACGGTGGGAGATCTCTGGTTGTCCACAGGGGTGATTCCGTTCGAGCAACTTCAACAACAATATGCCCTGGGCCCCACAGAAACTTACAGATATATCCAAATCAGGCACGCTCTCCTGGCGGTGTTGGAACCAGGAACTACAGTCCCAGAGTCCTCACCCCTGGAAGACCGGCTCCTTACGGATTTCATGCAAACAAGGGCCACCTCGCTCACATATCGTAAACTGCTAAATAATCTCCCAGACCCCCTACAGAAACTGCGAGAAAAATGGGAGGATGAGTTGGGTGCTATGGATGAGACGGATTGGAATGCTGCTATGGCGTCTCCGAGAGAAGCTGGGGTATCGGCCAGGTACAGGCTCGTACAGTTAAAAATACTACACAGAACGTATTATACAAGGACCACACTACACAAAATGCACAGGGCTGACTCCCCTCGTTGTCTTAGGGAATGTGGGGAGGATGGCACACTATTACACACACTATGGGGCTGCCCTCTCATCGCCAGATATTGGCAGCAGGTCATGTGCACGATCTCACAGGCCCTTGATACCTCCCTCACACCCGAGCCGCGCCTTTGTCTCCTAAATATATGGGAGGGCACTGATCTTACACTAAGACAACGGCAATGGGTTACAATTGGCACAATGGTGGCGAAGCGTGATGTGGCGCAGAGATGGGGGGTGGCGGAGCTACCTACTTTGGCGCTGTGGTGTAAAAACATGGACAAATTGATGTTGACTGAAAGAACTGTCTATAAACTCAGAGCGAACCCAAAGAAGTGGAATAGGGTATGGGAGGCTTGGAATAGGTACAGAGGGGACCTGTGTGACCCGCTGCAGGAGGATGAAGACGAGGACTCAGATGATGAGGAGGAAATGATTGATTAACCTGTGGGTTCCTGCGGGGTAGGATTAGAAATGCACTCTTGTCCTTGGGAATTCAGCTCACGCTGTGCTGGGGGGTGATGGGGGTTGGCCTGGGGTTGGGGGTCGGCGTGTTCTACTAGCATCTCTTTTTATATTGCTTTATGTCTATACACTACTATTGAGCCACTATGTTTGGTTTGGTTTTTATTTTTCATAAAAGGAACAAAACAAAAATGAACTTTAAAAGTAAAACTTCATGGCTCCGATATTTACATCCTGACGGTCTGCCATATCATCCTCATCCTGTGCTGCCGGACCGGAGGGTTGTCGGCTGAATAGCTGTGTAGAAGTACGTGATGTTTATGTTTATCTCCTGCCATGATTACTGTGTAAATGTACTGCTGTTACGTGGATGATGAATGTCAATAAAAGTTTTACACCAAAAAAAAAAAAAAAATAACATTGGTCGAAAATTACTTTTTGAAACTGTTGCATATTTTCTTTATTTGTTTTTCTTTCCCCTCTATGAGAAAGTAATACCCTGGGGCCACTTTAATGCATATCATCTACTACCCAGGTCCCAGTGATTCCGGGTTTACCCTTTTTGTGTAACTAGCACTCCTGTAATGGGCTGATGCTCTGCCTTTAGTGCTGCATGCCATAAGGATGATGATATCTAAAGCAACTCTGGAGACATGGTTATGGTGAGAAAATAAAGGAAGTTTTGCATAGTTCTAGATGGACTTGACCACAGATGGTGAACTGATGCACTGAATGGATTAATGGAACAAGATGCAGAATTGCACCACCAACACCTGTGAGGAAGGTACCAGTAATTCATGAACATCTGCCACCACAGGAGCTGTGCAAAATACCATACAAGGAGAAGACAGATCAGATCATTACTAAGACCCATGCTGAGGGCCCATCATCAAGTGTTACAGGGATGAGGAGACACCAACTGATGCTGTTGAGTGAAGCACACAATGCAATCCATGAAGCCACCCCTGATAACTGTAGACCAGAAGGAGAATCAGATCACAGCACACTGTGTGCCTTTACAGTACTCACACTTAGAGAAAGTGCCCTGGAACTGAGTAACTGAAAGACACTGTAGTATTATGCATTACATAGTGCAAACAATATCTGTTAGACAATTATGTGTGTGCTGTCTGCATTAAGACCACCAGCTGATATCATAATACAGCAGGAAGTAGAGGTAGCACATAAAGAAATATTTGAATTAATGGAGGCGCTAGGGGGCGCACACGCAGAATGGCCGCACTATAGTGAGGCTCCTGCTGCCTGTACCATTGATCCTTTCATGATCCTTTACCACCAACGCCAAACTCTATGAAAACACTGCAAGATTGCAGTATATGCCGATCTGCAGACTCAGTGACAGTTTGGGAGATATCTGACATTCCGCCATGAAGATACAGCCGTGGGAGTGGGGGACCGAGGGCTGGACTGGAGCCGGCCTGTTCGCGCTGCCATGGGCCTGTGACTACGTGGGGCCGAGGCGGACCACGAGGCGTGCAGGCCTCAGCAGATAAGGCGCTGGCATACCCCCGAGATACCTCGCCTCTGTGCCGAGAGGATCTGTGAGACACCGGCACTGGGATGTGCACAGCCAACTCCAAGCTCCTGGACGTCGTGTAGGGGTGAAGAGGTGACTCGATTGGAGCATTGCGGTGCGAAGTATGAAGTGTGGCGGACCGGTAAGACAGGAGATCTGAGGGGGAACGTCCCGGGATGGGGAGGCCGCTGATTGGAAACTAGTGGCGGCCGTTGTGAAAGATCGCAGCTCCCCCCCTGCTAACGGCATCTGCGAGTGCGAACCGCGCCTGGTTGCACTAACTGACCTGGGTGAAGCGTGGAACTCCATTGCCCGACCCGCATCCGCTTGCAGCCTGTGATCGCGGTTGAGCCGGGACGGAAGACCTGGACTCAGCCCACATAGGAAGGGAACTGCGCTGGGTCGCATTACGCTGTTTTAGGCTGCCGGCGGTACCTACGTCCAGCGGGAGGTAAATTGACAGCATACCTGAAGACACGACTGTGTGCGGTGAGGAGAGTCGACAGGTGCTCGAGTTTGGCACGGTTTGCACTAGGGGCATAGTGAATGAGCACTGCACTGACAGAAACCAGGACCTAGGCACGAAGGGGGACAGCAAACTATACATTGCCTACACTGTGATTTTGCACTGCGATTCTGGGCCCAGTAACTACAGACTGCGACCAGGAGAAAACACATTGTTCAGGACAGTGATCTTTATATACTGCCAGGGCGCGTATGCTTCTCCTCATAACACTTCGTTGCTCGGTTGGCTTCCACTTCGAAGCGCTTCCAGCGGGATGCTTCTGCCGGACTTGGTTGTCTCAGTGGGTTGGGAGCTACCTGGCTGTCACGCCACATCGACGTACTTGTTGTCCCGCTGGAACCGTGCTGGATATCAGATACCACAGGGCGGTGAGAGTCAATCGCTGGCATTGATGGTTGGGAATTCTGTTTCCTTTAGATGGATCTCGACTGAATCACTGACCTGAACATATAGCCCTACGTCTGGACCCCAGTTATCGTCTTGAGCCAAGGCCTATCACTCCAGAGGCCTCATTGCCCATCGACCTGTTGCCGCCCCCTGGTTTGGCTTTGACCCCACGGGGCTATATGAGACTGAGTTCACTTCACTACACAAGGTGTTGTTCGCCTCCTTTCCCGCCTGCACGCCACATCTGGTATCACCAGCTTGGATTTGCACACTAGTGGGGGGTACACCCTGTTGATCTGCACTGTGCTCATACGTGCCTGCCTCTGACCTCTCCAGGGAAAACCCGGATCTGCGAACCTTGGCGCCCATCGCAGGATATCACAACTATCCACTATGGGGAAATCCGATAACCGGCAATCTAAGCTATCGTTCGACTCCGCTGCTTCCAAAAAAGGGCTGCGAAATGCGCCGGACGCGGGGGGGGGGCCACAGTTAAGTGAACTCAGGAGCAAGTTCTAGCTCCCCTCCAGTGGACATAGAGCAATTGATGCAGGAGATGAGACAGGGATTTGCCACAATAGTGGACAAGGTCGACCGGATCTCGTCAAGAATGGACGCCATTGCACGCAAGATTGACGTCCACGAAGAGCGCATCACGGAAACGGAAAGAAGAATATCTGATAATGACGACACCACAGCCTCCCATACCGTGCAGCTTTCAAGAATGGACAATGTCCTCAGGGTTATTGCTGCCAAAAATGAGGAGTTGGAAGCGCGAAGCCGCCGCAACAACATTCGCGTCATAGGCGTGCCTGAATCTACCAACACAGGGCGAATGGAAGAGTACGTGGAGAGGATACTTCTCACGGCGGTTGGTCCCGATGCGTTTTCCAAGCAATTCATCGTTGAAAGAGTGCATAGATCGCTTGGCCCTCAGCCCAAGCCTGGAGCCCCACCAAGACCAATCATTGCGCGACTTTTAAACTACAGAGACCGAGATACGGCCTTGAGGGCAGCACGCACTAACCAAAATCTGTCATGTGATGGTGTCAACTTTTCCATTCACCCGGACTTCACGCCCGTTGTGCAGGAACAGCGACGCAAATTCCTTGATGTCAAGAGGAAACTCAGGGCACTACAAATCGACTACGCGCTGCTGTACCCAGCCAAGCTCAGGGTGACCCACCAAGCAAAGCAGCACTTCTTCACAAATCCGCAGCAAGTGCAGGATTTTTTGAAAACTCTATGACATACGCGTTCTGGAAATGGAAGAAACGACGATGAAGAGCAAGGCGAAGCACACTCGATGAATGGAGATGGCTAGGCGGGGAGTCCGATTGAGGAAGTGCATTTATGACCCGCTGGCACTAGCCGGGGGGCCAATAGGATACCTTCGATTGAGAATGAACGCCGCTGCTGATCGAGTATACCATGGATGGGTATTGAACTGTTGGTGGTAATGTATTTCAGGCACCACCCCCTTCCCTTGATTGTGGCCACTTGCGGCTGCATAGGTCGAGGGGCAAGGTGTAGGGGGTGGCTATGTGTCTCCCTAGATGACCCCCTTAGGGTGTACCCCTTTGGACATGTTGACTGCATTGCAGTTGTTGGGGTGGTTACTAATTGTTTGGGGTGGAGGGTGGGATGGGGATTCTGACAAGTTGGGGTTGCTTCAGTGGGAGGTGGGTGGGGAATTGATCGAAATGCATGACTTGCAGCTTTATGCTCCCGGGAGTGTTCTTACAGTATTGCAGACGGGAATGCGTGAGAACGAATGGTCCCAAACTAGGAAATGTTACCTGTTAACCAGTGTGGTTGTGATGCCGAATTCTCAGGCTTCAATTATTATGTTTATTCCTGACGGCACTGGTACAAACTCTGCATTGTGTGGGGTAGGACCGCTTGCAGTGACATTTGGTAAGGCAACTGGGCCTTTTTCCTTTAGTATGCTGGGGTTGTTCAAGGGGCGGGACGGGAGGGAGTGGTTGTTTACGAATTGTAGTACAAAGTTGAACGTAATGACTATCAGAGAGTTGCTACACCTGGATCCGATAGGATTTTGTGAAAGTATTCTATGGGAATGTATTCTCGCGAATCATTTTGTACACACAAGCATCGATCCACGAAACTGCGCTAGCATGTATGTTCCATTAGGGCCCGGAATGTTTGCTCATTGGCTTGTACTGCATAAGTCGCTTTATGATGAGACATTGCATTGCTTATGGGGAAAACACATATTTAAATGTAATAACATGGAATGTGAGAGGCTTGGGAGACCCTAGGAAAAGGCGTCAGATTTTGTCATACTTGGACCGCCACTCTGTGCACATAGCCTTTCTCTAAGAAACCCACTTTAGGGTGCAGACTTCCCATGCATTTGCCAACAAATGGGCGATTCACACGGTGTTCTCGTCCTTCTCAACATATGCTAGAGGTACAGCGATCCTTGTAAAGAGAGGTACGCCCTTTGCTTTGGTTGGCACCAAGACAGACACCCAGGGGCGATACTGCATGATGTGGGGTAGAATAGGACACATTGCAGTAACATTGGTATGCTGCTATGGCCCCAACATTGATGATCCCCAGTTCTTCACGGAACTATGGGCGGCGGTTGTGGGAACGGGTCCGCAACATCTCATTTGGGGGGGTGACTTCAACACTACTCTAGACCCGACAATGGATCGGTCACACCCATCCCCTCACCATTACACGAGGGCAAGGGCGGCACTGCGTTTGGCACTAACAGATCACAATCTGGTAGACACCTGGAGACACTTGCATGCTGACTTGCGGGAAGGTACACACTTCACGGCACAAGTACGTACATGGGCGAGGCTTGATTATATCTTTCTGACACCTCAACTTTATACCTCACTTGTTAGATCACAGCATCTCGCCAGAACGTATTCTGATCACTCCCCCGTAAAAATCACCTTACGCTCAACAGACTTAGGCCCTCCCACAACTGCTTGGTGAATGCAATCTACAATGTTGCTCGACGCGGCCTTTCAGGAAGAACTACGCAGTGAATGCCTAGATTTTTTTAAGAGGAATAAGGATTCGGTTAATGACGTGGAAACGATCTGGGACGCATTTAAGGTGACTTTGAGAGGGTTCTGTATTGCTAAGGGGTCCGGAGTTTTGAGGAGCATCATGACACGATTGACGTCACTGGAGGCTGACCTCAAGCGCCTCGAAGCGTCATTGGCTACAGGGCCGGACGATGCTACCCTCTCAAACATACGTGAGAAAATCTCTGACTACGCAGATGAAGCCGCTAGGGAAACGAAATTTAGGGGCAAATACTGGACTGCTCGTCGCTATGGCGAGGGCGAGAGACCAGGAAAGGCCCTGGCTGCAACAATTAAACTGGCAAGGACATCTAATGTTATTCTAGAACTCGAAAACCCGGAGGGGGAAGTGCTGATAGACACCACACATATCCTCAATTCATTTGTGAAACACTACAGCTTGCTATACACTTCCACAAGAGAAGGTGACCTCCACTTACAGGATTATCTGGCCGATGTTTCCCTTGGTTGGCTCAGTGATGCGCAGAGAGCGTTTTTAAGTGCCCCTTTTGAGTTGGACGAGGCGCGGGATGCAATCATGAGCATGCAGTCGGGGAAGGCCACAGGACTAGACGGGATCCCGATAGAATTTTATAAGACATACATAGATTTTATGGCCCCGGTACTGCTGGAAGTCTATGAGGACGCCCTGGAGGTGGGCCACTTGCCGCCCTCTATGCGAGTGGCACTTATTACATCGCTACTTAAACCCGGGAAACCGGCGAACAAATGCGATTCTTACCGGCCCCTTTCCCTGCTGAACTGCGATGTTAAAATACTCGCCAAACTGATCGCCACTCGCATCAGCCTCTTACTCCCTAACCTGATATTACCAGACCAGTCCATTTTCGTACCTGGCAGAGCAACATCGCATAACTTACGTACCTTTTTCTCTGTCCTCAACTCGGTACACGATGACCAGCCGATGGCCGCCGTCTTCCTTGACGCCACTAAAGCCTTTGACTCTCTGGAGTGGGACTATGTGTTCCGGGTCCTGGAGAGAATGGGCTTTCCGGCAATATTCATATCATGGATACAGCTCCTGTATGAATGTCCTGCAGCTCGCGTATTGATTAATGGCAAACTTTCCTCAGAGTTCCCCCTTTCTAGGGGAACTAGGCAAGGGTGTCCACTGTCGCCACTTTTATTTGCTATGTCAACAGAACCCCTGGCAGCCAAACTGCGGCAACATCACAGAGACAGTGCGCTGTGTTGCTTTCAGAGGCAGATACTAATATCAATGTATGCAGATGACATCACTTTGTATGTGTGCGACCCGAGCGAGAATTTGAACCCCATTCTCAGAGAGTTTATACGGTTTGGTAGGCTCTCTGGAGTTCAGATCAATTGGGGTAAATCATGCATATTTCACTCACGGCATCCACTGCGAAATTCGGGCTGGATTACCCCATCACTTGGTGCGAGGGTGATTTTAAGTATTTGGGTATCAATATAGAGAAGGACAGAGATGAATTACTTAGAGCCAACTATGGCACCACGATGACTCGCATTACTGATAATGTTACGAGGTGGATCACGCTGCCCCTTTCTATGGCTGGTAGGACGTCCTTAATTAAGATGGTGATCCTCCCCCAATTATTATACCTATTTTTGAATATTCCTTTTTACCCTGGCAGGTATTTCTTTCAGCAACTTCGGACAGAACTCATCAGACTTGTCTGGGGCGGGAAGTCGCCTCGGCTGAAATGGGACACCTTGACTAGGCCCTATAATCAGGGCGGGTTTGGTGTTCCAGACTTCGAATTGTATTACCAGGCAGCCCAAGCTCACTATGCATATTTTTGGGCGCATCAGCCTAGATACATGCCTCAACTAGCTGCGGAGCACTGGCTGGCCCATCCTATCCCCATAGAGGGTGCATTATACACCTTGGTTCCAGGCAGGGATAAGACACCCACGACAGTGACGAGCACAGTAACTGCGTGGTCCCGTCTTGCCATTAAGTTGAAGACGGAACTGCTGTATGCGCCTCTATTACCTCTGGCTTATCACCCCCGTATGCCCCTATTTCAAGAGGCGGGATTTCGCAGGCTGATCCATAGTATACGAGTTACAACATGGGGAGATTTGTACCACAATGGAACATTTTGCTCTATGGAGCACTTGTATGAAGGCGTACAGCCGACTCCGCCCGATGTATTCCTATACATTAGGCTGCGCCAAGGTCTGAAAGCCCTTACGCCTGACTTTCCGCAGGAGCCTCCGACGTTCGCCCCTCTGCAACTTCTACTGCGAAATGACACCCCTTGTAAACTGGTATCGACAATATATAGATCAGCACACACACAAATTGATTACCTACCATTGGCAGCTAGGCTGCGTTGGGATCAGGACTTAGAGGCACCACTTACGGACAGGCAATGGGAATTTTGTCTCCAGCAAACGGAGCGCATTTCTGCTAGCAGTAGATATAGAATTATACATTACAAATTTTTACACTGACTGTACTACACACCTGTACGAATGTGTAGATTTCAACTCTGTGCTACTGACAACTGTGACAGATGCCGAGCCCCAGGGGCTGATTTTCTGCACCTAGCTTGGGGGTGCGATGAGGTCCGATGTTACTGGAGCCAGGTACTTGCAGCATTGTCCAACATGATCCATGTTGAATTAGACCCCTCCCCTATTCTAGCTCTTTTGGGATACGTGGAGCCCCTACAGGCGGCACACCGCAAATTTATCGCTCTAGCCCTCTTGATGGCCAAAAGGAGGGTTGCGTGTCGTTGGGGCAGGGGCAGAGCCCCCAAATTCAAGGATTGGATTCATGACCTTACTTATTGCCAGGAACAGTTAAATACATACTCCGAATTGTTGCCACTCGCCTCACGTCCCAGGGATATCTGGGCCCCACTGCAATGTTACCTAATACAAGTGAATGATGATGCCACTTATGAGGCAACCACTTAAAGGATCCATGGAAAGATTTCACTAAGGTATTCCTCTAGTGCACGGGTGTGTATAGGGTACTAAATAGGTGGACTTAAGTTGTTGCATGGGGTCCGGGGTACCTCCTTCCCCGGAGGGTGGTACTGTGTTGCTATACAAGCAGGCATTGCCTTGACTGTTCTGATGATATGTATACCTTGGGATGGGTTTAATCAAGCAATTTCCCTCAGATCTGCTCACTTATAAGAGATCTCCTATTGTAGCAATGTGTGATTGATGTAGGACGCCGAGACTGCAGTATGCACTGTAGCCGAGTACGGTGCAGGGCTGCTATTTATACTGTGTTGCATAATCTAATTCCGGTCACCTGGTATATGCATGCAATATGGATTGTGGGCTAAACTGTGTACATGTAAATGCACTCTTTGACAATGTACGGTACCTGAAAATTTCATAAATAAAGTTTAAAAAAAAATAAAAATAAATAAATATTCGAATTAATGGCTATTGACCTATAGCATATAAATGCATTGAATACTAGTATATCATTTCATCTATGTTTCAATAATGATTATCTCTGTGGTGTGTATCTATGTGATAATATATACATTTCATTTGAGCACCTTGTAAATCCTGCCTCAGATATGTACTTTAGTGATATTGATAGATAGTTACTACTATGTTTCTACAAAATATGTAGTGCACCACCAATTCACCTCTTGATGCAGAGAGCCTACGAAGGGGTAGCAACCCCTCCAATACACCAACGTCAAATCACTTCATACGTACAATTTGATGCACAAAAAGAGAAACAATTCAGCACATACACAGCAAAAATCTGCCTGACGCGATTCGGAGCTACTGCTCCTTGGTCACAGGTCAGGTTATGTTTGTTATCCCAGCACATAAAAATACACCAAGTGATATATTTTTAAAATCACAAAATAAAGGTAGGTATTTTAACTACAGCGGGCCCCTGCAGCCTTGGAGACAGCCACTTCCATAGGGCTCAAGACAAAGGAAATGCAGGGGGCCATGCAGCCCCCGGCAGCAATGGGGACCGCCACCTCCCCGGGGCTATAATAAAAAAAAACACGTGGGAGGCTCCAACCCCCCATAGCCCCAGGGAGTGCCACCTCCATGGGCTATATTAACAAATAATGAGTGGGGGGGGGGGGTCCGGCCCTTCCACGCATGCCCGGGGACCAGAACCTCCCCGGGGCAACTCTATATTTAATTACATAATGGGACCCATGGCCAGTGGAACCCCTGGGATCACAACATACCTGGGGCTTAATTAATATTGAGGGTGAGCCGTGGACATTACTGGATCCGGCCCTGGGGGGTAGCAGCCTGCAGGGTCAGCTTCAGCAATGTCCTAGGGTACCCACCCCCGGGACATTGCAGTTTGCTATGGCTTGGTGGGACACTGCTCCCGCCCAGCCATTGCAAACACTGTTTCGCTTCATAGACTTTAGAGCTCTTTTGCTCTTGCTTCTGTGAAGCAGAGCAGATTTGCTATTTGGACAGAGGGAGCTGCAAGTCATCAGCTCCCTCTGTCCAAAAGAAATGCAGGCTCCCGCAGGAGGTGGGGAGCCGGCAGGGACCACGTGGGCTTTCAGGCTCCCCCATGGTCCCCAACAAAGTGGCCATGCCCGGGGGTTTGGGTCCCTGGGGCAATATCAGCACGGGAAGGGGGGCCACTCATGCCCCCTCTCCTTTTAAAAAAACATAAATAAAGGCCTGGCTTTTATTTGAGCCAACTATAACTCACGCCCCTGCAATGCACTGATAATGACGTCACATATTAAATCACTCATGATATGGTCATTGACATCACTGATGACATCTCAAATGACATCACTGATGACATCATCCAGTGACTGAATGTTTCTAAAAAGTTTAAGAATGTTATATAAACTTATATATATAAATATATCAAAGTGTATTGAAGAATGAGCGGGTGTATCAGTGTCTGAATGGATGATTTGGTGGCTGCATGACTGACCTTATAAGTGCATGATTAAACCTGTCTTAGTGAATGCACAGGAGAATGTCTAATCTTTGTGAATGTCTGTATCAGTCTGTCAGTTGGTGTATAAGTGGCTGCATGGGTTGGTGAGTAGCTACATGAGTATCTATATAGGTTAATGATAGGTTGTCTAAGTACCTGCACCAGTGCCTGAGTGTCTTTGTGGTTGGGGGGTGACTCACTCCATGGAGAAAGGCGCAGAAAGAAGCAAGAGAAGTGCAGAAAGATGCAAGAGAAGTGCAGAAAGAGGAAGAAAGGTGCAGAAAGAAACCAGAAAAAAGCAGAAAAAGGCTACAGAAGACTAGAAAGAGGACCAGAAAGAGGATGAAATGTACAAAAATAAGCAATAGAAGTGCAGAAAGAGGCCTACTTCGACTGTACCTTACCACAGACTCATGCAAAGTAGCCTAATCCCTAATCCATTTTCCAAGATGTATTAAACCTCACTTTTCTCTTGAAGGTTCACTATTCATCGACTGCTCAGAATGCTAGGCCTACCAAATGTAAATCAGCAATCCTAACCATATCACTGTTGTAGGTCTGACCAAGTTTGTGAAGGTGTGCATGCGTGTGTCTCTGCTTTTACCTAGTGACATGTTACATAAAAATAAACATACAAATACTTCAATACCTGTGTTTCAAACAATTACTCTGTAAATGTGTGTTCAAAAGGGTGTATGTATTTCTTTCTGCTCATAATACATGGCACGTGAGTATTCAATAGCATATTTGAGAAGCTCTCTAACATAAGAAATGTCTGCCTGTGCAACCAAATGACAGAGCAGAACTGAGACCATTTAACCACCTATTGGAGAAGCTACCCGCTTTTTGAGCTACCGTCTTCAGATGCATAACACATATGAAAACACATGTACTAGTAGACCTATATGTTAGTCACGAGAGCACGCATACCTTTAAACTTGACAACTTGCACTTCCCATTTGAGTACAGAAAGAGGCAAGACAAATACAGAAAGAAGCAAGAAAAGAGCAGAAAAAAACCAAGAGAGGTGCAGAAAGAGTAAAAAATATACAGAAAGAGGCACGATAAGTGGAGAATGCGGCAAGAAGGGTGAAGAAAGAAGCAAAAAGAGTGCATAAAGAAGCAAAAGAGGTACACAAAGAGGCAAGGGAGATGTAGAAAATGAGAAGATTAGTGCAGAAAGAAGAAAGAGAATTGTAGAAAGGGGTAACAGAAGTGTAGAAAGAGGCAAGAGGGGTGCCGAATGAGGCAAGAGAACTGCAGAAAGAGGCAAAAGAGGTACAGAAAGAGGCGAGAGGGATGAAGAAAAAGGGAAGAAGGATGTAGAAAGTGGTACGAAGGGTGCTGAAAGAAGCAAGAGCGATGCAGAAAGAAGCAATAGAAAAGTAGAAAGAAGCAACAGAAGTGCAGAAAAAGGCAAGAGAGGTGCAGAAAAAGTCAAGAGCGGTGCAGAAAGAGTGAATACAAGTGCAACAACAGAGGTACAGAAAAAAGCAATAGAGGTACAAAATGAAGCAACAGAGTTGTAGAAAGAGGCAAGACAATTGCAGAAAAAGGCAAGAGTGGTACAGAATGAGGCAAGTAAGCTGCAGAAACAGGCAAGAGGGGTACAGAACGAGGCAAGAGGGGTGCAGAAAGAAGCACACGAGATAGGGTAAAAAAGCAAATGAAGTGCAGAAAGACTCAAATGGAGGTGCAGAAAGAAGTTAGAGGGGTACAGAAAAATGCAAGAAAAGTGCAGAAAGCAGTAACAGAGGTGCACAGGGAGGCAAGAGTACTGCAGAAAGAGGCAAGAGAGTTGCAGAAACAGGCAAAAGAGGAGCAGGAAGAGAGAACAGGGGTGCAGACAGAGGCAAGAGGTGCAGCAATAGGGAAGAGGGGTGCAGAAAGAGGCAAGAGGGGCACAGAAATTTGCAAGAGATATGCCAGAAAGAAGCAAGAGCAGTATAGAAAGAATCAACAGAGGTGCATAAAGAGGCATGAGGGCTGCAGAAAGAGGCAAGTGAAGTGCAAAAAGAGGCAAGAGGGGCGCAGAAATCTGCAACAGATATGCCAGAAAGAAGCAAGAGCAGTATAGAAAGAACCAACAGAGGTCCATAAAGAGGCATGAGGGCTGCAAAAAGAGGCAATAGAGGTGCAGAAAGAGGCAAGACAGGTGCACAATGACGGGCGAAGGGTACAGAAAGAGGCAAGAGAGGTGCAGAAAGAAGGTAGAGAGGTACTAAAAGAAGCAAGAGAAGTACAGAAAGAACAGTAGGGTGCAGAAAGAGGCAAGCGGTGTGCAGAAAGAGGCAACAGGAGTACAGAAAGAAGCAACAATAGTGCAGAAAGAGGCAACAGAGGTGCAGAAACAGGTAGGTGAGGTGCAGAACAAGGCAAGAGGGGTGCAGAAAGAAGCAAGCGAGATAGGGAAAAAAAGAAAGAGAAGTACGGAAAGAGCCAACAGAGGTGCAGAAAGAAGCAGGTGAACTGCAGAAAGAGGCAAGAGAGTTATAGAAAAAGGCAAGACAGGGGAAAAAAGAGGGTAGAGGGATGCAGAAAGAGGCAAGGGGGTGCAGAAAGAAGCAACGGAGGTGCAGAAAGAAGCAATAGAGGTGCAGAAAGAAATAAGAAAATTGCAGAAAGAGGCAAGAGATAGGCAGAAACAGGCAAAAGAGGTGCAGAAAGAGGGAAGAGGGGTACAGAAAGAGGGAAGGGAAGTGCGGAAAGAGGCAAGAAGGGTGCAGAAAGAGGCAAGTAACGTGCAGAAATAGGCAAGAGGGGTGCAGAACGAGGCAAGCAGGGTACAGAAAGAAGCAAGCAAAATAGGGAAAAAAGCAAGAGAAGTACATAATGAGCAAACGGAGATGCAGGAGAACGGTAGAAAGATTCAATAGCAAGAGGGGGCAGAAAGAGGCAAGAGGGTTGCAGAAAGATGCAAGAGGGGTGCAGAAAGAAGCAATAGAGGTGCAGAAAGAAGCAATAGAGATACAGAATGAGGAAAGAGTAGTGCAGAAAGAGGCAAAAAATGTATAGACAAATGCAAAAGGAGGCAGAAAGAGGGAAGAGGGATGCAGAAAGAAGCAAGAGAGGTGTAGAAATAAGCAATAGAGGTGCAGAAAGAAGCAATAGATGTGCAGAAAGAAGCAAGAGAAATGCAGAGAGAAGCAACAGAGGTGCAGAATGAGGAAAGAGTAGTGCTGAAAGAAGAAAGAAAAGTGCAGAAAGAGGCAAAAAATATGTAAAAACAGGCAACAGATGAGCAGAAAGAGGGAAGAGGGGTGCATCAAGAGTGAAGGGAAGTGCAGAAAGAGGCTAGAGGGGTGCAGAAAGAGGCAAGTAAGGTGCAGAAATAGGCATGAGGGGTGCAGAACAAAGCAAGAGGCGTGTAGACAGAAGCAAGCGAGATACGGAAAAAAGCAAGAGAAGTACAGAAAGAGCCAATGGATGGTCCAGAACGAGGCAGGAGAACTGCAGAAAGAAGCAAGAGAGGTATAGAACAAGGGAAGAGAAAGGCAGAAAGAAGGAAGAGGGGTGCAGAAAGAAGCAAGAGGGATGCAGAAAGAAGCAAGAGAGGTGCAGAAAGGGGCAAGAGGAATACAGAAAGAGGCAAGAGAAGTTGAGAAAGAGGCTAGAGAAGTGCAGACAGAGAAAAGAGATGTGCAGAAACAGGCAAGAGAGGTGCAGAAAGATGAAACAGTGGTACAGAAAGAGGAAAAGGAAGCGCAGAAAGAGGCGGGAGGGGTGCAGAACAAAGCAAGAGGGGTACAGAAAGAGCAAGGGAGGTAGGGAAAAAAGCAAGAGAAGTACAGAAAGAGCCAACAGAGATTTAGAAAGAGGCAGGAGAACTGCAGAAAGAGGCAAGAGAGGTATAAAAAGAAGTAAGAGAAGGGCAGAAAGAAGGAAGAAGGGTACAGAAAGAGGCAAGAGGGGTGCAGAAAGAAGCAATTGAGGTGCAGAAAGAAGCAAGAGGACACAATGGCCCCTGCATTTAAAGATTAAAGCCCCAGGGAGATGGCAGTTCCCGGGGCTTGGGGGGGCCAGCGAGGCCCCCTACCCATAACTAAGGAATGGCCCAGGGAGGTGGTGGTCCCCAGGGCACTGTGGGGGCAGGAGCCCCCACCCTTTGTTATAAATAAAAAGCCCTGGGGAGGTAGTGGTCCCCGGTGCTATGGGGGCCTGCGCTGTCTCAGCATGCATTTTAAACAGGGCCCCCAGTACCTGCCCCACCTGGGGGCTTAATTACATGAAGCACGGGGGACAGAACTTTGTGTTTTTGAGGATTTTTTGGGATGATTTGTAGACTCTACAGAAATTCCACCAAAAATATATTTTTTAAATGCTTCTTTTTGCCCTCTGGGTCCCTGTGGGATGCCCTGAGCAGCCCTAGGAGGTCAGGGCATTACTACCCTGCCCCCTTTTCTTCTTTTTCACCTTTTGTCCTCTAATTCATTTCAACCGAGTCACAGATAACTGCCAACACTACCTGGTTTGAAGTGTTGCCAGCCAATCTGAGTCAAGATCGTGATCTGGAGGTTTCACGGATCCACTGCTTTCACCAGATACTAATATGTTTTAAATATGAATTTATCTGGAACTACTAAACTGATGTACACCATTTAAAGCAAAGAGTGCACTCTGGACCAAGAGCTGCCTTTCTGTCAAATTGGTTGAAATTGCATTCAGCAGTTCGGGCTGCAGCTGCAATAAAAGTTTCCGTTGGAAATTAACATGGAGAAAAAGCATTTTGGAACCCTCTTTTGTCTCGCCCCTGCTTGACGAATCACCCCGAAACTTTCAAGGCAGGAGCTGACCGGAGCTCCTCCTTAAAAACGGGATATCCAAAAGGGTACATTTTTGACAAAAAGAAGTCCTTGGGGAAATTGAAGCCGCTGTACAACCAACTAGAGGGGAGTCTTCTCCCTGTGTCTGTTTGAGCCTCATGGGCAGGCTCTTGTTGTTTCCACGGTGGAGCTGCACAACTCGCAACTCAAGAATCACAGCCCAGTTTCGAGGAAAAAAAGTCTCTTCTTTCAAGACAGGGCAGTCACCCACCAGGGCAAATGCTCTTAGCCATCTTGTCCAGTGTCTCATGCAGTGCACCAGTTTCCTTCACTTCAATCTAAGAGGCACCAGAGACACAGCACCTGTACCTGAACTCAAGTCCTTCCCTAACTCCTGTATTGCTCTGCTGGCGCACACATTGCATCCAGTGTACCCAGATTTCTCTTGACTAATAACAAAAGGATCAAACTTGCATTCACTTTAGGACCAGGATTCAGAGGCCTGATGCTAGGATCTCTGAAGCAACCCTTGTTTCAAAAGGGGCCACCTCAAACAAAGCCTCCTCGCCATTCTGGTTGGTCTGTGACTCTCAGCTGGGCATCAAACTTGATTCACAATTTCTCCTTTCTGGTTTGTGACCCCGTCTTTCGCCCAAGACAGTGGCAGGGGTACACACTTGATCACAGGTCCTCCGCCTTCACTGAGGTCCTAGTTGCCAGCAATGCCTGTGCTGGTTACCTTGAGGAAATATACATTTTTGGTCATGTTATGTTCCCTAGCGCGTACCCCACCGACTCCATGTACCAGCTTAAAGTGCATGTAACTTCCCTCCTGAGTCAGCTATGAAGACGCAAATACATTTGCGTCCAACGTTAACTTGTCCTCTTTCAGATCCACCATGTATGGATTATATAGTCCGTTCCTAAGTATGCTATGCCACCGTCTTTTTGTAGTACACTTTACATGTTTTCCTGCTCTAGCAGAGTAGGCCCTGAATTTCTGCCATCGAACCTCTTTTTTGGCTCCTGACTCTGACAGCCTCTGCCCAGGCTACCTCTGTACCCGTGAACTCTGACTTACTTTCAGCGCGGCCCCTCGCGCTCAGCTCAGCCTGCTTTCTGCCAAGACTGACTATAACCTTCGAGTTATCTGTTCCGCTCCTCGAGAATGCATTCCTGCCTACTAGCTCCAGTAAACATCCTCCCCAGCTGCAGAGCCAAAGGGCCGACCTGTCTCAATGCAAATAATTCATAGCCTCTGTTACCATGCTTCCATGGAAGGCCCCGTGCCCCCACGCTTCTCATGCAGACACTTAGGCGCTTATACACGCATCCACAGATAGCATAGAATAGCTTCTGCCCTAGAAACCTTTCTGCCCAGATAGTATGGTTCCTAAACATCAGATATCAGATATGATAGAAGTACAAGTTGATCTGACATGCCAGACTTCTGTCTCTTTCCGTCAGTGTAAATGTCAAGTCCCCTGCACCCCTCCAATCACACGTCATGCAGCTGCGCGCGCATCCAAGCTTCCGATTTCTGCTGACATTGCAACAATTCTGTTAGCACCACCCCTTGGTGCCACCCACTTGCGTCACCTATCAGTGACGTTTCTAGCACACACCTCTAGTTCACGCCTCTTGATTACGTACTAATACCACGTGTATACTGTTATCTTGTCTTCTCTCAGCTGTTACGCCTCTTGCACTATTACTTATGATGTGAATTAAGTATATAAGCTATGTAATATCAATAAAGTTTGCTCTATCCCTTCTGACACCCCTGTGGTGGTCAGAACATGATATCCTGGTCACGACCATTCCTTTTTAAGGAATAAAACCCCTAAGAAACTCTAACACCACGGACTCTGTCTTTTTTCATTCCGATTGAGTTATTATTGATTAAGTACTTACCTGCATAGAAATTAAGAGAGTAAATTAATTATTTACGTCATTTTGGCGCCCGAATAGGGACCCCTCCCCCACCTCACGCGCCGGTTGGCGCATTGCAAGCTCTGTCCCCTGCCGTCAGTTAGACGGAACCTACGCGTACCGGCAGGATTTCCTGCATCTCCCTCTGACCCAAGGAGGTGACGAAGACTGCGATCAGTGCCCAGACGAGGCGGTGAGGAGTGCGGAGGATCCCGACCAGAGCCTAGTCGAAAGAAGCAAGGTCCGAGGTGTCAAGAGGCCCACCAGGTTTCCGAGGTTTTCCGAAGTTTTCCGAGGTTTTCCGAAGTTTTCCGAAGTACCGAGTCGAGTCCAGTCGAGTTTTCCGAGGCCTTCTGTTTCCGTGCTTCCCGGTGAGTACCATTGCTGGGTCGTATCTAGACGGGTTTGGGTACGCAAGTCCGGTCTGCACTGTTTTTAGGCAGTGTATCTGTACTGTTTAGCAGTATATCTAGTATTCCGAATTTCTGCACTGTTACACCAGTGTATCTGTACTGTTGAGCAGTACATCCAGTATAGGGGGATAGTCATCTATGTCTTAAATGTTCTTATGTGATTAATGTCGTGGTATGAATGTGACTGTTTAAATGTGTCTTATTGTGTTTCTCGTATAAACTAGCTGTCAAGAGTATTAAGGAATAAGGATTGAGCATTCAGTAATAAGTAAGCAAAATGCCGTTTTTCAGCAAGTTAAAGCAGATAGGAACTAGGAAAGGGATACTGGAGGAAGAAATTCCTATTCCCCCTAGGGACACTCCAGGTAACTTTATGTACCACAAACATGGCATAGATGCCATATTATATCTAGATTTATGGGCCGATTACACCAAGCACCTAGACGAAAGACACAGATGGCCTGTTACCGGAACATGGGATGCCGAGTGCATCATGAAGGTAGAAGAAGCATTATGGAAAAAGAAAGCTAGACAATCCCAGAAAGACGCCATAGAATTCTGGCGTAAGGAATCCCATAAGCGTGCTGAGAAAGCACTCCGTAGAGAGGACAGACTTAAAGAATCAGAAAAGGCCCAAGAAAACGAATTAGTTATTGAAGGGATCCGAGTAAAAACAGAACAAATAGACCGTGCCCGAAACAATCTTGTAAACGGAATGTATCTCGCGGCCGAGGGCACATCTGAGGCCCTATCAGAAATACCGAAAAACTTACCGCCACCATTAGTTCCAACTAAAGTAATGCATAAGACTACTAAAGACATATTCTTAAATTCTTATCTAGAGGATGTAGCACCAGCTTACACCAATCTGCCTGTTCGTGCCCTGCCTACTGACAGGGATGGGGGTGGCACCACGCCCCCAGATCATGTTCCGCCAGTACCACGACAGACCTCCCCTGTTCCGCCAGCTCCGCCACTTCCCGCACCCAAGATTGACCTACCGAAACAAGTCCTACCTGATCCTACTAAACGACAAATTCAAGTTCAGATCCAGACTCCGCAGGGAGATAATGCCCAAGCATCCGCTTCAGGAGGTGCGACGGCGGGTCCTCGGACCCCGCCATTGACACGCAGATTCAATTTTAGAGACACGCAGAGTCCTCTCACGTTCCAGTCCCCCCGTCTTGACGCATTAAAGGAAAACATGTCAGTTTGTAGATATGATCCAGTACCCGGAAAAAACGATCTAATGATATTGGCATCCCTACGATTAAGATCTGCCACTGATATCTTGCTATGCTATGTAGGAATGAAGGAGCGTCTCGATAGAATATATGAGTTTATACAGACAGGGAAATACCCTGACAGTATCAAGGATGCCATGGATAAACAGAAAGTTGACATTCAAGCACAGATATTACGATTTTTCATAAATTGTCTAATAAGAGAACGAGACAGGCCCGAGACAGATCAAAGTGAATTAGATGCACTAACCAAGTGGGGTCAAAATATAGCCGAAGGAAAACATGACAGGGGGGCTTGCATAGCCAGTATGTACCAGAAAATTAGAAGGGCAGTGATAACGGCACATCAGAAAGGGAATGACAAAGCTTCCTCCGAGGAGGAAGAAGAACTTGCAGAACAAGGAAGGACTACAGATACTATAGCGTATGTAGGTAAGGGAAACTACCTTAGGAAAGGCATCCGTCCGGAAAACAAGAGAGTTTTTCTCTCTGCTTTAACAAACCCGAATTCTTCTGAACATCAGTTCCAGGAAACTGATAAAAGGCTTCGAGACCGAATGGGGTACCATGTACTCAATTCTATGGATGAACAGGAACTAGCCCGGTCAGCCGTGTTATGGGCCGAAAACCCAGACATATATCATGATGATACGTTAGCACAGACATTCTTGAACCTTTCCCCAGACGAGCAGAAAATAGCAGGTGTATACATGATTCAGCACCTCCTCATCAAGTACAGAAACAACCATTCCGACCCAGGTCCCTTACACGAAACATTAGAAGCCCTACTCATGGATAGATGGAGAGGTTTCAGCACCAAGTTAATACAGATAATTCTAGAACAACGACATAAATATAACACCTTCATAAGCTCTGAATATGTTCCCCCCCCGCCTCCAGAAAGAAAAACGTACCACATGCAATGCGGTAGTGGCATTGAAAGTCAGAACCCCTTACGAGAAGTACACCCAGTTATGGGTGCGGATCAAGTCTTGAAGCGTGTGTATGTTCACACACCACTGACTAAGTTAGAACTGCTAGAAATGAAGAAATTAGTCCCGTGTCACGATAAAGACCCTGCAGGTTTTCACAGAGAACTAAAAGACATGTTACTCATGGGGGATTACACGTATGATGATATTATGAAAATGTTAAAGGTACTGCTGCCCACGGGCATTTACGAGAAATTAAAGGAAAAAGACTGGGAGGTGGGGGAGGCAAAGATAGCATGGGCAGAAATAGAAGACGAAGAAAACAAACGAATCCCAGGGTTAGGCCTTGGGGATAGGACTAAAGCATTACCCGGATTAATAGTACAGGTTTTGCCAAGATTATTGACAACTAGAAAGGAAGATTGGGACGCAATCTCGTCCTGTAAACAGAAACAAGATGAAGATACTAGTGACTTCTATTCAAGATTCGAGAAATGTTTTATTATAAATAGTGGCCTACAACCAAGTAGCGAGTCGTATCCACACCTTTTTGTATCAAAATTAGTCGAGAATTCCCTACCATTAGTTAAAAATAGAGTGTACAAAGTTGAAAGTACTTGGCAGGCAAATACGCCATCCCAGATGTTACAAATGTTACAATATCATCAGAACACAATTAGAGAAGAACAAGATCAGGAACAGAAACGTATGAAAGACACGAAAATGAAAATGTTAGTAGCTCAGACGGTTCCAGCCGACGGTCAAAGAAAAGGTGGGGCCCAGACAAATCACTCTACAGCTCCCGTTAAAGGGACATGTAATTACTGCAAGCAGCCAGGTCACTATGTACATGAATGCCCAGTCCTGAAACATAACATTTCAACAGGTAAAACTAAAGAAAGACCGCATCCACCTAGACACGATCAGGTCCAGCAACAGACCTCACAAAATGTACAGCCAATGCAGAATACCCAGCCTATGCATGCTCCATCCCACACAGCGCAGACAGTAGCAGTACCGCAGCCACAGCCCATTGCCGCGACTCAGCAAGTTTCACAACAGATGTACCAGTATGCCCAATCTGCATATCCAGATTACCCCCGATATACATGAAACAGCCTAGAGAGGGAAGGTGGTTTGCCTCTTATTGAAATTCCTGTAGATCAAGAAGGTCCTTATGTACACAGTCATGTATTGGGAAAAGACAGAAAGTTTTTAATTGACACAGGGGCAAGTCGCACTACAATCAGTCATAATGAAGTCCCAGGGGCACCCCTCTCAGGCTCACAGAATGTTTCCCTTGGTTTTTCAGGACAGCCTATTGTAAATGAAGTATCGGAACCAGTACCATTAGCTGTGGGTCCATTATCCAGAGTTACAGATTTGTTACTGACGAAATCATGCCCAGAAAATCTGTTAGGAATTAAAACGCTGAAGGCTCTAGGAGCTATAATATGCTGTTCCCCGGAGGGAGTTAGACTCTTTCTACGGGATTTCAAGGGTCATTATGTTTTACGTGAATTTGATGTCAGATTGAAAAATGTACCAGATCACCTATGGGCAAAAGGCCCAGCTGATGTAGGTTGTATGCATATCACTCCATATCGTGTTACACTCAAGACAGGAGTTGTCCTACCCAGAATCAGACAATACAAGTTACCACCCGATGCTGTAGTGGCTTTACTGAAAATAATTGAAGAGCTAATTGCCCAGGGAGTGGTCGTAGAGACCGACTCCAATATCTGTAATTCACCTATCATTCCAATTCTTAAACGTACAGACCCCAATGCACCGCCAGTATATCGGCTGGTGATTGATCTTCGAGAGCTGAACAAATGCATTGTACCACAGTATCCTGTGGTCCCCGATATCTCCTCCCTATTGACTGCTATTGATTCAGAAGCAACGTTCTTTACCGTAATTGACCTCAAGAACGCTTTCTTCAGTGTACCTATTGATCCGGAGAGCCAATATCTCTTCGGATTCAGTTTAAATGGACGAAGTTTCAAATTTTCCCGCGCACCTCAAGGATTCACAGAAAGCCCCAGCATCTATAGTCAAGCACTGAAAAGACAACTAGATTGTATTCAAATGCCAGTTAACACAGCTTTACTGCAATACGTCGATGATCTACTGATCACCGCACGAAATGAGCCCGAATGTGAACAAGCATCATTAACAGTTTTACATTTTTTGGCCGACAAGGGACACAAGGTGTCTCCTTCGAAGCTACAATTCTGTGTTCAGCAAGTTGTGTACTTGGGTCACTTGCTGTCCAAAGTGGGGAGACAGCTCACTCCCGATCATCGCATTCAGTTAATTGTAACCATGCCACGACCCCAGACACAAAAGGAAGTGCGGGCCTTCATAGGCCTCACCTCGTACTGCAGACAATGGATTCCTCAATATGCATTTCTAGCTAAACCACTCATCCAGTTAACAACGCAGGAGGCAGCAACTTCGATTGCCCTCCCTTGGACTCAGGAACATACACAAGCCTTTGAGGAATTAAAGAAAACATTATGCCAAGCACCAGTTTTAGCGACACCATGTTACAGCAAACCGTTTACACTTTTTGTTACAGAACGTGACGGTACAGCATTGTCTGTCCTCACTCAAGATCAAGCAGGTTCACATAAGCCTTGCGCTTATTTTTCAAGTACATTGGATTCAGTAGCCCAGGCACTCCCTGCGTGCTTAAAGTCAGTAGCAGCAACAGCGTTAGCAATCAGACAGAGCGATTCAATTGTTTTAGGTCATCAGTTAACAGTACAAGTCCCACACTCTGTAGAGGTTCTTTTAAACAGAACCCAGACTCAACACTTGACTATAGCACGACTGACAGGTTACGAATTGACACTATTCCAGCCACACATAGAAATCAGACGTTGCAGTATCTTGAACCCAGCAACACTGTTACCTACAGTTATGACAGATCCAGTTCCGCATGATTGCATAGAAATCATTAATGCAGTAACAAAGCCCCGACGAGATTTAACAGATGTTCCATTGACAAATCCAGACCTGACACTTTATGTGGACGGTTCATGCATGAGAACAAGTACAGGAGAATTAGTGGCCGCGTATGCCGTGACCACTGAAACTGAAGTTAAAGAAACACTTCGTATTGATACACTGTCTGCTCAAGCGGCAGAGCTCATCGCTCTGACCCGAGCCTGTATTCTAGCCAAGAACAGAAATGTCAACATATACACTGATTCCCGTTATGCGTTCGGAGTCGTACACGACTTCGGCATGCTGTGGCAAGAACGAGGTTTTCTGACCTCTCATGGTGCCAAGATTCAACACGGTCCTCTCATTCAAGCACTGTTAGAAGCAATACATCTGCCTTCAGCCATATCCGTCATGAAGTGTAAAGCACATACTAAAGTCACAGATTCTGTTTCCCAGGGTAACGACCTGGCAGATCAGACAGCAAAACATACAGCACTGACTCACACTCAGACAACTGATACGACAAAGACAACAGATCCGACAAACTGTATGACAATCAGGGATCCCACACTAGATGTTATCGACATTCAGACACATGCTACTCCAGAAGAAATAAAGAAATGGATCGAACTAGGAGGGATCCAGACAGATCAAGGTTGGATGACGAAGGGAAAATCTACATGGTTTCTCCCTGACTCTATGGTTCAAGTCATGATAAATACAGCACATAGTCCTGCACATCTAGGAGAGAAAGTGATGTTAGACAGTTTACAAAATCTCTGGAACAATAAACACTTACGAGCAGCCGCAAAACAGAAAGTGCGTACTTGCATGATCTGTTGTCAGTTCAATCCAGGAAAAAGCGTCCCTGTAGAGCAAGGTGGATTTCATCCTCCCGATCACCCTTTTGAAGTCCTCCAGATGGATTATATCCAGATGGACCGTTGTCGAGGATTTAAATATGTTCTCGTAGTTGTCTGTGCTCTGTCCCGCTGGACCGAAGCATACCCAGTCCCAGATTACACTGCTCCGACCACTGCCAAGCAGTTGGTTCGTGAATTCTTCCCACGATACGGCTTGCCTCGTGTCGTGTACTCAGATAACGGTCAGCCATTCTCATCTGCATTAATGAAAGAAGTTTCTTTGTTACTAGGATACCAGTGGAAGTTCCATTGTGTCCGACATCCCGAAGCCGCAGGCCTTGTAGAAAGGCATAACCAGACACTAAAGATCCGCCTTGCCAAAATATGTCAGGAGAAAGGGGTCGACTGGATAGTCGCCCTGCCAGTGGCACTATTCTACATGAGAATGGTTGCCCATTCGAGATCAGGGCTATCCCCGTACGAGGTGGTCTTTGGCAGACCACCGAATATGTGGGGGACGCCCATTCCGAAAAAGATTACTGATGTTGATTGTAATATGTTGACAGATTACCTTGCCTCCTTGATGTCTGCACTCCAATCATGTCGTTCACAGGTTGCCGCAGCCTTCCCTGACAACACTGATGTAAAGCCACACGACGTCCGTCCTGGCGATATTGTGCTCGTTCGCAACTTCGACAGAAAGAGTCCGCTGGAGCCCCGCTGGAAGTCCCCGAAGACCGTTCTTCTCACAACAAGGACGGCCGTGAAAATCGAAGGAAGAAAGGGGTGGGTTCACACGAGTCATATAAAAAAATTCGCTGGACTGAAACCTGATCGAGACTCGTCCACCCCCACCAAAGACTGTGTCGAACAAAAAGACTTTACAGAATCTGAACGAGAAAAAACTCCTCAAGAAAGTTATCGCATGAAATTACGATCTAGCAAGTCAGACAGTTTAATTGTTTAAGTCCTCCCCTAGGTGAATCGGTTAAATAGTTTCTGACATGTATCCCCTAGATCGAGATAGAGAGAGAGAGAAGCAAAGAAACGTACATATTGTAAATCACTTCGTAGTCACTGTATAGTGACACTATTAATCATGTTTATTCTGAGTATTTTAATTATTGTTGTCAGCATCGTTTTGCCTATCTATTACCCTATTTTCAAGCGTGAACAATCTGCCTATAATGTATCTGCTGAACACACTTTTAGTGAGTTACCTCCACACGAGCTCTCCTACAGACTTGCGCTGCGCAACAATACATTCATTAGTATGCTACATCATTCTCATCAAACTAACAATGCTACAAATTGCTGGATATGTGGCCGACTCCCTCCCTACCAGAATTACAAGGGAGCTCTGCCCCTCTTTCCGTACCCATTCACTCACAATGGCTCCTGCGGAGCATGGTTTAAAATAATTAACTCCTTAGATCCTGATATTGCTGTTTTCGATGGGGGCTGGGTTTGGGGAAATCTGAACTTAGTCCTGCTGGACGTCTGTTACCCAGATAAGGAGGGACTCCCCACTAGAATAGGAACTGATCTAGAAAATGAAGTGTATGGATTAGGTAATTATACAATTAGCCTCATGATTCTCACTGTTGAATCCGAAGACACACCAATTCTACCCATTATGTCAGTATTGCCAGTCACTGGTGAATTATGTATCAAGAAGAAAGGTTCAGTACACTTAGGTCATAGTAAATGCACTACTGTGGTCGAATTCAGTGATCATGGAAAATCGTCCTTTAAAGCTATTAGACATTCTTACTTTGTTTGTGGTCATACCGCATACATACGTCTACCTCCAGATTGGGATGGTACCTGTTACATTGCATTCCTTCTGCCACCTGTTTTCCTAGCTCCCCCTGATTACCATAGAAATACCAATCTAGTAAAGAATAGACCCAGAAGAGATATCCCACTTGTCGACTACACAGAGACGGCATGGGAACAGTACACCGACTTTAATAAAGGATTCTTTTTCTTTTTAGGACCTGTTCAGAATAGTAAATTAATACGTAGATTAACTAGAACACTTGAAGCAGTAGTGAATGAAACTGCCTCCGCCTTAGGTAACTTAACAGAAGAGCAGTCCGCCATGCGGGTTGTTGTCCTTCAGAATCGTCTTGTTATTGACGTCATCTTGGCAGATAGAGGTGGAGCCTGTAAGGTCATCGGGTCAAGTTGCTGTGTTTTCATACCACAAAACGCACCATCTGTATATCAAGCTATCACCCGTCTCCATAAAATTGCAAATCAGATACATCAGAATCCAGGCACCTGGACTTGGTCCGGTTGGTTCTGGACAACGTTAACAGCTTGGGGATGGAAGATCCTATCCTTCCTAGGCATTGGCCTAGTCCTAGTATTCAGTTGCTGCCTGTGCCTGCAGTGTGGGCCAGCGATTTGTGGACTGTGTGCCACCTCTTGTATTGAACACTCCAGTTTTCTCTCAAAACGTAAACGAAAGAAAGAAGAACAAATGATGTTACAAGAACAAACTGATCGATTCATGAGGATCGATATATCATGAAGGGTCCGTAGGGAACAAGGAGGGAATGAGGAAATATACATTTTTGGTCATGTTATGTTCCCTAGCGCGTACCCCACCGACTCCATGTACCAGCTTAAAGTGCATGTAACTTCCCTCCTGAGTCAGCTATGAAGACGCAAATACATTTGCGTCCAACGTTAACTTGTCCTCTTTCAGATCCACCATGTATGGATTATATAGTCCGTTCCTAAGTATGCTATGCCACCGTCTTTTTGTAGTACACTTTACATGTTTTCCTGCTCTAGCAGAGTAGGCCCTGAATTTCTGCCATCGAACCTCTTTTTTGGCTCCTGACTCTGACAGCCTCTGCCCAGGCTACCTCTGTACCCGTGAACTCTGACTTACTTTCAGCGCGGCCCCTCGCGCTCAGCTCAGCCTGCTTTCTGCCAAGACTGACTATAACCTTCGAGTTATCTGTTCCGCTCCTCGAGAATGCATTCCTGCCTACTAGCTCCAGTAAACATCCTCCCCAGCTGCAGAGCCAAAGGGCCGACCTGTCTCAATGCAAATAATTCATAGCCTCTGTTACCATGCTTCCATGGAAGGCCCCGTGCCCCCACGCTTCTCATGCAGACACTTAGGCGCTTATACACGCATCCACAGTTAGCATAGAATAGCTTCTGCCCTAGAAACCTTTCTGCCCAGATAGTATGGTTCCTAAACATCAGATATCAGATATGATAGAAGTACAAGTTGATCTGACATGCCAGACTTCTGTCTCTTTCCGTCAGTGTAAATGTCAAGTCCCCTGCACCCCTCCAATCACACGTCATGCAGCTGCGCGCGCATCCAAGCTTCCGATTTCTGCTGACATTGCAACAATTCTGTTAGCACCACCCCTTGGTGCCACCCACTTGCGTCACCTATCAGTGACGTTTCTAGCACACACCTCTAGTTCACGCCTCTTGATTACGTACTAATACCACGTGTATACTGTTATCTTGTCTTCTCTCAGCTGTTACGCCTCTTGCACTATTACTTATGATGTGAATTAAGTATATAAGCTATGTAATATCAATAAAGTTTGCTCTATCCCTTCTGACACCCCTGTGGTGGTCAGAACATGATATCCTGGTCACGACCATTCCTTTTTAAGGAATAAAACCCCTAAGAAACTCTAACACCACGGACTCTGTCTTTTTTCATTCCGATTGAGTTATTATTGATTAAGTACTTACCTGCATAGAAATTAAGAGAGTAAATTAATTATTTACGTCAACCTTCACTTTGGCTTCAAGCTGGACTGGTGCTGATGCTGACTCTCCAGGCTGAATCTGATGTCCGGGCCCCTCTGGCAATGGTTGAAAGGCAGCAAATATGTATTGGTGGGCAGAACAAAAGGTCTTGAGACGAGGCACAGAAACAGTCTATCAACAGAGAGGATAGTCTCACAATAGTTCCTAGTCTTGGTTTGCCTCATATATTAACAAGGCTTCCCAAAAACTACTTTCATCTATCTATGAGAGAGTAAAAAAAAAACAACAGCCTGAACCTATTGGCAAGTATAAAAGGAATTCTTTGGTGAACTGACAAGAGTAATACATTACCCAATCCCAAGCAGCCAAGGAAGTCTGTATACATTTTCTAAATTGTGAGGAAAAGAGAAAAACACAGACATCCTTACATTGGTGTATTCCTGTGTACTAATCTGAAAATCCTCAAAAAAGGAAATGTTCTACACTTTTGCTCATAAACTTTACATTATTCGTTCAGGACTGCAGACACTTCTAAAGTGATTCTTCTTAATAAAAGCACCTACATTGTATGCTTAGGACCATGCTCTCATGTTATAGGAGCAACAGGAAAATCTGAAATTGCTAATTTAACAGGTTTTCTTATCTATAAAACAACATTTACTTCAAAACATGTTTTGCTAAGGATCACATGGGCATCTTCCCTGCGTTCTACTCTTCATGCTGTCAGTTTATTTACACAGACTACCTAATAAAAAAATAGAAATGTCCTTGCAAAACTATGTAGCATGAGAATAACATACAATAATGGTGTTATCACCTTAAGACTTGTAGAACAAAAACTACCCACATCTAGTTCCCCTTTGTTGGACTTGGCCCTTCTGGCAGGTTCACCCCTGAACTTTTTGCTTTTTATATGTGAATTGGTGATGGTGATTGTTGGTTTCTGCGCACTTTCACAGTGTCCCAGTGGAAAGTGCGTGCACACTCTGAGTGCGTGTGGGGAGATAGGCCTGCCCTCCCATAGGAATGCATGGGGAATGTCTGTGTCCCTGGTAGCTCCTGATGCGTGAGGTGTGCAGGCTCGAGTTTGGTATGTGCGGACTCCTGTGATTGAATGCTGCGCAATGATCTATGCAGCATGAGTGTGTCTTGTGTGGAAGTGCCACTTCTAGACATTGGTGTGCGTGTGCAGTGAGGGTGCTGGCGTGTGATTGGCTGGAGTCTGGGTGGGTCTGCCCCGTAGTGAGTGTTGAGATTAGCATGCTGATGTGAGGGAGGGGTGCATCTAGGTCCTGAATAGAGCTGGGCTTTCCCCACACAATGCTGGCTCCGCCCCTGTGGTGCGACTGATGACCCTAGCCCTGCCAGTGAATAGAGTGAGGGGCTGAGCACATCAAGGGTGCTCACAAACCAGCTGCGACTGGTTTTTCCCCTCACCCTGAAGCCAGACAAAGGTTTTCACTGTATAAAAAGGGGCTGGGTCCCCTTACAATTTGTTCTCTTCATGATCCTATCTAGAGGGGGGCTGCTGCTGTGGCTGGGCACCAGGAGGACCGCCACTTGGACTGCCTCCCTGCCTGGAGGCCCAGTGAGCTGGCTCTGGGCCCAGCCTTGCCCCCACACCCTGAGATACTTTGTCCTGGACTTGTGGACCTTAATTGTTGCTATACCGTTTAGGAGCGCTGTATTCACCCCTCCAAGCGCCTGGAAGCGCTTTATTTCACCTAGCGCTTGGGAGCGCTGTTTATTTCCTGCTAGCGCTTGGGAGCACTTTACTGGCTAGAGCCGATGCCCACCCGGCGTCTTCTTTGCTTTAAATTGCCGTCTTTGGTCCCTGGAAGTTGCCCACCCATCCAGGGACCCTGTGCCTCCCAGCGGCTGCCACACCGCATATGTGGCTGTATTTTATTTAATTTCTGGGAGCCAAGATTGTCCCCGCTGCCGCCCGGCCCGCAGTAGGAAGTTAGGCAGGCCGGGGGCGGGACCGAGGGACAACAGGAACTCACCGAACTTCCTCCGGGACTCCCAGGAAGAGGGAGAGCCCCGGAGTGCACCAGCAAAGGCAGCCGCCAGAGCGAGGACCTGGAGGAGAGGAGCCCCGCCCGCGGCACCAGAGCAGCTACCGGAGGAGTGCTGAAGCCAGCGAGGCTCCCGCCTGGAAGAGAGAGTCCCGCCGGTGCAAGAAGCCAGGTGACAGCCTCCAGCCGCAACAGGAGTCCCGGTGAGTGTGAGCATCAGGAGGGGGGTCCCAAGTTAGCGAGGAAGCGGCCCCGGAGGGCAGCAGGTTGCTCCTTTACTAAAGGGAGTACTTCCTGGAATTTTGTTGTACCGAGCCCCGTAGCTTCAAGAGGGCTTCATTGTTCATTGAAGGCCCTGTGAGAGGCCCATGAATACCCTTGGGGCGGCCCCGGAGGTAGCGGGATGCTCCGGCTTGTGTCACCCCCAGCGCGAGTCATAGTTGTTTCAGAGCCACGGAGGCTCAAAGGGGCATTGCAGTGCTCAGAGCCCACGAGAGGCTCACGGCGCTCCAGTTATTTACGAGCCCAGAGAGGCTCTCGAGTGCCGCATCTGTGGAGAGCCCTGAGAGGCTAAGAGACACTGTTGTTTTGTCTAGAAGAGCCACAGGAGAGCCCGGAGGCACGCTGGTGCCAGGCTCGAGTTCCCAGCTGCCCAGCACTTAGTAGGCAGCTTCCATGTTTAGGCCCCCCCTGACATTTGGGACAGTTTTGGTGTTAACACCTAATGTGATTTCTGCACAATTGTCTTCCTGCACCTCTGAATGTGTTTCTATGCGTCATGTGCCTTGTTTTTACACCTCTGAATGTATGGTTTATGCATCATGTGCTTTTCTTCCCTACACCTCTGAATGTTGTGATGCATCATGTATAAAATTCCCATGTCTTTACCCCTAAATGTATGGTGATACTTAGGTGGTTGTTTTCTCCTAGTACAGTTGTTGCTAGTGAGGTCCTGGTTCCCTGCGTGACATTCTCCTAAGGTGGTTAGGGTTGCCTAGGTGGTACTTATCTCTAACCAATGGTTACTGTTTGTGTGCTTTATGTTCTATTTTATTATTACTGTATGTGCTATGTGCTAATTATTATTCCTACAAGTACTTAGTCTGAAAGTGCATATTCCTGACAGTGGTCCATGTGCCCTGTCTTGTACATATCCCCTGTAAATTCTGCCTGTGCCTGTTGGCACATTGTAAAGTGTGTGCTTTTATCTAATGTGTTTTGGTATAATGCAAAGGGTATTTTTATATATAACCTTTGTGGAGTTTACTTTGTGGTGGGCATTGGGTGTTGTTGCTTGGGTACGTGTGCAAATACTTAACTCACATAGCCTCCAAGTTTAGCCTTACTGCACGTTTCATGTTGCCAAGGGGGTGGCAGGGGTTATCTTGGCGTGTAACTCACTTGTCTTGACTTAGAAATGGTGGTCTCTGACTGACTTTGGTGCAAGCCCTGGCCAGCCAGGGATCCCATTTCTAACACCCTTAAAGATCAAAATAAGGGAACAACAATCTAGACTACTGATCCTTTCATAATTTCATCAAACAGGATGGGCAGTAACATAACATATATATTTATTCATTTTATTAATGCTAACAATGTTTAAAACAGTATTACTGAACAGTCAATTAAATGCCTGATTGCTATTTCACAGACAGGTTAGACAGGCTAAAAGAAAATTGAGAAAAGGAGAGAGCAACATTCATTTTACTTAGCCTTAATTTGTAGAAGAACTAGCCTCCTCCCCCCATTTTGACAGTAGGAAACCTGAAACAGGTTTCACTTCTGTCAACACTATCAACCCCTATTTGTAGTAACTGGGCATAGGCAAAGTTATAGGAGGTACATAGCACTTTTGAAAGAGCTAAAAAAAAACATGAATACCTAAACCCCAATCCTTTTAGCAAATGTACAAATGTAACATGAGGGCAAATGAATTCAAACTACATTTCATTGCCTCAGCTTTTACAGTAATCTTCAGACTAAAAGCATTAGTGCTGTATATAAATATGGCAAAGCTTATCTGTTAATCAACGTGGACATATACCATTATATAGTTTTCTATCACATGAGTGCATAAATTGTTCGATTTTGCCAAAAAAAGTAAAACTTCTCCTTTTCTCCTCGTCCTCTTTCAAAAAGTTTCAGAGATCAAAATGTCAAAGCACACTTTACTCTGGGAGCTATGCTATGCTTCTAAAAATAGAACTGGCATTTAACTCTTCCCAGCTGTCCTATTCTGTGTGCGAATGCAGCCCCTTTCCCCTGTTTGTCAGTTTTAGAGTTAAGAGAATAAATTCTGATAATTTTTGATACATATTTTCAATTATAGGCAGTGTGCAGTATACTTTTCTAACAATACAGAAGTCAGCTCTTTGTACTATACCTAAATGTATGCATTTAGTGAAGCCTAAGGCACTTTAAAAGCTGCTCTGAATGCAGAATTTGTTTTCAAATTAGTGAATTTTGCCCAATGTCGATTTTTATATTTGGGGCACTTAAAAATGAATATCCTATAATGTTATTGTATTATAGTCATCCTCAGAATGTTCTCTACACAGCCCAGGAATGTAAAATTAGAAATATATCATATATACCCTCATAAAAATGAGTTTGTTACGCCTGCGCAGAGTGATTTCATATGCAAATTTCCTCATTATGTGGTACAACACAACTTAAATTTAATTTTAATGCTAGTATTACGCTTTATAAATGTTAAAAACTATTCTAAAAGCACTTATTTTTTAAATAATTTTTTTCCATAATAATATTTTAATTTTAAATAATACCAATTATTTTTGATAATTCCACATATGAAAAGCAAGCTGCATCCTTTGCCTATCATATTTAGACACATTCATTCATAAGCCTAAGCACAGAAGCCTAACTTGAAACATCAAAAGTTGTGTGCCGCTTTTTTAAAAGGACAGTCATTATTTATTTTCTGAACCAAGAGTTTGCTTACGTAAAAAGGCCTTAAAAAAGGATTCCCTACTTTAAAAGTTTTCCTGTTATCCAAAATAATGAACCTCATTTTTGTAACTTTTAAAAGCAGCAGTCTGAAATGCACGATTTTACCCCGTGTTTAACTGACAAAATCCTAGCTGAGTCAACATTCCTGTCTCTCCGTAGTCTACAATCAAAACAACAGCTGTTTCTCAGGGGAAGTTAAAACACAGCTATTGGAAAGCTTTTTTCAGTGTTGAAATGTAAGCATGGGGACAGCCTATTTAAAACGTAGGCATTTCAAGTTCTAGAAATGTGTGTGTATTCCCGCAACATCCAATTTACTCAGATTATGTGTTTGCCTGTTTATATCTAACACAATGTATCTAAGGAAAATGTTGTAAGATTATATAATTGTTTATTTATTGCAAAACACACAATTTCATTTTTGAGGCCTATTTAATTCCAATTGAATGTGAATTCTAATTTTATCTTTTAAGCATTAGCAGTTTGTACATGTGCATAATTGCTTACTCTATAAATTTTCTTAGTAACATGCAGTTATTTAGCATATCATATGATTCATTTCTGGATTTGTATTTTTTTTATTTAATATTAATATTATGACATTTTGCATACCAGACTGATGACAGCAAGAAAACACAAACAAACACATTGAGCTCATTACAGACATATACAGAAGGGGTCATACACTCAGAACACATGATACAGCGCGCTTAAAGCTAACAATCCTTACACAAAAAGCGCAATCGCCATTTACTCACAGAAGTTCCAATGTAAAACCACGAACCACATAGACATTTAAACACACATTCAACCCACAGATCAACACTTAGGACAGAAGCAAAGTACAGCCCACTGACTGTAGTTAAACCAAACCATTTGTAAATACTAGTTGTAAGTCATATTTACAAGCAGAGCTTCTCAACTGTATTCCAAAATACTGCAAAAAAAACAGCCCAACAGACTGTTTTATTTTAGAGAAGCCAAAATACACTCAATTCACTAGCTTTGGCTAGCAGAACACCAAAAAAATAGCTCTGCATTTATAAAAGTGCGCAGAAAAGGATCCTTGTTTGTAATATGTCCATATTTGAATTCCATGGGGATACAGAATCACCAAGGAAGAAATGTATTTTATATCCAAACCTATCTAGATATTCCCTCTAGGGAAACCGGCTAATTTAATTCACATCTCACTATGGTGCCTTCAAAAAGCAACACATTCTTCGATGTGTGCTTGAAACAGCAATGCCAAAAATATTGCAACATATGCAAATATTATAATGAAAGTAGCACTTAAGGTACTCTTGTACTGTGTCCCGTTCAAATCAATTCAAAACAGAGACAATTCTCCTCATTACCTGCCTATACAAATTTCAATTTATATATTACATACATACAAATACAAATATTGGCCATACAAATCAAAAGCCAGAGTAAGAGTTACTAAACTACCTTATCAATCCAAGGCATCAAAAACCAACAGCAAGTGCCGCAGAACGACTCTTACCAATCAAATGGTGTACAAATTCTAACTGCTAAGTTCTGAATGACCTAACGGTCATTTTTTAGAATACTCACGCCAAAAAGGTTCTCAGTCAGGAATGGTAAACATCATGTGGAGGATCAAAATCAGAAAGATCAGAAATATACTGGGCTGCAGAGACAGAGAATCCCCCGAATCTCCGTGCACAGAGTACCTCCTTAGTAGAATCCTGTCCTGTCCACCTCAGTAGATTTCTGTCTCCTGACAAGATCATTCCCTTAGATAGCCACTTCTCTGATGAGGTCCACGTTGGAGCGCCATTTGTAGAACATAGAAACCTTCTCAGGGGAGTTACTTCTCCATACAGCAGCAAAAATAGCCTGACAGTTGTAAAGGAAGAGCAGGTGCATTCTACTAGCTAGGCCCTTCTGAGCGTTGTGAGAAGGTGGAAGATGCTAAATATAGTTCCTTTCTAGGCAGATTACAAGAGCAGTCAACACTGAGGGAGGGCAGAGTACATGGCGAGCACGTGGCAGCACATGGCAAACAAGATGGCTGCCCGAAATACAAATTGGCTTTTTAGCTCATGCTAACAGATCCCTGCAATATTTAACAACAGCATCAATCATAATTGGGATTTCTCCTCAAATAAAAGGTATTGCTAAAACAAAATATATGTCCATAGCCCTCTTAAAAAGAGCCCAGCAGAGTAGAACCCCATGTAAAACAAATACGACCACTGAGGAACAGTTCTGGCTTGTTTTCAAAGTCAGACAAAGCACTGGAAAATAAATGAATTGCAGGTATGCATTACAACATTTCAATACTGAACCCTCATTACAGCATCCATTTTAACGTTCAACAAAGGAGGGTGCTGAACTGTTCCTAAAGAAGATTAAACAGACTGGCGTGACCGTAGGTGTGTGTGTTACACCTTTGGGCATCCATTTTGTTGGACGTGTTTGCCTCACACACCCGAAATGGTGTCATGCTTCATCATAGGCGTTGCTCCTCATCGGGGAGGCGGTGCAATCCCCGACGGACTCACCTCAGAGAGGGGCTCTTTGGCGGAGATCTTTTTGTCCAACAGCCTATTGGTAAAGTGCGGGTATTTGGGTCAGGGCAGTAAGTTTCCTGGAAGAAAGGGTGATTAAAATGTAGCAGGGGGTGCCGGAAAACACTTTATTCTGGGGGTCCCCCTACTGCAGTTAAAAACGTGGAACTAGCTCGCTGGGTGACGGCAGATTAGGTAGCGTAACCCTAGACAAGACTAGAGTGAGGGTTGGTCAACATGTTTCTCGCCTGGGAAATTTCCAGCGATTCGTCAGGACCTAGTGAAGGTGAGGGTTAAAAAGAAAGAAAGAAAAACATGCTGGTGTCATGTGTTTCGTGTAGTTTTACCTCAGGGGTTTATCCTATGCCTAGATAATGGAGAAAAAAGCAACAAGGTTAACATTTTCAACATTCTCTTGTAAAGATATAAAAGGTCGTAGCCAGGACAACAACATAGTGCAGTGAAATAGCGGCAGTGTGGGGATACTCACACGACCAAAACATGCCTGTGTTGTCGTCGGGTGTGGTGTATAGTGAACACTCTTCCACACTATGTAGGTGAAGGGAATAGTGTGGTCTAAAATTAAAAACCAGTGTTACTAAAAACCGCAGCAGCAATCACATAGAGAAAACCATGACTATGGAGGTGTGAGTGCCAACAGTGGTGGTGGTATGATGTTGACTCACAACTCACCTAATGGTCTTGGACTAATTACCACATGAGTAGTCGGCAGGTCGGTACAACGGGCTTGAGCCTACAGTTCTGGCTGAGGGAGAGGATGGAACTATTAGCCTGGGAAGGTATAAGTCAATGCAACCCCTAAAGAGGTCAAGGATAGTTAAGAACTTCCCCAGTATTTTCTGGGATGATGGACAATTCAAAGTCGAGTGGTCTCAGGTGTCATGGAAGTGCACCCATGACCTTCTCATCCTCATTGTGAATACTGCAAAACGCCTAGCAGATGCTCTCTTAGTCCGCATTCAAGCGGCTGAGGCTGCTTTGAAGACTGCGGCTTAGAACACAGGTTTCAAGACCAAATTGTCCGAATTGAACAAAGAAATGGCAGAACACAAGGAGTACCTTATGAACCAAAAAGTGGCAAAACTTCAAAAAGACATAAAAAGGTTCTCCAAAGAAAAGGTCTATCCTTACCTCAAAGAAGACTATGTTCCCCCAGGAACCAATTATAACTCGGACTCGAGTGCAACCTCATCTAGAAGGGGTTCAAACAGTGGATCCGAGAACATCGACGAAAATGAAATGCCCAACATGCCACCGAGGGCTAAAAGATATAGGGGTCGGGGTCAACAGAACTTCAATAACTTCTCCAACTTTCCCCCACAGGGGCAACCCATGGGCCCACCTTTTTAGCAATACCCACAGTTTCAACCACCCTTCGCTCCACAATATCCACCCTTTTTTGCACCTCAAGGTTCTGCACGCCCCCCTTTTTTAGGCAGAGGCTGGGGCAGAGGGTGCGGGCGAAAGCGAGGCAACGCCTCAGCGAAGAGAGTGCAATGGGAGGACACACGCCCCCAGGGGATGGACACAAGGAGCACGAACAGGTCAGGACCAAAATGAGCCTTGTCGTCAACCTTTCAGATCGCCTCCTTACAGAAAGCGAGGAACAAGTCCTTCAAAAAGGACTTGGGTTTGTTCCCACACCCAGAATTGACCTATTCAACCAGACCAGGGAAATCCAGTCCTTCTTTAGGAAAGTAAGACTCAAGGCCTTCTTTGAAGGCAAGACCTGTGAACCAACAGAAGACTCGGGTCTACATAACCCATCTACTTTCACACCCCACAATGGGATGGTTCCCAATGAGGTTCTAACATTTCAGCAAGCAGTACTCAAAGGCATCGATGCACTAGATTGACAAACAAAACACTCCAATATTTCTCGTACAGAGATGGAGGTGTTGAAATCACTGTCAGAAGACCCCCTGATCACTATAAAACAAGCTGACAAGGGAGGTGCCACAGTTCTGATGAACACTGCGGATTATGATCTAGAATGTTCAAGGCAACTTAATGACCAACGGTACTACACTCCCATTTCCAGTGACCCTACCCCATGCCTACAAACCACAATCACATGCTTAGTGGAGACTGCGGAATGCCAGCAATGGATCAGCAAGAAGGAGGCAGAATTCCTTATGAAAAAAGATCCTAGGGTGCCATATTTCTACATACTGCCCAAAATCCATAAGGGAACAAGACCAGTACCTGGGAGACCTATAGTCTCAGGGATTGATTCCATATTGGAACCACTCTCGCAGTTTTGCGATCACTTTTTGCAACCACTTGTGAAAGTATTCCCTCCTACATCCAAGACACCACCGATGTCTTGCGCCTTTTGAACTCACTCCAAGACATGGGGAACATTGACCTCTTGATTAATCTAGATGTGGAGGCCCTCTATACCAACATCCCCCAGAGGGCCACACTAGAGGTAATAGAGGCACGGTTGGGACTGGAAGAGTGGAACTCGAACACCCCGCCTTCATTTATCATGGAATGCGCCACCCTGGCCCTCACAGAAAATTTCTTTGAGTTCAAGGGCAAATACTTTCATCAGACCCAAGGGACCTCGATGGGCAGCACTTTTGCCCCGTCAGTGGCATGTCTGTACATGGCCGACTTCGAAGAGAAACATATACACCACCAATCGAACCCCTTTGCAGACAATATCAAAATGTGGAGACGTTTCATAGACGATATCCTCATCCTATGGACGGGCCCACCCAACTCGCATGAGGCTTTCTTTGAATGGGTTAATACACTCAACCCATATCTACATTTTACTATGTCTTCCTCAGCAAATGAGATTGCCTTCCTTGACCTAACAATAAGATTAGTGGAGGGGAGCATTAACACCACGATGTTCAGGAAGCCCACAGATCGTAACAGCTTGCTACATTACGAAAGCCCTCACCCAAAAGCTTTACGCTCTAATTTACCTTTCGGGCAATTTCTCCGTATCAGGCGGAATTGCAGTGATGTGGCAGACTACAAAAAAGAGTCCACCATCCTGTCTAGGAATCTACTTGACAGAGTTTACTCAAAAAGAGAGGTCGCTAAAGCCAATAAACGGGCCAGAAACAACAACAGAGAAGCCCTACTGGAAAGATGGGAAAAAACACCTGCCGAGAACCAGCCGATCACCTGTGTCACTACTTTTACCCCCATATCTAATAAAATTAAGAGCACAATCAAACGCCACGGGGGGATCCTCAACACAGGCGATATGGACTTTGAACAACCCAGGTTCGCATTCAAAAGGTCACAAAACGTGAAAGACATCCTCATCAACACTAGACCTAAAACGACAAAGAAATGCACCCAGCAGACACTATGGAATCTACCTCCCGTTACCGGCCATTACCCATGTGGCACATGCGGGGTATGTAGATACACCACACCCCAAAAAACAATCCAACTTTCTGAGACCTTCAAGTGGGAAATCCGGGGCCACACTAACTGCAACACCACCAACTGCATATATATGCTAACATGCACATGTGGTCTCCAATACATTGGGATGACAACTCGCCCAATCAAAACACGAATCATTGAACACCGCAGTAATTTTCGGTGTAAGAAGACCCACACCAAAATGTGTAAGCACTATGTGGAAAATAATCACAACGCAGACTCAATGAGGTGGGTGGTACTTGAATCCAGTCCCAACTGCCCCAAGAATGCCCTGTTCCGAAAAGAACAAAGATGGGTCCACCACCTCTCTACAGATAAAGAAGGACTCAATGAAGACATTCCCTGGCACTCTCTATAAACTAGCCACTGTCTGTCTCGCCCATCTACCATCTGGTTCAACATAAACCTTTCCATTTCTATCCTGTATATTACTACCCTTTTACCACTCCCTTTGAGCTTTTCTGCCTGCCCTACGTACCTCTGATATTATTGACACAACGAAGTTTGGCTCTATAATTCAACTCTATCTACCACCACTTAACTATGGCCGACAACATCCCTTTAGTCAACACGTGATCCATACAGTGGGCGTTCACTGGCGCAACCGTGTGACGCGGTCACCTATAAATAGTACACGCCCCCGAGCGTCTTTACCTATTCGAGCTCGGCGGTGATGGGTAGGTGATTCCGCACGGACACGGGAAGCTTGAGGTAAGACAGTCCCCTCCTATCTAACCCCTGGCAATCTCACTGCCGGAGTCAACACATCCTTGACCTCCTTAGGGGTTGCATTGACTTATACCTTCCCAGGCTAATAGTTCCATCCTCTCCCTCAGCCAGAACTGTAGGCTCAAGCCCGTTGTACCGACCCGCCGACTACTCATGTGGTAATTAGTCCAAGACCATTAGGTGAGTTGTGAGTCAACATCATACCACCACCACTGTTGGCACTCACACCTCCATAGTCATGGTTTTCTCTATGTGATTGCTGCTGCGGTTTTTAGTAACACTGGTTTTTAATTTTACACCACACTATTCCCTTCACCTACATAGTGTGGAAGAGTGTTCACTATACACCACACCCGACGACAACACAGGCATGTTTTGGTCGTGTGAGTATCCCCACACTGCCGCTATTTCACTGCACTATGTTGTTGTCCTGGCTACGACCTTTTATATCTTTACAAGAGAATGTCGAAAATGTTAACCTTGTTGCTTTTTTCTCCATTATCTAGGCATAGGATTAACCCCTGAGGTAAAACTACACGAAACAAATGACACCAGCATGTTTTTCTTTCTTTCTTTTTAACCCTCACCTTCACTAGGTCCTGACGAATTGTGGGAAATTTCCCAGGCGAGAAACATGTTGACCAACCCTCACTCTAGTCTCGTCTAGGGTTACGCTACCTAATCTGCCGTCACCCAGCGAACTAGTTCCACGTTTTTAACTGCAGTAGGGGGACCCCCAGAATAAAGTGTTTTCCGGCACCCCCTGCTACATTTTAATCACCCTTTCTTCCAGGAAACTTACTGCCCTGACCCACATACCCGCACTTCACCAATAGGCTGTTGGACAGACAGATCTCCGCCAAAGAGCCCCTCTCTGAGGTGAGCCCGTCGGGGATTGCACCGCCTCCCCAACGAGGAGCAACGCCTATGATGGAGCATGACACCCTTTCGGGTGTGTGAGGCAAACACGTCCAACAAAATGGATGCCCAAAGGTGTAACACACACACCTACGGTCACGCCAGTCTGTTTAATCTTCTTTAGGAACAGTTCAGCACCCTCCTTTGTTGAACGTGTGACTCACACGGGCACAAGCTGACACTGGACCTTCCCCCCTTTCTGGGTGGTAATTGGTGCCCGTCTGATCGACTGATCTCTCTCCCTCCTCCTTGACGGCAGCATCCATTTTAAGACATCCTCATTCCTCACTCATCAGCCCTACTTCTCAACCCTATTTCTCATCCATTATCCCTACTTATCATCCACTACCACTGCTACTCTTCTCTAGTTTTATTCGATCATTCCTACTTCTAATCCCCACTTCTTTTTTCAAAACATAATTTTATTGTTGGCAGCTAAGATAAAGAGAATTCCGCACACAGCCACCAGAGTGCGCAAAGAAGATGGCAAATATGAATATCAACATTATCAACACAGACCTGATATTGGTCATGCAAATAATGAGTTACAAAAAGAGATAATACCAGAAAAACAAACAACTGTGCGACGTTGCTTCTGCTAGACAGAAAGAAATGTCAGATATAGAAGGTGAGTCCTTGCCACCTGTAGTCACAGCCAGCGTGTACATTACTCATCGTCTAGTCCGATGGTTTCACAACAATGAGTCTGCAATATCGGACGGGGGAGAGGAGGTTCCAGATACAAACCCCTATAGTCAGCCCACCTTTTCCAGATCTTCTAATGTTTCTGAGAACACCCCCTCGCTTCAAAGACCGGGAGTTCCAGACCCAAACAGAAGTCCAAGCCCTTTTTCCATACCCCAATTAACAGCGGGTATTCCTCCTTCCAGGCTCGGGCGATGTCCCTCTTTACCAATGTAAGACCTAAAAATAAAAGGCCGTAAAGGAAGAACGGGGGAGACCCTACTCACAACGGAACCAGGGTAATTAAATATTTTAAAGAAGAACAATGGTTCCTGTGGAACAGGTACTTGATAGTGATTTATAACAAGACGTAAGATGCGTATATTTTTTATAACAGGAGTTAGGTGAGATGCCAAATAGAAAGAACTTCCAATACACCAACATAAGCTTTCAATCAGTTGCATTGAAAAACATTTTAAACTGTATTAAATACTTTCATACGTAAAGCAAAATTATTTCCAGTTGTGTAATGTGTTCCAAGTGAAAATATGAACCAGAGCATTAGAGTGACTTCAGTGAAAAAAATACATGTGCAAGGTTTCAATAATTTTCTCTTTTACGAAAGCGACCACTATTTTTCATACAATCACATAACATCTATACAGTCATAGAATGCTATTTCTCAAATGGTTCGCTTTTCTCAATAGTCGATGGCGTTTCGACCCTAGGGTCTCTTCAGGACCTAGGATGTGGGACCTCTGGGAAGAAGAGAAATATGTATTTAAGATTCTCCTTCTGGGGTAGCTAGCAGTTTTTAGGAATATATTGGGTCATAGTTAATTTTACCTGTATTTCAGGAGCGCTAGATTAGAGGAGGTGTGCGTGTAAACCATGTTAGAGTGAAATAAAAGTAGTCACTAGGCAACCCAGCTGGGTTCGGTTAGGGGAAAATAATGTGTACAGTCCTCATTATGGCATGTGACAAAATGCATTATGATCACTTACCCCTAGTGAGGGTGTGTGTCTAGCGATTCCGATGTGGCGCACAATTGCACAATTTCAGAATCTCGGCCTCTCGAAATTGCCCGAAGGGTAGTTCATCCCTAAGTGCATCCCAGCACTTAGGGATGGACTACCCTTCGGGCAATTTCTACGTATTCGTAGGAATTGTTCCCTAAAAGAGGACTATATGCGAGAGGCAGAGATTCTGAAATTAAAGCTACTGTCTAGAGGTTATCCAAATAGACTAGTTAAAAAATCACTGAAGCGAGCGTGTTACTGCCCGCAAGAGGATTTTTTGAAGCCCAAAGAAAACAGTAGAAAAAACTGTGTGTGTCACCACCTTTGGAGTACATACAAATGATTTTAAAAAAAACTGATTACAAAGAAGTAATGTATAATCAAGAACTGCGACCCAGAAATGACAATCTCATTGTTTGCATACAAGAGAGGGAAGAATCTTAAAGAACATTTAGTCAGATCATCTATGGAAACCACAGGTAAAACAACTATTAATTTAGAATCAACATGGGGACTACCAGTATTTTTTTCACTGATGTCACTCTAATGCCCTGGTTCATATTTTCCCTTGGCACACATTACACAACTTTAAATAATTTTGCTTTACGTATAAAGTATTTAATACAATTTAAAATCTTTTTCAATACAACTGATTGAAAGATTATGTTAGTGTACAGGAAGTTCTTTCTATTTGGCATCTCACCTAACTCCTGTTTTAAAAAATATATGTATCTTACGTCTTGTTATAAATCACTATAACGTACCTGTTCCACAGGAACCATTGTTCTTCGTTAAAATAAAAAATAAAAGGTGACGCTTGTACCTGTTTCCACCCAGGTCCTCTGCAATATGTAGCATGGCCAGCCTCGGGGAGGAGGGAACATCCCATCCCAATACTTCAAATGGACAGGTAAACACTACTCTCCAGAACCTCAACAGTGCAGGGCCGGACAAGACAGTATTTAGAAAGGTACCCTCCATTGACCTACAGCATAAACAATGTGGGATGCAATTAGCCCAATTCACCATGATCTGTGCCTGGTATAATACGCTCTATGGGGATACTTAAAATGAATAAGACGCAGGTGGGCTGTAATCTCTACACTGCTTCGGGACTCCAGGGCTTCCACCCTTTGTCTAAGGGACCCAGATTCTGGTGCCACACCTCCCTAGTTTTACGTAGAGGGGTAGGTGTGTTATTGATAATTGTACGGCATATTTTGGTGATCTTGTTGTACCCCAACTCACCCCAAAAGACTATAGCCTCAACAGGGTTAAATTCGGGTATCTCCGTTATGCGGGAGATGTACGGAATAAAAGCATGTCTGAGTTGTAGGTAGGTGTAGAATTGCATGCAGGCATATTATATTCAATTTGTATGTCGAGAATGGACTTGAGAGTAAGGGTGGGCGTAGTGGGTGTAGCGGGGTTACGCAAAGTTCCACAGAGACGAAAACAATATCTGCACACTCCACATAGTTCCGTGACGCGCCATTGGTCAGGAATGGGGAAGAGGGGCTACAGATTCTATTGGACATTGTGCATGGGGGGACTATAGGGACGGAAAAGCTGCACTGTCATTTCCCGGATGACCGGTTATCGCTGAGCCATTATGTATTCTCCAGCACAAAACTCTGTCCACTGTTCCGCCGCTCGACCTCCGGGGTGTGAGCTAAATGGCTGTTTGACACATAGGGTGGAGGATGATATATATAAGGGTCAACAGAGGGAATGATGTACATGCTTTGACTATACCACCTATTTTGCTGCAATAAAAAGATATTTGCAAAAAAAGAAAATAGTTCCGTGACGCGCCACCCGCCTCCCACCCGGGCTATTGACAATGTCGTCAATGTTTAAAAAAAGCGATTTTATGAATATAAAAACTCCTTACCTTGTCTTCTGCGTCCCTTTTCCTCCATAGCGATTTCTGCATGAAAACTGGGCATACACGGGCGCCTGCGTAATGAAGGAAGTGGGACGCCGCAGATAAGGTAAGGAGTTTTTATAGTCTTAAAATCACTTTTTTAAACATAAACTACATTATTAATAGTGTGGGTGGCGAGGTCAACCCCGCCGCGAGTGTGTGGGGTTTTGCCTGAGCTGCCTACTTTGCGGAACGCAGACCAGGCAAAATTCGCACATTCCAGGGGCGTAACGGAGTAGTCCGCCCACCCTTACTTGAGAGTGCAGAAATGTACAACTCCCCCAACTGTGTCTGTCCCAGTGGCTCTCCCAGCCCCGAAAGCCGGGCAGTTGCGCCAACTGTAGCAGCTGCCCATTATTCCATAGTGGAGTTTCCCCCACCAACCCATCTGGTGGAGCTCAGACTTTCAAATCTTAACGATTGTTGCAGTGGCAGGCGGTAGCTCCTTAAGCAGTGCCATTGAATAGAAAACCATGTGGAGAGCATTGTTTCCCAGCAGCCAACATTCTACGGCGTATGCAAAAAACACCAGTCATTGAGGATGAGGAGGTATGAGACCTTTTAGTTCGCATGAACGTTCGGGGTACCCACTCTACCAGAGTACGTAGACTGGAAACAGGTCCTCAGCACAACTAAAAAAACTGAGTAAGAATAGCGTTCAATTGGCGAAACCACGTCTGCTTGATTGGATAGGGTTAATTTGATAATTTATGGAGAAGGCGGGGTAGGGAAACCATTTTAAAGATAGCGGACATGCCAAAAAGAGACAAGGGTATATTAGACCACACACATGTCTGGTCGCTCATCTGTATCCACCAAGGGGTGAGGGTCTTGTTCCACGCCACTGACTGGGATGCTGAGAGAAAGACACCCAAATACTTGAAACCGCCTGAAACCACCACTACTTCCCACGACCAGTCACCAAGCCGATCCCCGCTCCTCAACGGTTACAGAAATGATTTTCCAGATTCATGTAAAGACCAGAGCTCTTGCCAAAGATTTGCATGATGCGAAGAAGGCATGGACCACTCCGGTCAAGATTCGTGAGAAAAAAAAATGTTGTCTGCATAAAGCGCTATGAGATTGGAAATTACCGTCCCATTCAAAACCGCGCATCTGGGCGACTATTTGATTGTGTGACAAAATATCGAAAGACAGAAATTCGACCTACAAAAATATTGACACAGAAATATCAACATCAAAAATATCGATGTCCTATCTACATAAAGGTAAGAACAAAAATATTGGGAAAAAAGTATTGTTGTAAAAAATGCCGATGTTAATAATAATGTAAAAATAAGTCAAAACTAAATATAACTTACAAAATTATAGATATAAACATTAAAACATATTTAACAATAATAACTAATACATATAATGTTAAAGTTAATTAAACATCTACATATAAATTAATATATATACTTACTCCACATATTGCAACAGTAGGGAAAGCGTTGGTAGCGTGAGGGTAAAAATTACTATTCCCCCTCCAGAGAATGCAACAGTAGGGAAAGTGCTGGATAGCGTAGGGGTAAACGTTACTATTCCCACTCCAGTGACTGCAACAGTAGGGAAAGCGCTGGATTGCGTTGGGGTAAAAATTTTGGGGTGGGCGGCAAATTCATTTCCGCTCGCGGAAGTTGTGACATTTTGGCACTTTCGCATTCCGCATGGAACACTAACATTTCAAAACTTCTGCGATCCGCAGTGGAACGGAATTGTATCATTAAGGAGGGTCTGCTCCAATGAGTAGGTTGGTGATTTTTCCCATGAGTTGGTGTCTGTTCCAATGATAGGTTTCAGTTCCCATGAGCGAGTGTCTGTTCTAATGAGTGGATGTCTGTTCTAATAGGTGGGTATGTTATGCTATGAGTGAGTGCCTATTTCTGCCTGTGAGTATATTTTCTCCTGCGTGTGTCTCCGTTCCAATATAGGAGTGCATGTCTGTTGTGAAAGTATGTAACATTTCCCATTAACAGGCCTCAGTTTTAAAGTGTACATGCCTTCTCTAATGAATGAATGTCTGATACTTGAGTGTCTGTTTCCATGAGTATATTTTCCCATAAGTGAGTGTCTATTCCAATGACGGGGTCTATTTCAACTAGCGGATGCCTGTTTCAATGAGCGGATATCTGTTTCAATGAGCGGCAGTCTGTTACATTGAGCGCTGTTCTGTTTCAATGAGTGGGAGCCTGTTTCAATGAGCGGGTGTCTGTGGCAATGAGCGAGAGCCGTTTCTCATAACTAAGTTTCTGTTCTCAGGAGAGTTTGGTTCCATGACTGTGTGCCCGCCCCTATGAATGAAAGCCTTTTTCTATGAGTTGGTGTCCGTTATCACTGGCAGGTGTCTGTTCTCGTAAACAGTGGTATGTTTCCATGAGTGGGTGTTGGCTCCCAAGAGTGGATCTCTGTTCCCATGAGTGGGCGCCTTTTCCCGTAAACCAGTATCTACTACAATTGGAGGGTGTGTATTCTCATAAGTGGATGTCTGTTCCGTGAGTGGCTCTCTGTTCCCATGGGTTGGTGTCTGTTCTCTAGCATTGGTGCCTGGTTCTGTCAGTGAGTGTCTGCCCCCAAGGGCATGTTGACATGAGCGGGTGTCAGTCTCAAATGACATAACAGTGGCATCTTCGTGGACATGCAGGGCAGGATTCTTTCTGGCATGGTGCTCCTGTCAAAAAAATTAAACCTCAACAGGAAGCACTTACAGACATAAATAAAGCAGGTGCCCGAGTTGAAGGTCAAATTCAGTAACGTATAATAAGCCCCAAAAATTATTGAGCACAGTGGAGGCTAGGCAGGTGTGCTTTCTCCATATATCTACCATCTACAATTAGCTGTAATCCTTGATGGAGATCTTTGCATCCACAAGTTTCTCAAACGCAATCCCTGTGTAGTTCCTCTGACCAGGAGGCTGCTTTGCCCTCATTTGCTGCTCTGATCGGTCTCTGACCCTAAATAATAGACATGTGAACTTGCATAGAAGCCCCGCCCGTCTGGCCCGCCCCGCACACACTAACGGTATACAACGTCTTCCCGCCTTTTCCCCCAATATGATGGACAGCTCACTCAAGGGAACTCGGCGCCTTTTGGCGAGGTGGCAAAGTTACAAACACACATGACATGGTCACTGGAAACAACTTAAATAATAATGTAAAAATAAGTCAAAAATAAATATAACTTACAAAATGATAGATATAAACATTAAAACATATTTAAAAATAATAACTAATACATATCATTTTAAAATTAATTAAACATCTACATATAAATTAATATATATACTTACTCCACATATTGCAACAGTAGGGAAAGTGTTGGATAGCATAGGGGTAGAAATTACTATTCCCACTCCAGTGAGTGCAACAGTAGGGAAAGCGTTGGTAGGGTGGGGGTAAAAATTACTATTCCCACTCCAGAGAATGCAACAGTAGGGAAAGTGCTGGATAGCGTAGGAGTAAACATTACTATTCCCACTCCAGTGATTGCAACAGTAGGGAAAGCGCTGGATTGCGTTGGGGTAAAATTCAGTTCCGCTCGCGGAAGTTTTGAAATTTTAAATTTCAAAACTTCTGCGATCCGCGGTGGAATGGAATTGTATCATTAATGAGGGTCTGCTCCAAGGAGTTGGTTGGTGATTTTTCTCACGAGTTGGTGTCTGTTCTAATGAAAGGTTTGAGTTCCCATAAGCGAGTGTCTGTTCTAATGAGTGGATGTCTGTTCTAATTGGTGGGTATGTTTTGCTATGAGTGAGTGCCTATTCCTGCCTGTGAGTATGTTTTCTCCTGTGTGTGTCTCCCTTCCAATATAGGAGTTGATGTCTGTTGTGAAAGTACATAACATTTCCCATTAACAGGCCTCAGTGTACATGCCTTCTCTAATGAATGAATGTCTGATACTTGAGTGTCTATATCCATGAGTATATTTTCCCATGAGTGAGTGTCTATTCCAATGACGGGGGTCTATTTCAACTAGCGGATGTCTGTTTCAATGAGCGGGTATATGTTTAAATGAGCGGCAGTCAGTTTCATTGAGCGCTGTTCTGTTTCAATGAGCGGGTGCCTGTTTCATGAGCAGGTGTCTGTTTCAATGAGCGGGAGCCGTTTCTCATAACTAAGTTTCTGTTTTCAGGAGAGTTTAATTCCATGAGTGCGTGCCCGCCCCTATGAATGAAAGCCTTTTTCTATGAGTTGGTGTCCGTTATCACTGGCAGGTGTCTGTTCTCGTAAACAGGTGTATGTTTTCATAAGTGGGTGTTGGCTCCCAAGAGTGGATCTCTGTTCCCATGAGTGGGCGCCTTTTCCCGTAAGCCAGTATCTGCTACAATTGGAGGGTGTGTATTCTCATGAGTGGATGTCTGTTCCGTGAGTGGCTGTCTGTTCCCATGGGTTGGTGCCTGTTCTCTAGCATTGGTGCCTGGTTCTGTCAGTGAGTGTCTGCTACCAAGGGCATGTTGACATGAGCGGGTGTCAGTCTCAAATGACATAACGGTGGCTTCTTCGTAGACATGCAGGGCAGGATTCTTTCTGGCATGGTGCTCCTGTCACAAAAATTAAACCTCAACAGGAAGCACTTACAGAAATAAATAAAGCAGGTGTCCGAGTTGAAGGTCAAATTCAGTAACGTATAATAAGCCCAAAAATTATTGAGCACAGTCGAGGCTAGGAAGGTGTGCTTTCTCCATTTATCTACCATCTACAATATTAGCTGTAATCCTTGATGGAGATCTTTGCATCCACAAGTTTCTCGAGCGCAATCCCTGTGTAGTTTCTCCGACCAGGAGGCTGCTTTGTCCTCATTTGCTGTTCTGATCAGTCTCTGACCCTAAATAATAGGCATGTGAACTTACATAAAAGCCCTGCCTGTCTGGCCCACCCTGCACACACTAACGGTATACAACGTCTTCCCGCCTTTTCCCCCACTATGATGGACAGCTCACTCAAGGGACCTCAGCACCTTTTGGCGAGGTGGCAAAGTTACAAACACACATGACATGGTCACTGGAAACAACTGTTCTGGCCCTTATGCAACAATACCCGTGTAGTTCCTTTGACCAGGAGGCTGCTTTCCCCTCATCTGCTGCTCTGATTGGTCTCTGACCCTACAAAGACTCTTGCAAGGGTCATAGACTGATCAGAGCAGCAGATGAGTGGAAAGCAGCCTCCTGGTCACAGAAACTACACGGGGATTGCTGCAAGAGGCATGTGAACTCGCAAAGAAGCCCCGCCCCCGAAATCTCCGTGAGCATGCAACATTTCGTGTGTTCGCTGAGATTTTTGCAGTTTCGGGGAATTTTGCGAAAGACAATTTCGCAAATTCTGCCTACCCCTTTAAAAATTACTATTCCCACTCCAGAGAGTGCAACAGTAGGGAATGCGCTGGATAGCATAAGGGTTAAATTAACATACTTATCAATTACTTATTTTTTATTAAAAAATTACATTTTAATAATTAATTTACAAAAACAATTAATTATAAATACCAATAAATTAAAACCAATATTACTTAAATAACATTAAATTACATCCCACACTATTCCCCCTTTAACATACAACACACTACACATACAAAAAATACAATTAATGTAACTATCAATTAATCAGTTAATAACAATTAATAATACATTAATATAGTTATACATTAACTAATTAATAATTATTAATTTTCAATTAATAATGAATCACAAATGAATAATTAATCAACAATAAATTAGTTAACAATAACAATAAATATTAATTATTAATACATTAATTTTAGGTAATATAATTAACTAATTAATGAAAAATAATTTCCAATGAATGATTAACAATTAATTAATCATCAATACCAATTAATAAAAACATATTAATTACTTCATTATAAAATACTTCCCACCCTTCTCCCCTATAAACCCACAACCCGCTCTGATACTAAAACGCAAAATTTGCTTTAACAAAATTACTAATTTCTAAACATTTATTTTAAAATTTATAAAAATACATTAAAAAAATGATCAACAAACATATGAAATATGTACTAAAATACATAATACTAAATACCAATTCGATATTATTAACAACAATATTTTTGCTTACGATATTACTTACTTCGATATTTAAAAAATCGATATTACTTACGGTCAGACCCCGAGATCGAGTATTGGCATTAATCAGCACTGGTCTAGGTTTAGCAAGCAAAAGAATGCCAAGAAACAACCATTGGGCAATGTTTGTTAGAAATCGGAATGCCAAGATGGCTGCCGATTTCAAAAGCAGGTTTGCGGTCTAGTTTATATGTCCACAGATGGGGAGAGGTTAGGTGGTGCGCGAGAACAGAGAGTACTGCACACTTCACTAAAGAGTTTACCGAGCACGCACCGACTTGAAGAGCCTCTGTGTATTTTTTGTAGAAAATAGCATTTCCGCCGGGATTTTCGTCCGGTATCCCATCCTCAGACTTTGTCAGGAGTAGCAAAGTCGGTCCGAATCTGCTCCGTGGTTTGTAGATCACGGATGGAAGTGTTCCCAGAAAGCAACATTGTTGCTCCTCCTCTCAGCTAGCCGTGACTAGAATGGTTGTTCTGAAGTTCCACACATCGTTTCCTGAGAAGAGTTGGAGAGAAATTAAACAGAGGTAAGTGACAACGCATTACATATTACATGAATCACAGCAATGTTTAATGTGATGAAGAGACAAAAGAAATTGTAAATACTTACCAATAGTAAACCTGAAGAGAAAAACGACAAGAGAAAAGAAATGAAATGTCAAATAATAGTTCAATGGTTAGTAGATGTACCGAAAGTTCTATAAGAAGATAAGCTACATAGTAGGACAAGGCTAAAAGATATAAAAACGATAGCTGTAATAAAAGAAGTAAAGAGAGAAATATTAGAATAGATAATTGCCATATGTTAAAAGAAAAATATGGATGGTTAAAGAAATATTTGTTTTATAGTTTAAAGAATACAAGTTAAGAAAAGAACATTAAATAAGGAACAAAATAAGAGAAAGAAAAGAGATATCAGAAGAATAGAAAAACACACTAGTAGAAGTAAGTAGAGCATTATACCAGGCATAAGAATAGAGGAATTAAATAAGAAAGGCTTAAGAGTAAATAAGACAACTCTTTTATTATAGATTCAGCATTATACTGTGTGCAAACTGATGTTAGAAAATAAAGAACATAACAGGAAAGACACAGATCTTGTAAACTAAGGGTAAGTGAAAATAGTGTAAGAATAGAATAGGACTAGATAGAATAGATTAGATGGTAATTCATGTGCTTATATTTTAGGTTCTCAGAGAAGAATAAATGTCTCCTGGCCCGACTAGAAAATTAGAAGAAAACAGGAGAACAAGTTCCAGGGCCAGTCTCTTCTTTGTTTATTGATTTATCCACTCCCCCTTCCCCCTGGGGGGGTAGTCTGGAGGCCTGGTATATTCCGACCTCTGGAGTATCTTCGGGGGGGGGATTTGGGAACTAGCATCTCTGTTACTGTGCAAGTTCATGGTAAGAAAATATATTGTCTTCTGACACTTACCTTGGAGTCGATATTCTGGTCAATGATATTCTTGACTACGATATTCTGTCCCTACAATATTAAAAACTCGATATTAATGTAGGTCGATATTTTAAATTTGATATTTTGACTGCCCATTGTCTATTTCAATCCAGGCCACCAATGGCTCCATAGCGAGCGCCAAGAGATAAGGGGAGAGTGGACAGCCCTGGCTTGTCCCGCGTCCAATGGGAAAATGTCTGGAAGTCGAGTCGGCCACCCGGACGGAGGCGGTTATATCTTTATACAGTAGGCGAATAAGATTCAGTAACCAGTGGCCAAGGTTTAAACGCTGAGCAAAGCAAAGAGATAGATCCAGCTAAGGATGTCAAAGGCCTTATTCATGTCCACCTGGAGGAGCGTGGCGGGGCTCCCAAGTCTATCGACCGTGGCTATAGCATTATGCGTACGTCTGATATTATGCCATGTAGCACGGCCAGGCATAAAGCCTGCCTGGTCAGAGTGGATCAACGCCGTAATGTGGGGGCACAAGCGATTGGCTATAACCTTGTCCAAAAGTCTGGCATCCACATTGAGTAAAGAGATCCAGTGGAAGGACAAAAATTGTTCCGGGGGTGACCCAGCTTCAAGAACACAACAATTTTGGCATACTGCCAATCCGGCGGGAGACAACCACTCTCTGTGGAAACCTCAAGAACCACTATGTACGGTTTTAACAGTTGCGGGAGAAATTTCTGGAAGAACTCACAGGGGAAGCCATTCAGGCCTGGTGACTTACCCGCTCGCATACCAAGCAGCGCTGTCAGCATTTCTTCTCTTGACAAGGGAGCATCTAACGCCTCCCGCACCTCCTCGGATAGTGCCCGAGGGGGGGAGTCATCTATAAATTTCTTAACGGGTGCCGCGGGCAGAGCCTCATGAGGGGTGTACAAGTCTTTAAAATATGAAGCTAAGCAAGAAGTAATGGCGACGGGTCTGTAAGAGCGGTCTCGTCGGGGCTGCGTATGCATGGGAGCGTCTGAGGGCACAGCGTCTGTTGACACAGAAATGTATTAAGGCACTAGATTTGTCCCCCCACTGGTATATCCGGCTGCGAGTGGTGAGCAAGGATAGTCGGGCTTTATGCAGAAGTTCTCTGGCGTATGTCTGCTGTACATTCAACAGCTGTCTGCGCACAACGCTTCCCTCTGAGCTCCTACCGTCCCTTTCCAGGTCAAGTAACTGGGCCTCAATTTGTATTAGGTTGTCACAGCGCAGTCGGCGCTTTGCCGTACAAAATGCAATATCTGCCCCCCTGAGTGGGTTTGAGCGCCTCCCATAAAATAACTGGAGAGTCTACTGAGCCTGTGTGTAATGAGAGATAGTCTACGAGGGATTTATGGATATGTGTTCTATATCTATCATCGTGTAGCTGCTACGGTGACAAGCGCCACAGAAACAGAGAGCACCTGGGATCTAGAGACAGGAGAAGGAAAAACCGGTGAATGATTCAATAAACCCCTAGGGAGAATGTCGCGAGCAGACTATGGGTGTGCGCCCCTGAGAGAAGAAGGTAGTCCAGCCATGAGAAAGACTCATGGGTGCCGGAGAAATACATGGACACACATGTAGTGGGGTGTACAGTCCTCCACAAGGCAACCCATCCCAATCCCTGAATTAGTGGTCATAGATTTGAATCCTTGATCCCTGCTATTCAAGCTGTGGCAAGAGATCTATCTTGTGATGGGGACAGAACGTTGTTCCAATCTCCGCCAACCAGGGTTAACTCCGATGGAAGTTCAGCCCAGAGTGTCGTCAACTTTTCAACAAGAGACCACGAGGGGGGAGCATAGACACTACCTAGAACCATGGGTTCCCCATACAGAGTCCCATACATCACGACAAATCTACCCTGGAGGTCCGATCATGTCTTATTGTGAACAAAGGGGACACCACGGTGTATCAGGATTGCAACCCATGCTCTAATCCCCACTTCTCATCCATTATCTCTTCTTCTCATCCCTGATTCTTATACCTATTTCTCATCCATCATCCCTACTTCTCTTCCATCAACCCCACTTATTTTCCATCATGCCTACTTCTTTCCCTCATGCCTGATTCTCATCCCTATGTCTCATCCATTATCCATATTTCTCAGATATTATCCTGACACCTCATCCCTACTTCTCATTCATCATCCCTACTTCTTATCCATCTTTACTGCTTCACATCCCTACTTTTCATTCATCGTCCGTACTTCTCATCAATCATTCTTATTTTTCATCCATCATCCCTACTTCTCATTCTCATCATTCCTACTTCTCATCCATCATCCTTACTTTCCATCCATCACCCTCACTTCGCATCCCAACTTCTCATCCATTATCCCTACTTCTCATCCATCATCCCTAATTCTCATGCATCAAGCCTACTTCTCATCCATCATCCTTATTTCTCATCCATCATCTCTACTTCTCATCCCTCCTCCTCTTCCATCATCCCTACTTCTCATTCCTCATCCATCAGTCATACCAACACACTTTCAATATTGTGAAGCACTGCTTCACACTGATTGGTTGGCAACAACCAATCAGAGTAAAGAGAGAGGCCTGCATTTTATTGGTCTAGTCATTGACAAAGCCTATTTATTACATATGCTGGTTAAAAACAGAGTAGAGGAAATACAACTGGTACTTGCTTACATTAAATCTAAGGCTGTACAGCATTTAACCTAATTTCAGTAAGTGCTTTTCAGTTTGCACGGGCCTCTGTGGAAAGATCACATAGCCTAGTGAAGACAAGATACCTCTCCGCTGGGACATACATCAACAATTGAAGAGAGAAATCTATACAGTTAATTAGAAAACCTTTTCTGGTTTCAGTTAAATATGTAACAACTCTGCACATGCCTTGCTCTTCCTGGTTTTCTACCCAACTGAAGCCAAGCTCCAAAGATCTGCATACCGCAAAGAAAAACAGGCGCTCTCAGAGCCAAAGGCAGCTTCAGACTAAAACATTTCCTTTAGTACAAATAAAACAAAACAGAAAAGGTTTCTGATGAAGTGTGTGTCTGAAGTGTTGATTTATGGCCCAAGCTGGGAGGCCTCTTGTCTTCTCCAAATCCTCAGAGTTTTCAGCAGAGACCTGTCTAAATAGAAAAAGCCCTTAAATAAAATGAAATGCTGTAGTGCCTTCTATTCACTGGAAGCAAACTGCACAGTGTACAATGATAAGGCTGTTTGTCAGTGTCTAGATCAATAGACTGCAGTCCTCTTTCTTAACTGTGATTAGCTGTTGCCAAACAATCAGAGTGAATTTGTGCATCGCAGAACTGAAAGAGTGTTGATATGACTGAGGGATGAGAAATAACAAGTAGAGATGATGTATGAAGTATTAGATGTAGGAATGAAATGCAGGGATGATGGGTTAAGGATGAGAAGTAGGGATGATTGATTGTTCAAAAGAATTAGGAATAAGAAATTGGGATGATGGATGAAAAGTAGGGATGAGAAGTATGGAGAATGGACGGGAAGTAAGGAAGATGAATGAGAAGTAGGAAGGAGAAATAGGGTGATGGATGAGAAGTAGGGTTGGTGAATGATTCATGAGAAGTATGTATAATGGATGGTGCATGAAAAGTAAGAAAGATGAATGAGAATTAGGGATAATGAATGCGAAGTAAGGATGATGGGTGAGAAGTAGGGATTATGGTTAAGAAGTAGGGATGAGCGGTAAGAACGATGGATGAGTGGTGAGGATGAGAAGTGTGGGTGATGGGTGAGAAGTAGGGATTTATGGTTAAGAAGTAGGGATGAGCTGTAAGAACGATGGATAAGTGGTGAGGATGAGAAGTATGGATGATGAATGAAAAGTAGGGATGAGAAGGGGATGACGGGTGAGAAGGTGGGATGATGGATGAGAAGTAGGGATGATGAATGTGAGAATCAAGGGTGATGGATGAGAAGTAGGGATGAGAAGGAAGGATAAAAGAGGAGAAGTTTGGATGATGGATGAGAAGTAGGTATGATGGATGAAAAGTAGGGATGATGGACAATGAGTAGGGAAGGTGAATGAAAAGTAGGGATGAGATGTGAGAATGATTGGTGAGAAGTAGGGATTATGTATGAGAAATAGGGATGAGAAGTTGGAATGATGGATGAGTAGTAGGGATGAGAAAGGGGGATGATAGATGAGAAGTAGGGATGAGAAGCAAGGCTGATCAATGAGAACTAGGGGTGATAAATGAGAAGTTGGGATGATGAAAGAGAAGTAGGGATGAGAAGCAAGGATGAAGAATGAGAAGTAGGGATTATGTGTGAGAAATAGGGATGAGAAGTAGGAATGATGGATGAGTAGTAGGGATGAGAAAGGGGGATGATAGATGAGAAGTAGGGATGAGAAGCAAGGCTGATCAATGAGAACTAGGGGTGATAAATGAGAAGTTGGGATGATGGAAGAGAAGTAGGGATGAGAAGCAAGGATGAAGAATGAGAAGCATGATGATCAATGAGAATTGGAGATGATGGAAGAGAAGTGGGGTGAGAAGCAGGAATGATGGCTGAGAAGTAGGGACGATGGATGAGAAGAATGCATGAGAAGTAGGTATGAGAAGCAGGGATGATGAATGAGAAGTAGGGGTGATGAATGAGAATTGGGGATGAAATAAGAGAAGTAGAGTGAGAAGCAGGGACGATGGCTGAGAAATAAGGATAATGGATGAGAAGTAGGGATGAGGGATGAGAACTTAAGTAGGGATGATGGAAGAGAAGTAGCGATGATGGATGTGAAATAGAGAAACAGAGATCAGAAGAAGGGATGAGGAGTGAGGAATAAGGATGTCCTAAAATAGATTCTGTACTATACTGAACCCATATAGAACAGTAGCATTTTTATTAGCTAGATTCATATGTTTAGGGATCCTTAAAATGAATTGTGTGCTATGTTAGAAAATGAGTCATCAGTTGTGTGGCTTGCACAAATAATGGGTCTGTAATTGTCCTTTAAGGGGATTCAAACACCCCACTGTAGCGCCTGATTCTCAAAGGGCAGCGTTGCAGAGCAGCTCACGGCCTGCTCAAAGGAGGTGGTGTGGGCTAACAATCAACCTTCGCAGATAATCAATAATAACATTCAATAAATAATTGTCAAGTTGTGTTTTTTCTTTTGAAAAAGGAAAAAGTACATTTATTACACACACTACTCAATATTTTACAGAAATTTACAAATATACTCAAGCTGATGATAATACGCATAATCATTCTTGTCCCTCCCAATGGGAGATTTTGACCAACGAATCATGTGTAAAAAACATTCACTTGTATTATTAATATTATTATTATCATTATGATGAATATTATTATATAGCTTTATTTCAGTTTGAGGAACCATAAAAGTGCATAGTGCAACAAGCATTTATAAAAGTTTTAAAATATGAAAAGTGCAAATCACAGTTCGTATTAACATAGGTACATAAAACAATACATCATAATGCATTGATTGCCAAAGTACTACCACGAGATGAAAACAAAAATAACCCAGGAACAACATCCTCTGAAAAAGCCCAAAGAAGTGGCCTTGTTAAGGGTCCGCTATATCACCCAGGACCGCTGCATGGATTTCAAATTCAAAATCTATGTTCAAAGTATAGAAGAAGAAACCACTATAAAATGCATATAGATAAAAGAATACATTACGTTCATACATATGTTTAAAACTTCCAAATGCCTAATAGGTGGAGTAGCTTAAGAAAATAAAGTAACAATTTGTGGGGGGGGGGGATGCAAAACCATTGTCAGGTGCCATAACATTGTTTTTCTTGCTCTAAGAGCTCAATTTAAAAAGGCTCAGGCACAGTAGTAAATTTCAGGCAAACTTAAATACTGGAAATAGAGCAAAGCTACTCTACACCTTTGAAAACCTAATTTGCGTAGCAGAGGTTTTAAAAAGTGCTTACATGACAGACTGTGCAATTTGCAAAACTTGTATGCATCTGCAATACTTGAAAATAACTTTGCGTGGGAGTTCACTCTTAGAAAGCACTTAGAAAGCACACAGTTACTACTGGCAATAAATCATGCACACTTTGATTACTAGTGGCTAACAGTCTCATTATTTCATGAAACAGGTGCACGTAAAATGTATAGGCATGTCTGCATGATTTACTTTAGGCATGAAATATTTAATTAACCACAGTCTCTTTATGATATTACATTTATAATTACAACGCTACACAATTATATACTTTCACCCTCAGTAAATGTTTGCAACATATATTTTTATTAACATGCTGCGCTTTAAACATAACCCCTAAAAAAATCCCTTTTGTAATTACAACAATGCACATATACCAATCTCCACCCCTAGAGAGTGTTTATACAATGGTTTTTTTAAATTGAACAGTTCAGGGCACCAGGAAATCGCAAAAATCCCAGCTATAGAGCAAAAGCTCCAGCCGAGGGAATGCTTGAAAATCCTGGAGGGGTTATCGTTATTGAGTCCCACTAAACTTAGGTTGGGGACTTTTCAATTCTTTTAAGGTGGGAGGCTGCACAGCTCCTGCTGCTCCCCACGCAATTTTGTTACATGTTGGTGGTGACCCTGCGCTCCTGCGGCCACCACAACACCAAAACAAGTGTTGTTGAATAAATAATGCGGCAGGACCCACAGGGCATTATGGGTGCTCCTCACATGCTTTCATGATGTTTTTAGCAGCAGCTCTCCTGCTGACCCAGGAAGAGCAGCTTCAACTTCAATTTTTCCCTTACTATTTTTCCTTCCTTCGGGACAGTGCGGCATTGCTTCACCTGCCCTTTTCTTTGGGCCAGGTTGCTCGGTCCCATCCAAGCACCCTCTTATGGTCTCATGTCCCAGGACAGACTTGGGAGCCCACCCTGGGATGTTCTGAGCTGGCTCCCCATGTGCACTGCACTCCCATGTGCACCTGTGGGAACCTGCGATTCTTGCTCTTCCCCCTCACCTTGGATGATATTGGAGCTCAGGGATAGGGTCCTGGACCCCTTCCGGGAGTCGAGAGAGAACCGCGTTGGTGATCCCTCACATGTGTCTTGCTCACAGGGACCTGGGATGGGGTCTTGGGCTCTCCTCTTTGTATCAAGGGGGCACGACGGTGCTCTACTACCCAAATTGCTTCTGGGGACCCAGGGATGGGGTCCTGGGCCACTTTCCGCTCTCACAGGGAAAGTGCAATGATGCTTCCTTGCCTTGTCTTCTTCTTGGGGCACCCTCTGGAGGCCTATCCCCCTCAAAGGATAACAATCTTCCAGCAGCGGAGCTCCATTTGAGCCTGCTGGTCAGTTGGGAGGGTCAAAGGTCGCCAAATCTTTGGCAAACAATAACTCAGGTACCATTGTGCAGATTTCTACAATCTTTGTATCAGTGTGCTGCTGCAGGTGAGCCCTAGCCATCTGGAGCCCTTTCTCTCATACTTTAAGATTCCATCACTCAGGTATCACTTGCCACATGTGCTCTAGGGTTCTCAGTTCCACTCCTCACTGACATCACTATCAGGGCTTTCCACAGCAAAACCTCAAAGGAGACTGTGTCCTGGTTTGGCCCGAGGGTCTGGGCTCCCTCCCGTTGCATGGTGGGCTTGGGCAGGCCCTCTGCCTGGCAAAGGATAACAGCTGGCTGATTGATGGAGAGCAATCCACCTCACCCCTTCCATCTGAGGACCTGCCCCAATCAAGGTTATTTGCTCCCTTTGATGGGGGAAGGTGACAAAGGCCTGGGCTCTGATCCTGAGCTAAGCCAGAGAAACATGATCTTCCTGTATGACCCATACGCTGTACAGATATGACTTTGGACATTACCTCATTGTTCTTTTCAGACAGGTTACACTATACATTGGTATTACTATAGGTGTTCCTGTTATGGCCTGTCATTATCTTCACCAGTTTCTGCCACTAGCAACCATCAATCTATGCAAAAACTGGCCTGTATTTATATGCTGTCTTTTTTTTCTGCAGGCATGCACATTGTCTCCCATTATTTATGAGTGTGCCACACAATCGCCAGATGTAGTATATACTTCATTTCTGTTTTATGTTTGTTTGCTGCTAGTATCTCGTCGCCAGCTTCCTTAGGCTTTCTGTGGTTTTGGACGTTAAGTTATATGCCTCTTGCACGCATGGTTCACGCACGTGACTTTGCCAAGGTTTGTTTGCCAAGGGTTGGTCTCCTACACGTGATGTTCCAATTTGGACTTTGGACGACACAGTACGTCACGTCAATCTTGAAAAAGCAGCCCCTCCCTTCCACCCTTGCGGATTATAAATCGGATTGCATTGTCAACATCTGCGCTCTTAGGGCCCGATGTAGGTAGGGCGTTACCGATCGGTAACGGCCGAAAATACCGATTTTTGGCCCTTACCGATCGGTAAACAGCCATCGAGATGTAGGGAACCAAAAACAGAAAGAATCGGATAGAAAACCGAATCGGAATGAGTACCGAATGGGAAAGAATCCGATACGTACATACCGAAAATCGGATATGTAACGAATCGGAAAAACACCGAATCGGATGCAAAGACCGAATCGGTCCAATTACCGATTCGTTAGTGACACCGAATCGGAAAATCACCGATTCGGTCCAATTACCGATTCGTTAGTGACACCGAATCGGAAAATCACCGATTCGGTCCAATTACCGATTCGTTAGTGACACTGAATCGGAAATTCACCGATTCGGTCCAATTACCGATTCGTTAGTGACACCGAATCGGAAATTCACCGATTCGGTCCAATTACCGATTCGGTACAAATACCGAATCGGACATGATCCGAATCGGAAAACATGCCGATTCGTATGAATCTCCGATCGGGAAATTCCCCGATTCCGACAGTTGGGGAGATGTAGGGAGGCACAGAAACACCGAAATCGGCTCAAAATCAGTAGAATTCACTCGGTATTTACCATGGATTGCAATCAGGTGGTAACCAACTCCAACCCATATAAAAAGTCCCAAAATGCATTGCAACTTGCAGGATGGCAGCTTTCTATGTCATTGCGAGGCGGCTACGGCTACAGCAGGAAGGACAGAGGGAATGGCTAAGAAATGAACAGGTCTACAGACAGAGGGTAACCCTGTTCATGCTCACTGAGGCTGAGATCCTACAGAGATACAGGCTGGACTCTGACACCATACTTGAGCTCATCAGGGACCTTAAGCCATTCTTGGACCACCACACCCCAAGGGCACACGCCATCCCTGCGCACGTCCAGGTGCTATGCAGCCTACACCTGCTTGCGTCTGGCAGCTATCAAAGTGGAGTAGCAGCAGCAGGAGGGGTGAGCCAGAGCAGCCTGTCAAGGTTCTTCCACATATTCCTTGACGCCATGATAGACAGGATGGACCAATACATCTCTTTCCCTGCAACCCACGCAGAACTGCTACAAACTAAAGCTGACTCCTACCAGATGGCACAATTTCCCCAAATCATCGGTTGCATAGATGGCACACACATTCCGATTTGCCCACCAGCGGACACCGAATACATATACCGCAATCGGAAATCTACACACACCATCAACGTGCAGGTGATCTGCAATGCCAAGTGCACCATCACAGACCTGGTAGCAAAATTTCCAGGGAGTACCCATGACTCCTATATATTCCAACAGAGCGGCATATATGCACGGCTGATGGCTGGCGAATTTGGAGAAGGATACCTCCTAGGTGAGACACATCATCAGACCCCCATAACACATAGTAGGTAGGTGGAATACATGTATGCATGTGTCTAATGTGACCCCTTTCTCTTCCAGGCGACAGTGCATATGCCCTCCGCTCATTCATACTCACCCCCTACCTCAACCCCTCCACACCCAGCCAAAGGAGGTATAACCGGGCCCACATACGCACAAGGAATGTTGTTGAACGGACCTTTGGCATCTGGAAAAGTAGATTCAGATGCCTGCACAAGAGTGGAGGTGCAAGGCAGTATACCCCCATCACCTGCTGCAAGATCATAGCTGTATGTGCAATGTTACACAACCTTGCGGTCAAGAAGGGCACTGAGGTGGAGTTGTCTGACTACGAGGACTATGACGACGACGAAGCTGTGCCACTGACACAGCCAGCTGGGGTGTGTACGCCAAGTGATGGCAGATACAGACGTGAGGAGATCACTGAGAACTATTTCTGACTGAGTACAGATGCAAAGACAGCTAAATGTTGCTTGCAAAAAACAAATTTTAATAGTGTTGCACCACACTTACAGCACTGATGTGCATCAAAAAATGGAGTATGTAAAATCAAATAAAGTCCAGGGTTCTGGTTGCCTCATCCCCCCTTGCCAGGCTATTTTTTTGCCCGCTTGCCAGACCCACTGGGGTGTCCCTCGGCCCCCTCCGAATGCCCAGCAGCATCAGCGGATCGCCTGGTGCTCCTCCGTGGCTCAGATGCAGCGCTGGCCGGGCTGCTGCGGCTGCTGCTGTCTCCAGCATCACCCAGGTCCAGGGCAGGATTGGAGGCGGTGTTTGATATTATCATGGCCTCCATGGCCGTGGTGATCCTGGCCATCCCCCTAGTGAGCTCAGCCGTATGCTGACTGAGCACAGATTCTTGGTTGGAGCTGCGATGGCACAGTTGTGCGGTCGCCGCTGCAAGGCGGGCCATGGCCCGGTTCAGCACCCGGGCATCCCTCCTGCGCGCCACCTCATGCTCCTCCTGTCTGGCAGATGAGTGGGTGATGGCAGTGGTCAGCCTGCCTAACCCTGCTGCCACCTCCTTGTTGGTTTCCACAACAGCCTGGAATCCCTTCACCAACTCCCCCATCTGCATGTTGTGCTGCAGGAGCTGGCGTTGGCAGGCCATGGTGGATCTGGCCTGTTGGCGCTGGATTTTAACCATCTGTCCCTCCAGGCCCAGGAACACACTGCCCTCCCGTGCTGGTGCAGCAGTGGTGGTGGTGGCACGGCGTCGGGCACTGCTGCTTCTGGCCTGCTGAGTGGGCTGGGGTGCCACTGGTGGGGGTGTGAAGCTGGCCGGTCCCTGAGCCCCTGCTCCCAGGACAGGTTGGACAGGTGGCAAGGCCACGGTTGTGGCAGGAGCTGGTGTAGGCGGAATGGTCTGCCTTGTAGGGGAGTTTTCTGGTGAGAATTGCAAGGGGGGTGTGCTGGGCAGTACTGGGGAGTGCACTGCTTGGAAGTCAATGACCAGGACTCCCTCCATTCCTAGCCCTGGGGTGTCTCCTTCCTCATCCTCCTCCTGGCCAGCCTGGCTGGTGCTCGGCCCTGCGACTGCAGTGTTGGACGTTGCTGCTCCCTCTGCTGTCACAGTTGTTCCGCCTGATGGGGCCCCTAGGTACAAAGAAGCATTTGTAAACTGAGTGCCGATGTATTACAGTCAGTACAATTATGGCATTCCACATGTCCTTGCATCTCCTTACACCGTGTCACACTGTTTCCTGTCTTGTGATTCTGCACTGACATATTTGGCTAACTTCTGCTGACTACATGTACCATGATGCTTGTCTCTTGTATGTTGGTGACAGTACAGTGCTGGTGTTTGCCTATGCATTGTGTCTAATGGGGAGGTGTCTGGTAGGGTGTGTCATGATGCGCATGCTTCTTACCTGTAGCTGTGGCTCTCGCAGAGCTGTCCAGGGTCCCGATTCCTACGACACTCTCCCTCTCAATGGTGCTGGAGACAATTTCCTCCAGCTCGGTGAGGGGTGGCGCCGGGTTGTTGCCTCCTCCAGTGAGTCCAGCCTGCCTTTGTATGTCAGCCAGCTTCCTCTTCGTGAGGCTGCGGATGTCGTAAAACCTTTTTTTCAGTTCCTCTATGGACCTGGGGGTGACACCCGCAGCATTCACCTTCTGGGCGATGTCGGCCCAGATTCTCCTCTTGGTGCTGTCTGGCACGTTGAGGGACAGCTTGCCAAACAGCTGGCGGTGCACCCTCACCACCTCCTCAACCAGCACCTGAAGTTCGGTGGTGGTGAACTTGGGCTTCCTCTTCTGGGAGGACTTCTGGCTTCCTGACTGATCTGCCATTTTCTCCTGTTCAGTTGGCAACCTCCTTCTCCCACTGCTGCTAACTGTGTGTGTTGGGCTCAGGCAGGCTTTCCAGAAACTTCTTAATTAGCTGCACCTGCCAGGGTTGCCACTCCCTGTTTGGGTGGGGGAGGGGGAGCCACCTCATTGGCTGAATCGCCTATTGCCGAATCGGCTTTTACCGATTCGGTATTATCCGAATCGGTAAAAGCCGAATCGGTTCATTCAATGCATTCCTATGGGCTTTTTCGCCATGGGTCTGTTTTCATGCCTACGAATCTATGATTGCCGAATCGGATTTTACCGAATCGGCTTTTACCGAATCGGTATTCGCCGATTCGGGAATATCCGATTCGGTGGTAGCCGATTCGGTGATTTCCGATTCGTTGTTGGCCGATTCGGTACTTTCCGATTCGGACCGAGCAGAATCGGAACGTACCGAATCTCATTACCGATGCCGACCGAATCGGTATTCATTCGGTTTTTTTTCCCTACATCTCGTTTTCCGATTTCAGAATACCGATTCGGCCCGCCTCGGTATTTTGAAATCGGAAAATCGCGTTTACCTACATCGGGCCCCTAGTCTCCCGACGAAGATCCGGTTTTCCGCATTTCCTCGATCGGAAGTTGCAGAGTAGTGTTCATTAAGTTCCAAGGTTGGTTCATTCCCTTATGCCTTGCCAAAAGATCAGGTAGGAGACTTCCAGCATACTTTTTGCATTAGTCTCCTTCAGCTCTCGAGTGTGTATTAATCCTTGAGACGCACGTGATATTGAAGAGAGCTCTTTTAACCTGCCTTCGAATTTAGAAGCTCCCAATTTACATTCAGTAGAAGATATTGCTCTAGGAATGAGTGGAGAATCTTCTATTGAAGGACATTTACTGTGTATTTTGAAAAACTCGAGTTAGATTCTTTTTGTTTAAACTGTCAGGATATAGCTCTCTGGGTGATTTAATAACTAGTGTTACGTTTACGCAAAAAGAGAACTAAAGACAATCAAGGAACTTTTAAACCAACGACTTATAATGTTTGGTGAAATAAACATCGAAGGAAACACAGACTATATTTGAAATATAAAAACTATTTGTGAAAATACAACAAAAGCACAAAACATTGTTTGGAAACTTGGTAATTATTTTCGAGGTAAAAGACTGTTTACTTTCATTGCATATAATAATTTTTTTTTTTACAATAAATGTTATTGAAATTTTAAAACAAACGGGGAGGACCATCATGCGAGACACGAATTTCAAAACACAGAAACTGCTGATGTGAGCATTTGAGGAGTAGTGTTGCATTGAACCAATAACCCCCGCCTCCTGCCACCCCCCTCCATTTACATTTTTAACCACAAAGAGAAATAGAATTCATCTTACTTGTCATCAGTGTTCCAGATCTCCCTCCTTGCAGTACCCTCCCTAATTCACTTCCCCTCATCTGGCCACTTTGATCCTCTGGTGTTTTTAGCGCAGAGTCAAAGCTGCCGGAAGGTGGTCTACTTGAGGGTACTGCTCCTGAGGAACTTGGAACCTGACAGAATAATCCGCCCACAGATTTTGTTCCTCCCGAGCAGTACCGCCAAGATGGCCACGTTAGGAGATATTTGTAAAATGCTGGGAAATATGCAGAAGGATTTAACTGCTTGACATTTAGAGACAACTGCCTTAGCTGGTAAGGAGGCTCACATACAAGCGCAACTGCAAACCAACCCAGTACCTTCAGTTTCTAGTCAGAGTCTCAACTGATACAGCTCCACCCACAATTTCAGGAACAGTTCCCTCTACTGTACCTTTGGCATCCCCGGAACGTTTTTCTGGTGACCCAACGAAGTTTCAGACCTTTTTAACTCAAATTCAGTTGCATTTTATGGTAAAGCCAGTATCATATCCAAATGCACAGTCTGGCATTGCCTTTTTAATCTCTTATTTAAGTGGTGATGCAGCAATGTGGGCAGTACCCTTATTCAATGCTGATAACCCAATTTTGTATAATTGGCAAACCTTCAAAACAGAGTTTGAGAAGGTTTTCGATAGACGCTTGTTTACAAGTTCAGCTGACCAAGAACTTTTGAAACTTAAACAAGGCAACAAGGATCTGATTCATTACTTGACTCAATTTAACAGGTTGATTTCAGAAAGTAATTAGCCTGAAGAAAAAAGAACAGCCCTCTTTTGCCAAGGCCTCAAAGACGACTCAAAAAATTGAGACTTATTGGCTTCTATTGATCCACAACCCAGCAAAGGTGCAGATTTGATTGCTCTTACTCTATGATTAGACCACTGATTGTCTGAAAGGAAAGGAGACAAACAAGAATGGAATTTAGGCCCTCAGTACGAATTTGAGAAATAAATAATCCAACAAATACAGAACTGGGTGAACCCATGGAAATTGGAGGAGTTCGTAAGCCCCTAACACAGGAAGAGAAAGAAATTCGTAGAAAGTTAGGTATGTGCCTTTATTCCAGCAACAAGGGACATTTTGTTCGAGAATGCCCAATTAGACCCAAAGTACTGAAAGGCATGGAAAAATCTCCTCCGAAACAGGAAAACTGAAGGATTCAAGGAACAAACGGGAATTTCTTGAGTATTCAATATGATTCCTCTGACCACAAACTGGCCTATACCCCTCAAACCTTAGTACCACATATTACCTTAAATATGCTCTTTGTCGAACCAGGAATTATTAATCAGGAAGTTGTGGTGATGGTAGTCTCAGGTGCCATGGGGAATTTTATTGTCTATACTTTCTGTTCAAGACTTCGACTTCCAACCATCAAGAAAGACAAGGTAGAGTCAGTGTATGCTGTAGATGGTTCCCTTCTTACCTCAGGCCCGATCACACATATTACTATAGCAATCACCATGATTTGTGCGGTAGTAATACACTTTGATCTTATTGATGCACCTCAATTTGGAGTAATTTTGGGAATGCCATGGCTCGCTGCACATAATCCCACCATAGATTGGGCCAAAAGGTGTATTACCTTTAATTCTGCCTGGTGTCATCAAGAATGTTTATCTTTACCAACACCCCAGACTAATAAAATAGACAAGAAGTCAAACCTTGAAGCACAATTCTATTCTGGAACCCATCTAATAGCCACAGCTGCAGAATAAGATACTGAATTGCCACCCCAATATGCTTTTTTTCATGATGTTTTCAGTGAAAGTAGTGCAGATACTTTGCCACCGCATCGTGAGTACGACTGTGAGATTCAGTTACAACCTGGAGCCAAGACACCTTACAGTCGAATTTATGCTCTCACTGAGGCAGAAAGTCAACACCTTATCTGGATAAATAAATCAAAAATGGTTTCATTAGGCCATCCAAATCTCCTGTGGCCTCTCCAATTTTCTTTGTGACGAAAAGTAACAGCAATCTTCGTGTGTATATAGATTACAGAGCCCTAAATGCCATTGCAATAAAAAAGAGATACCCTCTACTATTAATTCCAGTTGTTCTCAACCAAGTCCGAACCGCTAAAATACCACTCTTAGGAAATATGGTCTGTACTGCAAATTATCCAAATGTGAATTTCATTTTGCTCATGTTGAATTTTTAGGATTCATCCTTTCACCAGTAGGAATAACCATGGCGGACCGCAAAATTCAAGCTATACAAGATTGGCCACAACCACAATCAGTGAAGGATATTCAACGTTTTTTAGGCTTCGCCAATTTTTATAGGCGCTTTATCCAAGACTTCTCAGCAAGAGCCTCACCTTTAACTTAGATGTTATAAAAAGGAAAGAAATTTCAATGTTTTTTTTACTCCGAACATGCCTTTCAAGACTTAAAAAAGCCTTTGTGACCCCCCCAGTTCTTCGACACCCGGATCTTTCTAAACCATTCATAGTCAAAGCAGATGTTTCAAACACAGCGATAGGGGCTATACTGTCACAACGTGATGAAAAAACAAATCATCTCCATCCAGTAGCCTTCTTTTCAAAGAAATATTTGCCAGCAGAAAAGAATTATACCGTAGCAGAAAAGGAATTCCTGGCCATACACCTAGCCTTTAAGGAATGGCGTCATTATTTGCTAGGTTCTATTCATCCATTCACAGTATTCACAGACCATCGTAATTTACATTCCTTACGCTATGCAAAGGCCTAACCCCTCGACAGTTACAATGGACCCTCTTTTTAACGGAAAATCAATTTTAATATCACCTTTAGACCAGGTAGTGCAAAAAAAAAGGCAGACACACTTTCTCGGTATGAAGAAAATTATACTTCTTGTGTTCAGCAATTAGTGAGATCCATTATTCCCAAAGAACGTATAATAGAGGTAACCATGTCTGTACAATTTTTTACAGAAATATGAAAAATCATGCCTGTACATAAAATTATTTGTTGAATCTAGACAAAAGAAGACAAATGATAGACGGACTTCCTTTTCAAGGACGACTTCTCTACGTTCCTCAAAAGAATCTACAACAGCAGGTACTTCAATGGTGTCACTCTCACCTTCTAGCAGGTCATCCAGGTTACAAAAAAAACCTATAGATTTAGTAAATTGGAATTTCTGGTGGCTTAGCTGGAAGAAAGACTTTAACACATATGTTAAGGTATGTGAGACATGCGCAAGAGCTAAATCCGATCACTCACAAAAGAAAGACATTTCATTCTTTTACCCACACCTTCTCAGGTTTGGGAAGACATTTCTTTGGATTTCATCACAAACTTACCTAAAGATAAAGGAAAAACCGTCATGTTGGTCATTCTTGATCGACTTTCGAAAATGGCTAATTTTGTGGTGTGTGGCGGCTTACCTACGTCTGCCGCCTTGGTGGATATACTATTATCTCATGTGGTATGCTTACATGGTTTGCCGCGATCCATCACTACAAATAGAGGCTCACAATTCACCTCCAAACTATGGAAAACTGGATGTACTGCATTACAGATTAAAAGCAAATTATCCACTAACTTCCAATCAGAATCAGACGGACAAACTGAACGTGTCAGTCAAGCACTAAAACAATATCTACGCTGCTACTTAACTCAAACACATTCTTCTTGGGTGGATTTACTATGGGAAGCAGAATTTGTGTACAACAATCTCATGCACGCGTCCACCAAGATGTCACCTTTTTTTGCTGCAGATGGCCGGAATCCTCGGCCATACCTCTACTGGATTCAATTGATACTCCAATTCCGCATGTTACAGCAAAACTACATCAGATGAAACAAATTCTACAAACACTATGACACAATGTATTGAAGGCCAAAACACCATATAAAAGTTTGCAGACAGAAAGAGACAACCTGGTGCCACATATCAACCTGGTGACAATGAATGGTTGTCCACAAAAAACTTACACTTCAAACACAAGAGTCCTTCCATCCGTGTTTTATTGGACCTTTTGCTATACTAAAGTGTATTAATCCAGTGACCTTCAAACTGCAGCTTCCGCCATCCATTAAAATACATCTGGTAATTCATACTTTCTTGCTTAAACCAGCAAATGGTCTGTTACGATCTCACCCTCCGCTGTTGGTGGGGGATCAACTGGAGTATGAAGTACAACAAATTAAAGACAGTAAATATCAAAATGGTTAAGTCTGGTATCTAGTGTCCTGGAAAGGTTATGGCCCTGAGGAAGACTTGTGGGAACTGCGGGAGGCCATTCATGCCCAGCGCTTGCTTCACCAATTTCATAAACAACATCCTCATTAGGCCTGGGCGGTAAATTCCGTTCCGCTCGTGGAATTTGCGGAAGTAGCGGAATTTTGCGTTCCGCTGAGAACGCAAAATTGCCCAAAATTTGAGTTCCGTGACGACGTGAAATTTATTGCTTGTTCGCGTCCTCAAAATGCGTGTTCATGATATATTTCCAACCGAGCACACAAACAGCAATTGCAAACAGGAGAAAAACATCTCAAACAAGCAATTCCGCGTGTTCGGGGGATTTCTGCATGTTCGCAGAGAATTTTTACAGTTTCGCAGAGATTTGCATAACGCGATTACGCAAATTCCGCCCACCCCTAACCACATTCGTCTGTCTGAATGGGTGGCTCCATTTTGGTGGGAAGGACTGTCATGACCTGCCATTATCTTCACCAGTTGCTGCCACTAGCAACCGTCAATCTATGCAAAAACAGGCCTGTATTAATATGCAGTCTTTATTAATACTGTCTGCATGCACATTGTCTCCCGTTAATTATGATTGTGCCACACAATTGCCGGATGTAGTATATACTTTATTTCTGTTTTTATGTTTGTTTACTGCTATTATCTCCTCGCCAGCCTCCTTAGGATTTCTGTGGTGTTGGACGTTAAGTTAAATGCCTATTGCACGCATGATTCATACGCATGACTTTGCCCAGGTTTGTTTGCCAAGGGTTGGTCTCCTGCACGTGGCATTCCAATTTGGACTATGGATGCCACCGTACGTCACGTCAGTCTTTTAATAGCAGCCCCTCCCTTCCACCCTTGCAGATTATTCATGGGATTGCGGTGTCAACATCTGTGCTCTTCAGTCTCCCGACGGAGTTCCAGTTTTCCGCATTTCCTCGATCTGAAGTTGTGGAGGAGTGTTCATTCATTTCACAGATTGGTTCATTCCTTTATGCCTTGCTAAAAGATCAGGTAGGGGACTTCCAGCATACTTTTTGCATTAGTCACTTTCAGCTCTCGAGTGCGTATTAATCAGTGAGACACACGTGACATTGAAGAGAGCTTTTTAACCTGCCTACGATTTAGAAGCTCCCAATTTACATTCAGTAGTAGATATTGCGCTAGGAATGAGTGGAGAATCTTCTATTGAAGCGCATTTAGTGTGTATTATGAAAAACTTAAGTTAGATTATTTTTGTTTAAACTGTCAGGATATAGATCTCTTGGTGATTTATATAACTAGTGTTACGTTTATGCAAAAAGAGAACCAAAGACAATCAAGTAACTTTTAAACCAAGGACTTATAATGTTTGGTGAAATAAACATCGAAGGAAACACTGACTATATTTGAAATATAAAAACTATTTGTGAAAATACAACAAAATCACAAAACAGAGTCATTGTTTGGAAGCTTCGTATTTTATTTTTCAGGTAAAAGACTGTTTACTTTCATTGCATATAATTAAAATTTTCAACCACAAAGAGAACTAGAATTCACCTTACCTGTCATCTGTGGTTCAGATCTCCCTCCCCGCAGTACCCTCCCCAATTCTCTTCCCCTCGTCTGGCCAATTTGATCCTCTGGTGTTTTTAAGCGTCAAGATTCAAAGCTGCCGGAAGTTGGGCTACTTCAGGGTACTGCTCCAGAGGAACTTGGAAGCTGACAGTTCTTTAGACTAAGAGGTAGCTGAACATTACTCTAAGGCTGAATTCCCCATAGTGTATGATGGAATATCACTGCAGATCAGACAGTTAAGCACACTGACTTTACCTATCTGTGTGCATCATCATTATAAGGCCTATCCCCGGTCAATACTGAACCCTGCAGAGTCCCTTCTGCACCAGGCAACCTGTTTGCAGTTCCTGGACTCCGTACAACAATAGTCTCTCCCATGCAGCCCTCACATGTGGACACATGTTTACATGTAACCAGCCAAGTGCCTCTTACCCTTGCTACATTGTAGCAGCCTTATCTTAAAAGGTGGACACTGGTCGAAAACATTGCAGTCCATTTTACCACAAGTTCACAGTGTGTGAGTCACAGGTTATGAGGCTTCCCTACAGTTAAAGGTCAACAACCAGGTGATCAAAAAGCAAACATTCTGGGCAGATTAGATGGTCAGAACTACCTTCTCAAACAATTTGTTTTTTGCTATCATATTTTCTATATTCTGTTCATTCATGTTTTCTACTATTGTTCTGATATTTGTGATAATATTATTTCAGTTAACACATTTATTCTGCACTAAATTTGGCTTCAAATAAAGATTAAAAACAACGTGGTGGATTTCTAATATGTAAGGCGGTAAGGTGCTTATAAGTCACAATTATAAATCAAAATGCCAGACAGTCTGTTCTAGGGTTTGGTAGATGCATGCTCTCCAGGAAAGTTCAGAGAGATATTTGGGCCATATCTTGTCCTTTTTAGGTCTGCGAGACATGCAGTAGTGGAGAATCGCTTTGAAGCCCCGCCCACTCTCCATCTATATTTATAACTTGCTTGTGTCATTGTCCTTTGTAAACGCTGGCTTCTGAGGCCTTATTTATTTATGTAATCAGTTTTATATATCGCTGGCTAGACCCGTAGGTATCAGAGCACTTTACATTAGGTTTCACAATGTTACAGAAAATGATAACACATTACATCAATAATAAGCAACACATTGAGAGAGGAAAGAAAGGTGAGACAAATAGAGCGGAGAAGGGGAAGTGTGAAGTGTGAAGAGGGATGATGAGGGAAAGGACGGCAGGAGAGATGAAAGGAAGACTGCTCAAAGACTGACTGGGTATGTGACGTCCAACGAGGGAATCCACAGCCCATCTCCCCTAAAGTTAAACAAGCTTGCTCTATAGGGTATAAGTCAAATAGCTAGGTCTCAACTGACAAGGGAACGTTCACCGAAGAAAATCCAGTGGGTAAACAGGGTGGGAACTATGAGCAAGGACAGGTGAGGGCAAAGGTCAATAGCTGGAAAGTGGAGAAGAGCAGAGCGGAGAGGGTTAGGGTGAAGTGGGAGGAGGGAAATAAGGTCAGGAGAGATGCAGGAGAGTTTGCCCAAAGACTGGCTAGGTAGGTGATGGTCAAGAAGGGAATCCATTGGCCATCTCCCCTTTATCTCGCGAGGTAGCTCCACCGGGCATCAATTAAAATAGCTAAGTTTCAGCTGTCGAGGGAAAGTTCTCAGAGTAAATGTCCTGGTGGGTGAGCAGGAACAGAGTCAGTTGAGAGCTGATCAAGATCAGGATGCTGACCAATGACTTTAGACCAGGAGAGATAGAGCATCGAGGAGGGTCCCACTGTGGCGGCCATCGAGGGGTCAGGCAAGGGGTATAAGTCCTTGAAGTTCTAATTCAGTTGGTACCCATTATTCTCTAATACCCAGATGGAAAGTGGGTGTAAGCTAAGCAGTGGATCAGCAAGGGGACTCACAGGCGGCGGTCACGTTTGGGATGCAGTCTGTAGCGGCAAGACCCCTATGATGTGGCCTCATGAGAAAGAGATAGCTGCCATTTTAGGGTCAGGCAGGGCTCCTCAGGATCACCTTCCACTCAGTTTATTTTAAGATGAGATTAAGATTTAGTGAAGATTTTAGGCACTGTGGTCAGCCAGTTGGAACAGAACCCCATCCCCGGCCTCACAGGCCTTCGCCCGTCAGCAGACAGTGCTCGGGTGCAATTTGCCTCAATGAGTCACTATTTTAGGGTCAGGAATCCAAGTTGAATTAAAGTAAAAATATTTTGTGAAGCGCTCCTCACCGCCACTGTGGTTAGCATGTCGGAGGCAGCAGATGTCAAGATCAGGGATGCTGAGGGTAGACACCTGTCCTAGGCCTTGCAGGCACTCACTGGCTCTATTATTTGGTCTCCAAGTCTGAATGCTGGCGACGGCCGGAAGCAAAGAGTGGATGGGGGCCCCTTCGCTCTGGCATTCTCTGGTCTCCTCTATGGGTGCGGCATCCACCTGAATACAGCTGTTTCTCTGGGCTCCCACGGATCCTATGAACGGGAGGTACCCATAGTGGCTCTTTAGGGTAGTTAGTCCCTCCTTGGTACCACCTTGTCTGCATTAGTTACCTCCTGGACCTTTTACTGGTGTTGTTATATGGTCTGCTTTATAAGTCGGTGAGCATAATTTTCTTTAATGCTCTTCTCCGATTCCACCCACTACCTTGCAGCATGCTGCACACTTTTATTTAAATTGTTACTAATGGAGGTACGCTTTAAGTATTGCGGGCAGTCACCTTGACAAACAGATGCTTTTTTTATCAAAACCTCCATGCTGTGGTTTGCCTTTAATGTCAGACATGCTGCTTTCTTTAGACGAGGCTTGCTTAAAGTAAGCGGCGCGGCCTTCATGAATGTGAAAGCACCGCATGGGCAATAGATCTCGCATTTGCAAGATTTTAAGTTATTGCATTGCCAATAGCTTAAACTCTCTATAATGCGGGACCTGTTGCATTGCAAATGTGTGTTCTCTGCTCAGCTGGTAAGCTGGTGTACCTGTGCTTGCTCTCTGGATAAGGAGAATAAATTGTGTTGTGCTCAGGAAATGATCCTGATAACGTATCAAAGGCACATATCCCACAAGCTCTGAGCCCAGTGTGGAGCTAAGTGGAAAGCACACAACTGGCCTACGTAACAGGACAAAAGCAGGCACCGGCTTACCTATCAATGTAGGGATCCCAGGCAGTGTCGAGGGCATGATAAAACCATAACCTAGCTTGGGGGAGGCACATGGGAAGAACCCATGCCCATCCACATACTCCAGGGGAGGAAGAACATAGCAAACCAGAGGTTCACAGGCTCTTCAGACAAGATAAATCCAAAACTGCCTCCCAAAGACCATTACTAATTACTGAAGCGAAGGCTAAACAGTATAATAGCAGTGCATGGACTCCAATAGGCCAAGCAGGGGACTAGATCAAAACATTGGCTAGCAAGAGGCAGCAAGATGGTGAATATTTCACAGTCCCAGCAGGGAACAGAGTGGAAATCTCAAGCAAAGCACGCTACCCTGAAAGAAAAAAACAGAGGGGGTCATTCATCTGTTCCCATGTGAACTGCAATCCGGCAAACAGGAACAGCTTAGCTACAAGCCGAGCAAGGAGCACAGACGGGGAAAACCAACATCAAGCCTCTCAATCCTAGGTGAGGCTAGGGCATCCATTTTTAATTACAAAAGGTCAAAGTAAAATCTTTGATCCATTGAAAGGTAGGCAAAACACCTGCATACCAGAAAACCCTGTACAAGTTCTGCATGGAGGCTGAGACCATCAATATCCGGACATCAGAGTAAACTAAAAACAATCCAAAATCCCACAGGCCCCCGGCTGCAATGGAGCAAGTAGGAAGCTTAGGTCCAGCTTACACCCCAGGCAGAGAAGGGAACACCTGCATGTCTTCTAGCAACTGGGACTTTAGCACTGCACTGCGATCAGGAACACTCTAGCACCAAGCCTAGCTGGGAGCACATACTGCGAAAGGCCCAAGCCTAGAAACAACACCATTGTGGAACAAGGTGGACTCCACATCCATTGATGTAGGCTGATGGTAACACCCAGAAAAGCAACCACAACAGCCACAAATCTAGATGTAAGCTGTGGTATGGCAGGCCAGTTAGTGGAATTAGCTCCACGACCCTTACATAGAGGGGGTGCAAACAAAGAGAAAGAGCAGAAAGAAGGCTGCAGACCAAGCTGGTGTCCAGAAGTCAGCGAAATTCAGGAAAATAATCCACAGCAAAAGAAGAAAGACCAAACAGTCCCCTCAAACTAAGCAGGAGCTCCCACCCTTAAAAATATCTCCTATGTGTGTGGAAATAGAAGCAGACATTTCTCACAAGTTTCTAGGATAGCCAACATTAGTCACTTTGAAGGTGATCGCTTAGGTTTTCTTAACTCCACTCTGAGTGCTAATCTCACTTTAGCTAATATCCTGGGGTGGACAAACACAGATACACTGCCAGCAATATGATTATAAAGATCTGTATTTTACTGCTAGCAATTTAGCTGGATAAATTATATATCTAAAGCAGTTTTTCATTGCATCACAGAAATTACGCTGACACTAGAAAATCACCTAAAGCATGCGACCAGATGGATGCTCCTTTAATCTTTATTATTTTCACAGAGATGTTAAATGACATCTGTTGAGCATGCACGAGTGGGCACATCAGTACACAACATAAAAGTGAATTCTGTTCTCTAGCCGACTGATCCATAAGAGTGGTAATGTGTGACGAGATCTACATATTATATGGTGTTTTAATCTGTGGTAAAACATGCACTAAATTAAAGTTGTGAAGTGAACAGTGTGACCACTGAAAGTGCAGCAACCTACTGTTCATATCTATAATACAAGAACTTGCTAATTCATTTTTCTGTACCATCACATGTGAACATAGAAACTCAGAGGGGCAGATTTACAAACCCCTTGCAAAGCTTCTATGCCGCTGTTGCGACACTTTTATGCTGCCTTTGCATCACTTTTGTGAAGCAGCAGCGGTGTGAACAATGCGCCACACTGCGCCACATTTACAATGTGATGCATCTAGGGAGATGCATCACATTGTAAAGCCCTGCGTCACATTGTACCTGCGTCAGGTATAATGTATGCAGGGTGGGCATCCCGACACAAGAAAGACTCATAAAAGTGACTCAGTGAAATCTTAAAGATTCTACAACGCTACTGCCTCCAAACCTTTGGCCCTATTCACAAAACTAACTTAAGACAAAATCCTAAAGTTACTACCATTTTGGTATTCACAGAAGGCACTTACTCATTTTGGTATTCACAGAAGGCACTTACTCATTTCGGTATTCACAAAAGTTAGGAGTCCTAACTTTAGGACTCCTAAATGCCTTCTGTGAATACCGAAAGTCTTAAAGTTAGGGTTTTTCTCAGTTTAGGAGTAGTAAAATTAGGACTCCTACCTTTAAGGCTCCTGAATGCCTTCTGTGAATACCAAGAATCTTAAAGTTAGGATTTTTCTCAGTTTAGGAGTAGTAAAGTTAGGACTCCTAACTCGGACTCCTAAACTGAGAAAAATCCTAACTTTAAGACTTTCGGTATTCACAGAAGGCATTTAGGAGTCCTAAAGTTAGGAGTCCTAACTTTACTACTCCTAAACTGAGAAAAATCCTAACTTTAAGACTTTCGGAATTCACAAAAGGCATTTAGGGGTCCTAACTTTACTACTCCTAAACTGAGAAAAATCCTACCTTTAGGATTTTCAGTATTCACAGAAGGCATTTAGGAGTCCTAAAGATAGGATTCCTAACTTCTGTGAATACCGAAATGAGTAAGTGCCTTCTGTGAATACCAAAATGAGTAAGTGCCTTCTGTGAATACCAAAATGGTAGTAAGTTTAGGTTTTTGTCTTAAGTTAGTTCTGTGAATCGGGCCCCGTAAGGAGTGATGCAGCACATTAGGAATAGGCATTCCTGAGCATTGCTACAGTTGCGCTGTTTTTGCTACACAACTCCAACAATGCGTTACTGGTACGCCAATAAATGCGCGACACATCTATCAATCCTTGCGCAATGGTGCGCTGCATTGCAAATGCTACGCATTCATGGTGGCACAAAGGTTTCTTGCATGCCGCAATTGAACTTAGGCATCTCTGCTAAAATGCAGAGATGCGTCAGTTCTTGTAAATCCCGAGAGTGTTTTATATGAGTGCATAAGTGAATTAATGGATATCGAGTTACAAATAACTAGTAGTAACAATTTAAGAACAGTGTTTCATTGATCAAAAGCGCATAACATGGATAATATTTAGACCTGATGAAAGCCAGGTGACCCCGATAAGCATGCAAGTAATCGGCTGAAACTTAGATGTGGGAAAACTAATTCACTCACTAGCGTCTATGACTTGTTTTTATCCTTGCCAAAGTATCTTAAGAATAAAATACTAGACATTGGGTATGCGTTTAATCAACTTTATTGGGTAGCCTCATAGATCCTTTGTCAAGATCAATTTCAAGATAGCTCCCTCTATAATATTCCGGTCAATGACTCAATGATGATGCATTCCACAAAGGGGTTGTGGATAAGAGTCTTTTTTAAAATAACTAACATTTCTGAAGGATACAGACGCCAGTAAAAACCAGGGACTTGGAGAATTACAAACTATCACGCAATTTGAACCAGTTCGGGAGTGGGCTGTCTCTCTTTTGTTTGATAGTTTCTGTTTGGAAGTGGCCGCTATTTATACTGATATTAGATTAACACTGTTTATACTAAGTTTGATGGCGAAATTAAACATGAGTCATACTTTGTGCCTGCTGGAGGAGTTTAATTTTTTTGCGCAAATCCCAATCTGCCATTGTGAGGAGATTGGCCCTTGTGTAAAAAAACATGGGTGGTAGCATGGGAATACGCATGTAGCACCCATGACACACCTCCTTGATGTAGCGAAAGCACTACTTTGGGTTAATTTTTGCCAACATTTCCAGCGCAAAACAACTTTTGGGCTGAAAAGTAAAAAAACAATCAAATCAGCTCTTTGCATCTCTTTTGGTGACCTGCACCAGTGCAAAGTGGGGATAAACCTGGCCCTTTGTGTCCAGTGATTTTAATCTTTTTGAGGCCATGAGAGGGGTTTTCTTATTTCCATTTTGATAGCTATGTACCATGATTAGCTTCTCTTTACTAATATAGGGTCCCGAAGTAATAGGTACATTTAAAAAAATGAAAAAGAATATTGGAAAACAACAGTGACAGTAGCTCCATTCATTGGGGCCCACAGTTTTGGTCTACAGAGCTGGGTTCCCCGCCCATCCCGGCTAAATCGGCAAAGAGCCTGGGGGTTATCATAGACTCAGAGCTCTCCCTCAAGCCTCAGGTTGGTGCAGTCGTATCCTCGTGTATGTTTCAGCTTCGGAGAATCAGGAACGTTTCCCACCTACTCTCGCCTGAAGCCCTGATACAAGTTTTGATCGCCCTTGTGCTCTCCCGCCTGGATTTTTCCAACTCCTTGTATCATGGCCTACCGAAATACCTGCTACATAAGCTGCAAGTTGTGCAGGATCAGGCGGCCCGACTACCCTTTAAGACCCCGAAGTGGCAGTCTGCAAAACCACTACTCTGTAAACTCCACTGGTTGCCGGTCGAACAGAGAGCCGCATTTAAGATCGGCTGCCTGACCTACAAAGCTGTGACTGGTACGTCCCTCGTCTTTCTAAAGTCCCTAGTGACCCCTTACCGTCCGGCACGTAACCTTCAGTCCTCCCACCGTCAACTTCTGACTGCAGTCCCAATCAAACTAAAAAAATATGGTGGTTGCAGATTTGCTCATCTGGCTCCCAAACTCTGGAACCAGTTGCCGTTATCGCTCAAATCCTCCATGTCTCTGCTGGAATTCAGAAAGCTTCTTAAAACCAATCTTTTTACACAGTCCGGCTAGCTCCCCCTCTCTACATCTCTCAGTACCACCCAGCACCAGGAAACCTATGGTGACAGAGCGCTATACAAGTCTCTCTTAAGATAAGATAAGATAAGATAAGACAACGTTTTAGAGTATCTCCAAACCTTATATTTAAAGTTGCACTTGTTCCTAAAACTGTATCATGAACAGCATGCACCTGTGGAAAAAAGTTGTTTGCATACTCAACTTTGCACACTTACAGACACATTTTATTTATCTGTGTGCACATACACAAGTGTGTGCACAGGTTCAATGTAGTGGTTAGTACAGGTGACAATTATTACAGTTTTCGTTAGTGCTCATCTTATGACGTGTCTAAGTCACAATATGTGAAAAAACTGTCAACTGGAGTATACTGTTCCATGATACCAATCCAGGTTACCTGGTAGTGGTCACTGGGGGTGTCTGCTATTTGAAGCAAGTGCCCTCACCCACTAAAAGATGGCATGCTTCATCATGGGGCCTGCTCCTCGTTGGGCTGGCGCTGCAATGCTCAACAGGCCCCACAAAGGACCACTTTGCCAGAGATGTTTTTCAGAATTAACACTCACATTTATCACCAGCATTAGTCAGATGGTAAATGTGAACTAGGAAGGCAGATGTTGGGCAGGGATGGGAGGGAGGGAATTGTGAGGATAATGGAGAGAAGGGAAAATGGTACCCTAGTAGGAGGAATGATCGGATGCTTCCCACGTGCTGAAAATACATTTCCAGTGAGCTATGGGGACAGAGGTTTGCCTGAACCTGCAGCCAAAGCTTCATGCAATTTTGCAAGCTGTTAAAATCAGCGTTGGTGTTTCTGCACTCTGGAAGACTGTGTGTGAGAAAACACTGGGCCAATAGTAATTAGTCAGTGTGGTGTGACACCCATGAACCAGGGATACCACTTTGCCTCACTCGTAATCAATCCCTAAATAGTGTATCAAGAAAAAAAAATTGCATAGATTAAATATTCTAAATATACATTCAAGGTGTACATGAAAGCTACATGTATGACTGTAAATGTAAGTACTATATACACATAATAACTTAACATTGTTTCTAAAATTCTGCTTCAGCCTACACATTTTTTCTTGGTCTAATGGTATACTAATTGATCACTTCAATTCTTTCTGCATTTTGATGTTTCCCTTTTGCCTGCACACTATATTATGTCAGGAGTCTCCGACCTTTTCTGCAATAGGAGCTACTTATGTTTGATGAAAATCAAGCTGAGGTACTAATAATATTAGTGTTGTAATAGTGACCAAATCAGAAAAGATTATATTAGTGGATACCTCATGCAAGATGGTCAGTAGTTATCACTCAGCACATCAGGCAGAGGTGCCTGTAGTAATTAAAAAAGGTCTTTATCAATTTGAAAGGCCTCTACATGAGTAATAAATGACAACCATAGCTGCAGTGTCCCTGAGGCCAAGGTAATATGTCTCCCCAGTGCAGCACTCAAGTATTAGCTTTATATGCATTTTGGAAATTCAACCATTTTTCGCAGACATTATTTTTTGAGTTCTGAAAATATACACATTATCATCTCAAATACACACTTTCAATTTTGGGATTCATAGAGCAATTCTATGTCAGGACCGGAGGCTCCGATTATGCTGTTTCTTTTTTCACTTTATTCTATCCATTTCTCCACAGTAGCATTATTAACATATAAACACCTTTCTTTTTATCCATGGAAAACATCCAACTGGAAAAACAAAATAAAATTCCAATAAGCCTGAACAGACTACAACATCCATGAGTTCATCAAGTAACACCAGTCCATAGTCCTTCCTTAGTGTCAGTACATCCTAGAAAGGTCCTTCACCCTGGTTGTCCCTCCTCTTTCTTCGCTGCTCCGCATCAACAGATAAGTCACCTTTCTTCTGGTGCTTTCTCTGTGTTACCTGTTTGCTTGTTGTGGGCGGCTGGGTCCCTAAATAGGATGTACGTCGTTACAACGCATGCTGTTACAACGCATGCCATTACGACGCAACTTTAACAACGCAAGTCGTTACAACGACTCGCGCTGGGGGGGCGCTGGATAGTGAATAGTTTAATTTACTATTCCAACTCCAGTCCCTGTGGATAGTAGGGAAGGTGTTCAATAGTAAATTAACCTTTTCCCTATCCTGGAGCGCCCCCCAGCGCAAGTCGTTGTAATGACTTGCGTTGTAAAAGTTGCGTCGTAATGGTAGTGCGGAGTAACAGTTGCGTTGTAAAGGATGTTTCCCCCCTAAATAGCTTTGTTGGCGGGTCCCTGCCTCGCCTTATTGGGGAATCTGTTTTTGTTGTGGTTTTCTCTGCAGGTTCCCGGCCGAGGGAGATTTCACTCCTTTTGCGGCTCTCCCCCGTGGTGCGGTCCCCTATTGAGCTGCTTGGGGGAGATCCCGGGTCTCATTGGTCTCTGCGGGCCGTCTCCTCAGAGGAGGAGATATGCGCCACGAGACACACGCCCGGGGAGTCTTGTCCCTTGCCCCCACACCATGACGCCCCCGGCGGGGTCCGTATTGTCCCACTGAGTTTCTCTTTGAATTCCCCAGTGGGGGTCTGTACATTGCCATGCGAATCGCCTGCAGGCAGGATAAATGTCCTTGTGGGCTTGAGGGGTCTTTAGCCCACCGGGTTATGGTTTGTGTCCTGTCAGGCTCGTCCTGTGAACCCGCGCGCTTGAGGCCAGGACAGCCTATGCGTCGGGGTTTCACCCCGCTCCACAACCTTGCAGTCTTTCAGGCTACTCGTGTCAGTAAGGGATTAACCCCATGTGCCCCATGTCACAGCCCCTTCGTTTAGGGGGGAGAGCCCTTTGGATATACATAGAATCCTGATTGTTTAGGGCTGTAGCTCCGGGTTCTGTCAGGCTCCCTGGAGTGAGGGGGTGATACCCTAGACTTTTGGGCTGGGCTGCAGAGTTGTTGTTATACTGTTTTGGAAAAATAATCAGTATGAGTGCAGAGGATTACTATGAGGAGGAGCAGGGCTAGTATCTACCTTTAGATGACCAGTTCTTTCAGGCAGTTTATGAGTCAATTTTTAAATGTGTAAATGATATGGTGGCACCCATGGAGGAGCATCTCACAAACCGCATCATTGCGGAATGCGCAAAGTTGGCTCAAGCCCACTTGGACCCCCTTAGTTCTGTACCTACCTTGCTTGAAGCGGAGGGTTCCCCATTACCAAAGAAGGGTTGTGTGGAGGAGGGCCCGGAGGAGTCCCAGGGGGTGGATTTGGACGCTTTTGACTACCTCAGATATGCTTTTCACGGTAAGTCGTCCAACCCACCCCCTGTGCCTTTCTCCGGCCCAACCCCCGCGGAATCTGCGAACTCAGATGATGAGGAGGGGTCTTCGCGGTCTTGGAGTCCGTCCAGTTTGATGGCTGACTTGCCCCAGGATGCCTCAGGCATGCTTAACCCGGACGACATCGTCCATCCTTGGTCAGCTGCCTGGGCGCCTGGGGACAAGGTGGCCAAGTTTGTGGCAGGTCGCCTCTGCAAGGCCTTGGAGAAAGAAGCAAGGGGCTGCTTAAGAGTGGAGTGTCCTTGCCCCACCTTGGAAAGGAAGGTGGCCTGCACATCGGAGGTTGACTCCAAGATGGCCACCTTCCTGGCCAAATGTATGAAGGACCCCCGCAAGAGTATAGATCGCTTATGGTGATCCTGCCAGGACAAGCTACTTGACGTGGTAGGACACATGACAAAAATCTTGAATATGGCGGAGGAGGCGAAGGTGTTGGGCTCCGTCATATCGCCGGACGTTCTCTCGAATTGGGCACAGCGGGTGATTATCTTCTTAGGTAACACCAACTGTGCCCTCTCGACCGAACGGAGACGCTCACTCCTCAGTAAGTTGGACCCCAAGTTAGGCGACCTGGCATCTTAGGAGGCCGCGGCAGTTGCGTAGGGGGGCTTCTTTGGGGACCCCTTTGTGAAGGAGCTGAGCAAGTTCGTGGCCACCTTCACGAGCTTGGACAAGGCCTAGTCCAAAAACAAACGGGTCTTCCACAATCATTTTTCCAACGGGCCGGTCGTGGCAGAGGCCGTGCGATCGGCCGTGGCCAACAGTCTAATCCCGGTAAGGGGCAAGGCTCCGGGCGGGGTCAGTACAGCACTTCCGCCAATTATTCCAACTTTTATCCGACCAGGGGACAAAAATTCCGTGGCCGTGGAGGATACCAGAACAACGCAGGTGGACCTGCAACCGGCGGTAAGTCTGATTCCTCCTTCTCAAGTCTTTATTGAGGGTCGGCTAGCGTCCTTTCAAGAGGCATGAAGAGCGGTCATGACCGATGCCTGGGTCTTGCAAACAATCCAGGGCTTCCACATCGAGTTTTACGATTTGCCCCACCAAAGGGGTCTTCCTTGTCCTATCTCCTTCTCAGAGGCAGACGCCCTCCTGGTTGACGATGAAGTCTCCGAGCTTCTGCGCAAAGGGGCCATTTGCAGGTCGGTTTTGCATCCCCGGCGGTTTCTGAGCAATATCTTCCTTGTGGAGAAGACCGACAGGGAGCGGCGTCTGGTCATCAACCTGAAAGAGTTCAATGGATGGTTGGTGCACCGGCACTTCAAGATGGAGGGGATTCATCTCTTGCGGGATGTTATTATGCTGGGTGACAGGATGGCGAGACTAGACCTCAAGGATGCATATTTGGTCGTACTGATCCATCTGCCTCATCATCGTTTTTTGCAGTTCCAATGGAGGCAGCAGATTTACGAGTTCACCGCCCTTCCGTTCAGGCTGTCCTCAGCACCCTGGTGCTTCACAAATGTCCTCCACCAGGCAGTGGAGTTCCTGCGGTGCCAGGGGGTTCGGATGATCGTCTATTAGGACGACATCCTCCTGAGACATTGTCAGATCGGGTGTGACAGACAGTTTCCCCTTTGCAGAGTCTGGGGTTTGTTATCAACGGGGACAAGTCAATAGTCTACCCCGACGCAAAACATTGTTTACTTAGGCTTTGTGGTGGACTCGGTCCACACGTCTTTGAGCCTTTCCTCTCGCAAGATGGCCAAGATTTGACATCGGCAACGTCAGACAATCTCCAAGACTCATATTTTCCTCCGACAGATTGCCCGAGTGGTAGGGCTTCTGTCATCATCCATCCAGGCAATCTTCCCGGGGCACCTGTACTATCATGCGCTGCAGCGCTTGAAAGCACACCATCTCAGAAGAAGGTTGTCCTACCAGAAGGTGGTCCCCCTGTCTGACGAGGTCAAGGAAGAGGAGAGCATGAAAAGGCCAAAATTTCCGCGATCCGCAGCGTACCAGAAATGTTTTTTATGCTTGCGCTGTAAAAATACGTTCTCGCGCGCGCAATCGCCTTACCTGGATCCCCGCATTCGCGGACAAGTTTTCCCGATCCGGTCCCATGCTCCATGAGATGTTGTCATGTTGGTAGCCGTTTGCGCTATCTCGCAAGAGTTCGCGTCCGCGATCACGTCATTCATCTCGCGATCATGCACCGCGAGAGAATGAGATCTCGAACACGTCATTCTCCACTGCGAGCGAGAGCGTGAGGACGCGAACACGTCATATCAAATACAACAAGGAGTGAGAGAACCCGAACACGTCATTCTCCACCGCGAGCGAGAGCGTGAGGACACAAACATGTCATATTGATCCGACAAGGAGAGAGAGAACCCGAAAACGTAATTCTCCACCACGAGCGACAGCGTGAGGACGTGAACACGTCATATCCAACGCGACAGGGAGCGAGAGAATGCAAACACGTCATTTTGGATGCGCCATCGACATCTGGCAGAAGTAATGTGAAGCTCGAGAACTCGAACATGTAAAATTTTCAATTTGGAGAAGAATATCAGCTCTAGCAGCATTAAACCTTCTGCAAATGATGATTTGGATGACAAAAACTCCTCGGATTGACATTTGGCTGTTCTTTTTTTTGCAAGGAGTCCTTTTTTAAAATGGGGGGAGAGGGAGGAAGTGCCACAGAATCTCCAACTTCCTGTTCCTGTCCAGAAGGCTCCTCCCAGTGCTTTGTCCATCTCCTGCTCATTCTGCCTTTGGATTTTGAGCTGGAAAGATCACTCTTTTTGTCTGCTGAATCATTGCAATTGGATTTGAGGATTTTTGAATTGGATATTTTACAAGTAAGTGGTTGTTGTGTCTGTTTTATTGGGGGCATTGCAGTTGTTTCAACTACAATTTAATTTTGGTAACTATCATTCCTTTTTTTTTAAATGATGTGGGTAGCAGTACTAGTAGTCAGTAGTAGGCCCAGAGCTAGTCATGGGTGTGTGCATGATGAAGCAACTGTTCCTTTGGTGTTTTTTGTTTTATTTCATTTTCAAGCATCATTTAGGGCCTGGATGGCATTGGATTGAGTTGGGAAACGTGTTTTTTTGGGGTGGCCATTTAGAAGCTAGGCATGCAGGCTTGTCTGGCCTTGTCTGCCAACAGGCCTGCTTTCATCCAGTAGGCTCCGAGCAGGTAGCCACAGCTGCATTAAACAAGTGTTTCTGTGTGGTATGTTGAATTTAAACATTGTTTATGGCATGGATAGCATTGGATTGAGTAGGGAAATATATTTTTTGGGGTGGGCTTTCTGATGTTGGGCCTGGCCAAGTGGCTGGTGGCCACTTTTGAAGCCTAGGCCCGCAAGCTTGTCTGCCAACAGGCCTGCTTTCATCCAGTAGGCTCAGAGCAGGTAGCCACAGCTTTATTAATCAAGTGTTTCTGTGTGGTCTGTTGAATTTAGACATCATTTAGGGCATGAATGGCATATGGGGTGGGCTTCTGATGTTGGGCCTGGCCATGTGGCTGGTGGCCATTTTGAAGCCTAGGCCTGCAAGCATGTCTGGCCTTGTCTGCCAACAGGCCTGCTTTCATCAGTAGGCTCAGAGCAGGTAGCGACATCTTTATTAATCAAGTGTTTCTGTGTAGTCTGTTGAATTTAGGCATCATTTAGGGCATGGATGGCATTGGATTGAGTTGGGAAATGTGTTTTTTGGGGTGGGCTTTCTGATGTTGGGCCTGGCCATGTGACTGGTGGCCATTTTGAAGCATAGGCCTTCAAGCTGGTCTGACCTTGTCTGCCAACAGGCCTGCTTTCATCCAGTAGGCTCAAAGCAGGTAACCACAGCTTTATTAATCAAGTGTTTCTGTGTGGTCTGTTGAACTTAGGCATCATTTAGGGCAAGGATGGCATTGGATTGAGTTGGGAAATGTGTTTTTTTGGGGTGGGCTTTCTGATGTCAAGCGTCTCAAAGACATGCCTTTGTTGAGTGTGTCTGGTGTGTGTTGGTGTGCAATGCATGTACCCTGCAGTCCTTTTTGGGGCCTGTGATTTTTCGTATTTTGTTGCATTAAAAAAGCAGAGCAGTGTGCTTTAGCATGCATCCTTTGCCTGGCTTTCATATGCCTTTTGTCATTTCCTGGTGTTTCCCAGGCCCCCTGCTTGTTGCTTGTGACTTGTGAGTGTTCATGTGGCCGGTGGCCTTTTTTTGTGGTGGGAGTTATTAGTCTCCTGCTTTTGCTATTTAGGCCTGCATGGTTTTCCTATTAACTTACTGCTTCCATCCATCCACCCCCTTTGCAGCAGCAGCTCCATGAATGATGCGATGCTTTATATAATTTAATGGCAAAAAAGCGTCCACCCCACTTCCATTACATTTTTATTTTGGTGGTTCTTATTCTCTTTCCTATCCTTCCTGAGAGTGTAGCGCGTGTACACAGTAATATAACATAGTCCTTGTTGATAAAGTCTCAGAAATGGCTGGACTATATCTTTTGTTTGCACTAGTACAGTAGTAACTGAACCACAACAACAAATGCAACATTTCACTGTTGTTCTTCTCCTGGCTTATTTGCTTTTAGGTGCACAAAAAGCCAGAGGAGGAGGTGTCATCATTATCACCCGTTGTACTGCCAGACAGACAGAAGTCCTGCTGCGCATCACGACCACGTGTGACCATAACTTGTTGTGCATCTGCATCCTGCCTGACATCTGAAGAAGATTGCCCCAAAGAAAGGTACCAGGTCCAGTACCAAGAAAGTTGCCGGTAAGAAGAAGGAACAGTGAAAGGAAGTGCCATTAACCACGACTGGTGTGCCGGACAATGTTTTTTTGGGACCAAAAAAGTTACGCCTGCAGCAGCGTTGTCCAGGAACCAAGCTTGGAGCAGCACCTCCCCACCAGCGGTCCAACCCCACCAACCTAGGCCGAAGCCCTTGAGTGTCGCAGAGGTAGCCAGTCTACTAATGAGCAGCGATGATGAAATGTCATTATTGCAAAGTAGTACACAATCAACACAGGTGGAAACTCAGCAAATAAGTGTGCAGCCACAACAACAGCAGCAGCCGCCCTTTCATGCAGTGTCACATTAGACGCGAGCAGCAGAGCAGTGTGGAACAGCAGCGGGGAGCGGGTGCTGCAAAGCCGCTGCGGAGCGGCGGAGTTGCTGTGAAGTTGCCGGGCACTGGTTGCAGGGTGCCGGTGCCGTCAGCCGCTAACCTCCAAACCTCAGTGGCAGAGATACACTGCCACTGCCACTGCTGCTGATTCATTCAGATTCCCGGTTACCGCAAGAGTACCGCATTACTGCATTTCCGCGAGGACGCAAATGACTTTTGGTGACAGCAGGAGCTGGTGCAATCAGGAGCAACCAGGAGCAGGAGAAAGGGGCTGGAAAGACCACGGACACAGGTGAAGCACAGGCAGCAGGCAGCGGGCTGTGAAGGAGGCAGGTGGGAGGCGGTAGAAACTGCATAGCCGCATTTAGTGATCCCCTGCCTTTGCCTCTGCCTTTGCTTCCGCCTTAGCCTTAGCCATACCTTAGTCATACCATCGCCATACCACTGCCATAATCCAGTAACCACAAACAGCCCCTCCTAGCACCCAGCACCTAGCTCCTGGAATGATTTGGAAAACCCACGCCTAAAAACTGTCTAAATAAACCATCAAAAAATCCACATAAGAGCTGCTACTCCCGGCCGGACTTCTCCCCTGGTGGTACAGGTGGGAGTAGTGTACGCAAAGGAGCAGTGACATTAGCGGTAGCTGGAAAGTAAGAGGGTGGTTCGCAGAGGCGACCTGTCTAGGACAGGTGCAGCCGGGGGCCCCCCATGCGCTCCGCGCATGAGGGAGTGCAGAAACAACATTGGCAACGGCCCAGTGCTGGGAAAATACTGGACCAAAAAGGACTTAAAATGAAAAGGAAAAAAAATCACCTTTTTTTGGCCTGGACAAACTCCTTGTTTGTTTCTAGCCTTTTGGATTTCCTGCTTGTTCTTGGTTGTATATACTTTTGGAGACTGTTCCCTGCCCACGCTCAAAATCCACACGGAGCTACGAGTCAAAGGGGCAGCGCACAGCGGGAAAAATACTCATTGAAGCACCGTGTTTTTGGCCCTTCTGCTTGATATTTAAAAATAGAGAAAAGAAACCGGGGGCACTAGCCAGGGGTGCCTATACCCGAACGAAATCATGAGATCAGACAAAGTGCGTCATGAGGTAACTGAAGAATTAAAAAACGTTGAAAGTAAAGACCAAGGGTCAGTTAAGAATAAAAAAAAAAGAAGGCCATACAACAAAGAAAGAGGCTGGTGTCAGCAGCTGAAATCTTGATGAGCAGCCCAAGAAAAATCATTGGGATTCAAAATTTCTTCTTATTGAAAGACCCAATGGCTGCAATTTACGCGCAAACCAAGGAACACGCCCATCTGCCAAGTCCAATTTCACATGTGTCAAGGGCTAATAATAGCCAAAATCTACCAGAATGGAGAAAGAAGGAGGAGAAGGGCGCACAAATAATTAATATTGAGCAAAATCCTCTGGTTAAACAACAATTGACAACCGAGGATGAAGGGTCAAAACCAACAGAATTCCTTCAAAATACTCAAACTACTGCGGAGACAAATAGCAAAACCCTAGGTGGCAAAACGGTTTTGGCAATAGCTTAGATACATCAACACAATTCTTTAAAACTTGAAAATGTTACAAAAATAAATACAGGGAGCAAGGAGAAGGTCACTATTTCCCCAAGCGAGGAAAATAAATTTGGGGTTGAGCATATCACCATACAAGACGACTTTTGGTCAACCTCCTTCTCCCCATCCAACAAGGTAAGGTTGGACCAAATATTGGAACACGACACACAAATACAAACACACACCAGATCCCGAACCCAAGTAGATACTAGCAAAATACAAGATCAATCAGGTGTATGCATATTACCAACAGACCCTGAAAAGGGACGGATACGGGGTGGAGAAGAAAGGTTGCAATCCACACCACTATGCCTAGATAATAATCTTGATAAACCGGAAAAGTTGTATGAGGAGGATAGATGTTGGCCAAAAAAGTTAAATCTGTCATCCCCAATAACAATCTCATCTGAGAGCAGGCTCGAAAAACGGTCGGGTGACCTGGAAACATCGGTTGGAGAGGCTCATAAGGCCCCTTGGGCCTTATGAGCATTGTTAAGTACACTGGATCAGGCACTAAGGTCCTTGAACTTCCAAATGGACAAAATGGAGGTACAGATCGATTTTATAAATCTTATCGCAGGACAAATTTCAGGTATAAATACTAAGCTGGACCATATTGTAGCCCTCATACCCAGGAGGGAAGATAGGGTGCAACATATAGATACCTAGCAAATCCAACCAAGTTGCGTATTTGGCAAACTAGTGGACAAATTGACAAATCTGCCGGACATATTAAAAGACATTTTAGGGGCAGTGCAGTCATCGATAAAACACAACAAATACATGAGTCCCAACGGGGTCATGGAGGCTAACGAGGAAAAGGGGCGATTTGAAAAAAGCAAAGATCCAAGTGCAAAAGATGACCTGGAACAAGAGGAAGAAGAGTCAAAGGAGGATTGTTTAGATCAGAGAATATGCCAAATTGATGCCACACAAAGCACGAGCAATACCGTAAAGAACGTTAAGCTAACAAAAAGACAAAGAAAACGGTCCAGAAAGGGTAGGGTCCAGAGTAAAGAGAAATCACCTACAAAAGAACATATATATCCTATTTTCATCAATCAAAAAACAACAAAGACAGAGAATCATCCACTGGAAAAAAATCCACTACATCACTGAAATACGGTTCTAGAGCAATCAAACCAATCAGGAGTGGTTAGTGGACGTAATCTGCAGAAAGAATGCTTGAACTCTCCAATCCTCAAAAAGCAAGAAAACAAAGAAAAGATAAAGAGTAAAGATTTACAAAAAAACAACACCGTACAGCAACCATGTATAGACCGGATCCCTGTAAAAGGGGATATAAAGCAACCGTGCCAACCAATAATAAAGGAACTGGTAGGAACGACACAGTGGGTATACAAAAACCCAACACCTAAGGACAAAGGCGTGAAAAGAGACATGGAGGTCCAAAACTTTCCCAGAGATGAGGAAAAACAAACTACTGAAGGAGGCAAAATCGCCTTACATCAAAAACAAAAGAAAAAATAAATAATGTAGAGCATAGCACTCACCTGGATGAGATCATTTCTCACAGACAGATCATTCTAAGTATTTGAGAGGGATTTCACCTCCTCCAGTAAACCTCTTAATTGCGGAGTGCCTCAGGGCTCCTCCCTGAGTCCTACTCTTTTAAATGTTTACCTTAGTCCTCTAGCTGATGTCGTCCGCCCCTTCGGTGTGAAAATTGTCACCTATGCGGACGACACACAGCTAGTGGTAGCGCTGGACCCTCCCCTCAATTCCCACCACAGCTTACACAAATGCTTGGAAGATGTTGCCGCCTGGATGTCAGGCTCCTGTTTAAAACTAAACAGGGATAAAACAGAGGTAATGCTCCTTGGAAATAACATCATGAAATCCATTGATTCCATCTGCCCCCTCTGTTTAGGCAGCCCCCCGCAACCCAAGGAACAAATCAAGAGTCTAGGCATCTGGCTAGACCAAACTCTTACCTTCAACCACCAAGCAACCAAGCTCGCCGCCACCTGCTTCGGGCTGATGAGACTACTTTGAAAGATTCTCCCTCACCTCCCATTCCACTCAAGACGGATCATGGTCCAAGGACTAATTCTTTCCCGTCTCGACTGCGGCAACGCCCTATATCTTGGGGCCCCACAGTCCACACTCAACAAACTTCAAATCATTCAAAACTGCGCAGCAAGAATCCTTCTCGACATCCCTCGCTGAATCTCGGTCAAAGCCAGATTGAAGGATCTCCACTGGCACCCTGTGAGAGCTAGAATCTAATTCAAGAGCATGTGCATTGCACATCGCTCTTACTGGGGAACAGGCCCTTCCATCAATCACCCCTTGGTGAAAGCCTATCATCCCACTCGCCCCCTCAGATCCGCGACCTCCCACCTCACCTCAATACCACGCATCAGAAGAGCCAGATGCGGAGGCCGATCGCTCTCTTACAATCTAGCTAAGACTTGGAATTCTCTCCCCCTCCCAATCAGATCAGAATCCAATCTACTCACTTTCCGAAAGGTTCTTAAAACCTGGCTTTTCAATAAAACTTCCATCTAAATCTTCCCTCAGCCCCACAAAATCCAGCCTCTCCTGCTCAACCTACTTTCCTCTGCAGCGCTGGGCCGCCCCTGGGTAGCCATCGTGCTATATAAATTCTCTTTCCATTACATTTCCATAGCACAAGGACTCCAATAAAAATTAGGATAAATAAAAAAGGGAGAACATGTAAGTTGCCACAAAAAGAACATCAAGTAGAGTCCCTACAAATATCAAAGCATACAAAAAATGTTAAACTTGAAGAAGTTAAAATAGAAGGGAACCATTTGGATACAGTAAGGAGCAGGGTCGCCATTGAACAACTGAGTAAAGCGAATTATGCGAATGAAGGAATAGTAAAAACACTCAAGTGATAAAAGGAAAAGAAGACATCCCAGCTACTCCAATACAAGGAGGAACCCCCGAAAAACTGACATTTGTACCAGAATATCGTACAAATGGCGGACAAGATTTCTTGAACCGAGGGAACTTAATACAGCTCTTTAAAGAAATTCCAGAATTAGAAGAAATATCATCACAAGACCATCTATCTGTAGAGTTTAAAACCAATGTAAACTCTCCTGATGTTGAAGAGTCGATAACCACCTGGTCCTCAAAGGCCATAGTAGACAGGATATATGCCATGAGCCTAACCTTTGATGCTTGGGGCATTGTGCTGAGACGTCACAAACGGCAAAAATATCCATTCCCCCTTCTAAAAAACATCCTAAACCAAAAAAAGGAAAATGAAATTGGGAACAATCAGAAGTCATGTTTAAAGAGCGCGTGCTCCGCAACTCCTCAAAAAACATTAGGCATGAAGAGATTGGTAAGCTCAGAGGAGCAAGATACCAGGCTGGATAAAAGCACTGATTGATCCTGGGTTCCCAAGGTCTTAAGCAATAAATGTTCCTAACATGCAAAAAAAGTTAAACGAGGAAACAAAAGCCCTGTATCTGATACCACATCATGATTGGCAGGAAATAGGACATACTCAAAGAATCAGGAATAAGCTCAGCGTGGAGAAGCTGTATAAAATATGTATTTGTTCATGGAATGTTCATGGCTTTAAAAACATGGGGCAGGACCATGAAAAAGTGAAATTTTTAGAACAACACAATTTAATATTACTCCAAGAAACTTGGAATCTGAACCCTGTATCAATCCCTGGATACATTGAACTTCATACCCTAGCAGAAAGATTCTCAACTTTCGGGCAACCAAGAGGAGGCCTAACAACATACATTGCACAAAAGTATGGATGGCAAGTGGAATATATAGATACTGGGGTAAATTGGCTGCAAGCCACAAAACTTACAGGGAAACCCGATTTAAATTCACTTAATCATAATTTATTAGCGCTCAATGTTTACGTTCACCCGGATAAAAAAAATGAAGAAGGAAAAAATTACTACATTAATGACCCTTATTCAAGCACTACAAAAGTCACATGAACTGTACTCCTTGATCATCGTTGGTGATTTTAATAGCAATTTAGTAAAGGACAACCATATAATCCAAGAACTGGGAAGTCTGGGTCTGACAATTTTGAACGGGAACGCAAAAGGGGATAGACCTGCAGCTGTAACTTTTTAAGTGGCAAAAGGCAATCGACAATAGATTATACGATAATCAGCAGAAATCTGGTCCAGAAAGTGGTCGCATTCGAGGTTGGTCAGCACATAGAAAGTGACCATTTCCCTCTAACCACAACATTTTAAATTTCCATTGATAAAACCCAAAAAACGAACGCCTTGACGCAATATACCGAAAAGTTCAACTTACGGAAATTGAAATGGGTTGGAAAGGACATAAAACTAATATTGGATACATTCAAAGAATACTTGCTTTTAATAAAAACGCAATACAAAGAAGATCTTACAAAGATGGGAACACCTATGCAACGTTTTAACTCGTAATTTTCCTGTTACTAATCCTAGCAAAGGAAGAATGGATACTGGGAAGAAGCCGTGATTCAATCTTAGCCTACGAGAGGAAAAAAGGAAGATTCTACGTGAAGTCCGAAGGCAAACTATAGTGGTGAAAAAGGGAATTAAAGTAAATGAGGAGATATTAAGGGTACTACAAAAAAACAATAAAAATATGCTGGGTAAAGCAAAACCATTATATCATGAAAGAATTTGGACAAAACTATTACTGGCCAGTAAAAGCCCAAACGGTCGGACATTTTGGGGAATTATTCATAATTTGACAAAGGGCAACCAACTAAGACAAGAGGCAGGAATTGGAGAAAACACCTGGATTTAGTATGTACAAAATATGCTAACTGGTAGGGAGAATGACCAAAAAAGGCACATTAAAAAAGAGTGCGAAATATGTGCCAAAAACATGGAGTTTGCAAAAACATCGCAAACAAAAGAAGACAACTTACAGGAAGATATTAGCATGCCATGGCAGGATAAAGAGATCTTGTCCAAAGAAGACATTTGTAATGATCAAGTTACCGCGCCAGAGCCCAATTATTCGAAAGAAACAACAAAACACATGGTATCAGTTTCAGACATCCTGATAAACACCTAACAGCTGAAAGGAATAATAAAACGCCTAAAGACAGAGGGTGCGGCAGGACCAAACGGGCTTCCTAATGCCCTTTTCAAGCACTCACCTGACTTCTGGGCAGAATACCTAACACCACTTTTTAATCAGATCTATTGCCAAAATAAAACGCCTAAGTCCTGGAAAGGGAATATCATCCATCGGATCTTCAAGCAGGGTGATCATAATGAGCCGGGAAATTACACGCTGATATCATTGATCGACTTAGAGGCAAAATGATATGGATCATGCTTACTGATGCACCTTCAAGATTGGATGGAGGAAACAAACATAATTCCCATGTTCCAAACGGATTTCAGACCAGGGACAGGCACATTAACAAATTTGACAACTTTGGCGCTCTTAACAGAAAAAGCTGAATAAAAGAAGACCAGACTATTTGCATGCTTTATAGATCTGAAAGCAGCTTTTGACAGGGTGAATCGAAACCATCTATGGGAAAAATTAAGATCATGGGGGCTGCCGAGGAAAATACTGGAGGCAATAATAGGCTTGTACAGTGAAACATGGGCAAGAGTAAAACTGGGCGATGGTCGCAGCATCACTGCCGAAATTAGTACGCAACAGGGTTTAAAACAAGGCTGTGTCCTGGCCCCTAGTTTATTCAACCTATACATGACAGATATTGTTAAACACATGCAGGTAGGGGAAGGTCATCCACCGAACCTGGCAAATAGTCCAATTCCTTTTTTACAATATGTTGACGATATTGTGGTATGAGCCAAACACCTATAGGTCTTCAAAGAATGATTAACAACCTTGTTACCTATCTAGAGCACAAACGCTTGGAATTGAACAAGGAGAAAACTAAGGTGGTACGCTTAGTAGACCCCAAAAAGTCGAATTTTAAATGGTACGCAAAAGGATCACCAATAAAAGAGGAAGCGCCTTACAAATATTTAGGTCTGAAGTTGGTGCGAGGATTGCCCCACAAAGAACATAAATTGGACCTAAAGGCGAAAAAACATTCCTTGATCTATGCATACAGGTTATTATATACAAAATTGGATTGTCCAAATTACATGCATCTTCTAAAGGTGATGGCATCACAAACTTTACCCACTCTGTCATATGCTCTGGTTACCTTGTGTGAAAAAGAGGCTGGGTTGTTAAACAACCTTCAAACAAAGGTATACAAAGCAGTTTTCAACCTTCTAAAATCAGCCTCGCCGGCAAATGTTCGATTGGAATTTGGGTTGCGGAACCAGAAGTTTTGGGCTATGAATAGTTTTGTGAAACTGTGCCACAAATTGCGCCTGTCAGCACAAGGTTCACTAGACAGCCTGTGTTGGAAAGAAATTGAAAATCAGTTGAAGCAAACCACCTTAAGTGGTTGGTGAGCTTACCCGAGTTAGAAATCCAATCGACATGGGACACCATTCCAGATGGAGCGAGCTTTGACAAAATAACAAATGACGCCGTCAAATGGAAGTCCTCTCTGGAAGACAAATCTGCAATCTCCAAGCGCCAACATGCGTGGACAGTGATTAATTCATATTCCTCGACAAAACCCGAGGCATACTTAGAAAGCCACTTTAGCATAATGCTAAAGAAGAGATATATAGAATATCGTCTGGGCTTACACCTTTCAAAAGATTTACAACCATCTTGCAAAGGCGTTTATACGGATCTTCACTGTCGCCTATATGGTTACCAAAAAGAATCACTGCCCCATCTGTTATGCGTGTGCCCGGCTCTTATTGGCTAAAGGAGATGGCTTTTAAAGGACATTTTTTACCAATTGAACATTCGCACATGCAGGCAAGCTGTGATTCGATGGCTGGAGGGATCCTCACCTATGTTGGCTTGTAGGGGGGTCAAATATACGAGGAAAGTACAATCTCTCCTACAACAAGCCAAACTTGGGGATTCAAGTAAAGAAGGAAACAGTAACCTCAATGCTTGACAGATAATTTTAGCAAGATTGTAAAATATGTTAATAATGATCTAAAATGAAACACTCAATTGAGATGGCCAGCTCAAAACCTTTATGGACCATACACCCACTTATTTAACGCTGTATAAAATAAACCCCCCAATGATTTCCATGATGATAGTACATGGTAATGGACAAGGCAATCAGATGATAATTTTATGAAATGTGTATTATAAATTGTTTGAAAATGTATAGATTATTTTCTTATTGCGATTTCTAATGATTTTAAATAATCAAAAACAATAAATGTTTTGACTTTGACTTTGAACAGCAGCAGCCGCAACAACAGCAGCAGCCGCCAGAACATCAGCAGCCGCAAGAACAGCAGCAGCCGCATGAACAGCAGCAGCTGCAAGAACAGCCCACAATAGTAGTTGTTGCTTCTGAAGTAGGGGCATTTAAGGAAATCGAGCTTCCTGCAGACAAAGTGGATCAAACCACTGTTTCGGAAGATTAATTGTCTTCCAGCCCACCAGCAAGGAAAAGGAGGCTTAGTCCATCATCTTCTTCCTCAAGCCTCGCTTCTGATGATCGTGATGCCACTTGGCAGCCACCAGCTCAGTCTGAGAGAGATGCACCCGACAAGACAATGCTTCTGAAAAGGAAGTTTCCAGAAAAACTTATGGAGGTAGATGTAGAAGAGGGGAATGATGTTGATGAAGAAGACTAGCCAGTCATCACGCACATCACTCCCGCCCCAAAGGCGATGGAAACCAACATTCTCACCCTATCCAGAAAGGCTGCTACTGAGTGGGATGTAGCACGGATACCACCAACACAGGTTACACCACCACGACCTCCAGCTGCCATATTTTCATAGCACCTTGAGACCCTTTCGGGTGAGTAGTTGCGCTTTAACAAACTCCTGATTGATTGATAGCTGCACAGAGTCACATTCCAAGCACACCCTCCTGTTCATCTGGTATTGAAAGTGGCACATCCAGCAGTGCCAGAAAGTTCTCCTCCCCAGGTTGGGACTTCTTTTCTGTTAGCACCAATGGGAGAACTTTACTACATGCTCATTTTGTCGACAAGGTGTTCAGCGGGGTAAGCTTGGTACAAACTATGGTATCGGAGGCCAAGCAAGCCATCTCAGAATACACCACACTATCATGTGGGAGAATCACCTACTTCGCTTAAAACAAAGTAAAAAAAACTCAACCCATTGAAGTTGGGCATGAAGAATCAGGGGACGATATTATTGCGGTGGAAGGTGAAGAAGAGGGAGGCATTTCTAGCCCTGTCCCCAGTAGTGTAGTGGTACCGCCCACATCCTCCTCAGTAACATCTGAGTGGCACCGCAGTAAGAGCCATACTCAGAGTCAGGCTGAGACACCAAGACGACCAAGTACTGCAATGAGACAAACTGCGTCGTTGAGCCTAAGTGGGTTAATGAAAACAACAGCACCACAAAGGAAAGTAATCCAGCCTACCATTGAGAGCATGCTTAGGTTGGACGGGCAGTGTCAACGCAACCACCCAATGGCACGGTTGTACAAAGCAAAGCTGGCTAAAATGTTAGCACTGGACCTTCTCCCTTTTTCATTTGTGGAAGGGGTGGGTTTCCTTGAATTTGTGTCAGCCATCTGCCCTAAATGGAAGGTTCCCAGCTGGTCCTAGTTTGCAAGAATTGCTGTTTCGGCACTACATCATGATGTGCTGGAATTGATTGGACAAGCTTTGCAGGTAAGTGCTGTTCACAATATCCACCTGACAACAGACATGTGGACAAGGTGCCAAGCCACAGATTACATGTGCATCACTGCACACTGGGTCTCTTTTGTGGGGTTTAGAGATAAGCTATGTGAACGAGGTGCTGTTGACACAGCTGATATTTTTAAAGCTACTCAGAAACATGCAACTGTAGCCATGTTCCCCATGGAGAAACCTCATACTGCTGTAAACATTTTGGAAAAGTTTCGCAGCAAGGTTTTTGAATGGCTGCGCCCAAGAGGGATTAGGATTGGCTTTGTTGCCACAGATAATGGCAGTAATGTACTTAGGGTCATGGATCTTGGTTCCTATTTCAGGGTTCCGTGTTTGGTGCACTGCATAAACATTATAGTTCAAGACTTTCTGAAAAAAGAACCCATAGTCTGCAACTTACTGACCATCTGCCATAGAATATGCACTCATTTCAGCCATTCTTTTAAAGCTCGGAAGCAGCTGAGGATCATTCAATGTCAATATAACATGACAGTCAAAGCACTCATCCAGGAGGTGGCAACATGTTGGAACTCAATGTATTACATGCTTGATCGTCTGTTTGAGCAGTATAGGCCACTCAATGAATATGTCATGCAAAGACTGGATGCTACTGTAAAAGGCATGACCTTTCATATGGACAAATGGTGCCTAGTTAAATGCCTGACTGACATGCTTCATCCTTTTGAGGTCTACACACGTGAAGTCAGCAAGGAGGACTGCACAATGGGCCAAGCTATCCCATTATTGCAAATGCTAGAGCATCAACTGAAGAAGGTGTCTGAATCATACAAAGGTGTAGAGGGAAAAAAAGAAGCCTATGACTAGGTGGAGAGCTTAGCCCGTCGCTTAGTTGAAAATACAAGGGTGCAAAATAAGATTTTGTCACAAGAACATTACATTTCTGCCTCAATTCTGGATCCACTGGCAAAATTGGCACTGAAGACATTAATTCCTTTTTCAGAGATGGATGTTGCCCGCTACAAAACTTGGATAGCTGAAGCAGCAAGTACGTTGGAAAATGAACAGCTGCTAATTAAAAACCCGCTAGATCAACCCACAAGAACTACTGCAGCAGGGCATGCAGCATCAAGTGCAACTTCAGAGGCTGAGGGCAGTGTGTTTGGCTCACAACAGTCACCATCACTATCGACAACAGCAACAACAACTGGATCATTAGGCTCAGCAGAATTGTTACCTGATTGGTATTTACAGTTAGGCATTGGTATTAGGCACAGTGCTGATGCACAGAGAAAATAGCCCGAACAAAGGTTAGCAGAAGCACCCCTGAACATTGAGCGGATGGTCCAGGCCTATCTGGATGACCCAACAGAGGTGTACATTGATCATAACCCATTGCAGTATTGGTATAAGGAAAAGGGCTGAATGGCCACTGCTCAGCAGGCTGGCATAAGCTATCTGGCTTGCCCTGTCACAAGTGTCTCTTTCGAACGTGTTTTCAGTGCTGCTGGTTTCATTGTAACAGTGAGAAGGACCAGTCTCTTGCCCAAAAACATGGAGAGGTTAACAATGATCAAAATGAAAAAGCACTTCATACCACCAAATTACAGAATACATGAAGCAAGGGAGGAAGATGAGGACAGCGGCTCAGGTGATGGAAGTAGTGTGTCACATGATTACCTATTTCTGTCTGAACCCCCAGAGTTTGAGGACGAGCTATACTTCCCTGACAATTAGGCTTGCACTTACTATCTTCCTCCCTTATTTTCCTTTATTTGTTTGTCTGTCTTTCCGGTTACAAATTTTGAATCACAACAAATCCATCACCACCGTCTTCTACTCTTCTTATTTCAATATGCAAGTTTCAGGTGTCTGCATTTCACAGTACAGTCCTCCGAATACAGCTCCTCCGCTCCATCCTCCTGAATCTCCCTAAATCCATTGCCCTCAAGACAGATAATAATTGGATGAGGCAAAATAGAAAAGAAAAAAAAAATCTTTCCTAGTCCTGCCAAAAGAAGTGGAACATGATGACTACTGTAGCTATCCTCCTTTTAGAGCCAAGAGAGACTGCCCATTAACTGGAAATGAGATGGAAAAGGTAATGAATGATTGATGCCATGCATTGGACGCAGACTGAGTGATTTTGTTGTTGTTTGTTGTGCATGAAGTTATTTCATTGTGCACTAGTCATCTTTCTACAGTACACAAATGTAACTCAAGGCAATTTTCCCCTTCTTCCAACTATTTTTAATAAGAAATGTGGACTTCTACTGCAGCTTGATACATTGCTTTTGATTGAATACAGGAAGGGGACTCAATCTGCACACTGAGTATGAGAACAGCTTAAGATGAGATGGAACAGGTAATGAAAATGAATGTCATGCATTGGACACCTGACTCTGAGCGATTGGTGTTTGTGTTTTTGTTGTTTGTTTGTTGTGCATGAAGTGAAGTCAAAGTGTACTAGTAGTCTTACTGTACACACTAAAGAGTGGCTCAAGTCAACAATATTTCTACTCTTGTTGTGTAGTAACAAAATTGTACTTCTACTGCAGGCCGATCTTCACAGTCAGTCCGTACAAGTATCCAAGATGATTGATGGAATAATAACAAGTCAGGAGGAGGTTTCATGAGTGGCATAAAAGGTAAACAAGTCAACAACAACCAAAGCAGACCTAAATGTCTGTGTAGAAGTGGAGTCAAGTGTAGCAGTGGTATGACTGCAGGGCATTGATTTAGTCAGTTAAATTTTAAAATGCTATGTTGCTGGATATGTGCTTTGTCCAACTCTTTCAAAAAATGTACACTAAACAGAGGATGTGCTAAGCAATGTACCATCACTGTGGGCCTGCTCTGTCCTGTTGTTGTTGTAGGTCAATGCTGGAAACAGACTAGAGTAGAGATGATGCAAACATGCCGCCTCGGAAAGTGTTCTTGTTGCACTACACCCTAACTTGTGCATTTCTTTCAACTTTGTTTCTCAATATCCCTTTTGTTTTTCAATCTACAATTACAGGCCGGGCGTTTCCCTATACTTGAGAAAAGATTATAATGCACACTTACCTTACCAATAAATCTACATTTTCCAGGCGGGCAGTGGCGACTGGCGACACCCAAGATTGATGGACGAGAGAGGAGCAAGAGGAATGTCGAGATGCAAATCCAGTCCACATCTTTGATCAGGATAACACAGTAACGGTATCAACTTTCATCATCTTTTAAATAATTTGATTCATTTTTTTGTCTACAATCTTTACAACAGTGTGTTCTTGTTGCTGTTGTTATTATCATTAGGTTTGCTCTCTGTTTATGATTCAACCCTACCAATATTTAAACATTTTATTTGCTATCTGCAAAAGTATTAAGCCCAGAACAACTGAACAAGAAGTGTATGTAATCCGGGTCTCCTTATCAATCATCATCATGCATGCATTTCCTTTTTCTCCCTTAACATATTGATATGGATATGGTAGTCTACAGAGTTTGTTGTTTGGTTTTTGTCCATGCGGACTGTCTGTTTTTCATTTTCAACTCTTTCCCCATACCCCCCCCCCTTACCATCCATTTAACAAACCCTAACCCTCTTCCGCTGGGCTGTGTGACTTATTGAGGTGTGCTTACATTAAATGTACACCAATAATTAATCACATGCTTGCTGGGGCGGTTGTGGGGAAAGCACCAGTACTTCAGTTTCAAGGCAGAGCAATGATCTTCTGCTTGCTCACCCATGAGCAGTATATTTTAGTGGTGATTTTTATTTAACAAAGGAACATATGCCTCTGCATTAATTGCCGGCCTTGATTGGATTTGTTGTCATCCTCAATACACAGCACTAACTGTTACGCTGTAGGCCTAGTCAAGTGTATAGTTTTTAACTCTGTCTAGAAGACTATCCCCACCACCGTTATGATTTGTTGTAAAATATTTTTACATAATATTGTTGCTTAGTAAGTTCTGTACTGTACTTCATTCTACTACTCCTCAATCAGTCTCTCAAAGGCGACTGACTGTCTCATTTTCTTTTTTTGCAAATGCTGCTGCCCTGCCAGTGTCTACTACTACTACTACCACCACCACCACAATCATGGCATGTTACGAAAAGGACCCCATCATCACCATGCAGCCATCGCTGTGCCTAAGTTAAACATCAAGCAAAGGTAAGTGAAGTTTGGGGGAGGCATAATTAATAATGGACATGTTTTCAATCAATTCACACACCCCTTTGAGTCCAGTTAAAGAATGCATAGACTAGAAGAGAGAGACTGAATGTACTAGTAGGACTCTATCAGTGAGGGTTGTCGCATCTATCTGTTTGTGTTTTACACAGTCAGCCAATTATTTAAATCAAACACAGGTGGTGGGCGGACCTGCACCAGCAAGAAAACAGTGTGATGTAAAACAGTAACCCCACCTACAAAACATTAACAACATTGTATCTAAAGTAGAAATATAGATTTAATATACCCTAACAAAAATAAACTATGTAAAAAAAAACACAAAACCTGACCCACCCCTCTCCCTAACCCCAACCAATGTTTGTAACGAGAAAGTCCAAACAAATGTCCAAAACCCCAACGCCCAATTCCCACCCACCAAACCAAGAATTAAAAAAGGGGCAATAGACAGGGTCTCCTATGTCCAGCGGGATTGTTTTTGGAGGACACGCACTGCTTCCTCTAGTAGTGCGGCGCAGCGCTTTAGAGCGCGGCAGTTGCAGCCACAGTGGTGGGGTACCAGAGATGGAAATACGACTGCGGGCGGCCGCCAGACGGTGGCGCCGTACTGCTGGAGGGTGGTGGCTGGGGCCCGGGGCACTGAAGGAGGCTTCAGCTGCTGCCGCCTCCTCCTCCTCCTCTTCCAAGACCAACAGCCGCTGATATTCTAGTAGGATTGCCTCCAGCTTGCGGCGCCGTGCCTTGGCAGCCAATTACTTCCGATCTGGTTTGGAAGGAGTAGCTGTATATCAAAAAGAAAAATCAAGACACTTGTAAAATATACTCTTAGAAAACCAGTAAGTTAATTATACACATAGTGACATGGTAGCACTATAAAGCACAGTACATAACATTTGTGGTATGTATCTATCCTCCCACTTTCTTGGGCTTTATCATTTGCAGAATTTTTTCAGGCATTCAACCAGCCATGCATCAGATTCTTTACTATCAGCCACCTTTGCAATTTGCATGCTTGCATCACACTTATCCTTCTCTCTGTCAGTCATAAAGATTAAATCTCTTAAACTTTTAGTCTTCTCCATAAAATTTTCAAAATCACAGATAGATGAGGCCATTGGTTACTCAATACTCCTGCCCCTAATGCCTTTACTAATGCCAATTAAAGGGTGTCTTCACGCTTTAAACGTTCACAACAACTCTAACTTACTTAGGGCATCAAGTCCACCCGCCATCCTCACGCTAAAATGGACCACCCGCCATAAGGGCGGGGGTCCCGTGGGGACAATTAGGATGTTTTTAGAAGGCTTAGTGTAAACTAGGTCTGAACCGGGAGTGTTACAATTGCGGTCAATGTAACAATGTCATCACTGGTAAAGAATTCAAGCATCCCCACAGTGGCAAAGCCATACAACTAAAATACAGTGGAGACTGTAATACAGTGGGGGTAATCTATGCGATAAGATGCCCTTGCGGATTAACCTATGTGGGAAGAACTTCCCGTAAAGTTAAAACTCGAATCATCGAGCACAAAAGCACCATAAGGAATAAGTCCACAACATCTTGTCTTGCGACTCACTGGACCACATCCAGTCATTCTATACCACAACTGCGAAACACCATTTTAGAAGTGGTAGAAAAACACAAGGGAGTAGACCACAATGTAGCTCTGGCACGTAGAGAGACATTTTGGATAAAAATGCTCGGTACACTAACACCAGGTGGGCTCAATGATCAATGTGAAATGGTATGTTTTTTATAAGTAACATATAACATCTAGCATAGATGACAGATAATCAATAAGATGTTTGCATCTCAATTTGTGATCACATTTCATGTTTTGTACAGGATTGACACTATGACCAAGTGTGCTTCACACCAACAACGTTCTAATCGCATTTCACTATGAAAACACTCAATGAAACCATTGCACTATTTATATTTTTCGCGCATGTTTTTATGTATCACTCACAGCCCTTTTTTACTTATTTTTTCATATCACCATGAAAGGTGCGGAACATTTCGCAAATCCCGCTTTTTAATACATTTCTTTGCACGTGTTTTTATTTTTACTTCTCTATGGTTGAGTCTTAAAATCAGGGTCCAGGAATTGAATTAGAGACAGAAGCGTAGTCCGTCTTCATTACGCATACCCAACGTCAGGCATCGGCATTTAAGAAAGTACTCGCTAACCGGATGTTTATGCCGGAAGCGCTCGAGGGGGTAGAGGTCAGCGGACGCCAGAGAAAGGAGGTAAGCGCATCGCGCCGTGACGGCGCTTGCCGTGTGAGAAGAGATAGGGAAGGAGTGAGCGGAGGAATAATGGTTTCCTTTACTTACCTCACACCAGGTTGTTTAGCGAGACGAGTAGGACCATCGGGGGAGTAAAAGTTTACGCATATGGAATCACGGTAAGAATTTATTATGACCGGCATTTTTGCCGCTATCTACTCAGCCAGGGTAGACATAACGAGCGTTATTCAATTCCTTTCAGGACTTGTACACTAGAACAGAAAATTGCATGAGAAAACTTACTAGCCTCAGCACAATGAGCGAGTTCATTGGTAAGACAGTATAACCCTTTCCCAGCACTCATCATCTACGTAGATAGCTAAACTTTCATGGTAAGCATTTTTTGCATATTATACCCGCAGACTTAGAACTGGATTCATTAACATCTGTTTACCAGATTTAAGAACAGATTGAAGCACCATACAGGTAGTTTTTACCTTACAGGGCGAGCATTGGGATTTCTTTTCTCTTTTTTCTTTTCTCTTGATGATTTTTTTATAATTTTTTGAGAATGCTAATTACTCGGTTCACGAGGGTGTCATCATCATAATCACACCATTTAGAATGGCAATCGCGCATAGTATAACCTCATCACCCTTTTGGGACATAATTTTTTGGCTTGGTTAATGGTTTCACATTTTTTCACATATGCATGTCAGAAAGCACATCACACTGAGGGAAGTAATGTTAATTCTATTTTTAATCCTGTATATCATGATTACTCATAACAAAAGAAATACAACTATCTTTTATTTAATCTTGTAGTGCCTGAAAACGGACTGAAGTGGTTGATACTGTGAACAGTATTTTGTTTCTACATTTGAAAATACCCCTGAAGAAGGGTCGTGCAGACCCAAAATGCATTGGGAAATGTTTAATTTTGTCCATAATATTTTGTGTTGAACCACAGTTGGATTGATCAACGGATTTTTGATTCTATGTTCATTGTCATTTTTTGTAAATATTCTTGAAGTACATGTATTGAAACAATGCTTACTAAATAAGCCTTTAAACTTCACGAAGTCATGTTGAATGAGTTTTTGAATACATTGATTTGAACTTCACTAAATGATTTATACATTCTGAAACCTTAGGGACACGAAGCGAGAGCTCCCGGTTCCGACCTAGTTTACACTAGGCCTTCTAAAAGCAGTTTAACTTCAGTTGTGGGCTCAACTGACCCACTGGGTAGCTCCCAAAACATATAATTATTTTCCAACAAAAGGATTAACATTTGAAAAAAGAGGAGTGCAGTCCAGACTCTTACATGACAATTAGGATGCGCCCGCCACAGTGGCGGGCGCATCCCGTATTGTTAACATTGCGGCGGGTGGTGCTGAAAGCACTGCCTGCCGCAATGCTAAAAATACATGTTGTGCTTTTCCAAGCACAACGTGACAGGCACCGCACTGTGCCTGCCACCTTGCGCTTTGAAAGGCAGGGGGTACCCTGGGTACACTCCATGGGGGCCCGCAACGGGCCCCCCAAGCATACTCCGCATGCCTTTCCGTGGCAGCAATGGCGCCATGGAAAGGTATTCCAAAATGCACATTTTATGGCTGGCGGTGTGTTTCAGACAGCGCCACCATATTGAACCCTTTTCCGCCCCGTTGACATGTCGACCATGCGGAAAATCGGTGGACAGTAGTTTCTATCTGCCGCGGACCCCCCAGCCATTGTAATATGGCGGGGGGTCTTTTCTACATGGATAGCGGGCGGTTTGCCCCTGCCGGACCAGCGGTGACTACCGCCGGCCCGGCGGGAGCAATTCGCCCGCCATCCTAATTTGGCCCTAAGTCTCAACAGTACAGTATACATACAGTACACCCTTGCAGTCAGTGTAATGTCAATAGTTAAGGATTATGAATCTAACTTACCACCGCCCGCCACTGGTGCTGGCTCTCCCCCTAACGCTCCTTCAGCAACTGCCGCATCCTCTCCATCCGCGTCGCCGCTGGCCTCAGCAATGGTGGTCGGTAGTGCACCTAGAAAACATTACACATTTTTTAGGTGTCATATACACCTCCCCCTATTGGTCAGTAGCAAGATTGAACAATGAGTTATTAGTAGTATACAACATACATCACTAGTACAAATCAGGTAGTAGTAGAGTAGCCACTAGTAGTTATATATGGTTATATATGGTCCCTAGGGTCATTCTAGCCTTTGCTTAGTTAGCCCAAGCCATGCAACCATTTTACCTTTGTGCCTTTTATTTTGGCACATGTGACGTTACCTTGCAGCTTTTTGTATAAGACACCTTTGAGCCCACATGACCTCATACTGCTACTGTCTAAGCGCTGCGTACCAGGTCAACCAAAACATTAACAAGCCACTTTTTTATGAAGTTCTGGTGTACTTTTATTCCATATTGCTTATCCATAAATGCTACACTTTTTGGCACGGCTGAGTAATGCTTGCAATATACATGCATTTTTCTCATTACAGACGGAAGAGTCCCTTCTTCGAACCAGAGCTTTGCAGAGCTTATGATGCAACAAATACCAGTACTAGGTTCTTCTAAGGTGAGGGTTACCCAGAATTCACTCAGAGATCTTCATTCATAAATTTATATAAACTATATTCCTACCTAGGGAGTGGTGGTGCTTCCACCACTCTTCAGTTATCATTATTTCCCAACTGTAAGTAAGTGTAACAATGTTTATTGTTTTAATGTTATTGATGTTCCTGTTGGTGCTGCATTATGGAACAAAGTACAGAGCTTGTCAATTCAAAATAAAAATGTTGAACTTACATAGACTTGGTGGTATTTGGTGGGGACTTACACGAGTGAGCGAGTGAAAGGAAGGGTGTGCATGTGCATTGCTTCCACGACTAAGAGGTTGGGTGTGTTATGTTCTGGGTTGCCTACTTGTTGGGTATCTTGGGGGGAGGGTTCGAAGAGCTAATAGTTATGACAAGACACTACTATAACTAGTCGGGCAGCGGATTGTGGTGGGTTCTGACCTTCTGATTGAGGTGTGTGAGGAAGGTCCAACCTCCCATCACCAACATCCTATTTTCTTGTGCAAAGTTCTGGATGTTCAAACTCCCTACAACTGTAGTCGTATGTCCTATCCTATCAAAAATAATTGTAATGAATCTGGTTAGGCATTTGTTGGTGGGAATAGTCGAAAAGCCTCAAGATTAACAAAGACTCAAGATCAATAAGACTAGAAGTAGTACAAGAGGACGACCCAAAGGACTGGCCTCAATGGCTAGAGCTACTGGTGAATCTGAGTTTTATTTAAAACCTTTTAAATGAAGAGTGGCCAACTGAGCAAGCTTAGCTACTACAGTACAGACAGACTAATAGTAGTAGTACAAATAGTCATCATAGCAGAGGCAGGGATAACAAGATTTTCGAAACAGTACACATCGAAGGATAATTGTTGACTGATAACATCAAGATGGCAGTGAATAAGTCATGGCCCATTTTGAACACAGGGAGATGGACCTTAGAAAAAACATTATTTGCACTAAAAAGAAGTAGTAATCTCCGAGATTTATTGGTGCATACTAGACCAAGGCTTAATATACAGGTGAGTAGACAAACCACGTTATAGGGAGCCTCTCCGGTAGTAGAACACTTCCCATGTGGGCGTTGTTCTGTATGCCAATTTACTAAACACATGACACAATTGGATTTGGGCTTAAGGGCACCATGGGTTTGTCTATATGATCATATGCCCTTGTTTGTTAATTTATATTGGGATGACTACAAGAAAGGTTAAAAACCGGATGGTTGAACATCGGAGTGCTTTCCGATGTAAAAAGACAAACACACGTACGACTAGACACTTTGTTGAAATGACACATACGGAAGATGATTTCACGTGGTTTGTCATTGATGAACCCAAATATGACACTAATATGGGCCTCTTGAGAAGGTATTGTTACGTAGAGAAAAGAGATGGGTTTTCCGTCTGAAAAGTCATATTAGAGGATTGAATGAGGATATTCCATGGGCTGCATTGTAGATGTATATCTTTGTGACTGATTATGTTCTGTACACACTATTGGGCTATAATATGTCCTTTGTTGGGTGTACTATACAGTTACACAGGACGATATGATATATCTCTATCATATTGCGCACAGCTTTTTGTGGCGATCCCACTCCTTACAAGATATTGTTTGGTGGACTGGTGGCCTGCAATCTAGTTCTGACAGTTTGATTGCTGAGAAAGACACTTATCATTTAAGTAAACTACATATCCCACAATGCATCAGGGTAGGATATGTATGTTAGATTGACAGTTGCTATTGGATCGTTTTTTTGGTATTACGTTGTTTTGTATTACGTTTGTTAACATTACTTTTTGAACTTAAGGAAGGGCGTAGTTTTTACATTGTGGCACTGGTTTCACTTACACAGAGGCTCGTACAGTACTGATATGTACGCGCCCCATGAACCGGAAGTCATGCAGCACACTTCCAGATCATGGTATACAGAAGGAGCCATAATGAGGAATAAGCGGTTCTCTGCTCTCCTCCCTGTTTGACCTCGATTCTGGTGGTGAATATAATTGGAATAGTCGGTGAGTTTTTTGTTCACCATTTGGTAACGAGTGAAGCCGTATATCATAAGGCAACGTGAGAACATTTAGTTTTGGAATGTGGCTGATGCACGTTCCGTGATATTATAACTTTGAATAAGGTGTTTTATTCGTGTCCATTTTGCCCAGTATGAGGTTGTTAACGTACACTTTGAGATAATGATACTTGGGAATAGGGTGCTTCCTGTGACATAGAGATTTGGGAACAGGGTGCACTAGAGCATTTGCTTTTTTATCCGGTCCCTAAGGAAGTTGCTTCAGATAACACAAGAGCAACTTTACGAATCGTAAGGATCAAGATGTTTTGATAGGATTATATTGAAGACCCTAGATACAGAGAGAGTGAGAGAGACATATACATACACCGAGAGAGATTATGGTTGAGATAGTTTAATGACTAGAGATGTGTTTTTATTAATCAAGCTTATTCTCACAATTTTGTCTTCTGCCCTTAAGTTTCCATTAATAGATAAAGGATCAGTTAAGGAGAGAGGCAGACAGCCAGTCTGCTATTGGTGAGAAGAATGATTTATTGATTGATTTATTCAGTTTGTAGTTTGTATCACGTCACGTGTGAGGTGGTTTGGTATCCTTTCAGTTGCACTTGGGTATCAGTGAATTGTTAATGTTGATGAGCATGAGAATAATGTAAGAATGTCCTATATATTCACAGAAAAATGACCAGACTGAAGTTGGTCCAGAAGACATCTATATATGATTTAAGTATGATTTTCAGTTTTTCACATTTTTGAGCAGAGTGACCAGACATTGGTCCTGGAGAATGCCACGAATTTATATCATTTGGCAGAAACATGTTGACCTAGTCAGATAGGGAATATCCTTACCCCTATCATTACACTGTTTTTTACTCCATCCATTGAGGATACTCAATAAAGTTATTTTCCCCTTATGAGGTGGTTTTAATACACTTTTTTTATTATTTGCACTCTGCCCCTCACTCACGATTTACATTGGAGTTTAAGACACCTCACGCTCCTCTCCTTAGGGAGAGTTGTAGCCCACACTTTGCACCTTGCGGGCACTGTGTGCAAGAGGGAGCCCAATGATGAAGCATGTCACCCTATTGGTGAGTGAGGGTTCTCATCTTTAAAAGGCAAAGGCCCTATATTTTAGGCTGGTCTACTTACACTTATGTTCATGTGTCAATTTTAGAAACCATCTGGTTATCTTTTGTGAGAACTATAGTCATCATAGCAGAGGCAGGGATAACAAGATTTTTGAAACAGTACAGATCGAAGGATAATTGTTGGTAAAACATAGCATTAAGAAAGGAAAATAATACTTCGGGAAAAATATGGTGCTGTAAAAGTTATGTAATAAGAATTATTAATAAAAACAAGAAGACTTACTAGGGCCAGCAGTAGAGCCCGCGTTGGTGTCCTCCTATTCCTGGTGTTCTATCGCCGACTGAGATCCTGTCTGCCTGCCCCTGGGTGATGAACAGGAAAGATATAAGATAGAGACAAACATTGATGAATGGTGTCAAACAAATAAAATGTTTTAAAGAACAGTCAAAAAACACTTATGTAAGCAACAATTGCAATAACTAAATTGGCCAATCTCATCTGGTCAACAAGTAGTATCAGGGGATTTGCAGATTGACTACTTACTATTTATCAACACTAATCCAATCTTCCATTCTGATTCCAGAATACTAACTAAGCCTAAATACGACGTACCACCTGACCTAGCCCACCTATTACAGGCGTGCCAATTATACCATATACATTACCACTTCTTTTAGTCCTCAACAATGCATACGGTCAAATAGAGGACACATGACTACATTTTTGTATACATCAAATTTTTGGTTGATTGATTGATGCTGATGTTCTGCTACTGCTAAGCCTATTACCACTCATTTAACAAACTAGAAAAGGTTCAGATAAAGACTGGGGTACGGTCTAGCAGCATGTGATGAAACACTAAAAAATTACAAACTCATACATAGTAACTAAACCCAAGTATCAATCCGCCCCTATCTCTTAGTGACAGGAAAAAGTAAGGACTGGATTCCCTATAGCATTACGTAACTTAATTTCTCTAAAATGAACTCTTACATAATCACGCTAAGCGAGCGCAAACGCAAAGTTGCAAACAAGTAAGATTAGAAGCGCAGAAGAGCACCTGTGTCATAACAATCACAGAAGACTTTTAAACGTAATTTACCTGTAATGTAAGCAGCAGCATTCTAGCTGGTTGGAAAAAAAGATATTCGCAATATATATCACAGAGCAGAAGAACAGACATAAAGTAGCAATAATTAAATAGTTACTCACCAAGACCCGGGACCTCCACTCCTAGCAGGTCCAGCAGGTCCTGCTCCGGGTCCAGGATATCGGACCACCAGTGCTTCAACTGGTTCTGGGTGCGCCGGACATCAGAGCAGCGAAACACTGCCCAGTGCACTTTCCCCCACCGCTGCCGACGCTCCCGGAGCCCGTACCCAGACCCAGGCCTGACACCTGCTGCCAGGGTTAAGGGGAGGTGGCGCTGCACAAAGAAAACGAGTGCAGCCAACTCCACCTCCCCAAATAAGGCACGTGCCTGCACCCCTTGTGGGCGCCGCCTTCCGCAAGGAAGGTGGTCGCAGCTCTGGTTCCTGCAGCGAGCCCTACCCTTGGACAGGGGTCTGGGGTAGAGAGTGAGACGGGCGGGAAAGAAAAGGTAATACAATTTAAAAAGTAAGTTAAAGAAATGAAAAGAGCAGGTAATAAAAAAGAGTGAAAAGTAGCTAAAAACACACACAAAAAGTAGATAAAAACCAAAAATATAGAAGCAGGAAAATAGTCAGAGAGATAATAAATAAAAAAGATTTTTAAAAAGTGTCTTTTAACAAAGGATTGGAAAGATAGAGGGACTATTGAAAAGCAGGCCCCAGAACCATATCAATAGAGAGAAAAACAATATGGCCGCACCCACTGCGACCACGTGCGCAAGTTTGCGTGATATTTTCTCCCCGAGCACGCAAAAAGTGGCGCAAACACGTAAAAGCTTTCCCAAACAGGAAATACGTACCACGAACAAGCGCGAGCATGCATTGCGCGACCCAGAACAGGAAGTAAGCAGTGCAGGCATGACAAGTGAAAACAAGATGGCTGAGCCCATGAGCGACCGCATGGGTAAGTTGGCGAGACATTTTCAATGCCATCATGCAGAAAATATCACGAACGGGCAGGAAAAAAACTTCTGCATCTTCCCGATATTTCCATGTGTTCGCAGAGATTTTTAACATTTTCGCGATAGTTTGCAAAAGTGAATTTCGCAAATTCCGCCCACCCCTATATATCACTGCTTCCCTTCATGAATATCCTTTTGATTGGTTGACGTTCTGTTCTCAGGAACTTTACAATGGTGTCTTATGTTTTAGGACATGACAGTGCCAAACAGGACCAGTGACTCCGAGGCGTTCGCGCGAAGAAAGAGGAGGGACAACCAGGGTGAAGGTCCTTTCTAGGATGCACTGACACTAAGGAAGGACTATGGACTGTTGATGGACTCATGGATGTTGTAGTCTGTTCAGGCTTATTGGAATTTTATTTTGTTTTTCCAGTTGGATATTTTCCATGGATTAAAAGAAAGGTGTTTATATGTTAATAATGCTGCTGTGGAGAAATGGATAGAATAAAGTGAAGAAAGAAACAGCATAATCCTCGACTCCGTGTCCTTAATAGATTTAAAACTTACCGTTACTTAGCTAGGCAAATAAATTTTGATTCGATCAAACAAAGCTAATTTAGTAGAGTAGGCCGCACATAGGGTAGCTTCCTACAGGTAGCTGGAGAGCTTCCAGTACCTAACGAGTTACTAGTTGGGGAAGCCTGTGTTATGTTAGAACATGTTTTTGACACCATCAAGATTAGAGCGAAGTTTCACTCCTTACTAGGACTGCTTGTGTCGTGATTTCCACGCATTTTTAACTTTTTCCATTTTTGAAAGTTTTTATTAATGATTAATCCATGTACTCCAAGATTTTTGTATTGATTCATTTATTTTCTCAGATCTTTTCACATGTGAGATGCTTATATCTTTAACTTTTTCTCATACCACGGATATGCCAATCCAAGCCTTTTTCCAGGCACGCCGAAAAACATAAAACATTCTCAGTTGCAGATCTTATGGTATCCAATGCATTTCTGGCTGTTTAAAAGCCCTTTCTTCAGGAGTTTTCTACAAATAAAAGAACATTGCTATTAGAATATGGTTTCAAACTGCTATAGTTACCTATATACATTTCTATGCAAACAAATCCATACCATGTTTTTATACAGCGCTTTCCCTCTAAATACGGAGCTAAATTGCTACTGCAATCTTGCCTGAAAAACCCACAGTCCTGCTTTTTTAACCTCCTAGTTTTGACCTTCTTATTAATCCGGAACAACACACTGATGTTCACCCCTATTTATATCCCAACTACTCCTTCTGATCACTCATTACTTATACTCTTAATCATTTCCACTAAATCTCGTACCTTCGCAGCTTCATGCTGTTTTGTTCCTTTTCACAAACGGTTCCCTTCGTAAGTCGGTGTTCAAAACCACACTGTGACTTCCCCATTAACTTAACTCATGTGACATTGCCCCGCCTCTAAAGCTTAACCTGTCACAACCTCCCTGTAGTCTCTATGTTATCTCTCATAACTACACACCCCGGAGTTCACCTAAGTACGGATATTTAATAAATACATTTATTTATTAATTACATTTATTTATTAAATCTCCCATCCCTCTTCTCTCTCACTTAACCTAGACCCATGATTCTCCAAGCGCTTTAAAACTGTACCCCACCCTCCCTATTGATGTTAGCTGTCCCACTGTAATTAGAAAACCACAATTCTTCTAAAATACACAAATATGTTGTCAAATGTACATTGCTTAATGAAATACGATGTTCAAGAATATTACAAATATGTTCATGTCCGTAAGTTTGATAAAACCACATGCTCGCTCACAAAATTCCTTTAATGTCTGAGATGTGCATCTCACCAGTGTGTTCATGTCCGTTTGAATTGATTGTCCATTTTTCTTCTGTAGGTGCAACTTGCAGGTAGGGCAGACTGATATCAAATTAAACTTGAGATTGCTGTGCACACCTTGCTTCAACAACTGCTTCATTATTACCATAGGTATTTCAAACTGTCATCTTTTTGCTTGCTCCCTTGGTTACGTGAACTACCCTGGTTTCATGTTTTGATCAACAGCATTAAGAATTGAGTGTAGTTTCACTCCTTTACCAGGTGCACAGCTTGTGTTATGATTTCCACGTATTTAAATGGAAAAAGTAAAAAATGTGTGGAAATCACATTTATTTTCCTTATTTGAGGAGGGGGATGGATATTCTATATCAATCTTTCCTTCTTGTCTTTGGTTCCTTTCCCCCTCGTGATGCGGTGTTCCCGTCATCCCAGGGTCTGGGCTTTTGACTCTGTTTTAAATGGTTCATTTCCACTTCATGATGTATGTGTTGTTTTCTTCATATTAGGGTTGTGGACTATTTATTATTGCTGTATTTTTATGTTTATAGTTTATGCATTGGTTTAGTTGATTCTTCTGTTCAAAAGAGATATTTAGTATTCTTGCATGATGTTTTATTCCCTATGTTTCTATGTCCTAGCTGCTCAGCCTGCTTGTGTGTCTTCTGTATGGAATGTTGGTGAGTGAACCTTGAGTAGAATGCCTGGGTGACTGGATGCGGAGTGACATTTGGTGGATGGGGCTGAGCAGCTAGCAGGCTGCTCCTGGTGAGGCTGTTGACATCATCTTACAGGCTGCCCTACAGGACTTATATACCTGTTAATGATGACCTACCTGCTGATAAGGACTTATTGTTACTACCTGTGAATAAACCTGCTTGGATTACAACTTACTAGTGTGTCATCTTTACTACAATTTCCTCCACAGAATTTTGTGAATATTTTATACCATATGCAAAATCTACTACCTCCAAAAGAGGGAGATTAGGCACTCTTGGATTTTTTTGCTTTTTGTACACGTCAATATTTGGTCCTGTAACATGTTTTGCAGTCAATCATTTCTGACTCACAATTCATTCCCAAAGTCCAGAGAGCAGCAACACTGTCCATAGTGCTCCCCTCTAAGTCCTGTTTCATAGAGCCAAATTTGAACCATTCCATAACGGCATTGATCTTACAACTGTATCTGTTTACTGAATGTTTCACAGTGTGATCAAAGAAATTCAGATCAGCTGTATTATTGCAAGCAGGTAACGATTTGTATTGCTTTAAACCTTTCCCTCCCAAGCACTTTTTCAATTACAGTTTTCTTTGTTGAGTGCATTCTTCACATTTGAGTACCACAATATATACTAAAAACATTTAGTACCGAACATCCTGTTCAAGTACTGCCTCCCCCCCTCCCGAAGTTGAGAGAGAAAAAGAGAGGGATGTTTAAAACTGTTTCGCTAATTTCTCTCCTTCTTTTTTTTAAACTTTTTTTACTTTTTAAAATAAATGTGTTGACATAAGTATGTATATGTAATGTTTTTTTTTTAAAGTTAAAAATAAATCATTTTGGTAGTATTTTCTTTCTACTTTTTTTATGTTTTGTGTTTTTTTTTGGATTATTTAAATGAATTTCTGTAATGCATTCTTTGTAGTGAAATGACTATTATAAATTTTTGGAAGTAGATAATTTTAAAATCTAAAAGTACAGCATTTTCCCAAAGGTCTTTGGACTTGCAGAGGATGCATTAAATGTGATCCCTCCAAAGCCCAGCACTTTTCACACTATGGTTAAATTTGGAGATGGGATGGTAAATCTGAACTTTCCAAAGACCAACACTTTCCGCAACGAGGTTAAGTTTGGAGCTGGAATAGTAAATCTGAACTGCCCCATGCCCAACACTTTCCCCAAAGTGGTTAAATTAGGAGTAGGAATAGTAGATTTACCCACTTCAATGTCCATATCTTTCCCTAATGAGTTAGGTTTGGAGTTAGAATAGTTAGTCTGAACTACCCAAAGTCTAACATTTTCCCAAATGTGGTTAAGTTTGGAATGGGAATTATGAATCTGAACCTCAGAATAAGTGTTTGGTGGGAATGATACACAAGCTTCCCAAATTCCAACGCTCTCCCACATATTTAAGTTCGGAGTTGGAATAGTAAATATTAACCTCTCAAAATAGAAACACTTTCCTCATTGAGGGTATATTTGAAGTGGGAATAATACATTGAACCCCCTCAAACTCCAATACTTTCCCCAATGTGATTACCTTAGAGTGGTAGTAGTGAATTAGACTTTCCCTAAATTATAACACTTTCTCCAATGTGGCTTGATTTTTTTATTGGGAATTCTAAATGTGATGCCAATAAATTGTTAGCAATAGTTTGTATGTTTACTTTGTACATTAAAAAGCTATTGACATTTATAGAATAAATTGTCTTTGTGCATTTTAGGGTGTGATGTCCTTGCAAAACCTTTGCACCCAAAAAATAGCTTCAAAGAGGCTTAGAGCCTGTCCCCTTCTTAACGTTACATCCCATTGGTTGGCTTTCACATCGCTTTTCTTTCCTTGTTTCCTATTGGCCAGTGGCTTCTTGGGATTCCTGCTTCCTCCTGTGCTATGAGTTTCTCTCCTGGGTGTTGGAGCATGGACCAAGTATAGTTTCCAGTCTGCAGTCATTGTCCTTTCACTGGCCGCGCGCTTTCAGAGGTACTTTTTTTTTGCCTTTTCACATGCACTCTCTAAGAGTACATGCGTATTCAGTCTGTCCACCCTCCCCCACACTGTCCATGTTTTCCTGACTCCCTCTATGCATTGTCTTGCCCTAAACCTTCCTCTCCACCTCCCTCATGTTGCTAGCACCAACACCCCCTCCCTCTGTCCATTTTCTTTGTGCCAACCAACCTGGTTTTATCCCTTGCCTTCCATTAACTCCCACCCAATCCCAGTGTTCCTTGCCTTTCCAACCCTACTCTTCCTTTCCGCTGTCCTGGCCCTCCCATCCTTTACAATAAAAAAAAATAAGAAAGCTATTTGGCTTTGTTAATGTTTCTAGACATGTTGCAGACCTGCAAGGGCTGCTGTGCAACATGCCTTAAAGTAAAGAAAAAAAATCCTATGCTGTGGTCAGCAGTGGCCCAGCCATAGTGCTTTGTTTTAATTTACTTTAATCCGTGTTGCACAGCAGCCCGCGCTGCTGTGCATTGACTAAAAGACATTAACAGCATCAGTAAATCTTGTATAGGTGAACACTATTGGCTTTGGCAATGACTGATGACATATTTTTTATGACGTATTAGTTTTGCACGTTATTGTTATGTACATTTTCTACACATCTCTTTTGATATATACCATTTTTACTGTGTATTATTTTTCAGTATTAACACCATGTTTTGGGGGAAAAAAATTCAGAGATAAAAAATATTAGCTTAAATCAGAATAATTGTAATTACAAATTTGATACAGTCGTAGAGTGTATACATTTTTACTTGAAATAATACCTTTTTTTAAAACATGTAATCATTTACATTGCTTCCATTATTTGAAAATGTTAATATATTTAGAAGAACTTAAAAATGGTTATATAATTTATCAGTATTTTTAGCTATATTTATACATAAAATATTTTTGCACATTTTTTAAATACAGAATTTGGTCTAACATGTTTACTATGTTGTTTGTTGATTTATAAATATTAATAAATAAAATAAATTTTTTAACCTATACTTCCATGGGATAGATTTTCTTTTAAAGATTCTACAGTTTTCTTTCATTTTGAGTCTTTCTTATTCATTTTGGGCTGTCATGGATGTTGCTTCATGATATCCCATTGCTGGTGTTTAGCTTAGTTAAGAATATTTTAAGCTTAGGGCCAGATTTACAAGCCCATTGCAACACGTTTGCGCCGCAGTTGCATCACTTTTGTGACACAGCAGCGGCAGAACCAATGCAGCCAATTTGCAATGTGACACATCTAGGGGAATGCGTCATGTTGTAAAGCCCTGGGTCACATTATAACTGTGTCAGGTATAATGTATGCAGGGTGGGCGTTCCCACGCAGGAAAGCCTCGTAGAAGTGACACCGTGAAATCTAAAACATATCACTGTGCCACTACTAGGATGTCACTGCGTCAAAACCTTTCGCCTGCTTGGAGTAGGCTTATGAAGCAATGCGATACAATGAGCATAGGCCCCCCCACGACTCTAGGAATGCGTGACTTTTGGGCCAACAGATGTGTCAGAATTTATGACACATCTGTCAATCCTTGCGTCATGGTGCGTGGTATTGTAAATACGGCACATCCATGGTGGTGCAAGGGTGTTCCAGGCTGGCGGGGGGAAACTGACGCATCTATACAGTTGCTTCAGGTTATTGTAAATCTGCCCCTTAATTTGTAAACGTTTAGTGTTTGACGGAAGTGTTTCTATTTAGTTAAGATTAGTCTTTGGAAGTTACTTTAGTTGAATTTGTTTTTAGTGTAGTATGTATTACTTAGCTTATAGTAGTCCATATTAAAACAAACAATAATAATTTCATTTTATATGTGTGTTCTAGGAGTTTCACATTGATTATAGTGATTTTTACTGGGCTTTGGTTTGTACTAGGTTTTAGGTGTTTTTTCTGTGGATTTATTTTTTTCTCTTTACAGGCTTTTTTTTAGATGTCAGACTTTATTTTTAACTTGGATGAATATTAATTTTGTTTTCAAGGAAAAAGAGTTGGTTAATTTTTTTACTAAAATAGCTTTTTTACTTCTTCCCTGAATTATTAGTATTCTTAGAGCGTTTATGTTTTATTTTTTGGGTTTAGGATGTATTTCTTGGATTATTAAACTTGGATTAGATGTTGCATTGTCTTTTTGGTAAAGAGGTTACTGGAAAGAAATGTTTGGGACTGTTAGAGACTGCACTTGACTGATTCAAATCAAAATAAATGGGCGCCTCACCTTTGCAGGTGCTAAGCACTCAGCAATGTCTCTCATCATCAATGGTGCATTCTTCATGGCCTTCTGCCCTGGCATTCTTCATCTGAAAGCATCAACGCACATGGACATAATTTAGGGGTCTCCAGTGGTCACAGGTGTGACCTCTGGCTTACCCCTTGTGTCCCATAGCACTGTCTTTGTGACCCTTTGCGTCAGAGGTTGCCAATGAAGTCCCAAGAGCAGAATGTAAACAGTGTTCTGATGAACACTGTTTATTTTCAACAGCAGACACTAGGAACTAGAAATGTCAAGCAGTAGTTCATTTCAGCCTTTGAGGCCCACTTACATTCATTGGAGGAGACAGGCACCCTTTTGTGCCTACCTGCAGTGGGAGTTCAGTGGAAACATTTTCTCTGCAGCCAGCAGTGCTGCTGCCTTTATAAGTCGCCCAGCATTTCAAGTTGGGCATGCAAGATGCACGAGTATTGTAGAAAAGCCCCAACACCTCTATGGTTCATTAAAAAAGAAGAAGTAGTCACGTTGTGCGGCTGCCCTTCACTCTCTTTGGATGGTCGCCGCAGGTGGGGCTTACCTGAAAAGGAGCCATACGATGATGGCTCCTGATTTTAGGCCCCCTGCCTTCAACAGCATATGCAGCTGCAGAAAGAGGCCATGCAGTAATTGTCAAGCCAGTCAACTTCTTCGCCCTGCTGCTCACTTATATGGTCAGACTGTTGTCACATGTTTCTGCATTTATCAGCACTGAGGTGGGTCTTTGTATGATGCCTTGGAAGATTCCATTTACCATTGTCAGTCATTGGTGGTGCTTAATATTCCAGGAAGGGCAGCTGTAAACAAACATTCCCACAGTGGTCATAGAATAAAGCGCTGGCCTTTCAATTACGCACCCATAAATTCCCAGCTCATGATTTTAAATCTTGGCAAGGCTGACACCACCTTCCATCATTCCAAAGTTTGCCAATGCATTTTTATTAAACTGGATTACACATTGTTTAGAAACAATTGAAGTGTATTATGAATAGAGTGCTTTTCACATGGTTAGAAAATGCACACCTTGCGAGACTGCGACCGCTCCATACTTTACAAATATTTGCTTGAAAAATGAAATGAAAAAGAAATTTATAAAGCACGAAAACATTCACCTAAGGGTGTCAAGGCACTAGCTCATCAGACGAATAAGTAGAACACAGAAAAACCAAATCAGAGATTAAAGAGCCACGTTTTTAATGCCCTTCTGAAAGCCAACAGATGAGTCTCTTTTTTTAGCCTTAACAGAAGTGAGTTCCAGAGAAGGGTAGTGCTAACCAGGAAACTTCTTCCGCCCCAGGAAGATTTTTTTAACCTGGGAACTACCAGGTTTTGAGCATAGGCTGAGCGGAGATGACGGGTCGGAATATATGGCTGCAGATTTTGTTTATGAACAGCTTTAAAAGCTATGCAAAGGGCCTTTAATTTGATCTGCCTCTTTACCGGCAACCAATGTAGCTCTGTAAGTGACATAGAGACAGATTTGTGTTTAGGAACATTCAGCAGCAAATGTGCTGCTGCGTTCTGCACAATCTGCAACTTGGTCATGCATCTCTTCCGAAGATTGATAAAAAGGCCATTGCAGTAGTCGGCCTTAGACAGAACAAGAGCAGAGACCGCTAATTTCCGTAAGTTGGCCAGGATAAAAGGAAGTATCCTTCTGAGTAATTTTAAGGTGTAGGAGGATGTCGATGTAACCTGGTTCACATGACCTTCAAATGAAAGCATGGAATCAAACGTGACACCTAAGTTCTTTACTTTATTCACTGGGTTTGGTAGAGAGCCCAACTCTGGAGGTCATAATGCAGGAGACCAAAAACTCTTATGGCCACCAAAGAGAAGAACTTCGATCTTACCGGAGTTTAATTTCAGACAGTTAGCTGCCATCCAGTCCCCTACTTGGCGGAGACATGCATGGTGAACATAACATAGAAACCACAGTCTGAGTATCATCGGCGGCACAAGAAATAGCGAGAAACCCAGAGAATTAATCAGCCTTGCCAATGGAGCAACATAAATATTAAAAAGGGTTGGGCTCAATGAGGAACGCTGAGGTACTCCACAGGGCATTGTGAAATTGGGTGACTTAAAATCTGATAGAGCCACAAATTGTTCCCGATCTGATAAGAAGGACTTGAGTAAGGCAAAAGCTTTTCCCTTAATGCCAATCCCATCTAGAACTTTCAGCAACATTTGATGATTCACAGTATCAAAAGCGGCCGAGAGGTCAAGCAGCACAATTGCTGCACTACCTCCCGCATCCACTGTCTTCCTGATCAATTTGGACGCTGTGACCAATGCCAACTCAGTCCTGTAATGCTTTCTAAAACCAAACTGAGTGGTATCCAGAAAATAATGTTTATCAATGTGGTCCGTTAGGACAGCATTCATGGATTTTTCAACCATCTTTGCAAGTAAGGGGAGTCTTGAGATAGGGCGGTAATTTCCAGGATCTGCCCCATCGAGATTTGCCTTTTTCAAGAGGGGAAGAACTGAAGCTAATTTCCAGTTAGTAGGGAAGATACCAGAGACAAACATTTTATTAAAGATAGATACTAAATGAGGTGCAAAGACTTCTGGTAATAAATGTCAAATTTTAGGTGGGCATGGATCCAGGGGTGAGCCAGATTTAGTTTCTACTTAGGTATGCCGGAACACAAGTACAGCCCACCTTTCACAGGGGTGGTTTAATGTAGTTCTTCTAAGTGAGTGATCAGGACAAAGGGTGTTTATTGGGTCAGATTATAGAAAGTTTACACCAACATTTGCATCAACTGATCAATGCAAAAGCATTGAACTGAATAACATGGACTTTGATTGCTCTGTGTGCAAATGTTTGATTTGAATGTATTTTTTTCTGATCTCAGGGTTCACAATCAATGTGTGAATATGCATAGCTAAGCAGAGCAGATACATGCAGGCCTGAGACATAGCATCCGTTGTATTGCACATATTATTTTAAAAACAGTCACAATTCACTCAAATTAACTCAACCTTGCATCTTGTATCGGTGTCCTCCCCGGTCCAGCACGGATTGTTCCGGTTGTCAGGAGGGAGGTGCCACAAACTGGAAGTGAGGCTCAACCACTTTCCACCAAAGCCAGACGGGTGGTTAGCAGTCTAGCTTACCTCTGTATAAAACTACCTGCCGGGACACACGCGCAGCGGACATGCTTAAGGCTAACAAGGTGATTTGGAACAGTGCACATAACTGGGGAGTAACTGGGAAAGGGCTCCTTTAACTAGCTCCTAAATTGTTTTAAAAATAGCACAAAAATCAATTGTTAAACTGTACTAGGAGAGGGCTTTGGAAAGGGCTTTCACATCTTTGTTTGGTCATATTTTTACTTTCACTTTTAATTCCTCGTATTGCACATATTATTTTAAAAACTGTCTCAATTCACTCGAATTAACTCACCCTTGCATCTTGTATCAACGTCCTCCCCGGTCCAGCACGGATTGTTCCGGTTGTCTGGAGTGAGGCGCCACAAACCGGTAGTGAGGCTCAAACAATTCCCACCAAAACTAGATGGGAGGTTAGCAGTCTAGCTTACCTCCTTATAAAAGTACATGCCGGGACAGACGCGCAGCGGACGGGCACAGTGGACGTGCACAGAGGGCGTGCCAAAGGTGGGTTAAAAGCAAGCCTGTCTGCGCCCGTCGGCGCACCGGCCACGCACAACGTCAGCCATGCTGCTGGGTTAAGTGCTACTATGGCCAGGAAACCTGACGTCAGATACTCTGGTAAGCAACTATGGGCTTTAGGTGAGCAGGAGAACGAAGTTGGTAAATTTACACTGGAGAAAACAACAGGGCCAGTTTCAGACTTTTTAAAGCAGGATGTGCTGAATTGTGGCCTTCTGAATGTGAGATCACTTCCAAAGCATTCCATTGAGATACAAATTCTGCTAGAGACTCATAAACTAGATTTGTTGTTTATGACAGAGACATGGACGGATGTAGGGTCAGATCTGGAGCTCGGTCTGATATGCCCAGTAGGGTATAAAGCGTTTCATAAACCTAGGTCCAGTGGAAGAGGTGGAGGGGTTGGGATTATCTACAAGGAACACTGGGATATTACACCCATGGATATCGATGAGGTAGTGGGCATGGAAATACTGGGCTTCTCCATAAAAGATCCTGCAGGTCATGCGCAGACAGGCATGGTCTGCTATAGACCTCCGGGTGTAGTCAGCGGACAATTCCAACAAAGATTGATTGATGTACTTAACAATGTGGCACTTATCCATATGCGGCTATTGATTTCAGGAGACTTCAATCTTTGGACTAATGGGAAAGTGGATGCAATTTACAGCAATATCCTTCAATCCTGTGCTAATTTGAACCTGCTGCAAAGACTCGATCATAATGGACAAAGTTCTGCCGGTGGGTTGGTCGGACCACCACCTGGTTCAATTCAGTGATTTATACCAGGATGAATAGGCCTGCTCCCAAGGGAGATAGAAGCTTTCTAGGGAGGGATTAAAAGGGACTATTGAGGAGAGCAAATAAGTCCCCCGTTTTTCATGTAGAGAACTCTTTTGAACTGAGTAAACAAGTGGACGAGAACTATACAGCCCTTTGCGGATGGATAAACAGGAAGCTAGATCAGATTGCTCCTCTTAAAAATATTAGGTTATTGGGAAGACCATCTGCCTTATGGTACAACGAAAATTTAAGGAACCATAAGTTGGCCTGTAAACATGCAGTGAGATTATGGAGGAAGCAATATGCAGAGGATATAAAAGATATCTGGAAGGAGAAAATAACCACTTATAAAAAAGCAATTGTTACTGCCAAAGCAGAATACTTCTCCAATATAATTTCTAAATCAACCAACAGTACTAAAAGTATCTTTAGACTAGTAAAAGACATGGTCAGCCCTGAATGTGTAAAAAACAAGGAGGCATATTACCAACAACTAGCGATATTTATCGCTATGTTGGCTTAGCGGCAATATTATTATCGCCGAGCTCCGCCAATTTTTATCGCAGATAAACCTTGCTATTATCAAAGTTTATCTCAAAAGCGATAAAAATCGGCCGAAATGCATGAATATTGCTGAAAAGTCTGCGATATTCATGCATTACCAAGCTAATGCTCTTAGCCATGTTATCCACCTACCACTTGACCGGGTACTTCTGGACCTCGCGTTTCCCGCTCCGCAGGAAACGCATCACAGCACCAGGTAGCGAGAGGAGCAGCGGGGGCAGACTCGTGCCTACAGGCACCAAGAGGCAGCAGGGGACGCCAGCGTGACCGGCAGCCCCTCCCCCTCCACCACCATCACCAGGAGAATTTAATTGCCAACATACTTCCGTGACGCGGGACGCGCCGGGCCAAGCCCGGGCAAAGGACGGGCCGTCTGTGGCCGTCCGGGGCAGGACAAGGCTGGGCCGGGCCAGCCCCCTGAAAACTGCACCTACAGACTGGGACTATAGATTAGCTAAGTGAACTGTTGCCCTTATTGACATTTGTTCATACAAAGATCTATATCAACACTGGTTTCTGTGCTGGGATGACTGGGAATCCTCTCTAATTTAAGTCAGTGGATCTTTATTATGAGTAAATCCAGTCGTAAAGTGGGGGCAGGGGCAGGGGGAGTGGGGACACTTGATGCCTATCTCCATCGGGCAGAAATAGCAGTGGATAAAGAGATTGAGCTTGTAGAAAGGAGGCTCTCAATTGATCCTCTTTGCTCACTTTTAAACCCCGGTCCAAATTCCATAAATAGAGGCGGTATTGCACCGCAGGGTTCCCCGCAGGCTTACTTATCCCCTCCGGATAACGATACTGTACTGACCACTAACTCGAGTAATTTAACATGTCCCCTCATAGTGAGTCCCCCACCTTCCCCCCTATCACCCGCACCAGGCAACTAAGGGCTACACTAGGCTCTAAGAGTCGGGATCCCACAGGGAAAAGGAAGGCGAAAGGCGCCCCCCAAAGGAAGTAGACACAGTGCAAAACAGGCCAAGAAAGGGAACTCCACATCTGGGTTGGGCTTACAACACGAGACAGTAGCTAGCCAAGTGATTGCCCCCGTTACTTCAGGTGGGAGTAATCCCATTACTCCTGACCCAGTTGATACCAGGGGGGTCCCCAATTCAGTGCTACTCAACCTACTGGAGGACAGGTTGAGAGCCCTAATCTCTCCTGTTATGGAAAAGTTGGCTCTAATTGACCATAGACTTGGGGCTCTTGGGGAGCTTCTACTTAAAGATCGATCCTCTCACACTGTTATACACATCCCTAAGGATGGTCCAAGTTATGATCTAATACCAACAAGGACCGGCCCCAGTAAAGCACCAGTGGTCCTAGCTGTCTTAACCACCAACATCACGGCCCCGGTCATAGCAAATAATAAAGGAGCAATGTCAAGGGCCAGGGGTCCAGTTGGGAGACTCGATCCTTTGACTAGCGGCTCTATTAATGAACGACCTCTCCATCTCCCACCTGAGGCATGCCCGTACACCATTATACTGGCTAATGTTCCAAAACTCCCCAATTGTGGAGTAGAGCACTGGTCGTCACTTAAAAACAAAGCCCTACACTTTTTGAACACTAAAACTGTTCTGGGACAACATCTCTTTAAGAACTTCAAGATGGCAAGAAGGGTGGCCTGGGTGGGGAAAACAGGAAAACTAGGAAAAATTTGGAAGGGGATTGTGTTGTGGTGAACCTTTCTTCCCCTTTACTGGTGGATCACATAGTGAGACAGGCAGGATCATACAGGATACACAACGACTCTATTAACGTTCTCCGATTAGGCTTTTTCTATCCCCCTATTAATGTACCAGGACTGGCCAGGAGAGAAACTAATGTACAAGTTACAAATGGTTTTAGTATTCCAGCACAAAACAGATATGAGGCACTTACCAACCTCGAGGAGATCGACTGACTGGATCATCCAGTATCGGATGTGCTCACTATGTCCAGTAGATCAGTAGTAAACAAGGGGCCCCCTGTATCATGTCCCCCAGCTAGGGTCACTCATGTAGGGACTAGGATCCTCAGTTGGAACATCACCGGGCTAATCAACAAGACAAACGACCCAAAGTGGAGGGCTTGTCTCACTGACTGTGACATCATTGGGCTCCAGGAAACCTGAGACATTAAAAAATACCTTCCTCTTGGATGGGTATGCAGCATTCTGGTCACCAGCAGTTGCTTCCCCTATGGGGAGGATAAGGGAGGGCTTTTAACCCTTATTTTATTAAGACTCGAGGGTATCTACACTAAGGTGGAGACACGTACACCTTACCGTTTGACTGTTCAAATTTCAGCTAAGCTCGCTGGTATTTGGCTTATAGTCAATTTTTATAATTCCTTTGATAAGGCTTTTCCTAATGAGCATTTAGTCAGTCTATATGCGTTTTTGGAATTGTATAGTAAAAATAATACAAACTGTTATTTGGTTATAGTGCTTGGTGATTTTAATGTTCACTGTTGTACCAAAAATTGCTTTGTTTGGGACAGCTTAGGACCCGCTGACCAAGAGAACACACATTTTGAGCATTCCCCACAGGGTTCCTATTTAGAAGAATTGGTGGCAGAAAATGATCTAGGGGCATATTACCAAGCAATAGCGATAATTATCGCTATTGCTTGGTTAGAGACAAAAATGTATCGCCGACCTGCGGCGATTTTTATCGCAGATAAACCTTGGTATTACCAAGGTTCATCGCAAATTCGATAAAAATCGGCCGCAATGCATGAATATCTCTGAAAAGCCAGCGATATTCATGAATTACCAAGCTAATGCTCTTAGCCATGTTATCCACCTCCCATTGGATAACATCGCTAAGAACTGCTCAGGGCAGGTTTTAGCTTTTGGAGATATTCGCGCTTAGAGCAAATATCTCCAAAAGTTGGTAATAGGAGATAGCAATGTTAGCGACTGTTTCCAGTCGCTAACATCTTGGCACGCCCACTTTGCATGTCATTAGTGATAAATTTCTCTGACATGCAAAGTGGGGCCCAAGATGGTCGCTATCTCCTACTAGCTGTCGCTAACATCAGTTAGCGACAGCTAGGTAATAGGGAGATAATTTTATCTCCACTTTCTTGGCTTTTAAAGCCAAAAAAGCGGAGATAAACCCCCTTGATAATATGCCCCCTAATTTATCCGAAACAAGCTAAAGAGGAAGTCCCTACTTTTAGAGGCAAGGGCTCTGGATCAATCATTGATTACATCTTTGTCAGCTCTGCTGTGGCAAGCAGGGTAAGCCTGTATAGTGTCTCCTGGTCTAACTATAGCGATCACAACCCGGTAACGTTGACCTTGGTAGATGATCCAAGGAAAAAAGAAAAATCTAACATGACAGTTGGTATGTCAGATATTAGACCCACTGACCAAGCTCGGCGATTGAAATGGTGCCGGGTGGTGCCCCATGAGTTTAGCGACAACTTGCTGGCTAAAGTTGGTCATGAAATATCTATCTGTTTAACAGATGGCAAAGTAGATGAGGAGGTTTTGGCGGCCTATACTAAAATTTGCACTCAGATCAATAGAGATCTTAAAAAGCTAGGCAAGGGCCAGAGTAGGCCCTGGGAGAAATGGTTTGACCATAACTGTTAATCAGCCCACCGGAAGCTGATGGTAGCATTGAAATCTACGCCCCCCCGACAAAATGTAGATAGCTACCCTTAGGAAAACATACAAAACGGCACTATGGAAGCGGAAAAAGAAATTAGGGAGCACGCCTGGAATGAGCTCTTATCTATTGAAGTGGTTAACAACAGTGCCAAATTTTGGGCAGTCGTCAATAGGCCCTTTTTCCAGGATACCAGTAATAGTGAGCGTGATTGTGGTATACATGAAGAAGGCTGGTATAATCATTTTAAGCAGGTTTGTGATGGGGAAGGAAAGCCCGTAAACCTAGATCTTAATATTGAAGAATACACCCTGTCCTTCACAGAGTTAGTGGTGTCAGAAGCTATAATCCAAATGACGAGTAACAAGGCCCCGGGACCAGACGGAGTGCCGGCAGACCTTTTTAAATCAGATATCAAGACATGGACAAAGATATTGTACAATGTCTTTGTCAATGCCTGTAAATTGGACCTCCCAACCACATGGGCAAAATCCGTTATAGTACCAATATTTAGGAAAGGTAATAGAGGGGACCCGAGCTGCTACCGTCCGATATCACTCATTGACTCTGTTGTAAAGGTACTAGGAAGGGTGGTGCTAAGCCAACTGACGGGATGGTTGGAGGAGACAGGAACACTTTCCATAGCGCAGTATGGCTTCAGAAAAGGGATGGGCACGATAGATCAATGCTTAAATCTGCAGCTACTAATAGGGAAATACACAGTGGCGAAGAAGGGAGCTCTCTTTTTGGGCTTTATGGACCCGTCATCGGCCTTCGACCGCGTGAACAGGTCAAAACTGTGGTCCATTCTCCTGACCCTAGGAGTTGGTAGAAACATCGTCCACTTTTTAGCGGACTTGCATAGGGATTTATCCGCTACTGTGAGGTTTGATCAGCAGGGTAACTGCACTGAAGGAATACCCATTGCCAATGGCGTTAGGCAGGGGTGCATTTTGGCGCCACTGCTCTTTAAATTATATATTAACAATTTAGATTCCACCCTAACTGCCTCTTGCAAAGATATTCCCTGTGCAGGGAAACACATGATCCCCGCACTATTATATGCAGACGATGCCGCACTTTTAGCCAGAACAGCAGTAGGACTCCAGCTACTTTTAAATTCCTTTGCGGCTTACATGAGATCATTGGATTTGAGTGTAAACTTCTCCAAATCACACGTAATGGCAATTGGTCAGAGAACCTTGAAAGTTAAAACTCTTTATTGCGAGGGGAATAAACTTACCAGGGTCTCGACGTTCCCATATCTAGGAGTCTTATTTGATGACCAGGGTACATGGGGAACCCAAATTTTAGCAAAAAAAAACGTCCTGATCAGAGCCACATCAGCTGTCCTTGGTTTTGCTAGGAAACTAGGAGCGAGGCCAATGAAGGTCCTTTTTCAAATATATAGAGCTAAGTGTATATCGCTTGCAATGTATGGGGCTGACTTGTGGGGCATCAAAAACGCTAGGGCCGTTCAGATGGTTGAAGATAGGTTTCTTAAGAATATCCTATCTGGGGGGCGTGGCTAAGCGCCCGATCCGAATGGCGGCTCGGCGGTGAGCTCCGTCCGCGCCGGGACTGACAGGCGGGCTGCGCTCACCATTCCTCACCATGAGCACAGCGTCAATTGTCGGACAGTGCCGGGCTTCTAGTGGGTGATCTTTTGCAGCAGTCTGAAGCCCCTATTCCCGCGGGCTCGCATTTTCGTCCCGGTCGCGGCTCTGCAGCGGCCGCGACCGCCATCTTGTCTGCCGACGCGGAGCTGCGCACAGACGCGACCGTTCGCGTCTGCTTTACAGCATCACGCAGCCTCCTGGTTTCTCCTCCACTTGCCTGCGGTTATGGGAACAACGTCCGAAATGCTTCAGGTGACTCTTTATTGCTTTTTGGCTCCATAAGTGGAACATGCTTGGATTTTCACATCTCCTCAGAGCGAGGCGCCATTTTGTGATGCGCTTCTCTCACTGCCACTAATATTGCGCTCTATATTAGGAGCTTCCTTGCTTCTTTGGCCATTTCGATATTTTTACTGCTCCTCGATCCACATTGACTCTTTTTTTGGCTTCTTGCTTTTCTTTTTGGATGCTTTTTGCCTCTACTACCCATTTTTTGCTTACTCAGACTCTGTTTGTGCGTCTTCTGTAATCCTCTCAACGCACATTTGCATGGCGACTAATAACGGGAAGACCCCCAAGCGCAACTATATCAAAAATTCCAAACTGTTTTCAGCGTTAGCTCATTTAGAAGCTTCCACATCCATCAACGCCTGTGATTCGATGTCTACGATGGATCCTTCTCCACAGACCTCCTCTAAAACCACTCCAAAGCGATTAAAGAAAAATCCCCCTTCTCCAACGACACCCTCCTCAGCCATCTCCATGGAGCTCTTACTTGAGGAGATTAGAGCATTGCGCCCATACATGGAAGAGACTAATGCCAAGTTGCAAACGCTCACTGACAACTGGTCTCAGATGGATGCCAGGGTCTCCACTGTGGAAAAGTCTGTCTCCACTCTTCGAGAGTCAGCCATCAAAATTCCCCACATGGATGCGCAGCTGTCCTCTCTCCAGAAGCAGGTGGAGGACCTTGAAAATAGAAATAGACGCAATAATCTCCGTCTTTACGGCCTGAAAGAGGGTTGCGAGGGGAGTGATCCTATCACTTTCTTCCAGTCCTTCTTGCCCAAGCTTCTGCATCTACCCGAAGACACCACGCTCAACATTCACCGTGCCCATAGGCATGGCCGACTTCCCTCTTCTACTTCTCCAACTGCGAAGCCCAGAGGAGTCATAATGTATTTTCTGGAATACACAGATCTTTTGAAGGTACTCTTGGCTGCCAAAGCATCTCCACGCTTAACTTGGTCTGACTCCACCCTTTTCTTCGCCCAAGATTACGCCAAAGCCACAGCAAGTCGACATAAAGCATTCCTGGACATGAGAGCAGAACTTCGATCTATTGGAGCAAGATATGGCCTATTCCATCCCTGTTTATTCAAGGTTACCTACAACAACAAGACCACGACCTATGAAGATCCGGTGCGCCTTCGCAGTTTCCTCAACTCCTGTGGTCCTGGTAACATGGAATTCTCCAGCTCTGGTTCTTCATCATCGTTTCCTCCGTGACTTTTTGCACAGTTGTCTTTGGATTTCCTGATGCTCTGCTACCTTTTTTATCCCTGTTTTTCTCGTTATTCTGCTTGTTGCTCCTTCACCTGGTTCAAGACTGGCCTTTTTTGCCAGGATCCCTGTTTTGATGTTTCTTGCATTTTATGATACGCTTGTCTTCTTTTCATTGTTTTCTTTGTGATATTTCTTCTCATTTAACTATGCTGTTCTCCTTCTTTTTGCAGCTCCCTATTTTAGCGCCCGTCATGTCTCCCCGGTTGGACGTTTCGTTGCCCCGTTTCCCGCCTTCGTTGGTTGGCCTTACCCCCCTCGTCTCGTCTCCGTTTTCATTCCTTCCGTCCTCCTTCCAGATTTTGCACCCTCATTTCTTCACCCTTGTAAGTATCTGGTCATTCTTCTTTTTTAGTTATTAGTCTCCTCATCATTGTTAGTCGGTTTTGTCTCCCTAAACCTGTTCTTTACATGCTCCTTTTCCATGCTTTCTCCCTTTTTTTATTCTTTTTGTCATTTTTGTATCTCTCTTCTAGTCTTTTTTACATTGAACTTTCTATTTACTTCCCTTTGATTCCTTTCTCTAGTGACCTCTTTTCCTTTTGGTTCGCTTTTCTCTCTCTTTCCTTCTCACAACTCCATTATCTTACCTTACCGCTCTTTTTTTTCCTCTTTTTTCTCAGATTTCCCGCTATGGCTTTTCTTGTTGCTCTCTTTCTCTGGCTCTTTTCCTTTTCTTTCTTTTCACTCCATCAGTTTTTTCCACTTTTCCCACAGCCTATGTTCTCCTCTGCAATCTTCTCTTGTATTATTTATACTACATTCTCATATGGGCTCTCGTGTCTTCCAACATTTTCTTCTCATTTTCTCTCCGTTTTCCTTCCTTTCTTATTCTCCTTTTTCTCATCTCTCTTCTTTTATGAGGCTCTCTTAAGTTCCTTCTTTTCATTTCCACTTGCTAATTATTCTTGATGTCAGTACGCATTGTTTCCTGGAACGTTAAAGGTTTACATTCGCCCATTAAGAGGCAAAAAATCCTTTCCCATCTAGCTAAATTGAATATTGATATCCCCTTCCTGCAAGAAACCCATTTATCTGATATTGAGGCTGCCAAACTTCAAAGGGGTTGGGTTGGAAAGGTTTTCTCAGCTCCTGGCGATGGCAAAAGAAATGGGGTTGCTTTGTTACTCCGTAAGTCTTTCTCCCATTCTGTGATGCATTTCGAGTCTGACCCTGATGGTAGATGGTTAATTGTCAAATTGTCCTCAAAAGGTGTACCTATTTCCCTACTTAATGTTTATGCCCCCACAGGTGGGAACCCTATTTTTTGGAATGCATTTGCCTCTTGTATTACTGAATGTATTGATGACAATTTTATTTTAGCAGGTGATTGTAACATGCCATTGGATCCCTTTTTGGATAGGCACTCCAAATCTTTTTTTACTCCTAACAAGTCCCATAAGCTATTCACACACGCCATCTCTCAACATAACCTAGTCGACGCCTGGCGCATTTCTAACCCAACCAGTAAAGAATTCACATTTTATTCCCCGGTTCACCACTCCCAATCACGTATTGACTATATTTTTCTTTCTCACCATGTCTCCCAATCCCTTACCCATGCTGAAATTGGTCCCATTGTTTTTTCTGATCATGCCCCAGTTCTGATTCAGATTGATATTTTACCCAAATCCACCGGTCCTAAAAGATGGCGTTTCAACAACACCCTCCTTCTAGATCCCAAATTTTCTGCCTCCTTTATTGAGTTCACTACCGAATTTTTTGCCATCAATGATGACCCCTCCTTGGCTACCCATAGTATTTGGGACGCTTACAAAGCGGCGGCCAGAGATTTTATCATTAGACATGTTGCCGTTAAGCGCAAGCTTGCGCGTCAACGCACCACTGCCCTCCTATCTCAGATCAAAGCTCTAGAACATTCCTTTTATACCTCACACTCCCAGAACAGTTTAACAGCCCTTGTGAATGCAAAAATGAATTATAACAAACAGTCTACTGAAGATGCATCGTTGTACTTATTAAAATCCAGTTCGAAATTTTATGGGGGGAAAAATAAGGCGGGGAAAGTTCTTGCAACTTATCTGAAAGTTAAACAAAACACATTGAATATTGAGTCTGTTTTCGATGTTAATGCTGTTTTGCAACATAAAGATACTGCTATTTTGGAGGAATTTTCTCGTTTCTATTCTACACTTTATTCTTCTGAAACTCAACCCTCTGCTCAATCTATTTCCACCTTCTTTACGAACATTCAACCTCCTCCCAACTTTCCTGTTGACTTGTCCTCCCTTGAAACTCCCCTCACCATTCGAGAATTACATACCGCACTTCACTCTCTTAAGAAAGACAAGGCCCCCGGTCCAGATGGTTTCACTGTCGAATTTTACCAACACTTTGCCAAAATTTTATTACCCAAACTACATTACCTTCTTGATTCCTTCAAAAACAATGGTGCCTCCTCAGGTACCTTCTCAGACGCTTATATTTGCATTATACCGAAGGAAGGGAAGGACACCCAACACTGCAAGAATTATAGACCGATATCACTTGTCAACATTGATTATAAATTATATGCCAAATCTTTAGCTATCAGATTGGATCCTTTTCTCCCAGATCTCCTAGGTCCTGAACAGTCAGGCTTTGTTAAGGGTCGCTTTATCTCAGATAACACCAGACTCCTCTTTAATGTTCTCTCTAAATCGTCACGATTTAATGATTCCTTAGCCGCAATCGCCTTAGACGCCGAGAAGGCATTTGATAGGGTTGAATGGTCTTTTCTTTTCTCCGCATTAAAATGGTTTGGGTTCGGCCCTAACTTTATTTCCCTCATCTCCTTCCTTTATACCAACCCCAGGGCAGCTGTTTGTGTTAATGGCCTGATCTCCTCCTTTTTTAACCTCGGCAGAGGCGTTAGGCAAGGCTGTCCTCTTTCCCCTTTTCTTTTTAACCTTGCCCTAGAACCTTTTCTGTCCAAGCTACGTCAAAATCCGAATATCCACGGTTTTCCTCTTCCTCATTCACAAGTTAAGTTGGCTGCCTACGCAGACGACATTTTACTATTCATTTCGAACCCATCTGTTTCTATCCCAGCTTTCCTTGCCGAAGTCAACGTTTATTCTCATCTCTCCGGTTATAAACTGAACAATGATAAGTGTGAAATTCTTCCCCTCACTAAATTCACCTTTAAGCCGGACTTTGTGACGTCCAACTTTAAATGGAGTCCGACCCACATAAAATATCTCGGTTTGTATATCACCCCCTCTATCCCAGATACTATCTCATTATGCCTTACTAAATGTACCCAGAAACTATCTGACCTCACATCCAGATGGCACCCCCTTTACCTCTCTTGGTGAGGCCGCCTTGACACCATCAAGATGATGCTCACCCCAATTGTCCTCTATACCATTTCCAATATCCCTGTTTCCATCCCTGCCAAATTTTTTGCAAAAAGCAATACCACTTTATCTTCCTTTTTATGGTCTGGTAAGAAACCGCGCATGTCTTTATCCCGATTACGTCTCCCCAAATCGGAGGGCGGGGTTAATTTCCCACACTTTCCTGCTTATCACAAAGCTTTCCTCCTGAAACAAGCTTCTATTTGGCTCAAAGATCCTGTCGAGCCTCTTCCCCTTTGGGCTGAACTTGAACGCCTCTCTCTTTCCCCCTTCTCTTTTGCTGAGTATCTTTCCTTCTCTCGTAAACCCCAATTCTTATCATCTCCCATTCACAAATACACTGCAAAACTACTTTTAGCTTCCGCTCCAGATCCTCCCTCTTCCACTACTGAACTTCTCACCACCACTATATGGCATAATAATAGCATTCTCATCAACTTGAAACCTTTTTACTGGAAAACTTGGAGGCAACGCGGTTTGATCTGGGTTTCCCAACTATTCACGGGGTCTGCCTTTACAACTTTTTCTGATCTTCGCCGTAATTTCTCTCTCTCCTCCTCCTTTATTCATAAATACACCCTACTCAAGACTGCAGTCATGTCTGTATTTGACTCCCTACCTCACTCTTCTCCAACTAACATCTCTAATACCGCAATTTCTTCTCTGCATTCTCAACTGCGCTCTAATTTTTCAGCGTCCTCCATCTACCATTCTTTCCATCATCCTCCCTCACCTCGGCCAAAAACCACAGTGGAAGAGCAATGGGAATCTGACTTAGCCGTATCTTGGCCCACCTCCCTGTGGGATAAAATATGGACCTAGCTTCGCAAATCCTCTAGAGCTGCCTCTCTTACTCAAACACTTTTCTTCCTTTATAATCGTCTCCTTTACACACCATCTCTCCTTCATAAAAGATTCCCTTTGGTCCCGGACATCTGCTGGTCCTGCTCTATCCCCAATGCCACGCTTTTTCACATGCTCTTTCTCTGTCCTCTCACGCACGCATTTTGGATTATGGTATGGAACCAAATTTACTCTATTTTCCACACTTCTGTCCCATTTTCTCTCCCTGACCTTTTCCTTGGCTCACTCTCTTCTTCCTGGTCCGCAGTTGACATGAATGTTCATATTATCGACTTGTTACTAGCTGTTGCGTTTCAACAGATTACTGTGAATTGGAAAGACTCAAAGGGTATTACTTTCAAAGCTTGGTGGTTTAATGTATGTTTCAATCATAGACTGGACACTGCCTTTGTTCACCCCCTCTCCCTAGCCCCAAAAAGACATGCGCTATGGCTTCCTGTCACCCTCTATCTGGATGTTTGTGCCAAGCGTACCTCTCACTTGTCCCCATTTCAGCAAGAAGTTTCGAAACCCCCCTGAGTTGCCTTTAGTTCCTTCTTTTTTCTCCAGTATCTACTTCTCTGCGTATATATGCATTATTTCTCATATTACTATGCCTCTTACAATGCACATTTTACGTCTCCAGCCTCATTCCCTTCTTATTTCCTTTTTCTTCTTTTTCTTCCTTTTCCCCTTTCACATTCTTTACCTTTTGATACTTACTGTGACATCCTAATCCATTATACTTATTGATGATACTGTTCATCTTTCATTTTTGTATTGCCGAATTTGTTTCTCCTAATAAAATTTTACTTGAACTTAAAAAAGAATATCCTATCCGTCCCGCAATCAACAGCCAATTACATCGTCCATCAGGAATGTGGAATTGGCTTTGTTGAAGATGTAATCGCAGTGGCACCACTGATGAAATGAACAGTGACCTGGCTAAATCCTGATTTGGTGTTAAATTATGACATCCTAAAAGACTGTATGGCATTAGACCGTGGGCATTGTATTCCCTGGCTCAAATATGTTCAGAAGTTGTCAGATAAGCTGGGTAGACCAGAACTATATAACTCTCCGGAAAAATTATTATGGGGAGATATAAAATGGGCCAAGGAAACATACCTGCGATAGCTACTGTGGCCAGAGAAGAGAGAGAGCTTGAAAAGGCAACAGTAAGGGCTCATCAGTTGCGGAAAACTACACTGTCCATGGAACCATACTTGGGTATTGTCACAAACCCTAATCACCGATTCTTATTGATTAGATTCAGACTAAATAAATTTAATTTCCTTCTCGTGATAAGTTAGGTTGGAAGAGGGCTGAAGATCTTGGGGCTTGTACCTGTGACAACTTCTCTGGGCAGGACACTATGCACTTTATGTTTTTCTGTGAGCACCTTACTGACATCAGGAAGCACTTTATTTTTCCAATTTTAGCTAACAAAGGTTTTATGCAAGTTAGGCCAGACCTGCAAATGTTGACAAATGAATGGGAAATGTTTAATATTGCTAATTTTCTCGCCGCAGCCGTAAGAACTCTAAGGAGAATAATCTAATACCATAAAATCATGTATGTCCCTCATTGCTGTGTTAAGATGTAATCAGCACTAACTGTTCTATTCATTGTTTTTATATGTATATACCTGAGCATTCATTGTTTTTTATATATCATGGTTTTATATTTGCTGATATTAATTGTATTTTTGTATGTTTTTATGTTTTGCACATAAACCGAATAAAGTAAATTGACTGACTGACACCTACCCTTGGATAACATGGCTAAGAACTGCTCTGGGCAGGCGTTAGCTTTTGGAGATAATCGCGCTTAGCGCGATTAATTCCAAAAGTTGGCAATGGGAGATATTGATGTTAGCGACTGTTTCCAGTCGCTAACATCTTGGCACGCCCACTTTGCATGTCATTAGCGATAAATATCGCTGACAGGCAAAGTGGGCCCCAAGATGATCGCTATCTCCTACTAGCTGTCGCTAACTGTTGTTAGCGACAGCTAGGTAATAGGGCGATAGATCTTTCCTACACATGAGTTATGTGACGGCTTGGCTTCCTTCTTTCTGGAGAAGATAAGCAAGATTGTCGAAGGGCTGAAGGTAGAGGACCCATCCGGCATTATAATGCAGGAGGACAGACAAATATCAAAGGTTATTGGGGTTAGGGAAAGGGGGGGCGATGCCATTAAAGCAGGACACTATCCTGGGCCACTTTGTGCTGCCCTCAGATGAGGAATTTATCAGGGTGGCTTCAGGAGTTTCATCTGGCTCGCCCATGAACACCCTCCCTCATAAAATATAGAGGGAACTTGGTTCTGAATTCTTTCCGGTCCTTCGCCAGTTATGCGACCAATCCTTTGGTAGCGGATTGGTTCCATCTTGCTGGAAGCAGGCAATAGTAAGCCCCCTTTTGAAAAAACCAACTGAAGACCCTAAATGTGCAAAAAACTACAGACCTATCTCTCTTCTCCCATACTCAGTGAAGATCGTGGCGCGCCTGGTGAGCAGGTCACTTTCCCAATTCCTGGATGCTAACAACAAGCTGGAGGAGGAGCAATTTGGGTTCCGCCCAGGTCATGGGACGAAAACAGCTCTGATAGCCATCTTGGACGACCTCCGAATGCCTGCATACAGGGGTCAATTGGCTATTTTAATCTTGCTGGACCAGTCTGCTGCATTCTATACGGTTAATCATGTGATCCTCCTAGCTAGGCTGGAAGAAATGGGGGTGGTAGGGGTGGCCTTGAGATGGGTTCAGTCATATCTGACCGATAGACAGCAGGCAGTGGCCCTCCCCCCTTCCAATTGGACTTTGTTGACATCAAGCATGGGGTACCTCAGGGGTCCACAATCAGCCCTATTCTATTCAATGCATATTTGCGGCCGCTGATAGGCATCATCAAGTCAATTAACATTAGGTTGGTGATTTATGCTGATGACACCCAGCTGATTTTGTCTTTGGAAGATTGCCCTGAAGGTGCCCTGGAAAATGTCCATGCCTATATGAGGGAAATGGTAAACTGGTTGAGAGATAACTCCCTGCAATTTAATAACGACAAAACTGAGATTCGGCATTGTGGAGTGGGTAGAGCAGTTCTTCCTACCAACTTCTCGCCTATTCCCACGGAAGTTCCTTTGGTACCTGTGGGGTGGGTGCGAAATTGGGGGGTCAGCTTTAACGATAAGCTGAACCTAGAGTCTCATGTCAACAAGCTGGTGGGGAGCTGCTATACTCTCATTAGAGAACTGCGGAAGGTGTTGCCAGTACTACCAACTCAGGCCAGGGCTTTAGTGGTCTGGAGTGTCATCATGAGCCACCTGGATTATTGCAATGCCTTGCTACTGGAGTCCTCAAAATATCTGCTTGAGAGACTCCAGAGAATTCATGCGGCAGTAGCAAAACTTGCACTTATGAGACCACGTCGGTTGTCTTCATCTCAGGCTTTGGCAGAGTTTCACTGGCTCCCGGTGGCTCAAAGGGTACAGTTTAAGTCCCTTTATATCGTAGTCGAGGCTCTATATGGACTGGGGCCCAAATCGATACAGAAGAAGTTTGGATGGTATGCTCCTATACGTAGCCTCCTCTCCTCATCAGCCAATCTTGTGATCACACCCGAAAAAATAGAGTAACTTTGGGGGTAGAGCGTTTGGCATGGCAGCTGCTCACCTTTGGCACAGCCTCCCCCTGGAATTGAGACAGACACAGGACCTAATGCTGTTTTGTAAAAAAATCAAGACCTGTTTTTTTCCCAGAGTATAATCTCCTCAGTATGTTTTATAGCATCCCTAGTCAGTAACTTAGGTGTCACAGCGCCAGGATGTCCGTAGGGTTACAGAGCGCTTTATAAATGTCCATACATACATACATGCGTTAAAGCGATAAACGAGAGAGCAGGATTGGAGGGAGAGAGGTGAAAGAAAGTAAAAGAGAGAAGGGTGGGATGGAGGGAAGAGATAGCATTTGTGTTAAGGAGAGAAAAAAGAGATGTGGATAAAGAGAAAAGGAGCAGAGAAGGAATAAAGTGAAGATAGTGGCTATGAACACTAAATGAGAGAGTGTAGAGGGATGAGAGAGCAGATCATGGATTAAAAGGGACAGGAATGAGAAACAGTAGCGAGAACACCTCAGAAACAGAGCGAAGAGGATGAAAGACCAAGTGCTACAACATGTTATTTTACTAATGTATGGAATTTACGAATTCCGATTGGAACCAATATGGAAAGCTGTACCTGCCACAGGTTTCCATGCAGATTCCTTGAGAAAACACATGATTTCCAAGATGGGAATCTATTTCCACGGTGCACAGTTCATTGTGGGTGAGAACTCTGCACAGAAGGAATTGCTTTCCCTGTGCAAATCTCATTTTTATGTTTCTTTCTTCTCTGCAGGGACAATATTTTTCCCCAATAAGAAACCCTTTTCCTTAAACCACCATCAAATTTGCCGTGATCCATACCTCTTCTCACCCTGGAAAGTGATTTACACTAGCACTTACCACTTGGCTGGAGGGAAAATATGACTTTTTGTAGGTTGAAAGAGGAATTATAGATAAATTTATAGGAGTTTGTGAAGTACCACAAAAGTACTAATTTGTGTGCACTCACAAACCTTCAAGGCATACCACACCATGAAAAGTCAAGGAATGCAGTCTATCCCAAGAACTTAGGGCCAGATTACGAGTCTGGCGGTCCTCGGAGCACCAAACTCATGGTGGTTCGACACTGGTGAATCCAGGCACCTGCGGTCCGACTGTCGGATTATGACTCGGGCAGTCGGTCCGCACTAAGACTGCCGGCTCTACCAGGAAACTGCCGCTCCCTGGCATACTGGGAGCGGCGGTCAGAGGCTGCCATATGCTTGGTGGGGCCACCACTGTACTACTAAGCATATTATGAGTTTCCTTTCTGCCAGGCTTGTCATGCGGTTCCACCGCCATGAAAAGCCTGGCGGGGAGGACATAAAGGGTGACTCAGACAGATATGGATGCACACAGGGGGACATAACATGCACCCCCTGTGTACATGCACATATGTTCCTGCATGGTATGGTCCATGCCGTGCAGGAACTTTGTGAGGCATTCCTATTGTGGTGCCTTTTTAAAAGGCGCCGCCGCCTTTTAAAGGGCAACGCAATGGGAACCAACACACCGCCATACTACGAATAAATTGTAATCTGCACCACCGCTCAACCAAATGTTCGTAATTTGGGCCTTTGTGGGATATGAGGGTACGGGGGAGTCCACCCTCATAGCAGAGATCTCCACCCCTGTGAAAGGGCTTACGTCTGTTAGGAATCCTTTGGATAATTCCTGGCAGGTGTAAGTGAAGTAAATTCACTTGTAAGCTGATGTTTACAACTGAATTCACCTTCGTAATCAATATCCATTAATATAGGTGGAGATAAATACTGTGTTTTTTATAATCTCTTTATTCATCTCTCCCGAAGACTTATCATTCCATTCCCTTTCAGAGAACCATTACATCTTGATAATTTTTGGTTTAAATAATAGAATTTCAAAGCGTTGTTCTGTGGCACGTTATCCTCCTCTGCAAACAGATTCATAATTTTTCATGTAAGATAAAGAGAAATTATTAACGTTCTGTTGGCATAGCATGTCAGAACCTTAATTAAGATACACAAGATAGCTAAAATACACATTTATCTGAATCGTGTTATTATATTACTCATCCTGTTATTCTGGAACTTTAGCAATGTCAGTTATTGGGATTTTATTAGGGGTTAGGTCATATGACGACACCTCAGGAAGATTCAGCATCAGAGGTCATGGTGCCACTTTCTGTGATGTCATTAAGGTCAAAAGGTGTGTGATGTCACTTCCAAACACAGGCTTCCTGTGTTTCAGTACTGCAGCCTTTAATCGACAGCTGAAATGCAGTTTTCGTGTGCTTCAGTGCTGCAGTCCTGTCTTTCTGCGCTACAGCACTGCAGTATTCATGGGGAAGCAGCAGAATACACTTTGTGGGTTTCATCAATGCAGCCTTTGAATGCCAGGAGCCACAAAGAGTTCCTTGGCTTCACAATTCCATCCCTTAGTTGACAGCAGCAGGGAGGGCTTCCAGCCTTCAGTCGTGTAGCAGCAGTTTGTTGTCAGCAAGCAGGTGTAGGTTTCACGTTATTATAAACTATGTTTCAAGTCCATTTTATGTGAATTGCTGATTGAATATATTCGGTGATTAAATGTATTAATGGGCATCAATTTTTTCATTTTTTAAAATGTCAAACTATTGCTAATTGATTGTGAAACACGAATATTTCTGAATGGAGTGCTTTATGTAGACCTGCAATGGATGTGGCGACGGTCAGACTCTACCCAAAGCTAGGCTGGGCGTAGTGTGCGTAGCAGGGCTACGCAGAGTGCCACGGAGCCGGAAAAAACTCTGTGAAACTCCACGTAGCTCCGCTATGCCACCCGCCTCCCACCCCCCCTTTTAACAATCGAAAAACAATTACATTAAATAACTTTAAAGTTCCTAAAAATCACATACCTGAGCTACGGCATCCCTGGGCTTCCCTCCTCGTCTTCATGGCCTTTTCGGAAAAACATAGGCACACGGCTGTGCAATTCTCACAAAAATTGCGCATGTGCGGGCACGCACATGCTCAGTATTTCCAGAAATGCCCATAAAAACGAGGAGGGCAGCCCGGGGACGCTGCAGACCAGTTGAGTGGTTTTAATCAGTGACGGCTCCTCTATAGGGGCGTTTGGGCACCGCCCCACTGCTTTCTTGCCGTTCGAGAAGGCAGAAAAATAAATGGTAATTACTACTATTTGTTTCTGCATTCTCGCACAGCGAAAAAGCAGAAGTTCCTGGTTGGGGGTGGGCGGTCCTGCTCGAGGGCAGGGGAGAGTGGCTTGCCCACTGTTGTTCATACTGACTGTTTGGGCAGCCTGAGGCCCCCTGCCCTAGAGCAACACCGCCCATTATTCATGTTCTCTATGTATGCTGCAGCATACATAGAGAAAATGACCCGGTGGGGTGTGGCCTCACCAATCACAATGCTGTGATTGGTGGAGAGGAGGGAGACTGCCTTCCTGATGACAAGCGCTGCAGCCAGGAATTCAACGCAGGACGGCGGGAGTCGGGAGTCTCGGGAATTAACAAAAAGCGGGACTGTAAGTTTTACTTTTATTTTATATCTTTTTGTTTCATTAAACCCCTCCCGCCTCTCCCCATCACCTCCGCAGCTCGACGACCCCATTTCCACAAACCCCACCCGTCCGTAATGCCGACGGCGACTGCTGATCTGGGATCGGGAATGGCTGTAACCTTGTAGATTTTTTTCCGTTAGCCTTGCTGCTTTTTTTTCCGATTAGAAATCACTTCACTGTTTGAGAGAATAAAGCAGGGTGGCTGGGTCTCCCCGTGACGTATCGTTCTTCTCTCCAATGCCCCGTCTTGCCTGGGCCCTTGAGTTTACTGTAAACCCATGTTTATACAAAGGTGTGTGAAATATAAACCTCTTTTGCTTTTCAAACACCACAAGGTGAGCCTTGCAGCTGCAAGTATTATATTTCAGCCACAGCTCTGAAACGTCCCCTGAGGTAACATTCTCCTTCGGAGGCCTGAAATGCCTCGACACTTCACTCCAGCTGCTGTGCCGGCTTAGTGACTGTGCTTGATGGGGCCTGTTTTACCCCTGTGATCACGGGGCAGGGGTGACGATGTCTCTTTGTGCACACGCACTCATGCTCGTCGTTCCCTTGCCCTCAGTGCCACGCTCATCAAAGAAATGCAAGGCGCTGGTCATGAGGAAGGAGGCTTGGGTCATGGAAGTGAAACAGTGACACATGTGCCTCAGCCCTCTAAAGGAGCACGAGGCCTGTGTGTGTCATTAAGAGTAAGTAACACGCTGTCTACACACAACCGAGTAGATTTAGCAGCATTTCCTATCAGTTTGCTAACTTTTTAAGTGGGATACTGGCGTCTGGTTGCAAGAGTTCATTTGTTAATAAAGCTGATGGAAAACAGTTCATAAAGTACATGCTGTGTCAAGAGCAACGGGCCAACATCCCTGTGTTTGCGAACTACATAGCAAAGCAGATGCCAGCAGCGAGCGTTGCTCTTACGCCTCACTAGTTTCAAATTCCACCAGCCGCCACTGGTTTGAATGTACTTTAAAGTTATTGTTTTTCAATTGTTAAAAGGGGGGGCGGGAGGCGGGCGGGGGCCAACTCTGCTCCGTCGCGGAGTGTGCGGAGATTTGCCTACTCTGTGTTGTCTGACGAGTAGGCAAATCTCCGCAAACTCCACGGGCGGGGCAGAGTTCTCCGCCAACAGTTATGTTTAACTTGGTTAAAAAAATTCAGATTGAAAACTTCAAAATTCCAAATACTAAGATTTGTTTTAAGTGTAAAATCTCAGTGCTGCTCGCACCCTAAGAGGTCTATAAACCCTCCTGGTTTGCACATTAGTATTAGGTTGCCTTACAGGGGCATGATTGGTTCTTTTAAAGTCTAATTTTAGGCTAACTTTAAAATATATACTCATCACGAAATGTTAACACTTTTTGCATTCATTTACTATTTTTCTGCAACAATATATATGTACGCAAATGGTCATTAAAAAAATTCACTACGTGTTTACAGTAAAAAAAAATAGTTTTTGAAATGTGTCCTCAAATTCTATAGAGAAAAAAAATGTATATTTTTAGGCATAAACCGAACAAAATTTCACCGACAAAAGATACATTTTATAGACAGCTAATAAGTAGGAATGATGTTAATTCACATATTATTCATGGAAAGTAAATTTGATTTTAAAGGGGCTCACTTTATATACAATGAACATAAAAATCTTTTATGTATACGGGTTTTTGAATTCAATGTGTCCTTGGAGAAAGGTTTCGGGTGTGATTTTATGTATTAGGTATATCTTTTATTATGTATTCAAAATATAAAATATGGGATGTATTGAAATTGAATTGTTTTTAATTTATAAATATCTATGTTTTATAGCTTGCCCTCATCCCGAATGTAATGCAGAATTATAGGAGATTAACAGATCAACAAGAGCCCTGAAGAAGTGGAAGGGTGCCGCAAAACACGTTATCTTGCTTCTGATTTAGCTCAAGTCACATAAAATTATAAGAGGAGCTATTTTCTATAAGAATGTCTCTTTTGTCAGTGATCTTTGGTTCAGCTTCTGCTTAAGAAAGTACTGTTTTTTTCTAGAATGTGAGGACATGTTAAAAAAACTACTTTTCTTATTGTAAACACGTAATACATTTTTCTAATAACCAATTGTACATATATCATTTTGCAGAACAATAATAAATCAATGCAAAAATTGTAAAAATGTGGCCTTTATTACATATTATAAGATTAGCCTAAAATTAGATTTTGTAAGAACCTATCACTTACTTATAATGGAATGTAATACATGCAGATCTTGTATACACTGAGGAATCGGTACATACACATGCACAGCAACACTGCATTATTTTCTCATAAAAGGAAGACTTGGCTCAGAGACTATTCATTATAAATATTGTTACAAACGATGACCAATGCATGGCTCAAAAACACTATCTATATTTTCCCGATGATATGATGTCTCACTAAAGCTAAACTAATTTTCCAGAAAGCGATGGATGTAGTCATTCACCTAATATTTCGGCAATTGCAGTTTAAATCAATTTATTATGAACGGAAACATTGATAATTTAATATAATTATAACTGAGTTATACCTGCAACATTTTCGGGTTAAATCTTCCAATGGGTTGTCAAATTTTTTATTATTTTTGCGTTGTTGGTGACAGAATGTTTTTCATGCAAGAACGAAAGTAAATTCGGAAACGCGCAATTAAATACATTCTTTCAGGGCAGCACAGTTCTTTTTCAACACCCATAATAAAATACTAAGCACAAGGAGAATGATATATGTCAACAGAATTGCAATATATTGGAGTGTTAAGATATAACTTTTATTACCATTGGACTCAACATTTTCGCAATCTCCATGATTTAGGGAAAAAATGCATGACCTCTTCTTTGAAAACATTAATGAGGCCATACCTGCACTATTGCACTGCTGGAACGCCACTTTTTTTACATTCTGGTGGTGCAATGTGCCACTGCCATATTATAAATATGTACAGAAAACTGCGTGAAAAGGAGCATTCATTGGGTGTTGCAGGGGAGTTCCCAGAAACATCCATGCCTTTTTGACACTGCCCCATATTTTACAAGAAATCATAAGTCTGAGGCAGAGCCAATTTCGTTAAGCCTTCCCAGGGGGGTGTAAGGGAGGCACAATGAGGAGAAATATATTTATGTATCCTCGTGTTTCCTCTTTATATGTGGTCTGCATTCTGCAAGACACATAGAAAGAGAAAAAAGCCTCTTGTGATTATTTTTGTGCAGAAATGTTTCCCTTTGTGTACAAAGATATTTATCCCCTCAACGCAGGCACCCTTGTACCATGGTGCAAAGGTGCCTGCGTTCAGTAGCGGTTGTGGGTGGGAGTGCTGTCGGGCGGTGATGTAGGGTGGGGGAGGGGCAGGGTAGAGGTTAGTAAACTACGGAATAAGGGCAAATACAGATAAGTAAACATGTAAATGAATAAAATGTATTTCTTTGCGCATACCGCATCGCCAAATTCAGTGCAGTGCGCACAAAGAAATTTGTTTTATTAATTTATATGTTTACTTACCTGTATTTGGCAGTATTCCGTAGATTACTATCCCCCCGCCCCACGTCACCTCCTGTCAGCACTACCACTACTGCCTGCGTTGGCGCATGGCAGACCATTGTGCACAGGCGCAAGGGTAAAGAACAGGAATGCACCTTATCTCATAGATAGAGAGCATTCCTATCCATTTCCTTTCCGTAGGGCAGCACAGCAGCAAGGCCTTCTGCACTGCCCTACGGCAAAGCACCCATAAATGAGGCCCATTGAGTTTGGAGTAATATAATGCCCCGTATTAGTTTGTGTGCATGTTCATGCTGAATGTGCGGACACTTTAATCTACATCTAGTATGTTGGCATGGTCATAGTTTTATCACTGAATGAATTGGAGAGCATGACAGAAGTGTTAGGGTCTTGCATCTTGTTTTCAATAAGGCTTTTATTTTTTTCTGCAAACTAACAGATTTTTTATGTGCTAAATTTTCATGTATTTCTGCAGTTCACATTGCAAAGCCGGAGAACATTGTTTCCATTCTCCACAGCACTTCCTGGTATCAAGAGATCTGCAAGCAGTTTGACCCTGCACACGTTCTGTGATGGGGGACTGGAAGTTTCAATACAGCTTCCATGGCACTCCTTAAAAACTAATAGTAGCGTGGTTTTCTGCAATGAGCAAGAAATGCAGGATCCCATGGCGAGAAGCCTTTCCTTGCTCCAAAAGCCTTAGAGCAAGAAAAGGGTATCAAAGCCCCTAGGAATGGTGCTGGGGCAAACAGAGTGACAGAGAGAGATTCTGGCAATTGGGATCTTGAGGTAAGGCGTACTGACATGCAGGTATGTATAACATGACTTCTGCAATATCATGCTACATACCTCAAGCTGTATGTCTTACAGGAGTAGCACATCATCACTTCTAATGTTTTATAAAATGCAATTTTTTGATGGGGGTACTCATTCTGGGGCTCAAGGGGGGCTCTGCTACATCACCTGATTTGTCTGACCCCTTACTTTGGAGGGTGGGAGAGAGAATTGATAAATGCCCTTTCCTCTGAAGAGGCATCATTTCGGTTTCGGGTCATCTACTGGGTGTGACCAAAAATATTTTGGGTAGGTGATGGTATGATATTGGCCATGGTGACAAAAGTGTGTGATTATACAGTGTATTTCCCATATTAATCTTTCCTGGGTGGGTGGATGGAAAGATAAATGGATCACTAAATGGTTTCACAAAGAACTAAAAATATAGGATAGCTTAAGTGGAAGACATTGGCCTGTCTCTGGGCCAATTATGTCTGCTATAGGCATTTTGCTCCAAAATTTCAATGTTTGTCTTTATATGCATCTCTTTTTAATTTAGACTATTTTACTCTCTGAGGGTAGAGTGATCAAATAGCATTATAGCTATTCTGTCTTGGAAATAGCAGGCGCATATTTGCAAGCCCCTATTGATTGTGATAGGGACCTCACCCTATTACAAGGTAGTGTGAGGCCACTTGACGAGGCTTAACACTGCCTTGTAAATAAGGCACCATTTCACACAGTATTTAGTGTGAAAGGGGAGGGTAATGGGTTTTGCGGTTGGCGTTCCACCGCAACACCCATTGATTTTGACGCTCCCCCCTATTTACAAGTGTGACGTAAATAGGAGGCAGTGCCAAAATGAATACCAGGGCACACCTGGTCTTAAACAGGCGAAACAAGGAGAAATGCTTACTTCTCCCTGTTTTTGCTGTTTCCATGTGTGCTACCTAGTGCAGCACACGTAGAAACAGCATATTGCCTATGATTGTTTATGTGCAGGAGGGTCCCCCTTTGTGCACATAAACAATCATAAAAAAAATGCTGTTTTGCAACTTCTATGTGTGCTGCATTAGGCAGCACCCATAAAAGTTACAAAACGGCATTAAAGATTGTTTATGTGCAGGAAGGCAAACCTTGCCGGGCATAAACAATCTCCCCCTCAACACAGACACCCTTGCACTATGGTGCAAAGGTGCCTGCATTAGTGTTAGGCAGCTAAAGTTAGCACCAGTGCAGGGGGAAATGCAGGGCGGTATCATATTCTAGTAAATGTGGTGTAGCCCTGCGTTTCTAAAGTGATGTAGCATGTCGTTAGCCTTCTTGGCTTAACGACACGCTTCACCACTTTATTGTAAATATGTCCCCAGGTGTTAGGCTGTTTCCCTCTATTTAAGCCCTGCCCTATGACTCAGCCTATTAAAAGTGGCTGTGGGCTTTAATGCTGTAGTAGACATACGAAAAACTAAACAGTTTAATGGAGTCAGGGGCCATAATATTAAGAACGGTGATACCATTATCACCGCTTAACTGCCGCCAAAGTGGAAATAAGGGGCTTGATAATATGTCCTAGAGAATCCCAATAGAAGCCCAGGTTTGTGGTCCTTCACACCAGAACCTGGGGGCATATTATCAAGCCTGTGCGCTAAAATTATCGCCGCTTTATCGGCTGAAAACGGCCGATAAAGCGGCGATAATGGGCTTGATAATATGCTCTATGGAATTCCAATCGAAGCACATGTTAGATGTGAAGACATCTAACATGGGCTTCGATTGGAATTCCACAGAGCATATTATCAAGCCCATTATCGCCGCTTTATCGGCCGTTTTCGGCCGATAAAGCGGCGATAATTTTAGCGCACAGGCTTGATAATATGCCCCTAGGCCTTCTATTGGAATTCTCTGGGGGATATTATCAAACCCCTTATCGCCGCTTTAGCTGCAGTTTCCTGCTGCTAAAGGGGCGATAATATAATCGCCGTTCTTGATAATATGGCCCAGGGAGTTTCTCATCCACACGTGCAGAAATAGAGCAGACAAAAAAATTAAGTAACACAGACAGAATCTCCGACCATGACACAGTGAATTCATCAAGATTATTTTGAAATGTATTTATTGTGAAGGACTAACAAAAATAGGTTACTCTGATATTTATTTGACATTGGAGACAGCCTTACAAAAAGGCACTCGACTGTTAACAAAATGTGCAACTGGGCGTGCAACAGTTTTGCAGAAACCCATTGAGTGGAATGTAAATGTCAGTAACTGAAATATCACTGGTATGAGAGGGAATGTGCTCCAGAGCGCAAAGTTAATCTAAAAGAACAATTTATTCCACTCTCAGTTGATTATGAGTGTGAAATATGTTGTGTTTTCATCTGAAATGTTTTTACAAATAAAGTGCGTAAAATACATCCGTGAATTTGCATTTTAATTTTTTCCTTTTGCTGAACAGATTGTATTGTGTTCTTGGACGCTTCAGCAGCCAGCTGTTGGCTGCAGGCTGTAACATCTATCACAGCCGACAGCTTCACCCTTGATGTGGAAAATGGGCGCAATCTTGCACCTAGAGGGTTTTTTTTATGAATTCGAATCTCGTGATGAATAGTGTTGACGTCCAGAGGAGGGAAGAAGGGTCTGAGACAGAACAGTAGTGAATTTACAATGGATCTTAAAACTTACAGGACAAAGTGACTTCAAAATGAATTCTTAAAACTTGTTCTGCTTTATCTCTGGACTTATAGAGGGTGTAAAATGATGATACATCGTTTCTGCTAACTACGCAAAGCTCTAAAGGTAAGTATGTCAATTTCACGAAATTGCAACTTTTTTGCTCTGGGGATTTTTATTCACAAATCCATGAATTTAGTTAGCTGAAAATTGCATTTAATGGAATATATTGGTGCAGATGAAAATAGTTATACCTAGCTTTAGAGTTTAGCTGTTCTTATTCCCACCTGCACATTTGACAGATGTATGACCTTCTCGATATTGGCAGTGACATTTCTTCTAAGTTGTGTGAAGTTGAGCGCTCTCTGTCCTGGCACAGGAGCTTTTTCTTCCAAAGGGCCGTAGAAGGAACCTCTTGCAATTGTTTGATGTTGGAATTTCTGCCATCAATGATGCAGCTGGAAATCTATATCAGTTCATACGTCTTTATTTCGAATATTTCATCATAAACGACACACACATAAAAATAGCATCATCCAAAATTACATAACCATAGATCTAAAAGACAATAAAATAGCACAATATATGTACGTGATACAGTTGGTATGCCTAAATAGAGAGGATGTTGCTACCATGAACCAATACCACAATAGTACAATATAAAAAGTAAATTACTAAGATCTAATAAAAACACAATCACTAAGATCTAGTAAAAACACAATGATCCTAAACCCAGTCAACCTCTGACCTGATGGATGGTCCTAATAGTCCACATCCAGCCCAGGAATTTTGCTACTGCTATTACAATGCATTCCCTATTATCAGTCCTGAGAATCCTTAAGGCCTCAAGCCCCACCTGAGTGCCGATGTTTTGGCAAATAGGTTTAAGCCATTTTTTGCGGGGGGCTGCATAGGCAGGACATGCAAAAAATATATGACCAATAGACTCCCTCTGATCCGCACACCAAAAACAAAAATCATCCCCCTGTCCTTTCCAAATTTTAGTGAACGCTCTTGTAGGCAGAGAACCGATCCTAAACTGATGGTATAGCTTCCTATCACTCATCTTAGTAATAATGTCCCAGTAAACTTCTAGGGACGGATCGAGCTTGTACTCTAAGAACATTCCTGACAGGGATGTAGTATTAATCTGTGCAAGGTGATTTTGTCGGACTGAAAGCCAGTATAAATCTTTAAAGGCTTTTTTTGAAGGGAAGCAATTGTTTACTGGATCAGACCACAAGTTACTCAATCCCATGTCTACTAGTAGCGATCTTACTTTTTTAAACCAGGGTAAGTTACCCGAGACCATGACAGATCTAGCATCCATGATTTCTTTAGCAAAAAGAGCCAGTTCTGGAGTAGTCCAGATCCTCCTCCATTAGGCCACCGGTTTGAAGTGCGCCACATCATCAATTGAGTGGCAGCCTAGGTCCATTAAAAGCGGCTTCAATGGGCAAGAGCAAGGGAGGCCTATTAAATTTCTTAAAAATGTATTTTGGAATTTAACAATTTGGGATAAGTCCGCAAAACCCCAGAGGTTCGCTCCGTACAGGATCGCTGAACTAATCCTGGAGTTGAATATCTTTAAAGCAGGACCTATCCTTTTTGTTAGTGAGGACCTCTGCTTTTTAACTAAACACCCCAATAACTGGGTAAACTTGAGTGAAATAGTTTCAATCTGGGGCTTCCAGCTAAGCTTATTCTCAAGAACAACTTCTAGATAAGTCATGACATTGGTCTGTTCAAGTGGAATACCATTCATTGTAACGTGTCCCACCACAGGTTTAAATTTTGTAAGTATCATAAATTTAGTTTTTACTACGTTCACCTGTAGGTCATTGATTTGGCAAAATTCCTCAAATTTATTTAGGGCCGCCTGCAGGCCCTGCTGGGTTTTTGATATTAAAAGGGTGTTGTCCGCAAACATAAGTAACGGAAACTTAGTAACACCCAACGTAGGAGCATCAGTTGGGTACGCTAGGAAGTACTGCACAACCCTGTTAATGGACAACAAGAACAAGGTTGGTGCTAGTACGCACCCTTGGCGCACACCCCGAGACACGGGGAGTCTCTTGTTGACCTGACCCTGCTTTCCCCAGCGCACCTGAGAAAGATTATCATTATGCAACTTAACCACTAAATCCAAGAGCTCCTAGGGCATCCCCATACTACTAAGTGCCTCCCATAGCTTTGCTCTAGGAACCAAGTCGAATGCAGACTTGAGGTCCACGAAGGCGGCATAAATAGTACCACCTCCCAGGCTAACAACTCGCCAATAAATCATTATAAAACGGAACACCTGTTCAATGGTACTTATACATGACCTAAACCCAGCCTGCAGAGGAGACAGAATATCCTCACGTTCTATCCAACTCTGTATTTTTGCTAACACCATCCTTGCAACGATTTTTTGCACAGAGTCTATCAGACTTATTGGACGATAGTTCCCCGGAGCGGAGTGGTCCCCCTTTTTATAAATTGGCAGGATCTCTGCTCCGCGCCATGAGTCCGGTATACCTGCCCCTTTCGCTATTGGATTGCCGAAAGGCAATGTATGGGACTCAATTTGCTAGGTCAAGTTTGAAAAGATCTGCTGGGATGCAGTCCATACCCGGAGCTTTGCCATTCGGGATCTTTCTCAGTGCATCCTCCACATCTTTGCATTCAAATTTTAAAACTTGGCGATTGAACAAGGGGCTTATTTCAGGAGGGGGGTGATCACCTTCCAGTTCGAACCCCCTAAACTGAGACTTGAAAAACCAAACCCAATCCTCAGGAGACACATGATTTTCCCTGATTTTGCAATTATTGCTGTTGCATTTTTCTTCTTGTGTGAATTCTGTACATTTATTGATTCGGGTTGATCTAAGAGACATACCCCTTAATGATATATAAACATTGCCCACCTCATACAGCTTCTCCTCTTGTGCCTGCTACTATGCCCTCACCTCCTGTTGTGCCACTGGTCTATACTCTACTAATGCCTTCTCTGTGTGTAGTGCTAGCCCACGTGTGGGTGAGGCTACATAGTCCACATCCCAGCTTGGACTCCCTTTCGAGACATTCTTTTTCCCTTTCCTTCTTTTGACTAGTAGTAAGAGCAATCAGGTGCCCAGCATCACTGCTTCCATGTCTCTCACTGATCTATCCCAGACTCCACCAAGCCCTTGTTGTCTTTAAATTAGCGGTCCAAAACTTCAGTAGCTGACTTCCGCATATCCCAGTCCATCAAACCCCCAGGGGTCCAACCTCCATCTCACCCATGTGTGCTTGAGAGCTGTCTGAAAGGTTGTGACCAGCGGGCAATGATCTAATATGATTCAAGAGGTAGTCTAGACTAGACAGTGACTTCAACGAGTTAGAGGTGTGTGGCTAGTGATGAGGTCCTGGGTGTTCCATCCTTCACAAGCCCACTATTCCCATCAACTCCATAAATGCACTCAAACGTGTGTCCATTTTAGGTGGTCCACCCAACAGACTCACCCCGTCTAGATTGCTCTGTACCATCAGATAGAAACCTCCTCCCACTATTGAGTGGGCATTCAGGATTTTCAATATCCATTCTCCGAGCCTTTATAAACCACCTTTGGTAGACCCAGCGAGAAGTTCTATGAGGTGATCATCATACCTATCCCGTTCCACCATGTAGCACTCATCAGGTGCCTCACACACTTTAGGGACATTCAAGGGGACACACCAGAATGCCGATGCACCTGAAGGCTGCATGGAACCCAGTGTGGCCTGATTCAGAAACCCCCATTTGTCGTCCACCGGCTGGGTTCCTTGCAGCAAGATAATGTATGGGTCATGTTTAGTTAAAGAATTTGACCACTATCCCCCATTTCACTATTACAGAGACTGTTAACATTCCAGGAAAGTATGCATAGGGTCAATCCATCCATCCCATGGTGTTTAGTAGAACCGTCCATGTGATTACATGGTATATGGTCCTCCCTCTCTCTGTCTCCCTTGTTGCAGCAATGGGCCTTATTTATGAAAACTGTCACATCGCTGCCTGAAAACAGAGATGAGACAGTTTTTACTGCACCCTCCTTGCTTCATGATGGATGCATCATATTTACTATATGACGCATCATGTCGTAAGGAATGACAGATACGTCAGCAATATGGACATATCTGACTGCGCAAAACTGACATGTTGCTGCAGTTGTGTCTGAAGTCTGACACAACTCCAGCAATGCAGGGGGGGTTATGATTATAGCACTGCACCACCCTTACGCCTACTATGCGGCAGGCATAAGGATTTGACGCAGTGGCATCCTAGAAGTGACACAGTGAAATCTGATAAATTTCACAGCACCACTACTACCAGACTTTCTTGCGTGGGAACACCCACCCTGCATACATTATTCCTGATGCAGGTATAATGGGGCGCTTCTGAATAGATGCGTCACTTTGTAAAAAGGGCACAACGTGGCGGCTATTTTACACCCCTGCTGCGTCTCAAAAAGTGACGCAACAGCAGTGCAAAAAGGACTCAGAGGCTCATAAATAAGCCCCAATGTGTGGAATGTTAAGCATCAACTCCCTCCCTTGACCCAACCTCTAGTCTCTACAAACTCTGGCAACAAATTGCCCATGGGAATCTGTTGCTGCTCCACAAGGAACAATTATTTTGAAGAGGGAAGAAGTCAAATGAACTGCTCACTGTTAATGTCGGGGAAAGGCCCCACAAAGAGTAATGTACCAACCGAGACAGCCATAGTGCCACTCCTAATTGAGTAATCCCAGCTGACTGGGATGAGGATCCAGCTAGTCATCTTACGTTCAGTTAAATAATGGTATCCAACATCCTCAGGCTGACTACCAGTGGGCAAATAATCTTTCTCACCCCAACAGCTTGTACCTTCCTCCTCCAAGTCCTCATTGTCTCCTTCCCATTCCACCCACCCACTAGTCGAGACCAGAGCCCATTGGTGTTGCAGCTCCATCTCTCTCAAACACTGCCTTGTCCCTTGTGGGAGCCGTGATCAACCATCAGATTTTCTTGCATTTCGACCTACGGTCCTGCAACCCGATCAGGTGACTTCTTTTATGGCGAGCAGAAATTGAGTTCCCCTGTGCCTCCAGCCACTCTTAAACCGCAGGGTCTGATGTAAAGAAGTGCAAATCATCTTGATCATTTCTGAGTTTCCTGGGGAAAAATAAGGCATATATCAAATTTAGTTGCTTCACAAATGTATCAACATCTATCTATTAGGAAGCTGTACTTCCCGGAACTTCCATCAGGGATGCAGGCAACCAATCCTTTCCCCTCCCTTCCAGATGAAGCAAGGAAAACCTCTCTCCTTCTTCTCCAATACCACACATTACCCAATTCCTTCTCAACTGGCACACAAAACATCTAACCCACAGATGTCTGCGCTGTTTTGCCTATAATATAGATGTTGCCTACCTCTTCATCAGTACCAACACCCACTCCCCTCCTTTTCCAGGGATTACCATATCACTGATACCATAAAGTGTCATATTTCACAATGGGATCAACATTGTACAGGAGTTATTAGTTACCTAAATAATTTGGCCCTTTGCAGTAATACAGAATATGCTGTTCTTGTACTAAATATTATGTTAATCATTCACTTACCAACTGAGCCATAAACTTAGAACCAAATGTGCTCAAGATTGTTCTGTATAATATGCCATCAACACACTGCAGATTTCGGTCATCATTGTACAGCAACACATGCTCATCATTGTACAGCACAATATGCCAACTATTTTACTAAGATGCCATCTTGTACTACATAATATATCTCAATGCTGTATTACACATAATGCCTTCATTGTACTGCAGAGAATGCCATTTTTATACTGTAGTATATGCCAGCATGTTACAAGAAATATACGTATATTTTGCTATAGAATATAGCCCATCATAGTACTATACAATATGTCTCCTTTATAGAATATATTAGGGTCCCATAATTATCCTACACATTATGGTGTTGTACCCCAACATCATACTTGGAACATATATCTACAGAAATATAAATACCATAATACCAACTTTCAAAATAATATCGCAGCGGAGTAAGTCTACATTTAGCTTGACCTTAATTCACAAATCAATATCGAGGTGACAACATATCTGTAGGTTGATATTGTGTATCCATTAAACCACACAAGAGGAATGATTCACAACAACAACAAATGCATTGGGCGTTTCAGCGCCCGCAACTAAATTGTTTTATTTATTTATTTGTTTACATTACTCCGGTCGACCCTGAGCCGGAGTTTACTCCCCCTCACCCTACCTCTCCCCCTCCTCACCCTGCGGCATTCCCTCCAGAAGCCGCTACTGCGGAACACTATGTCCATCACTGAATTTTAGTCTCAGTCCATAATTGTATCGCAAAATGTGGTCATCCCTCATGCTAGAAAACGTGTTCACGTCCTTTTGAAGAAAACACTGAAGGCACTTTTTCATGGAAGAAGATAAATAAGAAGTAACAATTCATGATTAAAACTTTTTTATCCTGCTTAAAATGCCTAATCACTTGTTGACTGTACTTTTTCAATTTTATCATACAGATACACCAACAGGGAGGGAGGCTAGTGATAAAGGTTAATAAATCGCTTCACTTACAACAAAAAGAAAAAAAGCCAAGACATTTTAAGAAAGGTAGGTCTGTGATCCCAGCAGGGGGGTTTTGGTAGAGGTCTGCGCTCCATGTAAAGGGTGGAGAAAAGTGTTTGGGTGTGGCAACAGTAAGTAGTCAGTCACGTGCCAGCACCAAACCAACCTGTCTTCCTGTGTCCTTTTGTAAAGCCTGATCCCTAAGGACCTGCACACATGTTTAGGGACCACTCTACACTGGTGATGAGGCAGGTATTTTGACCCATGCCTTGCTGCCACCAGTTGAGTATGTTAGCGCTGGGGCCGACAGCCTGCTGGTTTTCAAGAGTGCTGTCGGCGGCCCACAGCCTGTCCCTGGCCTTCTTCCAGCCCGGAGAGCTTGACCTGCATTGGCCGCGCTGACTCTAGCCATCCCAACCTACATGGCGGGAATCAGTCAAACCATCTCCAGCCCTCACAAGTCGGGGTGGGCGGAATTTGCGTAATCGGGTTACATAAAAATCTCCGCAAAATGGTAAAAACTCTCCACAAACACGCAGAAATTCCGCGAACACGCAAAATTGCATGTTCGCAATGCTTTTTTACTGTTCGCAATTGCTATTTGCGTCCTCGGGGAGAAATATCTTGCAAACACGCATTTGAGAAAGCGAACAAGCAAAAAATTTCGCGAAGTCGCAAAACTCAGAATTTTGGGCAGTTTCGCGTTCTCCGTGGAACGCGAAACTACCCAAATTTTTCAAATTCCGCAAGCGGAACAGAATTTACAGCCCAGGCCTACTCGTAAGTGGTGATAAAGGGCTGGGAGGTGCACATGTTGCACAAGTGCACTGCATACAGCAGATCAACATAAAGAAAATTGGGTGTTCCCTACTTTCCCCGCCAAACCTGATCTCCACTCTACTGCTGCATGACACCTGACCGAAAGTGCTGCAGTGCTACACTGCATGCCACGCCTCCTGGTTAAGTGCTGTGGAACTCGCTCCACCCAGCAGTGCTCTCAATAATGCAGAGGGTAGAGCCCCAGGACAAGTCTGACCACAGAAGCATGTACGAGGCAGTGCAGAGGAGACAGAAGAGAATATCCGATACACTGTGAAGAGGTCCAGGCCACTCCCATTGTCACTGGCCACTCTCCTGCAGGCAACCCAGGAGGACAGATGCCTACAAATGGCAATATGTGTGGTCCAGTCTGGAGAGTGGAGAACACTAAGATCACACCTGCCACGAAGGACCCCAGAGGCTAAGAAAGACCTAGAATATCTGTTCAACATTTGCCAGGAACTCCCGATGGAGGCAAGTGGGTGCCTGCTCAGCGGACCTCGCCTGGTGATTCCCACTAGCTTTACCAGGGCAACCGTACAGCTAGCCCACTGTGGTCACCAAGGGGTAGTCAAGACCAAGAACATGCTCTCTGCAAAAGTCTGGTTCCTAGGCATGGAAGAAATGGTAGAGACAGGGGTAATAAAGTTGTGTAAGTGGTGCCAAGTAGCCGGGTCCCCAAAATTTCCTGCCCTGGTACTCAACAAAGAGGTTCCCTAGGAGCCATGGAAGTGCACAAGCCTAGATTTTGGCCACCTACAGAATGGAATATACACGTTAGTTATTATGATAGATGACTACACCAAATATCCGGGGATCGAACTGTTTGGATCACAAAAGGCCACCAAAGTTATTGTAAAGATGGAAAAGATGATTGTTACCCATCACCTCATGAGAAAGTTGTGTACCGACAGTGGACCAGGTTTTCAGGGTCAGTAATTTGCCGATTAACTCTGGTCCTGGGGCATCAAGCACTACAAGATAATACCAAGCTGGCCACAGGTAAATGGGGAAGTGGAGTGTTTTATGCACACCTTAAATAAAGTGATCCACATAGCTAATGCCGACCAACAACAGATGGAGAGGGCAATTTATGGTTTCCTGCATGAGTATTGGCACACGCCTCACTCAACCACCGACCAAGCCCTGTGACATGCCAGCATTTGGAGTGTCATTACTGACGCCATCCCACACCACCGGGAATGGACCCCAAGCCCCATTAACAATGCAAGAGTTCTCAGTAAGAGGATGGCAACCAACCGGCAATCCAGGGACAACTGCGTAAGGTTGGCTTTCTGACATCCAGCCTGAAGACTGTGTTTGTCAAGGACAGACACCCTGACAGCAAGTTCAGGTTCCTTTTGAACACCAGCCTTGTTCAGCAATGAGACACCAGGGCACCATGATAACCCGCAGAGGTGATGAAGGGCTCACCAGCAATATATTTTTCTTCAAGGAGGTCAGAGGAACACCTAAAGAATCTGCTGACTTTTCCATGGACACTAATCCTTTGTCAGAGATTGGTGAGGTTTGCAATCCTTGCCCGTGGCCCTGGCTCAGAACAAGATCTCTCAGGGTCCGAATGAGATATGGCCTAGCCTCGCATCTGCCAAAGGCCATCCAGGCAGCGCCTTGGCACATGACTCTTCTGCTTCAAGGCCCTCGGATGAATTGATCATATAACAGTGGGGTAGCAAGGGGGGGTGTGGCCCAGGTGGCATGAGATTTGGGGTTGGCGGCCTCCCCCTCCCGTTCTTAAATGCGGCCGTGGGTGTCAAATGCAGGGACCGCCATGTGTGGTAGTAGGTCTAGCTACGCCATTTTCACCTAAGGTATCATTGGCGAGACAACCCAGTGCCATCCACATGCCTGAATAACTTCCTACTCTGAGACTCTTTGATACTGGGAGCTGGCCATCCAGACGGAGGGCAGTGGCCTGGGGAGTTGCAATGTTATGAGGTGTCGAAGCATAATGTTATGGGTTAGAAAAATGTGTTGTTATGTTTTATTAAAGTTGGGAACAAATGTGCTGTACCACCTTGCTACATATCGTGGGGTGGTCTTCATGTTTGTCACCCATGTGCAAGTGGGTTTTGGTTGAGTCCCGCACTCTGTGCACAGGATGAATAAAAGTGTTTGGGTGTGGCCACAGTAGTCAATCACGCGCCAGCACCAAACCAACTAGTGTCCCTGTGTCTTTTTGTTACACCCGATCCCTAATAGCCTACACGCATGTTCAGCGATAACTTTACACCCTGCCGAATTGTCTGAGGTAAATTGTCAAAGGGCAGAACCTTGTGTTGCAGGCGCCAGTGTTTCATTTGGAATTTTATCCATTTCCACAAAAGGATACGCCTTTAAAGGTCTTTTCGAAAGGACCACACAACACTAAAAAGTCGAATGTTTTGACTGCCTCTGTACAACTACAACCTGACTTCCTGTAGTATGAGAAAGGCAATTGCAGTCAACATATCAAAAAATGTTGCATTGTCGTATGCAGTTTTGTTGTACAAAACAATTACAGGAAGTGGCTCCTCTCCAGATCATGTGGCTGGAGAGGTCCAACTCAGCTCGCTTAGTTGCCACGTTCCCCTGTGCAGCGAAGTTGTACTGCGTCTCTGTGCACCTCTCATCTCAGAACTATCAGTCATGGCCGGTATGACTTGCGTGTGGGGGGGCGGGCTTGGAGGGAGGGGTTAGTGTGGTTGTGGAGGTTTAATTTAAAAAAATATTAAAAGTTAACTTACCTTTGCCGGTCCGGTCCCATGTCATCGCTCTGCGTCGTCCTCTCTACTACAACAGGAAAGCAGCTGCAGCCAGCCTCCCTCCCCTCCCCTAAGCCAATCACAATACTGCATTGGCAGCTTTGGGATTGGCTGGGACGCCGATCACACAGGCATCTATCGGGAGGCCGTTTTCTCCATGTAGGCTGCATGCAGTCTAAATGGAGAAAAGGGAGAGTGCGTATGACTGGTTTGGCCACTTGTCTGGTTTGGTCGGCCCTGGGGCTGACCAGACAGGCCGACCAGACAGTCAGCACCCTCAGAGTGGGCAAGCCACTCGTCTTCTGCCCTCCAACAGACACACCCACTCGCCCGCCCCCAACCAAACCCTTCTGCTTTCTCACAGTGCGAGAAGCAGAAACATAAAATGGTATTTATAATACAATTTTATGTTTCTGCTTCTCGCACTGCGTGAAAGCAATGGGGCGACGCTCCTCCGCGCACATGGAGGAGCCACCCCTGTCTGCAGCACTGGATCCAGGTGCCAGGGAAAATTGACACCCTGGGCCTGGGGCCTGCTCGCCAATGTCAAAAGCCAGCCCTGTTCCTAAGCACTAGATCTGATAAATACGTTGTCATGACTGTCCCACCCGTTCCCATTCCATCACTTTTTTCATTCGTCTCATCACCTTTTTGGTGTTGGATTGCCAGTAGTACGCTTGTAAAGATGAAACAGGCACAGCTTTCCAAGCCCGCCACTGGCAATGTTTATGAGTTTCAAAATGTGCATCCATTCAAGGAGTACTTAGATGGGTGCAGGTTTACAACTTTTTTGGTAGACCATCTCTATATACATTTAGGTTCCTGATCAAAGAAATTAACAATTTAAAACCCCTTAATGAAAACAGGACAAAGAGAAAAGCCAACTCAGCCATAGTAAACCAAATTCAGGGCCCCAAACCCAACTGGAAAGTCACAAATGCTTTTATTTGGTGGGTGTAACACTCCAAACACCCCCCAATGCTATGCCTCTGTCTGGAGTACTCCTTTCTCCTACTCTTTGTCTGCAATGGCCAACTATTATTCAAAAATAAAAAATTGTAAGAGGACACACCCTTCTTTATTTTACTAACTACATCTGAATATTCCCTGAATATTTCCATTTTGTTCCATTTTGAAAATGTATTGCGGAAAATTCACAATGGCATGTTAGAGTTCACGGAAGAGTACAATGTGACTACTGCTTTAATAGGAGTACTGCTTAACGTAATCGAAAATACCTTTGTGAATAGGTCCCATAGAGTTTTAGTCCAGCAAACAGTTGGGGTAACTCCACTTCGACCGGTGGCAGGGAAATCAATCAACCCAAAATGTATAGAGATTTAGTAGAATGTCTCTCTTTATTCATTGAATAAATATTTTTGCAATGGAACAAAAAAAGAAAAAAAAAGTGCATTTGTAAATCGTACTCTGTTTCAGTATTCCATAATTGTACTTTATGGGATTGATTCACAAAATTATTTATGAGTATGCAAAGTAGTACCACAGGAGTAGTCTTTTGCATACTTTTACACTCTTTAGTGAATTGACCCGAACGGTCCGAGTCTCTATTTGTAAAAAACAAACAAGTAGGGCGCAGTTCTTTCGATTTCCAGTATTATATAAGAATATTCCCTGAATATTCCCATTTTATATATTTAAGGGACTAGTAAAATATGAATATAACAGGTCATAAAATGTACAATTACGCCTTGAGAAAATGACACGTCGTAAAAATGTCACATGACATTCCCAGTTGTATGCCTGGAAACCTTCTCCTGGCACAAAGTTCCAGGCATGCTACTCTGCATCATAGTGCCATTAATCAATGCGTCAACAAAGATCAGATAAACAATAGCTTAAACCACAATATCAAAAAACTTGCTTTACTGGGTGAAGGAACACAATATTGAAGGTTGTAGAGCAGCTACCACAGGGCTCATTCCACATGCAGGATTCGCGGCCACCCCGCGTACCAACACTAACAAGTAACAACGTAACTAATTACAGCCCCCCTAAAGAGATGCAGTTACCGGAACTAAGGAAGTATGTACAATTCAACAATCACCAAGACTGCTCATTGTACGCTGGAGAATCCACAAATCAAGAGCAGACCTTAAAAAGATTGCCAATCAATGTGAACCTTACATTGCTCAAAACCAGAGTACACATCAAAAGGGCACCAAGACACACTGAACAGGGGCAATGTCTTGAAACTAATAAGGGCCATTCCTAATCTAGCAGATCTGAATACAACTGATCTCCTTGCAATGGAGTTTCTTACCCAGGAAAATCCAGCAATGCCTGGAGCAAAGAGGGTGTCATGGAAAAAAAGTTGCTATTGCTCAAAGAGTATTAAACGAGCACCGCATTTTCAAAGCTTGGGGATCAAGGTTACCACTTACCAAAATCCAGCCTACCCAGTGCCTCTTCTAAACCCCAGTCCAAGACCTGGCCTCAATCACCGCCCAAAGCCCCCAATCTCCGTTCTCAGAGGGGCACTGGGCTACTCTTCTCAAGCAAGGCCTCTCTTCCGGGGTTCTAACCGTGCACTTTTTGGCGAAGAAGCTGCACCTGGATAGTCTTCAGTTTGCTGAACCTATCACAAGAACTTTAACCCTCTTTCTAGCAACTGAATGACATCACAGCCAAAGGGACACATGCAACAGTCAACAAAAAGGAAGTGAGTTTTATCTTTGCTCATGGAACATCAATGGTCTAGCTTCAAAAGCTTCTGACTCAGACCTTCTGCAATACTTCAAAACGTTTGATATAGTCCTGTTGCAGGAAACATGGCTGACAGAACCATAACATATACACGGGTTCCACTGCTTCACCATACCAGCTACAAAAGGTGGAAAAACCAGTCACTGTTCAGGTGGGCTGCCAACTTACCATATCTACAGCAGCCACAGTCAACCTTGGAACAGAGGTTGCCCAAATTCATTCTTTCTCTGGTTGGTTCACAAATAGAAGAAACGATAGTCAACGCATACATCCACTCGAAACATTTAGCACAGATTTGTCAACATTTATTTGGCCAAATAATTACCTAAATTGGCAGGACTGAATCATCAAATATTCTGTCGGAGGACTTCAATCAATATTTATTGGGATCATCAGATTAATATGAAGCAAGATTTCAAACTTCATACTGCAATATACCAACACAAGGCGTATTCACCCACGGTAAAACCAACAAGATAAACAGAGGCCTTCTCGAGGACCTGGAACACTCCAATCTCAGGGCCCTCAACGGAAGATTTGCTGGCGACACTCCTCCTGTAGCCAGTTACTATACTGCAACAACTTCTTCGATTTTGGACTATACATTTACTAGTCTCTTGTTGTTTTCATTCATTATTCATTTTAGAATGGGGGACAAGGGAGATAGTGATCACCACCAACAAGAAATAACTTTAGTCGCAACTGCTCCCTCTGGCATCCAGCCTGCCCCAATCTCGGGTACCACCTACATGCCAGACTATAAGAGAATAGAATTCACGGCAAACAACACAGAATCCCTGTCAGAATTGGCATTGAATCTCATACTCTCATACCCGATCAACATGGATTACATTCAAATCTGGGAATCTTTCACCAAGACACTCAGAGAACAAAACGCGTCGCAAATAAAAATGAAGCACACTCTGCCATTTGAGCAAGTTAAAAGGCTAACTGCAGCACAAGGCATGAAAATTAAAAGCCTCAAAAGAACTATAAATGGCTGAATAAGATCCTTGCATCATGACCCTGGGAACCTCTTGCTACTCTCCTCTTTGCGCCAGCAAAGAATGATGACATCTGGGCCAAACTTCTCTACAATATAAAACAAAACGACAGAGCCCGTTTCTGGAAAACAGTTAACACAATCATCAACTTGCATTGTGGGGGAATCTCATTGCACATTTTAGGGGAAACCTGGGCCAATTATCTGTGTACCCACTTCAACTACTTCAAAGCAGGCTCCCTTCATCTGGACCAGAGTGGGGCAGCTCTAACTCATCGCAAAGCGCTTAATCTAATAAATGATACAGGCTCATATAAATCCTTAGACACAAATCAACTGCTGGAGGAAACATCAGACGAAGCTGTGTATCTGCTAATTAAGCAGCAGATCACAAAGAGGAGAAAGGAAGGGGCGCCAGGCCCGAATGGGATCCCGCCCACTCTGTTTAAACAGAGGGCAATAGAGTGGACAAGAATACTTTATCCAATATTCCTGGATATGAGACAACGGAGTGTCATCCCTGATGCATGGAAAGGCTCCACAATCATTCCTATCCACAAAAGTGGTGACAAGGCTTCACCCCGGAATTATTGGTAGTGGCACTAACAGAAAATGAGGCCAAATACTTTGCGGATATGTTGTCAGAAGAGCTTACAGCCTGGACGGACACAAATTATATAATTCCATTAAATCAGACAGGCTTCGGTAAGAAAACAGGTACAACAACGAACATCTTGGCATTATCCTATCTTATAGACACAACAATCTCAAGAATATGCAGCTGCACCTTTGTTATATCGATTTTAGTACCACCTTCAACAATGTGGAGAGATCGAGACTGTGGGAGAAGCTAGCCTGCTGGGGTATCCCAAATGCTCTTTTAAAAATTAGAATGCTCCTACATACCGATATCTGCGTACAAGTCAAACTTGGCATAGGTACACATTTGACAAGGAAAGTAAAAACAATGAAGGGTCTTAAACAGGGCTGCATGCTGGCACTCATGTTTTTCAATTTATTCATGCCAGACCTACCTCAATTACTCAACAGCAGCAATTCTAACGCACCCAGGATGGGGGGCACAACTTTGTCCAATCTCCTTTATGCTGAGGATGTAAACTTGCTCTGCCACACAGCAGTTGGCTTGCTACTTCTTCTCAACAGCATGCAAGATTACGCTGAAGCAAATAAGCTGTCAATCAACTTAAAGAAAACTAGAACTTAGCCAATTAACAACAAAAGAAGGCAGTGAGAAGCTGGCAGAGGGAGGGTACACATATAGAATCAGCTGGAGACTATGAGTATCTAGGTGTTTACATTGACAAAGAAGGAACATTTGGTCGACAACTAGAAGAGATTAAAAGAAAGGGGCTGGTGCTAGCATTAACCATGAAAAGCCTAACATCTAAACTATTGGGCCCAACATTGAGTCTCCTTCTGAATGTAGCACAAGCTAAAATCCTACCCACAATAACTTATGATAGTGAAGCCTTAATAGCCAGAGATAAAAAACTGTTGGATATAACTTTAATAAAAGCATACAGAACCACGTTTAGCATTCAAAACTAAACTTCCCCAGTGCAAATTAGGTTGGAATTTGGTTTACTGAAGCAAGTGTGGGCCAGATATGGCACACACATCAACTGCTGGAACAAAATCAGACTATCGGCCCCTAAAATTCTAAATCAGTTTCTATGGCAAGATCTTCAGCAGAGGGAGTATTCTCCTCCAAAAAGCTACCTTCAGGAAGCTCTAGCATGCACTGGACTCTTGGCCCTTTGGAACACATACACCCACCATTCAGCTTTAAATAAATTTGTTTGGAAATCCCTGAAAAAACTGGCGCTGGTGGAGGACAAAGCAGTCTTTTCAGCAAGATTGCACGCCTGGATGACTGTAAACAATTACAAAGTCCTAGCTCCCCCCCAAAAATTTAAGTTGGGCTACCTGAAATCACAGAAATTAAAATTCTTAAAACTTTGCCTTGGCTTGATCCTGTGCACTAATAATCTTACACAATGGAAGAGGGAGCCATCTCGAACATCTTGTAGTGTGTGCAAAAATGGCCAGGGTGACATTATCTATTTATTATGCTCCTGCAAGGAGCTGATACAGGAAAGGAGACAGCTGCTTAGAGTCCCCCCAAATCAAAGAGCATTCGCTCAAAGAGACAAGCAGTTTTGGCATGCTTTGATCCAGCAGCACCTCAATTAACCTGCAGACTAGTGAGATTCCTAGATGCAGCCAAGGAAAAAAAATGGCATTGAACACCTAAATTCCTTCCAGGCCAAGGGGTTGCCCATTAGTCCATCAGCTCATGCAGGTGGCCGGAAACTGAGATAACTGGGACTATGGTGTGCACTCTTTTAACTATGATATGAGACTGCCTCCAACAAGGTTGACTTGGGAAGCCTCCATATAAGCACATGAACTGGTCTTTTAATGACGGCCCCTCTTGGTTAATAGCACTGCCCAGACAGAGTAATGAAACCACGTAGAACACACAATTTATATTGAGAGCTATGTGTATGAAGAACAGAGCATTTTTAAGCTGATAGTAATTTAACTGTTTTAAGCTTTTAATGATACATGAATTTCGCAAATGTCTCATTAATATCTCATTATGATTTAATTGTCTTAATTAAAATTCGTACTGCAATGGTTTTAAGTAACTATGCAAATGTAATAAAATTCAATTCAAATTTATTGTTAGTGTTCGAACAATGCTAACCAAGTTTTCTTAATGAATAGCGGCAAAAGAGCATTGGCAATCAACTATCTGGTGCAAAGTATATTTTGCTCTAAAAACTGCCATATGTGAAGCACAAAATTACTTCCCATGGATGAGCACCACCCTCCTCCTTTATGTTTGCGAATGGGGCATAAGAGGGTAGAATGAGTTTAGCAACCATTGGTTTTCATACACAGCAAGATCTACTAAAAGAGCATGTTCTGGCTTTGCATGAAATCCTAGTGCCAAATAAAACCAGACACAAAGCAGGAGCAATCGAAATACTGCACGATATTCCCATGCTTAAGATAAATAATTACTGCAAAATTAAGAATAATTATATGGGCCATCTTTGCCTATTGTTGTTGCACAGTTATGCTAATTGTACTGTAGGAGTAACCTTGAGTACAAATCTCATGCTAGACGCCATTGGGTTGCACTCGCCCCATAGGCAGGGCCACTGGTGTTGTGAGGCAGGGAAGGGGCAAATTATGCAGTATGGTTGAGTAGATTTTGTGGCAGGAAGAGGCAAATTGTGTGGCAGTATACAACACATTTTGAGATAGTATCACTTCATTAGTTATTTGTTTTCAAACTTTTTGTCACTGTCTGGGCATTACGCCCAAATGTAGCAATAAGCTACAGAAAGGTGACTGGTCAACCTTTGCAAAGGGCTTTCCACTGCACAGCAACAGTCGTCACTGTGTTTTTAGTAACTTTTGATCCATTTGAGCTGGAAACAAGTTTTTTGTTAAATCTGCAGATTATGCAGAGATAATGAATTATGTGGCAAATACGACAAAAAAATAATTCTGTGAAAATTGCTTAATTGCAGTGGCCCTGCCCATAGCAAGTCTTAGCATGGTACCAACTATGTTGTTCTTGCTTGAGTGAAGCTGATGACATCGTCAGCACTTTATTCTTAGTATATCTGGTGCTGTACACTTTTTATACAGTTTGCATTGTTTACTGCAGATTTTCACTGTTAGAACTGGGGTTTCTGTTTGTTAGAGTATGCTCCCTGTACAAGAAGGAACCACCACTTTAGTCTGGGAAAGCTAGATACACACTAAAAGATAACTTATACTCACCCTCTGTTTGCTTGGCATAGAGCAGTCAGGCTTATCTAAAGACGCAATGTGTAAAGTATATGTGCAACACACACAACCACAGTAACACAATGAAAACACCACACAAATGCTCTGCACAGGGTTAGAAAAATTGATTATATTGTTATGAGTAAAACAAGACCAAAATAACAAAATCCAATAAGTAGAACCGGAGTTATGAATTTTTAAAGATTAACTCAATTATAGTGTTAGTCATAAAACACCAACCAGTGGCATCTGGTCACACTAGACTGGGGTAAATCCAAAACTCAAGCTGACCAAATTGGAGGATAGGCTGGCTAATGGACTCACACAGGTCCAGCTGTAAAAATATCTTGGATGGAGTTAGCATTAACATTGAAGGCAATGCGAGGAGCAGATGAGGCCAGGCGTCATCCTCAATCCAATGGATTCAGGCGATGAGTTTGTTCCAATCCACACAGTCAATGAAGGCTTAGCTGATGAGCCCCTTTGTGATGCAGTTATTGCTTTGTCGTTGAGCCTACCAGTCTGTAATCCGTCAAATTGATGTTGTCAAGCAGGAGCCTTGTAAACGTCGACGGCCGATGCATTGGTTTGGATCGGCACAAAGTTGATGAGGCATCGGTTTTGATGGATCAGCACAACAGAAATCATGTTCCAAGGGTTCAGGACTGGATTGGTACCACATGGCAGGGCAGGACTGTTGCAGGGTTGAAGGAAGTCTTTGATGGCCCTGAGACTTCAGTACAGGGGACATGCCAGCAGGCCCTTGTAGTGATTCTGGGTTCAAGTGAGATGGGCCCAGTCCTTGTTCCCAGCAGGGCAGAGATCAGCAGGCAGCATGTCAGCACAGCAAAGCAGAACAGCAATTCCTCAAGAGCAGAAGTAGAACTGAGTGGCAATCCTTGTAGCACAGCAGTCGTTACTCCTGGAGGATTTCTTTGCTGGCCCAGTAGTGTACTGTCTTGGTAGGGTCGGAGCCCCAGTGCTTATGCCCAGTTGTGTCTTTGAAGTGGGGGTGACTTTAAAGAAGCGTCTTTGAAATGCTCAAGGCTCTTTTTTCCCAGCCTTGGCTACAGGCTTTCTGTAGGGGGTAATCAGCCCTTTGTGTGGGAAGCAGGACACTGCCCATTCAGGTGTAAGTGTCAACTTCCTACTCTATTCCTGCCCAGGAAGAGCTATCAGAATGGATATGAATGCAGATGAGTACTTTGTCATACCTACCCTTCCTGTGTTTGTGGCTGTCTAGAGGGAATGCACAAAGTATAGCTGTCACCAACCCTAGATGTGTATTGGAGACAGGTTTCTTGTTTCTGGTCCAGGAGGGACTTGGCCTGGCAGTTGGGGCTTGACTGTTCCCATGAGGAGCAGTGTCAAACTGATATGCATATTTCTGGGGCCAAAGTGGGGTGGCATAGTGAGCAAAACAAAAAAATGATGGATTAAACCCAGATCTCTTGACTGGGGGTGAAAGGTTGAAATGTTTCAGCACTCAGTCCATCATCTTGTGGTGTTTGCCACTTTTTAAAAGTGGCATTTTTAAAATAGTAATTTTAAATCCAACTTTACCTTTAACCTCTTTGCTGATAGGCTTTTCTCCCCCTCCGTGCTAAGTCTTTTTGTTTTTTGTTGTTTAGGTAGTTCATGCTTAGACATCCATACGTTTTTGTCCACATAAGGAATCCACACAAATTTGAGTCCTTTTTTCCAACATCCTTGGGATTTATAAGGTACCCAGGGTTTGTAAGTTCTTCTGGAGAAGACAAAGAAATTAACCAAAATACGGCTACATTTGTTTTTTTGTTTAGAAAAATGGGGGAAAAGGGCTGCAGAAGAAATCTGTTTTTTCCCTGCAAATGGAGGGTTTGTGGTGTTAACATTTCCATATTCCCAACTTTTAGGAACACACAGTCCTTTGTCAAAAAGCACATTTTTCAACTCAGTTCTGGCATTTTACTAGGACATAGTCCATTGCTCCTATTGTTGTGCTTTCAATTTCCTTCCAGTTAAAGGTAGAAATGGGTACGTCCCAGAAAGCTATACATTTCTGAAAAGTAGGCAAAATTATGAATTCAGCAATGGTTCATTTTTGTAGATCCCTTAAGGTTTTCCTATATAAGGTAACAGTTGAAATACATAAAATATTGAAATTGAGTTAAAAAAACAGCCATTTGTGCCTACGGTTTGGCCTGTCCCTTGTTCTCCAACTATAGTAAATTTTCAAAAGCAATATACCATTATGTGCACTGGGCCCTTAGGATTGTAGGGGTATACAAGGCTTGTAGGTTCACCAAGAATCAGAGGTACTCTGAGCCAATAACTGAGCTGCATCTTGCAATGTTTTTTTATTGTGTAATGGGTATACAGCAAATAATCTACTAAAATCTAAAGAGTGACAAATAGTTATAGGAGAAACCTCTGTATTTCCGAAATGGAAACAAAGTATGGAGTTTAGAAGCAGTGGTTATTTGCACATCTCTGAATTTCAGGGTACCTTTACTAGCAGGTGAATCAGAGGGTATTTTATAAAATGACTTCTTGTTAATACACTGTCTTACAATTAGAAGGAACAAATACAGAGAAAAACTATTGGTAATAACACATGTTCTACTATTTTGTATTCCCCTAAGTCTCCCAATAAAAACAGTACCTCACTTTGATGGATACACTAAGTGCCCGCAACAGGAAAGGGCCCAAGACGCAACTTGAACACATTACATTTTCCACTCAAAACTGACCCTTTTTTTTGGAATGTGCCTAGCTGTGGATTTTCGGTAACCCTGGGTGTAGTTCACGTAGTCGCGCTATGCGAAGCTAAGCGAAGATGTCATTGCACTATGCGAGCTACGCGTAGCTACGCGAGCTGGCGTAGTTGCTTGTCGCGCCTGTTTGCGATGCATTTTTCTTGTTCGGGAACGCGTTGTGCGTGCTTGGGACACTATTTGCGTGCTCGAGGGATAGTATCTCGTGAACTTGCCCATGCGGTTGCCTATGGGCGTGGCCATCTTGTTTTTCAATTGTCCTGCCCACTCGGGACGCCCTATTTCCTGTTCTTGGTCACGTACAGCGTGTTTGCGATGCGCACTTCATGTTCGGGAACACGTTTTATTTGTTCGTGACGATTTTTGCCTGCTCAGGGGAAATATCACGTGAAATTACCCAAGCGGTGCGATGGGCACGGCCATCTTGTTTTTCACTCTATGCTATGGTTTTGGACCTGCTTTTCTATCCTCCCTCAATCTTTGCAATCCTTCGTTTTTTATACTTTCTTTCTGATTTTTTTAATTTATTATCTATCTCTCTGTTATTTATATAGAGTTTATATTTTGCATTTTATTTATACTTTTACAGTTTTTTTACTTTTCTACTGTTTTATATTACTTCTTTATCTAAGCTCCTACTTCTTCCCCCAACTTTATTTTTTCCTTCTAACTTTTCTTTTCCGCTTCCCACACACCCCAGAACCATGGTGAAGGGTAGTAATACCTGCTCCAAGGGCAAGGCGCCTGTGCCCAAGAGCCGCCTGCCTTGCGGCAGAATGCGCCCTGCAAAGGTGCAGGCCTGGCAGCTTTTTTGCGAGGCGGAGTTGTTTTTTTTGTGCACTGCCACTTCCCCTTGACCTTGGCAGCAGGCGACAGGCTCCGGGTACCCTACCCAGGAGCGTCACCGCCAGTGGGCGAAGGTGCTCTGGGCAGTGTTTCGCTGCTCAGGGGTCCGGTGCACCCATAACCAGCTGGCCCACCAGTGGTCAGAAATCCAGGACCGGGAGCAGGACCTGTTGGACCTGCTAGATGTCGAGGTTGTGGGGCTTGGTGAGTAGCTAATATATAGTAGTATAAGTATTGTGCATTTCTTTTTTACCAATAACAAGAATACTGCAGCTTACATTGCAGGTGAATTATGTTTCAAAATCTGTAGGACACAGGTGCTCGGCGCTACTCATACTTGTTTGCAACTTTGCGCTTGCTTGGGCTGAATATTATGTAAGAGTTTACTTTAGAGAACTTAAGTTAGGTAATGCTTTTGCTAGAGAGACTCTAGTACTTCCTTTGCCCTCCTGTGAAATAGTGGTGGATGGATTGATACTAGGTTTAGTTATTATTAGTTCATAACTGTTTTACGGTCTGTGTTATGCCTCCTCTGTCACTGAGTGCTGCTTACCCCAGTCCTTCATCGAACCTTTTGTAGTTTGTTTAGTGAGTGGTAGGCTTAGCAGTGTCAGTCAATAGCAGAACATCAGACACAACCAACCAACAATTTAGTGTATGCACAAATGTATGCATGTGTCCTCCATCTCATCTATGCATTTTTGAGGGCTAAAAAAATGGAAATGCTATTGGCCGTCTGGAATAGGTGGGCTAGGTCAGGTGGTACTTTGGCTTAGTTAGTATTCTGGAATCAGAATGATTATGGAACACTGGATTATTGTTCATAAATAAGTAGACGGTCCATGAATTCCGCAAGCCAGCAATCGATCTGATTAGATAGGTCAATTTTATTGTAATTGTTTCCTAAAATGTTTTTTGAGCGTTTTTTCAAATAATGTATTTGTTTCACAGCAATCATTAATGTTTGTCTCTTTCTTTGCTATATCTTACATGATCAGCAGCACTCACGGGCAAGAAGATGGGGTCCGAGTCGGCCGGACACCCATAGGACCGCTCCTCTACCGAGGGCCCTGCTGCTGGCCCCAGTAAGTCCTCCAGTGGTTAATAATAACATTTATATTTCCCTAAGTTTTACTGCACCTTATTTTTTCCGAACTATTAATTCTGGTTCCACTTTCTAATTCTATTATTTAGAAAAGCTTTTTTGATCGTGACTATCTGTTTCTAAATTCTGGTTACTCCTGCCTCTAAGTTCCTTCTAACTGCCTCTGCTATGACTCTCTGTACTACTACTATTAGTCTGTCAGTAGCTAAGCTTGCCCAGTTGGCCACTCTTTATTTAAGGCTATAATCAGTAATAATTCATCAAAGCTTCGATGTAGGCACCCACAGCCAGCGATTCCAAAGACTGAAACTCGACAGTTGGTACATCCTCACATAGTGTCACATCCAATTACTTATCTAACTAAGAAATCAGTCCCCATATTTTGAGATAGAGCTCCCGCGCTTCCCAGCATATGTTCTTCTTGGCCTCACCAATCCTTTGATGTATCCACTGCAGTCCCATAGAGGCAGGCATATAGCAATAGCGTTGGGGTCTGTGACACAGAATATACTCATACATTGGCGTACCTCCAATGCCCTGACATTCACACGCTGGCTACATCGTCTGTGGCAAGTCCTCAGAATGTAAAAGCCGACGCTCACCCTGGCAGGGGAGGGACCCAAGTACAATGAGCTGTGGCAGCTACTGGTTACGGAATTTAGGGAGATTACCTGCTCCAGATATCTGAGGCTGTTGTGCCTCACGGGATCTCAGGGGGTGGTCTATGGGCTTTACGTAGAAATGGAATGCCCTGCAAAGGTCGCGCTGCCACCGCCTGGTCTTGAAAGAGCAAGTGCTTCTCCGACTCCCACCGGCTCCACTCCACCAGATACCGCAGCTGAGCGGCTTGAAAATAGAGGTGGAGATCTGGTATTCCCAGCCCACCCCCCTCTGGGGTAAGCATCGACAACCCCCGTCGCATCCGCGGCGTCCGCCCATTCCAGATGAATGTGCAAGTTCGGCTTGCGTCTGGCGTATCCATCCTGTTGGTGGCCGGAGAGGGATGGTATGGAAGAGATAAAGTATCTGGGGTAAAATGGTCATTTTGACCGCCGCGATTTTACCAAGCCATGAAATAGGGTAATGTTTCCATCGGCCGAGTTCCCAGCGGATCCTCCTACTCAGGAGTGTATAGTTGACATTGACCATCTCAGGGAGTGAAGAGGCCAGTTGGATCCCCAGATATGGTGTCGTGTTCGTTGCCCATTGGAGAGGAAGCAAGTTCTGCTGGTGTTTCCAGGTAGATTTCGACAGTGAGAGATCGAGGGCTACTGATTTGTACGTATTCACCTTGAAGCCTGCCGCTCGGGCGAAAGCATCCAAGTCCGCCAGACAGGCTGGCAGTGCAGTCCCCGGGTTGGTAAGAGATATCAATACATAATCCGCGTAACGGCAGATCGTGTGAACATACCCGCCAAACTTTATTCCAGTAATGACTGGGTTCTCCCTCAATCTCATAGCTAGCGGTTCCATATAGAGGGCAAAGAGGAGGGGCGACAGAGGGCACCCCTGCCTCGTGCCTCTTTCAATAGGAAAGCGAGCGGACGTATACCCATTCACGCGAACCACCGCCGTGGGATATTTATAACAGTTGAGAATACATGTACGGAATTTCTCTCCCATCCCCGTGCGTTCTAGCACCTGCACTAAGTAAGGCCAGTGAACTCGGTCGAACGCTTTCACAGCGTCGATAGTGAGCATCATGTTTTGGGACCCGCCTGGCTTTCTTGATAAGGTGGAGAACCCTATGGGGGCCTGTCTGATGCCGCGTCCTATACCATGTCTACAGTGCTGAAGGGGCCCTTCCTTTTCCCCAGTTGAGGCAGACATACGGGCTCCCAGAGACAGAAAGACTCCGATATTTTCAAGGAAGGCACTGGGCGCTTCAATCCCAAGTCCGCTCCAATGCAAATAGGCTCCTGTTCCCTTATGAGAGGTGGCTACTCACACACACATCTGACAAAAAACTCATTTCTGAATTGTATAGGATGCTACAAGGGCGCCTAATACACACCTATAATCCCAGCAAGGCTCAGTGGGAGAGGGAGATCGGTAGGGTCCTTAGCCAGAAAGAGTGGGATAACATATATTACAGGGCCCGACATTCCGCATACCATATGGGGCTCACCGAAACCCTCACTAAGGTAGTCACATACTGGTATTAAACCCCAGAGTGCTTACACGGAATGGATCGGATATAGTACATACTATTACTGTTGTGGGGATTCTGCACAGCCACATACAGAACTATGCACCAGAAAATAGGATGTTGGTGATGGGAGGTTGGACCTTCCTCACATCTCAGTCAGAACCCACAAGCCCCTGACCGACTAGCTATAGTGTCTCATTAGGTCCCGAACCCCCACCGAAGATACCCAATGATTACAGAACCCAGAACATATCACCCTTTCGCTCACTCACTTGTGTAAGTCCACCACACCACACCAAATACCACAGAGTTTATGTGTAAGTTCAAAAGGTTTATTTTCAAATAACAAGCTCTGCACGTTGTTCTATGAAATTACTACAGTCAGCTCCAACAGTAAACTGCATAATATTAAAACAGTAAACATTGTTATAAGTGCATGATAGAAGACAAAAGATCTGTGTGAATTCTTGGAAACCCCTCACCATAGAATGTAGAAATGCTGGTTACATGCATCATAAGCTCTGCAAATCTCTGGTTTGTAGAAGGGAATCTTCTGCATGTTATGAGAAAATTGGTGCATGTTAGATAGAATCATACAATTATGCAAGCATTTTGCAGTCATGCCAAAAAGTGTAACATGTTATGGCTAAGCAATACAGACTAACCGAACTCCATAACAAAGTGGCTTGTTGTTCGACCTCTTCACTTGCACTCAACGCTCATGTGGGCTCAAATTACATGTTGTACCAGGCTTACTTTTAAAGATAGTAAAGAAAATTAAAAAAATAGTTGTAGGGATCAATTAGCAAACAAACAACAACAAAACATATAGTCGTAATGATTTAAGAGAAAAAAGGAATCAAATTAATTAAAAGACAAATGTTGAATGATACTAAAGTTACTGTATTATCCTGGTCAAATTGTGGAGTTGAATCTCGTCATTCCTCTTGGTCCTCCCTTCCATGGATGCTCCGCAGAACAATCTTGGGTGCCATTGCCTGACTGATGCGGATTAGTAAGGTAAGTGTACGTTGTTTCTAAGTTGTTTCTCCCAGTATTGCACAGGGTAATGGCCTGTAAGTGTAGATGGAAAAACAAAAGAGGTATTGAAAAATCAATTAATAAAAAAAAGCATCAATTATGGTGGAGTGTAAGAAGAGGAGAGAGAACACTTTTAGACTGAGGTGGCTTGGATACATTGTGTCTACTCTTCTGTTTACAGCATTAAGCTACAACAACAACAGAACAGAGCAGGCCCACATGGCACCGGGCCGTGACCCAACCTCCATTTAGCTTAAATTTTGACAGAGCCAGACAAAGGCATATACAGCAACCTAGCATTTTCAAAATTAGGGGGCCGATTATGATGGCGGACGGACCTGCGTCCGTCCGCCAACCCCAAGGTGGAGGGACCGTCCGCAGGGGCAGCGGCGTTCCCTCCATTGCAACTAGGATGTGACCGCCACCCTGGCGGTCACATCTCGTATATTTAACATTGCGGCGGGTGCTGCTTTAAGCAGCACCTGCCGCAAAGTTAAAAGTGCATGCTGTGCATTTACATGCACAAAGTGGGAGGCACCGCGCGGTGCCTGCCACATTGTGCATGCAACTGCAGGGGAGTACCATAGGTACCCCCCATGTGCACCCCCCACCACCCCCTTCACCATGGGGGCCCGCAACGGGCCCCCAATGAAAGGACCGTATGCCTTTTTGTGGCGGCATTGCCACCACGGAAAGGCATAGCCCCCAGCACATCCTAATTTGGCAGGCGGTGTCTGATAGACACCGCCACCATATTAGAGCTTTTCCGCCTTGGTCGCCTTGTGACCGCGGCGGTAAAGCGGCGGATGGTCTTCCCGTCTGCCACGGTCCCCCCGCCATTGTAATATGGCAGGGGGGAAATCGGTGGCAGACAGGCAAGGATGGCAGACATATCACCACCACCTGCATGGCGGTGGCGATCCGTCCGCCATCCTAATTGCCCCCTAAGTGACTAAATCAATGCGCTGCTTTCAGTCATACCACTACACTCAACTCCACCACTACACAGACATGTACGTCTGCTGTGGTTCTGGTTGAATTGTTGTTTTTACCTTTTATGCCACTTCATGAAACACAGTTATTCTATCAATCATCTCCGATCCAACTGACTGACTGCGAGCAAAGATAGCATGATCATCATCATGGTGTGGTACGTGTTGTCCAATTCCAACTCCGTCTGTAGTGAATCCGATTAAGTCTATATATATATATCATATTAAAAAATTGCAACGGATATTGGCCTGCTGCACCTGCAGTAGTAGGAGTATTAAACAACAAGGAAACATTGACTGTCACTTGAGTCACCTTTACTTTTTAGATGAACTAGTGGAGTTCGACTTCATGCATATTCGCTCAGAGTCAGCAAGCATCCAATGCAGTGCACGCCATCATTCATTAATCATTACCTGTCTTGCTCTTCTCTTTGGCTGTCAGATCAGATGCCTAGTTCTGAAAGGTGTGTGTTTTTTTCTAACAAGTCAGTGGCCTCATTCATTACTCCACATTCATTTTGAGTGTTGTTAGTTGCTGTTTCGTTTTTTTTCTTATTCAGTTGTAGCACTTTGGTTCACATGGTCAGCGCTGTGATGGGCCGCGGCATGGGTAGCGGTCATTGGTCAATTGAGTTTGCAGAAATGTCAGCAAGTTTCTTCGAAGAGTCTTGTCTTTCTCTGCCAAGTACCTTTTGTCCTGACAGTGATGAGCTTTGCATGCCTGCCAGTGCAGAGGCTGTAGCCTTCTGACAGTGATCAGTTTATTTTTGGATGCCTGTCCAAGTTCTCACAGTGAAGAGAAGAGTTGTGGATGCCTTCAGACAGAGGCGGTAGCCTTCGGACAGTGATGAGTTTCACCTCGGAAACAAAACGGAGGATAGCTATAGTTATGTTTCACTTCTTATTGAGGGACTGTTAGAGGCAACATTTATTGTACTATTCATCTCCATCCAATGTCTGGCTTGATGGAAATGTATTTAGGGCGAGTCAGGAAGATGGAGAAGGACTCTGAGGAGTGGAGGGAACAGTTAAATGGAAAGACGTGCAACTCCAATAGGGAAAAATAAAGAGAAGACGGTGGTGAGGGATTTGTTGTGATTTGATTTGAACCAGAAAGAAAGATACACACACAAATAAAGGAAGGAAGAAAGAAGCAATTTGAAAGCATAGTTGTCAGGGAAGAGGAGCTCATCCTCAAATCGAAGTCGCTCTCCTCTTCCTGCTGTGATTCACATATTTTGTCCGGTGGTATAAAGTGCTGATTCATTAAGATCATGGTTAACCTCTCCACGCTTTCGGGCGAGAGACTGGTTCTTTTCAAAGATACAATTATTTTATACAAACAAGGGACCCCATTAATAGCTAAGGACCCCGGGTGTCAATTATATCATAGAACAATGGTCCTTAGGGAGGAAATTCTGAAAACAAATAAGATATATACCTGGATAGGCGCTATATATTTTCCAATGTCCAGCTGGACAAGGAATTTAAATTGCAATTAAGTGGACATAAATGGGAAACCACAATAGAGCGGGACAAAATCCTGCATCCAGTACAAAAGACAGGAGACAAAAAAACATTAAACATGAAGGATTTCAGGCAAAACAAGAGCATGGAAGCTTGGCAAAATTAGGGAATGAACAAGCTGTCCACAATAGTAACCACACTATTTATACACATTGGTTAGATGTGGCACTATTTAGTTGGTCGACGACGTTTCGATCCCAGGCTGAATGGATTGAGGGATCATCATCAGGACTACACAATACAGATGCCTGAATATGAACACAATGCCTGTTAAGGAAAAGAAAGAAGAAAAACAGGGAAGCCTGTCATGAAACATAGGAGTCAGAGCTTCTACATGTCAGCCAAACCCATGCACTTAAAAACTCAGTGATATTCTAACGAAAAATATGTCAAAGGCGTGAGTTTAGGCAATTAAAATGATTGTGAGCCGGTCTGTAGACCCTGAGGTGTTAAATAGCGGATTATTGTCGGAGGAAAAGCCTCGGATTGCACATTGGTATAAGAGCAAAGAGAAATAAACGTGCATGGGCGAGGGTAGATAGTAAAGGTGAGGGCGCCTGATTGTAGTATCGGGTTCCCAAGGCCTACATGCTCCGTAGATAACCCACTTACACTGAAAGAACTGTTGGCACGGAAACTGAAAAGTACAAAGAACAAGTTTATTAAGACCCCATGGGGTGGTGGTACATTCCTACAGCACCCTTCGGCAATGCAAGAAGTATCACACCGAACGTTGGTGTGAGTCCCTCTTTTATACAGTTTACAAGCAATAAAAAGATAGGCGGCACAAGGTTACAGAGATTATGTACATATATGGTCATTTTTGGAACACAGCCAACTCATGGGAGGGGTTACAACCCCACTGGTCAGTTTGGCGGCACATTCCTGAGGGGTGACTGGTCAGTTGGAACTGCGCATGAGCGGGCTTGACCATGGCTAAAAATAGCCTGTTGCTGGGCAGAGTCGAGTGGTCAGTTGCACGGACAACCGACTAAAGGGCATGCTGACCACGAGGCCGCTCATTCTCTAAAATGGCCGCCGCAATTCACAAAATGGCGTTTCCAAGTATAGTCAAGTTAAGGGGAAAAAACGTGTAGCACAGCTAAGCGCTAACTCGGCCATTGTCAAATTACGACAGACGACCCTTTTAGCGTTTAGCTGAAGCTACCTCATAGTGGACATAATCGGGATGTTCATCTTCAATATCAATTAGCATTATTTGAGCTACTTCTTTATGAAGCATCATTTTGTTGTGAGCAAGAGTTCGTCTTGATGGTATGCAAGCCGATAAACACATAGAACATAAAGCTGGGCCACATTGTATACATAAACATACAAGGAACAGTATCCCAACAATGATACATGAAATTGTTAGCAGTTTCCAACCCCAGGTGGTAAGCATTGACCAGAACCACCCTGAAAGAGTCCAAGTTCCATTGTCCGGGTGTATTTCAGCTGCTATTTTGTGCAATTTAGAAATGGCATCATAAACGGATGGCGAATTATCAGGTACGTATACACAGCAGCTACTTCCGATGATTCTACATGCCCCCCCCCCGATCAGCTAGAACCACATCTAGAACAATTCTGTTCTGAAGTGTAACAATCCTAGAAATCTGAAGTTCTTCGGGAATATTTCCTAATGCAATAGCGGTATCATTGGCTACAGCCTCAACAACACGGGTCAATTGTCGTATTTTCCTACTATTCAAAGCAGCCCCCACAAAGGAGAACAGTCCCAAATTTAAGTCCACATATTGCTGCAGTGCGGTATCTGTCTGGTCGATATCGTCCAGAACAACAGTACGTTTAACACGGTTAAACACGAAATCGTGGTAAAGTACATAGTCATTATGATACATTGGTGGGGCAATGAATACAGGGGGCAATACAAAGGATACATAGCAAGTGCCTAACCATCCCAACGGAAGCTGATGATAGCCCTTAGTTCCACAAATAAAATAAGTATTACGAGATGCCACAAACGAAATGCCATTCGGGCTGCCGAACGTAAGTGTAGTGTTGCATTCACTTTTTCCAACCGGGATTGTACCTTTATTACGTATGCACAAATCAGCTTTAGTTGCAATAACATTAATAACATGCGAACTGGATACATTAATGTTCCTTTGGTTGCTGTAAATACGGGGTGCAGATGCATTGTCGGGGCGGTATTCTTCCCATTCAAATCGAGTACCCTCAGCTCGTGGATACCCATCCCGGTCATGGTAGCAAATCTTATTCAAACGGAAAAGCACCCCCCTTTCGTTGGCCATCGCAAAGTGAATAGAAGAGAGTACCAGGCATTGCAGGACCCATTATGTGAAAACGGGAGCAGAATGAGTGGAGTGCCCCCTTTCTTCTGATGACCAGGCAACATCCCACACACCCAACAATTGGAAGTATTTGTCATGTTATGCGTATGATGCAGAATCTGAATGAAGCTATTGTTCAAATAGGTCTGCCGGTGCCGTTCTTCATGGTGGGGCAAGGTGAAGTGAAAATGTTCAGATGGAGCCGGGGTAGTCGCCAGCAAATGTTCACGTGCAGGCACCACGAGTTCAACTACCCAAGCTATCACTGCTATTACCACAATTGTCAAGACAAAAAGGATGGCACCAAGTATTCTTTTGTCTCGTGATGCAGAAGACGCCATAGTTCAAAGAGTTCTCAATGTCTCAAATAGTTCAAAAAGTTCACAAAGTCTCAAATGTACATATGTGTGTATATTTATACCTAAAAAAAGAAAAATACGGTGCTGAGCTCCGAGGTAGCCGTTGTTTTCTTCTCCGGGGTCAAGACGGGTGTCGCTACTCTTGGCAGAACTGATCCCCCCCCCTTGAGATTCCCGGTTTCCGTTTCACAAACCCCAGAGCGGTAACCAACCAGTCTCGAAAACCAAAAAAAAAATCTTCTCCTTATCGTGGCCGCAGATCGTAACGCTGTCGTCCAGAAACAGTGTGGTCCGGGAAGGCTCCCTCGGCTTCGGCCGATATCACAGCTGGGCTCTTTTCTTTTTCCAGAATCTCCTTGTAGTCAGTCAGCACGGCAGGATTCACCAGGTCCAGAGAGACACGCCGGCAGTGAGTTGAGTGTATCCACCGCTTTCTGTTGGTCACTCGTACAGCTGTTCGAGTAGCCAAGAGGACCTGTTCGGGGCCACGCCACCTCGGTTCCAAGCTGTTCGCCCTCTCAAACGATCTGACCATAACGAAATCCCCAGGACGGAGATTATGAGCCTCTCCAGTAGAATTGTCAGGGAGCGCTTCTCGAACCTGTTGATGAATAGAAAGCAAATCATTTCTTAATCGTGCCAAATAGTCATTCATCATTATACAAGGCACATCATGTAGCACTCCCCATATATTCATAGGCCTTCCAAACACCACTTCATATGGTGTGAGGCCAGTTTGAGAGTGGGGCACTGACCTGAGAGAGAGCAATGCTAATGGTAAAGCATCCGGCCACTTCAATGACGTAGATGCTACAATCTTAGCCAGTTTTAGTTTCAACGTAGCATTGTACCGTTCAACAAGACCTGCTGACTGAGGTTGGAACACAGCATGAAACTTCTGCTGGATCCCCAACCCCTTCAGCACATACTCCACAATTTTCCCAACAAAATGAGGCCCATTATCGCTCCACAAAAATTTGCAAACTCCAAAGCGAGGAAAGTACTCCTTGAGCAACACCTTAGCTGTTGTTAAAGCTGTATTATCTTCCGTGGGGAAAGCCTCAACCCATTTGCTAAAAGCACACACCACCACTAGGACATACTTAAGGTTATTGCAACGCTCAAGCTCGATGTAATCCATTTGGAGTACCTCAAATGGTGCAGATGGTGGAACAAACCCTCCTTTCGGAGTATGGGTCCCTTTCGCAGGATTGTGCTGTAAACATATCAGACAGGTCTGCACTACTCTCTTGGCAGTATTGGCGATCTCGGGATGCTCCCAAACTCGTGATAACAATCGAGTGATCGCAAGAGCTCCCACATGTGCTAATCCGTGGGTCATCTGAACCATCGCTTGCAAGTAAGCTGCAGGCAATTTCCATTTCTCCATGTCTTTGCTTCTCCAACAACCCTCATCATCTAGCACCCCATCTGCTGCCCATGCCGCAAGTTCTGCTTCAGTCGATGATTTTTGGATATCTAGTATCTCCGCTCCAGCATCGTACCATCGCTCAGCTTGTGATTTTGTTACGTACATGGGGGAGTCAGTTCGGGACATAGCTGTTTGTCTCGCTATGCTGTCTGCAAAAGCATTTCCTTGACCCACTTTATCAGTGATCTTTTTATGGGCACTGCATTTAATGATCGCTACTTTCTCCGGACAAAGCAACGCGTTTAGGAGATCACGCACCAATTCTCCGTGCATAATGTGTACTCCATGAGAAGTTAAAAACCCACGTTCTCTCCAGAGTAGCCCGAAGTCATGTGCTACTCCGAAGGCGTACCGGCTGTCTGTGTATATGTTCACACATAGGCCAGCACTCAATTCGCAGGCTCTCGTCAAAGCTATCAGCTCTGCTGCCTGAGCTGATTTTTGTGGTATTCGTGCTGTTTCTACCACTGTCTTAAGTGTCGTGATCGCATATGCTGCGGAAGTCGTACCATCTGGCAGCCTCAAACACGATCCATCAACCCACAGCTCCCCATCCACATCTGGAAGTGGCATATCCTGTAGGTCAACACGACCCTTTGTCTGTTCCTCGGTCAGGAAAACACAATCATTATGTTTTTCTTCCTGACCCTCTTCAACCGGATAGGGCAATAAAGTGGCAGGGTTCAGGGTAGCACATCTTTTTAGTGTGATATGTGGCGCCAAAAGTGTAAGCTCATATCCTGTTAAACGTGCACTGGTGAGATATTGGGTCTTTGTTTGATTTAACAGGGCATCTACTGCATGGGGAACTAACACGAACAGTTTGTGCGATAACACTATTCCCTCACTCTGCCGTATAGCTACTGCTGTTGCTGCAACTGCTCGGAAACACCCCGGTAATCCTCGTGCTACAGGATCGAGAATAGCTGAAAAGTATGCGCATGGCCTCTGCTTATCCCTGTGTACTTGCACTAACACTGATAACGCGCACCCATATTTCTCGTGCACGTACAATGTAAAAATCTTTGAATAGTCTGGTGTACCTAACACGGGTGCAGAGCAAAGGGCCTGTCTCAATTGTTTGAAAGCATTGTGACATTCCTCTGTCCATTCAAGGGGCATTGGTGTAGTTTTGGACAGCAACGCTAACAAAGGTTTGAAAATATGCGAAAACCCCATGATCCACTGTCTACAAAAGGACGTTAATCCTATAAAGGCACATACATCTCTCTGTGTGCGGGGGACTGGTGTATCTAGAATCGCCTGAATTCGATCCGATGTTAATGCACGCCCCTCCTTAGACAAAAGATGACCGAGGTAGGTCACCTTGGGTCTACAGTATTGGAGCTTTTTCTTCGAAACTTTATGATTGTTCTGAGCCAGAAAGGAAAGTAAAGCAAGCGTACTCTCCTCACATTGCGCATAAGTGTCAGCAGCTAACAAAAGATCATCGACATACTGGATAAGGGCAACTCCAGATTGCATTTGAAAGGAATCAAGCTGTCTTTTTAAAGCCTGGCTGTAGATACTCGGACTCTCAGTGTAACCTTGAGGAACACGTCAAAATCTATACGATTTATTATTTAACGTAAAACCAAATAAGTATCTGCTATCAGGATGGATGGGAATAGAAAAGAACGCATTTTTCAGGTCGATGACACTAAAGGTCGTCGCCGTTGGGGGGACCAATGTAAGCAATGTCGTGATATCAGACACCACCGGGTATTGGGGGATGACAATTTTGTTAATTTCTCTCAAATCAATAATAAATCGATAGACTTTGTCGTCAGTATCTTTCTTAAGGATCGGGAGAATAGGGCTATTGCAAACATTATAGGGGACTTCCTCCACTACCCCTGCAATAATCAAATCTTGAACAATGTGTGTCAGGGCAATTTCACCTTCCCTGGAGATCTTATACTGTGGTACACGTGGCAAAAGTACTCCCTCCTTTACAGTAATGCGAATAGGTGGAATAAGCATCTGTCCCACATCCGTATCTGAGGTCGCCCACAACGTGTGAGGGAGAGAGGCTAATGCTTCACAGTTTTGTATAGTAAAAAATCTGTCTGAATCCGGATAGTTATCATTCAAAATAACTCGCACTCCCTCCGGAGCACAACGTATCGTCGCTCGAAAATATTTGAGCAAATCAATGCCCAGAATATTATCTGGGGTATAAGGTGACAACAAAAATTGACCAAAACTGAAAAATTTATCAAGACAAAGTGCAAGATGCTTTGATAATGGGCTAGGAGTGGGTGTGCCGTCAAACCCAATGCATGTAATCATATCGCCAGACAGGGGAGCCCTCGGAACCAAGTTTTTCGACAAAGCGCTACAAGTAGCCCCTGTGTCGACTAGAAACTGATCAGTAGAACCCAAGATGCCCGCTGATACATATGGACCACTCTGATCTACTGGCACTTCAACTGATTCCGTACCCCATCCTACGCAGTCCTATGCATGCACATAATCCTGATGCTCCACATTCTCACCCTCCGATATCTGATACTGGTTCCGCCTATCAAATGTATTACGGTCATCCTGGCCACGGCCCCTCTCTTCAAACCTACCACGATCACCTCCGCCACCTCTCGCCCCAGAATAACTGTTCCTTGACCTTCCACCTCCTCGACCACGCTGACTACGTTGCTCACGAAGTACCGGACAATCATCAGCCCAATGCCCAAACTCCTTACAATAGGCACATTGATCCTCCGCTATATCCGTACGCCCGTACGACGCATTACCCCCTCCTCGCCTGCCTCTATCATTCCCTCTAGATTGCGTTCCACGAACCTGTGCCAACATCACCTTCGTTTTCAATTCCTTCGCCTTCTTATCAACACTTTCTTTAGCCTCCAATTCCTGCCGCTCATAATACTGAGCCATGGTTAACAAAGACGCAGGGGTCGCCGTGGTCCAGGAACTTTCGCTCGTTTTCAATCGCTTTGCAATCTCCGGTAGGAGATTAGCCACATACTTATCAACAAACAGATGCCTACCCGTATCGTCTGTTAATGATTGCCCACTATAATCATGAAAAGCTTCTTCAAAGAGTGTAAAGAAATCAGATACAGATTCATCTGGCTTCTGTTTACATGAAGCCAACATGGTCCAATCAATCTTTTTAGGAGGCACCAGAGTTTTTAATTTAGTCAAAATAGCCGTCGGGAGATCTAGAATCAAAGCACACGGTTTACATGCAGGTTCCCTTTGTAAGTCAGCCTGCTCTAAGTCCTTCCAAGCTGCCCCAAAAGTCGTTTGATCATTAGTTTTACGAATCAACCTCCACATATCAGGGGGAAGAATTAACCCAAAGAAGAGATCTATATCAACAAGGGTCATAACACAAGAGTAAATGGCCCCCTCAACCCCTTCATAGAATGCAGCTGGATTTTTACGAAGATCGGGCAGGGAGTTCTTTAATGCCATAACATCTGCTCTATTCCAAGGCGTATATACCCAATTATATATAAAGTACCCCTTCGCATCCTTTGACATTTTATCGTCATCTGCACCCTCTCCCTTTGGAGGAACATACAAAGGCGCGGCTTCACGCATAGGCATAACATGCATTTTGGTATTCTTATCTGAACCCCGAAGAGGACACTCTTTGGATTCCTCCGTCGACCCCGGCACGGACCCTGTAGCATTTTTCCTTTCATCCCGCAGTCTGGTCGCCTCATCCCGAAGATGAAGTAGTCGTTTGAAAAGGTTGTCAGTATCTGAAAGAGCAAATAAACCTTTATCCAAGTTCTCACAATAAACTGACACAGCTTTGGGTTCTAAAGTCTCCGAATATTTACGGAAGCGAGAAACAACTTCATGCGCTAAAGTATTTATGAAACACATTAATTCTCGGTCTGACCACAATTTCCTTTCAGCTAAAATCGTTGCTACAGTTACATGATCCAAATTAAATTTCCTAGCAAGACCACGCAAGTCCGCGGCTCTTTCTGCAGATAACCTGAAACTCGAATTGTCCTTTCCATCCGACTTATCCCGACCTTCATCACCGGAATCCTCGAACGGAGCCGTGGGGTGGACATACGGAGGCGGAGAGCGATCTAGTAACGAAAAACCATCAATTTCATTATTAAGGACAGGATAAACCGGACAACGAATAGGAAATTGACCAGCCGTTTGCAAGTTACGTTCCCGTTCCTCCCTTTCTTTCTTCTCCTGCGCTTCCTTTTCCTCAAGCTGTAAAGCCTTATCTCGAGCAGCCTTGCGCTGCTCTTTGTCCGCCAAGGCAATTTCACGTTTCATACGTTCACGCACCGCTTTCTCCCACATTTGTACACAATCAAATATATTCTGTCTAGACCTACGTTGAAACAAACACTGCTCCACAAATTGAACCTTTCGCAAATCGAACGACCCATGTAGTGGCCATTGCAATTCAGGATCGGTTTTTGTATATTTATGCCATAATTTGCTACACATTATAGGGGGAAGGCCAAATTTTATGTACATTTCACGATTCGGAGTTCCTTCTGTGGGAGCCGGCTGTGATTCCGCTAACCTAATTGTGGTACCATTTCCAAGACAGCACATCCCTAGAAGTGTGCTTAAAACAGGCATGTTCGAAAAGTATCACGAAAGCGTGATACCGTATAAACTGGCACTTACAGTACTTCACACAAATGTGCCGCTCAAAGGAAAAAAAAACTAAATTAGAGAAACATCTCTACATGCCTGCCTATGTGAAGTGCACTACACATATAATTCAAAGATCACAAAAGTCACAAAGTCACAAATGTTAGCTAACTCAAATCATAGACACAAGTCATAGAACTTCGGCAAGCGTCCGAGGACTACCTTACCGATCACAAATCATAGAACTTCAGTAAGCGTCCGCAGACTACCTTACCGATCACAAATCTTACCCAAATCTCAAAGGTCCAGATTCCAACTGCCAAGGTCTTTAATCGAATCAGCCAAACAGCGCTTATCCAGCAACGCAGACGATCAAGAACTCAGTCGGAGACCGGCGCCACCTGGAAGGTCAGATCGGAAGGAAGGGAAGAAACACCGTGGGTCCAAGACTCGGGTCACTCGGTGGCAGCGTACGCGTCCATGGCGAGTTTCCAAACCTTCATCACGACCTCTCCTTCGGGCATCCGAGTCGCCGATGAGTCCCTTCGTGGTCGCCAATTTGTAGTATCGGGTTCCCAAGGCCTACATGCTCCGTAGATAACCCACTTACACTGAAAGAACTGTTGGCACGGAAACTGAAAAGTACAAAGAACAAGTTTATTAAGACCCCATTGGGTGGTGGTACATTCCTACAGCACCCTTCGGCAATGCAAGAAGTATCACACCGAACCTTGGTGTGAGTCCCTCTTTTATACAGTTTACAAGCAATAAAAAGATAGGCGGCACAAGGTTACAGAGATTATGTACATATATGGTCATTTTTGGAACACAGCCAACTCATGGGAGGGGTTACAACCCCACTGGTCTGTTCACATTCCTGAGGGGTGACTGGTCAGTTGGAACTGTGCATGAGCGGGCTTGACCGTGGCTAAAAATAGCCTGTTGCTGGGCAGAGTCGAGTGGTCAGTTGCACGGGCAACGGACTAAAGGGCATGCTGACCACGAGGCCGCTCATTCTCTAAAATGGCCGCCGCAATTCACAAAATGGCGTTTCCAAGTATAGTCAAGTTAAGGGGAAAAAACGTGTAGCACAGCTAAGCGCTAACTCGGCCATTGTCAAATTACGACATGATAACGGTGCCCAAATATGTAAGGAAGTTGAGTCAAACTAGGCATATCAAAGAGTGGTGATTGTGAAAACGACAGTGTTAAATATTGCGCAAGTACCGGGAGCGGCAGACCTCCTGATGGTGCGAGGGATGGTTGGTTTAAGGGGATGTGATGAACGAGCGGCCACTTCTAAATGGGTAAAAATTGGAATTTAAATGAAGATCCGATACAGTCAATGGTGGGTTTAGCTCACAAACAGTCCGCAATGGGAATTACCTTAAATAAGCGTGTCACTGTGAGTAAGCGAATTGCTGGCAACCGGGAAATCCAACTTCAAACGGGGATTCCGTGTTTGGACGTGCGAGCAGGAAGTAATTAAGCTCGTCACTCAGCCAGGTCTCACTGTGAAGGAAGGGAAGGGGTTATAGACAGGGCGGCTGGGCAACTGGGAGTGGAGTGGGGATGGGAAAGTCAAGATAGCAGAGCATACCGTTAAGGATGCTGGCGGTAATACGCCTGAGGGTCCGATGCACGATGGCGGGAACTGAGCATCCTGTGTGTTAACGTGACTTAAATAGAAAGTATTGGCTGCGTGTTGTGGCAGCCATATTGGGTGAGTGGAGATGAAAGAGAGAAAAGAACGACTATGCAGTTCATAGTGCAATTTTTAAACTTTCGTTTTTTAGATTTTTTTAAATTAAATTGTTATTGAAAACACAAAATCAAAGCACATTTAGCAATGTAAAGCATATAAACAAAAAGGTAATCATAACATGACATCTGGACAAATCAAAGCAATGCAGAATAATCAAGGACGCAATTGAAAACTAGTCCATTTGCATTTATACAAAACTGTAAAGGACAACACAGAACGATACATACACTAATACAATAATTAATACTGATCAGTTTGGGTCATTATACACAGTTCTCGACCTGTCCATGGACATGTCTGTAGTGGGAGAACTACAGATCTCCCCCCTGTATGCATTCCATTTACCCCACTTCTTGTCCCATTTCTTGGGGCACCATCTGAGTATGTAAACTGTTTTTTCAGCGACCATAGCCCTATCCATTTCTGCGGTCCAACCCACCACCAGAGGACAATCAGGAGAACCCCACTTCATCGCTATGGACCGTTTAATGAGGAGACATCCGAGAGCCAATCACTGATGTTCTATCTCTGTCAGATTTTTAAATGATGCATAATATGATTCCAGTACTGCTCTTATATTTTAACAAAACCTTTAATAAATAATTGAAATTTTAAGCTCATGTGTGATAAGGTGCCCCTGTTGAATAATTGTTACAAAGAGTTTTGTAAATTTGGTAACCTGTGCAAAGACTTTCTTCACACGGAAGGGTAGGTCGCTATACAGTTTAGCGACTTGCCAGGATTTTTCCATCCTCGAAAAAAACTTTTGAAAAGGAATTTTTTTGTTTTAATATTGTGACCCATTCCTTATCCAGCAAAAGGGTACCTCTCTCCATACTTGGTTATGTAATGTGGATGTGACACAATATGATTTTGAATCCTTGTCAGATAAGCAAACGGCTAAGGAGTCTGCCAAGTAATATGTATCTTGCTTGTCATCCACACCTGCGGACTCTAACTTTGCCTACCTGCTGGTCGATAGAGGACTGGTTTGTTGCTGCTGCCTGGGTGCTGCCCTCAAAAGCCCACATCTCACGGACCCGCTTCACGGGTCCCGCTTCGCGGCTCCTCTCGTGAACTGGGACCAAGGAGGAGGGGCTGAGACTTCGTGTACAGCATTGGGCAGTGTGGCTGGTGCAGCAGGGCTGCGAGCGGTGTGTTTACGGACTCCATCTCCCAGGAGCCCCTGACAGACTGACCCGTAACACCTGGGCCGCTCTCCCTACTTGCCCCGCCCCCCACCTACGCCATTACAAGTCCACGCTTCCAAGCCCTCCCTGGGGCTCTAACTTTGCCTACCTGCTGGTCGATTGAGGACTGGTTTGTTGCTGCTGCCTGGGTGTTGCCCTTGAAAGCCCACATCTCGCCGGACCCGCTTCACGGGTCCCGCTTTGCGGCTCCTCTCGTGAGCTGGGACTGAGGAGGAGGGGCTGAGACTTCGTGTACTGCATTGGGCTGTGTGGCTGGTGCAGCAGGGCTGTGAGCGGTGTGTTCAGGGACTCCATCTCCCAGGAGCCCCTGACAGCCTGACCCGTAACACCTGGGCCGCTCTCCCTGCTTGCCCCGCCCACCTCCTGTCACCTCCGCCTATATTTTACCGGCCATAATCTCTGCTGCGCGGGAGAGCGCGGGAGCGTCCCGGGAGAAGCCCGGGACAAGGGCGGGACCGTCCGTGGTCGGGCGAGGTTGGGTTGGGCCACCCCCCCTGGTTCTGTTGTATCATACCACTTTGCCTTTGGTTTAATTAATCATGTCTTTATGCTCTGGCAAGGTACGAACTGTTCAGCTGCAGACGTCCAAGGGGGTGGTATCCGGGCCCTTGTATGCCTTTATCACTAGGGCAACAGGCATATTGGGAAAAGAGATAGCTATGGTTGAAGAAAGGCTCTCAATTGATCTAGTTAGTGGGAAACGTTCTTCATTAGGCTTAATTGCTACAATACCCAGTCCCGAGGCACCGGCACCGAGTGCTGGTCATCACTTGGTCATAGCACCAGTGGATATGCATTGTGAGGAGGGGGGAGGGGCTTGTCCCTGATCTCCTCCGATATTGATACAAACCCTGGTAATTCACACAATAGTGGGGCTGAGGATAGTGTGCTTCTGGCTAGTCAATCTCTGTCGGATTCATCCTTCAATGAGGTCCCCATGAGAAACTCATCGCGCAAGAGGAAAAGATGTAAGAGACGCCAGAGGGGAGGTGTAACTAAGATCCCAAAAATAAATGGCTTATCCCAGCCAACTATTACTCCCGAAGTAACTACTAATCCTCTTCCTGTCTTGGTTATAAATGATTCCATGCATCCTCCTAACATCCCTTTTGGGTCCTCAGATCCCTGTCCCACGTGTCTTAATAGTGATGATGGCTTGTTGGGTAAAATAGAAGCCCTATTTAAATCCCTTTTACTGCCCGTTCTGGAAAGAGCTAGAGTGATGACCTCAAAATTGGATGCTCTCGAGAATCTTGTTGATACCAATACTGGGCTTTTTAAAAAACTAGTCAATCCACAAAGTGCCCTGGCAAATCACATCCCCTCTAGTAATCCTAAATAACAGGGAGCAGTGGCTACAGGTGAATTATTTTCCATAGCATCTGCTAAGCCAGTACCCATCAGGCCACCCCTGAATAAACCTGAAGGGACTAGGGTAGGGAGAAGAATTGTAAATAATGACAACACACCCACATTAGCCTCGACTTCACAGGTCCCCAAGAAGGCTAGCACCAAATCTAACCTCTTGCGTCAGTGGTTAAGTCAGCCCAAACTCAAGTGAGGGGTGACTCCAACACATCCATACAACCCAAAATAAGTAATGGGGTTTTGGGGAGTAGAATTACCAATCCCTCCATTCCCTCCGTGAAGGTCAATAAACGGGGACCCCCCGCACAGATTTACCAGCTGAAGCCACCCCATACACGATCGTCCTAACAGGTGTCGCACCCATCAGGGAGGGCCAGACTGAACACTATCGGGATCTCAAAAATAAAGTCGTATTTTGGCTAAACAAACATCGTCCCCTCCCTCCCCCCTCTTCCACAGATATATTGAATATGAGAAGAGTTGACTGGGTGGGCCACTCTACTAAGGACTTAGAAGGGGACTGTATCATCATATCCTTTAAGGACCCATGGGTAGTGGATTTTATATGCAGGGAAGCAAGGTTTGGTAGGTTGGGTGATGTGCAGACATTGGGTCTTGGGTACTTTTATCCCAAACGATCTTGTGAGTTCCCCCCCAACCATATGATTCCAAGAAGACCCTTCAGAGGATTCCAAGCAGATAGAATTCCTTCTACACCGTACTATCCTATATTGTTTAACCGCTTCGAATCCCTTTCTGGTCTGGAGGGTATCGACTGACTTTACTCTGTGGTTGGGGGGCGGAAGTGCTTCCAGCAATCATGTTGGTGGGGCTAACTAAGTCTGTAACACGGCATCGATTGTGGGGCGAGGTACCCAGGATTTTGAGAAGGGGACAGCCCCCACTTTTAATAAGAATGTTACTCTGGAGGTGGATCCTCAATCCAGCAAGTGTGATATTTCGATAGTGGTTCAATGTGTTCAGAATGTCACCTTACCCCCCAGTCAGGCTGTGTCGTTCAAACTAGCCTCATGGAATATAGCGGGGTTAAAGGGGCGCATGGGTTCAGAGGATTGGGTAGACTTTATTGACATTTTTGCTATTTTATTGTTTCAAGAGAGTCGGGCTCCTGATCCAATCCATAGGGTTGGGTTTTTACATTTTTTCAAACGAGCAGTGAAGGGTCATAAAGGTAGAGCCTCAGGGGGCCTAGTTATCTGGGTCAAACAGTCTATTGGCTATAGACCAGTGGAAATTGTAGTGGATAACCCGGATCTCCTGGGAATTAAATTATGCAAGGAAAATTGTCAAGAGGTCGTAGTTATTAACGTCTATGCCCGAGGCCGCCCCGGAGGGCGTTGTCCAGCCATATTAAATTTATTAGATTCTTACCTTGAAGGGATTGGGAGAGATAAGTTCCTCCTCATAGCAGGGGATCTTAACTGCACTTTTGAATCTTTGCTCAGTGCGGGGGAGGACCTGGGGTTGGAGGACGACATTGTGTTGAATATCCTGATGCTGTCCCTGAATAATGTGTTTGGATTGGGGTCTGCGACCAGCTAATGGGCGTACGGCCTCTGATAAGGCTGGTAAACCCACTTTTGACAATGGGGTTAGCAAAAGCAGAATAGATTATATTTTGTTAAAAATTGAATATTGGTCTCTTCTGGTCGACATGGAAGTCATGGTTCGGCCTGAAAGCGATCATAACCCATTGTCCCTTAGTTTAAGACTCCCAGAAGTCCCCGGTGGGTCTAAATCCACTGCATATCTAACGGGAGATGCCATTTTTACTAATGATAGAAGAAGGCTCAAATGGTCCAGGTTGTGGAGGATCCCTCCCTCCTAGACGGTATAACGGAAGTTGTTTCGTCGACCTTGAGCGACATCTTGAAATTATCCTCCACCACGGCTGCCAGTGACCAGATCTGTGACTTTCATGAACAGTGTTTTAACAAACTTACAGCCTGATTCATGAAGTAAAATTGTGCCCGCAATCGCTGCGAAAATGCAATTGCGGGCGCAATTTCCGTAATCGGCATTCAACATCAAAATAGCGAATTCGCAAACACAGAATAGCGAATTCGCTATTATATTCGCAGAATCCCGGCAGGTGAGCATTAGCGAATCGGAAAATGCGAGAAACCACGGATTCTGCGAAAATAATAGCGAATTCGCTATATATCGCAATCGGTATTCAAGAAAAATCGCTAATAGCGAAAAACCCAAAAATCGCATTTTGCACCGCGCAAAATAAGGACAACTCAAAGCAGGTGGTAACCATAAAAGCCATGCAAAAAAAACTTTCAAAAAACCGTTGTCCAATCACCAACAGGTTCTGGCCTGACCAATCACACATAAGGACCATCATCAGCAGCAGCATTAGGAGTCCCACAATGCCAGGAATGTACATGGTGGTGAGGCGTCGAAGGCTACAGCGATTAGCACTGAGGAGACGCAGGATCCAGGACAGGATATTCCGCCAGCGGGTCACCTTGCTGGGCCAAACCAGAGAGCAGATATATGCTAAATACAGGCTGAATGGGGAAATGATAATGCAGCTAATACAGGACCTTGACCCCCTGATGCAGCACCCAACAAGCCGTACCAATGCGGTGCCTACACATGTGCAGGTATTGTGTAGCCTGCACCTCCTGGCCTCCGGGAGTTTCCAGGGGATAGTAGCGGCTGCTGGGGGGATATCCCAGCCCACCATGTCACGCTGCCTCCACACTTTTGTTGACGCCATGCTCACCCAGCTACACCGTCACATCAAATTCCCCGCCAGCCAACAGGAATTGGACATGACCAAGCTACAATTCTACAATGTAGCCCATTTTCCACATGTGCTCGGATGCATAGACTGTACCCACGTCGCCATCTGCCCACCAGCTGCCATGGAGTATATGTTCCGCAATAGAAAGTCCTACCACTCCCTTAACATCCAGATGGTCTGCATTGCTAAGACATACATCACTGACATTGTCGCACAGTACCCAGGGAGTACCCATGACTCCTTCATATTCCGGCACAGCGGCCTCCACACACGACTGGTCAGGGGAAGGACACCTACTTGGTAAGTACACTTTGTTGAAAATGTCACATTGCTAAGATGTAACAGCGCAGCACAGGCAATCACCATCTGCTCCTCTCATTCAGGTGACAGTGGCTACGCCCTCCGTGAATACCTCTTGACCCCATACCTCAACCCTGCTACACCCCAGCAACGACTCTATAATATTGCACATATACGGACAAGGAATTGCATAGAAAGGACATTTGGCCTGCTCAAGAGCAGGTTCCGCATACTGCACAAGACAGGTGGGGCCATGTATTACAGTCCTGCAGTGTGCTGCCGCATTGTGGCTGTCTGCGCAATACTACATAACATTGCAACCAAGCGCCGGATACCTGTTGACATCTCTGGCAGTGAATCTGAGGGGGACAACCGGCCACCTGCACATGCGCGCCATGCACATGGGGAGAACCCAGCAGAAGGGCACAGACGTCGCAACCACATCATAGTGAACAGTTTCTAGTACAACCTCTTCCATCACCCCACAAATCAACAATGCATGCAAAATGTAATGATGACACAACGCTAATGTGTGTAGCAAAATAAATGTATTTGTTCAATCCACAAAAAATAAATAAGGTTCCAGTACAAATAACTCCCACTAACAGTATTACAGCATACTGCTGTGTATTAGAACATGGCAGGTTTAACGTCAGCCTGTGCCAATGAAAGTCTGAAGTTCTCAGGTGCGCCTACTGCTCGTTGCGCCCAAGCGCCTCTGAGGGGCATCCTCCTCCGGGGCTTCAGGACCTGGCGTGGGCCTGGTGCTGCGGCTGTGTGGTGGGATTTGTGTGGCTGAGTGGCTGCTGACGCTGGACGCCCCCTCACTAGCATCATCACCCCCCACAGTGGATGGTATTGCTGGAGGGTGTAGTGCCATGACGGCCGTGGTGAGGTGCTCCAGGACCCTGGTCATGTCCTCACTGCACTGGACTATTTGGTGCTGCTGTGTCAGGGAGCGCCGTGCCAACAGAGAAGTTGCATTTGCAGCTACATAATTCGCCCTGCTGTATGAGGCCAGCCGGCTCATAAGTTGACGGTGGCGGCGGCGTGCTGCACTGCGCTGTGTGGACATTGCAGCGGTGTTGGCCTCGATGGCTGCAGCCATGCGGGCCATTCCCTCACCCACAACTGCCATGGCTGCAGTCATGTTGTTTAAGCGCTCCCCCACACCTGCCATGGCCGCCCTCATGCCGTCCATGTGGCCTGCAACTGTGGCCACATTGCGCCCTATCATATGGAGCTGCAGCTGAATAGCTCCTTGCTGTCGTGCCTGGCGCTGGTGTATCCGCAACATGCGTCTTTCAATGCTGAGACGCGCCAGTCCCTGCCCATTGGCCCGCCTGCTTGCTGGAGTGGAGTGCTGGCGTGACCTGCCATGCCTGCCCTGCTGGCCTGAGTCGGTGGCTGGCCGCTGTGTGGCAACTGGCGCAGGCCCGGATGTTGTGGCGACAGCTGCTGGGGGTGTGACAGCTGGTGTTGCTGGTGCGCCAGATGCAGGGGGTGTGACAGCTGGTGTTGCTGGTGTGCCAGATGCAGGGGGCACATTGGTAGCTGCCCTGGCTGCGGCTCTAGGTGGTGCAGCTGTAGCAGGAGGCACAATGGTAGCTGGCCTGGCAGCGGCTGTGGGTGCTGCTCCAGTCGCAGGGGGGACACTGCAGGTGGATCTGGCTGCTGGTGTTGTAGCAGCGGCACGGGCTGGTGCCTGGGTTGGTGGTGGGACCTCCTCCTCCTGGACCTCCTCATCAATTTGCAGCCTTTCACTATTGCTGCCTTCGCCACCTGTGGGGGTAAGTGGTGGATCATTAGTTGCATGTATCTGGCAGACGTGCAGTTGCTACATGCATGCTGGGTGACATTCCCTGAATGGCTGTGGCTGTGTGTGCTTTGGGACCTGTCTGGCTGCATTGTGGTACTACAACATTGTGGCCAGACTACATCTCCCATAATGCATCAGGACATTCCTTGATGTGCAACTATGGCATGCCTATGGGACATTAGGGGAGCCTATTTGGTCATGGACATTCATAGGGGGCAGGGTCGCAGTCGCATGCCACTTACCTTGGGTGTCTTGGGTGGTGCGGGATGAGTCGAGTCGTGTGAATCCTATACAGGCCTCCTTCTCCAGGGTGTCCTCCACCTGGTCCTCCATGGCTGTATTGGGTGGGACTGTTGGTCCACCTCCTCCAGTGCCCGACGACTCTCCAAGGCGCGCCACCACCTTCTCCTTGGCACGGCCTCGGAGGTCATACCAGCGTTTCTTTAACTCCTCTAGGGACCTGTCCGCCACACCCACGGAGTTAACAGTGGAGGCAATCCCCTGCCATATCCGACGTTTCTCTTGTTCAGGGACCCTCCTGGAATCTTTTCCAAACAGTTTCTCATGGTTGGCCACCAACCCCTCTATCAAGTGTTCTAGCTCCTGCTCGGAAAATTTTAGTTTCCTTTTGCGCCCAGACGAGCTGCTGGTGCCAGGTACAGGTTCCTCAGACATTGTAGCAGAGTTGTGGATCTGTAGTTCTCTCCTGTATTGCAGCAGCTCTCCAACTTGCTCCCTCTCAGTCAGCCTCACTGTGGAGAATGGGGGTGGGAACTGGCAGCTTCCTGGTTGTGATGTCATCACTGGGCTCGAAATGCGACTTCCCGTTTTCCCGATCTCGCGAGTTTGCGATATCGCAAATAGCGATATCGCTATTTGCGAGTTCGCAATCCCGGCGCGGGTAGCCGAAAATAGCGATTTTTCTGCGATTATCGGTAATCGCTAACGGAATTTGCAATCGCGTGCGAATCGCTTTTTTTTAATCGCAATTCTTCATGAATTCGGATTTGCGATTTCTGAATAGCGATTCGCTTTTTTCGCTATTACAGAATCGCAAATGCCGATTTTCATGAATATGGCGGTTATGGCCCTTTTAACCCTTCCATTAACTCAAGGAAAGGCGAAGGCACAGGGTTGTCAAGAAAAATGGTACAATAAAACCTGCAGAGTCGCGCATAGCAAATTAATTAAAGCAGTTAAATCTAGGATCACAAGCGATATAAAAGAGGCACTCTTAAGGTACAAAAAAGTACAGTGGGTGGCGAAAAAAGAGTGGGATGAACGCCATTGGTCTGATCTTTTAGAGGCTTGTAGATCCCCTAATCAAGTTAAATTTTGAGAAATAGTGAAGTGGGGCAGGAACCCCGATTCACAAATCCCTGCTAATCATGTGTCTGTGGAAGCATGGGTCGAATTCTATTCTAGCCAGTTTTTGGATCCTGATTTGGAATCTTGTAATGGCCAAGTCAAGTGGGAAACTCCCACACCACTCATAACGAAGTGCTAACTTTTACTTCTTTAGAAACCGAGTCTGCACTTCGCTTGGTTCAGTGTGGGAAAGCGCCAGGGATGGATTCCATCCTGGCCGACCTATTTAAAACTAACCTTCAACTCTGGGTTCCCTACATAACCTCGGTAGCCAAAGCCATTGCTAAGGGGGCACGGATCCCAGTGTCCTGGAAGGGGGCGAAAATTCTCCCCATTTTTAAAAAAGGGGATCGTTCGGTCCCGGGCAATTATCGCCCCATAAGCCTAATCGATTCCCTACAAAAAATCACTGCCAGGATGGTCCTTGCCAGAGTCCAGGGCTGGATGGAGATGGAAGGTATTCTTTCCCCGCTACAGGCCGGCTTTAGATCAGGCACCAGCACCATCGACCAGGTCTTCAGATTTACTCTGATTTACTGGAAGGTGGTCCTGTTGGGCGGCGGATCCATCTATGCCGCCTGTGTAGATCTAAAGTCGGCCTTCGACCTGGTGCCAAGGGCCAAACTGTGGGCTGTCCTGAAAAACCTGGGACTGCCGCCGGAATTGCTTGACCTGGTAGTAAGACTACATGAGGGCAACTTTGCCAGGGTGAGGTGGGGAGGCCAAGGGCAGGTGCCGGATTGCTTCCCTGTAACTCGAGGGGTCCGTCAGGGTTGTGTTTTGGCACCCACGCTCTTTTTGTTGTTTTTTGACCAGATGGTGAAGTTCTTTGCTGACACTCCCTCTGATGCTCCCTCACTGGGTGGGACTAAGTTCCACATGCTCATCTTCGCCGATGACACCCTGCTCCTCTCAAAGACCCTTAGTGGCCTGCAAACCGCATTAAACAGATTTGACGAGTTTTGCAAGGTCAACGACATGAAAATCAATGTGAGCAAAACCAAATTTATGGTCTTAACTAAAAGCCGCCCCATTAAAAGTTCAGTCAGCATGAATGGCAAAAGTCTTGAACAAGTAGAGGTCATGATCTATCTAGGAGTAACCTTGAATCACAGCCTTAGCTGGAAACCACTGGTTGACACACTTCACCTAAGATTTGCACGCCTTACTGGTTGTCTCCTGCAGGAGCAAAAAAGGTCTCTAACAAAAAGGGTTAAACTCGCTCTTAGGATCTATGAAACTAAGGTCAGTTCTGCTATTCTATACGGGGCTGATCTATGGGGGTATATGGACCTGTCATCTCTGGTAAAAGTCCAAAACAAATTTATGCTGCGTAAACTGGTAGGACTTCCCCAATCCACCCCGACCAAACCACTCTGTCTGGACCTGGGTTGCAAACCTATCAACGAGATGGCTCGATATTGGCTAGTAGCTCTGTGGAGACGCATCTGGACGTCCCCAGATTTAAGCCTCTTTGCCAGGGAATTAGAGGAAGTAAGATCAGCTTGGGGTCCAGTAATATACCCTGGCTGCGCGAAGTTAAACTAATCTTGGAAGACATGGGTTGTAACCAGCTGTGGGCCTCCCCAGGGTCCACTATCTTTCCCTCCAAGCAAGACTTCAAAGCACTATATTGGGCCTTTGTTCGACAAGAGTCTGTTATTAGTTCAGATGCTACTAGCTTAACAGGTAGATTCCTGTCTCACACACTGGATCCCTCTTATGAGAATTATTGGGACGTTATAACTAAGCCACTCGATAAAAAACTGTACCACCAGTTTCAAGTTGGGTCTCTGCTTTTAAGGTCTTTTACCAAGAAGTGGTCCCCCCCTTCAACTGATTCCTGCCCATGGTGTACTCCCCACATGGAGAGTGCTGGTCATTTTTTATTTGCATGCCCTGCCTATCACGCACCAAGAAACAAATGGATTAGGCCCATTTGCCGCCAGCTTAAAGTTCGAGGGAGTGCTGAGGCTTTGTGGGCGCTACGTACCACCACTAAGCATGGAGGGAAAATCCGTTCTGCTCGCCGATTTTGCGGATTTTCGGTAAATTCGCGATCCGCAAACGCTCATGAATTTACCGAAAATCCGCAAATTCGCACGCAGCTGATTTTTTTTCTTGGTGATACAATTTTGCGGCGTGCGGCGTAAGTAGGTGCGGCGGGCAGCAACAATCTCGCACTCGCGAAATTACAAAATTTGCAATTCTGCACAAGAAATCCACTAGCAAGCAGCATAGACCTTCTGAAAATGATGATTTTTATCAGAATAACTCCTCAGGTTGACATTTGCCTGCCCTTTTCGGATTTGAGGCCTTTTGACTTTCTTTGGATCACTTTTGGATTAGAAATCAACTTTCACAAGTAAGTTTGTTTGGGGCATTACATTTGCTGTTCTGCAGAAAAACGAGTTTTGCTAAACTGATAGCACTCAGCAGGTGCAAAAGTTCAAATTCATCATTAGTAACCATTCCCGGTAGTGCTTCCTGACTGGGGCCCCCTCAGTGTTCATTTGCTAGTTGCAACAATTGTATGACCCTGCTCTGACCCTCACAGCCGGATCATAGAATAGCTACAAGTAGGCCACAAAGGTCCTGGAAAAAAAATTTGCACTGCAACAGAAGGCAAATTACAGATAAGAAAGCAGGTGCCAGACTCGAATTTTAAAACAGTGACACATTAATAAATCAACCCCAAATTAATTCATGTCAGTTGAAGCAGGGCAGGTGTGCTTGCTTCCCCCCCCCCCATAATCTACAGTGATGATGATGAACCAGAGGGTGGCATTGATGTACCAGAGGGTGGCATGGGTGAAACAGAGGGTGGCAGTGTTGAAACAGAGGGTGCTGTGAACCTGTGATGATGAACCAGACGTAGAAACAACATAGTCGCGACCGTTGCGCGCAATTGCGAACTGGTACAAAATCCTCGCGAACTGCCAGAAACCCTTGCGAACACTATAAAAACAAAAAAATCTGCAAATTCGCGAGAATTCGAGGATTTTGCGGATTGTGAGTTCGCAAATACGCAAATTCGCGAACGCCAGATTCGCAAAATTCGCCCATGCTTAACCGCCACCTCAGAAGTGGTAGTCGTAGGTGTTGCCAAATACCTGGGGTGGGCATGGGTTATAAGAGCCAGACATTTGCAGGCATCTTGATCCTAACTTTTTAAAAATGGTTTTAAAATATGAGGTCTTTATTATACTGTTTAATTCTTTATTAACGATGAAATGTTCTATGTAATTACGATGATATTAATTTATTACTTTTTAATGTATGTTTCATACTCTTCTGCCATAAGATGTCTTTTATGATGTAAAAATCGCAATAAAGACTTTAAAACCTGAACCTGGTAACCTGCACAAAGACTTTCTTCACACTGAAGGGTAGGTCGCTATACAGTTTAGCGACTTGCCAGGATTTTTCCATCCTCGAAAAAAACTTTGGAAAAGGAAATTTTTTGTTTTAATATTGTGACCCATTCCTTGCCCAGCAAAAGGGTACCTCCCTCCATACTTGGTTATGTAATGTGGATGTGGCACAATATGATTTTGAATCCTTGTCAGATAAGCAAACGGCTAAGGAGTCTGCCAAGTAATATGTATCTTGTTTGTCATCCACACCTGCAAACGTTTCAGACACCTCCTTCAGCTGTTGCTCAAGCATGTGCAAAAATGGGATAGCTTGGCCCATAGTACTGTCCTCCCTGCTGCCTTCACGTGTGAAGACCTCAAAAGGAAGTAGCATCTCTGTCAGGCATTTAACGCGGTCCCATTGGTCCATCTCAATTGTCATGCCTTTCACAGTAGGATCCCCTAATCTTTTCATGACATCAGCATTGAGTGGTATTTACTGCTAAAAAAGACGATCAAGCATGTAATAAGTTAAGTTCCAACTTGTTGGCACCTCCTGGATGGGATGTATGATGTAACAACGCGTGTTATTACAACACATGCTGTTACATCGCCGTTGTTACAATGACTGCACGTTACCACGCTATGCCTTAACAACGCAAGTCTTTACATCGACTTGCGCTAGGTGGCGTGCTAACATTAAAAAAGTGTAATTTACTATTCCAACTCCAGTCCACTTATCAGTAGGGAAGGTGTTGGGATAGTAAACGACACCATTTTTAATGTTAGCACGCCATCATGCACAAGTCAATGTAAAGACTTGCGTTGTAATGGCATAGCGTTGTTACATGTGGTCGTTGTAACGACCGCGATGTAACAGCATTGCGGTGTACTAACCGCGTTGTTAAGGATGTTTCCCCCTGGATGAGTGCTTTGACTGGTATTTTATGCTCACGTTGAACGACCCTCAGCTGCTTCCAGGCTTTAAAAAAATGGCTGATATGTGTGCATACTCTTGTGCAGGTGGCCAGTAAGTTGCTGAATTTGTATTCATTTTTCAGAAAGTCTTGAACAACAATGTTAATGCAGTGTGCCAAACACTGGACCCAGAAATAGCCACCATCTTTCATGGCCTTAACTACATTACTGACATTGTCTGTGGCAACAAAACCAATGTTAATCCCTCTTGGGTGCAGACACTCAAAGACCTTGCTGTTAAACTCCTCCAAAATGTTTGCAGCAGTATGAGATTTCTTCATGGCAAACATGGCTGCAGTTGCATGTTTGCGAGTGGCATGAAAAATCTCAGCACCATCAACACCAGCAGATATCTGCTCTCTAACCCCTACAAAAGACATCCAGTGTGCATTGATGTACATGTAATCAGTGGCTTGGCAACTGGTCCACATGTCTGTTGTCAGGTGAATACTATGAACAGCACTCTGCTTCAAGGCTTTTCCAAGCAATTCCAGCACGTCATTGTATAGTGCTGGAACAGCAACTCAGGCAAAATAGTAGCAGCTGGGAACCTGCCATTTTGGACAGATGGCTGTCACAAATTCCAGAAAACCAACCCCTTCAACAAAAGAAAAAGGGAGAATGTCCAGTGCTAACATTTTAGCCAGCTTCGCATTATACAAGCGTGCAATTGAGTGGTTGCGTTTGTACTGCCCCTCCTGCCTAAACATGTTGATAATGGTAGGCTGCATGGTTTTCCTTAGGCTCAACGATGCACTTGTTTTCATTGTGGTACTTCTTGCTGTCCAAGGCTGACTCTTACTCTTGTGCCACCAAGATGTTGCTGAAAAAGAAGTGGGCAATGATAACACTGCACTGCTGGGGACAGGGATACTTTGTGCAGCACTACCAGAGAGAATATCTCCCTGTCCTTCATCTTCCACCTTGATCGGATCTTCTACTAGTTTATCCCCACTAACACGAATGGTTGCACTTCACATGACGCAAAGGTGATCCTCCCAGTCGATCATGTGGTGTTTTTTCAGATGGGTTATTTGGCCTCCGGTACTATAGTTTGTACCAAGCTTACCCCGACTAACAGAAGTATTACAAATGGAGCATATAGCAATGTTCTCCTCCTTTTCGCTAAAGTAAAGAAGTACCAGACTGGGGCGCTTAACTTTTGCCTTCTGCTGGAGGTGCCACTTCTAATGCCGAATGAACTGAGGGTATGTTTTGAATTTGACTCTGTGCTGTATCACTACCTACTTCTACTGAGGTGGTGGTTGTGCTGGATGTTGGTCACTGCCGGGCCTTTGCTAATAGAAATTTAGAAGCTGTAGGTCATGTTGGTGTTACCTGTGTTGGAGGTATGCGTGCTACATCCCTCGCAAGTCTTTTGGATAGGGTAAGAATGTTGGTCTCCATCTCCTTGGGGCCGGGAGTGATGTTTGTGATGACTGGCTCCTCATCATCATGCTGTTCTACATCGACCTCCATAAGTGTAAGGCTTTCTGGAACCTTCCTTTTGCCTTGCCTGGTCTTGGGACGTGTCTCCCTCTCAGACCCAGTCTGTGGCTCCCAAGTGGCATTTAGATCATCAGAAGGGGTGCTTGGCAAAGAACTTGATGGACTAACCCTCCTTTTCTTTGTTGGAGATTTGGAAGACAATGGATCTTCTGAATGAGTGGCTTCCTCTTCTTCTGCATGAGGCTCAATTTCTTGAACTGCCCCTACTTCAGGAGGAACAACAACTACTATTGCGGGTGGTGGTTGCGGCTGTTGTTGACCACTAATCTGTTGTGCTTCCTCCTTTGTTGATTGGGTCCTATTTTGAGATAAGGCTGGCTACCTCTTCCACACTCATGTGCTTGGGACTGGGTTGGTGGGTTGGGCCCACTGATGCGGAAGTGCTGTCCCCAGCTTGCCCCCTGACACCGCTGCTGCAGGCATAATTTTGGGGTTCCCAAAAAAGGTGTTGGGGGAACACCAGACTTAAGTGTCACTTCCTTCTTCTGTTCCTTATTATCAGCAACTTTCTTGGTCTTGGTGGACCTGGTACCTGCTTTCTTTGGGCCCATCTTCTTCAGATGTCAGCAGCACTCAGTAGCACAAGTTGCAGAGATGTCTGGTCAGGTCCTACCACATGTCACGTCGCATGCAACAGCAGGACGTCTGTCTGGCAGTACAACGGGCGATGATGACAGACACCTAAGTACACCCCAAAAACTACATTTTGCAAATCCTTTCAATGCCATCCATGCCATAAATGATGTTTAAATTAAACAGACACCATGGAAACAGTTGCTTCCTGCACCTCTGATAAGTACCTCTGGGAGTCTGGGACTCTTGGTAGACTAGGCCACAAGTTTGAAGGCCTATGGCAAAAGCCCAGTGGCTGGTCCCACAAAATGGTCGTCACCACATGGCCAGGCCACCCACAACAACAAGAAAAGAAAGGGAAGACAATGCAGGCCTATGGCAAAAGCACAACGCCTGACTTAACAAAATGGCTGCCACCCACATGGCCAGGCCACCTACAATAATAAGAAAGGGAAGACAAAGGACAGGAACAGGAAGTTGGAGACTCTGGGGAACTTCCTTCCTCTTTAAAAAAAATTGTGAAAAAAGAAAAAGGACTCCTTGCTCCAAAAACTACAGCCAGATGACAACCTGAGGAGTTTTTTGAGCAGAATGACCAAAATCATCAATTTCGAGAAGGTTTTATGATGCTCAAGAGATATTCTTCACCAGATTGTATATTCTGCGTGTTCAGCATCGCAATCTTCACAAAAAGTTGTTACCACGCGCGTGACAAAGCATATTGAGTGCGCAAAGAAGGTAAAAAGTGTAAGTTTGCATTGTTGCGCAGTGCGGTATTGCCAGAAGTCCGTGCGCTGAAATCCCAGGGTTACCTACTGCCTGAAAAGCCCTATTTATTTAACACGCACCAAAAAAAAAGAAATACCACCCCAAAAACCACATTTTGGAATTCAAACCAATGCCATCCATGCCCTAAATGATGTTTAAATTCAACAGACAACATAGAAAGTTGCTTCAAGCACCCCTGATGAGTACATCTGGGAGTCTGGGCCTACTGGCAGACTATGCCACAGGTTTGGAGGCCTATGGCAAAAGCACAGTGGCTGGTCCCACATGGACAGGCCACACACAATAACAAGAAACTAAAAACAGACTATGCAAGCCTATGGCAAAAGCACACCGCCTGCCTTCACAAAATGTCCGCCACCCACAACAACAAGAAGCATAATCCAAGGGGAACAAAGGAAAGACTTGCAGGTCTATATGGAAAAAGTAGCACACTACTAAATTACCACCACAAAATGGCCCCCAGCCACATGGTCAGGCACAGTCACAACAGGCCATGGAAAACAATGAATTCAAGCAGGCCTATATATGTAATGCCAGACAAACCAGACCTGGTACGCTAAACAACACAGCTTTAATACAAAATTGCAAAAACGTAAGTCCACAGGGCTAAGAAAGGTTGGAAAGTTATACAACAACAAGCACACGCACACATCCAACAAAGGTATTTATTTATTAACACACACCCAAAAAGTGAAATACACCCCGACCCACATTTAGCAATTCAATCCAATGCCATCCACGCCCTAAATGATGTTTAAAATTCAAAAGACATCACAGAAACATGCACCCATGACGACCGCTGGGCCTACTGGCTGAAATTACAATCAAGGAAAAACAACTTACTAGGGCTCTACTGAAAATACAGGCCACCCACAATAATAACTTTAAAAAATGATGAAAATCCCCACAACATGTAGGTACAAACAATGCCCCAATCAAACAAACAAGTACACCAATTCTAATTCTCCAACTTACTTGTAAATCTCAAATCCAAAAGTCCTCAAATCCAATCCACTTATATGATGCAGCAGACAGACACAAAAAGTGATCCTTCCAGCTCCAAATCCAAATGAAAGTGAACAGCATATGGACAAAGCACTGGGAGGAGCCTGCAGGACAGGAACAGGAAGTTGGAGACTCAGGGGCACTTCCTTCCTCTTGAAAAAAAAGTTTTAAAAAAAGGACTCCTTGCAAAAAAAACTACAGACAAATCACAATCTGAGGAGTTTTTTTGAGCAAAATGATCATTTTCGCTAAGGTTTTATGATGCTCGAGAGATATTCTTTGCCAGGTTGCATTTTTTGCATTTTCGGGATCGTGATCATACCAACACTGCCGCCGGAAGTCAGATCGTGCATCCAAATGACGTACAAGCATTCGCACACTCTCACAGGATAGTGTGAGCGGATTCCAAATATCGTGGCGCACACGAACAGATAGGAAAGCTCGTCGGCGAACGCAGAATAATGATAAGTCATTACCGCATGTGCGAGAAAGCATATTGAGTGTGCAAATAAGAAAAACGGCTATGCTACTTTGCATATTAATTAGTATTCGGTAACTTCGCATTCTACGACAATCGTGAAGTTGCCAAACTCCGCAAGCGTAGCGTAGTTCACCACAGAGGGGTAATTTTGGGCCCTACCTCAGGCAGCATCTAGGGAAACCCAGCAAGCCTCCCTATTTTTAAAAGCTAGACATCTAGCGGCTTCTAGGTTGGGCTGACTTGTGTGTCTTTCAACATATTTTTTAATCGAGAATCCCTTTGCAAACCTTAAACTTTGACTTAAAAAAACTGATTTTCCTCATATTTCTGTGATGGAAAGGTCTGGAACCTACAAGGAGCCACAAACTTCAATCCACCCAGCATTTCCTCAATTCTCTTGATAAAAATGGTACTTCACTTGTGTGGGTAGGCCTCGCGCCCCCAACAGGAAATGGCTCAAAACTTATTGTGGAGACACCAAAATTATCATTAACAAAATTCCCTGGTTTTGTAAGTGGGTAACCTGGGATTTTGATCCCGGGTCCAGCAGCCATCTAGGGAACCTACCAAACCCAGACATTTCTGACAGCTAGACACTTGGGGGAGTCCATGGAGATGTGGCTTGAATGGATCCCCTATTGTTTACTTACCCAGAATCACTTGAAAACCTCGAATTTAGCTACATAATCAAATTTTCCAAACATTTTGTTGTTGGAAAGGTGTGGGATCACTGGACCTGCACACATTTCTTACCACCCAGGACTCCCGATAAAAGTTCCACATCACTTGCGTGGGTGGGCCAAGTGGTCACGACAGGGAAGGGCTCAAAACATATTGTGGTGGCATCAAAATTATCAATGACAAAACAACCTCTTTTAATACGTCACCTCTGCTGATTTACAGGATAACTCTTTTAATACGTCACCTCTGCTGATTTACACGTTACCTATGTCTATTACCCCAGACATTGCTGCAGAGGTAGCTCAAAATGATGGTACTGTGCACACCATCGGCAAATCCGGGACGGTTCTCTCTTTGGAACATATCAGGTTTGAAATCCAAAATAGAATCACCGGAGTGGGCATCATTTATCAGTCAGTACGAAATATGTTTATTCCAGGAAACCTGGTTATTAGATCAACTCCACTTTCCTGGGTATTTGAATTACAGTATTCCAGCAGAGAAGGGAGGGAGAGGCCGCCCATCTGGTGGCCTGTCGATATGGGTCAGACAGGACCTAGCTGTGATAATCAAAGCCATACCTACTAATCACAGGGATTTGCAGGTTTTAAGACTTGAGTTTTTAAATCAAAAGCCCATCCACATTTACAATGTATATGCTCGAAGCACCGGGGGGAAGAAATCTGAAGTCTTGCCACTCCTGGAAGATTTGCTTGAATGTCACTCTGTCCATTCAAACTCAATTGTAGGGGGAGATTAAAATGTAACTTTTGAACCTCTTTTAAATAATAATTGGAACATATCGGACGAAGAAGACAGGGAGTGGGGGGTGCCCAAACTCGATCTCAAACCAATCAAAAGATGGCCAGAATTAGCGATTCAAATTAATTCTATTTGTCTTAACAAAGGTGTAAGATCGACCAATGGCAGGACCATTGGCAATAAGTCCGGGGCCATTCAAAAAATTCGTTTTTGAGGAATTTAATAAAATTACCCCAGAGCACTCCCCTGAATCCCCTTTTTCTTGATTTGGGATTGTACCCAATAGCTCTTATTGCATCCCTCGGCCCAGTTTTATACTAGAGGCGGATCTGGACTACACAGAATTGGAAACATACACCAGGGGATTGCTGGACATAATTAGAAACGACACTTCACATAAAATCAAGTGGCTAGTGCACATCCGGGGTGTTCTGAGTGAGCTGGGCTTAAGGGAACTGTGGGAGGACCCGGCAAATGCCAGGTTTCCCCCAAAGAAAACTCTCAGGGTCCTGTATTGGAAGTCTGTGGCTTCTAAAACCTTTAAGAAAACTGCTCTGTGCTCTTTAACTGGCATGTTTATGGACATCAAAGAGGGGCCAAACTTGGAAGCTTTCTGGGATGTCATCGCAAAACCCCTAGATCGCAAACTTTACATCCAACTGAGAATTGGGAGTCTACCTGTAAGGGCATTCACTAATAGCTGGTCTAGGGGGGCCAAAGGCTCTTGTCCAGCCTGCCCGGCACTTTCGGAATCCATTGGCCACTTATTGTTCGAATGCCGTGTGTATGAGGCTCCTCGCTGGATCTGGCTACGCCCAATGTGTAGGCTATTGGGCACTAGCAGTGGATTGGCTGCAGTCAAATAATTCGTACCTGTACAAATTTGACTGTGTATATATCTGTTGCAAAATTGCTGGGGTGGGCATGGATTATTAGAAGTAGACTGTTATCAGATTCATTTTTATACTATGGGTGATAACATTTCCCTGTCTAAATAATGTGTAATAATACCCTTGATCGTATACTAGTAGTGGTTTTATGAATTTTTATGACTTTGCAATTTTAAGAGTATTTATTCATTGTATATATATATATTTCATATGTACTGTATGCTTTTATGACAATCGTCGAATAAAGCTTGCTTGACTTGACTTGACAAAACAACCTGGTTTTGCAAGGGGGTCACCTGTGCTTTTGGTCCTGTGCTTGGCGGCCATCTAGGGAAAAGTACCAACCCCACACAATTCAGAAAACTAGACAATCAATCAATCAATCAATCAGGCAATTGTAAGTGTGCTACTCACCCGCAAGGGTCTCAAGGTCCGGGGGGGTATAGAGCAGCTCCGTTCAGTCAAAGAGCCAGCAGGTCTTGAGTATCTTCCTGAAGGTGTTTAGGCAGGGGGCTAGTCTGATGTTGATTGGGAGCTTGTTCCAGGTTTTAGCCACGATGTAGGAGAAGGCTATTCTGCCTTTTCTGGCTTTGCGGATGCACAGGGTTTCAGCGAGGGCGAGGTTGGTGGATCGGAGCTTCTCTTGGGTACGTGGAAGGAGATTCTCTCATTGAGGTATTGTGATCCAGAATTGTGGAGGCTTTTGTAGGCATGGGTGAGTATCTTGAAAGTGACTCTCTTCTCAACGGGAAGCCAGTGGAGCTTCCGCAGGTGTTTGGTGGTGTTTTGTGTCGAGGGATGCCGAGGACAAGCCTGGCTCCGGTGTTCTGTTTGGTCTAGAGCTTGTAGAGCAGAGACTTGTTAATCCCGGTATAGAGGGGGTTTCCGTAGTCCAGTCTGCTGGTTATGAGTGCTTGGGTGACAGCCTTTCTTGACTCGGGGGATCCATTTGAAGTTCTTTCGGAGGATACAGAGGGTATAGAAGCAGGTGGAGGCGACAGCGTTGCCATGTCGGTTCATGAGAGGGAAGAGTCGAGTACGATGCCGAGGTTAGGGGTGTGGACCGTGGAGGTCGGGGGGCTGCCGAAGGCAGTGGGCTACCTGGTGTTGTCCCATGCCGAGGGGGGGGGTCTGAGGACAAGGACCTCTGTCTTCTCCGAGTTGAGCTTTAGGCAGCTATTGCTTATCCAGGATTGGACATCCTTTATTCCTTCCTGGTAGTTCAGTCTGATGGTGGTGGGGTCCTTGGTGAGGGAAAAGATTAGCTTGTGTCGTCCGCGTAGGATACTATGCTGAGTCCGTGCTGTCTGACAATGGCGGTGAGGGGGCCATGTAGATGTTGAAGAGCGTGGGGCTGAGCGATGATTTTTGGGGTACTCCACAGTTGATTTCCGTGGGTTTGGAGAGGAAGGGTGTCAGTCTGATTCTTTAAGTTCTGCCAGTGAGGAACGAGCGGATCCAGTCGAGGTGGGTTCCTCATTTGCCGGCTTTGTGGAGTCAGGTGGTGAGTATGTAGTGGGAGACGGTGTCAAATGCTGCTGAGAGGTCGAGTAGGATCAGGGCCACAGTGTGACCTTGGTCTTGGAGGGTGCGGATGTCATCTGTGAAAGTGAGTAGAGCGGTCTCGGTGCTGTTGTTGCTGCGGAACCTGGATTGGGAGGGGCCGAGGATGGAGTTTTCTTCGATGAAACTTGTCAGTTGTGAGTTGACGCTCTTTTATGTTACTTTTGCTGTGAAGGAGAGGAGGGAGATGGGTCGGTAGTTCTTGTGGTCCGTGCCTTGTGAAACCAACAATGCATTTGTCAGCAGCGGCAGGTGCAGGTTAGCGTGGTGGGCAGGGCTAGACGAGGGGATGTTGACAAAAGATGTAATAGGGAAAGTAAACTAAAAATCCTATTCTGTCATCTGTCGACATCCCCCCGCCCCGCCCACCAAGCTTACCTGCACCGGCCGCTACTGGAATTTGTTGAGAGACTAGATATACTCATCAAACAATGTAAGTTTAATTATTTAATGATGAGTAAGCTATATGTCAGAGAGTTATTGATTGGTGCCTGTCAGATTCATTCAGATGATGAATGGTGAGAGAAACTCTTAGTTTAGAGAGACCTCTCATGGCTGCTAGAGATGAAGAGCATGCCGAACAACAAGCTGCTGACATTGAGGCCGGAGATGCCCAGAGTGAGTCAGGCATGAACATGAAAAGAAATCCAAAGCACAAGGCAGGGGGACACAGAGTGATGTCTTTACAGAAAAAGAACTTGTGTTTCTGGTGTGGATTTGTGTTTCCAGTCAAAGGAAAATATCCTACATTTGGAAAAATGTGCAAAGGCTGTGGTAAGGACAACCAATTTGTAGCAGTTTTCACGGCAAAGGAACATGTACGTGTACCACTGCGTCAAGGTAAAATGACCACCTGAAAATTCCAGAACAGACTTTTGGCACATTCCCACAAGGCCAAGCAATCACACCAGTTGAGGTAAGTTGACACCAAACGAAGTTGATAGTCATCTAAATCATCGTCAAACAGTTCTTTAGTATCAATGTCAAGTGAAAGTGAAAAATATAGTTGAGCACTGTAAATGTTTACCAAGAAAAGCATGCACATGTTTGAATGGCCACATGTGAAGCAAAATGAAGATCAAAGAAAAGTCGACATGAAAAAGCACAAAAGTCATTCAAGCATTGCACAAAGATTTCACTAAGAGTAAGAGGTTAATCTAAACATTGGTGCATCGATAACATTATGCCTGACAAGAAATACAGTGAACTATCTCTTTTGCCACAACTTACGCCATTATAAACTAAAGTGTATACATGGGCTGCAACAGCGCCATTAAAAAGTCAAGGTTCATTTTTAGCTACGAAGAAACACAAGAAACCAAAAGTACAAGCACCCATTCATGCACTTTAAGGTATCGCATCAAATGCCTGTTTACTTGCTGCTGATATGGGACTAATATCAGTGAACTATAGCATGAATGCTCACCATAAAAAAGTAAGTCAGTTCCCTTTGTTGGTTAATGGGTTGGGAAAAATCAAGACTGTGAAAGTACAATTACACATTAATGAGGACATTCATCCTATTGCTCAAAGACACAGACAAATGGCATTTTCATTCATAGGAACTTGTTGAAAAATAACTTGAACCCTTACTCAAACATGAAATCAATGAGCATTTCACTGGTCCAACACCATGGGTTTCTACCACAGCAGTAGTGCCTAAAAAGGACAGTGAAGGACCTGTACTCAGCTGCGTTGACATGTGTCAAGTGAACAAGGCAATTGAACGAGAACGGCATCAAGGTACACACATTTCCGACATGATAACACAATTGAATGGTGTGAGGGTCTTCTCTCGTCTTGATTTGAAATTGAGATATTATCAGTTGGAACTCGGGGATTACAACCTTTTCTGCATATATTATTCAGTTCCGTTACAAAAGACAATGTTTCGGTATGTCATCAGCAGTAAAGTTGTTTCAAGATATCATTTGACGTATCATACCACATGTCATGAATGTGTTAAATTGTAATGATGACATATTGGTTTTCAGAGATGCACAGAAAGAGCATCATAAAGCCCTCAAGTGTTTGTGTTTTGTTTACTTGCAGATGCAGCCTTTATTTTGAATGCCGATAAATATGAGTAGCATAAGACAAAGCTAAAATTCTTTAGCCACATTCTTTCTGATGGGTGTATGACACCCCATCTAGCTAAAGTGCAACAGTTGTCAACTACCAGTCCACCACAAAATGTTTCCATATTACGTTCATTCCTTGCCATGGCCAGCTACTGTTCTAGATACATACGAGACTTTGCCATTGAGAGTGCTCCATTAAGTGATATGATAAAAAAAAAGTTTCATTTCATTGGTCACACGAAGGCGAGCACATTTTCAAGAGTATCAAACAAGCTGTTGAGAATTGCATTGAAATGGCATATTTTGATCCAAAGCTTCATGGAGAGGTTGTTGGCACTAACCTAGTTGGGTTAGACGCAATGCATGCACAGCACAGCAGACACCAAAATGCTTGAAAACATATTGTAGCATATGCAAGCAGAAGTTTGTCGCAAACTGTATATGCTTATTATCAACCTGGGAAAACATTTCCATGTATTTTTATATGGAAAGCCTTTCTCGCTTGTGTCAGATGATCAAGCACTGGTGATCATCTTTGCAATCCCAATGCAAAGATTCTTCCTCACATTGAACATTGGGGTCTATGATTTCAAGAATACAACTACACAATTGTGCACCATCCAGGGAAAGCTCAAAATGCTGCCAACTACTTTTCATAGTGCCTCTACAATGCCAGGGTACCCCTTCCAAGACAGCTGAAGCCTACATAAATGTCAATGTGAAATTAAACACACCACCTGCCATTTCACTGGAACACATTGTCACTGCCACAAGTCAAGATAGTGACATGTTAAAACTAAAAGACATTATTATGCAACAGTCTTGGAACCAGCATGCTTGGCCTCGCTCTTACCAGTGACAGTGAGTACCAGAAGTTTAAAATGTCAGAGATGAACTTTACATTACGCAAGAAGGCAATATACTCAGAGGTCCGGGAACTGCTATTCTGGAGATCCTGTGACAACAGGTAATTGAAGTGGCCCATGAAGGACATTAAGAAATCACCTTGGGGTGATCTCTATTGGCCTACAGAGCTGGGCCCGGCTCCAAAACCAAGCTCGCCTGTAAAGAGCTTGGGGATCAAACTGGATGACGATCTGTCAATGGCCCCTCAGATCTCTGTGGTTGTGGGAAGTTGCACGAACATCATTAGGCAACTGCGGAAGTTAACTCCCGTCCTCTCACAATCCATGATGCGATCAATAGTAACGGCCACCATCATCTCCAGAATTGATTACGGGAATGCCCTGTACCTTGGCTTACCGAAAACTCTGACCAGTAGACTCCAGGTCATAATGAATGACGCTGCCCGGTTGATTTTCAGATTACCGAGGAGATCTAAAGCTACTCCCCTACTACAAAGCTTGCACTGGCTCCCCATCAAAGAAAGAGTGGAATTTAAGAACTTATGCACGGCCCATAGGGCAATTTATGGGAAAGCCCCATCTTACATCAAAGATCGTCTGCAACTTTATTGCCCCACGAGAACACTTCGATCCTCAGACTCCCAACTACTGGTCTGCCCCCGCTACAGGCTAGTGACCAAGGGAGGGAGAGCCTTCTCAGTGCTAGTCCCTCAGCTATGGAACAGGTTGCCGGAGGCCCTGCGTCGGGAAGGGAACCTACTACGTTTCAGGAAGAGCCTAAAAACATTCTTGTTCAGACAAAGTATGAGCACAGTGTAATCCCATCTTGCTAAGTTATTGTTACTACCATCTTTCCTGGCGCTTAGAGGCCTGCAGGTGATTAGGCGCGCTATAAAACCCCATTAACAATAACAATAACAATTGTCACAAAATGAGCTCTTTGAGACCGAATTTGGTTACTCATCTCAATGAAAGAGTTGAAAGAGAATTGAACGCTTGTCAGCTTCGTAACTGCCTTTCATGAAAAACCACTCAACACACCTTAAACATGTCAGAGTTGCCAAAGCATGTATGGTAAAGAATTGCTGTTGACTTCTTCGGTCCTCTTCACAATGGGCATAGGCTGATGGTGATTGTTGATGAATACTCCAGTTTTCCATTGATAGAAGATCCCTGATCTATCTCTCAAGAAAGAGTCCTCAACAGATCAGACGGCATCTGTGTAACATGGAGTGTACCTGCAAACTTAAACTCTGACAATGGCCCGCCTTTTAACAGACTTTCTCAGTCCTCTTAGGGGCCAATTATGATGTTGGTGGAAAAGCCTCCAACAGCTAGTCGGAAACTTTCCGACTGCGATCGGAGGGTTTCCGACTGGAACAGTCGGTTTGCGGTCCAACTGCCAAATTACAATGTCAATGGTCAAAGCTTAAACCAGCCGGTCATTCCGACACTGTTCCGACTGGCTCTCGGAGTCTTCTGGCCAGTCAGACCCAAACCGTAATCTCTTATGGACAGCGTTCTTGCCGTCAGGATTATGATGTTGGTTTCTCACAGTCGTTCGGTACCTTCTTTTCTCACATGCAAAGGCTGTCCGAAGGTGACTTTGGGGGCCCCTAGCATGGCCCCTTTGCCTCTGCAGCCTACGATTGGTTGCTGTGGGGGTACATAGTATGCCCCCTGTAAATCCATGCAGTGTGCGCCAAGCACCATGGGGTGCCTGCTAAACATTGCAGGATTTTACACACACACACCCATTTCTTTATGAGAGCCTTTATTATGGCTGATGTTCTGCCATAATGCAAGCTCCCATAGAGAAATGGGAGTATGCGACCAACAGGGTTCAGTCGCATTGTAATCAGGCGGTCAGAACCACCGACCAGAGGTTGATAGGTCCGAGACCGCAATGATGTTGGTAGAAGGTATCTTCGACCGACATCGTAAATAGCCCCTAATGTGAGCATCAGAAGAGCACACCGATTTGGCCATAGGCCAACAGCCTTGTTGAACGTTTCATGAGTGTACTCAAGAAAGATGTTCAGTGAGCTGTATTGGAAAAGCTCGACCTTAAACTTGTTTTGAACGCCACTCTTTTAGATTACTGTTCGACTTCTCAATCGACCACAGATGAAAGCCCTGCAACTTTGATGTTTGGGAGAGCCATGATGACCAAGTTACCTCAATGGAACAACAGAAGATCAAGTACTGAGGAAGAAACCTGTTTAAGAGACTTGAATTGTGAAAGAAAAATGAAGGCCTGTGCAGACAAGTGCCAATATGCAAAAGATGTTACATTCACTAGAGGAGATCGGGTGCTTGTCCATCAGCCTAGAAAATGGAAATCTGATGCTCCAATTGATGGTGAGTCATTTCATGTTATGACCATAAAAGGACAAATGGTTACTGCCCAATGCTCTCGGAAGTCCATTATTCAAGATTTCTTGCATTTCCGTCATGTGGCTCATCACTAATCAGGCACTGATATCAATGTAGAGACTGGTTCTGAAAGGACAATTGATGACCCCCCACACTGCAAATGCAGATCATGGACACTGTCGCCAGTATCCAAAGACATGGCTGGGCCATGTGATCAGAGCACCATGAACACTCATCGAAGAGCTATGATTGTATATATTTGTAAAAAGATTTTAATTTTATTTATTAGAACGGGAAATGTATTGTTGTGTGAGTTAGCAATAACGGAACCCTTTTGGCTAATAATGGACTTCGTACAACTGTGACGCAAGGTTTAGAGCTTAGTGAAATGAATACAGGTTTAGAATGTTGAGTTTGCGGTTACATGCAGAAGAGTAAAGATGTGTTCTACTAAGCTCCGTGTGTGGAATCACCACTAGCGGGTACCCAGGCTGGGGAGGATGCTACAGACAGGTGGGTCACAAAACATCTGTGTCCTGGGGATAGGGTGAATGAGATTCTGAAATCCTAAATAATGTACCCAAATCCCCAAAACCTACAAATGAACATGAGACATATCATCACATCTCCACATCAGGATAGTTTAAGATAGGTGTTTCATACATACAATATCTAAAAGCTGGAAACAATATGCCATAAGTTATTTCACTTTAGAAAGCTCTGACACCTACCTGCAGCTAATTGGTGCAGGTTCAAATAGGGCAATTATTTGGGTCTTGAGGTCAGCCTTTCTCAACTTCCTGTGCTGCTCTCTCGGGTGTGAACATGAGCACTTCCTCAGCGCTTACGTTTCTTCCTTTTTTTGCTGTAAAAGAGCACAGATTATTTTATAAGGCAATCTTGCAGTGCCAAAACCACTGGTCTGACATTACAGTGTGTAGGCAGTTTGTGGACCAGTTTTATAGTCGTGTTGGCCAGTTTTTCTCTGGCATTACCGCGAACAATAACTGCCACAAGCACAAATGAATGCAATCGCCCATATCTTTATAACACATGTACAACTTGTCTTTACAAGTTCAAGACTGGCCTGATTCGCAAACGTGGGTCACTTTATTTTATCTTGGTGCCTAAATCTATTTTCTATTACAGTCCAATCCCATTGTAAGGCCATTATAAAAATTGAATGGTGCTCATGGAAGTGGCAAGCACTGAAATGTAGTCTATATAAAGATACAGAATTTCTTCAGTGATGTCTCAGAGACAGAGTAATAGGGTGACCACTGCCAGATGGCCCTGCGTTTCACCATCTGTCCTGGAAAATGTCAGTAAATTTAGTTAACAATGTCTAACATTATTTATTTATTTCACAGATTTATATATTGCATGGTCCCCAAAGGTATGGATGAGCTCTTCAATTAGCACCAATGTGGCACAGAACGGAAAAATTATAAGGTAACACTCCTGAGGCACAGCTGGGAGCTTTTGTTTGTTTAGCTGTTTTTAAAAATTACTGAAACTTTGATTTGCTTTTAAATAACCTCTCCCTACCTTGCCTCTTGTATTTCTGGGCACTTTCTCCCACTCTGCGAACCCCCGCGCAGACGAGGTTAACGCTGCCGCGGACAAGGGAATTCTTCACTCAGCGCCATCATCGAGCCTGACTTCAGGCCATGCCCACTCACACTAGGCCACGCCCCCGCCTTTAAATACCGGGCTGCTTACGAGCTCGAGTTCAAGACCGTGACACTCCTGAGGCACAGCCGGGAGCTTTTGTTTGTTTAGCTGTTTTTAAAAATTACTGAAACTTTGATTTGCTTTTAAATAACCTCTCCCTACCTTGCCTCTTGTATTTCTGGGCACTTTCTCCCACTCTGCGACCCCCACGCAGCCGAGGTTAACGCTGCCGCGGGCAAAGGAATTCTTCACTCGACACCATCATCGAGCCTGACCACAGGCCACGCCCACTCACACTAGGCCACGCCCCCGCCTTTTTTATACCGGGCTGCTTACGAGCTCGAGTTCAAGACCGTGACACTCCTGAGGCACTGCCGGGAGCTTTTGTTTGTTTAGCTGTTTTTAAAAATTACTGAAACTTTGATTTGCTTTTAAATAACCTCTCCCTACCTTGCCTCTTGTATTTCTGGGCACTTTCTCCCACTCTGCGACCCCCGCGCAGCCGAGGTTAACGCTGCCGCGGGGAAGGGAATTCTTCACTCAGCGCCATCATCGAGCCTAAACACAGGCCACGCCCACTCACACTAGGCCACGCCCCCGCCTTTAAATACCGGGCTACTTACGAGCTCGAGTTCAAGACCGTGGCACTCCTGAGGCACTGCCGGGAGCTTTTGTTTGTTTAGCTGTTTTTAAAAATTACTGAAACTTTGATTTGCTTTTAAATAACCTCTCCCTACCTTGCCTCTTGTATTTCTGGGCACTTTCTCCCACTCTGCGACCCCCACGCAGCCGAGGTTAACGCTGCCGCGGGGAAGGGAATTCTTCACTCAGCGCCATCATCGAGCCTGACCACAGGCCACGCCCACTCACACTAGGCCACGCCCCCCGCCTTTAAATACCGGGCTGCTTACGAGCTCGAGTTCAAGACTGTGACACTCCTGAGGCACAGCCGGGAGCTTTTGTTTGTTTAGCTGTTTTTAAAAATTACTGAAACTTTGATTTGCTTTTAAATAACCTCTCCCTACCTTGCCTCTTGTATTTCTGGGCACTTTCTCCCACTCTGCGACCCCCGCGCAGCCGAAGTTACCGCTGCCGCAGGCAAGGGAATTCTTCACTCGGCGCCATCATTGAGCCTGACCACAGGCCATGCCCACTCACACTAGGCCACGCCCCCGCCTTTAAATACCGGGCTGCTTACGAGTTCGAGTTCAAGACCGTGACACTCCTGAGGCACAGCCAGGAGCTTTTGTTTGTTTAGCTGTTTTTAAAAATTACTGAAACTTTGATTTGCTTTTAAATAACCTCTCCCTACCTTGCCTCTTGTATTTCTGGGCACTTTCTCCCACTCTGCGACCCCCGCGCAGCCGAGGTTAACGCTGCCGCGGGCAAGGGAATTCTTCACTCGGCGCCATCATCGAGCCTGACCACAGGCCACGCCCACTCACACTAGGCCACGCCCCCCACATTTAAATACCGGGCTGCTTACGAGCTCGAGTTCAAGACCGTGACACTCTTGAGGCACAACCGGGAGCTATTGTTTGTTTAGCTGTTTTTAAAAATTACTGAAACTTTGATTTGCTTTTAAATAGCCTCTCACTACCTTGCCTCTTGTATTTCTGGGCACTTTCTCCCACTCTGCGACCCCCGCGCAGCCGAGGTTAACGCTGCCGCGGGCAAGGGAATTCTTCACTCGGCGCCATCATCGAGCCTGACCAAAGGCCACGCCCACTCACACTAGGCCACGACCCCGCCTTTAAATACCAGGCTGCTTACGAGCTCGAGTTCAAGACCGTGACACTCCTGTGGCACAGCCGGGAACTTTTGTTTGTTTAGCTGTTTTTAAAAATTACTGAAACTTTGATTTGCTTTTAAATAACCTCTCCCTACCTTGCCTCTTTGTATTTCTGGGCACTTTCTCCCACTCTGCGACCCCCGCGCAGCCGAGGTTAACGCTGCCGCGGGCAAGTGAATTCTTCACTCGGCGCCATCATCGAGCCTGACCACAGGCCACGCCCACTCAAACTAGGCCACGCCCCCGCCTTTAAATACCGGGCTGCTTACGAGCTCGAGTTCAAGACCGTGACACTCCTGAGGCACAGCCGGGAGCTTTTGTTTGTTTATCTGTTTTTAAAACTTACTGAAACTTTGATTTGCTTTTAAATAACCTCTCGCTACCTTGCCTCTTGTATTTCTGGGCACTTTCTCCCACTCTGCGACCCCCGCGCAGCCGAGGTTAATGCTGCCGCGGGCAAGGGAATTCTTCCTCACTCGGCGCTATCATCGAGCCTGACTACAGGCCACGCCCACTCACACTAGGCCAAGCCCCCCACCTTTAAATACCGGGCTGTTTACGAGCTCAAGTTCAAGACCGTGACACTCCTGAGGCACAGCCGGGAGCTTTTCTTTGTTTAGCTGTTTTTAAAAATTACAGAAACTTTGATTTGCTTTTAAATAACCTCTCCCTACCTTGCCTCTTGTATTTCTGGGCACTTTCTCCCACTCTGCGACCCCCGCGCAGCCGAGGTTAACGATGCCGCGGACAAGGGAATTCTTCACTCGGCACCATCATCGAGCCTGACCACGGGCCACGCCCACTCACACTAGGCCACGCCCCCGTCCCGCCTTTAAATACCGGGCTGCTTACGAGCTCGAGTTCAAGACCGTGACATTCCTGAGGCACAGCCGGGAGCTTTTGTTTGTTTAGCTGTTTTTAAAAATTACTGAAACTTTGATTTGCTTTTAAATAACCTCTCCCTACCTTGCCTCTTGTATTTCTGGGCACTTTCTCCCACTCTGCGACCCCAGCGCAGCCGAGTTAACGCTGCCGCGGGCAAGGGAATTCTTCACTCGGCGCCATCATCGAGCCTGACCACAGGCCACGCCCACTCACACTAGGCCACGCCCCCCGCCTTTAAATACCGGGCTGCTTACGAGCTCGAGTTCAAGACCGTGACACTCCTGTGGCACAGCCGGGAGCTTTTGTTTGTTTAGCTGTTTTTAAAAATTACTGAAACTTTGATTTGCTTTTAAATAACCTCTTCCTACCTTGCCTCTTGTATTTCTGGGCACTTTCTCCCACTCTGCGAACCCCGCGCAGCCAAGGTTAACGCTGCCGCGGGCAAGGGAATTCTTCACTCGGCACCATCATCGAGCCTGACCACAGGCCACGCCCACTCACACTAGGCCACGCCCCGCATTTTCATACCGGGCTGCTTACGAGCTCGAGTTCAAGACCGTGACACTCCTGAGGCACAGCCGGGAGCTTTTGTTTGTTTAGCTGTTTTTAAAAATTACTGAAACTTTGATTTGCTTTTAAATAGCCTCTCCCTACCTTGCCTCTTGTATTTCTGGGCACTTTCTCCCACTCTGCGACCCCCGTGCAGACGAGGTTAACGCTGCCGCGGGCAAGGGAATTCTTCACTCGGCGCCATCATCGAGCCTGACCACAGGCCACGCCCACTCACAATAAGCGACGCCCGACCACTTCCAACAAAAAATGTGTTTTCCACGGACGCGCAGCGGATGGGCGCAACGGGCGCGCCATTTGCGCGATGAAGGCGCGCCTAAGGCAAGCCCGTCTGTGCCGGTCCGCGCCAGGACGGGCCTTAGGGCACGCCACGCTGACCATTTCATCATGTATTCAGCTCAATCCCTCAGAGATCTACAATATACCGCCACCATGCCATCTCCTACGGCCATTTGACTCATATCCGCTGTTGGCCTCACGCGTCCTGACCAACTCCATCTAGGCGGATGCTCACCTTCAGCTATGCCTATTAGGAACACCACATCCATCAGGGTTTTATATCTGAACACCCGTTCGCTAGTGAAACACTCCGAGGACATTTTAATCTTGCTATCTAACTCCAACCCTGACATGCTCCTGCTCACGGAGACTTGGCTGACATCAGAGTCCCTTCCGGAAATCCTGGCTGCCCTTCCCCCTGATTATTATATTCTTCACGCCGATCGCCCTGATGACCGGCCCGGGGGTGGGGTGGCAGCCATTATATCTAAACGCCTGACCTCTATCTCCTCTTACTCTCTTCCCCTCCTGGAGGTGGAGAACTTACTCATCAGTGTGCAAACCGACACCAGCCCCCTCACTCTCCTCCTCCGATACCGGCCTCCCCATTCTATGCCTTCTTTCTCCTCCATCATGAGTGAACAACTGTCCACCTGTTAACGATGCACTCCTGCTTCGCTATTTTTGGCAATCTAAACTACTGGTTTAACGACACCAACGCAGGTCCCCATGCTACTGAGCTCTTCGAGACCCTTAAAAATCTGAATCTCACTCAACATGTCTCTCAACCCACCCATATTAAGGGACATATTTTGGACCAGATCTGGCCCGCAACCTGGCCTACCAGACATACTCCCCTGTGTCTGGTCAGACCACCACCTGGTGGACACCACCATCACAGTCACAGGCCAGATCTCCGCCCCCCTGATGGCCGGTGGTCTGTCACAGAAATGGAGCACATACGATGCTCAGGGCTTTCTTACTGCTCTTGCCGACTCCCGCCCAGGCTCTCACCCCTCCACTGACATCGACGAAATAGAACAAGACATAGGTTCCTGGTTAGAGTCGGCCAGTGACCTGTTTGCTCCCTTAGTTAAATTCCCTCGCACCAGGCATCGGACGATCTCAAGGCTCACAAATTGAAAATGCACCAGTTGGAACGCACTTGGAGACGTGACTACTCTGACTCAGCCAGACAGTCCTATCTGGCCGCACGTAAAGACTATAAAGCAGCCATCAGGTCAGCTAAAATGGAACACTTTTCTAAAAGGATCTCATTGGCAGCAGACAAATCCAAGGAGGTGTTCAGAGTCCTGAATGAGCTAACTACAGATGACAGAACCCTCCCAGCTCAGACCCCCACCCAGGAGGCCTGCGACACTCTGAACTCTTTCTTTCTGAAAAAGATCATAAAAATCAAAAAGTCTATCCCCCCCCTTCCCCAGTCATCTCCACCAGATATCTCCTCTAATAACCCCTTGACTTTCACCACCTTCCCTGCTCTAGATCCTACCTCCCTAGCGGAACTTGCCACCCGTGTGAAATCTGGCTCCCCGAACGACTGTTGTCCACCATCTTTCCTGCGGAGCATATGTCTCAATCTGCCAGACTGTATTCTACACTTACTCAACAGATCTCTCAGCAGTTGCATCTTTCCTACCTCTTTCAAGGAGGCCATCTTAGTACCCCTCCTTAAAAAACCATGCGCCAACCCTGCGGAGCCGTCGAATTATCGTCCCATCTCCCTCCTTCCCTACTTCTCCAAACTCATAGAGGCCCATGTCACCCGGTGCCTGTCAAACTTTATTGAATCCTCCTGCCATCTTGAGCCTAATCAGGCTGGCTTCAGACCTGCCCACTCTACTGAGGCCGTCATCCTGGCAGTCCTTGACACACTCAGGAGCAACGCGGACGTGGGGCTTTCCCAAGCCCTCGTCCTCCTGGATTTGTCGGCCGCGTTCGACACGGTGGATCACAACATCCTTCTCCACCGTGTCGAGCAGGCAGGCATCCAGGGCACCGCTCTTGAGTTGGTCAAGTCCTTCCTCACTGGAAGAACACAGGCAGTCCGCCTGGGCCCTTACACCGCCAAAAAATCCCCCACGTCATGTGGAGTCCCTCAGGGCTCCTCCCTTTCCCCGCTTCTATTTAATTTATATCTCCGGCCACTGATTCAATCTCTTCTGAAATGGGACATCATAGTCTATAATTACGCCGACAACTTGCAACTCATCCTTTCACTTAACTCACCACATGCCATCAAGTCATGATTCATATCCAACTCTGGATGAACCAGAATCAATTAAAGCTGAACCCCGGTAAAACCGAGCTCTTTCTCCCTGGACTCAGTCACGCCCACTGGGGCCCGCAGTTCTGGCCTCGGGAGCTCGGCTCTCCCCTTATCCCAGCAAAAACAGTAAAAAGCTTGGGCGTAATCATTGACGCCGAACTCTCCCTCAAAGCCCAAGTTGGAGTGGTAGTCTCATCTTGCATGCACCAACTTCGGAGGATCCGCAAAGTCCGTCACCTTCTCCCCCCTGCGGCACTCACTCAAACTGTCATCTCACTTGTGCTCTCCTGCTTGGACTTTTCCTACTCCATTTATCACGGTCTTCCACAATTTCTGTTACACCGCCTCCAAGTCGTCCAGAACCAAGCGGCCCGCTTGATCCATGGAACCCCCAGATGGCAATCAGCCAAGCCTTTGCTCCATAGCCTCCATTGGCTTCCAATAGACCAAAGGGCTGCCTTCAAGATGGCATGTCTCACCTTTAAAGCCCTTCACTGCTCTGGCCCTGGATTCCTTAAATCCCTCATCCATCCTCACTGTCCAACACGCAACCTCCAATCAGCTCACCGTGACCTACTAGTCACTCCAAAAAACAAAACTAAGAAATTCGGCGGTCGCTGTTTCTCCTACCTTGCTCCTGTGCTCTGGAACCTCCTTCCTCTTTCAATCAAATCTTCTTCCTCCTTCCTTAACTTCAGAAAATTGTTAAAAACCCACCTTCCCCCCCCCCCTTAGCTAGGTTTTCGCTTCCAGCGCTCCCTCCTCACTCACTCTGCCTATCAGCGCCAGGAAGCTTCGGCGTCAGTGCGCTCTACAAATGGCACCTAAGATAAGATAGCACAAACAAAGAGGCCATAATAACAACTCTGGGGCAGATTTACAGTAACTGGTGCATCCCTGCATATCAGCAGGGATGCGCCAGTTATTGTGTGCCGCAGCTCTGCCACCCTGGATGTGCCGCATGTGGCAAAAACGGCACAGATGCGTCATGCATCTGTGCCGTAAAAGCGGCGCCTTGCTGAAGTTGCATCGCAAGCGCGACGCAGCTCCAGCAATGCTCTGGGGGGCCCTATCTCCACAATGCTGTATCAATCCTTACGCCTACTTCAAGCTGGCGCAGGGTTTTGACGCAGCATGGGACCAAAAGTGACGGACTGAAATCTTGCAGATTTCACCCAGCCACTTTTGGGAGGCGTTCCTGCGCTGGAACGCCCCCCCTTGCGATGGAGCGCATCCTTATGACGCAGGGCTTTACAACGTGATGCATCTGGGAGATGCGTCACGTTGTAAATACGCCGCACCGTGGCGCATCTTTTGCACCGCCATTGCGTCAGAAACTTTAGGGAGGATAGCGAGATCGTAAGCTTTTGGTGGGTCGTAAATGCCCTCGAAGTCGAACAGGGAGGACCCAAAATTGCAAATGGCTATCTTAAATACATTTGAAGTTCCTTTCACCATGAAGCATGCAGATATGTATCCATTAAATTCAGCATTGCCATTAATGATCCTCTGAATCAGGAGAATGACCCTTTGCAGGATCTCCATTTTGAAACAAACGTTTTTCACAAACTTATTCATGCTCTTTAAGTTGACAGCAGGTCTTGTATAAATTTCTTTGCACCTATTCCTCCTTGGACACTGGAATGATTGTTCTTTTCCTTAAAGGAGTCTGTATTTCTTCCTAAGGGGCCAATTACTTCTCTTGACACCTTGTGAGCGTAGTAGGTATGAACCAAAAGTCTTTTGAGAGGGAGATGAACTCTATTTGATAACCCTTCTTTACAATATTCAGTACCCACAAAGCCGAGGAACATTTTTCCCATATGTCTAGACAGTAAAGGGTCATTACACCGACGTACAACTCCTAACCATTGAGCTACTGGGACTGAGCATAGTCAGGACGGCTGTTCCTTATTGATTTAGACCTGTTTCTGCTTCTTATGGAACATTCCAGAAAAGGATCTTGGAAAAACTTTCCCAATTTTGTTGCTCTCTAGAAGGTTGTCTAAAAAATGATTTTTGTCTGACAGAATTGGATAATTTTGACTGTTATTTTCTAAAAGAAGAAGAATGCTTCATTTCCTTAAATATTTTGTGCAACGTGTCTTCTTCTTTAGCTCCAAACAGTCGTATTTGTTCAAATAGCATTCGGAGTGCTGTTGATGTCTGCTGTTAAGCTGCATTCCACTCTTTCAGAAAAGGGTATGCCATGCTTCCATAGAAGCAATGGAGGCCAAAGCTGAAGTTTTAAAAGAGATATCAGAGAGGAATTCAATCTGGGGTTCCATTGCTTCCAGCAACTGTGAACATTCTTGACCTTCTTGAACCGGTTTGATCAGTTTCTTAAGTCATTCAAGAAAGAATGGGGAGAAAAAAAACCAAAACACCTATTCTAGAGCCAAATAGGAGCCAGAATGTACTTTATTTTAGGGCTGCACCTACTTGTTACTCTGCAGGGTCTTTTAGAATGTTTTCTTATTCCATAGAATACCCTACCAACCAGGCTATCAAGCACAGAATCCACATATGCAGATTCTGGTAATTTTGCCTCTATTTCCAAAGGATAAATCCTAAGCATACATCTAGGAAGATTTATCCTTCACAGGTTTTTCCATTTGTGTAAAATTACGTTCATAACAAATTGGTGCATGTGTCGCCCACATTGGGAGATATCTTATTTTGTCTCAATAGAGAGTCCCTGAAGGAACAAATAGCCCAATGTGTAGGCTATTGGGCACTAGCAGTGGATTGGCTGCAGTCAGAATAATTCGTACCTGTCATGAATGTGTTAAATTGTAATGATGACATATTGGTTTTCAGAGATTCACAGAAAGAGCATCATAAAGCCCTCAAGTGTTTGTGTTTTGTTTACTTGCAGATGCAGGCTTTATTTTGAATGCCTATAAATATGAGTAGCATAAGACAAAGCTAAAATTCTTTAGCCTCATTCTTTCTGATGGGTGTATGACACCCCATCTAGCTAAAGTGCAACAGTTGTCAACTACCAGTCCCCCACAAAATGTTTCCATATTACGTTCATTCCTTGCCATGGCCAGCTACTGTTCTAGATACATATGAGACTTTGCCATTGAGAGTGCTCCATTAAGTGACATGATAAAAAAAAAAGTTTCATTTCATTGGTCACACGAAGGCGAGCACATTTTCAAGAGTATCAAACAAGCTGTTGAGAATTGCATTGAAATGGCATATTTTGATCCAAAGCTTCATGGAGAGGTTGTTGGCACTAACCTAGTTGGGTTAGACGCAATGCATGCACAGCACAGCAGACACCAAAATGCTTGTAAACATATTGTAGCATATGCGAGCAGAAGTTTGTCGCAAACTGTATATGCTTATTATCAACCTGGGAAAACATTTCCATGTATTTTTATATGGAAAGCCTTTCACGCTTGTGTCAGATGATCAAGCACTGGTGATGATCTTTGGCAATCCCAATGCAAAGATTCTTCCTCACATTGAACATTGGGGTCTATGATTTCAAGAATACAACTACACAATTGTGCACCATCCAGGGAAAGCTCAAAATGCTGCCAACTACTTTTCATAGTGCCTCTACAATGCCAGGGTACCCCTTCCAAGACAGCTGAAGCCTACATAAATGTCAATGTGAAATTAAACACACCACCTGCCATTTCACAGGAACACATTGTCACTGCCACAAGTCAAGATAGTGACATGTTAAAACTAAAAGACATTATTATGCAACAGTCTTGGAACCAGCATGCTTGGCCTTACTCTTACCAGTGACAGTGAGTACCAGAAGTTTAAAAAGTCAGAGATGAACTTTACATTACGCAAGAAGGCAATATACTCAGAGGTCCGAGAACTGCTATTCTGGAGATCCTGTGACAACAGGTAATTGAAGTGGCCCATGAAGGACATTAAGAAATCATTGTCACAAAATGAGCTCTTTGAGACCGAATTTGGTTACTCATCTCAATGAAAGAGTTGAAAGAGAATTGAACGCTTGTCAGCTTCGTAACTGCCTTTCATGAAAAACCACTCAACACACCTTAAACATGTCAGAGTTGCCAAAGCATGTATGGTAAAGAATTGCTGTTGACTTCTTCGGTCCTCTTCACAATGGGCATTGCCTGATGGTGATTGTTGATGAATACTCCAGTTTTCCATTGATAGAAGATCCCTGATCTATCTCTCAAGAAAGAGTCCTCAACAGATCAGACGGCATCTGTGTAACATGGAGTGTACCTGCAAACTTAAACTCTGACAATGGCCCGCCTTTTCACAGACTTTCTCAGTCCTCTTAGGGGCCAATTATGATGTTGGTGGAAAAGCCTCCGACAGCTAGTCGGAAGCTTTCCGACTGAGATCGGAGGCTTTCCGACTGGAACAGTCGGTTTGCGGTCCAACTGCCAAATTACAATGTCAATGGTCAAAGCTTAAACCAGCCGGTCATTCGATCACTGTTCCGACTGGCTCTCGGAGTCTTCTGGCCAGTCAGACCCAAACCGTAATCTCTTATGGACAGCGTTCTTGCCGTCAGGATTATGATGTTGGTTTCTCACAGTCGTTCGGTACCTTCTTTTCTCACATGCAAAGGCTGTCAGAAGGTGACTTTGGGGGCCCCTAGCATGGCCCCTTTGCCTCTGCAGCCTACGATTGGTTGCTGTGGGGGTACCTAGTATGCCCCCTGTAAATCCATGCAGTGTGCGGCAAGCACCATGGGGTGCCTGCTAAACATTGCAGGATTTTACACACACACACCCATTTCTTTATGAGAGCCTTTATTATGGCTGATGTTCTGCCATAATGCAAGCTCCCATAGAGAAATGGGAGTATGCGACCAACAGGGTTCAGTCGCATTGTAATCAGGCGGTCAAAACCACCGACCGGAGGTTGATAGGTCCGAGACCGCAATGATGTTGGTCGAAGGTATCTTCGACCGACATCGTAAATAGCCCCTAATGTGAGCATCAGAAGAGCACACCGATTTGGCCATAGGCCAACAGCCTTGTTGAACGTTTCATGAGTGTACTCAAGAAAGATGTTCAGTGTGCTGTATTGGAAAAGCTCGACCTTAAACTTGTCTTGAATGCCACTCTTTTAGATTACTGTTCAATCTCTCAATCGACCACAGATGAAAGCCCTGCAACTTTGATGTTTGGGAGAGCCATGATGACCAAGTTACCTCAATGGAACAACAGAAGATCAAGTACTGAGGAAGAAACCTGTTTAAGAGACTTGAATTGCGAAAGAAAAATGGAGGCCTGTGATGACAAGTGCCAATATGCAAAAGATGTTACATTCACTAGAGGAGATCGGGTGATTGTCCATCAGCCTAGAAAATGGAAATCTGATGCTCCAATTGATGGTGAGTCATTTCATGTTATGACCAGAAAAGGACAAATGGTTACTGCCCAATGCTCTCGGAAGTCCATTATTCAAGATTTCTTGCATTTCCGTCATGTGGCTCATCACTAATCAGGCACTGATATCAATGTAGAGACTGGTTCTGAAAGGACAATTTATGACCCCCCACACTGCAAATGCAGATCATGGACACTGTCGCCAGTATCCAAAGACATGGCTGGGCCATGTGATCAGAGCACCATGAACACTCATTGAAGAGCTATGATTGTATATATTTGTAAAAAGATTTTTATTTTATTTATTAGAAAGGGAAATGTATTGTTGTGTGAGTTAGCAATAACGGAACCCTTTTGGCTAATGATGGACTTCGTACAACTGTGACGCAAGGTTTAGAGCTTAGTGAAATGAATACAGGTTTAGAATGTTGAGTTTGCGGTTACATGCAGAAGAGTAAAGATGTGTTCTACTAAGCTCTGTGTGTGGAATCACCACTAGCGGGTACCCAGGCTGGGGAGGATGCTACAGACAGGTGGGTCACAAAACATCTGTGTCCTGGGGATAGGGTGAATGAGATTCTGAAATCCTAAATAATGTACCCAAATCCCCAAAACCTACAAATGGATATGAGACATATCATCACATCTCCACATCAGGATAGTTTAAGATAGGTGTTTCATACATACAATACCTAAAAGCTGGAAACAATATGCCATAAGTTATTTCACTTTAGAAAGCTCTGACACCTACCTGCGGCTAATTGGTGCAGGTTCAAATAGGGCAATTATTTGGGTCTTGAGGTCAGCCTTTCTCAACTTCCTGTGCTCCTCTCCCGTGGTGAGGCCTCCTACTTGTCTCTGCCTTGAGCGTGCTTCTAGAACTTGTCACTCTTGTCTTACCCTCCACTGATACAAATTTAAGGGCAAAAGGCAGGACATCTGTAAGGCCCAATCCAAACAGCCTCCGTTATATATCGGGTGTGAACATCAGCACTTCCTCAGCGCTTACGTTTCTTCCTTTTTTTGCTGTAAAAGAGCACAGATTATTTTATAAGGCAATCTTGCAGTGCCAAAACCACTGGTCTGACATTACAGTGTGTAGGCAGTTTGTGGACCAGTTTTATAGTCGTGTTGGCCAGTTTTTCTCTGGCATTACCGTGAACAATAACTGCCACAAGCACAAATGAATGCAATCGCCCATATCTTTATAACACATGTACAACTTGTCTTTACATGTTCAAAACTGGCCTGATTCGCAAACGTGGGTCACTTTATTTTATCTTGGTGCCTAAACCTATTTTCTATTACAGTCCAATCCCATTGTAAGGCCATTATAAAAATTGAATGGTGCTTATGGAAGTGGCAAGCACTGAAAATGTAGTCTATATAAAGATTCAGAATTTCTTCAGTGATGTCTCAGAGACAGAGTAATAGGGTGACCACTGCCATATGGCCCTGCGTTTCACCATCTGTCCTGGAAAATGTCAGTAAATTCAGTTAACAATGTCTAACATTATGTATTTATTTCACAGATTTATATATCGCATGGTCCCCAAAGGTATGGCTGAGCTCTTCAATTAGCACCAATGTGGCACAGAACAGAAAAATTATAAGGTAACACTCCTGAGGCACAGCCGGGAGCTTTTGTTTGTTTTGCTGTTTTTAAAAATTACTGAAACTTTGATTTGCTTTTAAATAACCTCTCCCTACCTTGCCTCTTGTATTTCTGGGCCCTTTCTCCCACTCTGCCACCCTGCGCAGCCGAGGTTAACGCTGCCGCGGGGAAGGGAATTCTTCACTCAGCGCCATCATCGAGCCTGACCACAGGCCACGCCCACTCACACTAGGCCACGCCCCGCCTTTAAATACCGGGCTGCTTACGAGCTCCAGTTCAAGACCGTGACAATCCTGAGGCACTGCCGGGAGCTTTTGTTTGTTTAGCTGTTTTTAAAAATTAATGAAACTTTGATTTGCTTTTAAATAACCTCTTCCCACCTTGCCTCTTGTATTTCTGGGCACTTTCTCCCACTCTGCGACCCCCGCGCAGCCGAGGTTAGCGCTGCCACGGGCAAGGGAATTCTTCACTCGGCGCCATTATCGAGCCTGACCACAGGCCACGCCCACTCACACTAGGCCACGCCCCCCACCTTTAAATACCGGGCTGCTTACGAGCTTGAGTTCAAGACCGTGACACTCCTGAGGCACAGCCGGGAGCTTTTGTTTGTTTAGCTGTTTTTAAAAATTACTGAAACTTTGATTTGCTTTTAAATAACCTCTCCCTACCTTGCCTCTTGTATTTCTGGGCATTTTCTCCCACTCTGCGACCCCCGCGCAGCCGAGGTTACCGCTGCCGCGGGCAAGGGAATTCTTCACTCGGCGCCATCTTGGAGCCTGACCACAGGCCATGCCCACTCACACTAGGCCACGCCCCCCGCCTTTAAATACCGGGCTGCTTACGAGCTCGAGTTCAAGACCTTGACACTCCTGAGGCACAGCCAGGAGCTTTAATTTGTTTAGCTGTTTTTAAAAATTACTGAAACTTTGATTTGCTTGTAAATAACCTCTCCCTACCTTGCCTCTTGTATTTCTGGGCACTTTCTCCCACTCTGCGACCCCCGCGCAGCCGAGGTTAACGCTGCCGCGTGCAAGGGAATTCTTCACTTGGCGCCATCATCGAGCCTGACCACAGGCCACGCCCACTCACACTAGGCCACGCCCCCGCATATAAATACCGGGCTGCTTACGAGCTCGAGTTCAAGACCGTGACACTCCTGAGGCACAGCCGGGAGCTTTTGTTTGTTTAGCTGTTTTTAAAAATTACTGAAACTTTGATTTGCTTTTAAGTAGCCTCTCACTACCTTGCCTCTTGTATTTCTGGGCACTTTCTCCCACTCTGCGACCCCCGCGCAGCCGAGGTTAACGCTGCCGCAGGCAAGGGAATTCTTCACTCGGCGCCATCATCGGGCCTGACCACAGGCCACGCCCACTCACACTAGGCCACGACCCCGCCTTTAAATACAAGGCTGCTTACGAGCTCGAGTTCAAGACCGTGACACTCCTGTGGCACAGCCAGGAGCTTTTGTTTGTTTAGCTGTTTTTAAAAATTACTGAAACTTTGATTTGCTTTTAAATAACCTCTCCCTACCTTGCCTCTTTGTATTTCTGGGCACTTTCTCCCACTCTGCGACCCCCGCGCAGCCGAGGTTAACGCTGCCGCGGGCAAGGGAATTCTTCACTCGGCGCCATCATCGAGCCTGACCACAGGCCACGCCCACTCACACTAGGCCACGCCCCGCCTTTAAATACCGGGCTGCTTACGAGCTCGAGTTCAAGACCGTGACACTCCTGAGGCACAGCCGGGAGCTTTTCTTTGTTTAGCTATTTTTAAAACTTACTGAAACTTTGATTTGCTTTTAAATAACCTCTCCCTACCTTGCCTCTTGTATTTTTGGGCACTTTCTCCCACTCTGCGACCCCCGCGCAGCCGAGGCTAATGCTGCCGCGGGCAAGGGAATTCTTCACTCGGCGCCATCATCGAGCCTGACTACAGGCCACGCCCACTCACACTAGGCCAAGCCCCCCGCCTTTAAATACCGGGCTGCTTACGAGCTCGAGTTTAAGACCGTGACACTCCTGAGGCACAGCCGGGAGCTTTTGTTTGTTTAGCTGTTTTTAAAAATTACTGAAACTATGATTTGCTTTTAAATAACCTCTCCCTACCTTGCCTCTTGTATTTCTGGGCACTTTCTCCCACTGTGCGACCCCCGCGCAGCCGAGGTTAACGCTGCCGCGGACAAGGGAATTCTTCACTCGGCGCCATCATCGAGCCTGACTTCAGGACATGCCCACTCACACTAGGCCACGCCCCCGCCTTTAAATACCGGGCTGCTTACGAGCTCGAGTTCAAGACCGTGACACTCCTGAGGCACAGCCGGGAGCTTTTGTTTGTTTAGCTGTTTTTAAAAATTACTGAAACTTTGATTTGCTTTTAAATAACCTCTCCCTACCTTGCCTCTTGTATTTCTGGGCACTTTCTCCCACTCTGCGACCCCCGCGCAGCCGAGGTTAACGCTGCCGCGGACAAGGGAATTCTTCACTCGGCGCCATCATCGAGCCTGACTTCAGGCCATGCCCACTCACACTAGGCCACGCCCCCGCCTTTAAATACCGGGCTGCTTACGAGCTCGAGTTCAAGACCGTGACACTCCTGAGGCACAGCCGGGAGCTTTTGTTTGTTTAGCTGTTTTTAAAAATTACTGAAACTTTGATTTGCTTTTAAATAACCTCTCCCTACCTTGCCTCTTGTATTTCTGGGCACTTTCTCCCACTCTGCGACCCCCGTGCAGCCAAGGTTAACGCTGCCGCAGGCAAGGGAATTCTTCACTCGGCTCCATCATCGAGCCTGACCACAGGCCACGCCCACTCACACTAGGCCACGCCCCGACCACTTCCTACAAAAAATGTGTTTTCCACGGACGCGCAGCGGATGGGCGCAACGGGCGCGCCATTTGCGCGCCAAAGGTGCGCCTAAGGCAAGCCCGTCTGCGCCCGTCTGCGCCAGGACGGGCCTTAGGGCTGACCATTTCATCATGTATTCAGCTCAATCCCTCAGAGATCTACAATATACCGCCACCATGCCATCTCCTACGGCCATTCGACGCATATCCGCTGTTGGCCTCACACGTCCTGACCAACTCCATCTAGGCGGATGCTCACCTTCAGCTATGCCTATTAGGAACACCACGTCCATCAGGGTTTTATATCTGAACACCCGTTCGCTAGTGAAACACTCCGAGGACATTTTCATCTTGCTATCTAACTCCAACCCTGACATGCTTCTGCTCACGGAGACTTGGCTGACATCAGAGTCTGTTCCGGAAATCCTGGCTGCCCTCCCCCCTGATTATTATATTCTTCACGCTGATCGCCCTGATGACCGGCCCGAGGGTGGGGTGGCAGCCATTATATCTAAACGCCTAACCTCCATCTCCTCTTACTCTCTTCCCCTCCTGGAGGTGGAGAACTTACTCATCAGTGTGCAAACCGACACCGGCCCCCTCACTCTCCTCCTCCGATACCGGCCTCCCCATTCTATGCCTTCTTTCTCCTCCATCATGAGTGAACAACTGTCCACCTGTTAACGATGCACTCCTGCTTCGCTATTTTCGGCGATCTAAACTACTGGTTTAACGACACCAACGCAGGTCCCCATGCTACTGAGCTTTTCGAGACCCTTAAAAATCTGAATCTCACTCAACATGTCTCTCAACCCACCCATATTAAGGGACATATTTTGGACCAGATCTGGCCCGCAACCTGGCCTTGTCCCTACCAGACATACTCCCCTGTGTCTGGTCAGACCACCACCTGGTGGACACCACCATCACAGTCACAGGCCAGATCTCTGCCCCCCTGATGGCTGGTGGTCTGTCACGGAAATGGAGCACATACGATGCTCAGGGCTTTCTTACTGCCCTTGCCGACTCCCGCCCAGGGTCTCACCCCTCCACTGACATCGACGAACTAGAACAAGACATAGGTTCCTGGTTAGAGTCGGACAGTGACCTGTTTGCTCCCTTAGTTAAATTCCCTCGCACCAGGCATCGGACGATCTCAAGGCTCACAAATTGAAAATGCACCAGCTGGAACACACTTGGAGACGTGACTACTCTGACTCAGCCAGACAGTCCTATCTGGCCGCACGTAAAGACTATAAAGCAGCCATCAGGTCAGCTAAAATGGAACACTTTTCTAAAAGGATCTCATTGGCAGCAGACAAATCCAAGTAGGTGTTCAGAGTCCTGAATGAGCTAACTACAGATGACAGAACCCTCCCAGCTCAGACCCCCACCCAGGAGGCCTGCGACACTCTGAACTCTTTCTTTCTGGAAAAGATCATAAAAATCAAAAAGTCTATCCCCCTCTTCCCCAGTCATCTCCACCAGATATCTCCTCTAATAGCCCCTTGACTTTCACCACCTTCCCTGCTCTGGATCCTACCTCCCTAGCGGTACTTGCCACCCGTGTGAAATCTGGCTCCCCGAACGACTGTTGTCCACCATCTGTCCTGCGGAGCATATGTCTCAATCTGCCAGACTGTATTCTACACTTACTCAACAGATCTCTCAGCAGTTGCATCTTTCCTACCTCTTTCAAGGAGGCCATCTTAGTACCCCTCCTTAAAAAACCCGGCGCCGACCCTGCGGAGCCGTCGAATTATCGTCCCATCTCCCTCCTTCCCTACTTCTCCAAACTCATAGAGGCCCATGTCACCCGGTGCCTGTCAAACTTTATTGAATCCTCCTGCCATCTTGAGCCTAATCAGGCTGGCTTCAGACCTGCCCACTCTACTGAGGCCGTCATCCTGGCAGTCCTTGACACACTCAGGAGCAACGCGGACGTGGGGCTTTCCCAAGCCCTCGTCCTCCTGGATTTGTCGGCCGCGTTCGACACAGTGGATCACAACATCCTTCTCCACCTTGTCGAGCAGGCAGGCATCCAGGGCACCGCTCTTGAGTGGGTCAAGTCCTTCCTCACTGGAAGAACACAGGCAGTCCGCCTGGGCCCTTACACCGCCAAAAAATCCCCCACGTCATGTGGAGTCCCTCAGGGCTCCTCCCTTTCCCCGTTTCTATTTAATTTATATCTCCGGCCACTGATTCAATCTCTTCTGAAATGGGACATCATAGTCTATAATTACGCCAACGACTTGCAACTCATCCTTTCACTTAACTCACCACATGCCATCAATACGTTCCACGCAGTCATGATTCATATCCAACTCTGGATGAACCAGAATCAATTAAAGCTGAACCCCGGTAAAACCGAGCTCCTTCTCCCTGGACTCAGTCACGCCCACTGGGGCCCGCAGTTCTGGCCTCCGGAGCTCGGCTCTCCCCTTATCCCAGCAAAAACAGTAAAAAGCTTGGGCGTAATCATTGACGCCGAACTCTCCCTCAAAGCCCAAGTTGGAGCGGTAGTCTCATCTTGCATGCACCAACTTCGGAGGATCCGCAAAGTCCGTCACCTTCTCCCCCCCGCGGCACTCACTCAAACTGTCATCTCACTTGTGCTCTCCCGCTTGGACTTTTCTTACTCCATTTATCATGGTCTTCCACAATTTCTGTTACACCGCCTCCAAGTCGTCCAGAACCAAGCGGCCCGCTTGATCCATGGAACCCCCAGATGGCAATCAGCCAAGCCTTTGCTCCATAGCCTCCATTGGCTTCCAATAGACCAAAGGGCTGCCTTCAAGATGGCATGTCTCACCTTTAAAGCCCTTCACTGCACTGGCCCTGGATTCCTTAAATCCCTCATCCATCCTCACTGTCCAACACGCAACCTCCGATCAGCTTACCGTGACCTACTAGTCACTCCAAAAAACAAAACTAAGAAATTCGGCGGTCGCCGTTTCTCCTACCTTGCTCCTGTGCTCTGGAACCTCCTTCCGCTTTCAATCAAATCTTCTTCCTCCCTCCTTAACTTCAGAAAATTGTTAAAAACCCACCTTCCCCCCCCCCCCTTAGCTAGGTTTTCGCTTCCTGCGCTCCCTCCTCACTCACTCTGCCTATCAGCGCCAGGAAGCTTCGGCGTCAGTGCGCTCTACAAATGGCACCTAAGATAAGATAGCACAAACAAAGAGGCCATAATAACAACTCTGGGGCAGATTTACAGTAACTGGTGCATCCCTGCATATCAGCAGGGATGCGCCAGTTATTGTGTGCTGCAGCTCTGCCACCCTGGATGTGCCGCATGTGGCAAAAACGGCACAGATGCGTCATGCATCTGTGCCGTAAAAGCGGCGCATTGCTGAAGTTGCATCGCAAGCGCGACGCAGCTCCAGCAATGCTCTGGGGGGCCCTATCTCCACAATGCTGCATCAATCCTTACGCCTACTTCAAGCTGGCGCAGGGTTTTGACGCAGCATGGGACCAAAAGTGACGGAGTGAAATCTTGTAGATTTCACCCAGCCACTTTTGGGAGGCGTTCCTGCACCGGAACGCCCCCCCCCCTGCGATTGGAGATGCGTCACGTTGTAAATACGCCGCACCGTGGCGCATCTTTTGCACCGCCGTTGCGTCAGAAACTTTAGGGAGGATAGCGAGATTGTAAGCTTTTGGTGGGTCGTAAATGCCCTCGAAGTCGAACAGGGAGGACCCAAAATTGCAAATGGCTATCTTAAATACATTTGAAGTTCCTTTCACCATGAAGCATGCAGATATGTATCCATTAAATTCAGCATTGCCATTAATGATCCTCTGAATCAGGAGAATGACCCTTTGCAGGATCTCCATTTTGAAACAAATGTTTTTCAGAAACGTATTCATGCTCTTTAAGTTGACAGCAGGTCTTGTATAAATTTCTTTGCACCTATTCCTCCTTGGACACTGGAATGATTGTTCTTTTCCTTAAAGGAGTCTGTATTTTTTCCTAAGGGGCCAATTACTTCTCTTGACACCTTGTGAGCGTAGTAGGTATGAACCAAAAGTCTTTTGAGAGGGAGATGAACTCTATTTGATAACCCTTCTTTACAATACTCAGTACCCACAAAGCCGAGGAACATTTTTCCCATATGTCTAGGCAGTAAAGGGTCATTACACCGACGTACAACTCCTAACCATTGAGCTCCTGGGACTGAGCATAGTCAGGACGGCTGTTCCTTATTGATTGAGACCTGTTTCTGCTTCTTATGGAACATTCCAGAAAAGGATCTTGGAAAAACTTTCCCAATGTTGTTGCTCTCTAGAAGGTTGTCTAAAAAATGATTTTTGTCTGACAGAATTGGATAATTTTGACTGTTATTTTCTAAAAAAAGAAGAATGTTTCATTTCCTTAAATATTTTGTGCAACGTGTCTTCTTCTTTAGCTCCAAACAGTCGTATTTGTTCAAATAGCATGCGGAGTGCTGTTGATGTCTGCTGTTAAGCTGCATTCCACTCTTTCAGAAAAGGGTATGCCATGCTTCCATAGAAGCAATGCAGGCCAAAGCTGAAGTTTTAAAAGAGATAACAGAGAGGAATTCAATCTGGGGTTCCATTGTTTCCAGCAACTGTGAACCTTCTTGACCTTCTTGAACCGGTTTGATCAGTTTCTTAAGTCATTCAAGAAAGAATGGGGAGCAAAAAAAACCAAAACACCTATTCTTAGAGCTAAATAGGAGCCAGAATGTACTTTATTTTAGGGCTGCACCTACTTGTTACTCTGCAGGGTCTTTTAGAATGTTTTCTTATTCCATAGAATACCCTACCAACCAGGCTAGCAAGCACAGAATCCACATATGCAGATTCTGGTAATTTTGCCTCTATTTCCAAAGGATAAAACCTAAGCATACATCTAGGAAGATTTATCCTTCACAGGTTTTTCCATTTGTGTAAAATGTAGTTCATAAAAAATTGGTGCATGTGTCGCCCACATTGGGAGATTTCTTATTTTGTCTCAATAGAGAGTCCCTGAAGGAACAAATAGCCTCTTCTGCTAGAAATGTCATGTTCTCCATAACATGGTTAAGTAAATCGAGCAAAAACTAATTAGAAATATACTTACACTTCTTATAAGGAAGAGGACGAGGAGAGGACCCCTCACTGCATTCTGAGCCAAACAAATCAGAACATAGACTATATTGATCCAATTAGTTTTTTTGTTTTCTTTAGAGCTGTCAAAGTGTCCAAAATAATCCTTTTGATTTGGCTGCTCATTGTTCTGTCTTTCTGGCCTTAGAACAATCCTGTGTAAATCATTACTTCGTACAGGGGTACCTTAATTCTGACTTCTATTGGTTTACTCAGGACATATCTCGTTTCCACTCTTTCAGGAAAATCTCTAAAATTTGATGGCTGTTCTGGTGTTTCATTAACTTTTTCTTCTATCATTGGGGCATTCGGAGTAGTCCGTAAAGGACTTGGTTGATATGGTGGCGGTCTTCTATTTAATATTTCCTCTAACACAGCATCTGATTCACTGTCACCATAGCCTTGATTCCCTGAATCAATATTCCTTCTCTTCTCTACACTTTTTCGTCCCTCATATTCTTCTACTAATCTGACCGGATACATGCCATCGCATATATTACTGTCTCTCCATCTCCGCATCCTAGTCTCATCGGTCTCTCCCCACAAATCTCTACCTCTACCTCTTGGTCTAAGATGCCTGCTCAACCTCTCACTTTACATTTGATGCATCTCATCTTCCCACTCAACCAATACTTCAAACTGAGTTGGTCTAGTCAAGTTTCATCATTTTGTCTCTCAAATTCCTCAAAATTGCCACATCAAACGATCCTCCCTCTGGAAAGGCTAACACACCATCATCCTTGGTATACTGTATCCAATTACCCAACCAAACACACGTATGATATCCATATTTCGACAACATGTAAGAAGCAGGTGTTTTCGGCAAAATTTTTTCCCTCTCTTGTAACTACCTCCTTGTCTTTTACAAACACATTTTTCAGTCTTTTAAACCATGAAGGTTTCTTCTTGTCATCGTCATAATAATAATATGACATTTTCGATAAACTTTCCCTTCTCTCAAAAGATCGCGTACTATTCTGTTACTGATTCCGTAACACCAACCTATCACAGCGCGATTCGCACTAATGCACCAGTAAGAACATGATGCGTCACTATAGTGCTTAACCAATAGCTTCTGCTGCTTTCTGTGATGAACCAATCAGCTCCTACTCTGTCTTGGTCACGCGGACCAATCCCAGGGCGACACTTTTGACGTTACCAGCGCTCCAGCTTCTGCAGCGCCACTGACCCCTCCTTTACAGGTTTTTTTTCAGAAAGCCGTATTTACTAGATATTTTACAAAATCAGTTAGTAAAATCAGTTAGTAACTTAGACAAAACATTTCCACTAATCTGTTTCGCTAATGAAGTGATAGAATTTTCAATCATATATTCAAGTATTTTGTAACCGGAGTAGACGACGCTTATCTCCTCAGAATTTTTAGACTCGCTGATAAAGCAACAATACTGGCTTTACCCTTCTATCAGGCAATAACGAACTCGCTTCTCAAGGAAAGCACATACAGAGATCTTTTTCACCTTCTTGGAGACAATCCCAAAGTTTTGCGTGAACGCGTATTGCAATTACATTTACACAGGTTCATACAGAAAACCCTATTCACATATACATGAACTCTGTTATACCAGTAGGCAGCACGTCCATCTAACCCACCACAGAATTCCTCTATTGTTAGCAAAAAAGAGACGCCGCTCCTTTTACCCTTCAATCAAGCTCGGGTTAAGACCTACTACTCTCCCATTAATAAGTTTTAACCAGGATGCACAAAATGATCCCTATGCTTGAAGGCTGAAATTTCATAGACCGTCCTCACTATACATTCATCCTTTCACACCTAAGGTCCCTCAACAGTGATATACGCCAATAACACCGCAGAATATGACAATAATACTTCTTTGAAACAGACTAATGCACTGTGTGACTTAACCTTGACACACTTCCTCCACCTGCAGTCGGAGGCACTGGCTTCATCCTACTCTATGAAGCCTTTTCAAAACTACATATAACGCAATACGAACTCGACAGATGTTAGTTCCTAATTCTATACATCAAATTGTATATAGAACTTTATACATAACCCTAGCTAATTTCCTTAGCAACCATCCTCTGCTACCAAGTTATAGCTGCTACAGCGCGGCTACAGAAATTACTTTTAATCATCACTCACTAATTCCCTGAAACCTTTAAACACTCAAAACATGCACCAGTGGGGCCCATAACACTGCGCATTTACCCTGTTCACTTACACTTGGCTTCAAGGCATCTGGTGAATCGCAATGGGGAAATGCTGTAACATTTGGTGGAGCATTTAAAAGCTATTTAATATTTACACTAAACGTTTAAAACAGTTTACCATGGTTTCATATTAAACATTTATATTCAGACACACCACCATAATGACAATGGATCTGCTAGAACGAAAATTAAGCGTAGGAAGAAACAAAGACCATCTTTTAATTCTTCATTTCTCTAATTTTTATTCAAAGCAAACTTTTAGTATGTCCGACATTATGCATTTATTTATTCTTCATTTAATAATTCTTAAACTTTATCTCAAAAACATGATCATTTTATTAAGAGCTCAGAAAAATCGCTTGTTATAGATTTCAGTAAAGTTTTAGCAAAGAACAGATAGTTCCAAATTCAATCTCTCCTAACATCCCTGTCTAACACCCTCATCTTATCCTAACAGTCCTGCAAAGCAAACAAATAGGAAAAAACATAAGAGTTCTTACATCCAGGAATCGGTCAGCAAACGGGCAGCATCTCCGATGGAAATGGAAAAAGCGACCCCAACCTTACAAGTCCAGGGGTTTTTATACCTTATTTCTCAACTTAATCTATCTAAAAAAGTAACTAACATCACCATCTTGTGTTCTGATTGGACAAATTCGGGTAGATGTGCACTTCCTCACCATTACAACATTTGTTATTCACATGATTCAGCTAATATTATAAAAGTGTATTGTTTAGGCAGTCCGTGGCCTAGGCACATTACATTTTGGCAACATTGCCCTTCTTTCCCATGGTTTGGGTATTCAATCATTCATGCTTGGCACCCATCCTAGGTTCCGGGCTAGGCAACCTTGAACTTCTCCCTCAAGCACAGTCAGCTCACTTGCGCTGGCAGAAATCTTTGACGCGCCTGCGCAGACCAATACGCACTCGCAGTAGCTCAGAGCAGCCATTTTCTCACTAGGCCTCACAGGCCACATTCGGAACTATCATAGAAACAAACAAAAATCCATGTTAATTATAGTAATGAAACCCATTCTGTTTACCTCCCACCATGCTAATGTCTCCCATTAGTCGTTACCTAGCAATATGCCACACAAATGCGTTTTATACTTATATAATCGACCCTCTCTTTTCACAAAACATGTACAAAAGCACATTTAAATAGCATTTTGTTTATATTAAGGCTATGCATTAATCCACAACACAACAACAATACATATTAGCTTGTATTATTGCGACATATAAGCAGAATTAGTGTTCCCCGAGTATAATTAAAAAAAAAAAAAAAAAAAAAAATAACGTGTGCATCTTACTCTATGGTTGATTATTTTCTTTAAAACATGCAATTAGTAAACATTATTGTATGGGACATTGACTTCATGAGGGGTACACAAAATTTTGTGTTTGCCACCTCGCTCCATCAATTCTTTACGCTTCTCCTTCAGTGCTCAATGACATAGGCTTGCCTTATAGATTGCGGTCTTGTTGGACTTGAAGGGGCATCCAAATCGCTACCCTCATAGTGGTGGATGGCTACCGCCTTCACCAGAAGTTAAGCAGCTCGAGCATGATGTGGCAGCATACTGTGGAGTAATCAATGGTAAAAAGGTCCTTGTTAACCTGTATCACTGTGTAACTTTTTAAAGTTCAACTGCTTTGTGCTTAACTCACTCTTGTCTACATCAGAGTGGCACGAAGTTCTGCACTGCACAGAAATGAAGTATCTGCACTTGGTTTATGTGCGCATGGGGAGGGTACAATACAAGGATAATGCAGTACAAATCAGTGCGCTCATGGTGAATGCATGTATGGGAGGGACATGTGCCTATGATTAGTACAGTACCTGAAGTATATAGTGCTGCGCTGTGCAGTGCGTGCAGGATAAATGCATGTGCTGGGTGTATGTGTACCTGTGAGTGGTACAATCCATGAAAGACGCATAGAGTGCATGTTAAAGGCATTGTTAAATCCATATGTTGGATGTATGTGTGCCTCTGAGTGGTACCAAACACAAAGGATACAGTGCTGGGCAGTGCATGGATGCTAAATGCAGATGCTGGATGTATGTGTGCCTATGAGTGGTATGGAGCCTGGAGGATACAGTACTGTGCAATTCTTGTATGCTGTATACATGCACTGGGTATATGTGTGCCTGAGAATGGTATAAAACATGGTGGGCCCTGGGTTCCATTTTGGGAGACCAAGGACTGCATGGTAAAACTCGTAGAGGAGGTTGAGTTCCCCAAGAAAGATTTGTGGATTACTGCATTCCTGTAAGCTGTGTGGCATACAGACTGGTGAGAGGAGGACCAGACTTCCCCTGCACACTTCAACTGGTGCTGTTCCATTTACTGGAAGGAAGGGGCTAGGGCACATCTCAGGAGCGAGATGAGGTTGATACGGTTATCATAAAGAGAAGGGCCGGGGGCCATAGGCTAACCTTTTGATGCGCATATCACCGTGTTTCACATCCGGGTGTGAACTCTAGTCACTCCCATGGCTTGTATTGTGGGACTATCATCTTTGGAGATACTCCAGCGGTGACAGACTGCTTTTCAAGGGGAAGATGGAAAAGAGAAGAATGTACTCCAAAAGAAGCAGAACCCGAACATCAAAGTTCAAGGACTCAGACTCTAAATCACTTTTGGTGCCTGGAAATGGACTATAAGAAAGGGAGGTTGAGACCCCAAAAATTGTCATCTGCCAGGCAGCCAGATGTATGTAGCTGCATGTAGAGGGAAAGCTCTGAAAGACTTCTGTCTGTGACCAGTAGTGGGCACCAAGGGCTGTTCGTCTCCCTGCAGGGCGAGGGGACATCACTCAGGAAATCCAAGACCTCCTGTCCTGGAGCCTGGATCACCATCACCTACCTGCTTCCCAAGATCAGTGTGCCCTGTGAGAAAGAGGAGAGTGTTTGAGGGAGCGAGGTCCAGTGGGGAGCTGTATCGAGTAGACTCTCTGTGCAAGGTGTGAGGAAATAGCTGCAGCATCGGTTCATGGTTAGGACTGAGTTGGTGACCCTCGTATGCCAGGAGAGAGCTGCAGTGAAGTTAGCCATGTGAAAGACTGCCATGTGGTAGGTACGGAAGCCTTGTGCAGTAGCTGTGTTGCAACTCCATATGCAAGGAGAGGCCACTGTGGTAAAGACTGCTGTGCAGTAAAGTCTGAAGCCTTGTGCAGTAGCAATGTGAAGACTCCCTATGAAAAAAGGGACAGATGAGGAAAAAACGCCTTGTGCGATTGTGGTGTGTGGACACCGGGTGCCAGGAGGGGCAGCCATGGAGAACTTTTGACCGGGCCAGAGCCCATTGGCAGTGAGATGAGGGGGTCACTGGGAGCACCAAGGACTGCAATTTGTTCTTGCCCACCCTGTTTGAAAAGGGAGGATGCTATGGGGATCGTCTGTGCACCTTCACATAAGTAAGGAACCCAAGGGACGATCATCATAGCCACCCTCCACTGGGAGCTGAGTGAACACTTACCTTTCAGGAGCAGCTGCAAAATGCCTCCTGTCGCTTCAGGAGCATGGCTACAAGTGAGAGGATCTGCTCCTGCTGGCTGCACACAGCCGACTTAGCAGAACTTGGCTGCAGCCACTATGAGTGCCGGCCCACTGGGCACACTCTGGAACTCTGGACACTCCAAAGCTACTGATACGTGTAATACTTGTTTCAGGGCTAACAACCCCGGGAGAACTTGTTGCCAATTTAAGCATGACCGCTCTCTAAAAGTGCGGCTTACCGTGGATGTTACAGATAAAACACTCATGCGCGAAGATCAGGGATGTCACAAAAAAGAAGGAAATTAAACGTATCACTGAGCACCAATTTGTGCATGCAAGTAGCGGGAAGACCTTGCCTATCACAGTACAGTAAGAATTTTTTTTTACTAAAAAACAGGTTGAATTCAGCAAAACAACAACGAGTAGCAACAGGTCTCAATCAGCAAAAGAACGAAGAGTACAGATGAACAGATAAGCACAAAATGTTACGCTTACCCATAACAGAGCTGGAAATCAGTTCTAGAGCTTTTCTGCTCTCAGGGGCAGCTGCTGTCAATCCACGGTTGGGGGGGGGGGGGTGGTGGTGACAGAAAAGATAAAAATAATAAAAATAGAAACTTACGTTTCCTGCTGCTGCCGCGATCTTCTCCTCCCGTGCCCCACTGCTCTTCTGCTCCTGTTCTGACTACACTACAAAGCCCATGCTCCCAAACCCTACCCAATCCCAGTCCTTCTCACAGCATGAGACAAATGCTGGGATTGGGCTGACTGGACCCGTTTTCCCAAGAGAACAGCCTGGAGACATCCAAGTGCGCATGTGGGTTTGGCCGGCCATAGCCGGCCCGCCTAACCCTCATGCACACTTTTAGTGCCTTCTAACCACCACTCCTCCTGCTGGAGGAGGACGCTGCTGCCTGACCCCGCCCCTGACTCGGCGGGCTGTGAGTAAAAGTAAAATGACAATAAAATAGCTTTGTTGTCATTTTATTTGTCCTTTTACTGCTTCTTTTAGCAGTGGGGCGACGCTCCTCCGCCATAGCGGAGGAGCCGCGCCTGTCTGCTCTCCGTTCCCATGGAGAAAGTAAGGTTACCCTCAAGTCCAGCAGGGAAGGAATCTCTGTTTCTTGGTTTGGAGTCCACAGCCTGGCTAATATAGCTCAGTAATCTCTGGTCCTCGTCCCACAATACAAAAACAAAAAATCTCATCTAAAATAAAACACTTTACACATTGTTCAAAGTGTGTAAGTCTAAGCGACTTTGAACATTACTTGCAAAGAACGAGCAAAAAAAATGGTTAATTCAAGCTAAAGTTCCTGAGGACAGGTCAATGAGCAAGCAAGAAAAAAATCTGAATTTTCAAGTATATCGCTCTTGGTTTTGGATTCATTTAGCTCCAAATAAAACTAATGCTGAGTAGGTAGTGTATTTTTCTACACGATTAGAAGCATGCGGTTAAATATTGAGACATAATGTGAGCAAAAAGTCTTTCACCCGCACTTGCTCTTGGGACTAATTTGCTACTTAACGTCTTAGGCCTCATTACTCGTGGGCCAAGGTTCCTGATGGGGCCAGTACCCTAGTGTCCAGCTCCGACTGGATATTACAAATCCCATCACAACAACATGGGTCCGGGTGTAATACAGGTCAAAAGCTTGCTGGAATCGGCGCTGAAACACTAATTCCTACATGTTATTGTCCACAAGCATGTTTCGAGGAGTAATTCTGTTCCTCGGAGTTACTGATGCTCAGAAGAGAGATGATCCGAATTCTTGGCATTTTTCTAGACCATTTGTCATGGGCCCCTTAACACTTTAGGTGTTCTTCATCTCCCACATGCCAAAAACAATAAACACGTGTTTAACACGTGTTTCTGTGGAACCTTCTAGATGTAGGATGGGTGCAAAGTTTAAGATCCTGGCATTTGAGTCCAAAGTTTATTTCTTACACCTTACTGATGCTCTGTGTGACCTTAGGCGGGCTGATGCCTCTTTCTGTGGCTCAAGTTCTTATCTGTGAATAAAAAGTTAGGACTGGCTCATTGTGAGCGATATTTAGGGGGTGTAAAATATCCAGTCACTGGGAATGGAGCTCTCTACATCCAGCCGCACTCCGGGTGGACGCGTCTCTTTTCCAGGCCTCACCCATCCACCACCCGGCGCTATAATAAACGCACTATGAAATGGTATCACGAAAAGCTATTTCGTTTAATACGGAAGCTATAGCCTTTAAATGCCCTTTTTATGGCTTCCTCTGCAGAAGTCACTAATAGTCTATAGATCTTCCAGGCAGCTGTAATGAGGCGGCTGCACGGTAGAATCTTAATAAAGGCAATTGTTGCTTTTATACTCTTCCACTTACAGTTTGTGTGCTAAATCTGAATAAAGCTACTCTGCCGACATTACAGGCACGGCCAATGGGACGAGGATGAGTGTGAATGATGAAGAAATTGGTTAAGTGGCAATCAAGGGGAGGATTTCCAGAGGCTCCACTCCAAACTGAATTGTCTTGTTACCACATGTAACCAAAGACACTGGAGCTCGATTATTAATCTCGGAAGAATGAAAGGATTTTTAAATAGGGTTTAAAGCTGCAGCAAGCACTAAACCAGCTGGGCTTTCTCATCCGTAGGATCGTTTTTAGTGTGGATAGACAGCACACTTAAGAATCGTCCAACACGTTTTTTTTCTAGCTCTATAGTCAATGTGATAAAGCGTTTTGCACAGGATCAAAGAATTATGTTAAGTGAGGTGCCTAGGAAAAAGTTTCCTAAACTAGAATTACTAATTTAACACATTTTTCTTACCTCTTTTCTTCCTCTGGGAGCTTTAAGATCTGCTCTAAAACTTCCTTAAAACTTAACCACTGAGCTTTTTTCAGCTATGTTTTTCGCCGTTTAAACTACAGGGCATATTTACAAGCCCCTATCGCCACAGAAATGTCACTTTAGTGAGGTTCTTGTGGCAATATGGGCTTCGCCTTATTTACAAGGCAGCGTTAAGCCACTTAATGTGGTTTAACGCTGCCTTGTAAATAAGGCACCGTTTCACATTATACTTAGCATGATAGGGGCGGTCAATGGGTGTTGTTGTGGACGTTCCAAAGCAACACCCATTGATTTTGACTCTGCCCCATATTTACACGGGTGGCATAAATATGTGGCAGTTCCAAAATGAACAGCAGGGAAACCTTGGTCTTATCCTGCCGAAATGAGGAGAAAGGCTTTATTTCTCCTCTTTTTTTGCAGTTTCTATGTGTGGTGTGTTGTGCAGGACACTTAGAAACAGTAAAACACCATTGATTTTTTTATGTGCAGGAAAGTATGCCTTCCTGCACATAAACAATCATTTAAAAAAAATGACGAGATGCAACTGCTATGTGTGCTGGACAAAGCAGCACAAATAGAAGTTACAAAACGCCATTTAAAGATTGTTGATGTGCAGGAAGGGACCCCCTTCCTGCACATAAACAGTCTACCCCAGCAATGCAGACATCCTTGCACTATGGTGCAAAGGTGCCTGCGTTGGCTTTAGGAAGCTAAATTTAGTGACAGTGCAGTGGAAATCTAGGGCTGTACTATATTGTTCTAAATATGGTGCAGCCCTGCGTTTCAGAAGTGGCGGAGCATGGCGTTAAGCCAAGAAGGCCAACGCCACCTCCGTCACTTCTATTGTAAGTATGGCCCTATGTCTTCAAAATCATTTGAAGTATCCCCCGCCATTGATTAGAGGGACAACAGGCTGCAGGGAATTATCTTCAAAGTTGTATCCCTACCACTCGGTGCTCCCCCCATAGCGGTGAGTGGTAGTGGGGAATTACTGTATTATATATGCACTATCCATGCCCCATCTCTGAAACTTCCTCTCTATGCTGCAGGACTCCCAGTGGACAGAGAGTGCAGCAACTTAGCCCAGAGAATGAAGCGCTAGCAGGGGCAGGGATGAGAAATGGCTTCTAGTGAGACTTGTGGCACTGTATTGTAGTGGGGATGTTTTCCTGAGATAGGCCATAGCTCCTTTGCGTACTGTTTTTTACAAAACTTGGTCAGATTAATGCACCACATTGCAGTTGATCGTAAAAATATAATTAAGAAAACTTACAAAGCCTCCAACATCACAATTTGTTGTATCCTTACTGCCCCAACCCATCAAGCAGCTTGGCTCGAGCAAGGATGTATTCCTCTCTGTGTCTGAGGGAATTCATTGTGTTCTCCATATCACTAATTTTGTAACCTGCATAATATGTACTTATTTCCAAGAGCATAGCACATCAACAGAAATGTATGTACAATTGCCATCAAAGTCAGGAGTGACCATAACTCTTGTAATTCTGTGTAGCATATTCACCCAGAATAACCCCAAATTCTGCGAAATTATGTGGAATTAGGTGAGAAGAAGAAAATCTCCAATTAGCCCTAATTTTTTAGTGCACAAATACCCTGTGGTGTCCAAAATGGTCACGAGGATGCATTTTGTGCTAAGTAATAGCACTGAATACACCAGAGCACGAAGAGCGAGCAAATGTGCACAACTCACTCCCAGCTTTTAGTGCTAGCTTCTTAGTGCAAAATCGACCCTCCCATCCAAAATGGAGGTGAAGAAGCATTTTGCAGTAAGAAAATAGCGCTAATTGCAACTGAACATGAAAAGCGGCGTGATCAGCTTCTCGCTAAATGTGCTCTTGTGGTAGGATTTTTCCCCCCAAATTACTCCTTGTTTTACGTGACCAGGCTCAATCGCTTTATTATTGACAATTCTGCTTCAAAGAGTAATGGACTCTTTGTATGTGGAGTATCAAAGTATACACACGGGAAAGTGGGATGGATTGAAATTTCAGAATCCCAACATCGAGGGACCTGGCGAGAGATCGGTGGAGATCCAAGGAAGGTTTGCTCAGCACCATCTAAGCAGGAGAGAAGGGACAGGTGTCTATTTCGTGGTGAGCTGTGGTAAAGGTGACAGAAAGAGAAGAGTGAGGGTACCGGTCATTGGTTGTGCTGTGCAGGCGTGATGAATCAAGAGAACAGTTAAATGGAGGCACAGGAGAGGAGAAGTAGGTTATGGGTAAAAAGGGACATTGTGGGTCACTGGAGCAGCAGCTGTTTCAGATTTTAACAAAAAAGGGGCAAATGTGGCCTAGTGCTGAAGTGAGGGGAATGATTCTATTTGTTGTGTTCTTCTTGAGTAGATGATTGATGGCCTCTGTTTTGAAGCACTGGGTGGTAAATATTGGGTGGGGGAAATTGATTGGAAACTTGAGTGAGATGGATGAGTGTGTTACTAGATGAGTTACAGATCGATGAGTAAGAGGGAATTGCACATGTTGTGAGTGTGAACAGGTGAGGATAGGAGGGCTGAACATTTTCTACTCGCCATATGTCTTGTGAGCTAATCATTATTCGCTATGGAATCCATGAATTGTGATATTGGGAGTTACTAGGCTTTGTGTATCTTACAACATCTATTTCCCTTGAATATCTAGCCCTGTTCCTTGCTTCTCATTCTCTTTCTTGTACTTTGTTTTCTGTGTTGAGTGTCTATCTATAAATTCCACGTTGGTATGGCTGACTCATAACGGCTTATACCAGTGCAGTTTGTTTTGTGATAATCCTGAATATTGTAATAGAACAATTTACCTAGCTGGGCAGTTTTTTCACGCTTCTCTGGGCTTTGGATTCAGTGGCGTAGCAAGGTCAGGTGGTACCTGGTGCAGAAACGTTCTTGTCACCCCAGCTTGACAAAATGGCAAAAATATGAGTTTAAAACACATATTTTTGCCAATTTGTCACCCCCCTCAGTAATGATAACCGGGGCGGTACTTTTATTCCTCCGCTATCCTTCACACTCCAAATAACTGACTAATATCCACCACTGAAATTACTTTCATATTTCACCATATGAATTCACCGCTAATCCTTTATGGGCTTCCTGAATAGCGTGCTTCAACACCCCATCAGGGGTAACAGGCGCTATATCAATCCAAACCTTTTTTCCTCCTCTATCCTTCTGCTATCATTCCAAATCCAAATAACTGGCTAACCTATCCACCACTTAAAATGTACTTGCATGTTTCACTATACTAATTCAACACTAATCCTCTATGGGTCCCGGAGTAGCATGTTACTTGACGAAAAAGCGCTTTGACGCCTCGTCAGGGGTAGTAAGCGCTATATAATTGCAATTACAATACAATTACTATATATTCAGGGCGTCTCGAATTAAGTGGGAATAAAGACCTCATTATTAGGCAAAGTGAATTACATCATGGTTAAAATTAAAGGCAAGTTCATTGACAAGGAAAGGCAAATTATGCAGCAAATTGTGTGACTGAAGCTAGTTAAGCATCATATTCTGTGACATTGTTATCTATACATATTTAAGTTTAGCCTACCTTAACAGAAAGGTGTTTGCCATTGCTATACAACATGTATCTAGTTCAGAAGTAAGAGAACTAGACAAATTGGGCAATCCTGCGGAAAATATGGTTTTTACCATTTTGTCTGGCCACTTCACGCGCAATGACCTTTCAATTTTCCAAAGTCATACTTATTGTGAAAAACATATATAATGCTGGAATGAGCGAAAACAAGTCCACATGCGCATTCGTATTGCAAATAAAGGTGTGCCTTCTTAACTAGGTCAAACTTGCGTTCTGATGTGGGATTACCCTGCGTTCCCTGCATAGATCCTATTCTGGAAGCCCCTCTTCTTTAAAGAAATATCCCTGCAGAGCACCATGTGCAGTAAGGATAATATACCCGCGCAACCTTGCGTTCACGTCTGCACAGGGAAGTGCTTGTTTCTGCAATTGGTGTACATTTGTGATCTGCAGCAGTTGTAACCAATTAATCGCGAGCCGCTGCACAAACTGAGCACGTGCACGTAATACCTAACAAGGCCTCCAGGTGCTGATGTAATTAACCATGCTATATGCCCCCCAACACTCCTCCAGCTCTCTGCATTTGCAGCTCTATATAAATATTTCAACTCAAATTATTATTAGAACAGAAGATGGCTACTTAATTTGTTTAACGGAGCTGCGCATGTTCCTATTTGTATCAATTTGCCTCAAGCCTAAAAAAAATGCATTTTTTACATTAGTGGCGCTGTGCCAGGGAAGATTACTGTAAATTGAATTACAGGAAGTAGATGGTAGTCCACTGCGCCCTCTATTGGCTGGATGTGCAGCATTGCAGCATGCAGCCCTGGAATTCTGTAAGGCACCCAACCCTGAGGCGGGGGGGAATCCTGTAGGAGTTTTACCTGGCTAAACCTACAAGTGGAGACGCAGAAACGGCATTCAACCTAAATATTGAGCTTGAAACATCATCCTATAAAAATATCATAGCCAATACATATCAACTACATCACTATGAAAAATATATAAATACAGATTTAGGATTCGTAATTCTGCAGCAAATTTGCATGATGATCTATCTGTCATCAAGGTAGGTACGCATAGAGTTAAGAATACACAATATTGTGGCAGTCGAAATTATTTTACAAACGTTTGTAGGACGATATGTTTGCACTTGATTTTCTGACATACAACCATTTTAACCACTGCAAAAGGGAACAGTTTTAGTGCACATTTAACAGTCGGGCAACAATGGCTGAAACAAATTATGCTCGCTCCTGTTAGGAGCTGTATTATTTTTGCTATACTTTTACTCTATATTATGCTTGTTTTTAACTAAAACTAATTTTCAACATGAATCTAAATTTATTTTTACCTATTTTACATAATTTAATGTAATAATAATTTAATATGGTTTTATTTTAGCCCCTACCTCCATTTTTTTCTGGGAGAGGGTGTTGCAGTACCAGGGTGGTCAGGTGTGGTGCTAGACCTTTGTTTAAAAAAAAATAATAATAGTAGCTTACATTTGGAGTTTGTGAGTACTGAAAAGTATAAACTTTCTCAAAAGTGTTATCTTACTCAAAAAGTGTAGGTTGCCTTTGTGAATCAGGCCCTCTGTGTTTGAGCACATAGGTGCCAATTACGATATTGGGCGGAAAGCCTCCTCCCGACAGTCAGAATCTCCCCGACTGTGTCGGAGCCCTTCCGACCGACTCGGTCGGTTTACAATCTGCCCGACTGATTACGATGTTCGCGGTCAGAAGGTAAACCACGTGGTCATTTCGCATTGGTTCTGACCAGTTCTCAGAGGATTCGAATCTGTCAGAACTGCATCGTACTCCACAATGGACAGCATTTCTGATGTCGATCTCTAACAGCCTTTCCGCGCCAGCCTGTCTGACATGAAAATGCTGTTGAAAAGTGACTTTGGGGGCCCTTAGCAGGACCCCCTTCATCCTGTGTCCTCTGGTTGGGGGCCCGAGGGGGTACCTACGGGATCCCCTTGTAAAACCCTGCACCGTGTGGCGGGCACTGTGGGGTGCCAGCAGCAGGGTGCAAGGTATTACATACACACCATATTTCCCCAGAAGAGCATGTGTTGTCTGGTGGAACACAAGCTCCCATAGGAAACAATGGGAATCTGACTGAAGAATGTTCGGTCGCATCGTAATCGGGCAAGCAGACCTGCTGACTGCGAGTCGGTTGGTCCCGATACCGAGTCGGGGAAAGGTTTCCACCTGACATCGGCCCCTTAGTCTGCAAAGATAGAGCCAGTGTGCACTTAAGTCAGTGGTTTCCGGGGCTAAGCACCAGCCCTTAATTGTCAACACTGGTTATTGAGGCAGTCTGCCACAAGGTGACACTGACCACAACACAATTAATAATTCAACATACAATAAAAATGACTATTATCTGCTGCCCAAGCCCTTCTTATAGCTTTGGGGACTTGAATTAATCCGAATTGTCACACTTGCAGGAGTGTGATGGTTAGCAGTAGTATTGTTACTATCATCAGCAGCATGGCAGAGGCATTGTTTGGTGCAAGCTGCAGTTGCCTCCTGACGAGCCCTTGCACTTATTGTTTTCTTACCAATTAAACACCAGATAGAGCTCTATTACAAACAGGAATTTCGTTTTTTCTTTTCTTATTTTTTGTTAGGGTTAAGAGAGCAGCATCAGTATTTGCCATACCCACTGCTTGATTTGAGTGAATAATGCTGATATCCCCTTTGGAAGATCCATCATTGTAGGTAAATAAATATTAAGATGACATGCTGCACTTAGTGCAGGTGAAGGATGCACACTTTAGATTGCCATGTACCTTTCGAGGTCAGAGCAGACAGCTTAGCTAAGTCTGGCTGAATATAAAAGGACGCCCAAGGCAGAGGAGAGGCAGTCCCTTCAGGTGAGTGAGCAATACATTTCTGCCAGATCTCTGGTACTGCACAATATTTAGTGCTCTAATTTCCTGAGGCCGTTCCAGCGCTCTGAGAATTTAAGATTTAGGGCACACATACTCCGACACAAATACCATCAACAAAATAATATTCGTGCACGCTGTTATTTTCCAGAAAAATGGAAAATAAATGTTTGAACAAAAGTGGAGTGCTTTTTACAATAATCTGTCCAGGGGGGTTTTGGATAGGCAAAATACTGTTTTAAGGACAGGAATCACTTTAAATCTACCACTTTATTACCTTCTCTTTTTATGCAGCCCTCCATATGGTCTCCTTCACCAACTTAGTAGTTTTTCCTGTTACTTTTTCTGCTCAGCTGTTTTTCTTTGGGTGATATTAGCTGGAAGAGGTCGAAAAAAGAAAAGGGAAGAGAAACCTGATAGAACCTCTAGGACTTGGCCTTTTTGGTTAAAGTTCCCTAAACTTTTTGTTTTCCACTAGACCATTTTCCTGAAATAGAGATGCCAATTTAGATGCTTTGGGTATTTTGCCACTGCTGATCAGTGTCAAAGTACAGGAGTTACCTATGTAAAATGTAATGGTGATTGGTTGGCCATAATTGGTATGTTTGCCTTACAGTAAGAGTCTCTAATGATGTGCACTGTGTGTGCAAGGGCTAGTAATGCAAGGGCGAGCAGAGAAGGGAACTCAGGCCTTCAGTGTAGGGCCTGCGCGCAGAATGCTAAGTTAGCATGTAGTCCTGACTAACCCTGGGCAAAGCACTTCGCTACGCTACGTCCGCGTAGTGTGCGAAGTTTGCGCAACTTCGCACTACGCAAACTGCACGTAGCACAGTGCAAACATGCGTAGCGCAGCAGTCATTTTTTGCTTGCTCGCGGTCCTCAACGTCAAGTTAGCGACCGCAAGCAAGCAAAATGACATCCTCGCGAGACTTTTTCCTTGTTCGCGATCAGCAACATCAAGTTGCCGATCGCGAGCATGGAAAATAAATCTCCTGGCGAGATTCTCAACGCGGGGAGGTCAGGTTTCTCATTGCGAGTGGTCACGCATGCTCGCGACTGCTCGCAATGAGAAACTACCAGTCCTCGTTGAGAAAGCTGCAGCTCGAGTAAAAATCTACTCCAGCGGCAGAAAAGAACAGCTTGCACTGTGCAAGATGCTGTTTTCAATGATTGCACAGTGCCGGATGCTGGTCCGCACTGTGCAATCATTGAAAACAACATCTTGCACAGTGCGAACATGCTACTAAGCAGTTCGCGTAGTGCTACGCATAGCTTGCGTAGTGCAAAGTGCACTTCGTGTAGCTACGTGTAGTGCTACTTCGCGAACTATGCCCACCCCTAGTCCTGACAAGTGCAACCACTTGTCAGGCCAGGCTTTCCCTTTTACTACACATGGGGCACCTCTGTGGTAGGTACCAGGTAACCCCTGGGCAGGGTGCAGTGTAGGTAAAAGGCAGATCATAAACTGAGGTGTGTGTTATGTTCTGACAGTGAAAAACTCTCCATTTAATTTTTCACTGCTGAAAGGCCATTCTGCCCATAGGTCAGAATGGGGGAGGCTGGGTGTTGTGTTTGTTAGCCTAGTTTCGTGTCATTTTATAATGTAGAGGTGAAGTTTAGTATGTATGGACAAACAGTGTCATAATGCATCTTTCTGTTGAGGTGGTTTTGTCACTGTGTGTTTATAAACCACTCTTTTAGAAAGTGGCTGCTGAGTTCTTTCAGCATTTCTGTGTGTCTCTGAAATGTGGATTGTCTAAATATGTCCTTCCTCGCCACAGTTTTCTGCAGCAAAGAGGCGTGCCATTCTAAAGGAGGTGTTAGAGTGGCGCAACAAGCAGAAATACTTTTATTTCTCCTTTTTTTTCTTTTTTCTATGTGTCCTGAATTCTGCAGCACACATTGAAGGAGCAAAACACCATTGGTTATTGTTTTTGTGCTGGAAGCTGGCCCTTCCTGCACAAACACAACCATCCTTAAATCCTTCCCTTCTATTCCTCCACTAACCTTTGCAATCCAAATACCAGACTAACATGTAAGCATGGGCGAATTTTGCGAATCTGGCGTTCGCGAATTTTGCGAATTTGCGAACTCGCAATCCGCAAAATCTGCGAATTCTCGCGAATTTGCAGATTTTTTTTTTGTGTTCGCAAGGATTTCTGCCAGTTCGCAAGGATTTCTGACAGTTCGCGAGGGTTTTGTACCAGTTCGCAATTGCGAACTTACATGTCGGCTCGCAACGGTCACGATTATGTTGTTTCTACGTCTGGATCATCATCACAGGTTCCCAGCACCCTCTGTTTCACCCCTGCCACCCTCTGTTTCACCCATGCCACATCATCACTGTAGATTATGGGGGGAAAAGCAAGCACACCTGCCTGCTTCAACTGACATGAATTAATTTGGGGTTGATTTATTAATGTGTCACTGTTTTAAAATTCCAGTCTGGCACCTGCTTCCTTATCTGTAATTTGCTTTCTGTTGCAGTGCAATTTTTTTTCCAGGACCTTTGTGGCCTACTTGTAGCTATTCTATGAGCCTGCTGTGAGGGTCAGAGAAGGGTCATACAATTGTTGCAACTAGCAACTGAACTCTGGAGGGGCCCTTGTCAGGAAGCACTACAGGGAATGGTTACTAATGATGAGTTTGAACTTTTGAACCTGCTTTCACTTTTGCAAAACGCGTTTTTCTGCAGAACAGCATTACAGCAACTGTAATGCCCCAAACAAGCTTATATGAGAAAGTTGATTTCTAATCCAAAAGTTATCTAAAGAAAATCAAAAGGCCTCAAATCCAAAAAAGTGCAGGCAAATGTCAACCTGAGGAGTTTTTCTGATAAAAATCATCATTTTCAGAAGGTCTATGCTGCTTGCTAGTAGATTTCTTGTGCAGAATTGCAATTTTTGTAATTTCGCGAGTGCGAGATTGTTGCTGCCTGCCGCACCTACATGTTCGCAATTGCGAACTTACACCGCACGCCGCAAAATTGTATCACCAAGAAAAAAAAATCCGCTGCGTGCGAATTTGCGGATTTTTGGTAAATTCGCGAGCGTTCGCGGATTGCGAATTTACCGAAAATCCGCGAGCGGAACGGATTTTCCGCCCATGCTTACTAACATGTTCCCTGCTCAAATTAATCTCATATTTCACTATACTAATTCACCACAAATCCTTTATGGATTCCGTAGTTAGCATGCTACTCGCTGAAAAAGCACTTCAACATCCCATCAGGGGTAGCAAGCGCTATATAAATACAAACCTTTTTCCCTTCTCTATCCCTATACTATACTTCTCAATTCAAATAACTGACTAACATATGCACCACTCAAATTACTTTCATATTTTCATTATACTAATTCACCACTAATCGATTATGGGTTCCGAAGTAGCTTGCTACTCACTGAAAAAGTCCTTCAACACCCCATAAAGGGTAGCAAGCGCTATATGAATTCAAACTTTTCCCTCTTCCATCTCTCCACTGTGAGAAGTTGGCCTGATATATGATGTCTCCAATTCTGGGGGCACCTTGTATCAGTCCAAGCAATCCCTTATGGTGATGGTTGTAAGTCAACCTTATAGACAAGTTATCCTAAGGGTAGCATGGACTAAGCAGCCTTAAAGGCTTAACTCAAGAGGTCGCAAGCTGTTTTACCAATCACAATCCTGTAAGATCAAATGAAAGGACACCACACAAGTTATATATAATAAAAATATATGTATTTATTACTAGAATAATCCTCTGTACTCTTTATGAGTGCAGAGGCACAAGCGTTTAAACAAAAGCACAGTTAAACATATAAAAGTTGCACAATTATGAATGAGGCCCAGGGGCCACGCAAACCATATATTTAAAAAGTGGTATAAGAGTTACCAATCGAACAGTGGTTAGGCCTAGGGCCTAGGGAATCGCTGGGAGCCGTCAGGACTAGCAATGCTGAAGTCAGGAAAAGCCCGCGGGATTCGGGTGCAGCCCTTAAAGCACACGCATGCACCAATGCAAAGTCAATGGTGCGTAAAAGTTATAAAGTTACTGCAAAAGGAGACTTCCGCTTAACCTAGAAAGATGAAACTTTAGACACATATACTAGAGGTGTGTACCAGTACAGGAGCACCGGCGTTGCTGAGTTACCTCACCCACAGGAAGCAGGTGCACAGGTGGAAGTAGTGTCGGGTTTCGTCACGCAGGTTGATGGGGCCTGAGGATGAAGATGCTGCAGGCGTCGTGAAGAGAAGTGTCCGGTGTGATCCAAGGGTGGATCGAAGATATAGATGATCTGAAAGCAGAGGGGACAGAGTATGGGTCACTCAGCAGTGACCAGGGTGGAACCAGGAAGGAACCAGGCAATGTCGGGTGCAATCAGGTCGTTGACAAGAAGCTTGTCTCCGCTGCCACGCGGACTCTGGGGCACCGAGGGCATCCAAGAGTGGATCACGAGCTGTCCCACGCAGGCTCTCGCTGTCGGCGGTGTTGGGTTCCGGATTAGAGCAAACAACTCTTGGCAAGCGCAAACCACGCAGGATTCAAAGACCGCTTAACACTCGCACCAGGAGGGTCAGAGAGCCCGGTGGCAGTGGGCTCGTTTGCTGACACTGAGCGAGTTGTGAGTGAGAGAGAGCTTCTCTCTGTGTTTTTAGCCTTCGCCCCGCCGAATGCGAGCGGTGGCGTTTTCACGCTGCGCACTGTCTTTTAAATTGTATGCTTAACCTCACCTTTTGTTGTGCAGGGCTCTAATTACTTTTTTCCGCTTTTCAGAGGCGAGTGGCTGGCTGGGGGCTGTTTGTTACCTCGGGCTCCCAGTGACAGCGGGCGCCATCTTTGATTGGGCTTCAATCGGCATGAAGCTCCCCTGAGACTCCACCCTCGTCCTGCCCCTATTTAGTAGCACGCTTCACTCCCTGTCGGTGTTTTGCAGACAGCCCGGTGGCAGTGGGCTCGTTTGCTGACACTGAGCGAGTTGTGAGTGAGAGAGAGCTTCTCTCTGTGTTTTTAGCCTTCGCCCCGCCGAATACGAGCGGTGGCGTTTTCACGCTGCGCACTGTCTTTTAAATTGTATGCTTAACCTCACCTTTTGTTGTGCAGGGCTCTAATTACTTTTTTCCGCTTTTCAGAGGCGAGTGGCTGGCTGGGGGCTGTTTGTTACCTCGGGCTCCCAGTGACAGCCGGCGCCATCTTTGATTGGGCTTCAATCGGCATGAAGCTCCCCTGAGACTCCACCCTCGTCCTGCCCCTATTTAAACAGCCACTGTGAGAAGTTGGCCTGATATATAATGCTCACTAATTCGTAGTGATCACTTTGTATCATGCCAAGCAACCCTTATGTTGATGGTTGTAATTCAACCTTGTAGACCAGTTATCCTAGTGGTAACGTGGACAAAGCAGTCTTAGGCTAAACTCTGAAAGGCATGTGAAGCCAGCTGTTATACCATACACAACCCCCTTGAATACCAAATGAAAGGGACACCACACAAATATATATATTGAAAATATATATTGATTTATTAACTATAAAATCCCCTGGACTCTTTATGAGCACAGAAGCACAAGCGTTAAATCACAAGACAGTTTAAAATACACAAAAGTTGCACAATATGGATGAGCCCTAGGGGCCACCTAAACCATATACTAAGAAAGTGGTATAAGAGATACCAAGAGGAAAGTGAAGAGGCCTAGGGCCTTGGGAATCGCTGGAGCTATTCGAGACTGGCAATGACTAAGTCGGGAAAGGCCCACGGGACTCGGGTGCAGTGTTCAAAGTGCACGCACTTTTCAATACAAAGTCTATGGTGCGTAAAAAGCACAAAGTTAGAAAGTTAGGAACCTTCCGAGTGACCTACGGAGTTGAAACTTAAGACACAGGCCCTTGAGATGTGTACCAATGCAGGAGCACTGGCGGAGCTGAGTTACCTCACCCACAGGAAGCGGGTGCACGGGGTCGAAGTAGTGTCGGGTTTCGTCACGCCGGTCGATGGTGCTTGGAGCTGAAGATGCTGCAGGCGGCTCGATGAGAAGAGTTCCGGTGGATCCAAGGGTGGATCTGAAGATGTGAAGACCTGAAAGCAGAGGGGACAATGTTCAAAGTCACTAGCCAGTGACTACCGTGGAACCAGATTGGAACCAGGCAATGTCGGGTGCAAACAGGCGTTGTCAAGTAGCTTCTTTCTGCAGCCACGTGGATACCCGGGGTCGAGGACGTCCAGGAGTCGGTCACGAGCTGTCCCACGCAGGCTTCTCGCTGTTGGCGGTGTCGGCACCTCGATCGGAGCAAACAGGCCTTGGCAAAGGCAAGCCAGGCAGAAGTTGAAAGATGCTTAACACTCGGACCAGCAAGGTCAGAGCGGGTGCTCCTTTTCACAGGAGCTTGGGTAGGTCTGGAGCAATCAGACCTGCTGTGTAAATCTTCGGTTTCGTCGCCAAGATGGCCGCTGACCACGTGGCTAGTGGCCGGGATGGCGCGTCGAGTGGCACAATGCAAAAGGGCCCCACGCAGATCGTGGAGATGCTGGAGGGCTGCTCTTCGGTGCAAGGGCTGCTCGGTGGTGGGGGCTCTCAGTCCCCAAAGCACAACGTCGAGGATGCCTCAGAAGCTGCGCAGTCAGCTTTTCGAGTGTCTTCCAAGAGGTCCGGTCCCACGTCACTCGGTGCCTCCACGGGTCCCTTCTTTGCAGGGACTGTGGATCGGGCTCTGAGAGGTCTGGGAGTCTGGTTCTTGTCGGGCTCTGGGCTCGGTCTCCGGCGGGAGGCGGCGGCAAAGCAGACGTCGAGTTGCTGGTTGGTACCTGTGTTCACAGGGTGGCCACTCCTAGGCCACAAGGGAGATTCTCTTCAGTCTTCTGTGCAGCAGAATGTCGAAGTCCAGTCTTCTTCTTCGTGTAAAGTTGATTCAGGATGATCTGCTGTGCAATGGCACTGCTCCCTCTCTTATTCCCAATCTGAGGGGTGGATCACCTACTAGGTCCCTCCTCTGGGAGGAACCAGGAAGGGGGGCGGTTACACCCCCTTTCCTTTGTCCAGTTCCGCGCCAGGCCTGGGTCTGGAAAGTCCCAGGACCGGTTTGGACTGGCTTATGCACGGGGACACCTTGTGTGCCCCGGGCATGTCTGATTCTATTCAGCACTTTCCTACCCAATACACAAAATCCTGTCTGGGGTGGTGCTCGCACCTCCCAAGGCAGGAAACCCTTTGTCCAGGCCACCATCTGCCGAGTTTCGGTCAGCAGCAGGAGGCCAGACTCGTGTCTGTGGTGGCAGCATCCATTTTGTGATGCTGAGGCTCTGTTTAACTTTAACCGGGGTTAAGGCTACACACATGTCGTGTCCCTCTAGAAGGGTGGAATGCTATCCCCGTCGCCGGAATTGGCGAGGGGATAGTATTCCAATTCGTATGACACCTTACTCGACATGTTTTGATAAAGCCAAACCAAAGATAGCAAATAACCGCGAGGATTATAATGCACTTAAGAGTATATGGTATGGCAATATCCCGGAACAGCTTAGGGAGTGGTTCCCGACAGCTGCAGACAGGCTCAGCTCATGCTAGAGCACCATCTCACATATTTCCAAGCACTCTGCCTCCAGGATTGATGAGGCCTTCCATAGGAGTGGCTGATAGGAACATATGTGTCCAGTTTAGGGTTAGGCACAGACATACTGTACCTAAGTAAGAGGTGGTTACACCAACTTACCCCAGCTGAGTGATCAGCCAGTTGTGTCAAATATGGAGGCCAGGCCAGGGGTGGCACAATACATGCTGCAGCCCCTGGTAGGCCTTGGATACACCTATGCCCTGGGCACCTAGGGTGCACTAATACAGGGGCTCATAAGGTGAACCAGTTCCAATTCGTAATGCACCTAGAGTGCATTGGCAGTAATTTAGAGAGAGAACAGCAGGCTGTGGGTCTGATTAGCAGGCCCACAGCCACATTAAGTCAGAAACCAGTGAAGCAAAAAGCAAAAATTTGGGGTGACCATAGGATAGCAGACCCTACTCTCCTACATAACCCCCCCCAAACGCAGGGACATTAGACTAACCTTGACCAGTTGTGTCTTCATGTTCTAAGTGGAAGTACCTGGAGAGACCATCTGCGTTGCCATGGTCAGTCCCTGGGCGGTGCTCCACTGTAAAGTCCATCCCCTGTAGGGAAATGGACCACCTGAGTAGTTTGGGGTTTTCACCCTTCATCTGATTAAGCCATAGGAGGGGCTTATGGTCGGTCTGAATCTTGAAGTGAGTACCAAACAAGTATGGCCTCAACTTCTTCAGGGCCCACACCACAGCAAAGGCCTCCCTCTCTATAGCTGACCAACGTTTCTCTCTGGGGGTCAGCCTTCTGCTAATGAAAGCAATGGGCTGGTCCTGGCCATCTACATTAAGCTGTGAAAGCACTGCTCCCACTCCCAACTCAGAAGCATCTGTTTGGACAATGAACTCTCTTGAGTAGTCAGGACTCTTCAGGATAGGTGCAGAGCACATGGCCTTCTTCAGGTCATCAAATGCCTTTTGACAGATTTCTGTCCACTGAACCTTTTTGGGCATCTTCTTGGATGTCAGATCATTAAGAGGAGTCACAATGGACACATAGTTCTTAACAAACTTCCTGTAGTACCCAGTCAGGCCCAAGAAAGCTCTGACCTGAGTCTGGGTAGTTGGAGGGGACCAGTCCTTGATGGTCTGGATCTTACTCTCCAGTGGTTGAACTTGGCCTCCACCTACAAGGTGGCCCAGGTATACAACCTTACTCTGCCCTATCTGGCACTTTGTTGCCTTGATAGTGAGGCCTGCCTTCTGCAGAGCCTCAAGCACTTCCTTCAGGTGGACCAGGTGATCCTCCCAGGTGGAGCTAAAGACAGCAATATCGTCCAGATAAGCTGCACAAAAGTCATCCAACCCAGTGAGGACTTGATTCACCAACCTTTGGAAGGTGGCAGGTGCATTTTTCAAACCAAAGGGCATCACCACAAACTGATAATGCCCACTAGGGGTAGAAAATGCTGTCTTGGCTTTAGACTCCTCAGCTAACCTGATTTGCCAGTAGCCAGCTGTCAAGTCAAATGTGCTCAAATATTTGGCAGAAGCCAACTTGTCAATGAGCTCATCTGCCCTTGGAATAGGGTGTGCATCTGTCCTGGTGACAGCATTGAGTCCTCTGTAATCCACACAGAACCTCATCTCTCTCTTGCCATCTTTGGTGTGAGGTTTGGGGACCAGAACCACTGGGCTAGCCCAGGGGCTCTCTGAAGGCTCAATGACACCTAATTCCAGCATCTTTTGCACCTCAGTCTTTATACAGTCCCTGACGTGGTCAGGTTGCCTGTAAATTTTGCTCTTTACAGGAAGACTGTCACCAGTGTCCACCACATGTGTACACCAGTTAGTCTGACTGGGTGTCAATGAGAACATATGCCTGTATGCCTGTAGAACTTGTCTGCAGTCATGTTGCTGATGTTCAGTGAGGCTGCCACCTAAGGCCACACCATCAACTGAGCCATCCTCAGGGTTCTGAGTGAGCAGGTCTGGGAGAGGGTCACTCTCTTCCTCCTGTCCCTCATCTGTAGCCATGAGCAAGCCCATGTCTGCCCTGCTGACATATGCCTTCAATCTGTTCACATGGAGCACCCTGTGGGGGCTCCTGGGAGTTCCTAGGTCCACCAAGTAGGTAACCTCTCCCTTCTTCTCCAGAATTGTATGGGGTCCAGACCATTTGTCTTGGAGTGCTGCTGGGGCCACTGGCTCCAACACCCATACCTTCTGTCCAGGCTGAAACTCAACAAGGACAGCCTTTTGGTCATGCCAAGCTTTTTGTAATTCTTGGCTAGCCTCAAGGTTTTTGGATGCCTTTTCCATGTACTCTGCCATCCTGGAGCGGAGACCAAGTACATAGTCCACTATGTCTTGCTTAGGCTTTTTGAGAGGTAACTCCCATCCTTCCTTCACTAGACACAGGGGTCCTCTTACAGGGTGCCCAAACAACAATTCAAAGGGGCTGAAGCCAACCCCCTTTTGTGGGACCTCTCTGTAAGCGAACAAAAGGCAGGGCAGAAGGATGTCCCATCTTCGCCTGAGCTTTTCAGGTAAACCTTTAATCATGCCCTTTAGGGTCTTGTTAAATCTCTCAACAAGCCCATTGCATTGTGGGTGATAAGGAGTGGTGAACTTGTAGTTGACACCACATTCCTTCCACATAGCTGTCAAATATCCAGACATGAAGTTGGCATCTCTATCTGATATTACCTCCTTAGGAAACCCCACTCTGGAGAAAACTCCAAGTAAGGCCCTGGCCACAACAGGAGCTGTTGTGGTCCTAAGTGGAATTGCCTCTGGGTACCTGGTGGCATGATCCACTACCACCAGTATGAATCTGTGCCCAGATGCTGTAGGGGGATCCATTGGACCAACAATATCAATCCCCACTCTTTCAAAGGGAACCCCCACCACAGGTAGTGGTATCAGGGGGGCCTTTGTTGTTCCCCCTGCTTTACCACTGGCTTGGCAGGTTTCACAGGAGCGACAAAACTCCTTGGTGTCTTCAGACATGTGAGGCCAGTGAAAGTGAGGGACAAGCCTGTCCCAGGTCTTGTTCTGGCCTAGGTGTCCTGCTAAAGGAATATCATGGGCCAAGGTGAGTAGGAAGCCCCTAAATTGCAGAGGTATAACCAACCTCCTGGTAGCACCAGGCTTGGGGTCTCTAGCCTCTGAATAAAGGAGTCCATCGTCCCAATATACTTTATGGGCACCTTGAGCATTCCCAGCAGCCTCAGCAGCAGCCTGCTGTCTGAGGGGTTCAAGAGAAGGACAGGTTAACTGAGCCTGCCCCAAGTCTGCCCTAGAAGGTCCCCCTGTCCCCAGAAACTCAACCTGATCAGGTTCAAGTTCTTCAGGGACAGTTCCTTCAGGGGTCTCAAGATCAGTTTCCTGTGAAGCCTGATCCTCACTTGTAGGCAGTTGGGAAGGCGCAGCCTTAACCCTCCTGTTCTTTTTCTTGGGAGGTACTTGGTCCATTGTTCCAGGATCCAAGACCTGAGGTTCAGAGAGGCACTTTTTGGCCTGTGACCTGGTCACAGCAAGGACATGTGATGATATCCCTAACATCTCTGCATGAGTCCTGTACTCAACTTCTGACCATAGAGAGTTCTCCAGGTCATTGCCCAACAAACATTCTACTGGGAGATCAGCACTAACCACAACTTTCTTTAGGCCAGTTACCCCTCCCCAGGAAAAGTTAACAAGTGCCACACTATGTGTAGTAGTGACATTGCTGGCATTGGTCACCAGGTAATCATCGCCTGGCATGTATTGTCCAGGGTCCACAAAGTTAGGTGTCACCATAGTGACACTGGCACATGTGTCCCTGTAAGCTTGAGCCACTTTATTGTTAATCAAAGGTGTCTGTCTGTATTTGCCCAAGTTACTGGGACTTATGTCAGGGGTCAAATCTATGTCCCCTTCACAAACCAGAACAGCCTGTGTAAGGGTTCTGACTAGGTCAGAATCTCCTTCAGTTCCCAAAGTGATACCCACTAATCCCTTGGCTTGAGGACCAGCACTGCTAACTGTACTAGTGGGTGCAGGTGCCTTAGAGGCTGCAGTGCTTGGGGCTCCACCCTTTTTACACTCACTTGTCCAGTGAGAGGTGTTCTTACAAGTTTTACACCAGGGTTTCTTCTGACCTTCTTTCTTCTTCTTCTTGGAAGTTTGGGACCCACCCTCTGTCTCAGTTTGGGGCCCTGTTGAAGACTTCTGGTCTTTAGCTTTCTGCTCCCCACCCTTCTGGTCTGTTTTCTTCTGGTCACCACCCTGGTTCTGGTTCTGGTTCTTTTGCTTAACTCTGGTTCTTACCCATTTATCTGCCCTCTTTCCCAATTCTTGGGGAGAGGTCAAATCTGAGTCAACCAAATGTTGATGCAACTGCTGGTTCTGACAATTATTTAAAATTTGTTCTCTCATCAGCAAATTATACAATCCTTCATAGTCTGTAACCTTGCTTCCCAGCAACCATCCCTCCAGAGCCTTAGTGGCACACTCAACAAATTCAGACCAGTCCTGAGTCTGTGTCTTCTGGGTATCTCTGAACATTAACCTGTACTGTTCAGTGGTTAAGCCTAACCCATCAATCAGAGCACTCTTCAGGACCAGGTAGTTTCTAGAATCCCCATCACTAACTGTGAGGAGTCTGTCTCGGCCTCTACCTTCAAAGGAGAGCCACAAGATTGCTGCCCACTGCTCTTGAGGGATCTGCTGTACTCTGCAGGCTCTCTCCATTGCAGTAATCCATTTATGGATATCATCCCCAGCTTTGTAGGGGGGCACAATCTTACTCAGGTTTCTATTATCAAAAGACCTGTCTTTATCCTTGTGGATATTGCTGCCACCAGTGGGTTCTATTACCCCACTCTCTCTAGGCTGTCTTGCTCTAGCAAGTTTCTCCTTGGCCAGGGCAACCTCTAATTCTTGCCTCTGGATCCTAAGCTCAGCCTCTCTCATCTTGGCCTCATGTTCCCTTCTCTGAGGGCTAGTCATCTCCTTCCTGGAGTGACCATGAGAGCCTCTAGAGACATGGGAGGTATTGGATTCACCTGAGTGATTCCTCCTCCTCCTATGCCCCTGGTTAAGTCCACCTGGGGGTCTGAATGGGTTGTTACCAGATTCATTCCCAAGTTGGCCTAAGTTAGCCTGGTTCAGTCTACTGACCAGCACCTGACTATCTCTGTCATCATCTGACTCACTGCTTTCCACCTCCTCCTCCTCTTCTTCTTCCTCTACATCTACCTGAGGAGCTCCAGTGGTGGAGGCTTCCTCATCTACCAGGATGATAGGGGCAGGGGTGTCTACAGTGTCATCCTCTGAAGGATGGCCTCCTTCAGCATCCCCTGTGGGGTTTGCCTTAGAGGGCTTTAGAGTCTCAGACTGGTCTAAGAGCTCTCTTAGGTGGTCTGTAGTAGGGGAAGGCCCTGTCTTCAGACCCCTTAAGACACAAAGCTGTCTTAATTCCTTAAAGGAAAAAATAGCAAATTTGGATGGTGCCCTTGGAGGGTCACTCTCAACAGGAGTAAGTCCACTGGACCCCTCTGCTCCAGACATTGCTCTAGTGTGGGTGGATGTGTTGCAATCTACCTACACTGGTGTTTACCTACTAAACCTATCTAGTAGTTGTAGCTAGGGTGTGCTACTCCCTTTGCTCTACAACAACTAAGGTCAGTAGAACTTAAGTATACTAGTCTTGTTTTATATGTACCTAGCAGGTACCTGTATGATCTTTCAAATGATAATCTCAAAGATTGTAATGGTAAAACAACAGCAAGCTCAGATCCCAATCCGCTGCTCACCAATGTGAGAAGTTGGCCTGATATATAATGCTCACTAATTCGTAGTGATCACTTTGTATCATGCCAAGCAACCCTTATGATGATGGTTGTAATTCAACCTCGTAGACCAGTTATCCTAGTGGTAACGTGGACAAAGCAGTCTTAGGCTAAACTCTGAAAGGCATGTGAAGCCAGCTGTTATACCATACACAACCCCCTTGAATACCAAATGAAAGGGACACCACACAGATATATATTGAAAATATATATTGATTTATTAACTATAAAATCCCCTGGACTCTTTATGAGCACAGAAGCACAAGCGTTAAATCACAAGACAGTTTAAAATACACAAAAGTTGCACAATATGGATGAGCCCTAGGGGCCACCTAAACCATATACTAAGAAAGTGGTATAAGAGATACCAAGAGGAAAGTGAAGAGGCCTAGGGCCTTGGGAATCGCTGGAGCTATTCGAGACTGGCAATGACTAAGTCGGGAAAGGCCCACGGGACTCGGGTGCAGTGTTCAAAGTGCACGCACTTTTCAATACAAAGTCTATGGTGCGTAAAAAGCACAAAGTTAGAAAGTTAGGAACCTTCCGAGTGACCTACGGAGTTGAAACTTAAGACACAGGCCCTTGAGATGTGTACCAATGCAGGAGCACTGGCGGAGCTGAGTTACCTCACCCACAGGAAGCGGGTGCACAGGGTCGAAGTAGTGTCGGGTTTCGTCACGCCGGTCGATGGTGCTTGGAGCTGAAGATGCTGCAGGCGGCTCGATGAGAAGAGTTCCGGTGGATCCAAGGGTGGATCTGAAGATGTGAAGACCTGAAAGCAGAGGGGACAATGTTCAAAGTCACTAGCCAGTGACTACCGTGGAACCAGATTGGAACCAGGCAATGTCGGGTGCAAACAGGCGTTGTCGGGTAGCTTCTTTCTGCAGCCACGTGGATACCCGGGGTCGAGGACGTCCAGGAGTCGGTCACGAGCTGTCCCACGCAGGCTTCTCGCTGTTGGCGGTGTCGGCACCTCGATCGGAGCAAACAGGCCTTGGCAAAGGCAAGCCAGGCAGAAGTTGAAAGATGCTTAACACTCGGACCAGCAAGGTCAGAGCGGGTGCTCCTTTTCACAGGAGCTTGGGTAGGTCTGGAGCAACTAGACCTGCTGTGTAAATCTTCGGTTTCTTCGCCAAGATGGCCGCTGACCACGTGGCTAGTGGCCGGGATGGCGCGTCGAGTGGCACAATGCAAAAGGGCCCCACGCAGATCGTGGAGATGCTGGAGGGCTGCTCTTCGGTGCAAGGGCTGCTCGGTGGTGGGGGTTCTCAGTCCCCAAAGCACAATGTCGAGGATGCCTCAGAAGCTGCGCAGTCAGCTTTTCGAGTGTCTTCCAAGAGGTCCAGTCCCACGTCACTCGGTGCCTCCACGGGTCCCTTCTTTGCAGGGACTGTGGATCAGGCTCTGAGAGGTCTGGGAGTCTGGTTCTTGTCGGGCTCTGGGCTCGGTCTCCGGCGGGAGGCGGCGGCAAAGCAGACGTCGAGTTGCTGGTTGGTACCTGTGTTCACAGGGTGGCCACTCCTAGGCCACAAGGGAGATTCTCTTCAGTCTTCTGTGCAGCAGAATGTCGAAGTCCAGTCTTCTTCTTCGTGTAAAGTTGATTCAGGATGATCTGCTGTGCAATGGCACTGCTCCCTCTCTTATTCCCAATCTGAGGGGTGGATCACCTACTAGGTCCCTCCTCTGGGAGGAACCAGGAAGGGGGGCGGTTACACCCCCTTTCCTTTGTCCAGTTCCGCGCCAGGCCTGGGTCTGGAAAGTCCCAGGACCGGTTTGGACTGGCCTATGCACGGGGACACCTTGTGTGCCCCGGGCATGTCTGATTCTATTCAGCCCTGTCCTACCCAATACACAAAATCCTGTCTGGGGTGGTGCTCGCACCTCCCAAGGCAGGAAACCCTTTGTCCAGGCCACCATCTGCCGAGTTTCGGTCAGCAGCAGGAGGCCAGACTCGTGTCTGTGGTGGCAGCATCCATTTTGTGATGCTGAGGCTCTGTTTAACTTTAACCGGGGTTAAGGCTACACACATGTCGTGTCCCTCTAGAAGGGTGGAATGCTATCCCCGTCGCCAGAATTGGCGAGGGGATAGTATTCCAATTCGTATGACACCTTACTCGACATGTTTTGATAAAGCCAAACCAAAGATAGCAAATAACCGCGAGGATTATAATGCACTTAAGAGTATATGGTATGGCAATATCCCGGAACAGCTTAGGGAGTGGTTCCCAACAGCTGCAGACAGGCTCAGCTCATGCTAGAGCACCATCTCACATATTTCCAAGCACTCTGCCTCCAGGATTGATGAGGCCTTCCATAGGAGTGGCTGATAGGAACATATGTGTCCAGTTTAGGGTTAGGCACAGACATACTGTACCTAAGTAAGAGGTGGTTACACCAACTTACCCCAGCTGAGTGATCAGCCAGTTGTGTCAAATATGGAGGCCAGGCCAGGGGTGGCACAATACATGCTGCAGCCCCTGGTAGGCCTTGGATACACCTATGCCCTGGGCACCTAGGGTGCACTAATACAGGGGCTCATAAGGTGAACCAGTTCCAATTCGTAATGCACCTAGAGTGCATTGGCAGTAATTTAGAGAGAGAACAGCAGGCTGTGGGTCTGATTAGCAGGCCCACAGCCACATTAAGTCAGAAACCAGTGAAGCAAAAAGCAAAAATTTGGGGTCACCATAGGATAGCAGACCCTACTCTCCTACAGCCACTATGTGTCAGCGCAGCGGACGAGCGCAGCGGGCACGACGGAGGCGCGCCGGAGTTGCGCCTGAGTTAAGCCCGTCTGCGCCCGTCCGCGGCAGGCCGGGGCACGGGGCATGTCGCTCTGCTCCCCTCTTTGCCTATTCCCGTTCCGCACTTATCTCTCTTCACAAACCCTCCTTCCCTCCCCCTGAGGCCTTAGTCAAGCACGCCGTATGCGGCTTGCCACCCCTAGGACTCACTTTCCTGAGATCATTTTTTCTTCCCTCACTCATAGTCCCCCGGCCCTAGCTGACAAATCTCGTCCATCCACCTCGGGACTTGCCCTCAATTCCCCTCTATCTGTGATGTACCTGAACACTCGGTCTCTGGTCAGTCATAAAACTGACATCTTCTACCTCTTAGGATCGGAACAGCCTGACATCTTGTTCCTGTCCGAGACCTGGCTCACAGATGACTCTTCCCCTGATATCCTGGCGGCCATTCCTCCAGGATACTATATACTACAAGCCAATCGTCCCTCTGGCAGAGCGGGCGGCGGGGTTGCAGCTATTATTCGTCACTCAATCAGGCTTTCCCCTGTGCCTACCCCTAGCATTCCTATGACTGATTGTCTCGCTCTCAGGCTAGAGCAACCGGGGTCCTCTCTTGTATGTGTTCTAGTTTACCGCCCCCCCAACCCATGCCTAACTTTTCTGTACAGTTTGGGGAGCTCATCTCCCAGCTAACTATCAACAACTCCAATGTTTTAGTCCTCGGTGACTTCAATTACTGGCCCTCAGACCCTCACGAAACCCCTGATTCCCTCGCCTTCTCTGATCTTATGCTGGGTCTCAATTGTACCCAACATATACACACACCCACGCACATAAAAGGCCATATTTTGGACCAGGTATGGACTTCTTCTCTAGTTATTTCCCCTCCCCTTGTCCTTCCCTGCTCTTGGTCAGACCATCTACTCATTACCTTTTCCCTTGCTAAGCCTCCCCCGGCCAACATTACCCGAGAATCAAACTTTCTGGCACGTAATTGGAATAAGGCTGACCTTATTAAATTCACCTCCCTCCTGAGCTCATCAGCCCCTTCCATCACAGAACCCACCACTTCCATTGACTCTCAATCGGACCACCTCACCCAATGGCCCATTTCTTCCGCTGACTCGGTGGCACCTTTAAAACCTGTGAAAACGCGGCGCAGTCATGACGCCCATAGGTGGTTCACCGAGGAACTTAAGGCACTGAAACTTAGTCTCCGTCAGGCCGAAAGACGCTGGCGCCGAGGATACACCCCTGAGTCAAAGGCTGTTTTTTCTTCTCAGATGAGGGAATACAAATATGCTATACCTCGGGCTAAATCTAACTATTTCTCCAATAATATCTTGAATTCCACCAATAAATCTAAGGATATCTTTTCTATTGTTGAGGAACTGTCCAATCCGGCTAGAGTTACTATTGCCCCGCTCCCCACCCAGCCCCTTTGCGATGCCTTGAATCAGTTTTTTGTGGATAAAATCGCTAAAATTAAAACCAGCATTTCCGCTCATGTTTCACCTGTCTCTCCTCCTGCCAGCACTTCCTCTCATCACATTACCCACACCCTTTCCCAGTTTCCCCTCATCTCAACTGAGACTTTTCTCCCCCTCTTGCTTAAAGTCTCTTCTGGCTCCCCCAGCGATTGTTGCCCCCCCTCTGCCCTGCGAGAAGCTTTCACCTCTTGTCCGGACCCCCCTTTGGCCCTCTTAAACAACTCTTTAACCTTAGGGGTGGTTCCGGCCTCCTTCAAACGGGCAGAGGTGGTCGCCATTCTGAAAAAACCCACGGCTGATCCCTCCACCATGAGCAACTATCGCCCTATCTCCCTCCTTTCCTTCCTCAGCAAAGTCCTGGAGTCCCACGTCACTCAGACCCTTACTTCTTTTATAGAGGACTCTGGTGTTTTGGATCCCCAGCAGGCTGGGTTCAGACCTGCGCATTCCACAGAAGCAGTCATCCTCTCTGTGATGGACGAACTACGCAGGGGCGCCGACGCTAACACCTGCCAGGCCCTGGTTCTTCTGGACTTGTCGGCCGCCTTTGACACGGTCGACCATGACATTTTGGTCGACCGTGTCGGAGAGGCTGGCATCCAGGGCACTGCTTTGGATTGGGTGCGCTCTTTCCTGACCCATCGCCATCAAGCTGTCAGGTTGTCCCAGTTCTCCGCCCCTCAAGTCGAACTGACCTGTGGTGTCCCGCAGGGTTCCTCCTTATCCCCTCTCCTTTTTAATTTGTACTTGGCCCCGTTAATTCGTTCCCTCCGTCGATTCAATGTCTCCGCGTTCAACTACGCGGATGACATCCAACTGGTTTTCACCATTGACTCCAGTGACCAATCCATCTCCACTTTTCAAAACACCCTCTGCTTCATCAGTGATTGGATGGGCACAAACCATCTGAAACTCAACCCCGACAAGACTGAGCTGGTCCTTGTCGGGGGGCCCTCCAATCCCTGGCACTCTTCCTTTTGGCCTGCCAGTCTTGGCAACCCCCCTTGCCCCGTCAACTCAGCTAAAAGTCTGGGAGTTGTCATAAGCAACGATCTATCTATGACACCCCAGATCAGCGCTGTAGTTTCCTCTAGCCATTTCCAGCTCAGGAAAATACGCAAAATCTCCCGCCTACTGACCACTGATGCTCTTATTCTGGCCCTGCTTGCGTTAGTCATGTCTAGGCTTGACTACGCAAATGCACTATACGTAGGCATTCCTGCATACCAACTCAGGAGACTCCAGCTGATCCAAAATCAAGCTGCTCGCTTGATTTACCATCAACCCAGGGATCAGCACGTTCAACCTCTCCTTAAGAGTCTCCATTGGCTCCCCGTCTCTGCCCGCTGTAAATTTAAGCTTGGTTGCATCATCTTCAAATCCCTCACTGGTCATGGCCCCTCCTTCATTTCTTCTTTGCTCCATCCCTATGTCCCTTCACGCACCCTTCGGTCATCCCAACTGGCTTTACTTTCCGTCCCCAGATTCAAACGGAAAAAACACGGTGGCCTTAGATTTTCTTTTTTAGCCCCTTCTTTTTGGAACTCCCTACCTCTCTCTCTTAGGTTATCCTCCCCCTACCCCACGTTCAGATCTACCCTCAAAACGTACCTGTTTACTGTAGCTTATCACTAGTTGTTCTTTCTTAGTCTGGTTTTCTTTCTGTCTCTCCTCCCTGCTCCCTCTGTATAGCGCCAAGAAACCTAATGGTGTTAGCGCGCTCAATAAATAGATTTAACATAACATAACATAACATAACAGAGCGGGTTCTCCTTTTCAGGGGAGCGAGGCCAAATCTGGAGCAACCAGACTCAAAAGTTAGATTTCAAAGTTCGTTGGTACAGGGGCCACAAGCCAACGGGCAAATGACCGGACCAACGCGTTGAGCCAAAGGATGCAGAAGGGCCCCATGCAGCACTCGGTGAGTGTAGAGGGGTGAGCTTCGATGCAAGAGAGGCTCAGGGCTGGGGCTTCTCAAACCCCAATACACAGCTTCGAGGGTCACTCAGGGGCAGCACGGTCAGCGTCTTATGGTCTTTCCAAGATGGCGGGCCCCAAGCTTCAGGTCGCCTCCACGGGTCTCAGCTCTGCAGGGACTGTGGATCGGGCTGTTAGAAGGCAGGCACGCTGGGTCTTGTTAAACTCTGTTGCTCGAGTTCTTGCGGGAACTGCAACAAAGCAAAGATCGAGGTGCTGGATGGTGCCTGTTTGCACAGGGTGGTCACTCCTTGACCACAAGGGAGATTCTTCAGTCTTCTACGTCGAGTAGGATGTTGAAGGGTCCAGAGTTTCGTTTCATAAGTTTCAGTCAGGATAATCTGAGCGCGTTGGCACTGCTCCCATTCTTATACCAATCTAGGGGACTGGATTACCTGCTAGGTCCCTCCTATGGGTGGGACCCATGAAGGGGGTGGATACACCCCTTTTCCTTTGTCAAGGGTCGCGCTGGGACTGGGGCTGGTGTGCCCCAAAACAGGTTTCACCGGATTATGCAAGGGGAAGCCTTGTGCGCCCCAGGCACTGTCTGATTTCATTCATCCCTCCCTGCCCCAATACACTATCTCCTGTCTGGGGTGGTGTAGCACCCCCCTGCAACAGGAAACCCTTTGTATAGGCCTCCTCTGCCAAGTTTCGGTCAGCAGCAGGAGGTCAGACTTGTGTCGGTGGCAGCAGCATCCATTTTGTGATGCTGAGGCTCTGGTTAGGATTAACCGCGTTTCAATAAAGTAACATGTCCTCTCCCTCTAGAAGGGCGGAATGCTATCCTCGTCGACAGGACTGTCGAGGGGATAGTATTCCAAATTGTATGACACCTTACATGACATGTTTTGATAAAGCCAAACCAAAGATAGCACATAACCGTGATGGATTATAATGCACTTAAGAGTATATGGTATGGCAATATCCCGGAACAGCTAAGGGAGTTGGTCCTGACAGCTGCAGACAGGCTCAGCTCATGCTAGAGCACCATCTCACATAAAACCAAGCACTCTGCCTCCAGGATTGTTAAGGCCTGCCATAGGAGTGACTTATAGGTATATATGTGTCCAGATATAGGTTTAGATATAGGTATACTATATCTAAGCAAGAGGTGATTACACCAACTTGCCCCAGCTGAGTGATCAGCCAGTTGTGTCAATTTAAGAACCAGCCAGGGGTGGAAAAAGCTATGCTGCAGCCCCTAGTAGGCCTTGGATGCACCTATGCCCTTGGCACCTATTGTGCACTATATAGGGGCTGACAAGGTGTCCAGTACCAATTTGGTTATGCACCTAGGGTGCATGGAGTCCATTTTAAGGAGAGAGCAGATATCCTGGGGCCCTGATTAGCAGGGAACCAGGGCAACTAAGTCGAAAACCAGCTAAACACAAGGCAAAAATCTGGGGTAACCATAGTCAGGTGTCCACCTTCCTACATCCACTATCCTTCTAAATCCTCGAAAACACACTTTGACGGCTCGTCAGGGGTAGTAAGTGCTATACAACTGCAATTACAATACGATACAATTACAATCTCTGTAGTGCAGGCACTCTTGCACCATGGTGCATGGGTGCCTGTGCTGGCTCTAGGCAGCTCTTCTAGCGCTGAGGCAAGGGAAAACTCAGGGGTGCGTCGTATTTTTGTAAATACGGCACATCCCTGGGGTTTTTAAATAGCGCTGCCCAGCTAAATTGCTTGCAGCACCACGCTGTGCTACTTTATTGTAAATATGCCCCAAAGTCTACATTGCATTGCACAGTACCCTACATTTCATAGATAGTCTGTTATTTATGCTCTGTCGTTAAGAGCTTTTGGATGTACAGTGTCTAGCAGTTTTATCCCAAAAATATCTCTTTGTAGAAGTTTTTAGGTCTTGCACCTCTGACGCAGGGCGAAGCCCTCTCGCAGTGAGACCTATAGCCGGCGGCTATGCTTTCAAGGGCTTAAAGGGGGACAGGAGATGGGCACGCGCACGCTGCAGGCCGGACTGGGGCACGGGCAGGCTGCAGACCAGATAGGACTGGATATGTGGACGCGCGCCGTGCGCATCTCCTGTCTCCCTTTAAGCCCTTGAAAGCACTTTCCCCTTCCATGCAGTGGCTCGCCCCACTCACTGGGCTGCTGGGCAATGCGACGCCGCTGAAAAACACCCCGCCTCTCTACTTTCACCTGGGCCCCCTCCTGGGACCCGGGACTTCTCTTGATTTCCACCGCTACCGCAGGGCTCTCCCTCCCTCAATCGGAGCCCTGCATCAACAAGCAACACCGGCCTCTTCAGTCCGCGTCACAGGCCCTGCCCATGTCATGGGCAAGGATGCCTGACTTCCTGGTTTCGCCCCTGCCCGCAACAGTTATTTTGTGCTTGTTGTTTTATGCGGGATACCAATGTGTTCATTCTACTGAGGTAAGCCACTTTCTCATGCTTGGCTCCCAACCTAACCTGGCTTTTCTTCTGCTCAGCTAGCACTGCGCCCTAAAAAAAGCCTTTAATATATGTTACAAATTATTCTACTTGTCATTTGCCCACATTTCACAGAATTCATGTATACAACATCTCTTTGTTACTATTTCACCACTTGTGTCTTTAGGCATCAATGTTTGTTTTCGAAATTCTTTACTTCAAAAGTGTGAAGATTTTACTTGAAACCCTGTTCCCGGAAACGAAGCCCAACTGATTGTCAGATGGACTTTGATCGAGACTGAAACACTAGACCTGTTCTCCCAAACTCCAGGCGTCTGATCGCTCTCTCTGCAAAGGAATGGCAGAAATGTGGCAACCATCCTTTGTAAGCCTGATCTTTCGCAACTGATGACCTTCACTGACAACCACCTTAAAACACGTCTGTTTAAATCTTGTTCGGAACCTACATTTCCTAGGAAAACTTCTGTTCCTTGCTCTAATCTAATCGGCGATTAAGCCTCCTAAGAGCCCATCCTGTGCTGACGCTGCTCTGAGCGCGCGTTTGTGAGTAGCGTCTCGGGCAGGCATGCTCTTGGTTATGTTTACGGACGTGTTGGTGAGAGGCGTCTCATGCTCCAAGCCTGTGCAGTAGAATGACAGAGAAAACATTGCTTACACTTGGCTTAGAGAAAGAGTGCTTTATTTTGGGGCATTATTGTTAGCATTTAGCTCTCTCCCAAAGCCGATTTTTACTGCGAACCTTAGCTTTTTTTAAAGGGTTTATAACCGCATGAGAGCTTTGCGGAGGAAGCGTTAAATATTATCTGAGAGAAATGTCCCTGAAGGGATCGGATGAGGTGAGTCGTGTCATGTTGTCTGTGGGCGTCCGCCTCGTTTCGGCACTTTAGAAGTCTTGTTCTGACATGGTTTCAAGGGAGCGACCAATCTGTGGGGTGCATTTTTTATGGACGTTACAGTTATTTGCTACATTTTCCAGTGTTCGGTAATCAGCCTGGTCCATGAGTGATGCTGTTGTTAATTCTGCCTCATACGTTGGAATTGTAATTGCATTCGTACAACGCTTCATACCTCTTGCTAGGCTGCGAAGCACTTTGTCAGACGGGTAGCAAACTACAACTCGTGGTTATTCTTAGTTGAAAAGGTGTTGTACTTCCATGACTTGTGGCCTGTTTGGAAAGGGTTTTGGTGTCGTGCCTGAGTGAGCAGGGTGAAGCTGTCATACTGTGTTGAGGCCAGTCAGTCAATAATCTTAATTCAGTTTCCAAACTTTTCTAGACAACCATAAAAGCACATAATAAAAACATTTACCTAATATAAAACAATAAAAAGACGGAATCATTTCTATGTGCAAAAATGTAAACAGTACATTAAAGTTAATATTTCATGCGGTTTGTAAAATTCACAAAAGTGCTAGTGCGTCTCAAATTAATCGTAGTTCTTACGGTAATTATTACAAGCCTTTAAAAAACAAGCAATTGATTTAGCACAGAGTTCAGTATCTAGGCATTGTAAAGCAAGGAAAGCCGGACGACAAGATCGCAGGCCTATAAGTTTCCGCAAGGGTACAATCCACCTCCTTCGTGGGAACGCGTAATAGCTGCAGAAAAATGCTACGTGCAGTGTAGGCTGTTCTGAGATTTCATTGCACGGACACAATGGAAGATTGCTAGACCAGTTGTTCCGTTTCGGGAATGTTATTAGGCGATAATAGATGTTAAAACGGAATCGAGTCAGTAAATATTTCTCGTAACCATTAAGATTGTACTGCAAGTATGATTGTACCCCAAAAGAGGTCTGAATGGCTAGGATCTGGCTATTCGAAATTTTACTAATTTCCTGGGTTAATCGTAGCTCTCGGAGGTGGGATAAACATAGAGTTTTTAGATTTTTCCTTGATATTCCTACGATGGTTGTTGGATGTAAAAAATAGGATACTAAATTCAGATCGTTCAGAAAATTACGAACATAAACCAACCAAGGGATAGTTTTCCATTGGTCCAACCCAAGGCAATCAGTAATCAAACTACGAGTCAATTTACAGTATTCTGTTTGCTAGACACGGTGCCATTAAAGAATTGGCTGGATACCAATAATATCTGCTATATAGTCCAGACCTAATTCAATATGGCAACCAAAGGTTGGTGAACTCTTAGGAACAGCCAGAAGATACCTTGTAAAGTCATTCTCTACCCTTTGGAGGGAATCTACAGCAACATTGCCCCAAACTCCAGCACTGTATGTTGCTACGGTGAGGCATTTCGCCTGATATATTTTAATCATTTCTTGTGTTGGACGCTTCCCCAGCTTTGGGCAAAGGCCACCAAAGCCGTGGTGGCTCTAAGAAATAACAGCTTCCTAGCCGAGATTGCTTGTTGCCAGCAAGACTTTTTGTCAATTAAGATGCCCAGATAGGGATAGGAGCTGGTACATTCCAATTTGGTGCTATCAATAAAAATGCCTTTTGACTTTTTTACACTTTTACCTAGGTGCATTACATAGGTTTTCTTAATATTGACCATAAGATCTAAACTGGCCATAAAGTGGCAGTATTTATCAAGAGGAGACTGCAGTTGGAGGGGTGTTCTGGCCATGATCACCGCGTCATCCGCGTAAAGTAACGCAGGGATTGGACGGTGAAGAATTGCAGGCAAGTCCTGACTCCCTTCCAAAATTGCAAGCTCCAAACCATTGGTGTAGAGATTAAATAGAAAGGGAGCCAGAACGCAACCTTGTCTAACTCCCTTTACCACAGAAAATGGATCAGTAAGCTCCCCTCCTTGGCCAAATCTAACTGTGGCCGAGGCCTCTGAGTATAGTTCTTGCATAAAGTGAACCAAAGGGGGGTCTACGCCCATTTTCAGAAGTATTGTCCACAGCTTGGAATGGGAAACAAAATCAAATGCTGCGGACAAATCTACATATACCAAATGAAGATGGCCGCTCTTTGCTCCGACATATTTTCCCATTAATAGGGATAGGTTTAATGCTTGTTCTACAGTCCCCAGACCCTCCCAGAACCCATATTGTAGATCTGATATTATGTGGTTTTCAGTGGCCCAGTCCTGTAATCTTTGAAGAACTAACTGGCCCGCCACTTTACCAACCGAGTCCAGGAGGGAGATGGGCCTGTAACAGGCTGGGTTGTTTCGATCGCCTTTTTTAAATATGGGAAGCAGAACTGAGGTGGACCATGATTTGACTAAACCTGTTGTGGTTACAGCTTCGAACACCCGAGTAAGGATTGGGGACCATAGCTCTGGATTATGTGTATAAATGTCCACCGGCACCCCGTCGAGGCCCGGAGCTTTCCTACCTTTAGAGGCCATAAGGGCAGCAATCACTTCTTCGTGGTCAAACGTCAAGTGGATTGGATAAAAAGTGTGATCATGAAGAGCACCCCTCCCTACCATATCTATACAGGTTTGTTTAGCATATATAGTAGGGCCAAAAAATTTGAGAAGTGATTTACCCAAGCACTTGCATCCACTACTACTTCTATTCTTGGGATGGATTCTGAGGTTGTAAGGAAGGGAGTTTTAACAACTTTATTGAGGCACAGAGTGCACTACATGTCATGGCGGGGAAGGAGTGAGAGATAAAGGACTCACATTTCACATTAGTTGGCCGCTGAGTTACTCTGCATCTCTGGGAACTCCATGGCACCGAAAAGCGTCAGGATCTAGAGAGCTGGCAACAGCATCACTCAGCACCACCACAGCATCACCCAGCATCACCACAGGATCACTCAGCACTACCACAGCATCACTCAGCACCACCACAGCATCACTCAGCAACACCACATCATCACTCAGGGCCAATAATGCATCGCTCAACACCACCACAGGATAACTCAGCACCACCACAGCATCACTCAGCAGCACCACCACAGCATCACTCAGCACCACCACAGCACCACCACAGCATCACTCAGCAGCATCACAGCATCACTCAGTGCCACCACAGCATCACTCAGTGCCACCACAGCATCACTCAGCACTACCACAGCATTACTCAGCACAAAACAATATCGCTCAGGGCCACCACAGCATCACTCAGGGCCACCACATCATCACTCAGCACCACCACAGCATCACTCAGCACCACACAGCATCACTCAGCACCACCACAGCAACACTCAACACCACCACAGCATCACTCAGCACCACCACATTTTCACTCAGCACCACCACAGTTTCACTCAGCACCACCACAGCATCACTCAGCACCACCACAGCATCACTCAGCACCACAACAGCATTACTCAGCACACAACATCGCTCAGGGCCACCACAGCATCACTCAGCAACACCACAGCATCACCCAGCAACACAACAGCATCACTCAGCAATACCACAGCATCAATCAAAAACACCACAGGATCACTCAGCACCACCATAGGATCACTTGGGGCCACCACAGCATCACTCATGGTTACCACAGCATCACTCAGCATCACCACAGCATCACTCAGCACCACCACAGCATCAGTCAGCAACACCACAGCATTACTCAGCACACAACAATATCGCTCAGGGCCACCACAGCATCACTCAGCAACACCACAGCAACATTCACCACCACCACAGCATCACTCAGCACCACCACAGGATCACTGAGCAACACCACATCATCACTCAGGGCCATGAATGCATCACTCAACACCACCACAGGATAACTCAGCACAACCACAGGATCACTCAGCAAGCACCACCACAGCATCACTCAGCACCACCACAGCACCACTCAGCACCATCCCAGCATCAGTCAGCACCGCCACAGTATCACTCAGCAACACCACATCATCACTCAGGGCCAAGAATGCATCACTCAACACCACCACAGGATAACTCAGCGCCACCATAGCATCACTCAGGGCCACCACAGCATCACTCAGCACCACCAGAGCATCACTCAGCACCAGACAACATCACTCAGCACCACCCCAGCAACACTCACCACCACCACAGCATCACTCAGCACCACCAAAGTTTCACTCAGCAGCACCACCACAGTATCACTCAGCAACACCACATCATCACTCAGGGCCAAGAATGCATCACTCAGCACAACCACAGCATCACTCAGCAGCACCACAGCATCACTCAGCCGCACCACAGCATCACTCAGCAGCACCACAGCATCACTCAGCACCACCACAGCATCACTCAGCACCACCACAGTATCACTCAGCAACACCACATCATCACTTAGGGCCAAGAATGCATCACTCAGCACCACCACAGCGTCACTCAGCGCCACAACAGCGTCACTACAGCATCTCTCAGCGCAACCACAGCATCGCTCAGCGCAACCACAGCATCACTCAGCATAACCACAGCATCACTCTGCGCAACCACAGCATCACTCAGCGCAACCACAGCATAACTCAGCACAACCACAGCATCACTCAGCACCACCACAGCATCACTGGTTCAAATATGTTCTCTCAATGTTTCAAGCTTTATTACAAATGTCACAAAAAGATATTAATATTTCACTTCTGTTATTGGATTTTCGTCACAATAAAATACACTGAACATAATCTTCACAAAAGTTATTTACAAAAGTTTAAGCTATTGCCATTATAAATTACAATAACTTTTATTTAAGTATTAATTATTAAAAAAAATTAAAAGCCATTGTTATTTGTAATAGCAATACATGTAAGTCACGTAAATACAACACATATTGCATTACAAATGCTATAGGTGTCACATTTGCGAAAGTTATAACTATTTGCATTTTAAATGACAAAGCTATTAATTTCGCTATTTTCAAAACCAACACATAAATAAACAAGCATTTGCAATGCAATGGTCTCGGCATCATTAAAGGTAGAGCTATTGGCATTGCTCATGACATTTTTTTTTCTTTAAATCAAAAGATTCTGCACTCACTACTCTGCACTCACTACTCTGCACTCACCACTCTGCACTCACCACTCTGCACTCACCACTCTGCACTCACCACTCTGCACTCACCACTCTGCACTCACTACTCTGCACTCACTACTCTGCACTCACTACTCTGCACTCACCACTCTGCACTCACCACTCTGCACTCACCACTCTGCACTCACCACTCTGCACTCACCACTCTGCACTCACTACTCTGCACTCACCACTCTGCACTCACTACTCTGCACTCACTACTCTGCACTCACTACTCTGCACTCACTACTCTGCACTCACTACTCTGCATTACCACTCTGCACTCACTACTCACTACTCTGCATTACCACTCTGCACTCACTACTCACTACTCTGCATTACCACTCTGCACTCACTACTCACTACTCTGCATTACCACTCTGCACTCACTACTCACTACTCTGCATTACCACTCAGCACTCACTACTCTGCATTACCACTCTGCATTACCACTCTGCATTACCACTCTGCATTACCACTCTGCACTCACTACTCTGCACTCACTACTCTGCACTCACTACTCTGCACTCACTACTCTGCACTCACTACTCTGCACTCAGCACTCTGCACTCAGCACTCTGCACTCACTACACCTGTCCCTTTAGTCTATCTAAATATAATCTCCGATACCAATATGCCCGTGGTTATTTAGTTGCTTAAAATCTGCAGTTAGAAGTATCCATTAAAAATATCCGTTTTAGGTGTTACTTACTAGACAGATGGCTGCTAAAAGTATTGATCCCAAATATTCCAACTGTATCAATTTCTCCACCCAGAGCAGCACTGCCCGCTCACCTCATGCCACTGGTGGCTTGGTTTGTTACTCAGCTTTTAAACTATTCCAGTAGAATGCACGATGGGATATTTGCAATCTAAAAAATGAACTCAATCATCACGCTGCTTCCCCCACTCAATTCTTTAATTTCTTAAATGTATTCTATAGATAAAGCAGTCCTTTTTGGCTCTTTTTCCGCCGCACTGGCAAAGCTAACAATGCATTTGTTAATGTAAAATTGAGTTTGTACATGGGGCGCATGTAAACTGCATTTGTGAATGCCTTTATATGCATTGACCCTTTAAACCCGACCTACTGACTTTGCCAATGCAAACCGAGCCGACACCGGCCCAGCAGACAGACGAGCTGCATGCGAAACCTATCGTGGGGCGGAACTGAGAAAACGAAACCTATCGTGGGGCGGGACTTCCGTTTTGTGAAGCCCGCGCCCACGGAGTGCCTGGAGGAGCACCGAGGGAGAGCCCTGTGGTCGGAGGCTGCACAAGTCCGGAGGGCCTTTGACCGGTGAGCGGAGCGGAGCGGAAGGGGGAAGCGGGGGGGGGGGGAGTGAGAATGCCTGTATGTCTGCGTGTCCGGAGGGCCTTTGACCGGTGAGCGGGGCGGGGAGAGAATGCCTGTATGTCTGCGTGTGTGTGTGCGACGGCGGAGGGGAGGGGAGGGGTGGGGGGCGGGGTGCGACGGCGGAGGGGTGGGGGGGGATGCTCGGTGCACGTGTGTGTGTGTGTATGCATGCGACGCCGGGGGTGGATTCGCTGTATGTGTGGGTGCGTGCGTGCATGAGCGCTCGTGTGTGTGTCTGTCGCTGTTTCTGCGCATGCGCGTGTGGTGTTGCTGCTTCCCAGGAGACAGCAGCTAAGCGCGTTCGCGAGCGCGTGGCCAGCGGAAATCGCCTCCTTGAAGAGGCAATGCGCGTGGCCAAGGCTGTCTCCTGGGAAGCATAGTCCCTGACAAAAGATCTCCGGCGGAGACGCGCTTCCGCGCGTTGACGCCGAGACCTAAAAATGTGTCATTTACAATACCAATAGCTTAATCTTTCCTAATGCGAGACCTATTGCATTGCAAATGCGTGTTTCTTTATGTCTATGTCTGGCACATAGTCAACGGTTTTCAATATTTGAAATCTGAGCTGTGTGACATTTTGTTAGAATTAAGGGAAGTGCACAGCTACTATGGATTAAACATTTTTCTTGGGATAGTTTAATTTCCTGTTCCGTGTTACATAGCTTGAGTGTTCCCTCTCTTTTGCCTACCTACAAAAGGCCGCATGGACATTTCAAAGAATAAATGCAATTTTGGAGTTGCAATACCCTCTACATCTTAATTTGATCTTGCTAACCTTGTGAGATGAAATGCAAATATTCCTTAAATTGCGTCATTGCAGTGTACACAGTTATTGCAAGAAACAGTTCCTGTGTGATAATTTCTAGCAAATTAGTTGTTTGTTTCGATGTTGTTTTAAACAACATCTCTTTGATGTTCATAGATCGTTGGTATACAAAGCTCTTCCCAAGTACAGTGTGTCGAAATCTTGTTCTATCTGTAATATTCCCCATCTGATGTTGATTTTCCTTTTAATAACCATACTGTTTGTTGAAAAACTGGAAACAAATGTGAAACGTGACTTTGGTTGCTTGGCGTCGTTGTAGATTAGTTCTTGTATTCTTTTCACTCGCTTAATGGCATCTGAGATAATATCTTCAGGGTAACCTCTCTTTTGAAATCTCTTTGCATATTCAATTTCAATGTGCTTGGAACTCTCTGGCTCAGAAGTAATTTGCTTTAGACGTGTGAATTGCAAATAAGGTAGATGTGTTTTCAGTGGATCAGTCCGGAAACTGAAAATGTAGCATATTATTTTATCATGTTGCCTTGTGGAAAACCTCATTGATAACTTCACCCTCAAGTACACCAGAACAGCAACAAATGTATTTTTATATTACTGATTTTATGGCTGAATTTTATGAGCTCGTTTTGTTGTTTGTTTAATAAGACATTCTTTGTTAGATATTCATGAATGCCATCCCAGATTACAAAGCTGTCATCTATATATTGCTAGATCTCCAGTATACCAGTCCATCGTGCAAAGAAAGCCAAGATAATACAAAGTACACCCCTGATGCATTGTGCGGGGGAAGCCAAGATAATACAAAGTACACCCCCTGATGAATTGTGCGGGGGAACCAAGATAATACAAAGTACACCCCCTGATGAATTGTGCTGAGGAAGCCAAGATAATACAAAGTACACCCCCTGATGAATTGTGCGGGGGAACCAAGATAATACCAAGTACACCCCCTGATGAATTGTGCTGGGGAAGCCAAGATAATACAAAGTACACCCCCTGATGAATTGTGCTGAGGAAGCCAAAATAATACAAAGTACACCCCCGATGATTTGTGCGGGGGAACCAAGATAATACAAAGTACACCCGCGGATGAATTGTGCTGTGGAAGCCAAGGTTAATACAAAGTACACCCCCTGATGAATTGTTGGGGGAAGCCAAAATAATACAAAGTACACCCCCTAAGGCATTGTGCGGGGCAAGCCAAGATAATACAAAGTACTCCCTCAGATGAAGGACTGGTGTCTGAACTGCATTGAGGATAGCGTGGAATATGAAGAATCATTTGTATCAACAAATTATAACCAATTTGAAAATTGCAACGTCTTCATTAATGTTTGGTGATGTAAAGCAATTTGGACAATTTAACACACCTTTATTTTCAATAAAGACAGTTGTGTAAAAAAATAAAAAATAAAGTGGTGTGAATATGACCAAGAGCTCTGGCTGTATCATAGCTGTGCATTTGTGGGACTGGACTGTCTGTTTGACGACTGGCAGTTTTTACATGTAGCACGCAGGAACAGAGAGGGTGCTCAAAGGAAGCACGCCAAGTACGGTCTAAAGGAGTACATCAACAACGACAGAGGGCAAGGCGCAAGTGGAAGTTTCCTAGACTATTACTGGATATATGAGGTTTTAAAAGGAAAAGAATATTGTGAGGTTTTTTAATACTATCACTGAGAATAAATAACATATTTTTTTAACACAAGCAATTTGATGTTATTGTGGATCTCTACATGTGGAGTATATTTGTTAATAATGTTATAAAATATTAAACTGTGAAGGTTGCAATATATTGTTTAGTCATATTTAAGGGTGTAAAAAATCTACGTAATTTGCTTTGTATTATCTTGCGTAATTTTGGAAGACTTAAGAAAAATTACGCGAAATCATGCCAAAAGCAAATTCATCATTTAGGGCCAAATGTACGACCATTTTGTTTTGCGCCTCGCAATTTGCGAGTCGCAAATAGCGAGGTGCAAAATAAAATGTACAACATTGTGTTTAACACTGTTTGTGATTCCCAATGGGGTCGCAAATTGCAAGGCTCATTAATATTAATGAGCCTCTCGCAATTTGCGAGCCTATTGGGAATGTCAGGCCATCCTAGGGATGGTGGCCTGCTGGGCTCAGCAGACCACCATGTCTAGGACTGCTTTGAAATAAAGCAGTTTTATTTTTAAATACAGCCCGTTTTCCATAAAGGAAAATGGGATGCATTTAAATAAAATTCTAGTGAAACGTTTTTCAACCCGGGACCACTGCCTGCCATTAAAAAATATTTAAGAAGAACATTTGCAAAGGCGAAGGGGTCCCCTGGGGACCTGTTCCAATTTGCAAATGCATTACCACCTACTTGAAATAGATGGTAACTGCGAGTGTTTTGCCATCGTAATTGCGGTCGCAAAACATTAGTACATGGTTTTGAGACTCGCTATTTGGAAGGGAATTCCCCTTTCAAATAGCGAGTCACATAATCTATTTAGCAAGTCGCTAATAAATTGCGACTTGCTAAATAGGCTTTGTACATGGCCAATGATGTTTTTACATGCACAAACGGGTTCGCAAACCCGTTTGCGCATGCAAAAACGGGTCGTACATCTGGTCCAAAGTGCTATATTTTAGCACAAATTTTGTATGCGAGGGTGCATTTTGCAGAAAAAGAGCACCAAAAGCACAAGTACCACAAATGACAGCTGCCCCCTTCTGGTAGTTTGCACTAATCGCAAGCTCGCAACACAGCGATTTATCCGGATGCGGCAATAGCGTGCCCTAGGTGTGGTGAACAAGCAGCGGAAAGGATACATATGGGGTGGTCATGTCTATCATTGGTGGGATATTAGAGGGAAGTAGTGTTTTGTATTAATGAGGTGACTCAGAGAACTATTGAATGTGCTCCTGTGGTCTGTCTTCTAGGAGAATTTCTAAGACCTGCTAGGTGCAAAAATACAACAGGGTTTATTGATGTGGCCCTGGTACTTGCCAGACGGGCGATAACTATGCTTTGGAAGGTGACTAGACTGCCCATGATAGCGAAATTGAAACAGGGGCTAATTTGGAGGGTGGACTATGAGAGTGCAGTGTTGTATGGTTAAGTAAGGAAAGGACGAGAATCATTTGACAGGGTATGAGCATGGGATAATTTATTGAGTGTCCTAAAAATCCTGATATGATGGATGAGCCTGAGGGAAAAAGCATGTAAAAGATGAAAACATTACTTCTGAAAGGGAAGAAGAGGATTAGGGTACACGTATTTAAAGGTTTAAAATGTACTTTGTGAATCAGTATGTATACATGATGTAATGGGGACTGGACTATTGGGGAGGAAGGGGGGTTAAAGGATTGGGTATTGTAATATGTATTTTAAATGCTAATAAAACTGTGTTGAAAGTAAACATGTTGCTGTGCAGTGGAAGGCCCTTTGCAATTAATTTTTTACTGATCACATTTATGTAGCTTATTGCTATTTTTGAGTGTTAAACTGGAACTAATTAGGTGTGACCTGTGCCCAAATAGTGTTAAAAAGTGTAAAAATGGCAAAATAATGCAGTAATACTATCAGTAAATGTGCTATATTATGCCGCACAATTTAGCTCTCCCTTGTCGCATAATTCCAGTGGTCCTGGGCTTATCTTAGAGTCAATGTGTGAAGTGTTTATGCTGCACACAAACAGCAATAAAGTGTAAACACAACATAAAAAGAATCCCAAACCAATTTATAAAAATAGAGGATGCGACAAAACAACAAAAATCTAATCAGTAGACCCAAAATTATGAGTTCTTAAAGACCAAGGTAAAAGTAGTGCCAAAAAGATACGAAGCACCAACTGTGAGTATCTGGTCCTACCTGACTGTAACAAAGTAAATAGGTCAGGCCGACTGCAATGGAGCACTGATTGGATACAGGAATGGGTGAGGCCTGCTTAGAGTTCTACTATGACAAATGAAGATGCAGGGTAAACAGTAGTAAAAGTGATAAAGGATAAGGTTTATTCTCAAGTTAGTAGTCTTAGGTTACATGTAGAAGGTGGTAGTGGGGAAGCAGGAAGGCCCCACCAGGAGAAGCATTCTTGCTTCTCAGCCCACACATTCCAACTGACCCTGCCTCAAACCATGCCTGCATCAGCATTCTATTACCTCACACTCACACTGGCTGAGAAGAAGGGGATATTTATTTATTTATGTATTTTTTAAACTTATAGGGCGCAAACAGCTACCCAAAAAGGGTTTCCCAGCGCCTAAGAGCACAGCACAAAGGATGGAATACGTTCAGCAGAGGTCGTTCAAGGTTACTGATATCGAACAACCAGGTCTTTATTTCTTTTCTGAACCTGGAGTAACTCTCCTCCTTTCGTATATGGGGTGGTAGTGTGTTCCAGATAGAAGGACCCTGATGGGCAAAAGATCTCCCTCCCATCCTGGAGAGCTTGAATCTAGGCACACAGAAATTTGCAGCTTATTGAGACCGTAGGTTTCTTTTTGGGATGTAGGGATGAACTAATGCCTGAAGGTACTTGGGTGCGGTACCTGCTTTAATTTTAAACATATAGTTTAGGGTCTTGAATCTGATGCGATTTTCCACCCTCAACCAGTGAAGTTCACGCAGGTAGGGGGAAACGCAGGTGTTTTTAGGTATATAACAAAGGAGTCGGGCAGCCGCGTTCTGTACAAGCTGCAGTCTCTTTATAACTGCCTTATTTGCACTTAGGTACAGGATGTTCCCGTAGTCAAGCCGAGATGTGACTAAAGCATTACTACTGTTTTCTGCGTGGAGATAGGCAGCATCCAAAGGATCTTTTTGAGCCAATTTATGATGGTAAAACAAAGGCCCACAACTTTGCTAACCTGTTGCTTCATGGACAGTGAATTGTTCAGGATTACCCCCAAATTCCTTGCATGGGTCACTGGTGTAGGAAGATTACCCATCTGGGCAGGCCAGTGTGAAATACTCCAAAGATCTGGCTGCTTACCCAGAAGGAGGATCTCAGTCTTGTCTCCATTTAATTTCAACTGGTTTGTTGTCATCCAGTTGAAGATGTTCAGGAGACCTTGTTTGAGAAGGGATGAAGACGATGATTGGGATTCTGACAGCGAGAAGACAATCTGTGAATCGTCTGCATACGTCATAAGGGTGAGTCCACATTTTTCCACTAGGTCCGCCAGGGGTCTAAGATAGAGGTTGAAAAAAAGCGGGCTGAGGATAGATCCCTGCGGTACTCCATGAGGGGAGTTGAAATTTCCAGAGCACGCAGCAGATGATGCTATTTGGAACGTCCGTTGGTCCAAAAAGGATCTGATCCATTGCAAGGCAGCTCAACGGATTCCGTTTTTTTCTAACGTGGAGAGCAGCTTTTTATGCGACACATTGTCAAAGGCTGCGCTTAGGTCGAGTAGAATAAGCGCAACCATATGATCGTCATCAAGGAGTTTCCTAATGGTTTCAGAGACTCCCAGTAGAGCAGTTTCCGTAGAAAAACTTGCTCGGAATCCTGACTGAGTTGGATGGAGAAGGACGTTTTCTTCCGAGAATAGAGTTAGTGCAGAATGCACATGTCTTTCCAGACATTTGGAAAAAGCTGGGAGGAGTGAGATGGGCCTGTAGTTAGCTAATTTTTCCTGATCTGCTATAGGTTTCTTTAAAAGTGGGGTTACTATGGCATGCTTCCATAGGGTGGGTACTGTGGTGAGCTCCAGGGACGAATTTAGAGTGTCAGCAATGATTTCAAGGGAGGGGGTGTCCAATAATTGTATTATATTAATAGGAATAGGATCCTGCGGAGAGTCAGATTTGATTGTCTTCATGGTGGATTTAAGAATATCGATTGTAATGGGCGGCCATTGTTGTAAGGTATGGTTTACAGTAGGGGTATACTCCCACTCTTCCTTAGGGGCAGTATTAATGCTGTTATTGTCTATTTCAATGATTAATGTATCTATTTTATCGGAGAAGAATTGAGCCAGATCCTGACATTGCCTCTCATTTAGCGGGCGAGACGGGGCTGTAGTTTGAGCCCCAGCTAGATCTTTGACCGTATTAAACAGTGTTTTAGCTTTGTTTACAGCTACCGTGATGTTGTTAGCTACATACACGGTGCGTGCTTTCTTGCATGCGGTATGGTAAAGGTTTCTTGCTGATTGGTACCTTTTTTTCTTGTCAGAAGCGAAATCTTTACGCCACAATCTTTCAAGTACCTTACATTTGTTTCTTTCCTCTTTAAGTGAGTTGTTGAACCATGGGACAGGGGGACGATGTCTATTACCCTTGGTGTTAGGAGTGGGTAGGCAGGACTCAGCCGCATTGCTGAGCCATTGTTGGGTGGCAGTTGCAATACTTTCCATACCTTGGTTCTTATTAGGTGGGTTCTTGCTGAGTGCTATATTAAGTTTTGAAATATCTAGGGATTTCCAGTTTTTCCTTAGTGAAGCCGGTAACATAGGTTGATCAGAGGAAGTAACAGGTGGTTTAAAATTAAATTTATTTAAGTAATGGTCTGACCAGCATACAGGGATGGTGTCCTGCCAGGTGAGTTGTGGGAGGTTAGAAAATAAAGGGTCGAGCAAATGTCCTTCCCTATGGGTAGGTCCTGAGTTAAGGAGATTGATACTTAGCGCTGTTAGATCTTCTAGCAAGTTAGCGCAAGTCGCATTTGATTTGTCCTCTAAATGTAGATTTAAGTCTCCAATAAGGGAGAAGTTTTTAGAGGCCAAGAAAAAAAATGGTGATACGATTAGCTAATTCAGAAGCCCATTTAGTGCCGTTCCCAGGAGGCCGGTACATTAGGGTGCCAGACAATGTAAAGTTGGGATTCAAGCAGATTTCAAAAAGTGCGGCTTCACACTCAGGGATATCTAGTGGCTCAAACGTGCAATTACGTTTTTTGTTATAAATAATAGCAATTCCACCCCCAGTTTTGAGGGTTCTATCCTTCCTGACAATCGCATAATTTGGAGGAAGGGCAGTGGCCACATCCGGACCAGAGCCTTCATGTAACCAGGTTTCTGTGAGGAATAGAGCACTAGGTTTGTCATCTAATAACAAATTAAAGATGTCCAGCTTGTGTTTGGGTAAGGAGCGGCAATTGATGTTATAGAACAGAATATTTTTGCTAGTGGGACAGGGCTGTTTGAGACGCTTTCTATGTCTGGATTTACGAGGGGGGTAGGGTTGGAAGAACAAAATTGTAAAACTGCAATAGGGGCAGGTAGCTTTTCCCGTGTGTGGGATTTCAAGTAAAGTACAATTATCATGTAACTAAGCTAGTTATACCTAAGGAGAGAATGCAGGGCATAGACATGACAATACCAAATCTCCCTTTTGTCCTTGGTGAGTGGGATGCATGGTGCTGTGATGTGAGGCTCTGCATCGACATGCGTTTGGTCAGTTGAGTCACTGCACAGGGCTGAGATGCAAGGTCCTTGTGCCTTCCTCATTGGGTCCCAAGAATTCACCAATCAGGAGCTGCGAAGTGCTGCTGTGTGAGGCTCTGCGTTTTTGTGCACTATGTTGTGTCAGATCTGGTGAAGCCTTTAGCATCAGTTGAGCAGGGAGGCATACACTCCGACTCCAGCCAAGGGTCTAAGACCTTCATGACAGTATTTTGGGGAGGTTAGGACTCATTTCCAAGTAGACCAACAGAGAGGACCAGGCCTGATGTAATGTAGTATGTTCAGCTTGAAAGCAGGAGAGGCCTCTGCAAGCTTGTTATGTACCTGTACATCAAACAGGGGGCCATCCAATTGACCCTTGGAGTCACTTCTTGGTTCCTGCCATCAAGATAAGCAGGTTCAGTCTTTCTTCTTCAGACAGCAGGGCAGTCCTTCTTCTGAATTTTCTCAGGTACAGGAGTATCCTGATTTCTGATTTTGAGGGTGCCATGTTTATACCTACTCTCAGGTTGTGGGTGGGGACATACCTTTGTCTAGCCCTAAAACTGGCTATGGTTAGCTCTTCCCTTTCCCCTGGGTTTGACTAGTGAAACAAAGGGCACATAAGCCCAGGCGTGGCTCAATTTGGCAGTGACAGGGCAGGGATCTTCTGAAGTCAAGAAGGGACTGTGGACTGCCCTCAGGCCATCCTTGTAACACTACCCTCATTCAAGGCACTTTTGTCTCCTATCTGGAAGTAACATACATCGTATCACAGAAAAACCATTAACAGCACCATGAACCTGGACACTGTCAGAAAGGCACTTTTGGATAAGACAGAAAAAATGCAACTTTCTAAAATTGGCATTTTCAAAATAGTAATGTAAAATCTGACTTTCTCATTAAAGGCTGTTCCCAAACTAAAATGATCACTTATTAAATATAATAGTGTAATATAACCCAGTGTTAGTTTACGTGAGGCCACAGTGAAAAAAACTTTGGGGTTTCTTTACTGCCAGGACAGGTAACACGTACGCACACATGTCCTAATTTTAAATACCATGCATCCTGCCCTATGAATTTATGGTGTGTCTTGGGGATGACTTACACGTATTAAAAAAGAAAGTTTAGGCATGGCAAAAGGCTTATTTTGCCAAGTCAAAATGGCAGTTTTAAAATTGTACTACAGGCTGCAGTAGTATCCCTGGGACATGTTTTACAGTGCTACTTCAGTGGACATCACAAATAGTGCTGCAGCCTACTTGTAGCATTTAATTGAAATGCCCTTGCTACATGTGGTGCCATTTAATAGGGACTTATAATTAAACTAATTTTGCCAATTAGGTGTATATTAATTTTGCCATCTTTGGAAGGGAGAACAGAAGCATTTTAGCACGAGTTAGTAGGAGTGAGGTGGTCAGAATCCTAAAAGCCAAAAAAAACGGGATCAGCAATAGTAGGGTAGTGAAGTCCAAAATCTTAGGGAATACCATGCAAAAGATGGTCATTTCCAACACAAGCATCTGGCGAAAATGAGAACTATGCAGTGAAAAGTGGTATTACGAAAATATTACAAAAGTCCCAGGGCCATATTATCAAGAAAGGGCAATACATTATCGCCGCTTTTATTGGCAGGAAACTGCAGCTAAAGCGGTGATAATGGGCTTGATAATATGCCCTTGTGAATTCCCATAGAAGGCCAGGTTAACACCAGAACCCGGGCTTCTATGGGAATTCACAAGGGCATATTATCAAGCCCATTAACGGCGCTTTAGCGGTGGTTTCCTGCTGATAAGAGCGGCGATAATGTATTGCCTTTTCTTGATAATATGGTCCCCAGTTCTCAAGAAGATAGCTCCACATATGTAGCAAAACAAAAATTGAAGTTCTTTTAAGAATGATGCGTGCAATGCAAGAAAAGGTTTATGCTCCCCCCTAATTCTGTACTCCAGTGATCCTCTTGTGATGTTGTGTACTTGACTCATTCTCTCCAGACCACCAAAACTACAACTATGCCTTTGGATATTTAAAGTTCTGACTTCCTGTAGTAAAGATGATATCACACTTTAGCCTATCAAGCCTCTAGCAGCTGTGAATTTTGACCCTTGGAATTCGATTATAGTACTGCACATCTGTAACACTATACCCCAAACTCAAATACAACAGCATAGAGTTTAGTAATTTGAGTTTTATACACCAGACTTGTTGACACGTCATATATTTAGCAGCTTTAAGTCAGAGCTCAAACACTACACCAGGAGGATTGACACCTCTGAGTTCGGGTTTTCAGTGGTAATGTGGTATAATTAAAACACATTTTTACAGGGCTTCCTTGCTACAGACTGTCCTTTTGAAGTGCTTGATTTCATTGGTGATGCTGTGCATTTGATTTGCATTTTTAACACAAATCTGCCATGCTACCTATGGGAAGTTGGTTACTTGCGGTATTGGATTTCAGTGGCAATGCAGTAGACTTCCAGCATAAGGGACTGCGCTGCTTTCTTTGTTCACTCTTTCTGCCTCCATAGTTTTTTTGTTTTAACTAGGCACTTACCTGGTGCAGCTGCTGCACTCTTGCTAGCCACCCCGCTCCTGTGGCAATTTCTCTGGCTATGTAAACTCCCTGAGATATCAATCAGCCATTGATGAGAATCCTAGAGTGCATGATTTGATGTGATATGTATCGAGTCCTTTTCCACCTATATGAACATATAAAATACCCTTGCATAACAAGCTACAGGTATGCAGCACAAGCGATATAAAGTGTTTCCTAGCTGGTGAAGAAGGAAAGGTGTCTTAGGATGAAATGTCTTAAAAACTAGATGTTGGAAAATGCCCTTTCTGCAGCTACATCCCCAAACCTTTTGACTTCCTCCTCCCCTTTCTGCTGGATTCATTTTTGTTGGCTTTAGAACTCTGTGCACACTACCACTGCTAACCAATGCTAGAGTGCTTGTTCTGAATCCTTAAAATGTATTAACATTGGCGTATCCTAAATTGGTATATTTAATTTACCTATAAATCCCTAGCAGTGTGCACTACCTGTGCCTAAGGCATGCCAATTAGATGCTACTAGTGGGTCAGCAGCACTGATCGTGCCATCTGTTTAAGTAGCCCTTTAAACATGTCTCAGGATTGCAATTGCAGAGCCTGTATGTGAAGTTTAAACTACTATGTCAACCTACCAAGGTATAAGTCCTGCCAGTACCAAACTTTCCTTTTCCATACATATAAGTCACTCCTAAGGTAGGCCCTGGACAGCCCATGTGCAGGGTGCAGTGTATTTAAAAAGTATGTTATGTACTTTTAAGGTTTACATGCCCTGGTAGTGAAAACCTCTAAAATGTGTTTCTCACTACTGTAAGGCTTATCTCTCCTATAAGATAACATTGAGATTATCTCCTTACATTTTATAAGTGTAAATCCAATTATAAAGAGATAGACTATTTAAGTGTGCTGTCTGGAATCACAATGCTAAAAATGACACTTTTAGAAAGTTGGCATTTTCTTGCTTTAGCCATTGGGTGCCTTCTGCCCGTCTCTGATACACATTTGGGGATGGTGATAGCTGGGTTTTGTGTATTCCCACTAGACAGCTTAGGTGTGACTGTGTCCTGTCCACACACAAATAGCTGCATACCCCCCTATAGGAAGCCTGGAGCCATGGTAGTAAGGGAGGGCATCTGTGAAAATAGAGGCCTATCTTTGAAGTCTTGACACTTCAGAGTAACTGCTGGATATAAGTACTGGATCTCAGTACCACAACTTTAGAAGACTATTGGACCTGTGAAGACTCCACCAGAAAGAATGACAGCTGTGCTCCTGAAGGACTGCCACTCTGCTGGACTACTGCTCTGGAACAACTGCTTACTGCTGTGCTGACCTGCTGTTTGCAGCTCATCTGGTCTGCTTGCAAAGACTGGAACTACATCTCTTCAAACCAGTGTGACTCCATGGGCTTGCTGGCTCACCTCCTGATCTGAAGTCTCAGGGACATAATAGTATTTTTCAACAAAATATGGTAATCATAATAAATCCCAATGCACAAGACCAGGTGATGTTGATTAAGTGTGCCAGTGCAGGAGTTTTCTTTCATGAATTCCCTCAAATATTTAAAAAAGAACTGAATTTGCTCAAAGATTTCAAGCATTGTATTGTGTTAAAAAGGGTGCCAAAACTCATGTACATAAATTGTGCAACATGCCTAACTTGATGCTTAAACCTTTGAAAGAGGAGTTAGATAGAATATTGAACTCTAAGATCATTGAGGAGATAAAAACATTTTAATTGTTGGTGCTCGTGATTTTGGCACCCAAGAATGCCGCGAGATCCATAAGGATGTGTGTGGACTCAAGAAACCTTAATAAATGTAACTGGGTGGATTGCTAACCACTACCCAAATATTTCTACGTTACTAACCATGCTGCACAAGGACTCTGGACACCTCACCTTGTTTGTAAGACCGTTGGGAGCTTACAGATTCATTCGGATGCTGTCTGAGGTTTATGAATAAGTTCCAGGAGCCCCCAGCTGGTACCCGCGTGGCTTGTGTTTCTATATTTTCTCTTTTGGACGTCTTCCCAAAGTTAGTACAGTTCTGACGGCCTGACTCACACTTAAAACATATAACGGACATACAAATAAAAAGAAATAAAAAAAAGAGTGATGGGAGTTTTTCAGGGAGCAGCAAGGGTTTACAGCTTCCCAGATGTGTTCTAATATGAGGAAGGCAGCTCTCCACCAGAATGCTTCACACCGCCCTGCCATTAGCCCCTATTCTACTGTGAGCCAAATGAACCCACATCTTTCAAAATAGCAATTCAGTGACAAATATATCCTTACCACCTGCAGTAGGAATGTGGAGTGTGAAGAGGTGGCATGAGGGGGCAGATGGTGAAACTAGAGCACACAAAAGTTGGCAGTGAAGATGGGGAAAGGGGATCTAGGAGATACAAAAGAGAGATGACAAGGGAACTTACAAAATAGTGACTGAAGAAACATGGATAAAGGTAGTCAAAGAGGAAAGAGGGCAGTAAATAAGAGAAGAGGGACAGCAAGGGGTGTGACAAAGTGATAAAGAAGGACAGAGACAAAAGATTAGGGGTAATTAAACACTGGATGAACAATATGAAACGTAAACCATGTAGGATTGGGTCAGAGGGCATTGCCAGGAGTGATGGTTGAATATCTGAAGTTTTTTTAATAGCGCATACTCAACTCATGGGCATTGGAGAGCTGTACATTAGCCCCACTTACCTTCAGCAAGGTAACAATCAGTTTCTTTTGTTTTACAGCATGGGGAGATTAAGTGATATGCTCAGGATCAAATGATGTTGACCCGATTCTTTGACTCAAACCTGGTTCCCCAGTTTCAAAATCAGCAGCTCTGGGCAGGATTAGGTCACACATCTCCTAAAAGAGCAATCATATCATATCAAACCAAACGTATTTGCAAGCACTGATGGCCAGCAGTCACTGGGAGTCATGGTGGCTGTGTGTCTGTTTGTTTAGAATACAAAGGTTACCTGCTCTTCAAAGCACAATCACAATGATTTACTAACTTACACTCCTCAATACATGCATATAGAGCAGAAAAGCAAAGGAGATCATCCTGCAACCTGGATCCCGCCATCTTCGGTTACACTAGGCAGAGACACTCACAGCTTATTTTTATTTAACAAAGGCCCTAGGCTGTAGTAATACTTAAAGAAATGATTTACACAGGCTTGAAATAAGGACTGTGTGTTTTTTCTTCAGTGTCCAGCCGGACATAGACGTATTTATTTTGAACATAAATTAAGGTTATATGCAGATCACACATTGATAACTGGGCACAAGCCTGTACCAAGTCAAAGAAAGACAATACATGGGAGAAAGGAAAGAATTAACAGGCAAACGAGGAGAATAGGGTGGCTTATAGTACAGTGCAAGATTTAAATAAGGTCAAACCCACAGTAACTGCCATAGGAAATGCAAATCATTTAAAGAGCAGTACTGCACAAACAGTCGACAAACGTTTCGATCCCTATCTCCAAAAATAGTGGGATCATCTTCAGGACTATAATGAAGAACTTTGCCTGATTGGTCGAGTGAGCCTGTAGGGTTTAAACAGGAAGAAATACAGAAGGGGAAACAAAAACAAAGATTTCTCATTGATTATTTACATAGTGGAAGGCTAAACAGCTAGTCAGAAACCACTCTTTCCATGCAGGGTGCAACAAGTGCACATGCAGTTATTTGATCCAAAGGGCACGGGTGGCGATGTGCTCGTATTTGGACTGTAAAAAACTTGCCGGGTTGAATGGGACATGCCGCGTTGTGCACTCAAGTTTTGTGCTCGGTGACGGAGCGCGCGGTGATTGGGCAAGAATTGGCGTGGTGGGGGGGTGTGTGTTGGCCAAAAGATCATCAAGGTAGTGAGCTAACCGTGGCGCAAAAAATCGCGTTCTAGTTACCACGAGCGGTGCAAATGTAGGACTGAACGTGGCTGTCACGCATCAGTCGGCATTCAAGTTCCGATTGGTTGATGCGGATTGTATCCTGTAAGGGGTAGTTGTACCATCAGGATTATGAATAACAGGTTAAATAAAAACGGAATAAGAGCGGAATAAGGTTACTGGGTTTACCGTTTTAGCCTAGCAAAAGGAGGGTTAGTGGCAAGAGACCGGTCCAATTTGACCTGTAAAAGGTAGGATAGAAGTTAGAACCTACGGGGTGGAGCGGAAGTAGCGATTTAAGGGCGGTGGTAGAGCAGAGTATTACCATGAGAGCCTAGCGTTTCTAGCGTAGGCTTGACGGGGAACTTCAATGAAGGTGAGCCTGTGAAAAAAAATTTAAATTAGGAATTAGATCGTAAGTGGTAGAAGGTGAGTGAGGGTGAAGGCGGCGAGTGCAGGCGGGTTATTACCGTAAGGTACTACTTATGGTCTGAGCCGGGCGCTAGATAGCGTGGGCCTTTTCCGTTCGAGCCTGCAAGGGAAAAATAAAATAAAGGGCACACATGAGTCCTATGGGACTAGAAAGGGCCCTTTTTAAACCAGGGTCGGGGGAGTGCTTTATATCAAGGCTTACCGCAAGTTGCTCGTAGTGGGGCCGAAATTGGGTCCCGTCTGGAGGCGCGATGGCTAGTGCTGGATGCCGGCATGCAGCGCTGCCTAATGTGGTCCTCGATAGTGGTGATGGAAAGTGAAAAAGGACTTGCGACAAGTGATAAGAGTGATTCCAGTGTGGGCGCCATCTTGGAAGGGTGTAACCGCGGAGTGAATGAAACGGTTGTCAAGGGTGCATTCAGGACGCGGTTCTTAGGGATAAAATGTCGCAAGTTATACATGTTAAAAACAACTGACATATTGGAAGATTAAAAATGTACACAGACAATTATAATGACTCATGCAAAAAGGAAGGAAAAAACATCGATAGCCAGTTTATATTAGGCTAGTCCAGTCCTCGGTTCTGTTGAGGCCATCCTAGATAGAGTTGAACTGTATGATGGACTTCAGCTCTTCTTTGTTGAGTAACTGTCCCATGTTGCCACCTCTTGGTGGAAGTCTCAGTACTTTCAAGACAGTCCATTTTAGGTCGTTCTCAGAGAGTTTTTGGGCAGCAAAATGTTCCGCCAAAGGTGCATTGGGGGTCCCGCATCTGATGCAACTTCTGTGTTGTCCAATGCGGATTTTTACTTTCTGGCTGGTTTGTCCAATGTACACTTTTTGACACGGGCATAAGATTAAATAGATGACATTGCAGGTGTTGCAGTTTGAAAAGGAACGACATTGTATAGTAACATTGTTAAAGGTGAAACTTTTTCCTTCTATAGTGCTGTCACAGTTATTAAATCCACCACATTTTGCATGCCCGGCAAGTTTTTTACACTCCAAATACGAGCACATCGTCACCCGTGCCCTTTGGATCAAATAACTGCATGTGCACTTGTTGCACCCTGCATGGAAAGAGTGGTTTCTGACTAGCTGTTTAGCCTTCCACTATGTAAATAATCAATGAGAAATCTTTGTTTTTGTTTCCCCTTCTGTATTTCTTCCTGTTTAAACCCTACAGGCTCACTCGACCAATCAGGCAAAGTTCTTCATTATAGTCCTGAAGATGATCCCACTATTTTTGGAGATAGGGATCGAAACGTTTGTCGACTGTTTGTGCAGTACTGCTCTTTAAATGATTTGCATTTCCTATGGCAGTTACTGTGGGTTTGAGCTTATTTAAATCTTGCACTGTACTATAAGCCACCCTTTTCTCCTCGTTTGCCTGTTAATTCTTTCCTTTCTCCCATGTATTGTCTTTCTTTGACTTGGTACAGGCTTGTGCCCAGTTATCAATGTGCGATCTGCATATAACCTTAATTTCTGTTCAAAATAAATACTTCTATGTCCGGCTGGACACTGAAGAAAAAACACACAGTCCTTATTTCAAGCCTGTGTAAATCATTTCTTTAAGTATTACTACAGCCTAGGGCCTTTGTTAAATAAAAATAAGTAGTACTACCCGTGGTCCTTGGCCATTAGTACGGGTTCCCTTGTACCTTGATACCGAGACACTCACAGCTGGCACACACACAAGGTTGTAGCACCCACAGCCAATGGGCAGTTTAGGGCAATGATTCCACCCCAATGAAAGATGCAGAACACAATGGAGAAGTGCCTCTCCCCCATGCAGCTTAAGAGTCCGGGGCTGCCATCCATGCCTAAGAAAAGGTAGGTAAATAAACTAACTTCTGGTGAAAAGGCGGTCACTTTGTCTCTAGTCTTTCAAAGCCTGAGCGGTGATAGGCTGGTGTGTGGCTGACAGGCATGGCACATGGCTCTCACTCAGTGCATGGGAATGGGGAGATCTAGCCTGTGATAGCCATGACCACAAAAAACAACTGAGGCCTGGTGTGATAGTGCAAGGAAGTGCTTGACGATACTCCACCCCTGCAAGAGGGCCTGCTTGTTATGACAGAAAGTGCTTCGCACTCGCAACTGAATGTGGGGGGCATATTGTCAAGGACCGGTGTTAAAATTATCGCAGTTTAATCAGCAGAAAACTGCAGATAAAACGGCGATAATGGGCTCGATAATACGCCAATGTTAATTCCCATAGAAGCCCATGTTTACAACAGAACATGGGTTCTATGGGAATTAACAAGAGCGTATTATCAAGCCCATTATTGCCGTTTTATCTGCAGTTTCCTGCCGATAAAACTGCGATAATTTTAACACCGGTCCTTGATAACATGTCCAGTAGTTAGAGTGTTTTCACAGGTACAGAGGCTGTGGTGCTGTCACAGTCACAAACACCAAAATCACATGTGTATCCTTTATTAGAGAGAGAAAATAATTATAGCATAGGGGCAGTTGTACCTCCCAGTCTTCAACACTGGCTGGCCTCTTCTTTAATTTTACAAGCGCCTGGGAGTAAACTTTGCCATGCGGTGGAATTTTTTGACGAACTCTGCGCTCCAAATGAAGCGTGGAATGGCAAAATCCTGTGAAATCTGCCAGCCAAACGGAGTTTACTGCTCAGGCCTACTTTTGAGTTGTTACAGCCTATAGAAAGGTTCGTATTGGTCTTGGTGGATTACACATCCAAAGCGGTTTCCACCAGGTGTGTGAACAATGTGTGTACCAGGGCAGTCTTTGAGTTTATTAAAGATGAGTTTGCAGGGGAGGTTGTGCCCAAATATCTGATGACGAATAATGGAGTGTAGTTTACCTCATGAGAAATGGAAGAACTTCTGACTCAGTTTGGAGTGACACACCAGAAAACAACTCTCTATGCGCCACAGGGCAATGGATTTGCAGAGCGCATTAACAAGATGGTAAAGGCATGTGTACAGAGAGCTGTAGAGAATAGAGTATCACTCAAAGGCATGCTTTGGGACCTGTGGTGGGCATATTACACTAATCCAAACTGCGTAACACAGAGATCACCTCTTGAGTCTCTGGGTGGTAGACTAGCCATTTCCAAGCTCAGTTTCAAGTGGTTACCCATGACAGGTTATGCCAAATTTGATGAAATTCAGGTGGGTGCTAGGGTCAGGTCCTATCAGCAAAGGTACAAACAAAGGTTTGAGGAGAAAGTCTCAGTGAAGAGCTAGCAGTAGAATGTTGGGGATTGGGTCTTAGTAAAGAAACCAAGGTTGGATAGAAAGGGTGTAATGGAGTGTATGGGCGCTTTCATCATTATCTAATTCGACAAAATGTGGTAACAGTTCACATGGGCTGTAAGTGGAGTATGTCTCTGCTTCTTGGGTACCCAAGCAGTGAACTACTTCCAGGTGGCAAATATTTGATCAAGAATGCTGCAGGAAGGTGCCACTCCAATTTACTTTCTGAACATGCGGAAAGAATCTCAGAGGACTGTCTGCTGCTGTGGCCTGCTGTGTACTTCTGAAAACTGCTTTGCTGCACGTGGAAGGACTGCTCTGCTGCCTGAAGCCTGCCTTGATCCCTTAGAGCGTTAAACAGAAACAAGTGGCCAGACAGGTTCGATTTCACATACTACCCCACCTAGTCTGCAAATTACTAGGTTGGACAACAATTTGATTAGATTAGTTTATGCTTTATAGAAACTGTTTTCAAAATTTGTCACAATAAATTTAATGTCCGCTTCTCTGTATGTATATATATGAAGGACGGGTGCCTCACAATCAAATAATTAGAGGCATTGCACAGTTTTCTATGTGGTTTATTACAGTAATTTGTTGTATATATTTTCTGCATTTGTGTATTCTTTGAATGTAAGTATTTGTCAATGATTGTGTTTTTCTTGATGACATATGAAAAATTTTGAAAACTGTTTTTATAAAGCATAAACTAATCTAATCAAATTGTTGTCCAACCTAGGAATTTGCAGACTAGGTGGGGTAGTATGTGAAATAGAACCTGTCTGGCCACTTGTTTCTGTTTAACGCATTGTAGTGGTCCAGGCCAGTCAGTGACAGAACCCAACCCTTCCCCTTGTTTCCCTATTTGAAACCCTTAAAAGCAGAAGCCTGTCTTGCTGCTTGAGCACTGCACCACTTATTAAACCCAGGACTACCAGAGTGACTCTAAGGGCTAGTTGACTGGCCTCCTGATCAGAGCCTTAGGGACAAAAAAGGCACCCTACGTAGAAGAGTTCCTATTCATTTCAGAAACCATGTAATGAAATAGCTTGTAGCTATTGTGTATATATATTGCAGTTTCCATATGGTATTTCTTCCTTTCTCCCTTCCTACCTGTGTTCTTCCCTTTTTAATGTTCCATTGACCATGCCAGCAGGTAGGTCACCCCCTCATGCGCCACACGGTCCTGCTGTGAGGCTAGTAAATCCTTGGTGCTCCTGATCTTGTTTTTGCTTTGTTTATGTGCCCTGTCCCCCTGTTTTTCTTCTGTGCCCTGATCTTGTTTTGCTTCGTTTTTTGTGCCCTGTGCCCCTCTCTCCCCGTTTTTCTTCTGTGCCCTGATCTTGTTTTGCTTCGTTTTTTGTGCCCTGTGCCCCTCGCTCCCCGTTTTTCGTCTGTGCTCTGATCTTGTTTTGCTTCGCTTTTTGTGCCTGTGCCCCTCTCCCTGTTTTTCTTCTGTGCCCTGATCTTGTTTTGCTTCGTTTTTTGTGCCCTGTGCCCCTCTCGCCCCGTTTTTCTTCTGTGCCCTGAACTTGTTTTGCTTCGTTTCTGTGCCCTGTGCCCCCCCCCAGCCTTTCTCTGCACCACCTTCTCCCGCCACTGCTTCCCTGCAGCCCCGCCCCGCTGTTCCCATTCGCCACCCCGCTCCTGCCTCCCAGCTGCTCCTCCCTCCCACAGCAGGAGCGCCTAAGGCAAGCCCGTCTGCGCCCGTCCGCGCCTGGACCGCGCCCAGTGACAGAACCCCTGGCCCCCGCCGCACCCAGAGCCCCAGACTGAGATACGACTCCGCTGCCCTCACCGCACTCAACACCGGACGAACACCCGCCGGCTACCGAGCCACCCCGGAGCGAACCCACAGACCCTTCACCTGCCAAGCCTGCAAATACACCTACCACCGAACCTGCAGACCACCCACCGGACCTCACAACAACAACAACCACCTCAAATACATCCTCCTCAACACACGCTCCATCCACAAGCACGCCGTCGAACTCTGGGACCTCCTCGACACAACAGCACCAGACGTCGCCTTCCTCATGGAAACCTGAATGAACGCCTCCTCGGCCCCCGACATCGCCATAGCCATCCCGGATGGCTACAAAATCACCCGGAAGGACCGTGTCAACCAAACCGGGGGAGGAATCGCCATTGTCTACAGGAACACCATCAACATCACGACCATCACCGAAGACAAACTCTCCGCCGCCGAACACCTACACTTCCAGATTCACACCGACCCCAAGACCACCCGTAGAGGAACGCTAATCGACAGACCCCCGGGCCCATGCATGCAATTCAGTGAAACCATCGCCGACTTCATCAGCCCGCACGCCCTAGCCTCACCAGAATACTTACTCCTAGGAGACCTTAACTTCCACCTGGAGAAAAACAACAACAACAACACCACCACCCTACTCGACAACCTCGACAACCTCGCCAACCTCGGACTCAAACAACTGGTGAACACCCCAACCCACATTGCTGGCCACATGCTCGATTCTATCTTCTCTGCCAGCAACCACTTCTCCTTCAGCCACTCCTCCGGACTACACTGGACCGACCACAGATGCATCCACTTCACCTTAAACGAGAATACATCCCACCACCGCACCCAACAAATCCCCCGCAGACACTGGAGCAAAATCACCACAGACCAGCTCCTCTCATCTCTGAGCCAGAACCCACCAACAAACACCGCTGAAACTAACGACGCAGCCCACAACCTCACACAGTGGATCACCAACTGCGCCGACGACCTCGCACTTCTGAAGAACCCCCCAGGCATGACCGGCTACAGAAAAACTCCATGGTTCATAGACGTCCTCAAAGAATCAAAGAAGTACTGCCGAACCCTCGAAAAAACCTGGTGCCACGAACAAACTACAGAAAACATGACAGCCCTCAAGACCGCCACCCGCAAACACCACCAGCTGATCCACACCACCAAAAGGACATCATTCAAAGAGCGACTAGACAACAACACCCACAACACCAAGGAACTCTTCAACATCGTCAAAGAACTCTCCAACCCCAGCGCCAGCAACAATGACATCACACCATCGCAAGACCTCTGCAACTCCCTCGCCACGTTCCTCCACCGAAAGATCGCAGATATACACGACAGCTTCGGACCCCAGACTCCGCTTCCAGTCACCGAACCAACGACCCCCACCAACACCCTCGGTGCCTGGACCCCCATCAGCACTGAAGAAACCACCAACGTCATGAACTCCATCCACTCTGGCTCCCCCTCTGACCCATGCCCCCATCATATCTTCAACAAAGCCGACACCATCATCGCACCCCATCTCCCGAATGTCATAAACATCTCGTTCGCGTCAGCCACCTTCCCCGAGAGCTGGAAGCACGCTGAAATCAACGCTCTTCTGAAGAAACCCACAGCAGACCCCAAAGACCTCAAGAACTTCCGCCACATCTCTCTTCTTCCCTTTCTGGCCAAGGTCATCGAGAAGACCGTCAATAAACAGCTGACTGCTTTTCTCGAGACAAACAACTCGCTCGACCCTTCCCAGTCCGGTTTTTGAGCCAACCACAGCACCGAGACCTCCCTCATCGCAGCCAGCGATGACATCAGGACCCTGATGGACAATGGAGAAACAACCGCCCTCATCCTCCTAGACTTCTCAGCAGCCTTCGACACCATATGCCATAATACCCTAATAACACGCCTCTTCAACACTGGGATCCAAGGAAAGTCCCTGGACTGGATCACCTCATTCCTCTCCGACAGAACCCAGAGAGTCTGCCTCCCTCCCTTCCGCTCAGAAGCCACCAAAATCATATGCAGCATACCCCAAGGATCCTCGCTCAGCCCAACGCTCTTCAATATCTACATGAGCCCCCTCGCCGCCATTGCACACAAACACAACATCAACATCATCTCCTACGCCGACGACACCCAGCTGATACTCTCCCTCACCAAAGACCCAGCCACCGCCAAAGCCAACCTACAGGAAGGAATGAAAGACGTCACAGAATGGATGAAGCTCAGCCACCTGAAGCTGAACTCAGACAAGACGGAAGTCCTTATCCTCGGACATTACCCCTCCGCCTGGGACGACTCCTGGTGGCCCTCAGCACTGGACTCCGCACCAACACCCTCGGACCACACACGCAACCTGGGATTCATCCTGGATTCCACCCTCACGATGACCTAGCAAGTCAACGCCGTCTCGTCATCATGCTTCAACACCCTGCGCATGCTCCGAAAGATATTCCGGTGGATCCTCACCGTAACCAGAAAGACGGTCACCCAGGCCCTCGTCTCTAGCCGACTGGACTACGGAAACGTACTATATGCAGGAACAACTATCAATCTCCAGAAACGACTACAATGCCTACAGAAAGCCTCCGCACGACTCATCCTCGACATCCCTCGCCATATATCCGCCGACCTGAGAGACCTTCACTGGCTCCCCGTCAACAAGAGGATCACATTCAGGCTCCTCACCCACGCACACCGAATACCTCAACAACCACCTCACGTTCTACACTCCCACCCACCGGCTCCGCTCCGCCAGCCTCGCCCTCGCCATCGCCCCACGGATCCGCAGAACCACAACCGGAGGAAGATCGTTCTCCTACCTGGCCGCCAAGACATGGAACTCCCTCCCCGCACACCTACAACTGATCCAGGACCATCTCACCTTCAGGAGGCACCTCAAGACCTGGCTATTCAAGCAGTAGCAGCACCCCCTGCCCCCCCACCCCCTTCAGCGTCTTGAGACCCTCACGGGTGAGTAGCACACTCTATAAATGTTTTGATTAATTGATTGATTGATGTACTGACTTTCTCTTATTCCATTGTACTGTGTCAATATATTGTGGTGTTATTTATTTCGCATTGTTATGTAGGTGGATGTGATGTGGCTTTATTATTCTTGGGCATCTAAGTAGATGCAATGGCAGCTCATGCCAGGAATGTTAATGGTGCCCATGTGAGCAGGGTTCTATGCTGGACATTTGGACACTGGAGACTAATCGGACGGCTGCATCATTGGTTGTATATCTCTTCATGCCAATAGACCAATTCTACAATCATATTGGCTCCATTTCATAACAATGGCAGTACCCCAGACCTTATGCCTTCACTCTTCTATTGTTAATGAATTTTTTTATTGCCCTAAGGACTCTGTGCACTTCACCACTGCTAACCAGTGCCAAAGTGCTTGTACTCATACCCCAAAACACAGTAACATTGGTTTACAGTTAATTAGTATATTTAGTTTACTTAAAAGTCCCTAGTAAAATGGTATACCATATATGCATGGCTGGTAATTTAAATGCTACTAGTGGGGCAGCAGCACTTATTGTGCTACTCACATAAGTAGCTCTTTAAAACATGCCCAGGTCTGCCATGTCCTGAAGATGACTGTGTATTAATAACAATGGTCGAAATGTCGTCTACGCAATTGTGGCCGCAAATAATGGAGGACACATTGTTTTGTTTGTTGTAGTTTCTGTGTTATTCTGAAACTCCTTCTTCTATCTAACCTCTTTTTGTCTGCCGCCTGTCTGGATTTGTATTTTCATCTAACGTTATATGTACCAGCTTACACCTCTGAGCTCTATGATAATATATATTTTTATTGAACACGTTTTGTATGTTTTTCTAGATTTCTCCTTTATGGGCCGTTTTTCTATTTTTTCACTTCTATGTGTGCACTGATGTATTTTTTTGTCTTAATTAATTGTTCAATGTTAAAAATTGTCTGTGCAATTGTAATTTCTCAAACACTTTGAACCACGGTTTGGATTAAGTATTCACACAAAGAACTTCACACCGATTCACTGTTCGGGGCAGCCAGGGCAGGGGAGGCTGGAAACTCAAAGCAATTCTCTTGAAACTTCTCCTTCAAAGAAGGTAACAGGTAAAATATAGGACTCTCAGACCCACTCCAGTTCACTTTCTGAACCTGCAGAGGACTCTCAGAGGACTGCCTGCTACTGTGGCCGGTTGTGTACTTCAAGAAACTGCTTTTCTGCACTTATTGAATCCAGGACTACCAGAGTGACTCCCAGAGCTAGTTGACTGGCCTACTGATCAGAGCATCAAGGACAGAAAAGACTCGCTACATCTTGGAACTGCACCTGGGCCCCACCTAAGTGAGTCCTGTGGTGCCCTCTCTGTCCTTGACCCCTGATAGTGGCGCTAAAGGTTCCCAGATATCAACATTCAAATGTTGGGACTTAAAAATGTATTGGTTAAAAATTGTGCTGAGAACCGAGAGGAGACCGGGAACAACCTGCTTGTCTATCAGCCAAAGGTGCATTGCTGGTCGGCCACACTTTGCTACAGCTCCTGCTACATTCTTCTTTGCTTTATTTAAATCAATAAAGGGTTCTGGCCCATAATCAGCAAGGCTAGGTCAATACAATGATATGAACAATAACACAATTACCAATGCTGATAGCTATTGAACAAATAACTCTTCGCAATTCCACGTGACACTCATAGTGACAGGGTTTGTGTTGTACTTCAGGAACCTTTAAAAGTCTGAACGTCTCAACATTTCTCTTGGTGTTCTCTTCCTTTTCCTGATTTCTCTTTACTTTCAAATTATTTTATTTTCATATATTTTGGAACTGGAGTTTTCTCACACTTCTTAAATGTTTTTTTTTAAATATGATATGTCAATTTTCAAGTTTAATACTGCTATATCATTTATACATGTTTTTCTATGCTCCTTATTGTCTGCAATGGATATAGCTACTACCGATTCTAAGCTGTTTGACTTTTTTATTGCTCTAGCTTTTAAGGTTATTTTATCGTCATGGAAAGATAATTCTATATTATCATTGACCATGTGGTGAAACTTTATCTGTGATGATCATAGGATTGCCACTGTCTCCTCCTCCTCCATCCCTCAAAAAATTAAATCTGATCTTTTATGGCTTTCCTTTACTTCTTATCTTTCCTCTGCTACTCATGCTAGATGAGTTTTATTCGCTTATCTATTCTTTTTTTTCTTTTTTCTTTCTTCTTGTTCTTTTCTTCTTTTCTTTCTTCTTTTCTTCTATCCTTCTTCCCCCTATCTATTCCCCTGCTCATCCCTTTTTGTTAAACTTGATAGTTTCATACTATGCCTGATTGTTTTTTCCTATTCATGATGATAATATGTTCACTTATGGCATGTATTCTGCTCTCTGCAAAATTTTTAATAAAACTTTATTAAACAAAAATAAATATGATATGTAATGTAATGTCATATTTGTGATTGAAAAGTAATGTGTTATATGTTTGTATATTTTTTATGTGGTTTTAAAAATTATTGAGAATGTTCATTGAAATAATAACATGAACTGATCTACTTTGAAAGCCATGTGTGATTGTGAAGAGTTATTTGTTGAATAGCTATCAGTATTGGCTATTGTGTCGTTGTTCATAACATTTTTCTTTGCAGCAGAAAATCCTGTTCGGCAGTTTTTTGCAGAAGTGGTATCTAGCCTTGTGGAGCCCACATTGACTACAGCCTCCATCTTCATCCTGCTGGAGATTTTCAACTTTCAAAAAAGAGACTAAGTCAAAATGTGGAAATCTTCATCATTATTTCATCCATCGGCTCTTCGATGATGACTCCTCCTCCTCAAATACTGCCTGCAGGCTCGCTCCACTGAACTTTTACCTTCTTAGACACTTTTTCACTGAATGTCTACTAAGTCAAAAGGTACACCCCAACCTGGCCCAATCTACATCTTGTATTCGACCCGTATATCATTGTGGTCAGCCATTTTTTATGACTTTGACCTGGTCTTGGGCAACTAGATATCCGCTAGTTGGCAATTTGATATTTAGGCACAAGTTTTTACCTTAAAGTTTAAAAATTCACAACCCTGGTAATACTAATTAAGCCTGGGCGTAGTTCGCGTAGCCGCACTCCGCGAGCTACGCGAAGATGTACTTGCACTCCGCGAACTACGCATAGCTCCGCAAGCATGCGTAGTAGCTTGCTTGACCCGTTTGCAAGCCATTTTTCATCTTCGGGAGCGCCGTGGAACTCTGGAACCTGCTCGACACCACATCTCCAGACGTCGCCTTCCTCACGGAAACATGGATGAATGCCTCCTCAGCGCCCGGCATCGCCGTCGCCATCCCGGACGGATACAAGATCACTCGGAGAGACCGCGTCAACGAGACAGGAGGAGGCATCGCCATCGTCCACAAGAACACCATCCACATCACGACCAACTCAGACGACGCCCTCACAGCCGCTTAACATCTTCATTTCCAGATACGCACCGACCCCAAGACCACACTCAGAGGCACCCTCATCTACAGACCCCCAGGACCTCGCACACAATTCAGCGAAGACATCGCAGACTTCATCAGCCCGCACACCCTCGCCTCCGCTGACTACATCCTCCTAGGGGACCTCAACTTCCACCTGGAGAACAACAACGACAACACCACCACCACCCTGCTGGACAACCTCGCCAACCTCGGACTCATGCAACTGGTGAACACCCCCACCCACTACGCCGGACACACGCTTGACCCAGTCTTCTCCTCCAGCAAGTACATCTCCTTCAGCCACTCCACCGGACTCCACTGGACAGACCACAGCTGCGTCCACTTCAGCTTCAGAAAGACCACGACTCACCACCACCCGCAACAGGTTCCCTGCAGGAACTGGAACAAGATCACCACCGAACAGCTCACCACTTCACTGAGCCAGAACCCGCCCGCCAGCTCAATGGACCCCAACCAAGCAGCCAACAACCTCACACAGTGGATCACCAATTGCGCTCGCCCAACCAGCCTCGACCACTCGCAGTCCGGCTTCCGCGCCAACCACAGCACCGAGACCGCCCTCATCGCAGCCACTGACAACATCCGAGCCCTGCTCGACAACTGGGAAACAGCGGCCCTCATCCTCCTGGACCTCTCCGCAGCATTCGAAATGGTCTGCCACCGCACCCTAGTGCAGCGCCTCAGCAACATCGGAATCCAAGAGAAGGCACTGGAGTGGATCATCTTGTTCCTCACCGGAAGAACCCAGAGAGTCTGCCTCCCCCCGTACAGATCCAAGGCAACCGAAGTCATATGCGGCGTACCACAAGGATCATCCCTCAGCCCCACCCTCTTCAACGTCTACATGAGCCCCCTCGCAGCCATCGTACACCAACACAACCTCAACATCATCTCCTACGCCGACGACACCCAGCTGATCCTCTCCCTCACCAACGACCCAGGAACCGCCAGAACCAACCTACACGAAGGGATGAAAGACGTAGTCGAGTGGATGAGGAACAGCCGCCTGAAACTGAACTCAGACAAGACGGAAGTCCTCATCCTTGGATCATCACCCTCCGCCTGGGACGACTCCTGGTGGCCCCCTGCCCTGGGCAGCGCACCCAAACCAACGGACCACGCACGCAACCTGGACTTCATCCTGGACACCTCCCTCTCGATGACTAGACAAGTCAACGCCGTCTCATCATCATGCTTCAACATCCTACGCATGCTCCGAAAGATCTTCCCATGGCTCGCCACCGAAACCAGGAAGACGGTCACACAGGCACTCGTCACCAGCCGACTGGACTACGGAAACACCCTCTATACCGGAACCACAGCCAAACTCCAGAAAAGACTCTAACACATCCAGAACGCCTCCGCATGACTCATCTTGGACATCCCCCGACACAGCCACATCTCCGGACACCTGAGAGACCTTCACTGTCTCCCCGTCAGCAAGAGAATCACGTTCCAACTCCTCACCCACGCACACAAGGCCCTCCACGACCTGGGCCCGAGGTACCTCAACAACCGCCTGACCTTCTACACTCCCACCCGCCAGCTACGATCGACCAGCCACGCCCTCGCCGCCATGCCACGCATCCAAAGATCCACCATGGGAGGAAGATCCTTCTCCTACCTGGCAGCCAAGACTTGGAACTCCCTCCCCATCCACCTCCGTCTGACCCAAGACCACCTCTGCTTCAGGAAGCAACTCAAGACATGGCTGTTCGAGCAGTAGCAGACCCCCCTCCCCCAAGTGCCTTGAGACCCTCTGGGTGAGTAGCGCGCTATACAAATATCCTGATTGATTGATTGATTGATTGCCTGCATGCTCGGGATGTGTAGCGCGCGAAGTTACCCATGAGGTTTGTCCCGCCCGCTCGCGTCCCCTTATTTCCGGTCACTACTAACGTGTTCGCGAGTTATTCTGTGCCAGATTGCAGTTTCTGCATGTTCGGCAACTCGATCTTACCGACAAGCATCCTCGCGCACGCGAAAATGCTATTGAGCGCGCGAGAACTACGCTACGCAGCAGTTTGCGGAGTATTCGACAACTTCGCGTTCTCCGCGGAGCGCGGAGTTGCCGAAACTCCGCAAACTCCGCGAACGGAGCGTAGTTCTTTGCCCAGGGTTAATACTAATATGATTTTTGTTGTTTTGGTGACAAATAATTTATAAAAATGTACTCCATATTTCTAAATGGGTTTGAGGTTTGTCTTGTGTTGTGTTTATGTGCTGCATAAGTACTTTACACATTGTCTCTAAGTTTAGCTTGCTTGGTTTGTGCCAAGCTACCAGAGAGTTAAGCACAGGTTAATTTAGTGCTTTTAGTGGTTCACCCAAACAGGAACTGTGGTTGTTGCTTGAGCAGGGTTAATACTCTACTCAACCAACAACCCAATTTCTCACAATTATCAAACAACTGTATGTTAATTACCAGCTTTATTATACAAAGTAATTCATTAACTATCGAGGTGTGAAACAGGGGTGCATGTTGGCCCCCCACGTTTTAACTTATTTATTACAGATTTATCACAGTCCCTCAACATCATTAACAGTCACTCCTCAAAAATTGGTGGCACCCAGATCAGCAGCCTGCTGTATGTTGATGATCTAGCTCTGTTAAGCTACACAAGAATTGGCCTTCAGCGTCTTCTTGACCAACTGTGTATTTATACAACTGCCAATAAACTGGATGGGAATTTGACCAAAACCAAGGTTGTAACATACGGGCAGAGAAAATAACAAGGAGGAGTAACATATGGCAGCAAAAGTATCACAACGGAACAGTCTTACAAATTCTTAGGGGTCCACATTGACACTAGATATTCCTATGTGAAACAACGACAAGAGGTCAGAGCAAAAGCTCTGATGTTACAGGTGATGCTATCAAAACTAGTGAAACAGTTATTTGTCCCAAGATGGTCTCCATTAACAACAGTCTTGAGTTCTAAAATTCTCCCATCTTTAACTTATGGCCGGGAAATCATGCTAGGAAAAGATTACAGCTTTCTGAACAAACTCATTGCAAAAATATATAAGCAAGTATTCCGACTACCGAAATCCTCATCCCTGCCAAGGTCAGACTTTAATTTGGCCTCTCAGGCCAACGGACGGAAGGGGGCCGGTGCTTATCTTAATCTGGGCAATAAGGTACGAATGGCTAGGGATGGCAGTCGGGAAGCATTGCTATGGCTTGAAGGACCCAGGGACAGTTTATGAAGAGAATGGACCTTACTGGGTTTTCGTTTCGTACCTGCAGGCAGGCCATCATTGCCTCTTGGAAACCCAACAACACCATGCTGAATATCTTGTTGCCCAGGTTTATCACCATTGCAGCCAATAAGTTAACCTGGTGTGGGGTTTAAAACGCTGTTTCCTGTAACCCTGTCCTAGAAAAATTAGTTGCCTCATACTATTTGCACTTTACTTACATCTTATGCCATAATAACTAAAAACCACCCTGACACTTTCAGCTACAACGCAGGGGGGTGTAAAATGCTGTTTCCAGTAATCCTAGCTTAGGATACTTTTAGTTTGTGTTTAAGAGACAACTAAACAGTTGTTTTATAGTATTTGCACTTTACTGATATGTTAGGCTGTTACAACTAAAGATCATTCTGCTGCTTTCACCATCAATTGAATGATGTGATAGACTAGGCTACACCATAGTTCTTGCACTCTATTGAAAACGTATGCAGACCTTCTCTTACTCTGTTATTTTTACAGTGTACTACCTGTAAAAATCAAATATCTGCACCTTAACCAACACGAATGCTGCTATAATTCAGGATCTCCCTGCTGTTCTTATTTATAACTGAATATTGTGATAATCCAGGCTGCTCTATAGTATTTACTCTTTACTGAAATCACATGCTCTTATTATTTAGGACCTCCATGCTGTTTACCCATAATTGAATAACATGCCAGATTAGGTTGCCATTATATTGCACTTACATTTTTATCTATCTCCTGCACCTTCAAGCGCAACTTTAGTTCTCTTTTTATAACTGTAATTAACAAAAGCAGTCGTTTTAAGAATGTTTTATTTTATCCATGCTGCGGTAACCAAGGAATAACCCGTTGCTCCTACCTAATACTGGCTAAAGAATCTTGATCAAGTGTAATTGAAAATGTGTGCTACTTTATTTAGTCATAATTGAACATGTTTAAATGTTATTTTATGTCACTTGCAGGAATGTGGTTGTGATTATTTGTAACTGCTGTTCTAATATTCTAATGGTTTGTGAGTAACCATAAACAATAAAGACCCTCACGGCGGTCAGAAAGTGTATATTTTCTATTCATGCTTGTGGTGCATGTTGCAGCACCAGCTTCAATAGAAAATATACACATTTAAAACATCAATGCACTGTGTAGTAGACACCATGCGGTGCCTGCCACACGGTGCAGGGATATTTAAGTGGGCACTGTAGGTGCCCCCCCAGGCCTTATAGCGGAAGCCAGGGAGGGACAGCGGCTCTGCTACGGGACCCAAAAGTCGGTTTCGGTCTGCCATTTGGTCAGACTGCCATAGAAAGCCAGACCAAAATGGATGCTGTAATCCCTACGGCAGTGTCTGAGCAGGCAGCACCCTTATTATAGGGATTACATTAAGACCGCTGGGCCAATGGGCTTCTTGAACTTGTCAGAACAGCATCTATCCGCCCCACCACATGCTGCCTCCGACTGCCGCATCTCAATGCAGCGGGCGGAACACAGGGGCAGATGTGAGTCAGCTCGCAACCCACAGGTTGTCTGTTGTGATCTGACCGACATCATAATCAGGCCCAAAGTATTATTATTATTATTATTATTCTCTAACTACCATTGAAATGACTTAGGGCCTCATTAGGATGGCGGACGGACCTGCGTCCGTCCGCCACCCCCGAGGTGGAGGGACCGTCCGCAGGGGCAGGGGCGGTCCCTCCAGTGCAATTAGGATGTGACCGCCACCCTGGCGATCACATCCTGTATCTTTAACCTTGCGGCGGGTGCTGCTTGAAGCAGCACCCGCTGCAAGGTTAAAAATGCATGTTTTACATTTACATGCACAAAGCGGCAGGCACCGCGCGGTGCCTGGGCTTTGTGCATGTAAATGCTGGGGGGCACCATAGATACCCCCCATGTGCACCCCCCACCCAAACACCAAAGACCACTAGCTTTTCCATGGCAGAAAAGCGGCCGTAGAAAAGCATGTAGTAATGCACATCTTAATTTGGCGGACGGTGTCTTGTCCCACCGCAATCCCACCGCCATCCTAATCTGGCGATGGGTGTTTTCTGTGGCTGCGGCGGTGAATCTGCATCAACCGGGCCGGCGGTGGCTTCCGCCGGCCCGGAGGATGCCATCCTAATGAGGCCCATAGTTTGGAAATCCTACACATTTTCAGGTGATATCAAGAAAGTTATAAGGAAACACAAATGGTCTCCCTAGTCCTTATTTTGCCAATCAGGCTCGTGAAATACAGTCAGGGGCTGATTAAATGTGAGGAAGAGAAACATTCTTTCAAACATTCACTTGCAGCATCGAAATGTACTTTCCAATCATGAAAAAGGTTACGAAACTGATGTCACAATAGGATCAAGCCTCATGCTTCTCTTTGTATGCCCCTTAGTCCCTGTAATGATTTTGTTACAGTGTATTTATTATGTCACTTGCAGGAATGTGGTTGTGATTATTTGTAACTGCTGTTCTAATATTCTAATGGTTTGTGAGTAACCATAAACAATAAAGACCCTCACGGTGGTCAGAAAGTGTATATTTTCTATTCATGCTTGTGGTGCATGTTGCAGCACCAGCTTCAATAGAAAATATACACATTTAAAACATCAATGCACTGTGTAGTAGACACCATGCGGTGCCTGCCACACGGTGCAGGGATATTTAACCTAACCATATCTAACGCCTACAGTGATTCAGAAATGAACTCTGAACCTCCACTTTTAATTTTCTGAGTGAAGTTTCAATAGAAATATTTTAACATAGAGCATGTAAATATAACCAGTGTCATCTCAAGAATTGTTGGGGCCCTGGGAAAGGCATACCTTGGAGCCCATTCTCCAAGCGACTTTACTATCCATTCAAGCCTTTGAGACAACAAACAATATTTACATATTAAACTTTCAGAAACTGAGGCATACAAAACAGGTGAAAGTTCAAGTTGGCTGGAGTCCGCCATCCTAACTGCACCAGAAGAAAGCTTTAGCAAGCATTGATAAAACCATTTCTTTTTGCTCTTGGCTGTACTTTATTTTTAAATATTGCAGCAGAATTTTACATAAAATTCAGAGACCAAACACCCTGTTAACACCGACTGTTGGGAAAAATCAGTAGGGGTAACTTGATGAATGTTTAGCGGACAAGCTCATTATATTTTAATAAGATATATGCCCATAGCACTTTGGAACTGTAGCTTTATTTGCCAAATATTTGTAAGCACAAATAAATGCCCTTAAAAACTGTCAATCTGCTGTAACTGTGAATATCAAAGCAATGCTAGGAGGATTTTCACCATTCTGATACTTGTCGCCTTCATTTTCATTCCCTGATATGTCTTTTCCCTCCTCTTTCTGTGTCACACTTCTATGGGCCTGGGTGTGAAATTCCACTGTTCTCGTGGAGTTTACGTAGCTTTTTGCGCTCCGTGTAGCGTGTGGAGTTCAAAAAACCTTGCGCTAGACATCAGCGCGAACGACGTGATGTAATGCACTCTGCCGCTTGCGGAACTCCACGCAGTGTGGCGGAGGTTTTGGGCACTTCGCTGAACTCTGCAAACTCCTCCCAGACCTATACTTCTTTTGCTAGACTGTGACCCCTGACTTTGTTGAGTAAAAGATTTGGGAGGCAGCAGGAGACAAGAATGACCGGAGAGGTAATGGGAACAGTATTGTGTAAGAGGTGACTTAGATGGAAAAAGTGAAAAGAGATAGTGATGAGGTAGAGGGATAGGTGAAGTCGAAAGAGACATAAGTTTAAACGAGAAAGGTGCGATAGTCTGGAAAAAAGTACAGAGGTAGACAGATGAAGAGGTATAGAAATATGTTAGGTTTTAGAATGATGCACAAAGGGAAAGAGAGATAGAGGTAAGGAAAAGTAACAAGAGGGAGAGAGGTGGGGACATTGGGGTAGAGATATAGAGATAAGTTAGAAGGTGAGGTGATTTAGGGAGGTAGAGGCAAAGAGAGGTGGAGGTAGACTGCGGGAAAGCTGATTTATTCAGAGAAGTATTGAGTGATGCAAGGTAGAAAGAACAATGAGCTAAAGGGAAGGACACAATGAGAAAACTTATAAAAATAGAGATCGGGTAAATAGAGTAGTGAAGTTGCTACAAAGATAAGAGAGAGGCAAAGGAGAGAAAGAGAGAAGTGGAAAGATAAAAGAGGCGATGTAAAGAGGTAGATAAGACAGAGAAATAGTGGTGAAGTTGCAACAGATTTAAAGATAGACGGTAGAATAGTGGAAGAGAAAAGGTAGAGAGATGTATAAAGGAGAAAAGGAGAAAAGTAGAAAGAGAGAAGTGAGGTAGTGAGGGTTTGTTGAAATAGAGTAGGGTGCACAGAGAGAGACGGTATAATGATAGAGAAAAGGAGGTAGAAAGAACTGAAGGGATACAGGAGTAAGGTAGCGAGTGATAATAGGGAATGAATGAATGAATGATGAGGTAAATTGAGCGATTAGGTAGTGTGACTGTGAGAAGTAATGTAGAGAGATTAAGATATTAAGAGATATGTGGTTAAGACAGGGAAGAGAGCTAGAATATGGGGAGACAGGGAGACGACTGAGGCACAGGTAGAGAGAAATAAATTAACAAGAGAAGAAGATACAGATAGAGAAATAAGGTAAACAGGAAAGAGATAGAGAGAGATAGGAGAGATTAAGTGAGGAGAGATAGAAACTGAGCAGGAGTGAGATGGAGACATACAGCTAAGGTATAGCAACAGAGTAGTAAGGTTGAAATGTTGGGGATAGAGAAATATGCTAGTGAGAGAGGTGGTGGGAAAATATCTGTATTGCAACATAATTGAGGTCAACCTAGATGAGGTATTGAGATGGAAAAAAGGGAGCAGATACAAAGAGATGTAGAGATAACAAGCATTTGCAATGCAATAGGTCTCGCATTTGTGAGACTTTGAGCTACTGGCATTGTAAATGACAAACCTTTTGTCTATGTGTTGGTTTTGAAAACAGATAAATAAAAGGCATTGTCATTTACAATGCCAATAGCTTAAGATTTAGCAAATGCGAGACCTATTGCATTGCAAATGCTTGTTAGAAAAGGTCAGCTGAACACATTGAGGGTTTGGGGAGGCCAGCTTTCATGTTTTGCAGTGCAGGATTAGTTAGCAAATATTATCAGAAAACTATTTAAGTAACACTGATGATATTGTGTGTGAATGTTTCATTTAACTACCCTTGCTGCTTCCTTTTCTATGTTTTCTCGGTCAGTGAAGTCTTTCTGTGACTATTGCTTGATACTAAATTGTAGCCTCACTTCTGTATTTTTTGATTGTTGCTGTTTTTGGTTTTCAAAATCTGGCCACTCTGTCTTGAGCATTTTTTGTGGAGCAGTTGGTGACATAGCACTTCCCATATGTCCAATAGGCTTGGCCTAAGGCGATCAGACACAGCATTTACAGTTGCTTTGAATGCTTGAGACGATTGCTGCATGATTTCCCTTCTGTGGCATGTGCTTTAAATGGCACAGTCCATGCACCACGGGAGCCATCTTAGCCCAGCTTGCATCACAGTATGAAGCACTGCCAGTCTTCCTTATGGCAGGCGTGATAGGGATCGGTGAAAGGGGGTGGGGTGTTCACTCTTTCGAAGACGAATGGAGAAGGCTTTTTCTGTATTAGTTGTTTCAAGTACAGCTCTTGGGATTCACTGTGTAGAACTGCTGGTTTGATTTTTGTATTTCAAGTATATCATATACTATATACAACAAGCATTTGCAATGCAATAGGGCTCACATAACGGAAAGTTTGAGCTATCGGCGTTGAAAACAATAATGCAGTGCCAATAGCTCAAACTTTCAGTAATGCGAGAACTATTGCATTGCAAATGCTTGTTATATAGCTGTAAATAGGCGGTGTTGTGCTGTATTGTTGGTCTGTAAAAAGCAGGTGTCAGTCGTTCCCTAGCATTGTAAACAGCAGGCGTGTTTCTGTTTCCTGGTCATGTAAAATAACATGCGTTCAGTTGTATAGTTGCGCTGTACTTAACAGGTGCTCTTCGCTCTGCCCTTCCAAGTACCATTATCTAAATTAACTGTGCTCAATCAAGCTGATGTTTATATGGCAGAAGTCCACAAAACTTCAAGGTTTAACCAATCTACCAGACACACACCAAAACAAGCATGCATCAAAATAATGGCCCGTGAACCAGATTGGCTGAGTACTTGGGTGCGATTCTGGTCCCAAATTCCCAATGTGATTACTGATCACTTTGAAACCGTGCCACTGTAACAAGTCCATGATGATTTGCGTAAACAGGAAAATTCTAATTTGGCGCAACACATTTCTACACTACGGTATATGAAATTCCTTATGCTCTGGCATTTTGAACAATCTGTAGGGCACACTTCAATACCTTAATGATAACTGCACTTAATGTATGTATTGAGCTGCACCAAAATAAACAAGCTGGAAAACAATGAATGTGATGTGTGTATGTATATGTGTGCTAGGTAAGGAAATGACTATGTGAGGTTAGCGTAGATGTGATAATGGTCAGTATCACAGCATGGGGATATGTATAAATATGTTATTTTGTATGTACAGATTGCACAATTATGCTAATTTTGTACATTTAGGAGAATTGGATTAATGTCAAACTATTTATGAATTGCATGGTATAAATGAACACAGAAAAAAATATGGTTTTATAATACCTGTAAAAAAATTTAAATGATAAAAAATATGGTGTAGAATGTTTGCACTATCCTACAAATGGCGACAACAAATAAAGATATGAACTAATGCATTTTGTTGTACCTAATGATATTTACAGTAAAGGGACAGCCCGTTAGAGCTTACTATAGCCACTGTATGATAAATGTTGGTTGAGAGGGAGGTTGTGTATATATGTTTCTGTTTTCCCCTTTTCTCCCAGACCACACATTCAAACACTAAGGGATACCTTCGGTTTTGTATGTGCTACTTTCATGAACAGCATTTTCTAATTGCTCCTTAATATCAAACGTTTGAGTTTAGGAGGCTTGTCATTTTCCATCTAAAACAATTCAGCAAACCTTCAAGTGAAAGAAAGTGCTGATGGTGCACACGGGTCCTTCCCTAAAGGGCCAGCTGACAGTGTGTGCGCTAACCCGAGCTGTGGTCTCTCTGGGCGCATATACCCCTCTTACTGCATATAACGTTATCAGCTAACACACAAACCCACACCTCTGGAAACAGAAAGTCACTCAGTCTGAGGGTACTGTAGACAGCAGCTTAAACATCCCCAATATGCACTTACAATAGGCCATACAAATTGCGAAGTACTCTTTGGTTGGACACAGCAATGGGGATCATGGCAGAGATGGTGCACAAACACAGCAGTAACCTTAGCTACTGCGTACTGCACGTTTTGAAGTGAAAGAAATAAGTGAACAACAAAAGTGAAACCTATGTAAATTTGATACGTTGTTTATTTGTTAGAATTAAAAAACAGCTTTTAATCAAAAAAAGTACCAGTATGAAGATAATGTAATTGACAGTTCAGTAAGTAAGTCATTACGAAAGAAATAAGACTGTTCAGAGGGTAGAAGAAAGAAGGTAACCGCATTGGACGTAGAGAGACAACACTGAAAGTGAGCATTATCACAGCATGAGGCCCCAAAGTAAACGAATTATCACAGCATGCCGAGAGGCCCCCACGCTGCTGGAGCACACAACTGCGCATTAATTATAGTTGAGTGCTCCAGCAGCCTGGGGCGCCTGTTGACCTGCTGTGATAAGTGGGGTCTCATGCTGTGATAATTGTTCCTTGGGCGCCTGACGTGCTCCACATTCATTAACGCGCACAAGCCGATCTACTGTAGAGCGCGAGCTGATCCACTGTGAAGAGCGTTCACAGACCTGAATCGGCTCGTGCCCATAGTAAAATCGGCTCGTGCACAGGTCTGTAGCTAGCTCTGCCTCCCTTGGAGGCACAGACAGCAGCTATAAGACTCGTGGCGGCAGTGCTTCGCACTGCAACACCACGAGACCTACAAAGGTATGTAAAGAGAGGGATGAGGTAGGAGAGGTTCGGGAAAGTGATTAAAAAGTCATGAGATAGAAAGATGTTTTTAAATTGCTTCCAGTTGACTGTAATTGGCTGGATGACGGCTGGGCATGTCGAGCAGGCTGTTCACTCTATGTTTCTAAGACTTAGGGACATATTTATGATAGTGTTGCATCGGCCTTTTGCCACGCAAATGGGCACAAGGGCGAAGCAACACTAAAGTCAGATTTATCAAGCCACGCAAGACCCCCTTGAGTGGCCCTCAGTGCACGGCCGGACTAGGAACCCAAATCAGCCCTGGCAATTTTGACGGATCATCCCCTTGCTGCTTTTATTACTAGGGGCCGATATAGCAGCACTGCTGAAAAACCAGTCCCATTAACAACCCCCACCCCCCACTTCTGCAAAACCGGTCCCCACCCTTCCAGTGTCCGGGGAAAATAGCTGATGCCTGCTACAGCCAGTCCGGCCCTGCCTGTGCGGCTTGATAAATCTAGAGAAAGACAAGGCGGTGCAAAACATTGCATTGCATTATTCTGCCATGGGAAACATTCCATGGGTGGAGTGTGGGTGTTCCCCCACATCCACCCATGGATGTTGGCACATTCACAGATTTACCATTACTGGTACACCTGGGATTGCATCAAATTCCTATATCTCCCCAGGTGGGGCATAACGAGGGGAAAATGCTTATGTCTCCTAGTGTTTTCCTCTTTCTATGTGTGCTGCATTATGTGGCACACATAGTAAGAGGAAAATGCCTCAGAGGATTATTTTGGTGCAGGAAAGTGTGCCTTAGTGCACAAAAACATTCCAATCTGCAACGCAGGCACCCTTGCAACATGGCCTGCATTGGCGCTAGGAAGTGCATTGTGCGCCAGTGGAAGGAAATTACAGAAATACACTTTATCATGTTAAATAGGGTGAATTCTTTCCCTTTCCCTTTCGTACAGCAAAATGCCTTGCTGCGCTGTGTGAAATAATGATGAATCTGCCCTTAGTTTGTTATGCCCCTGTTACTATCCCCAGGCATCTGACTGTCCAAATCAGGTTACCAGGAAGGCTCCTGGAAGGTTCTGGGCCCTGAGCAGTTGCTTATGCCTTTAAACCCCTCTGGGCATAACAACTTAAAAGTTATTCATAATTTTTTCGTACATATTAAGCATACTTATTAGCTTGATTAGATAAGGCATCTTTACTGGCCTCACATATATTAAGCTCAAATGTTGACGAAAAAGATTTTGATAAAAAGGGAGAAAAGATCCTGCCAGTGTCCATTGACATGGCGGAGGGACATCAATTCAGTCATGGACAGCAAAGAAACACTTCTTTGACTGACTCGACGTAGTAATGATAGAGAGTGTTCCATACATCTTACAGTTTTCGAAACAGTTGTCAGGACACATTAACAAATAACGATGGCTCATAATATTCCCGAAGCATGCCATTGTGTATTATTGTTCAGTCCTTTGATGTAGGTGTTTATTTTATGGAATTATCTAGTATCTTTGATCATTCATACTTTATCAATGCTTCCAACCTTTGGAATACTAGGTGGCACTTTACTGATGGCGCTAGGTAAGTTAGTCACCTTCAAAGCTTTTTTTATCCAGGTACTTTTGCACTAGATGTCCATCCTGGGTATCGGATAGTACCTTTCACTGATGATGGCTAATGTAGCTATGCATTTCTTCTGTTTCATTATCCAGATGTAGGCAGTCGCAGGGACACTTGTCGCTTAAAATAATTTACTTAAGCTGCAGGTAGTCTGGCTTGTGATACCGCAGCTAAGTGTATTATATGTGAATGCTATAGTGCTCTGTCTGTTCTTCACCTGGTTTAATGTAGTCACATCCATAATGACCAACCACTGGTCTAAGAATATGGCCCAAGGCTCCTGCCATTTTGTTTCTTATGGGCTGTTTGCTTGCACATCCTAAACAGTTATGTGTCGGTTCATCCCTCTGGAAAGCAAACAGTGGTCCTTATTGGGTTAGTACAAGTACATGCTAACTGGAAAAAGCAATTTTCGTGATTCGTCCCCTTTGTGCATAGAACGTTGTCATAGAGACAAGTTTGTCATTAAAGCTGTTCTTCTTGTAATAATTAATGTACTTTTTTTTTAAAGAAAGTACGCACCCTCTGTACTCTGAAAAAAACGCAGATTTTTCATATAACCGGGTACTGTTGCTTTGAGATAGACCTGTGGGTCAGAAAAATAGGAAAAGAGAAAAAAAAGGGGAGGACAAAATGTCCTGTTCTTCAGTTTAGTCTCTAGAGGAGCCCGAGGCCCTGCCACTGAATTGAATCAAGTGGAGCAGCTTGGCAGCAGCTGGCAGGGCATGGTCAGTGAGAATTGATTTAAGGAGTCATAATTCGGAATTTATATGTTCCTCTGTACTTTCCGTGAATACATTAGACACCTTGGGCTGGTCACACTGCTGGCCCCACATGCCCCCATTAGTCTTTGGTGCAGGCTTTTTTTTAGCAAAGGATTGAGGAGCAATCTCAAGGGACTCTTTTTATGAAGATATATTCTCCTGCAGGGAACACACGACTGATGGTACAGAGATGGCCTTTCAGCAAATCAGCACATATAAATTTGATGATGAGCTGAGTACATTATGATATGTCTGTAAGCGGAGCGAAGCCCCCCTGTAAATTGGAGTAATTTTTGTCATTCACGTTTTGCAGCCTCACTCATATTCCTCACGTAAGCATCTCTTGTTTCAGAACAGACACCGCAGTGGTCCTGGCATATAAAGTGGGCTGCAATGTGCAATGGCCATTATAATATAATTTCTTCTGAAATTGATGGCACTTGCACAGTAACTAATCACCTCATTATGACTGCCATTGTTAAACTGGGGAGAGGATGTGGCCTAACGGCTAGAGCGGTCGACCTTGGATCTGGGGAACAGGGGGGCATATTACCAAGCAATAGCGATAATTATTGCTTGGTTAGCGGGAACAATTTACCGCTGAGCTGCGGCGATTTTTACCGCAAATAAACCTTGGTATTACCAAGGTTTATCGCAAATGCGATAAAAATCGCCGCAATGAATGAATATCGCTGAAAAGTCAGCGATATTCATGCATTACCGAGCTAATGCTCTTAACCATGTTATCCACCTCCCATTGGATAACATGGCTAAGAACTGCTCAGGGCAGGTGTTAGCTTTTGGAGATATTCGCGCTTAGCGCGAATATCTCCAAAAGTTGGTAATAGGAGATAGCGATGTTAGCGACTGTTTTCAGTCGCTAACATCTTGGCACGCCCACTTTGCATGTCATTAGTGATAAATATCACTGACATGCAAAGTGGGGCCAAAGATGGTCGCTATCTCCTACTAGCAGTCGCTAACTGGTGTTAGCGACAGCTAGGTAATAAGAAGATAATTTTATCTCCGCTTTCTTGGCTTTTAAAGCCAAAAAAGCGGAGATAAACCCCCAGGTTCGAGTCTCGGCATCCGGTAATTCTAGGCAAATCACTTAGGGCCCTATTTATGAAAGCCTGCGTCACATTTACGCCACTGTTGCATTTTTTTGTGAGCTGCAGCAGCGTAAATATTGCACCATGTTACGCCATATTTACGAAATGGCGCATATAGGCAAATGCGTCACTTTGGAAACCCCTGTGCTACATTATACCTGCATTAGGTACAATGTATGCAGGGTAGGCATTCCCCCACAAGAAAATCTATAGGATTTCACTGAGCCACTTCTAGGACGACAAAGCGTCAAAAACCTATGCCTGCCTCATGGCAGGAGTAAGGGTGACGCACGCCCTTTCACATGGGACTTGCCCCACGTGAAAGGACACATTGCTGGAGTTGTGTCTGTTTTCAGACACACCCCAGCAATGCAGCACTTTTGCGCCGACAGATACATCAGTAATGCTGACGTATCTGTCATTCCTTGCAACATGATGCGTCATACAGTAAATATATGCTCATCCATCAAGTCGCAAGGAGGGTGCACTGAGAAGTGTTGCATCGCTGCTTTCACGCAGCGATACAACACTTCTCATGAATGAGGCCCTTAATCTCCCTGTGTCTAACAAGAATGAACATGTCCATCTGTAACGCAACAGGTGTTCATGTAAAGCGCTCTGATACCTTCGTGTCTAATTCGCGCTATATTAAACTACACAAAAAAACAGAACTGAAATTGAGTGCAAACGTTTTTTTTTTGCCCCAATTTCAAATCAAGAGTGGTTGTGGTTGGGATGGATTTTCAGTTGAACGACTGCCTGCAGACCGTGCCAAGTGCAATAGCCCACCATTTTAGCAGTGGTAAAGATCGTTCCTACATTTTATGTCTGAGTCCCAGTGGGAAAACTCGAAAGGGGAGCTAAAACCGCTTCCGGAGTTGATGTGACCGTGCAGCAGCACTGTTTCCTAAGCAGCACATGTAACAAGGCTTTAAGATAGGTGGGATCCTCTTAGGTTCAGTGTGATGTGCAGTGCTTAATTTGTGCTGGTGTTTGTAGGTGCTGGGCACAGCACTCACTTGGGACTGGAGCTTATTTTTCACCAGCAAACATTGACCCAGACCCAGAAAGGCAGCCAAGAGGAAAAAGAAAGCAAGGGAAAGACTATAAAATAGCAAAGGGAACATCTGGATGAAAAAGAACCTGCAAGAGGGAGGTCAAGAGACAGGAAGTGGAAAGTGGTGGAGGGAAAGCGGCATTAGGTGGAATCAAACCAAGGCAACCTGGGTATCGAGCACCCCCAACTTTTAGCATTGTCAGCAGAAGCCTCCATGAATATAACTAAGGCTACTGGTTTTTCGTTTTTACTGATTTTTACAGATAAATTCAGACAGAAAACATTGATTTTCTTGTCTCTATTTATTTTTAAATGTGGATAAAAACAGAAATTGGGTGCTTTTTTTAGTAATTCTAAATACTGTCTTCCATAGCTCCCAGGCCAATAGATGTGTGGATTGATATATAAGGGGTTAAAAAAGAAAGGAATTTTAGTAAAGAGGCTTTCACAGCAGTAGATATGCACAAGGTTATACTGAAAATTGCATATTTTCATGTAAGTGAGCTGATTTATCTTCTGCGGGTTTTCACACCACTGAAACCTGGCAGACATTGAAGCATGAGTGCATATCGATGAAATAAATGTGGAAAATATGCTAATTTCAGTTTAACTTTTCCACAAAACCCAAAAGAAATATGGATAAATACACATAAAATTAGCAAAAAATAAATATGGATAAATACAGACAGAAATGGCAAAAAAATATATACCATAAAGCCAGGAGCCCTAAACATAACATGCTCCCTTTTAATAAATTAAGCATTGTTGGTTTAGACCCATTTTAGGCCGTCTAGTCCTTTTTGGTCTTTCTCATACCTCTCGTGCCATTGTCCATTTGCTCTAAAACCTAACTCTGCCACTCTGTTATTGTTTAAAGTCAGTAGTTTCTCTGTTTATGGACGTGGGGTTGTTCGTCACTGCTTTGTTGGATTATGTGCCTGTAAATATTGGTAATTTCTCAGTCATGTTACTTTTATTTGTATTCTGGTATGCAGCCAGCAGAACCCTAACTCATTTAAACCTATCTGTTGTTCGGTGCAGTTAATAGTCAAACGGCTTTAGTGAATCTTTAACTATTTGCCAAGACTGTGGCTGAATGATTAAAAAGTTTATATTTAAATTCTAAAGATTCATCTCTGCTGCATATTTTATTTTTCATTTATTTTTAAGCTTATAAAGCGTGCGGCTATTCCCAACGGGGGTGTCCCGGCGCTGCGGACAACAGACAACCAGAGTGGTTTAGCGAGGCCTAGATTTTGGAGAACAGCCAGGTTTTAAGTTTACTTCGGAACAACAATTCTAAAGTAGTGAGCCTAAGGTCTAGAGGTAGGCCATTCTAGTACTTTGCAGTGATCACAGCAAAGGCACGACTCCCATTCTAGAACGGCGAAAGCGGGGGGCACAGAGTAGGCAAAGGTGGTTTGATCTGAGGGCACGTGAAGAGTGGACAGGTTTGAGCCTATGTCTCAAAAAGGCCGGACCAAGGCCATTAAGGGTCCTAAAGCAATAACCAGAGCTTTAAATTGTATGCGATAGGTCACAGGTAGGCAGTGCAGCTTAACCAGATACAGTGAGATGGAGTGGCGATAAGGGATGTTACAAATCAGCCTAGCAGCAGCATTCTGCACAATCTGCAACCGTTTAATCAGGTAAGCTGGGGCTCCCACATACAAACTGTTGGCATAATCCAAATGGGAAGTGATTAAGGCATATATTGCCCAAGGCTGTGGTGAGCGATCGTGTCATTTTATTGTGTGTGTGTATTTCCAGTTCCTTTGCTGTAACCTGATTTTGAACATAATGTGAAGAATCCTATTTACATTCAAGAAAGAAATTTATATTAATACACTTTTCGCCTTCTGCTTTTTCCTGTAAGATCCTGTTGCTGTTTTTATTCAGTACAAATCCCATGGTGGGGGACTTTGAAGGGGCCTTTGTCTGGAGTGCTTAAACTGTGCACAGTAATGTCAACAAAGAGGACACAGAGACACAGAACAAACGTCAGTGTCTTACCATCCGACAAATTTGAAATATGGGACTGATTTACAAGGTGGACAGGGTACTCCATCACAAACGTGACAGAGTACCCTGCCCGCCAAACTCTTGTTGCCTTTCCCACCATCTTTTTTCCAGTAAGGGCTGTAGCATAGAGAGTGCACCGGGGGCACAACGGGTGTGTGCGCCCACTTTGTGCACCCCCGAGACACATTGGTATTACAGAAGGGGCTCAGGTGCTTTTGCCCAATACAGATAGCGCTGGTGAACATGTAGCTCCAGCGCCAACTCAAGAGGGCATTCCCTCATTTGCATGGGCTGTGACCCCATGCAAATGAGGGAATCTCTTCGCCTCTGTGCCTGCACCATATTATGGTTGAGGGAACAAACACAAAAAATATATCAGGCAATGCACTAGCAGTGCACCAAAAAAAGGTGTCTCACTGTCGATGCACCTCCTCATGGCAGCCCTCTGAAGGTGGTCAAGGGGGTCCTATCGAGAGGCTGGGCATGTTCTCCATGGGGCAGCGCAACACAGCCCAACTCTGTGGCATGTAGGACAGTTTCAAGTGCAATGAGGGTGTGTTAGACTTGGCTTTTTCACGCAGGTTTACCCCCAGACTTTTTGGTTTTTGCCTCCTGTTTTAGACCCTGTTTTTGTTGGGCACTTTACCACTGCTAATCAGTGCTAAAGTGCATATGCTCTTCATGTAAATTATGTTATGGATTGGTGTTTCCAAGATTCGCTTATTTGATTTACCGCTAAGTCCCTAGTACAGTGCACTGTGTGTTCCAGGGCCTCTAAATCAAATGCTGCTAGTGGGCCTGCAATGTGGATTGTGCCACCCACACAAGCAGCCTTTCAAAGGGTTCTCAGACCTGCCACTGCAGTGTCTGCATGCAGTCTCTACTGCCATGTCGACCTGGCAAGTGCACCCACTTGCAAGGCCATAAAGTTCCATTTTGTACATGTGAGTCACTCCTAAGGTAGGCCCAAGGTACCCCTGCAGGGTGCAGTGTTTGTGAAAGGTAAATCATATGCTGGTGTGTGTGTGTTACATGCCTTGATAGTGAAATACACTGTATTTCTTTTTTCACTATTGAAAGGCTATCTGCCCAACAGGATAGAATGGGAGGTATTTTGTAACATCTTACAAGTATAACTTCCCATTGGGACGAGACAGAGAAATGGAGTTTAGTATGCCTGAACTCAGAATGTAAAAATGCATCTTTTAGTAAAGACGGTTTTTATGTTGTGTGTTTGAAAATGCCACTTTTAGAAAGTGGGTATTTTCTTGCTTAGCCATCCTGTGTGCCCCTGCCGGGTTGTGGATTGACTGCCTGGCTTAGGAGTGACGGGGTTTGGGGTTGTTCATTCACTGTAGACAGCCAGTGGGGGGGTCGAGGTGTGTCCTGCCTTTCTTGGATGAGTCAGGGCAGGCTGAATAGGCCTGGTCTGCATTTGGAGTGGTGGGAAGAGATTTCCCTTGCACCTGAATTTGCCTTGTCTGCCTTGGACAATTCTGTTTTCACCTCTTGCCGGGAAGCTGACCAGAGAGGACAGAACTGGTATGGGCTAAGCACAGACACTCTCTGCCCAAAAGAACAAAGAGAAACGGAGTATAAATATTGGGTCCCAGACCCCAGAACTTGAGATTACTGCTGAACTAAGGAACCTAGAAGACAGTGACCTGGAGCACACCCTTATCTTGTATGCGTAAAGTTCATTGAATTTTCATCTAGTTTGGCGTGCATCACTCAGTTAATGCCATGTTCCATAGCACATTGCATGATTCAACCGGTAATGTGACTCGCTGTTTGCGGGTCAAACGAGTTGCACATCTGCATGTACATAGGTATGCAAATTAATCCACCTCAGCCATTGTCGCATTATCGAACCTGCCAGGAAGAAGAGGTGGAAAAGCTTGCAGGAGGAACTGCCACTTATTGTGTGCTCTTCAGTGTTGCTTGCTATTTTGGCTTAGGGCAAGGAAAGGACTGGGTTGTACTTTCATCATCCTGCTGGTAGAGTTTTCTCCAAGGGCTTGAAGTAGAGCTTGCCTACTGTTGGAAGTCTCAGGGAGATAAAAGACTGCAAAGAATTTGCTTGCATCAAGGAACCTGCACAGAAAAAGAGCTGCAAAAAAACTGCCAGGAGAAGTAGTGCCCCTGTGCTGTGTTGTTAATTTGCTGGGTAGGCTTGCAGTTGCTGCTTCTGCCTTGGGCAGTGAAAGGACTGGACTGAACTTTCTTCACTTGTTGCTAAGTATCTCCATGGGCTTGAAATAGAGCTTGCCTCCTGGTCGCAAAGTCTCAGGGACAGCAAAGACTTCACTTACCTCTGGGGACTGCCTCTGAAACCATGGGTTTCAGTTACCACAGAGGGGGGAAACAGCTGACACTGTTACCAACATCACTGCTGGCTCTGCGTCCTGAAGGCACCGCAGAAGGCACTGCCGCATTTCGCACCACAACCCTGGTCTCACCAATGACATTGACTGCTGCCGGCAACAATCTTCTGCTTGCACCGCGAACTGTGAGCACCGCATTCTGCACAGACTTACTTCACTTCGCCATGCTGGTCCACCGACACACGCTGAGCTCGACACCCATAACTGCACCGCGGGGTGAGGGCACCGCTCGTAAGTCACACAGTGCACCATCACAGTCTGGCTGACTGAGGCCAGCTCCCATCAAATGGCACTGCAGCTTGCACAGTGACCTGTCAGCACCGCAAAGAGCACCACCTCTTTCCCTGCACCGAGGCCCAGGTCTCACCGACACTGCTGGACAACCGTCACTGAGCCATTGCCTGTATTGCGACTCACGGGCATGCTCACGCTAGACTGCTAGGCTTCACATCGCAACTGTGATGGTTGCCACGACCGTCCTGCACGGTTGTGGTCGGCTGGAACCCAAGATACTGTTTACGAGTCTGCTGGTACTGACGCCCATCCGCACCACCACGGTCGGCCAGAACTTTTGGATTCTGTTGTTTACAGCACCGCATTAGCCCCGGACGGAGCTATTGGCTTTAACACCTTGGCTGCTAGGTGTTTTCCCCCCCTGTGCTGGAAATTACTCTTCTGCTGTATTCATGACGAGCTCAGCTCGTCATCAGCACAGCTCAACTGTGCATCATGACGAGCTGAGCTCGTCATCAGCATCGAAAGGGTTAAGGAACTGCATTTTAAAGTCATTCTTGAAAAGTGTATATTTGTAATTACTGTATTTTGGCTTTTTATCCTTTTGGTCTTGTTTGCACAGGTAAATATTGGTTATTTTCTAAAATTGATGTGGTGTCCTTTTGCACTGTATTACTGTTGGTTATATGCAAATGCTTTACACACTTGGATAAGCCTGACTGCTCATGCCAAGCTACCAAAGGGGTGAGCAGAGTTATTTCAGAAGTGTATCCACCTTATCCTGACTAGGAAGAAGGGTCCCTACTTGGACAGGGTAACAACCTGCCAACTAGAGACCACCATTTCTAGCAGGGTGGCTTGGGAGATGCCCGCAAGGACAGCATTGTTGATGTCTAGCCATGACAGTATCATGGTATGCACTGCTGGTTTTAGAAGAGAAGGTGACAGGAACAGCTTAATTGTCTACAATGTGTGGCAAGGAAAGTTTGTCACCTGTAACATTTTGTGGCAGATCACAGATAAGAAGGGGTCATGTCTGATTCCGAGTGATGTAACAGTGTGTGAGAGTGACTTGTGCAAAGCTAGGAATGTTCAATTGATTGAGCTGCTCAGGGGTGAAAGACTTTGTTTTAGAGAGAGAACAGGATGGATGCAGTATTTTTGAGAGTGAGTAAGAAAGTACTCAGACATCTACTTTCTAAAATATTTATCTTTCATGTGAAAGCATTTCCTGCTTGCTGTGGGTTGGTCACAGAAAGCACTCTAGATTGGATGAGACACCCTCCTCTGTTTTGGGGGGTGTTACAGCCTCACCTTGGCATGGACGATGACAGTGCCAGCCGAGTTTCCTCCAATGGAATATTCACCATCTGCCAGGATCTGTATGCGCAACTATATTGATGGAAGAGCCATTGCACCCAAGAAAGCTCTGAACAATTCAGTAGTTTTTCTATTTTTTTTAGCAAGTAAGAGGAATACATGGAAGCACTGGTTGTATTCTTTTAATTTTTAGGAGATTGAGTGGAGCAGATTAACTGAGCAAAGACTCCCGCGTTTTATCTTCAAGTTTGGAAAGTAATATATTATTATCACATCCAAATGTCCTCGCTATGTCCACCATGAAAGAGTGAACGGCTCAGTTGCATTCACACCAGCTCTCAGAAGTGTACGCACAGATCTTTCCTAGGGTTGTTTTATTGGGAGTGGAAAGTGCATCTCTCAAATGACCTGCATATTTATGCAGAAGGCACCTCCCGGCATCTGTGCTCTTACAGAAAGTGGAATCTATCACCTCCCTAGTCAAGCAGAGTAAAGCAAGCCATGCCTTATTCATATACATTATTTGAACAACCATATTGTAAGCCAAAAATGTGAAATATGGGTTGCACACAGAATATGTAACAGTGGTGGCTCCTCCGCTAAGACCGAAGAGCGTCGAGCCACTGCTCCTTGAGTTGGGCGAAAGAAAAATAAAATGATAATAACTAGAAGTTATCATTTTATTTTTATTTTCTCCAACCAGGTCAGGTTGGGTGGGGTTGGCTCGCTGCAGAGGGAGCAGAAGTGGGTTGCACTCCCTCCCTAAGTGCGGCTGACGGCTTATATGCCCTCTACGGCAAGCCAAACCGTAATGCGCACTTGGCATGTTCTCCATTGGGCTGTGCTGCACAGCCCCTTGGAGAACAAGCCCATCCTCTCCAGACACTGCCTGAGTGGCCCAACAGGCTGCTCAGACCAATCATAATGCTGCCCAGGCAATGTCGTGATTGGCTGGGAGAGTCCAGTAGCCTGGGTGATTCCGTTGCTACCAGCAGACGGAGGAGAGGAGTGCACAGCGGAGAAGGCAAGTTTTTTTTTCTTCGCTCGACTGTCCCCCACCCCCCTGCCTCACCTCCCCATTTAGAGGCAGCCGTCACTGTATGTAGAAGGTCCATAAGTCACATTGCCGCCTCAGACCTGCAGGTAACACAAAGATCTCTCTGACAGGTGGTAAACCAAGAACTTTTTCTCAAGATGTGCTCTTTAGCCTTCACTTTACTTCATTCTTTGCAACATCTGTTCTACTCACTCAGCTATCATCAGCTTAGCCCGTAGGTTCACTATAGGGAATCTCAGTGTGATGTGATGTAGGTAGGTAGAAAGGCTTTTGCACTGTCAGAGTGAGAACTATATTAATCATTCTCAGGCCCTCAACTATCTGTCTCTTTCTCCTCTTCCCTCCCTTGTCTCAATTGCATTTTAAAGACTTTGTCGATATGCAAAAAGATCCATCAGTCACTTTAGGTCATCTCATGACCAAAAACGTGAAAGTCATGAGATTACCTAAAAAAACAAAGCTAAAAAAAATCAACCCTTCCCACAGCGTTATGTGCAGGTTGCTTTATTTTATTCTGTTTATTTTGTTTTTAGCCAACTGTGAATTCATTGGTGTAATCGTGTTTTAAACCAAGCACAAAGTTAATGGTGTAATTGTTTATAGCATGTTTTGGTGGGAGTTCTTACACAATATCCTTAATAAGTGCACGTTTCATATTTTAATGTTTGCCTTCACTTTTTCTGTCATGAGTGTGGAGGTTAAAATACTATTCAGGACCAGTTGGTGAAGTTTAATTGAATACTTTATTGCGGAGCGCCGGGACACAACCATCAGCGTTGGAACGGTCGGCGCCAATGATGCAACATGGCCGCCTTCCGTTTCCGCTGATTCCCTTTCCTGTTCCGCCTAGCGGAACACTAGAACGTAACTGCGTTACCACATATCTCCCCCCTTTAATCACTGTGATGACAATCAACAAAAGTCTTACTTCTAGTCCATGTTATAGTCTTTAAATCTTTCGGGAGTCTTGACTTCTCTACCAGCTCTGGTCTTTACTCTCTCCATTCTCTCACTGCTAACCTGCTCCTTCCTTCCCCATTGCTCTCCAGCTCTTTCGCCACCTTCACTCATCACTTTCTCGTTCTCTTCTTCTTTGTTGCTACTCCTCTTCCTTTCTCTCTCACTCGCTTCGCCTTCGCTCTCTTCCACATCCTGCACACCTTCTTCTACTCCCTCATTTCTCTTTCCGCTACTTTCTTCTTCTCCGTCTTCCACGACATCCTCTGCTCCTGCTTCCACTTCACTCTCCCACTTGATGATCTTGCTGCATTTGGCCATCCTATCCTGTGACCATACCTTCCCATCACTGAGCAAGGCTGAACGGGCGTATGGTTCTAGTACTTGTAATGGAGGTGAGAATTTGCTCTCGCCTTTTTTCTTGAGTACTGCCAGCTTGACTCTCACCCAGTCTCCCTTCTCCAGTTCAGCTTCCTTCACGTTGTGACTTCTGTTGAAATGAGTCGTGTACACTTCTTGTGCTCTTTCCAAGTTTCTTTTTACTACCGCCGGAGACCATCTGCTCTGTACCACCAACTTCCTCCATGCCGTGTTGTCCTTGGTAAAGGCTTCTCTTCCTCTTAAGACTTTAAAGGGGCTATAACCTGTGCTCCCCGGCGTGATTCTGTATGCCCAGATCATCTTTTCCAGTTCTTTCTCCCAGTCTAAACCATCATTAATGGCAGCTTGGATGGTGCCCATAATCACGCGATTAAATCGCTCCACTTGGCCATTTCCGGAGGGATGATAGATTGGCGTGCGCTTCACTTCTATTCCATTTCTTTCCGTGAAGGCCGTCCACTTAGCCGAGGTGAATTGAGGCCCATTGTCACTGATGATGACCTTCGGGATTCCCTTCCTTATGAAAGTGGTTTGCAGGAAGTTCACTACTGCTTCCGTGTCCATGTTTTCCCTTATTTCAATTTCCGGCCACTTGGAGAACTTGTCGATGAGGGCTACCACATATTTCTGTGTTCCTGCCTTATTTAGGACTGGTCCCAATATGTCCACCGACAGCATCTCCCAGGGTCCGTCAGGTACTGGGAACTTTCCCAGAGGAGGTCTAATTAGGCTTTGCGACTTGTCTGCTTTGGCACATGACTCGCATTGTCTCACGTGTCGTTCGACTTGCACAACGATGGCCGGCCACCAGTAAGCTTGCCTGGCCAGGGCCTTGGTCTTTGTGATGCCTTGGTGCCCTTCGTGTAGTAGGATCATGAGAGGTTCTAGTATGCCCTGGGGTGGTACCACTTTGTCCCCTCTCAACAGGAATATGGGATTCTCTGCCAACGACAGTTCCTCTCTTACCTCCCAGAACCTCCGGAGTTCTTCCTTTAGGTGTCTCTTTTCCGGCCATCCATGGACAACATATCCCTTGATGGCTTCTAGATCTACATCCTCCTTGTATGCTTCCTCCCACTCTTGCATACTTATCACCCTTTCCTCTTCTTGGATCGTGGCGACCACATAGCCTTCCCACTTCTGTTCTTCTTGGCCGCTCGCGTCTTCCATAGCTGCTGCTCTGCTAAGAAAGTCTGCCACCTTGTTCTGTGGCCCTGGGATGTGTTCCACATCATACAAAAAGTCCAACAGACGCAGGGTCATTTTTGCAATCCTGGGCGTAGCGTGCGCGTGGCCACTCGAGGTCAACACTCGGACTAAGGGCTTGTGGTCCGTTTTTACCACGAATCGTGCTCCCCACAGGTACTGGCAGAATCTTTCCATGGCCCACACCACTGCCAGCATCTCCTTCTCGACCACGCTAAACTTCTCTTCATTGGGGGCTAAGGACCTGGATGCGAAGCTGACAGTATGTATCTCGCCAGTCTCTGTTCGCTGCATTAGAACTGCCCCCAGTCCTCGGTCACTGGCGTCAGTAGTGAGGATTGACTCCGCACTTGGATCGAATCCTTTAAGAGGAATGGTGGCGCTCATCTCTTTCTTCAGTGATTCGAATTCCTCTTGTTCCTCCTTGCCCCACAGGAATCTGTTCCTCTCCTTGAGCAGTTGTCGCAGGTGGTGCGTCTTGGATGCAAAATGGGGTACAAACTTGCTGTAGTATTCGGCCATTCCCAAGAATGACCGAACATCTTCCTTCTTGCTCAGGGTGGGTGCATCTTGGATTGCCTTCATATTTGCGGTTTTGGGCTTGATCCCCTCTTCACTTACTTCGTGGCCTAGATACGTGACTGACTGTACACCCAGTCTGCACTTCGACCATTCCGCAGTCAACCCGTTGTCTTGTAAGATTTTGAATACCTTGTGGAGTTTTTCATTGTGGTCGTGCATGGACTTTCCCATCACCAAGATATCAACTTGAAAGAACTGGACATCGTCGACTCCTCTCAGCAACTTGTGCATCATCTTCTGGAAGACTGCCGCCGCCGAAGCCAGGCCAAACGGCATCCTTACGAATTCATAATAGCCAAACGGTGTGATGAACGACGTGAGATGTGTGCACGAGGGGTGTAGCTTTACTTGGTGAATGGCCGACGACAGGTCTACCGTAGAAAACCATTTGATGTTCTTGGTCTTGGATAACATCTCGTTTATGCGTGGTAGCGGAAACTTGTCGATGAGTATATTCTTGTTTAATTCTCTCAGGTCCACACACAACCGGAGCTTGCCATTCGGTTTTTGAGCCACCACCAAGGGAGAAAGCCACTCTGCACTCTCTATGGCTCTGATCACCCCTTCCTTTTCCAGTCTGTCCAGCTCCTGTTGTACCGCCTCCCTGCTCCTGAATGGGATGTTCCTCACTTTGTGCACTACAGGAGTCGCTCCTTCCTTTAGCTTGATAAGGTGTTTGTATCTTGTCAGCTCCCCTATTTGGCCGTTGAACACTCTTGGGTATGCCCGTTTCCACGACTCAACGCCGTCTCTTTTCTCCATATCCATGAGTAGGATCTTCTCGATTCCTCCCGGATTGAGTTGAATCCCTAAAGCGCCCTGGTCTCTCCAGCTCAACACCGAGGGGCCTTTCTCCGCTATGTATAGTTTGCACATGGCTTGGCGGTCTCTGAACTCGAACGATAGGGGACAGTACCCCAGGATCGGGATCTTTTGGCCGGTGTATGTGACGGGTCGCAAATCCATGGGGTGTAGCTTCTCTCCGTGTATTGACACGAACTTGTCTTCCCATACTTTTCTTTGGATTATTGAGATGGGAGCTCCACTGTCTGCTATCATCTCCAATGGAATTCCTCCGATGTGCATGTCCAATCGGGGTTTGTCCGATCCTGACCCTTCCATCTCTAGTACTTGGACATCTATGTACAGGATTTCCTCCAAATCTTCCGTGTCCTCCGATTCAGTGGCCTCATCCTGTTGTTCTCGGTCAACGTACTTGACTGTTGTCCCTTTAGGTTTGCGGGGGCCTACTTTTTCGTAGTGACCGAATATTCCACAATACGAACATTTTGCTCGGAACGCAGGGCACACTTTGTCATTTCCTAGATGTGTAGTACTCCCGCACCTGTAGCAGCTTTGATGTCCTCCCTTGTTCCCTCTCAGATCTGACGGATTGGTGGACTTCTGGCTTCTGCTTTCCAGATTTTTCTGTGGTTCTCTTTGCCTGGGACGCTCTCCTCTTTGGTGCGTCGTTATCTGGCACACCGACTGTGTACCCCCTGCTTCCTGTTTTGCGGCTTTGGCGCAGCGTTTGGATAGCTCAACTTTCTTTACCATAGCCCAGATTTCTTTGAGCGGGGCATCCCCATTCACCCATAGTTTCTCCTGGACGTGGGTGCTTGAAGTGTGCATGATAATCTGGTCCCTGATTAGGTCGTCGTGTAGAGTACCAAATTTGCACGTGAGTGCGAGTTTTTGCAGGGCCACCACGTATTCATCTACTGTTTCATTGCTCTTTTGCTTTCTTTGGAAAAAATTGTAGCGGTCAATCGCAACACACACGACCGGCCTGAAGTGTGCGTCTAGGTCAGCAATAGCGTGGCTGAATACGTCAGTGTCCGTGGCGTCCCTTTCTACTTTTACGATGGTGTCGTAGACTCTAATCCCTTCCGGGCCCAGATTATGTAACAAGATTTTTTTTCTTCTTTTACTGGAGTATGGTGCGCCTGCTTCTTCCTCTAACGCGTCGAGGTAGTTGAGGAAATATCTCTTCCAGTCTTCCCACAACCTTTCGGGCTCTCCGGGGTTGGTCAGGAATAGTACGAGCTGCGTGAGGGTCGACGACTGTACCGCCATGTTGTTGGTTCTACGTCTGGCTGGCTGGGTGTTGACGGCTCTCCCTTGGGGGCTTCCTGGCGCGTTTTGCCCGGCCTGGTCCCTCGCCTCAAGGTCGCTGTCACTGTCCCCTTCTTGCCGGTCACGCATGGGAGCCGGTAGTGTCTGCGCGTCGTCCTCCCTTCCCGCTCGGGAACCTGCCTCCCCTTTAGGGCGAACGTCGGACTGCTCACCTCCGCCTCCTGCTAGGTCCGCCAGCTAGCTGAGCGCGGCTGCTCCTCGCCTGGGTGGGGATCCCCTTAAGCACTTGGTCAGTCCGTCGCTGCTCGGGCACTATCGCTATGCTCGCTTTGATCTGGCAGCCAGCCGGCAGTTAAAGAGGCTCGGCCTCAAGGTGAGCGGGGGCTGGGCGTCTGCAGGCCTACCTTTGCTTGCAGAGTTTCAGCTGTGGTCTGGAGTCTGCCGGGCGCTCTGTGCAATGCCCTACTCGGTCCTCTGCCACGCTCCGCATAATTCGGACTAATTCGCCCCTGTCGATCCAGCTTCCACCTCGTGGCACGCTGCGCGTGGGTTGGGCGTCACGCCTGAATCCTCGTCGCCATTGTGGAGGTTAAAATACTATTCAGGACCAGTTGGTGAAGTTTAATTGAATACTTTATTGTGGAGCGCCGGGACACAACCATCAGCGTTGGAACGGTTGGCGCCAATGATGCAACATGGCCGCCTTCCGTTTCCGCTGATTCCCTTTCCTGTTCCGCCTTGCGGAACACTAGAACGTAACTGCGTTACCACAATGAGATGACCCAAAGTGACTGATAGTCACATATCGTATATTGTAGTGAACTCTGAAGAAGGGGTTGCCGCCCGAAATGCATTAGGTATACCAGACTGGCCACTTTAGAGGAGAATTTGCATTTTGACATGATGTGGACAGATACCTGGATGGGCATTTCACTTGCATTTTGAAGATTGAAATCACTACGCCTCTGTATATAGTTTAAAAAATGAGAAAAAAGTGGAATAAAATCTTGATTACTACGAATTACTTGGGTTCTTGCTTGTTGTTCATGGCTGTGCATATTGGACTGGTGCGTGACAGCGCACCAGTTAGTTTTACAAGAGGTTTATTTTCCCAGGTCAAAATGGCAGTTTTAAACTGCACTACAAGATGAAATGGCAGGCCTGAGACATGTTTTGATTGACTATTTGAATGGCTAACACAATGTGTGCTGTAGGCCCATTAGTATTATTTAATTTACAGGTTCTTGGTACACGTAGCACCATACATCAGGGACTTATAAGTACATTAAATCTGCCAATCAGGTGAAGGTCAATTCTACCAAGTTTTAGGGAGAGAGCGCAATCAGTTTAGCGCTGGTTAACAGTCCCAATACCAGCAAAAATGAATGAAGAAAACAGGAGGGGTAAAGGCAAAATGTTTGGGGATGATCCTGCAAAGAGGGCGAGGTACAACAAGGGTAAATAACGCTTACCTCCACCTCATCCATGTCTCAAGACTTCCCTCGCCCAGACTTCACTATTTGACCAATCCATTCTCTAGAGTGATGGAGGCTTAAAGGGACCACCTTTCCCTCTTAGACCCGCTCCTTCGAACACTTGTCAGTGAGGAGCACAAGTTGTGTCACCTTTTAACAAAGAAGTAGCCAGAAAATTAAAATAACCCCACGTTTGAACCAAAGCTCTGATAGCACCAAGCAAGTGAATCAAGTGAGCCTGGCCAATGCCAGAAAAGCACCTTTGTCTCTTCAATCCAAAGATCTATCCAGTCATCCTTTCACCATTTGATCCACCCACTGATATCCACCATTTCAAGTTTACATTCTGACATCCATTTACTTTTACATCCATCATCCAGTCTTTCACTGTCCTAATACATCCATCCTTTCAGCAAACTGCCCTTCGACCCATCCTTTCACCCACCTATTGTTTTACGCACTCACCCACTCATCTTTTCACACATTCACCATCCATGCATCATTTCATCCACCCACGCATTCCTCCCCCACTCACTCTTTCACCCATCCTTTCTCCCACCACACATCCTTTCACCCATCAACCCTTTCATCCATCCTTTCACCCACCCAGGCATCCTTTCATTTATCCACCCTTTAGCCATCCTTTTCCCCCTATGTATCTTTTTACCCATCCTTCGATCCACCCTCCCACCCTTCCACCTACCCTCCCACACTGCCATTCATCCACCCAGCCTCCGACCACCTTCCACCCATCCACCCACCCTTACACCCAATCACACATCCTTTCACCTATCCACACTTTCACCCATCATCTTTCCTTCAGACCTTACACCCCTCTTTCAACTTTTGTATCGACCTATCTTTCTTTAGAATTAATTATGAGCTTTTGTCCCATGAAGAACTCTGCCCCTGCCAGCTAAAGCCGGGTGTTCACAACACCCCTGTGTTTAACAATGCTCCATTATCACTACACCTGAAGGTGCTGGGAAAGCATGCCAGAAGTACCCTGATTTCGAGTTTGGCAGATTGATACCCCATCCTTCATATAACAAGTGTGTTACCCATAGGCCAATGGAACTATGCAATTGTACAGCCACAATTCTTTCTTTATAAATATTGATTTGCTGCATTTGCCACACAATCCTTTATCTGCTGCATGATTTGCAGATTTGAATAGACAACAAGATTCAATATTTGCAAAAAATGTGGTGACACAAGGTGGCCTGCAGTGGAAGGTTCTTTGCAATGTTGTAATGCTTATTACTGTATTTCAGTATTAAACCATTACTAATGAGGTGAAACCTTTGCCCGAGCAGTGTTAACCCGCATAAAAATGGAAAAATATTAAAGTAATACTAGAGCAAAATGTGCCACTTTAAGCTGCATAATTTGCAGTTTCTTACCATATAATTGAGTCAACAAGTTGCATCATTTGGTCCAGTAGTCGTGTATATATCTTAGGCACTTGTAATATGGCGAACAAAACATTTGTCCCATTTAGCCTGAGGATCCCATCTACCAAACTCTAAAACATCCCATTAATTTCTTAGTGTACACGCCTCAGGATTTATAATGAATTGATGATGGTAGTACATTTAGCGCACCGCAAATTAAATAGTTTCTTAACACTGTCAATTCTATTGACTTGCAGATAAAGGAAAACAAGGTTGGGGATGAAAAATGGTCAGAATTATACCTATATGTCTTTCTTTGAATTCAGCAATGAAGTCACTAAATCCTATCTATTTGCATCTTTCTAATAACGATCAATAGGATTTTGTTTGGCCACAGGAGTTGGAGGAGGACCGAGTAGACAGGGTTTGTGCATTTCCTGTTAAGCCTTTCACAGGGATGGATGAATGTCCTGCTCCCAGGGGATATAAGATGAAGAGCATTATCTCAAGGCACAGTGAGTAGGTTGCCACCTCCAGATCCTTCACTGTTCAACTGCTGTAGGGCGTCCAGGCCCGGAAGGGATTTGTGCACCATACACTGCAGCTGCATACAGTGGCCCTTCACTGAACAAAGGCAGAAGTGGCCCGACCTTAAGGAAGGGTGGGCTCCATCCTCTATCTTTTGCCAGACATGAAGAGTGTCCATCAGGCTTAACAAAGGTCAGCTTGACAGACACTCTTTATGTTCAGGTTAAGCAGCCAATGGCTATACATCCGCTAAATGTACAAGAGCCTGGCTGCCTGAGCTGAACTTGGCAGGCTGAAGATGTCACAGCCCTGTGGGTGTGACCTCCTCAGCCTACAAAGACCCTCAAGGGCCACGCTCCTGGTAGGGGAGAGCATATCTAATAGCCTCGGACCTGGGAGCTTCAGTTTTAAGCCCCGAAGTGCCTAGGCAAGAGTGTCAATCAGTAACACCTCATAGCCAAGTGATATGGGTTGTGCGGTCTCATTGACCCCATCCCACTCTGTGACAAGGAAGGGACTGCCACCTCTTATAAATGGCTGACCTAAGGTCAGCCAATGAGAATAGGCAGCAGTCCTTATTTTGAGGGTTGTGTGAGTGTGCATGTAGATGGCTGAGTGTATGTGTGTGTGTGTGTGTTTGTCGCTCACCCATCTCCTGCGCCAATTACTGGCCACCACTGAGCAAAGGAAGCTCTTGATCACCATGCACACAGATAAATACAGTTGAACCCTCTCATTACCTTTCAACTGCAAGCAATCCTGCTGCTTGTATATTCCTATGCCTACCCTTTTTTTATTTCAAAGCTGGTTTGGAACTCTATCTGTGTTGTGTGACATCACTAGTGACCTGCATTGTATTTCAATTGTATTGAAATACTGATTTCCTATCCCTTACAAAGTCCAACTCGCTTTCTAAATTATCAATTACCAAATCTTTATGGATATTTAGTGCTTTCCACCAGTGGCGTAGCTAGTTCATTGGCCGCCCGGTGCAGCCCCGCCGTTTGTCGCCCACTGCGTCATTAACCCCTTCCATGCTCACGTCGGGCGTTGGCCGACGGGAGCACTCCCTCCCCAGTGCTGCGAATGGCCGACGCAGCCCCGCTCAGTCATTAGAACACCTGCATCGCGGCAGAATTGCCACCACGGTTAAGGTGTTAAAGAGAGTGGGGGGGAGCTTTACACAACTGTTGAAGTCACAAAGCTCTCAATTGTGCATTACCCAGCACTGAGAATCCTCCACTGGCTCCCCATCCAGAGGAGATGCCATTCCAAGATACATGGCCACGCCTTAAATGCCCTCCACGACCAAGGACCTCATTACATGAACCACTGCCAGAACTTCGACCAACCATTGGGAAACCTCTGCTCTGTCCACCTTGTCCTCACACAGACTCTGTGCATCCGCTGCTCCAGAGGACGCTACTTCTCCCATCTCACTGCAAAGTCCTTGAACGCTCTACACCTACGAACATCACCCTAACTGACAGACTTCAGGAAGAAATTCAAGACCTGGCTTTTGGTCTGAATCCTGCAGCCCAGGGCCTGGATACCTTCACGGGTGATAAGCTGCAATATACAAGTACCATACAATTCGATTAATTTCTTTGGAGGCCTTAAGGGGCGCATTTAAAGAGATGTTTGTAGTAGTGTTTGTGATGGGTATTACTAGGTAGATTAAAACAACTCTTAAGTATTATCCAATCTAATAAAATGCCTTCAGGAGGCATTTTGGTAATTTGTAAAGTTACTGTAGAATAGAGGAATGTTACGACTTCAAATGAGGGTCATAGGATTTCAGAGGGTCCATATTGACTTGTACTGACCTACCGTTCTAACACTTCAATGTCTGTCTTTTCTTCCATGTTTAACTTTTGGACCTCAGTGGCTGGAATTACTACCAGCATTACAGCGTTTCTTCCTCAGGCAATACGGTGGTTAAAAGCCCGCCACTTGAGTTAGCTGTAGGATAATGAGGGGTATGGCCTTTAAAGATTGTTACAGGCTTCAACAGAGGGCTCTAATGGTAAAGTATAACATAAAGAAAAATATATGACACAGAATTACACACTACCGCATAGCACTGCCCACAACATTACATAATAAATTTCAACGTTGTGCGAAACAACATTACTTACAAACTAATATGCAACATACAATGACATAATACTGCTTTTAACCCAGCACACCAGCACAACACCACACACTGTGACAAAAACTTGTACCTGCAAAATATGGTATAAAAAAAACAGAGCAAAACAAACCCCACAACACAATATATAGCACAGCATAGTGTGACAAAGCATAACAACGCATTGCACAATATAACACAACATTCTGAAATGGTACAACTTACAACATAGTGCAAAAGAACTTTATTTTAGTAGTAGAGTTCTTTCATTTAATTGTGTCACCTATGAAAGGCCTATTTTTTACTTTATCTACAACACAGTGTCCACACTGTCCTCCATCAGAGGTGATCAAATGATTCGAATGAGAGGTCATGGTAATGCAATTTTTCCTCTTGTGTTCTCTATGTTTGTCATCTCAGCAAGTTGCAAAGAATATATTTAACATTAAATTGGTGTTGGGCATGTGTCCATTCCTTGGCTATGGATGCCACTGGTGTCCACCTCATTCATCTTTAAGAAAGGGTATTTTGTCATTCCTTTGAGAGCACTGTTGCCTTAGAAAGGGCAGAATTGTTATACTCTATTGATGACTTGTTATCAGATTTGCATATGCAAATAAGTGTGGTGTGCAGGATATTTCTTTTGCCCTCAGAATTGTGTGAATGGCCCATCTAAGATAGGTGTGAAATTGTTATGTTTCTTGGCTATGCCAACAGCGGTACGCCAGCAACAACATATTAGGAGGATAAATACCTGAGCAATGAAAGATGTGTGCACACAATTGAAATATAAGACTCAAAAATTCAAAATTAAAATCAGTAGTTACTAATTTTTGATGAAATTTGAATTATGCTGGAGAAATTCACAAATTTCTCCAATTTTGCAGAACATGAAATTTGAAAAAAATCTCAGACATTTGCATTACGTAATTTTGTTTAAGTTCTCCCCAAGGGACATTGGTTTGCACAGAAAAGTTACTGGTGAGAGACATCTAGTGCCAACATCCTGCTGGTATCTCACATGATATTTTTACATGGGGGGTTCCAATGCAAGACACCTGTAAACTAATTTTGTCTCCTAAAACATCATTTTGGCAAGCATTCATGAAAGTGCACAAAACGTTTGTGGAAAAAATAAGCTCTTCACACACTCTGAGTCTTACAAGCTTTCCTCCATCTTTCAAAGTATTTCTATATCAGTGACAACATTGCATTTTAAACTAAAAGAAAACACAGAAATCACTGAAATTCACCAGTTGTAGTTATCTTTAGTAAATATAACTTGTGCCATAATGTAATAATAACTTGCGACCCCCCCAGGCACAGTCTTTTCATCTATGGGGTTATTTCAAATGTTGCAGTGATGCTATCAATAATGTTATACAATATCTCATGAGTGATATAATATGTGAGGTAATTAGCAGTGCTTAGCGAGCGCACAGGGGTGATGCATGCTGTCCCCATTTTTCAAATTTTGGTCCTGGTGAATGGAGTCCCTGGGGCCTCATAGATGCTCGAGGAGGGGGTGCTGACACCCTCCTTCCCAGAAAAAAAGAGATTTGCCCCCTACCACCCCCCCCCCCCCCGCCCTGGCCCACCTCAAGTGGCTATTTTATAGAGCTCTTTTTGTCTTAAAATATTGCTGCAGATTCGTGGATCCACCGTGAATTCCTGGCACAATTTGAAAAAAAAGGTTCCACCACCAAAAGCTGTGCATGCGATGGCACAAGTTATAGTTACTTAAAGGAATGAGTTATAGTCAGTTTCGATAACTATTACTGGTCAATTGCAGTTTTTGGGGGAGTTGAAATGTTATGCTGGCCCTGAAATTTTTACCTATTGATAATGTCACTTTAGCCTTTGTTTCTTTCAGTGAATTTCTAGTTTTTTTTTAAAATGTAAAGAAATATTTTATTATCATGTAGAAAGTCAACACGAATGCCACCCCCTTGCATGCAAGCTTAAGGCTGTGCACAGTGTGTGTTTGGCCACAGAGTAAGGACGCTAGCCAGGCCCTGTGTTCAACCCATTGAAAGCAGCCAACCCCATGCCATTCACAACCTTCTGGCGTGTGCAGTTTGCAGTCGGTCTCACAGACCCTGACCACACTCAGACCAACACCTATCTCCCAAGGCCAATTTGTCAAAAAAAGAGGAGAGGGCATCCAGCCCCGCTTCCTGAGCCTCTGCAGGCCCTGGGGACCCCATTCCCTGGGCCTTTTTATTTAATTAAGGCAAGAGGGTACGAGGTCCCCTCCAGCCACTAAAGCCCCTATCCCCAGGGGCAGTATTTTTTTATTAAAGGGGGTGTGCACTTCCTCTCTCCAAGCCTTTATGGCCCTCAGGACCCCACCCATCAGGCCCTTTCCACTTTCATGGGGAGGGCGGTCATGTGGCCCACTTCAAAAAGTCACTATGGGCCCTGGAGACCCATCTTACAGGAGCCTTCATTTTTTTATCAAGTGGAGGAGGCTCTTGGTCCCTCTCTCTGATCATCTAGGGGCCCTGGGAACTCCATGCCTTGAAACCTTCACTTTTTATTAATGGGGGGCCATGGTCCCCCTACCTGAGCCAATAGTAGCCCCAAGGAACCCCATCCCATGAGGCCCTAGGTGCTCCTGAGTGAGTGCTATGGTGCCTACCCAGGGCACCCAGTAAACAGTATATTGGAGGCCATGTGGGGAGACCTAGGGAACCTGCGACCCTGTAGGCACCCCGCTTGCACTTATCCTGTGTGCTGCATAAGCTGGCATTGCAGAAACAGCTATTTGTGCTTGCTTCCGCTGGGTGGGAGCAATCTGAGTTTTCCTGCTCGCAAGAGCAAAGGCAGGGAAACAGAAGTTTGCTCCCATCTGGCAGGAGCATTTTCAAAGCTCCCGCCTGGTGAGAGCAGACTTTCCTTCCCTGCCCATACTCCTACAGGCAGGGAAACTTCTGGATCCTGGGGGTGGGCTCGCCAGGACACAGTCTGTCAGCCAGCCCTGTCTACTGGGGTCCCTTGAACATTTTAAGGTGTCTAGAGGGGTCCGCGTGTCTCTCTCCCCTATGGTTGCATATTATCCCTGGGTGTATGAGGTCCCCGGGTCCCATTCATGAATGAATGAATGAATATGGACTTGTATCGCGCATGGCTACCCTGAGGCCTCCCAGCGCTGGATTAGCTCTGGGAAGGGGACCGTGCACCCATCGTCTTTCAAATTGCTCAGGGCCGAAATGGATGCGATCCCAGGGGCCATAATCGGACTAGGGAGGGGGGAAATTCTGCACAATTACATGTAATTTCACCAAAAAATTCATACTCATCCTTTAGCGCTATATGTTAGCATAAATGGGCCCTTGCATGAACTTTTGATGCAAGGGCACATTTTGTCTTAACAAAAATGGAAAAATAAAATTTCCATGAAAAACAACCTCTTGCATTCTAGTTATTTGCAATGTTCCTGCCCTGTAATTTTAGCATAAATGGTGGTGTGATAATGTGATGCAGCATAATGGGATAATCTGTGGATTTTCTTGTAACAAGCGTAACACAAATGACACCAGTCAGTGTATTTACATTTCACTGGGGACTATTTGCAACTTTGACTCTGTGGAAATTGCTCACATATAACTGGTATTTACTGGGTGTACAATTTGAACCTGCTTTTGCAACTGAGCTTAATTGAGCCCTTAGTGTATTTTGCAACAATGGTTTTCATATCCATTTTCTGAAAATACATTTAAACAGATGAGCCTAGTTTTCTTGAAAGAACCATTGGATCTGTTGTTTACCCAGGAAAGTAAATGCTTGTTTTTGCATGGTTAAACGTAACATATCCACATTTTAATACCCTAGAAACATTTTGTTGTGTAGCATTTTAGGAGTATGGTAAATTTCTAACGTCATCAAGTCTGTAAATGTATCTGTAGAATTCTATTAGTTTTGAGGAAGTTAAATAATGTGATTTTGCACATCCCTACAGTGGCGGAAGGCATGGATCTGGGCTGTCGAGGCTGGGGGTGAGGGTATAAAAAAATATAAAATAAAAAATATAGCCTTACCTCCTCGCTGCTCGTCTCTCACATCATCTCTCCTGCGAGCCAGGAAGCAGCCATGCTCCACTGAGCCAATCACAACATTGCAATGCAGCATTGTGGTGAGTTTGAGTGCCATTATTTGGCGCTCAGACGGGGACTGGGTGCCTGGGCATGTTCTCCACTCAGCAGTGCTTAATTCGAGCAGGTGCTTTCAGGTGCTCAACACCTGCACTTCTTTCACAGGGTCGGGGCTACAATTTCTGAACCTGCAGGTGGTGGTCTCAATATTAATTGTTCAATTCAAAATAAAAAGAATAACATACATTGCATGGTGACTGGCTGGTAAATGTTCAAAGGCAGGCCGGCATATGCCTGTCCAGGCAGGCATGATTGTGTATCACCACGTTAGTGATCACAAATCCTAGAAGTCATCAACAAACTATGGCTTGCATTCTATTCCCCTAGTCTGCTGCACCCTGCCACTGCCTGAGCTTAAACCTCCCATTGGATAATTTTAGCTGGGGGCTGGCTCATGACGGAGTTGAGGCAAGGAAGCTGCAAGAGCACATTTGGAACTTGGGAGTGAGGGCTCTTAAGGAAGAATAAATGAAAGTAAGTGTGGACTTTCCACTTGTTGTGTAGCCAAAGTATAATATCCGGCAGCCCTGCATTGCTGCTATCCTCAATGTGCTCGATGCGGCAGTGGCCCAACACAACATTTGTGTGCCATGCATTACCAGTAGAATCTCTGCGCTGCACCCCAGCATGGTAATTGCTGAGCGTGAGTGAGTCCAGTAGGCACCACAGCCATACTTTACCGGCATTGGCAGAATTACTGCTGGGGACAATGCCTGTGCTGTAGCAGGCAGGATCACAGCAAGCTGAGCAGTGGATGCCAATGCCGTCGTCATCCATGGACCTAATAATTACAGGCAGCACTAGCAGTGACATGACCTGCTGTGCACAAGCAGCTGCCTTTTCCGCAATAAACCCAGTCATACCACACTGATTAATATATGCAAAATAGCATTTTCATTTGGTGTACATTTTGTTTTTGCACTCAGTGTAGGTAAGAAAGTAAAACACGTCATCTTCCGCTTCTTTAGGTATGACAACAGGAAAACGCAGAGTTCAAAATAGCAGGGACATGTACAGGCTGACGACAGGGGTCACAGGCAGCAGCAGTGTTAGAGATAAGAGACAGCAAGAGTACAGAGGAGAAGAAACAACAAGAGAGGAGAGTGATAAAACAGAGCAAAGTAGAAGAAAAGGAGGAGAGCAAATCAGATACAAAGAGAAAGCAGCCATGTTGTGAAGAAGAGAGCATTAAGAAGATAGAAGATAGAATGAAAGAATGTGGAGGACAGGATCAGAGGAAAAAAAGCAGACAAATGATAAAATGGAGACACAGCTAATCAATGCTAGAGAGTGATAGTAAAGAGCCATGGTCGAGGGGAGAGAGAGCAGAGCATCGATAAAAGTGAAGAGAAAAAAGTGCAGGTCTAAAATAAATAGAGGGCAAATCAGAAATACAGGGTGTGACAAAGGTGATAGAAAACAATTAGAGAGGTGACAGGATAGACTCTTAGAGCAAAGACTTAGGGGACAGACAATAGATCAGGGTCAGAAGATAGAAACTGAGGCAGTGAGAGTGTTGGAAGTGGGGCTCACCGGAGGAAGACGTGAGCGGTGGCCTTCTTGGCAACATTTTCAGCACCTGCACTTCTTTTTTTACAAATTAAGCACTGCCACTCAGGCTGTAATGCAGCCTGGGTGGAGAACATGTTAAGTGTGCATGAATGTTTGGCTGCCCCAAGACGGCCAGCCAAAGCGTCATGCGCACTTCAGTGTGCCCACTACTCCTCCCTGCTCTGTGAACAGCGCAGCCCCGCCCACCCCTGTGCTGCCGCAGCAGGAAGTAACAAATAAAATGATAACAACATTATTATCATTTTATTTTTCCTTTCCTTGACGGCTGCCACGCATTGGGGCGACTCTCCTCTGCCGTAGCGGAGGAGCTGCCACTGAATCCCTAGCAACTAGCCCAACCATAGGCCGTTACCTCGCTGACCCTTCCTTTGCAACGGCGACCTTTCATGTAGTGTAACTTCAGACCGAGCTTGAGGAGCAGTGAGCCTGATGCGCATGCGCAGAGTCCTCTGCAGTAGCCACGTCTACCGAATATGATCCAATAATTGCGAAGATTGATGCCCTGCGGAGCCCTCCAGCGTGCATCGAAACCGAGCTTTGAAAAAACTTCCTCTGAAATCAATCCTGCCTTTCATAGGTGAGGCAGGGTCAGGGCTGATATTAATCCGCTGTCACCGCCAGTCAGTTCAGCTAAGAACAGCTTAACGACCCTTGCAGAGGCCTTGTAAATACACTATTGACGCGAGTGGAGCCGGCATCCTTGCAAACGCCTGTCCGCTGAAGATATTGAAGAAATGGCTGAAAGGCCAATTAAAAATCCTTCTAAAGGCGAGCAATCTCTCTTACTCCCCACCTGCTCCACCCCCCTCAACGTGTCCTTTTGTACGAATAGTCCAGTCTATCATCATCGCTAAACATGCAAGTGTTCATTTTTCTATTGTTAAACTTTTCTGTGACTTATCATTTTCAGTATTGCAGCTGTAATTGAGAGTTAACACTGTTCAAATTCACTGCAATCTCTGTATAAGGGTAGCATAGTTTGAAAATGTATTCTCCACTCTCAACATGTGCTATGAGTCAAATCCTTCCCGGTGTGTAAAAGAACATGTTTGCTGTAAAACAACATGGAAAGTACTATTTATAAAGTGTGGGTTGTTGGCAAACCCCATAACCAACTTAGGAAAACAGAAAGAAATGCAAAGTGTTTTCCTAATAAGAAAATAGGTGTGAGCGCATTTTTTTAAGCGGGTGAAATTCTCTAAATTTACAAATTCTATTTCAAGCCAAAGTGCAAAACATCCTCACATTTGGTAAGAGCAAGTTTTGCACACGTTTCCAAGTTTAGATGCGAGACTTTTTTTAGCAGAAAACAGCCCCAAATTAAAGAAGCGTATGTGTGCATTTTGTTTTCATTATTCTGCAAGCATATGCTATATAAATTAAAAGAAAACATTGAATAAAGAAAACATGAGAGGAGAGATGGACCCAAATGCCTGTACTCTGACGTGCACTACATTTTGGTGAATATGCACATGTAATAGAGAAAATGTTTTCCTTCACAGTGAAGGAGAGTCAATGACTGAAGAGGGGGTGTGTAACTGAAATTTGCAATGGTGGGCAGAAGCTAAATGCCAATGATGGCTTAACAGACAATTGGATGAAGAGGGCTAACACAACTCCACTCTGTATGCGTATATTATTGTAATTTTTTTTTTTTTTAGGCTGTCAAGAAAGCTAAAACAGTCTATAGACCAAACTTAGAAATTACGCTGCTTCTGGCGAACCACAGAGTTGCTGCGGGTTGTATGGGGAGCAGGGTACCGAGTGTAGAGTTGTGGGTATGAGACATTTTGAAATAGGGAACTGCTGAGGACCATCATATCCGCATTTCCCGCACTGATGAGAAAGCCCCTGAGGTCTGGAGACAATTAATAGATAACATTAATTAAAGTGGGCCTCTTGATTCAGACTCTGCCTACATATTTAACATTACCTTTGCCAAAGCCTCAGGAACACCATTTGATGCAACCTCAATTTAGCTTGGTCATACCAACTATAAAGCTTTAGATAGAGTAGATTGAAGGGGTCTTCCGAGCCTGCCTGCCACCTATGCAACTACCCAAAGGAACCATTAGCCCACATTGTCTGCATCTGTGGAAAGCTTTCCGCTCACAGATATTTTTGTCTGCTGCAAATGTTAAGAACTTTCAACATTGGGTCCTCCTGCAGTGAGGTGGTGGAAGCCTGCTTAAAGGGAGAATTTACACAGTTCTCGTCAGGATTGCTGAAGTTTCTGAAGGCAGTCACAACCATCTTAGGTCTTGGCGACAATTAATATTACGTATGACCTACTCAGTCCTCTAATTAGTGCGGCATTGTCTTCCACACCTCGACCGTTGCTATTTGTAAGACACCTATCCGCCAAAGTCGATTAGAGGACTTGGACTCCACTCCATTACTACAAAACCTGACATCTAATGTCATTGAGGGCCTCATTTACAACGAATTGGCGTAGGGCAGCACTGCAAGTCTTTTTGCTGTGCTGCCTTTGGCCAATTTGAAAGTGCAACAATGCAACATATTTACAAGATACAGTGCATTCCTGTTCTTTTTGCCTGCGGCGGCGCACAATTTGGGGCCTAGCACCAAGGCAGGCACCCCTGCACCATAGTGGAAGGGTGTTTGTGTTGTTGGCAGGATTGTTTTTGTACAAGCAGCGGCACCTTCCTGCACAAACACGATCCATATAAGTTTTTTCCTCTTTCCTCTTTCTATCTTTGCTGCAGAATGCAGCACACATGGAAAAGAGGAAAATATGGGAAGAAATAAAGATATTTCCCCTCGTCCAGTTCTGACGCATTCCCAGGTTTACAGATCCTGGTAAATATGGGAATGTGTCAAAACCCCTTTGGCGTTGTGTGGGAAAGCCCAATGCCCATGGAATGCCCCCCTGACGCAGTGTAAGGCAATGCAGCGGCTTGCGCTGCGTTGCCTTACACCATATCTACGAGGCCATAAAAAACACGCAAAGTGGCTTTGCGTGGCCTCTTAAGTTTTGGGTCTGCTCTCTGCACAGTCAGATTGTGATAAAACATTATGCATTGGTGGCGCAAGGGGCTTGTAAATATGTCCCCGTGTTTTTGTCCCTGTCAGGTCCTTTCATGGTAAAGAATGCACATGAAATTCAACCATATGGCGCCTTGCACTCAATTTTAGATTTGACCTTAATATTTTATACTGCTTTTAAAGTCTTCTTAACACATTTTAGCCCCTTTCTTTTTGAGTGCTCTTACTATCATCTCTCCAACATATTTTCAGCACAAGGCACGTTTTAGATGCAGAAACCCACACAGCACAGCTTAGCAAGGAAGCGGGCTTCAAGCCACTAGGCCTTTATTGATCGCAGATAATCAGGTCACTCAATTGAGAAATGCGGAGCTTTTAATGCTTTTTATTAATTACGAGCTCTGCTTTCTTAGGAATTATATTGTTTTTAATGCATCATTTTAGCCATCTTCTCTTGTTAGCTGCACTGAATTGCTAGCTAAGGCATTCTGTTGCAGCAGTTCCTGGCTGATCAGTGCAGATTTTTTCTTACTGTTAGAAACTTAAGTTTTCTCAGTGTTAATGTTCTAAAGTTACTGCAGCAACGATTTTTATTAATTGTGCTAAATAAATTCTATCTATCTATCTTGGTATAGAGTCATAAATATACATGATCCCCAGTATACACAGACGTAAGCATAAACTCAACGCCAATCACTTTACCATTAGGAGCAAACTCTTATTTGATCTTTTAAATTAAACTTCCCTAGTGGAATAAAGTAAGATCACAGAGGTGCCAGGAATAGAGGAAATAAAGTTCGACTCAAGAGAACAATACAATTCTAATCCAATATGTGCATGGAAATTGATTTGCTCGGCTGCTTTAGCAGGACTTTGTATTTCTTTGCATTTGTTGCCAGTGAGAGCGGAAACTGATTTTATGTAGAATCTCGTTATATTGGACAAAAGCCTCTGTTGACAGAAAGCAGCCGTCCAGCTTAAATGTCACTTACTTCTGCAGGGTTTCTTTTTGTTTACTTCGTTTTCTTTTTTACAGAAAGTTATTCCTTTTATTAACATTTAAATGTTCATTCCAATAAATGGTCAGCAGTTTTCATTTTAGCTAAGTAAAAAAATTCCATTCACGTCTCCAAGAGTTGCATCTCGGGTGTCTGAGAAGCTACACCCGCTCTGAGGACTGACCAGGCTGAGGTGCGCTCTATGTTGAAACTGCTCCATAGGGTTCTCCAGGCCCAACTGCTGCATTAACCTTTACGCAATCTTTCATAATGGCGGCGGGGGTTTGTCTACAGTACAGTGGCACTCAGAATGTATCATTGTTGAGAGACGTCCTGATGAATTGTACCAAAACCATGCACTGTCCTCTGCTGTTCACTACAGAGAGTGCGCTCTCCAGCAGGGGCTGGGAACATCAGCCAGCGCTGGTAGATTACTGCTTGACCGGCCCTGGGAGTGGGGGTGGGGGTGGTATGGCAGTGCTAGCAAGAATCACCCTCCTGCTTTTTTTTTATAAGGGGGCCGATAATGCAACACTGCTGCAAAACCTGTGCCCAGTGGCAAAACCGGCCCCCACGGGCACAAAAGTGGGCCCTACCTCACTTACCCACCGGGGAAATGTCCTGTGCGCTCTACAGCCAGTCTGGCACTGCTCTCCAGCTGAAACTGGGCCATGCAAGAGCTACCGAGAGGGAATTCAAGATTCTAAAGAAAACTCCACCAGGGCTTGTGCTCTGAAACGTTTTGAGTGATGACATCGGACTCAGTAGCTGTGGGAACCAACGGATTCCTGTTACTTCCTCCCTTCATAGATAGAAAGACCAGACTCTTCATATTTCTCACAACCACGGATGAAAGACATCTGTACTGAAAGAAAAACTTGCCTCTCCTTCTTGGCACTATAGACCATTATTCTTTCCAAAAGTTCTGGCACTCCTAAGAATTTCAGCCTATTTTTGCAAACTCGCGATGGTGCAACGCATGCTCACAGATACGATGGTGATCCTCCGCTGCATGACACTAAGAGCCCCTTCTGGCCTTAGTACCCTTTCCTGAAGCCCGCCCCCTGGATAATCGTTCCTTCCAACACACATGCACCCTTTCGCAAGAGGTAACCCATGCCAACTTTAACTCTTTAAGTTCTCATTCAGAGCCCTTCAGCAAAGCTCAGAAGGATGACTAAAACATCAAATCACAGAGGAGTGAGTGGAAATCCAAAAGACGGAAATCCACATCCCTTGAAGGGCGCACTCTTGGATTGGTGGTATCACTGATTATCAGATGTGTAATGCAATCCCTGATATCATTCCTCTTGTACAGTAGATATTTATTTAATTGATTTTATTTTAAAAGTTTTATATAGTGCGAACATGCCATGCGGGTATCAGGAGATAAAGTGGCATGCAAGCGCACTCCCTACTATAGCTAATCAAAATAAATCAGACAAATCTTAAACAATTCATATAAAGGTGCCGCAGCGTAGCACTTACTGCCTTTCAAGTGCTGAGAAACATAAAATCAAACGTACCGAACAGTCCTTTAGGACTCTATGCTTAAATACTCAAAATCAAATAGTAAACAATGAAAGTGTGATGATTCAATCCAAAGATATCACACAAAATGATCAGTATACTATTTTATATATATCATATGTTTAGAGCAAATGTTTGAACTTTTTCATAGTATATCTATGTATGAAAATTATACATTTATTGATAAAAACTTAACATTATAATGTAATCTCATACACTTTTCTCTTCATGGAAATACATAACATAAACAATTTTTTGATGAAGTGCCTGATGCATTTCGGGACGATGATGTCCCTTCCTCAGGGGCAATCTGGCTGAACACTGCTAATAGCCAACTGGTGTTTAAAGATGACTAGTTTCCTGTACTGTAATCAATGTGTACCTCCTGGTCAAACAAGAAATCTTCGGGGCCAATGAAAAACACATTAATGTGAGAGGCGAACCTTATGGAAGGAACATTGAGCTATCTGATCCGGCTTTAGGCACAGCGCAGCACTGTACTTTGGTTTATAGTGGGGTTAGCAGCTCGGCGTGAGCCGCTTCACTGTTTTTCATTGGCCCCGAAGATTTCTTGTTTGCCGGTGTGAGCTGTGAAGTTTTATATGCTTATGGATATACAATAAAGATATGGAAGAATACGAATTGGCTTGGATCTCTGAAATTTGGAGTTTGTGTAAAACATTGGACATTACATATTTATGATTGTGGAAGAGCATAAGATACATTACGTGGTTTCGATACATACTGAAAATTTTTCTAGGATTTCCTAGATCAGACAATAATTGGAGAATAGGGGGAGTGCTGTGTGGCCTGCTCTCATTTTCTCTTTAAAAGTACTTGGTAATTTGATATAATTACAATTGGAAATGACAGACTCCTATATTTCCCTAGTAGATAATAGGGCATGGAGGATTTACACTACCTATAAGTCTCTAGTATATAATAGGGCAGGGAGGTTTAGAGTCCCGGTAGATTTCCTGCACTGGAGTGTGCACTACTGTGGTGCCTGCTGTCATTTTAAAATCCAGCCCTGCTTTTCAGGCTGCTTTTAAATTGAAATTATATTTAAATTCGACTTTGTAAATGAATGTATTTCCAAACTATTAATCTGCCTTTTTTATATATAGGTCACCCCTAATGTCTCCCCTAGTTGTCCCAGGGGTAGGGTACCTTGTAACTTTAAGCAGGGACATTATAAAATATGTTTTATAAGTGCTGGTGAGGGAAACAGTGCCAATTCCGTTTTCCCCCATTGTAGGACATGGCTCCATAGGATGACATTGTAATATTTTATTGAAGTATACATATTTTAAGGAGCCATGTAAAAATATACTTCAAGATATCAAATTAATAGGTGAGATAAATCCAGCAACTTGCCACTGTTGGATTTGCAATAACAATTACAGAAAATAAGTTAAAAAACGTTCCTTTCTGTGAGTCAAAGTCCAGCTTTCCAGCTGATCTCTCCTGATTGGTCAGTCTGCTCCCAGGCTGTGCCAGTGCTGCCTGATGAGGTGTGAAGTGTTCTGTCAGAAGACACAATAGGTTTCCTGTTTGTGGAGATATACAAGCTGCAGAGCAGTGGCAGGGAGGGGGTGAGGAGTAGCCAAAATGATCTTCAAAGGGAGAATGTCACTTTAGAACAGCACAGGCCCACCTCCAAATCCTGTTATTTCAGCCACACAGGAGTCTCTATAATTATATTAGGGAGTGGGTTGGGAAGGGAGTGTTTAGGAAAGTTAGCCACACCAGTAGGTTGAACTAGCCTGATTCAGCTCCTCTGGAGATAATTCTTCCATGCTGGATTTTGAAAGAATTATGCTTTCAGGGATAGAAATATGCCACACTTTCTAAGGAAGTGGGCATATGCCTGGGTGGCACCCTGCATCCCATTGGTAGAGGTGTCCCTCTTCTTGACACCCAGAAACCATGGATAAATATGGGAAAGCTGCATAGCTCTTCAGATCTGCTGCCTGAAGAGATAAGAAGAAGGACTGCTTTGCTGACTCCCTGGCCTGCACAAAGAGAACTGCACTCACCAGGACTGCACTGTGGGGCACAGCACCAGAAGAACTTTGCCTGACTATAAAAGTCTAAGGAGTGGGCTCACTGCAAGCTACAGGTTAAGAGAGCCCACCTGCATCATCTCCACCAAGAGTCCCTATCCTGGAGTGCGTCCAGTCGACTTTTTAAGAATTTGGCCAGTGCATTGCAGGAATTGTAGCCCAGACATCACAAGGACCATCTAGGAGATTCCAGACCCTTATATTTGTGTATTGGACAACCTGAGCCCTCAAAAGGAACTTCAGGAAGAAGTTCCAGACGTTTGGAGAAGTTTAGAGCAACTCTTGGAAAAAGCTCCATAAGGTTACCGACTCGATGTTGAGAGCCAAGCCAGCTAACTTCAACCACAACCTGGCCTGGAGTTCAGGTTTGTCCTGCTTAAAGCTTTGGAGCTCCAGATTTCCAGGATTTGACCAGAGCTTCAGAGAAAGTCAAGCCACACCGAATCCAGCCTGATGAAGGGCCCTGCTCGATGTTTAGAGAAAAATGACTAAGGGTCTAATTAAGACTTTAGTGGTGTGCTACTGGGTCCGTCCCGCAGCCTCACCACCAAAGCCATGGTCAGACCCCTCACCAGATTAGGAGCTTTCTCATGTCTGTTGGTTTTTATTTGGCGTTCCCACGGGGTGCCTCTAAAAATGGACACCTCACTGGGAACGCCAAAAACACTTCCTGCACAACATTGACTGAAAAGATGATGTTGTGCAGGAACTGGTGTGCATGCACACAGGGGGGCTCATGTTGTGATCCCCTGTGTGCATCCATAGGATGCCACAGCACCAGGGGGGCCTTGTTTCCACTCTGCCAAGGTTTTATGGAGGAGGACCTGCCATAAAAACCCTGATGCCTGTCCTAACACAAAGCTGTTTCCCCCCTGTAGTCTTTCTGGAGCCAGGACAGGGAAAGGTAGGGTCTTGTGCACTAAAAAGACTTTCCTTTTAAGTTTGCCTACTTCAATGGTAGAAATGGGTTTATGTACTGGACCTCTGACACACTAAACTCAAAATACTTTTGGACCAGCCACTGCAAGTAAGAGAAGTGTGGTGGTGGGGCCGGCTGGGAGGGGATTTTGAGAGACAACCACAAGGAAATTAATAAATAATTTTCCATCATGGTCGTCTCTTTAAATCCCCCTCAGCCAGCCCCACCACCCCACTGCTCTCTCCTGCAGCGGTCGTGGCTGTTCAGGACTGAGGACATTCTGCCAGGAAGAAGAGATAGATTGCTGTCAGGAGATACTACCACTTTTGCTGGGCTGGCCTGATGCTGCTGCTGCTTCTGTCATGGGAGTGAAAGGACTGGGCTTTGCTTTCTTAATCGTGCTCCCAAGGTTCTCCAAGAGCTTCTGCATGCTTGCCTCCTGTTGAGAAGTCTCAGGGCCAGCAAAGACTTCAACTGCATCTTGCTAAGAGCACCTGTACTTCTCTGCTGGGAATTCTGATTGCCAAGTGGTGCAACTCCAGTTTCTGGGCCCTTGGAATCATGTAGCTTGTTCTGCAACTCAAGAAAAGCAACATTGACACCATCAGTGATGCCACTGCCTGCACCGGAGCTGAGGACACCGCCAGTGAAGAACACAATGCAACGTCCGATTTACACCACAGCCCTGGTGTTGCCAACGACAACAACTTATTGACATTGACTTCGTCATCAAGGCTGTTGTCTGCAACAGACCAGAGGGCACCGTTTGTGAAGTGCACAATGCACAGCCCAGATTTACACTGCAGCCCTGATGTTTGTGGATGCCAGCACCTCAACCGTATCATCGCAGAGTCCATAACAGATTTTGGTGACCTCCTGAACTAAATGATACCGCACCGAGGTGACTGACTCGATGTTGAGAGTCAAGCCAGCTAACTTCAACCACAACCTGGCCTGGAGTTCAGGTTTGTCCTGCTTAAAGCTTTGGAGCTCCAGATTTCCAGGATTTGACCGGAGCTTCAGAGAAAGTCAAGCCACACCGAATCCAGCCTGATGAAGGGCCCTGCTCGATGTTTAGAGAAAAATGACTAAGGGCCTAATTAAGACTTTAGTGGTGTGCTACTGGGTACGTCCCGCAGCCTCACCACCAAAGCCATGGTCAGACCCCTCACCAGATTAGGAGCTTTCTCATGTCTGGTGGTTTTTATTTGGCGTTCCCACGGGGTGCCTCTAAAAATGGACACCTCACTGGGAACGCCAAAAACACTTCCTGCACAACATTGACTGAAATGATGATGTTGTGCAGGAAGTGGTGTGCATGCACACAGGGGGGCTCATGTTGTGATCCCCTGTGTGCATCCATACGATGCAACAGCACCAGGGGGCCCTTGTTTCCACTCTGCCAAGGTTTTATGGAGGAGGACCTGCCATAAAAACCCTGATGCCTGTCCTAACACAAAGCTGTTTCCCCCCTGTAGTCTTTCTGGAGCCAGGACAGGGAAAGGTAGGGTCTTGTGCACTAAAAAGACTTTCCTTTTAAGTTTGCCTACTTCAATGGTAGAAATGGGTTTATGTACTGGACCTCTGACACACTAAACTTAAAATACTTTTGGACCAGCCACTGCAAGTAAGAGAAGTGTGGTGGTGGGGCCGGCTGGGAGGGGATTTCGAGAGACAACCACAAGGAAATTAATAAATAATTTTCCATCATGGTCGTCTCTTTAAATCCCCCTCAGCCAGCCCCACCACCCCACTGCTCTTACCTGCAGCGGTCGTGGCTGTTCAGGACTGAGGACATTCTGCCAGGAAGAAGAGATAGATTGCTGTCAGGAGATACTACCACTTTTGCTGGGCTGGCCTGATGCTGCTGCTGCTTCTGTCATGGGAGTGAAAGGACTGGGCTTTGCTTTCTTAATCGTGCTCCCAAGGTTCTCCAAGAGCTTCTGCATGCTTGCCTCCTGTTGAGAAGTCTCAGGGCCAGCAAAGACTTCAACTGCATCTTGCTAAGAGCACCTGTACTTCTCTGCTGGGAATTCTGATTGCCAAGTGGTGCAACTCCAGTTTCTGGGCCCTTGGAATCATGTAGCTTGTTCTGCAACTCAAGAAAAGCAACATTGACACCATCAGTGATGCCACTGCCTGCACCGGAGCTGAGGACACCGCCAGTGAAGAACACAATGCAACGTTCGATTTACACCACAGCCCTGGTGTTGCCAACGACAACAACTTATTGACATTGACTTCGTCATCAAGGCTGTTGTCTGCAACAGACCAGAGGGCACCGTTTGTGAAGTGCACAATGCACAGCCCAGATTTACACTGCAGCCCTGATGTTTGTGGATGCCAGCACCTCAACCGTATCATCGCAGAGTCCATAACTGATGTGGGTGACCTCCTGAACTAAATGATACCGCACTGATGTAAAAAAACGACGCATCGCCGCCGCCTCACCTCCCCTACAACAGTAAGGAACCTACACCTCACATCTACTGCCTAGCAGTAAGGTATAGATGCCTCACATCCCCTGTAGAAGTAAGGAACCACAAGCTGCACTGGCCCAGCAATGCTTCACCTCCATGATGCGCTGCACATCTTTGTTTTCAAGGTACTGTTACTGAGGGTGTGCATGACTCCGTGTCAGGCCCGCGCGTCTTGTGGTCGGTGCCGAACTCTGGGATTAGTACCTGACATGACACCGAGATAGCCTCGGTTTGAGCTATAGTTTTCTAGGAGCTATATTTTTACAGTTATATTTTTAAACTGATATCTTGATTTGTTTGTGTTGGATTTTTGTCATTTTGGTCTTGTTTTATTCAGATAAGTATGGACTATTTTTCTAAAGTGGTGTGGACTACATTTGTAGTGTTTGCACTGTGTTACTGTGTGTGCAGGAACAAATGCTTCATACAAGGCCTCTGAGATCAGCCTGACTGCCCATGCCAAGCTACCAAGGGTGTGAGCTGGGGTTATCTTAACTGAATGACACCCTTACCCTGACTGGAGTGGGGGTCCCTACTAGGATAGGGTGCAAACCACTGTCACCTAGAGACCCAATTTCTAACAAAAATAAATAAGTGTTGAAAAAAAAGTGTGTATTGTTAAAAGTGTTGAAGGACACAAACATTCCTGCTAATTTCCCCAGAGTGAAACACGTGTGCCATGTGCACTGTTCTATAAGAAGCACATGTGCGAAGATTAGTTCTTTAAGAAAAAGGTGCCCAGCCTTGCTTCTGCAGGAGACACTTAGACTCTGTTGATGGTCTTGTGTCAAGGTTGTGCTGTGAATATACATATCATATTAATGTAGCTGGTAGAGCTACTGTTGCCCTGTCCAAAGTGCTGAATGAAACACATGCTCCCAGTGCAAGGCCCTGCAGGAATCACTTAGACCAGGGGTCACCAAACCGGTCTTGAGGGCCGGATCCATGCCAGATTTTTTGGATATCCCCATTAAGATACATGTAGTTATTTTAAAAATCAGGCATGGATCCGGCCCTCCAGGACCGGTTTGGAGACCCCTGACTTAGACAATGAACAGGGCATATACATTTGAGTAGGAAATTGAAATGTACATACTAATCTGAGAAGGTATTATTGTAGCTATACATTTGATGCAAAGCAAATGATCCCATTTCAAATCCAAGAGATGCCTTAATGTCGATGAAATAGAAAAAGGTTTGATATCTGAAGTCATTGTAGGAGAAGGGGGGGTTTGAAATGTGACTGACTCTACTGAGAGTTAGTAGGAGGTACTCCGCAGACCTCAATAGTCATGGTCCATGAGCACAAATGGTAAATTATAGACATTGTGAGGCCGGCCGAGGACAGCATATTAAGGCATGAAGAGAGAGTGCATCATAAGCCTTTCAGAGCGAGGATCTCCGAAGCTGCTACTGGATTTAGGCTGCCCTCGGAATGCTGCTGTTACCACAGAAAAGTAAAAACAAATAAACCTGACAGTCGGAGCCGGCATGAAGGCGCTGACGCATGACTGAACGTCAACAGGATGCTTGACCTATCTGAAAAGCACGGATAGAATTAAATAATATTTATGTATTCCTCATGCTACCTTCCACCGTCATGGTGAATAATCAAGAAAACGTGTAGCTTAAGTGCACACAATCCAAGGGCCATGAAATTACTTAATGTTATGAAAAAGTACCTTGGAGAGATATTTAATTCCTCTCTTTCTTTCAGAACTCTAGTACCGTAGACAGGTTTTACATCAAAGGTGCTGCCTGTGCTGAAGCATACCACATTACTGTCTCATTCTTACAGCATCATGGTGTGGTGATCTATCAACGCGCTCATACACTGAGAAGAATGTTCTTGGGTGTGTGTTCTAAGTTCTCATGGGATGTGGGTGATGTAATACCAGCTAACACTCGTCTCCTGGTGCTGTTAAGTGTACTATGTAAATAAATATTTCTTCTCATTAGTCTGATACACTGTGATACACTGGGGTACTACAATTTGGTGACCAGCGGTTCGTCATCTAGCAACACCAGCATCCTACAGGAACTGGTAACTCCAGTTATTTCTACAAGTGGATTTTGTTTTGAACAGCGGGTGAGACATGTTTTGCAACTTTTCCAGAGGGAAAGGTTTTCTAGCCGTCCAGCCTGTGTATGAGGTGAGAGTGTGTTATGTCCTGTATAATTAAGTTATATCTCGTAGTTTATCACTCTTCCTGCTGCTCAGCCAGTGTGCAAGTTTACTGTAGAATGTTGGGAGTTCAGTGATGCATGGAATGTTGGGTGTCCTTGTGAGTGAGGAATGACAGTTAGAGATGGGCTGAGCAGCAGACAGGCTGCTCCTGGTGGGATGTGATACTACATGGAACTACTGGCTTGACTACTGGAAAACCTACATCTACTTCACCTGTTTACCTGGACTACCTATCTGATGTACTTATGTACATTCTTCATGTACTTGTACCAGCTACAGAATAATGGTACTTATGAACGAAACATGGCTACAAGTGTTTTACATGTGTCACAGGGAACAACATAGTGCATTTATAATTTTATTGGCAAAAAGATGATAGTTTCAACCTTACTGGAAATGTAAAGGGCTGCGTGATTTTGAAACGCTATGGCGGCAATTACCAGCCTAACAGTTGATAGCAGGTGCATCAGCCACTAAACACGATGAATCCTACCATCATTGTGAGGGCAAGCCTTCCACATGTACCATTACTTCCTCATATGTCCTCCTCGTCCCAGTCCTTACAGAAGTGAGGCAATCCTGCCTCCCGAAAAGCTAGTCTAAAAACTAGAATTTCCCTAATGTTTATTATATAAACCCCTCCCACCCACCACCAGGCCTGTTTTTTTCCTACCCGACTGATATGCTGTCAAAGCGCTAGGAATTCTTCCTCCGTGTCAGTGCTGCGATGCGGTGAGTGTTTCGTCTATTGACTATGTTTTTCCATTTAAAAACAAACATCTTTTTAGATTCTGACGCTAGCCTTACTGGTATTCGGGTGAATCGCTTCCCAGCTCTTTCCCAGACGAACGCCCCATGCATGTGCTTGACTGGGGCGGGGAGCTTCCTCTGTGTTTGGTGATCAGGCCTTTCCAGTACTGAGGGTTTCGAGCAACGCCCAGTTCCCGCGGCCATGTCTTGTGTGTATGTGGCTGTGGGGTGGGGGCACAGCTATGTTTTTGGCAATTCAAGTCTTGTCGTATTTGGGACTTGATTGCTGAGAGATGGTATTTATTGGGAGTTGCTGGGCACTTCCTCTTTATCTTTTAGTTCCTGTTTGGTGCTTGTCGTTTATCATTGTCCATGGGAGATGAGGAATCGGTCCCCGTGTCTGCCAAGTCTCTTTCCAAGCAGAAAAATGTGCTGAATCTACAGGAAGATGTTTAGTCAAGCAAATATTCCCTTTTTGACACCTTATTATTGAAACAAATATTTTAAAAGACACAATAACAAAAGTAAACATTACCACAAAACTGTACTAAGGCAAAGTGACAACACATATAAAATCATGAAAAATACTGGACAATGTATTCATCACATAATACACCTTAAAACATATTTCCATTAAAATAGATTTAAATTTAAAAACAAGGGGGTAGACATTAAGGTAAGGAAACAGTAAATTCCTATTTGTACAAAAGGAGGTATAAACAGGCAGAATTGATTCACCCAAAACGTCAGAATTATTCTCCAATAGATTTATGAAACAATCCTCCTTTCTTTCATGCGACGCGTTTCGGTGGATCACTATGGTTAGACCACCGTCATCAGGAATACAATATAATGTCTTCCCAGAAAATGTCTGAAATTTTAAGAAAATATTTTTAAAAAACATTCTTAAACAAATATACAATGAATGCCCTGCACAGCATATATCATAATTACATTATCACATTGTCACCAGTTTTGTACAACACTGTTAAAAACAACATATAAATGTACCACAGCCTACACATTCTTTAACAATTAACAGACCGTACTAATACATAATACATAACACCACAAAAAACAAACAATTTTCCTGGTTAGATTTGATTAGCAGAATGTTTGGTAGTACTTTAGTTACACACATTGGTTTATTTAAGTTATGTGCTAATCCACATAAACATAGGTACCCAGAGTTGGTTAAACCTCAAAGGAAAATCTTCATTAAACGTAGAGGCTAAATAACCGCCTACCTAATAGCCCCATAGGTGGAGGTGAGAATCTTTATCCTGGCAGAAAATTCACCAAAGGGGGCAACATAACACCATGTATACAGAGCTATGTATGGTCGACAAGTTCATATACACATACCTTAATGGTTATTTTCTAGACATAATATCTCGGGGTAGATACCTATGTCTTAAAATCGACTCTCGTCCAGCGAGATCGGAACTTCTTATCACCGGCAATATATGTGTTTGAAAAAACATGACGTACTTATTTACCATAAATCCATTTTAGCCAACGATTAACACGCGACTCATCACACAAGCCAAACCCACCTTATTCAATGCCTGTGTTTGTAGTGAAAAATAAGCCTGGCCACTCTTTCAAATATATCTGTAATGGGCTCAGGCGGGATGTGCAGTTTAAACGGAAAAAATAAAAATGAAAGTGATGTCAACCAAGGGTTCCAATGCGTAAAAGGGGAAAAAAGACCTCCTAGAGTGTAATAAAGATCTTATGGAGTACATCGTTATACTCACATAGAGAAATATTCAATGGGTTCATCAATGACACACAATACCATGCGCAGCTTCACCGCACGGGAAGTTCTTCAAATTAAGCCTTTTTAAATGGCGATATAGCGTAGCATCAAGATGGTTCCTTAATATATTATATTCGGATACCACCTAAAAGACGTCAGGAGATGAATTCTATTACAGGACCGGAGGCTTCAGATTATGCTTCTCTTTCGTTTACTGCAAAACTCACAGCAGCCAATAAACATACAGTTTATCAATTTAAAACTACATTAACCATCATGCTTGGCCCAAGCCACGCCTCCTTAGCCCTACAAGAGCCCTGGTCATAGTCCCAGCTTCCTCTTTCTTTGCTGCTCACAGCAAGAGATAAGTGCTCCCATTATTCTCACATTGATTGAACAGTGTTTATTCTTATAAACGAGTGTTGTTTATTACATAGTTTTGCTGTATTTACCTCATTGGTGTGCTAGTGTACTGCGCTGCCGTTTATTTGCCGATTTTACTTCACTGGCTTACGGCGCTGCCGTTTATTTGCCGATTTTCCCTTCATTGTGATATTTTAAGGGCTGCGCGCGCCTCGCGCTCTGTGGACCCGCTCCTGGGTCGGCGGTTACATCCGCATTGGTAGCGCTGCTGCGCTTGTGTTGGAGCCTCGCTCCATTTTTCTCTTCACGCGCTTCGCGCGCCTGTACCGGCCCGCCCTGCGGGTGTCTCGTTTCCCCGGCCGCACTCTCCAGGGGCCTGAGGAAAAGCGCAAGGCTGCCCCTAATCGCCTGAGGCGCATAACAGAGCCGTGAACCACACGGCAAGCGCGTGCAGCCCACACCACGTCCATTGGGCTATTCCTAGTAGGATTTGGACTCGGTTGGGCTGCACACGCTTCGTGCGCGTTTTTCCACCGAAATTTACCGCGTTTATTAGTTAGAGCTGGTGGAGGAGACGCCTAACTGGTTGTAATAGCAGTTGCCTTACTTGAGAGTGTGCACACGCTCTATATATTGTATTTTCAACGGCTCTGACGCCCACTGGGCTGCAATAATAACTATACAGCTTTGCTGAGGGGGTCTGGTACAGGACTTCTGTGTGTAGTTGGTGTGCAGTGGGGCTGACCCCCCCCTCTTACTCCCCGTGTGTCTGCCTCATTTTGGTGGTGTCATTCCCACTGTGATTTACAATGCAGGACTGGGTGTATTTTGACGAGGAGGCAGGGGAAGAAGTTTATGGAGAGCAGCCTGCTGCTGCAGTTGAAGACAAAATTGTGGAGGCCCTAGACGCTTCGGTGCAGGCCTCAGTTAACAAGGCAGTCGAGAGCACGGTGCCTTCTACTGTGCATCAAGCATTGGCAAAGGCTCTTAAGCCTATTACTAAACAGTTGGAGAATTTTGCTAAGAGACATGGTTTCACTAAGGACAAGTCCACTAAGACCACTCCACCAGCTACGCAGGCAGGTAACAGTGATCAATGGCCACATTCAAGCGCTCTGCAATCCCTACCAGCCTCTGGGCAGACTCAGACTCTGCAGTTCATACCAGCGTCAGGGACAGAGCACGCATACTCTACAGGGGCCAAGGCCAAGAGCAAGCAACATTATGTGGACACGGACACCCCCACCACTACTGGTACTGATACCACTGATACGGACGAGGAGGCCCCGCCGAAGAAGAGAGCAAAACAGGCCTCACCTTCGGCGTCCGTCCCGAAGGTTGCTACACCTTTCACGTTCGATCCTAACGAAATTGTCCATCCCAGGTCATCTGACTGGGTCCCAGCCGCAGCCGTGGCGGACTATCTGCAAGAGAACATCAGGAAAGGTTTTGACAAAGAGGTGCGTAACCGTTTACGCTCAGAATGCCCTCGACCTGACCTGGCCCATAAGGTGGCAGACACCCCTGAGATCGACGTTAGTCTGTTAACGTTCTTGAAAAAGTTTGCCAAGGATCCAAAAAAGGGCATTGACCGCGCCTGGCGCGGCTGCCAGGATAAACTGTTGGACGTGGTGGGCCCTTTGGCCAAAATCCTTGAGATGGCCCTTAAGGCCAAGGAATCCAACGTTCCCGTAGACCCTGATATCCTGGCTGGATGGACCCAGCGGGCCATCTGTTTATTAGGAAACGCTAATTGCGCTCTTTCTACGGAGCGGCGGAAATCCCTACTGATGCGAATGGACTCAAACCTGACCGAATTGGCATCCGCGGAGCCAGGACCCTTAGCAGAGGGCAACTTGTTTGGTGACCGCTTCGTGAAGGACGTCTCCAAGTACGTGGGGACCTTCACATCGCTGGAAAAGGCTCAATCTGGAATAAAAAGAGTATTCCATCAACAGGTTTTCGGCAGGGCCGGACGAGGTCGGGGACGCTCGCCAGGCCGCTTCGCCAATCAAGGTCCCCCCAGAGGCGATTTTGGTAGAGGTCGAGGAGACTGGGACTCTACCCGAGGAGGCACTTTCTACCCCACGAGAGGCAGATTCCACAAGGGAAGGTTCCACGGAGGTGGCAACAGAGCAGGCTTCCACAACCAGAACAATTCAGGTGAGCACACTCGATTGTTTTCCCTTTCCACTGGGGGGTCGCACGAGACACTTCTTTCACAATTGGGGTCTTCTGACACAAGATGCGTGGGTCCTACAAACTGTACAGGGTTTTCAACTGGAATTCTTTCAAACTCCTACGCAGAGGTCTCTCCCGAGAACTCTCCTTTTTTCCCAACAAGAGACGACCTTTATAGACAGCGAAGTGGAAGAATTGCTTCAGAAACAGGCTATTGCGGTGTGCACACACAACCCGCAAGGGTTTTGCAGCAATATCTTCCTGGTCCAAAAGAAGGGAGGAGGTCACAGACTTGTGCTAAATTTGCGGGAATTCAACTACTTCCTAGTATACAATCACTTCAAGATGGAGGGCATCCATCTGTTGGCAGATCTGCTCCGGCAGGGCGACTGGTTGGTCCGTTTGGATCTGAAAGACGCCTACCTCTCGATTCCCATTTATCCTCCCCATCGCCGATTCCTGCAGTTTCAGTGGAACGGACGATGGTTCGAATACTCGGCCCTTCCTTTCGGGCTTTCCTCGGCTCCTTGGTGTTTCACCAAGGTGATGAAGCCGGTTGTCTCCCATCTTCGGGAACAGGGTATTCGGTTAATAATTTACCTGGACGACATCCTGATCATGGCTCAGAGCCCGGATCTGGTGTCGCAACATCTGCAAACGACGATTTCGCTGCTCCAGAATCTGGGATTTGTTATAAATCAGACAAAATCAGCTCTGATTCCGTCGCAGACGACGGACTTTCTAGGATTCGTGATCAATTCACAATCTGCTCAGTTGAGCCTTCCGAAATCGAAACTGAAGGATATCAAGAAGGAGATCAGTTCCCTTCTCGCCCGTCAGATGGTGTCTCTCAGGACGGTCGCCAGGATAGTGGGTCTATTGGCGTCGTCAGTACAAGCAATATTTCCAGGGCCGCTTCATTACAGGGCCCTGCAGAGACTGAAGATACAGCACCTCCAGAGGGGGCTAGCGTACTCGGACTTAGTGCCATTGTCACAGGAAGTGAAGGACGAAATGCAGTGGTGGTTGCACCAGGTAGAGGCTTGGAACGGCAGAGCCATTTTTGGTTCTCTTCCCGAGGTGGTCATAGAATCAGACGCCAGCCGTTGGGGCTGGGGAGCGCGCTGTGGCGCGGTTTCCACAGGAGGACGTTGGTCCTCTCAAGAGCTAGATTTACACATAAACTGCTTAGAACTCCTAGCAGGATCCTTCGCTATCAGAACTCTCTCGCCGCATCAGAAGTCTTGTTGCATTCTCCTCAGAATGGACAATGTCTCGGCGGTTCGCTATATAAACAAGTTAGGAGGGACAAGATCGTCCATGCTAGTACAAGTAGCCAAGGAATTTTGGCGGTACTGCCTCAGCCATCAGATCACGGTTATTGCAGAATACATACCGGGATAGTCCAATGTAGTGGCGGACTGGAATTCAAGACATCTGAGGGACTACAGCGATTGGAGGCTGCTTCCCCGGATGTTTCTCTGGCTACAGGACCTTTGGGGTCCTTGCCAGATCGACTTATTTGCATCCCGGCTCAACAGCCAACTGCCCAGGTTCTTCAGCTGGAGGCCGGACCCAGCGGCGGCAGCGACAGATGCATTTCTGCAGGATTGGACGGGAGCAGTGAACTATGCGTTCCCCCCCTTTCTCCTCATTCCACGAGTAGCGTCATACATTCTCAAACAGAAGGCGGAGGTGATCTTAGTGACACCTTTATGGAAGTCGCAACCGTGGTTCCCGACCCTGTTGGGGATGTGCTGCGACCTTCCACGGATGTTGCCCTGGTCGGAGTCCCTGCTCCTGGGTCCTCTGCAGGAGCAGCATCCGTTGATCTTGTCTCAGCGTCTAATGCTGATGGCATGGAGGCTTTCAGGCAACTATGGTGTTTGCCTGGAGTTTCAGGAGCGGCTAATGAATTCATCAAGCAGGCTTGGGCCCCTTCCACGCGAAAGCGGTACTCTTCGGCCTGGAAGGGATGGTTACGTTGGTGCGTGGAACGGGACCTGGATCCCGTGGGGGCAGGCCTTTCACACGTCGTGAATTTTCTGACTGAAAAGGCGACAAGCGGTTTAGCCTATAGATCGGTGAACAATTTCCGATCTGCTATTTCGGCGGGTCATTCCCACATTGACGGGAAACCGGTAGGAGTTCACCCTTATGTGTGCAGACTCCTCAAAGGGATTCGAGCTGCGAACCCTCCCAAGCCCAAGTACTCCGGGCTTTGGGATGTTTCTTTGGTCATCAAGCTCTTTGATAGCTGGCCCTCTAACGATTCGCTTTCTAGGAAACAGTTATCGGCCAAGCTCGCTATGCTTTTATGTTTATCATCGTGCAGGAGATCTTCGGACGTGCGGGCACTGGACCTTGCAGGTAGAGTATTTACTCCGGAGGGATTTCCTTTACTATTACAGGCCGCACAAAAACTATGTCTAGAATGATTGAATATAATGCCTTTCATAGTAATGCTAAACTCTGTGTTGTCCAATGCTTGAAAGCTTACGAGGAGTGTACTCGTTCCCTGAGACCGACTGGTGTAACGCAACTGTTGATTGCGGTTCAGAAACCGTTTAAACCTGTGTCCTCGGCCACCATTGCCAGGTGGCTTAAATTTGTCATGAAAGAGTCGGGAGTTGATGTTCAACTGTTTGGGGCGCACTCTGTGAGGGGTGCTATGGCTTCGAAGTCATACATGTTGGGAGCAAATATTCAGGATATTATGCACTGTGCTGATTGGTCGTCTGAGTCGACATTTAAACACTTTTACTATAAGCCGGTGGGTGACATTTCTTCTGTGGTACTTGATTCAGCTTTGAACTAAGCATAATCTGAAGCCTCCGGTCCTGTAATAGAATCAAAAATTAGCTAGCATTCGCACCAAGAATTTTCAATTCTATTAAGGACACGGAGGCGAGGATTATCCCACCCGGCTATGTCATGTTATGATCATGCTTACCCACCCGTTGTTATGATTCCTTCTGTTTATACAGACATTACGGGTTCTTTTATCTTTATTCTAGGTTCTGACAAGAAAAAAGAGTGATCCATCTTCTATGGAAGACTGCAGATGGGGCGCCATCATCTATTTCCTCCAGTCGGAGATTTTCTGAAGTTGGAAGTGATTCCGAGTTATTCCACGTTGGAGTTTGTTGAGACTTTTATACTGAACGTATGTTGCATGTTCGTGCAAAGAAAGAGGAAGCTGGGACTATGACCAGGGCTCTTGTAGGGCTAAGGAGGCGTGGCTTGGGCCAAGCATGATGGTTAATGTAGTTTTAAATTGATAAACTGTATGTTTATTGGCTGCTGTGAGTTTTGCAGTAAACGAAAGAGAAGCATAATCCTCGCCTCCGTGTCCTTAATAGAATTGAAAATTCTTGGCGCGAATGCTAGCTAATTTTTGATTCACATTAGCCTCAAAGTGAAGTGAACACTGTATCGAACCCCAAATGCGAGCCTGCGCCAAGACTTACCTAAGTGTTCAAGATACTCGTATCCCGTGTGTCCGCCTCCGCCAGCCTAACGACTTGAAAACCGGCACACACACACGGTTTCATTTAAATACCTATTTCAAACGCGGAAACCTGATAGATGTCCGGGTCATAGGTTTAGATTTCCTGTTTCAAACCATGGAGTCATAAAAATAGAGATAGGACTATTTTCGTTATATAGCCTATATGCTATCAGATAGTAGCCCTTCCAGCATGGCCGAGATATATTCATTGTTTTTTTATGAACTCGAATTACCGACCAACTCCTAAAAAGTGAGCCCTAATTGTACTCAATGATATAAACAGCTCATAGTGAGCTGTATTGTTACAATATTAAAATTACCACAGAGCCTTTATACAAAGACTTACTTTGTTGGTGATTATCGACAATACGCACGAAAAATAAACCCGATACAAAAAATATTTTTAGCTAATAAACGAGATACTGCATAAAAACTCCATCTTAACAAAAACCTACAGCTTTATAGAATATATACTGCAAAAGATGGCACTTATTACAATGATTCAGAAAAGGGGGCTATATGCAAATCAGTCTGTCCCTGGCCCAGTGCATCATGGGAACAGGGCAGACTAAACTACCAAGCCAATTCTTCACCAGAAAGGAGACAAGCTACCGGGGACCGGTTTCTGGCATTTCAGCCGTCTTCGGCCCGGCTTGCTTGAAACCTGATGATGCAGTGAGAAAGGGACTCATGTCTGAGTATACCCTGCCACACCTATAGTGGCCAAAAACGATACAGAAAAGGGGGTGGTGATGAACAGAATGTCTGAATTAAGCAGACCACTCTTACCCAGTCCAAAGATCAGGGCTTGATCCATCACCGTTATTTATCTCACTGCACCATCCCAGCTCAGAACCTGGCTATATGCAAATCAGTCTGCCCCTGGCCCAGTGCATCATGGGAACAGGGCAGACTAAACTACCAAGCCAATTCTTCACCAGAAAGGAGACAAGCTACCGGGGACCGGTTTCTGGCATTTCAGCCGTCTTCGGCCCGGCTTGCTTGAATCCTGATGATGCAGTGAGAAAGGGACTCATGTCTGAGTATACCCTGCCACACCTATAGTGGCCAAAAACGATTCAGAAAAGGGGGTGGTGATGAACAGAGTGTCTGAATTAAGCAGACCACTCTTACCCAGTCCAAAGATCGGGGCTTGATCCATCACCGTTATTTATCTCACTGCACCATCCCAGCTCAGAACCTGGCTATATGCAAATCAGTCTGTCCCTGGCCCAGTGCATCATGGGAACAGGGCAGACTAAACTACCAAGCCAATTCTTCACCAGAAAGGAGACAAGCTACCAGGGACCGGTTTCTGGCATTTCAGCCGTCTTCGGCCCGGCTTGCTTGAATCCTGATGATGCAGTGAGAAAGGGACTCATGTCTGAGTATACCCTGCCACACCTATTACAATGACACAAACCCTCATGAGATGAAAATCATATGTGAATTTTTATAACACCAGTTTATAGAATATCAAACTGTGCGTGTTTTACAGCCACAAAAACAAGAGTGGCTCCTATATTGCCGCCGTATTCCAAAGGATGAACTAGCCAAAATAGGTTATTATGTCAGTCCCTATACTAAAACGTAGATGTTTATTTATACACAGTCTGGAGGCAGCCATAAGCAGGATGTAACTATGGCTATAGCTATACTAACCATCATCGTAAACTAGGCCATAACCCAAGTGCTTATACCTCAACTGATAGTGGTAAGGATGCTCTATGATGTACCGGATATAAAGGAGCAGCTCAAAGGGAGTACCTTCCCAAGGACGTACCCCGGCTGCATCAGACTGAGGTACTGACGGTGGAGGAAAAGCGTCTTCCCGATGGTATTACAAAAACTTAAGACTAAGTGAAGGGGAAAACTCACTATTGGAGTACGCTGGTATTTTTCTGATACTGGAGCGGCTGGTATGACTAACTTGGCTGACTCTGGTGCACCCGGAACTAGTGTCCAAAAGTGGAGTGGCAGCCCTGATGAAACTGCTTAAGTTGTTATAGCAGTGAAACATGTCGGCACTGGCATTAGGTAATGGTATGCATGACTAGCTACCAGCCTTTTTAACACAAACAGCATATAATCACCTCCCTATGAATAAAGTTGGTTAAGGGAACTGTGTGCTGTGTTTTTAGGCACTTGTTTATGTTTGTGTCTGTCACCAGCAGAGACTTCTGCTTTCCACTGTTTGTCACAATTCTTGTTGTTTGTTTTGGACACTTCTTTTCTTTCTTCTTATTTTCTTTGAGAAGCAAGTGACTACCGATGATGAGACAGGGGCTTGTCTGGAAATTACATACCAGTTACCCAGTTGGTGGTGTTTCCGTGAGGCGTCAGTTGTTTCTCACACATTTTTTTCTATTAAGAATTTAGTCCAACACTTTTGTGTGGACTCTTGCGACCAACTCTTTTGGGTCACAATATTTGTTGTTCTGGGGTACTGTCGGGGAGAACAGGTGTGTCTTTTAACGTGGGCGGAGTACAGTGCATCATCTCCTTATAAATTGTATAAGAGAGCGATTGGTAGCAGTATATTTTGACTGCCCCTTCTTTAGAGTCACTGATATGCCTTGACGCCTTTGGACTGGGTCTGTTGTTGTATTACAGGTTTTGAGTGGAGGGCGACCCTTTCCTTATTCCCTCTTAGCTGCTATTTAGAGTTTGACTGCATCAGACTGATAGCCAGGCCAAATAGACAAAAAGGACAGATGTTCAAAACAGAGTGCAATAAACATAATTAAATATGAATAGGGTGGAAAGGCTAGACTGCACCAATGATCCTATCCCATTCCTCCCTTGAATTCAAACCCTTCCTCATTGTGTTGAAGAAAGAAATGTACCATTGTTCTCTCTGTTTGCGTACATTTGTGATGTTGCCACCCCTTTTGCCAATTTTCACTTTCTCCAGGATGAACCATTTAAATTCGCTCTCTCCATGGTTTTTCTCCAAAAAGTGTGTGACAATGGGAGTTGTGATTTTCTTTGTCTTTATTGCAGATCTATGTTCTTGGAAACGAACATGTGCTTCTCTCCCTGTCTCCCCAATGTAACAAAGCCCACAGGGACAGGTCAGGAGATAAATGATATTTCTACTCCTACTGTTGTTATGTGTTCTGCATTTCATCGTCATTCCGTTATTCGTAAATTCAGAGGCAACTATACACTGGGGGCACACAATACAAGAACCGCATCTAGAATTACCTACTACTCTAGTATTGTCAAGGGTTCTTTGTGGATCTACCACATTGTCTCTGTAGGTATGGACCAATAAATCACGTAAGTTTTTGTTTTTCTTAAAAGCATAAAGAGGTCTCTCAAGGGTAACCTCCTCATCATGATTCAGGATGTGTCAGTTTTTATTAACCGCATTCTTTATCTGATTGCTCAGGCCTGGAAATTTACTCACAAACACAATTTTGTTGGTTTGACCTCTATCTTTCTTAGTTGGTTGAATCAATGCTTCACGGTCATAGAATCTCGCCCTTTTCAGTGAATGTGATAATAACTTTCTAGTGTATCCACGATCTTTGAATTTATTTTTTAGCACTTCAGCGTGTTTATAGAAATCATTAATGTCAGAGCAGTTTCTTCGCAACCAAAGTAATTGGCTAAATGGAATACTCTCTTTCTGAGATTTTGGATGAAAACTTGAATAATGAAGGAGAGTATTCTTCGCCATGGGTTTAGTAAATAGCTCTACTTTTAAAACACCATTTGAGTTTCCAATTGAGATATCTAAAAATTCAACTTTGTTGGTACTGTAGAAAGATGTAAATCCTAGGTTTGGATCCCCCCAATTAACCCAACTAAGGAATTCCTCCAGGAGCTCAGTGGTACCTTCCTAGATAAAAAAGATATCATCAATGTAGCGGTACCAGCCCGTTACATTTTCAAAGAAGGGGGACAGTTTGTTGTGTACATGTTTGGCTTCAAATTGACCCACATAGAGGCATGCCAGACTGGGGGCACATGTAGCCCCCATGCTGGTACCCTTTAACTGCCTAAAATACTCCGTTTTAAATAGGAACACATTGTTGGTAAGTATAAGTCTCACACAGTCAACAATAAATTCTTTGTTCGCACCACCCAAGTCCTGGTTGGTCAAGAGGGCATCAATAACCTCCACTGTATCTGACTGTGGGATATTCGTATAAAGAGACTCAATGTCTAGTGTAACCAGACACTGAGTCTCTTCACAAAAAGGTAGGCCCTCTACCAGAGAGATAATGTGAGCGGAGTCCCTCACATATGATTTAAAATTGCACACTAACGGTCTAAGAAAATGGTCCACATATTTATTGACCGGTTCTACTAATGAATCAATGCTACTTACAATTGGCCTCATGGGGGGGGGTTCAATTTATGCTTGTGCACTTTTGGGAGGCCGTAAATGGCCGGGTCATGGGTTCCAAGTTGTTCAAAAATCTGTACTCGTCCTCTACAGGAAGATGAAGTGGTACAGATTTCCAGGTCGGGTTTTCAGGATTTGAATAATTCTGTTGTTCAGGCTGCGCTGCGCTGCTTGAGCCTTCTGCAAAGAAATCTGAAGGGGAGGAGGATGAGGACTTGGACAATTTCCCTAAAGGGAAATATATCCAGGTTAAAACCTTTTCAGACATGTTGGCCCATATTTATGCTGTCTTGGGATTTGATCCAAAATCTTTGGTGGATGATGGTTTTTATTCACAGTATAGTGCCTTGGTGGTGGATGACTTGCCTTTGCATGATGTCATTAAGGATATTCTGGCTAAGGAATAGCTTGAGGTCGACAAATAGGGAATTCATCGCTTTTTGGGCAAGCGGTATTGCTTGGTGGAGTTTGATGTCCAGTTCCCTCAGGTTCATACAGTCAATTCTATTTTGTCTAAGGGTGAGTGGAAAACTCTGCCCTGCCCACGGAGTGTGCAGAGTTGTGCCCACTCCGCGTTACACGGAGAACGCGGAGAAGGCACAATTCCACACACTTCGCAGTGGAGTGGAGTTGGCCCGCCACACGCCTCCACTTCCTGTTACTTTAAAAATTAACAGTAGTATATAAAAAATTAAATACACTTACCTAAAGCGCGCCATCCCCGGGATGCCCACCTCGTCTGTTTCCTCCATGTCCGATACAGATTAAGGAAACTGCGAATGCACACACTCCCACGCATGCACATTTATTTGCGAGACAACCTATGCCTGTCTGGCCTCTCTGCTTATCTCCGCACAGCACCAGGATGCTCCTTCTAGAGTGATAGTCACACTTTATAAATACATAAGTCAAATCAAATCAAATTGTCTGTTGAAATTCATCCCGTTCCTCATCATCATCTGATGCATGTTGCATCGGAGGGAGATTTCAAATATGGTTTGCCCCTCAGAACCCAAATTATGCTCAAGAAGAAACCTTAAGCTCTACCTATAGCTCCTAAATACTTTGTTAATGACCTATAACCTGTTTTCCACTTAATCAATGGTTCGCCTGGAGATGCAAAAAAGGAGGAGGCAGATTCACTGACTGAGTAGTGAAAATCTGAGCTATAAAAATACAATATTACATGTAATGTGTAGTTAAACTTGGCCACACCTGCCTAAGACAAAAAATGACATGGTGGAGATTGTAATATGTGGAGACGACTTCGCTACAACAACACCATATTACATGTGATGTATATCTAAACTTGGCCACACTTGTTTAAGACAAAAAAATGACAATGATTCTCTTACTTTCCACCACATTTTGTGACAGGACCAAAAATCCAGGTGACCCCCCTTGCAAAACAAGGTCGTTTTGTGATAGGCAATTTTGAGTCGCCTCAATAAGTTTTGGGCCCTTGCCTGTCGTGCGCACTTGGGCCTTCCACACAAGTGAGGCACCATTTTTATCAGGAGACCTGGGGGAAAGCTGGGTGGTTGGAAAATGGAGAACGCTGGGTGGTAGGAAATTTGTGTCAGCCCAGTGATGCCACAACTTTCCCACACACAAATGCTTGGAAAAAGTGATTTTTTTTCAGGTAAATTTGAGGTTTGCAGGGGATTCTGGGTATGAAAACGTTGGGGGATCCACACAAGCCATACCTCTCTAGATTCCCCTGTGTGTCTAGTTTTCAGAAATGTGTACATTTGGTAGGTTTCCCTAGCTGGCCGCTGAGCATTGGTCCAAAAACCCAGGTGACCACCCTCGCAAAACTAGGTCGTTTTGTGAAAGGCAATTTTGATGTTGCCTCAATAAGTTTTGGGCCCTTGTCTGTCACGGGTACTTGACCCACCCACACAAGTAATGTACCATTTTTCTCTGTGGGGTGAGTGGAATTTTGTTTATCCACACAGATTCCAGAAATGTCCACCACATAAATATGAGGAAATATTATTTTTTATACACATTTTGTGGTTTTCAAGGTATTCTGGGTAACAGACCTGGTGTTAGCCAGACATGTCACCCCATCCTTGATTTCCCTGGTTGTCTAGTTTTAAAAAATGTATAGGTTTGCTGGGTTTCCCTAGTTGTCGGCAGAGCTAGGGTTCAAAATCTCCAGCTAGGCACTCTGCAAAAAAAGGGTCATTTTTCACTGAGAAAATTTGGTGTGTCCATGTTGCGTTTTGGTCCGTTTCCTGTTGTGGGCACTAGGCCTACCCACACAAGTGAGGATCCATTTTTCTTAGAAGACTTTGGGGAAAACGGAGTTGGTGGAAATTTGTGGATCCAGGCAGATTCCAGAACTTTGCACCACTAAAATGTGAGGAAAATGTGGGTTTTTAGGATGTACAGGTTTGCCGGCTGCGCTAGGGCCTAAAATCCACAGATAGGCACATCCTGAAGAAAATTCAGTGCCTAGTGGGCTTCCTGCTGCCCTGGGGAGGGGGAATCGAGGATTATTGCCCTGATATGCCCCCAAGGGTGGCAGAAAGACTGTGGCTATTCTTTTGGGGGTGTGGGGGCATTGGGTAGCACAATCTGGGAAGCCCCCACCCCTACTAATAGAAAAGCCAGCATAATCGCTGGTGCCTGGTGGACTTTATGACCTCCCGGGCAGATCAGGGGCTACTGCCCCCATCTGCCTCCCGGGTGGGGGGGGCACAGACGCTGTGGCAGTTTTTTAGAATTTGGGGAAAAAAAACCCTGGTGGCTAGTGGGCTTTTTGTCCCACCCGGGGGAGGCGGCAGATATCGGGCTATTGCCCCATCTGCCTCCCGGGGGGCAGAAAGACTGTATAATTTTTTCGGGGGATGGGGGCCTTGACATGTCCATTCTGAGCAGCACCGCCCCTATCTATTTAAAAAAAGAAAAATCCCTGGCGCTTATTGGGCTTTCTGCCCCCCGGGAGCAGATCAGGGGCTATCACCCCCATCTTCCTCCTGGAGGGGAGCAAGTCTTTAGTTTTCTTTGGGGGGGCAGGGTGGGGGCGTTTACATGCCCATTCTGGGCAGCCCCCACCCTGGGCCAATAAAAAAAAATTCCCTGGTGTCCAGGGTTTTTTCTGCCCCCACAGGGGCAGAAAGACTAAGGTTTTATGGGGGGAGGGGTGGGGGCATTGGCATGCCCATCTTTGCCAGCCTCCACCCCTAAACTAATCCAAAAAAATATCTGGAGTCTAGTGGGATTTCTGCCCCCCAGGGGGGCAGATTGGGGCTACTGCCCCATCTGCTCCTAGAGGGGGCAGAGAGACTGCTATTGTGCAGGGGGGGTTGGGGGCTTTGGCATGCCCATAATGGGCAGCCCCCACCCTTAATTTACATAATAAAATTAATTCCTGGTTTCGTGTGGGCTTTCTGCCCCACTGGGGGGACAGAAATACTGTTTTTTTACGGCCGGGGTGGGCGCATTGGCTTGCCAATTTTGGGCAGCCACCACCCCTAAATAAAATATAAAGAAAAATCCCTGGTATCTAGTGGGCTTTCTGCCCCCCGGGGGCAGATTGTGGGCTACTGTCCCATCTGCCCTCCAGGGGAGGCAGAACGACTAAATTTGCCCAAAATATTATAGGGGAGCACAGGCCCTTGCCAAAGGGGATGTTCCCCCTCCCTGGCGCCTAGTGGGTGGATCCCTGCTTGGGGATCTCCCCCCTTTCTACGTGCTCAGGGGGATGAGATAGCCCCTTGAGCACGTAGAAAGTGAAACTGAAATGAGCCTCTTGGCTCATTTCAGTTTCATTATCATTGCAATGCCATCAGGGCACTATGCGTGCGATCGGCATTGCAATGAAAATGTAAATTGGCCTCTGGAGGTTGGGGAAGCTCTTCCCCAACCTCACGAGGTCAATAAAAAAGAAGGGAAATCCCTCTGCTGTCTGCAGCAGAGGGATTTAGTGCCCCTGTTCTCATGACTGAATGGTTCTGTCTTTAACACAGGAACACCGGTGCACATGACAGAACCATTCCGTCATGAGCACAGAAGGGGTTAAATGTGGCTTAACGCTGCTTTGTAAATAAGGCCCCCTTTCATGCTCAGGTTAGAGTGAAAGGGGTGGGCAGTGGGTTTTGCAGTGGGGGTTCCACCGCAATACCCATTGATTTTGATGCTGCCCCCTATTTACAAAGGTGGCTGTGCCAAAATTAAGACCAGGGAAAACTAGATCTTAAACAAGCAAAGCAAGAGAAATGCTTTATTTCTCCTCGTTTTTGCTTTTTCCATGTGTGCTGCCTTGTGGAGCACACATGGAAAAAGCAAACTGCCATGGATTGTTTATGTTTAGGAATGTCCCCCTTCCAGTGCATAAACAATCTGTAAAAAAAACCTCCATTTTGCGACTTTCATGTGTGCTGCATGAAGCAGCACACATATAAGTGACAAAATGGCATTTTAGAATTCTTTATGTGCAGGAAGGGATACCTTCCTACACTTAAACAATCATCCCCTGCACGCAGACACCATTGCACTATGGTGCAAGGGTGCCTGCATTGGCGCAACATTGCTAAGTGAAGCACCAGCGCAAGGTGAAACGCAAGGCTGCACCATATCCTTGTAAATCTGGCGCAGCCTTGTGTTTCAGAAGTGGCAGAGTGAGACGCTAAGCCATGATGGCTATCGCCTCACTCCGCCACTTCCTCATACATATGCCCCTGTGTTTGGTAGTGGCTTTAACTATGTGAGCTAATTCATTACTGATAGAGGTAATCCATTGATCAAAGCACTGGGAATCCAGAAATTAGAGAACAGTTCGATATACAGCCAAGTCTGATTGTTAACAGGCATACATTTTTTACAAAAGCGCTGCACCTGCAGGAGTCAGTAGACTCATATATTGCAGATTTGTGCATTCTAGCTGCTGATAGTGAATTTGAAGATTTTAATAACCAGTTAATCATGGATTAGATTGTGGTCAGGTGTCATGATAAAAAAAATTAGAAACTTCTCATGTATGAAAACCCATCTTCAAATAAAACAATTGACTTTATAAAAACCATTGACATTTCTCATAAAGCTTTAAGAGAATTGGTTAAAAAGACAGTGTTGGGGTGTTGGCAGATAATTGTTCCCTGAGGGGGAGTAATATAAAATGTTCTTTTCAGAAGAGAACATGTGCAGTAACAAGAGGGGATAGGAATCAGTTGTAAGCAAAACAATGTCTGTTTCATGTGTGGTTATCCTCAGCATGCTCTGACAGGACATCCTTGTCCTGCAAGAAGTACCAAGTGTACGAACTGTTGAAAAGTAGGACATTTTACCAAAGTTTTTCAGTCGAGGAAAAACAAGGTGAATGCTGTGTTTGATTGTGGTTCCGGGGATGATACTTTTGATCTTGTGGATAGGACAAAAGATTTAGTATTAGCTATACACAATGAAGATGAGTATGAATATGGGGGAGGAGTTGGCCTAACGGCTAGGGCAGTCAACCAGGGATCTGGGGAATTGGGTTTGAGTCTCGGCAATGACGCTGAACATCCTGAGATTCTGGACAAATCACTTAATCTCCCCGTGCCTAACAAAAAAGAATGTGTTCCCATGTAATGCAACTGGTGCTATGTAAAGTGCTCTGATACCCGATTCGGGTCAAGTTCGCACTATATAAAATTCTGTAAAATAAAAATATATATATATGTAGGGACTCGTACACTAACTTTTGTCTGGATAGAAAGATGTTGAAATTGAATGTTGATTCTGGAGCAAAGATGACTATAATCACAGAAGAGCAGTTCAAGAACACATGGAATGACAAAAAGTTGTTGGCCTCAGACAGGTGTTTCATATGATGGAAACTAAATTAAGTTGGTTGGATATTTTAAAACAAATCTTCAATTTAAAGAGAGGATTATTCATAGGAAAGCATATGTTTCTAAGAAGAGGCTTAACATGCTAAGGTGGTATCACCAAGGGTTGTTCGGGTTGACATTAGGACCGGAAAAGGAGGTGCAAGTATCATGAGTCAAGGAGCATTTCATGGACATTAACAATCCTGGCATGGAAAAGTTTCTGGAGGTTTTTGCAGATAGAATCAGAAAGATTAGTGGGTTCCGACACAAGAATAATGTTCAGGAAAATGCAGTACCTATAAAACACAAATTGAGGATGGTGCCTTTTAGCATTAGAGAAGAGCTGGCAACAATACTTGAGAAAATGTGCATCCAGGGGGTTATTAGACCTATTGAATCTTCGCTTTGGTTATCTACGTTGGTTATCGCTAGAAAGAAAAGAGGAGATTTAGGAGTTTGTATTGACCTGTGCATTCTGAAATAAAATCATCTGGGTATATTTGAATTCTCTATTGCGAATCTATGATATTGTTTCTAGTTTTGCTGGTGCATCTGTATTGATTTGGTACCTCCAAACTGATTTGGCATCCGCCTACAACCATGTGGGATTGGAACAATCATATAGGCATCTCACAGCTGTCATTTCTACTGGGGGTACTTTTCAATTTAAAATGATGCCTTTTGGTTTGGCATCTACTGTGTCAGTCTTCCAATGCATCCTGGAGTCTCTGCTCAAGGGCATCAATGGTATAGTAGTGTTTCAAGACAACACACTTGTTGCTGCAAGGGACATGTAGGAACACAATGATATAATGCATAGTGTGTTGGGAAGGTTAGAATGGGCTGGGTGGTTGCTAATGTCAAGAACTATGAGTTTGCCAAGTACAGGATTGAATATTTGAGGCATGCTATTTCATGGCAAGGGGTATAACCATGCACAGGTTTAGTAGAAGCCATTGTGGAAGCTCCTGCACCCAACATTAAGGAACATGTTTCATCATTTTTGGATGTTTGCAAATTGTATATTAAGTTCATCACAAATTCTGCCAGTAAGACTGAGAGTTTGAGAAATTTGCCCAAAAGGAATACTGTTTTCAAGTGTTATGAGTAGCGTCAGGAGGATTTTGTCCAGTCAAAGGATGAGATAAGTTTGGAGAAAATGTTGGCACCGTATGATCCTGCCAGTCAATGCCTTATCACTGTCGACGCAAGTAACAGAGGACATTGTGCAACTGTTTCTCACGTAGTTGGGCATGGTGAAAGAACTGAAGGTTTTGCCTCCAGGGCTCTCCAAGACAATGAGAAAAAAGCTTTTGTAATAGAAAAAGAACTGCTCACCTGTTGTTGGGCTTTAGAGGGATTCAAGTGTTTTGTTTGGGGGAGGACGTTTCGATATTGACAGACCATAAACCTCTGGCTGGTATTTTGAATGGAGATGTTATAAGGGATTTGAAGCCCAGAATTGCCAGATTGAGTGCAAAACCTCTCAAGTACAATTTTGATATTGAGTATATCCCTCGCTGGAAGAATAAAAGAGCAGACTACCTGTCAAGAAGAAAGTCTGTGTTTATGGAAGGCGAACCTGAGGATGAGGACAAAAAAATTCTCATTGCAGCTGTTGATGAGTGTTTTGAGAGTGCTTTTGATAGAGAGTAATGGATGGAGTGTTTGGAGAAAGATGAAGTTCTTAAAATGGTTCATGAATTTGTGGTTGAAGGGAGGCCAAAAGAGAGCCAGCCGTACTTCAAGAATTCAGATGAGTTGACATTAGAGAATGAGAATTTATTTATGGGAGGGGACAAGTTTATATCACCGCTTTACTTAGAGGAAGGATCATTCAGGCTGGGCATGAGGAACATTTAGGGCAAACAGTCACTAAAAGAAGAATACGTTCTGTGTATTGGTGGCCCAGTATGGACAATCAAATAGAACAAGCACCAAGGGATTGTGTTATTGGCTCTACGAGTGACAAGGTTTTGAAAACTACTATGCCACCTTTTCATTCCTTGTAGTTTCCTGAAAGGTCTTGGTCCAAGCTTGTAATGAATTTCATTGGACCTTTCAATATTTTGCAACCGAGGTTTGAGATATGCTGTGGTTTTGGGTGATCATTATAGTAAGAAGTGGGGGGTGCAATTCATCCCGGAAAAAAACTACTAGTGCCGTAATATCATTTTCAGCAAAACCTTTATGAGAGAAAGGTCTCCAATAAAGGAGTTCAATTTTTTTCAAGAGAAATTAGAGAATATTTGAGTAAATCTGGAATCAAAAACAAAAGGGTTGCACTGTATAAACCACAAACAAATGGTTTGGTGGAGAAAATGAACTGCCCATTATATCCAATGAGCTGTTAAGAACAGCCTTGGTGTGCGTACGGCCATGGATGATATGTTGCTTGCCCATCAAACCAGTCCAGGTGCGTTTACTGGTAAAAGACCTTTCGATATTAGGAGAGGTTGGTTACTTGCTAGTGAATTGTTCATAGCATGGTTGAAAGAGCGTCAGTCTGGCTCTTCCCATGAAAGTGACATGGATAAGTGTGTTTGCCCAAAGGTGGAAATGGGACAGAGAAAAGCGAAGCAAAGTTTTGATGAGACACACGGAGTGGGCAGGCATGGTAATGACATTATGAAAAGAAAGTGGGTCCGCATAAGAGAACCCTCTCATGTGCTGAAGGGTCTATCAAAGTTCAGGGAACCTGTAAAAGTAGAAGCTGTTAGTGGTCATTCACTTAAAGTGAAAGGAGATGAATGTTGAAATTGTTCTAGAATGCTGAAAGTTAAAAATAGAGAAGTGATGAATGCACGAGAGAAGGATGGTCCACCTCGGGTTTCAGATCGTGTCCAAGGTGTGGATAATCCTACTCACCCACAAAGAATCATCAGAAAACCTGCTAGGTTTCATTAGTGAAACATAGTGTACAGTGTGGTCATTCATTTGGGTGTGGGCTGGTCCATATTTGCATCAAATGTTTGTCAGGATTTTATAATGATTGCTTTGGGTGGTTGGTATGTTTCTATGTATAACAAGGAGTATAGCTTCAGTTTCATTTTATGTTCATCTTTGTTTCAATTTCTGTTGTTTTTCTATTTTTACAGTATTATTGTAAATCAAATATGGCATTCAATAGTCATATGCAAATGTATCCAATGTGTAAAAGGGGAAGATGTTGTGGTGATCTATCATAGCGCTCATACTCTGGGTAGAATGTTCTTGGGCATGTGTTTATGTGTTCTAAGTTCTCATGGAATGTGGGTGATGTAAACCAGGCTGACAGTTGACTCCTGGTACTGTTAAGTTTATCAGGTGAAAAAATACTTATTCTCATTAACTTGTGTCATGTGGTACATTGGGGTACTACACATGGCCATCTGTATCGTCAGACAGGGTTATTTCAATGACACTTAGACCCCTCTGCAGGGCAGACTCAATGCACCAAATTTATAACTGAGGTTCAAGGTTAAAAAAGATGAATGCTACCAGAAAATAATTCCTGGAAAATAATTTATGTCATTTTGAATATAGATTATTTACATCAAGGATTGCAATACACATACAATTTATATCTCGACTGCTCTACCAGAAACCAATAAAATCTAAAGCAAAGGTGTACAGTGTTGGTAAAGATGGTCAAAGTCATGCCTATAAAACCCTGACTATGGAAATTAATCAATTAAGGTATAATATAGCCTTAACGGCCACTGTCAAGGGCCATACCAGCTGTTAAAAGCACTTAACCTGACTTTTTGGCTCAATCTGAAGACTAGGGCCTATAACAAGGGAGAGGACCATTAACAACTGATATAGCTCGATGTAGAAGGTCTATAAGGCTAATACAATATTCCAACCTCTGAGGGTAGAACTTTCTAAATTTCAAAAGGAGAAACAGAAACAAATATTGGAATGTTGGAGCAGAAGGCTAATACAGTGGCACAGCTAGTCTCATTGATGCCTGTGGAGGTCTGTGCCGTTGACGCCTGTGTCCCCGCGCCGAAGAGTGGGGGGGGGGGGGCCTGGCGATGATTTTTTTGTTGCCACCCCTGCGGCAAACTTATGTAAGAGCGGCGGAGCCGCCACCCCCAAAACTTGTGCTGCCCGGGGCGGACCGCCACCCCGGGCCCCCTTGCAATGCCACTGGGCTAATTATTAGCCCTGGGCTACTTCATTGTCTTTAATGGAGCTCCCAGCATTCCAATGTTCTAGTACATTGGAATTTTGCGAGCTCCATTGAAGTTAATTGAGTGCTCTGGGCTTTCTAATGGCTGGCAGAAGCCCAGAGTATTGTAGTGTAGTTCCTATTTTCCCAATAGGCCCTGCGTATTGGAACAACATAAACAGTAGTATCGACGTAGAAGTGCGGATCTTCCAGGCCTCCACTGACTATGTTAAACTTAATTGGGGTTGTTACCAACTAGCTCAGAGGTCACTGGAAACTTTCTTGACTGACTAGGAAGTGATCAGCTTCCCTGGCACAGCCAAGAAGGGATTCAGTTTTCCAACAACCGTGCAACATGACAACTTTGCTCCTCAGATCAAGAGTCAATCTCTAGGGTCGTGTGAAACAATAGACAGTTATTTTACTCAGTCAGTGGTTGTGCAGTTTACTTTCACAATATGTAGAGAATAGAGAGACGGGCGTTTTCAATAAAGGGTAACATTCATTGAACAGTCTTTCTTCTCGTACAGGAGAAATGAATTGACACAATTGCAAGACTTGTTATTATAAAAGGTACGTACAGTAAGATGAGTATTGCGAAATAATACTGTAAAAGCATTGATATGGTTTCTTAGCCATACAATGGTTTAAAATGAATAAAACATATATACATTCATATATACATTAGGCTAAAATACTCAACTGGTACTTCTAACTACGCCTACACCAGTGTACCTGGCCTAAGCCTAATACTTGGGAGGGGAGTAAGTAAGTAGCTTTAGTTTAAGTTGGTTTTGCCAAGGTTTGCTTCAAGAATTCTCTCTAAGGGTTTAGTCAACACCATACCTCTGGAATAGAATGATGGAGGTCTGGTATCTCCTTCAGGGGGTCGATATCCCAGTCACCCGCAAGGGTAGACTAGAAACGCCGGAGCTGGATTTCTCTGCAGGAGAAAGACAGCGTCTCTTCTCAGCGCGTCGAGGAGGAGGAGGAGGGGCAGCGTCCACGGGCAGCTTGCATCTGCTGGGCTCTTGCAGGGGGGCGGCTGTTCAGCTCCTAAGTTCACCACACCATCGTTCACTAGTAAGCAGCGATAGCAGTAGCGATAGCAGCTATGGTATCATCAGCATGACAGCTTCTTCAGCAGCAGCGAGATAGCTGGCAGCATCAGCTTCAGCGAAACAGCAACGAGACAGCAGCGTTTGCTTAAGGCAACGTTGGCAATATTTATACCTGAAAGGTGCCTTGTTTGACGTAAGTTTTTGGACATAAGACGTCAATAAAGATGTCACTAGGAAGTGATCGTCTATCAGTGCTCATTAGAGTTCTATTACTCATCAAAACACAGCAAGCGGGGATTTCCCAGGTTGCTGAGTTTTTATCTTGTTGAAGAACTCGGAGTGTTAATCTAGGAATCTCAGATAGTAACTTCTGCTATGTCACTGCACTAATTGGTTGCAAAGGAAGTGGTAGAGAAAGCTATTCTGAAATGTGGCTCTGTTCGTGTGAGGCCAGAGACGAGTTTCTGAATATTGCACTTGAACGGTTATGCCAATATAGGGAATAAATGGATTTATAGCCGAATAAGGGCATAAGGTCACAGTATCGATCAGGGTCCTAGATTAGAACGCTACACCCACTCCACGAATTCATGTCCATCAAAGTACTAAAACTAGAGCAATAAGATGCATGTTTAACATTGCCCACCCCAAAATATATATATGCGTTTGAAATAGGCGTATTTGTAATACGTGAAAATTTAGGTACTGTACGTTTTTGAAGCATAGAAATCATTCAAAAATTATAGCATATGAAATCAATGAACGATTATGCAAAAAGAATTACACATGAAATATCTCTGAAACAGAAGAAGGGCGAGATAATTTCATCACATATAAATGCATTGCAATAAAATGTGCTAGAGGCTGGTGTAAAGTTATTATGTCTCTAGATGTGTTTAGAAATAGAAGTTGAAGCTTCTGTTTTCTATGAATAGTTTTACTTTAAGCAAATAATTTTTCGTGCCAGAAAAAGGGTGAATATTAAAAAGTGTTCAATTCAAAAGAATTATTGCTTGAACGGGGAAAATAGAGTTCCAACGCATTTAGCAGTTTTTGTAGTTCAAAACCGAAGGCCGAATTCAGAGTTCATGGGAACGCTGTGTGTTGGAATGCTTCTCTAAAGTTATTGTTTCTGTTCGGGTGAGAACATCATATCAGACAGGCTTTCAAAGAATTGGTCTACAAAATCAGGTGACAGTTCAACCAAATTCGATAGTGCTGTAACTTGGCAGGTGGTGCACAGACATAATATCGACTCCAAAATATCGACTGGACATAATATCGACTTTTAAATATAGACTGGACAAAATATCGACAGGACAGAATATAGATGACCAAAATATCGTTTTTAAGGTAAGTGATATAATATTGACTGTTAAAAAAATAGATAGTAAAAAATATCGAATTTTTAATAATATCTAATTTTTTATAGTGTATTGTTATGGTATAATATGTGTGAAAAGTGTGTATTTATGTTATAATTAATTTTTATTAATGATTTTTGTTTTTATAATCATTGCGTACTTTAATTCTGTGGCGGGTTGTGGGTTTATAGGGGAATAGGGTGGGAAGTATTTTGATTATAATTAATTAAATATTTAAATTTATTTATCGATAGTAAATTTAAATTAATACTTAATTAATTTATAATAGTTAATTAATTACATTTTAATTGGTAATTAATTTTAATTAATTGATTAATTGGTAATTATGTAAATTTTACTAAATTATTTTTGTAGCGGGTTGTGAGTTTATAGGGGAAATGGGTGGGAAGTGATTAAATTATAAATAATTAATTAATTACATTTATTTATATTTATTTAATTTCAAATAATTGTTAAATACTTTTTCATTATTAAATAATTATTAGTAAATATTTTTATTAATTAGTATTCATAGGTGATCAATAGAAATAATTATTGTTAATTAGTAAATATAATATATTAATTAATAAATTGTATACAAATATTAATTATTTTTAATTACTTATTAATAGATATTCAATAATACATTTTATAATTATTTATGACGTATTTACTTTCCCTACTATTGCACCCACTGGAGTGGGAATAGTAATTTTAACCCCTACGCTATCCAACACTTTCCCTACTGTTGCACCCACTGGAGTGGGAATAGTAATTTTAACCCCTACGCTATCCAACGCTTTCCCTACTGTTGCACCCACTGGAGTGGGAATAGTAATTTTTACCCCTACGCTATCCAACGCTTTGCCTACTGTTGCACTCTTTGGAGTGGGAATAGTAATTTTAACCCCTACGCTATCCAACGCTTTCCCTACTGTTGCACCCACTGGAGTGGGAATAGTAATTTAAACCCCTACGCTATCCAACCCTTTCCCTACTGTTGCACTCACTGGAGTGGGAATAGAAATTTTAACCCCTACGCTATCCAACGCTTTCCCTACTGTTGCACCCACTGGAGTGGGAATAGTAATTTGAACCCCTACGCTATCCAATGCTTTCCCTACGCTTGCACTCTTTGGAGTGGGAATAGTATTTTTTACACTTCTGCTATCGTACGGTAATATAATAGTATCTTATTTAATTATAGTATGTTACTATATATATATGTTTTAACAAATATGATTGTAAACATTTATTTTAATTAATTTCATTTATTAATTAATTATTAGAAGTTAATTTAAGTATTTTTAAGTATATTTTAGTAATTAAATTTTAATATTAATCTAATTTAACATTGTTTTTAATAAAGTCGATATTTTTTAAAACTATATTATTGTAAACGATATTTTGTACTCAATATTTTTGTACTTACCTGTTTGTAGATACAAACTCGATATTTGTCTGTCGATATTTTGACCACGATATTTTTGCAAGTCGATATTTTGTCCCTCGATATTATTTCAGTGATCCTTGGCAGGTGTGAGAATGATTGCTGTCATCAAAGTCGGGATCAGCAATGCTCACAGAAGGTCGTACCTGGGTGATGTTGCTTTTGTCACTCGCTCCACTGTTACCACCTAGTCGTAGAACAGGAGTCTCAACGAATGCCGTCATCAGGATTGGTAGCCGCTGGCGACAACACAATGCGTGAGCCGTTATCGGACTTAGCAAAGTATCGATATCCATTGGTACTGCTGATGGAAGTGAAAGACAGATGTCCAACACGCACTCATCTCCGCATAGCATACATCGTAGTACAGGTAAGATGCAATTTTGCCATATCGGTCTGAATGAAAGGAACCAGGTCATGTTTAGATCTCTCAGCCTGGCCAATCCAAGGAGTCTAGTTATTCTGTCCCGGTAGCGGAGTGCTAGGATTGCCTCTTCCATTCCCATAGGAGTCATGTCTGAGCTGTGGCTTGCCATAACGAAGCAGGAGGGTCAAAAATAAAATCCCTGCTACAAGTCCCAAAAATAGGGGTATGCCGCCAAAAACAGAGTGGACAAAATTTGGAACGATTCCCAGAATTGCTTGAAATGGTGTTAGCAGTCCCGTAAAAATCGTCTTAAATATGCCTGGGATGCCTGTGGCACTAGACATGTTAAGGAGTTGGCTCAACATTTCTATGAAATGCACGGGGCAATTTGTTGATAAAAGGTCATGAACCTCCATTGCTGTCCTTGCAACTAGGAGATCATACGTCTCTTTTGATGACGTTTTAGGCACTGTTGCAAAAGCACAGACTTCATTTTGCTTAAAGTATCAATTCGTATAGAATAGAGATTCAGACGAGGCCAGATGGGAGTCTCTATGTCTCCGGGCCCGCTCGGGAACAATGCTTGCATACAGCATTTGACCATGGAAGTTACGCTTATGAGATAACTTTTCCCTGGCACAAGGCCACAACATCTGTGATCCGTTCTTAGAATGTAACTCCCATTCGCGAGTTGCATAAAGAAGGGCTCTATCTGAGTTGCAGGTGTGACAAGCTGGTGGCATGAAAGGTTGTTAGAATTACCTTCACAGGCTCCGTGTAAATTAATACCCTGACACAAAAGTATAATGCTTAGTGAACGTTTACAGTTTTCACCACTAAGAAATACATTTTTGTCGCTGTCACTATAGCATGAATGTGTGTATGGTCATTTCCATGCTGATTTAACATAACCTTTACCCAATCGTTCATACTGGCCAGTAGGTATGTATTCAAGGCACTTTTTAAATCGGAAAGTTGTTATCGGAATAGTGATAATTCCGTGTATTATCCATTCAATGACAGAACTTTCTGACATTGTCAATGATAATCTCTCAAGTTTTTCGATGCTCAGGATTGTATAGTCTGCTCCTTTCTGTGCCAAACTGATTTGTTTATCAGTATGGTTAAAAATGGAAAACAATGACGTCGTGTTGATTAAACGCCAAGGCACATAGCCTGAACGAAGATTTTGCAGCGTCCAGCCTAATTGTACAATAGAACGTAATTGAGATTGGCCATGCTGTAACATTAGCAAGTCTCTGTCTATTATGTCAAAGGCAGAAGCTACAATATTGTCCAACGAATATATTCTGGAGGACAGAGTCATTAACCCATTGTCCACTACAGAAAGTGATTTTTCCAAATTAATACGATCAATTTCTCATATTTTTTCTGCTCTTTCAATTTGTGTGACTTTCCAAGCCTCGTTGTACGCAGCATAGATGCTGGCCGCTATGAAACGTTTTTGACGCTGTTTGCGTGGACCAAGAATGAAATCGCGCAAATCAGCACCATCTTTTAGTAAAGACAAGTGTTGCTTAATTTCAGCCAGTGTGGATGTTCCTAGCCATTCGAGGCAGAGTTTCCCTACACTGTATGTTGTTACTAACCCTGGATGTTGTCTCTGGGAGTATCTAGGGTCTTGTCTGGTCATTTTTAACCCCTGTGTTTTGTTCAGGAATCTATCTTGACAGCTGTTTGTGTCAGTAGGCCAGATTAACCACTTTTTCCAATCAGGATGTGTTCTGTTAAAATGTAAAATTTTAGTTACGTCTATCTCAATATCTGTTGTTACATTTCCAGGTATTGGTTTTGGAATAGACGGTTTGTTTAGGTCTTTGATCTTAGCTAGGCCAAGACAGGATGTTTGGTGAATTGTGTCATTTAAAAACATCATTTGTTCTGGTATCATGCAGGTTCTGAATAGTGCTTCAAGGCCTTGTACCTGCCAATCTTTCGTACCCCAAATGGTTTTTGTTTCAATGTTATTTTTCCAATAATCAAAACCAAATGTCATCATTTTTTCATAAAATGCTTCTGAATATATTAATTTAGTGTTTGTCATCATTGTTTTCATTACTGTTTTATCTAACAGTTTGTAATAAAACGTTTCTGCATCACTGGCGTTAAACCCTGAGAAGTACTTGAATTTCTCAAAGAATGTTTCAGAACTGCTTTTAGGTGGTGTAGCACAATGTTCCCATTGATTATACTTAAAAACATTTCTAGGCTGTGCAGATTTATGCAAATAATGATCGCCATAATGTGTAAAACAGAACAACTGTTCATAACTAGACGAACCTTGTAAATAATCATGTTCTGTGAATCTAGCTGACATTACTAAATCAGACATCATGTCATTAATACTGTTAAAGTCCCAATCATCAGAGAATGTACTAGGTTTTACAAAGTCACTTAAGGAAACCTTCAGTTGATGAGGATACTTCAGGATCTCAACCGGACCATAGATCTCATAGTCAGTTTTCTCCCATACTACCCCACCGGGTATTGGAATGGCTGTGACATTTACTGTTGACAGTTCTCTATTTTTCACGTGGGATGATCTGTGTGGTTTGAGGACTAGGTTGATGTTCTGACTTGCTGTGTCCATTCAATTGTAATAAACTTTCCTAAAATTAAAACTAAAATTAGGCATAGTAGGAGTATGAGTACCCCTGAAATAATCCAATGCTCAATCAACGGTGTATCCAGATGTAATTCTTTGATTAGTTGAAGGAGTTCTGTTGTATTTTCTTTAAGAGTCATTTTTGTTTCTGGCATCACTTCGGGGTTACTTTGATCATCGGAAAAGTTGTCGAAGTCGATGAAATAACCAGAGGCAGTTCTGTCAATTGTTGGGATTGTTCTTTCAATCTGTCTTTCGGTAGCACTTTCTGATGCCACATCATTATAGACTGGTGTTTCTTGACGAACTGTTTCAATCTGTGTCTCAAGAGGCACGAGTTCCATGGCATTATTGCATAGTCCTTCTCTGTGCACTGCAGGCTGATCGAATGTGATTAGTCTTTCAGTTTGAACCTCTTGGATTGTTGCAAGTTTGGGTATTCTGTTGTTTCTCGGGAGTCCACTGGGCCTACTGTTGATTATAGGCCACATGCTTGTGGTTTTACCAGGTCGATTGATACAACTCTGTTCTCCTTTTTTTCCAGCAAGGGGCGGTAGTACTACTGATCTTGTTCCGGTGACTGCCAAGACAGGTACTGCTTTTCTGTAAGAAGGCCCAAATTCCTTCTTCACCGCAATTTTTTCTCTGACTAGATCCCCAATCTTTGGAATACAGACAGGCCTTGCTGGGGCTGTTGCTTGTGGTGCCTCGTCAGTGGTATCTGGCTGTTGCTTTAATTTATGTTGCTTAAGGATTTTCTTGTTTCATTCAGTTCCTGTAAAACAGCCAAACGATCTTTGATGTCAAAGTCTGTTTTATTATCTTGTACTACTGATACCTGACTATCTAAGTCCTGAATTCTCATTCTAAATCCGAACAATAGTTCGTATGGGCTGAAAACTTTTAGAGAATTTCTTGGCAAATTGTTAAGACTGGTCTGGACACTTATTAAATGTTTGACCCACCCAGCGCCTGAACCTAATACCTTCGCTGTTATAGATCGCTTTATGTCTCGTTTTTTTCTTTCTACCACACTATTCCCTTCGGGGTGCGACGGACAAGAATACCGCAACTCAATTCCCATGCTGGTCATGGCCTCCCTATAAGCTCGAGAGCTGAAAGCAGGACCCTGGTCAGAATGGAACGTGGCAATTGCGTATGTGCCGATAAAGACTCGCAGATCTTTTATAACCGTTCTAGCGTCAGCCGAGCGCTGGAGGCCACATTTTTTAAGTGTGTTTAGCCTTAATGATTAATAGGACGCAGGATGGGGTGTAGACAGCGTTACGCTGTTTCTGATTGGTTGCCGGTAGCATGGTTTACTACTGCGATCCCTGTTGCAGTTTTCACAGTTGTTTGCATATATTTGGTGTTGTACACTCATTCCCGGCCACCAGTATACTGATTGTAATTCAGTCAGGGAGTCCCTGATTGTTTGGTGTCTCAGACCCAACCCCATATGTGCTTCCTGTGTGAGGAAGCCCGTCCGGTCACTGTTTTGAATTACCCTATCCCCCACTCCAGGGATTCGAGCAAAAGGAACGGAGTTTGCATCGATTACGCATGCATAATTGAGTGGATAGTTCATGGGTAGTGCTGCACAGTCACCTTTTACGGTCGTTTTTACTGCCAGCATGGTTTCCCCGTCTATGTATTTTTCTGCATGCTTTTTTGTGGCTACGGAAGCCGGTTTAGTCGCTTCCGCTGTGGCTGTGTTAGCCAATGAATTCCCTGCAACGTGAACGCCATCACGTTGAAGACTCTGTGCGTGTATCACGTCAGTCTTTTGTAGTTCTTTCTGTAAAAGAGCTACCTGGTTCCAGAGCAATTTATGCTTTATTGTGGCACCTGTGTCATCTTTGTAATCGTTTCCAATCCAGCTCTGCAGTTTGTTATTGTAAGAGTTGACGCAAAAATGAGAATCACACACGATTAGTGTCGGGAATTCACGTTCTGCATTTTCAAGCGCCATCTTTAAAGATCTGATTTCAGCTCTCTGAGCCGAACAGTTTCTTACTGATTCAGTTTTTGTTACTTTCAGTCTGAATTTACCGCACAGCCAACGACCTTTAACAATCGCACACGCTGCATCGTAGAATTTGCTCTCTACGTTGAAATGCTGTACAAATCTATCTGTATAGATTATACAGGCGTACTGTGGGAGAGGCAGAAGTTCGATTGGCAGAGGATATTCTTCTTCATATTCTAAATCATTCAGTTCTTCGAATTACGGGGCGAAATAGTATTTCACATCTTCCGCTCCTAGAGAATCTACACACTGTATCCATTTCGGATCCAGTGGCACTGTAGGCAGGTTTACTGGGCTGAATAGCGCCCCGAAGGCGGATTCCGCTGTTAGGATATTAATCCGTTTACCATGTGCTAATTCTCGTTCATTTGCTAATGCAATTTGCACTGCTTTCACAGTATTTTCAGTGTGACTGAATGTTTTTTCTACTTGTGTGTACAAGTGAGATTTAATTGAAATTGGTACCTTTTCTCCCTCATTAGAGGTCAGGTACGTGAATCCGCATCTCCCTGGGATGACTCGGATTACAAGATCGCGTGTGTTGTCACGTGTATCTAATTTTGTTTTTGCTAACATGTCTTTTTGCAGTGATCTCAAAATTTCTGTGTGTTTTTGAGTCCAATTGATTTGTTTAAAATCAGGTTTAATTAGTTCGTAAAGAGGTTTAACCCTCTCTGCATAATTTAGAATGTATGTTCTTCCGAAATTCAGAAAATCTAGTATGGATTGTAAATTCTTCAGCGTTTTTGGAGCTTAGAGTACAGCGCACTTCTGTAAGAAGTTGTCCGCTAGGCTTTTTCCTTCACTTGATAATTCGTATCCTAAGAATAGTACTGTCAGATGGGCAATTCTGGACTTTTTAAAGTTGAATTTGTAACCCTCTGCTGCGAACCCAAGTATAATGGTGTTCACTCTTTTCAAGTGAGTATCCAAGTCGTCGTCTGTGAGATAGATATCATCTACGTAAGATAATGCCTCATCATCATATATTTGTAGTAAATCTGTTACTCTAGCTGAGAATAGTCCTGGGCTGTTCTTGAACGCCTGTGGGAGTCGACAGAACTTTTTCTGCGACCCAAATGTGCTGAGAAAGCGGTCAAGTATCTGCTTTCTGGTGCAATGTTTTGACAAAAGAAACCATTAGATATGTCTAATGCCGTTTTATATTTTTTCCTAACTATGTTGTTCATTAGTGCAGCACTATGCGAATTTTGTACTGCAAATGTTTTGCAACATGCATTAAGGTGTCTGTAGCCCAAAACTAGACGATATGAATTGTCTGGCTTGGAGACAGGAAACAAAGGATTGTTCATTTGAGAGGTGCATGTTTCAATCACCCCCTGGTATTCAAGTTGATCTAAGATCTCCCTGACTTGTTTTTTAGCTTCTTGCTTAATGGGATACTGCCGTTGGGCAGTTGGTTCACTTTTTAACTGGATTTTGTGAGGAGGTGAGTCCTCATCCCATCCTACATGATTTTTATATAATGCCGGTGCCTGGGCTACTGCCCATTTCCTTGCATAAGTAAATTTTTTGTGAATCGGAATGTGATTCGAGAAGGCAGGCATAATCATTTCTTCGCCACGAGGGCACTCCCTGACAAACTCTGGGGGCCAATCTTTTTCAGCTAACAGAATATCATAGCCTTTTGAGAGTTTATCCCAAAATAGACCCTTTATTTTCCTAGTCTTATCACCCTCTATACGCAATGTTATTTCGTATATTTTATGGGGCTCGCTAAGTCTGGTGTCGGCAGTTTCAACCTGAATGTATTCATTCGTGTCCACTGTCTCCAGATGACTCATTAAGATCTTGCGGGCTATACTGATTTCTGCTGCACTGTCTAACATTGTCTGTGCCCACTCCCCGTTTTTCAACTGTGTCCTCAGTATTCTCGGCATGGTTGATTACTCTAATACTGGCTACCTTCTTTTTTGGAAATTGAGATTTTTTACTCTGAGCAGGTTCCTTGTCTTTGGACTTGGTGTGCTCTCCTGGGTCTGACCATCCTCTTCTTTCCAATTTCTGCGAAAAAGATCGAGAGGGACGTGTATCAATACTTTGATATCTATCAGGTTTTTTCAAATTATCCCTATTTCTAAGGTTGTATCTTTTCTCAGAGGGCTCCCTCTGGGGAGACTGGTGTTCTCGAGTCGGAGTTCTTTCCCTCCGTCGAGGAGACCTTCCTCTGGACTGGAAAAGTTTTTCCTTGGGAGTGGATTGTTTATTTCCATCCCAGCTCTTTTTAGGAGTGTTTAAATTATTTTTAATAAATAATTTTTCAGGATTTTCGAGCAGTTGGGGCTTTACTGGTTTCCCACCCAAGCTGTCTCTACCTAATTCTTCATAGCACTTTTCTGTGATTCTGGCAAGCTCAACTGGCTGATCTGTTATATCTGTTTCCTTCAACTTCCGGCGGATCACCACAGATGCTGCTTCTCCCTTTATGTTGGCTAATAATATAGCCGAGACCTGCTTGAAGTCTTTCAGTAATTTCATACCAAGAGTTAAAGCAGGTTCAGGACCGTATTCATTTTGAATCTGTTTTAGCACTTCTGGTATTACCGCCATAGACGGAACACCATGTGTTTTTGTGTAAATGGAAGCAAAGACTGTACCCCAAGTGTCGCAGTCCTCCACGTGTGGTGCGATTCCCATAGGAAGGCAGATGGTCAAGATTCTGTGTTTCTCAATAGGGGTAGTATCCGAAAATACTGCCTCTATTTGAGTGATTTTCTGTGCTAACCAGAAAGGAATTTGTTCCCGTTTTACGGGTGTTTTACCAAGACATGATTGTATGCTCTGTGGTGTAATTTTATTAGTGTTCCCCTGATGAGGGGTCAGCTGTGGTACATTAACAGCTGGTTGGACTGTTGCAGTCCGCATTACATATTGGACTAATTGCCTATGTATTTTTATAAGTGTTTTTAGCTGTACTAACAGCTCTTCCTTTGACATTTTTGCAATGTCCGGATGTGGTGTGTAGCTGGCTAGAACTGGCCACGTTGCTCCTGGTCTACCTAGTGGACCGAGCCTGGTAATATGATCATTATGTTTTAGGGCGCCATTAAACCAGAGCAGGCGCTCTTGGAATTTTAGTGGGATTTCAGTCTCCTCGAAAGGAGCGTACTCTTCCGGTGGTTTCTCTATTTTGTAATAGTGAAACTCTTTTGTTCTAGCGTTTGCCGCTGGAAAGTTTATCCATGAATAGAATACCTCTGTCTGCCGATATTCGTGTGCCTCTATCACGAAAATTACTTTACCACCTTGTGGTGTCAGTCCGTTTTCTATAAGTTTTAACGTTATAGACTTTCTTAAATGTACCGGGATGATAATTGCATCTGGTTCAGTCTGTAGGAGACTCGTGTCTTCCTCTATTAATAGGGTTGCCAGCCTACCTGCTTCCCTTTCTTCTTCACTGTCTGACATTTTATAAATGCAGGCTTTGCAGAGTAGGTCTCCAAGGAGACAAAGATTAGGTGCACAATATTATGGAACATTGTATCCTTCAACGTTGAATAAACCAGAGCTTTACATAGTAATCTCTTCCTACTGAGTTCAGGCGGATTTTAACCTTTCACCCACTCCAGACGTCTATTGGAGTATTTACGGGAGAAAGGGGTCTGTGTGAAATATGCACGACTGAGTTACTCTAACGTCTTGCGTTAGTTTATCGCCTTACCAAACGTTGGGCGCCATGTAGTGTAGTTCCTATTTTCCCAATAGGCCCTGCGCATTGGAATAACATAAACAGTAGTATCGACGTAGAAGTGCGGATCTTCCAGGCCTCCACTGACTATGTTAAACTTAATTGGGGTTGTTACCAACTAGCTCAGAGGTCACTGGAAACTTTCTTGACTGAATAGGAAGTAATCAGCTTCCCTGGCACAGCCAAGAAGGGATTCAGTTTTCCAACAACCGTGCAACATAACAACTTTGCCCCTCAGATCAAGAGTCAATCTCTAGGGTCGTGTGAAACAATAGACAGTTATTTTACTCAGTCAGTGGTTGTGCAGTTTACTTTCACAATATGTAGAGAATAGAGAGACGGGCGTTTTCAATAAAGGGTAACATTTATTGAACAGTCTTTCTTCTCGTACAAGAGAAATGAATTGCCACAATTGCTAGACTTGTTATTATAAAAGGTACGTACAGTAAGATGAGTATTGCGAAATAATACTGTAAAAACATTGATATGGTTTCTTAGCCATACAATGGTTTAAAATGAATAAAACATATATACATTCATATATACATTAGGCTAAAATACTCAACTGGTGCTTCTAACTACGCCTACCCCAGTGTACCTGACCTAAGCCTAATACTTGGGAGGGGAGTAAGTAAGTAGCTTTAGTTTAAGTTGGTTTTGCCAAGGTTTGCTTCAAGAATTCTCTCTAAGGGTTTAGTCAACACCATACCTCTGGAATAGAATGATGGAGGTCTGGTATCTCCTTCAGGGGGGTCGATATCCCAGTCACCCGCAAGGGTAGACTAGAAACGCCGGAGCAGGATTTCTCTGCAGGAGAAAGACAGCGTCTCTTCTCAGCGCGTCGAGGAGGAGGAGGAGGGGCAGGGTCCACGGGCAGCTTGCATCTGCTGGGCTCTTGCAGGGGGACGGCTGTTCAGCTCCTAAGTTCACTACACCATCGTTCGCTAGTTAGCAGCGATAGCAGTAGCGATAGCAGCTATGGTATCATCAGCATGACAGCTTCTTCAGCAGCAGCGAGATAGCTGGCAGCATCAGCTTCAGCGAAACAGCAACGAGACAGCAGCGTTTGCTTAAGGCAACGTTGGTAATATTTATACCTGAAAGGTGCCTTGTTTGAAGTAAGTTTTTGGACATAAGACGTCAATAAAGATGTCACTAGGAAGTGATCGTCTATCAGTGCTCATTAGAGTTCTATTACTAATCAAAACACAGCAAGCGGGGATTTCCCAGGTTGCTGAGTTTTTATCTTGTTGAAGAACTCGGAGTGTTAATCTAGGAATCTCAGATAGTAACTTCTGCTATATCATTGCACTAATTGGTTTGAAAGGAAGTGGCAGAGAAAGCTATTCTGAAATGTGGCTCTGTTCGTGTGAGGCCAGAGACGAGTTTCTGAATATTGCACTTGAACGGTTATGCCAATATAGGGAATAAATGGATTCATAGCCGAATAGGGGCATAAGGTCGCAGTATCGATCAGGGTCCTAGATTAGAATGCTACAGTATCAGCATTCCAATGTTTGCAGTTATTCACAGCTGTTTCTGTGAACAAAGACCTTACGGAGCCAGCAGGGATTTCAACCCTCTCGGGCTCCATGAGGCCTTTGTTTTACTGTTTAGAACATTTTTTCTTCTATGGGAGAATGTTCTAATAGCCTTCTAGCCCTCCGTAGCGGGCTATACTAGCCATTAACGGGCCACTTCCTTGTTAACGGCCTGAGCCGAACTCTGGAGCGGGCCCTTAATGGCTAGTATAGACTGCTACAGCAGGCTAAAAGGCTATATTAATCTATTTAATTGGTACATTGACCCGCCTGGTATTGGACCTGAGGACTAGTGGTAAACACCCCTACTGTTAGACAACAGTACTTTCTGATTCTCTGCAAGAAAAGAAGTTTAAAGGACTAACGTGTTCAATGATTGATGTAAATATTCAAGGGATGTGAACATTATGGGGCCTATTAGGATGGCTGGCAAATCTGAGTCCGCCCGCCATCCTCGCAGTGTTGATCCTGGCCACTAGACGTGCAGGACTCCTGCACCGCTAATTAGGATGTGACCGCCACCCTGGCAGTTGCATTCCGCAATGCCAAAGTGCCATGATGTGCATTTCCATGCACAACGTGGCAGGCACCGCCCAGTGCCTGCCACCTTGTGCATGGAAATGGAGAGGGTTACCATGGTACCCCCCAGTGCACCCCTCACACCCACACCCCTGGGGGCCTGCAACGGGCCCCCAAAGCACATCCCCACCAGCCTTTCCAGGGCGGCATTGCCACCATGGAAAGGCTTTCCACCGCACTCATCATAATATAAATGATGGTGCCTGCACCGCCACCATATTGTGGCCCAAGTCCACCAGGCCAGCAATAGGGACGATTGCCGACTGGTGGAAAAGCGGCAGTAGCACTTTGCATCTGCTGCGATACCCTCGCCCTTATAATATGGTGGGGGTAAATCAGGTAATGATGGAGGGCGGACGTCCACCCGCCACCCTAGCGGAAATGGGAACGCCGCCACCCAAATCATGATGAGACCGCCACCGCGGCGGTCGCATCAGGCATTCTCAACTTTGCAGCGGGTGCTGCGGGCTGCAGCACCCACCACAATGGTGAAATGCCTTTTTGTCAATTGCCATTCACACCGTGGCAGGCACTGTGCGGTGCCTGCCACCTTTTGCAGGGTATTGCCCAGTGCAGCCCCCCAACCCCCGGGGGCCTGCAACAGGCCCCAAAGTGAATCTCTGCCAGCCTACTCCATGGCGGCATCGCCGCCATGTAAAGGCCTTGATTTCCACACATCCTAATATGGATTGTGGTGCCCGCTAGGCACCGCCACCATATTGTGGCCCAAGTCCGCCCGGTCGACTATTGGAAAGATGGACGACCGGTGGAAAAGAGGCAGACTCACTTTGCGTCCGCCGCAATACCCTGCCATTATAATATGGTGGGGGTAAATTGAGTTGCGATGGGAAGCGGATCGCCACCGCCGGGCCGGTGGTGGCAATCCACCCGCCATCCTAATCAACCCCTATGTTTTTCATTTAACATATTTGTGAAATTCACAATTTCCACTCTTCACATACTGTGCAACATTCCTCATTTTACCAGCTCAAAGTGCATTCTTTGCAAAGCAAGATGACTTTCATACTCATAAAACCCAGTAAAGTCAAGAACGTCCTGCAGAAAGTGCTTTTCATCAGAATTCCATTTTTGAAAATATGTACCGTTTTCTTTGCAAAGTTGTCTATTGTAAAATATTTCAATGCAGAATGGCATTATTGAAGAAAAGGAACAATCATTCTTAGAATATGCCTGGATATTCTGTGGCCTCCCAGGTAGGAATTATGCACTTGGTAAATACTGACTGACAGTGTCAGGTATTTACCAGGTGTTCAATTTGAAAGCTATTCCAGTTTCAACACTGCCTAATTGATCATTTCAAATGAACATAGGAAGTTAGCCTCCATTCTGAGTTGCACAAAAACCACTTGTGCTTTTTTTACCCATCTTCTTTGCACCAGGTTTTACCTAATGAAAATGAGGCAGCCAGTTCAGGACAGCAAAGTGGACTTTTGGTGCAAGGCACAGGTACGGACTGAAATTCAGAGCGAACTGCCACCAGCCCATCTCTTTACGCAGCAAGCATCAATCCCCCATGAAGGACTGCCACCACATAGCTTCAGCCCATCTGTCCTCGATGCCCGGTCTACTCTTTGTGACATGCCAGCCAAGCCGCTCTCCTTGCTCCCTGCGACCCTGCAGCATAAATATAGACAATGCACACCCTTCTGTTGGAAAGTAGATTATTAGTAATAACAAGTAGCGACTCACCACTAGTAATAAGGCCACAACACAATAAAAGGTTCAGACAAGGTCTCAATAAATTATTCCTTTCCTCAACCGTTGGAAGCTGGCACCGAGCAGGCAGAAATACCTTAGTACACCGGTGTGTATAGCATTTAAAATCACCAATACATTAAACAAGTAAGAACCGCAATAAAAATCCAACTCCAATTTATAAAAATAGATAGCATTTTTATGAACAAATAGATACCACAACTATATACATCAGATATAGGGAACCGAAGATATGAATTTTGAAAGAATAAACAGTTTCTAGTGCCTAAAACATATAGCGCCTGTTAGACCTGGCACCATTGGCATGGGTGTCCCTTCCATTTTTGCTGTTGCCTCATGTGTTTTTGCGGTATAGATGCTTTGGGCACTGTGCAACTGCTATTCAGTGCCACAGTGAAAGTGCTCCCTACTGTAAATTGGTGTATTAATCAGTGGTTCAATGTTTGACTACTTGGTTTACTTGTCAGACCCCGGTCTAGTGCACTGAGTGTGCCAGGGCGTGTAATCCAAATGCTGCTGGTAGGCCTGCATCACCGGTTGTGCCACCCACAGAAGCAGCCTTGTAAAATGTGTCTAAGGTCTGCCATTGCAGAGCCTGCGTGCAGCCTGGCACTGTCATGCTAACTGGGTAAGTGCACCCACTTCTCAGTCCCTAAACCTTCCCTTTTCTTCATATCAGTCACCCCTATGGTAGGCCAAGGGCAGGGTGCATTGTAAGTATAAGGTAGGACAAGCCCTGGTGTGTGTGGCATGTCCTAATAGTGAATTACAGCCATTTTCGTTTTTCACTATTGCAAGTCTACCTGTTTTTCATAGGCCAGAATAGGCTGTTAGAATTGTTACACTTTATAATCCTAACTGTCTCAGAGAACATGGTAGAAATTCTAGTTTAGTATGCCTGAACTCAGAATAATAAAATACATCTTTTAGTAAAGTTTTTTTAATATTCTGTGTTTGCAAATACCACTTTTAGAAAGTAGGTATTTGCTTGTCTAACCATTCAAATATGCCTCTGCTAGTTTGTGTAATTCTATGTCAGGTTTTGTGAGTGACGGGGCTGGGGAATTCCAGAAGACAGGCTGAGTCACCCAGTGGTGAATAGAGAGATCTGCATCTAGATGGGAGGGAGGAGTACACCTGAACTCTGAATAGGGCTGTGCCTGCCTTCCACAATGCTGTCTCCACCCCCTGGGGAGTGGCTAATGTCTCTGCCCTGCACACTGAAAGAAGAGAAGGAGTCCTGTAAACAAAGTGCTCCAGGACTGTATCTGCCTTCCACAATGCTGGCTCCACCTCTTGTGGGGCGTCTGATGTGCATGCCCTCCGCTATGAAAGGAAAGGAGAAGTCTGGTAAACAGAGTGCTTCAGAACTGGTTTGGACTGGGCAAAGAACCCTCTCCACTCAGAGAACAAAGGATTTCTGGGTATAAATATTGGGACCCTGATCCCATGAAATTAGATCATTTTGGACTACAAGAAGAAACCTTTACTGAGGAGAGGAACCTGAAGAAACTGAGGAGAGACTATTCCCAAGCTGAAGTGCTGCTTGGGGGATTGGCCTGCAGTGGTTGCCTTACTGCCAAAGGAAGGAGAAAGTAACTTTGTGTACTTTGCTTTCAACTTGTGAAGGATCTCCAAGGGCTTGGAAAATAGTTTGCCTCCTGCTGAAGTCTCGGGGACAACAGACTTTACCCCCCAGCTCCCCAGAGTTCTTGTGGAAGTGCCTGCTGCTGTTTTGGGCCTTCTGAGGAACTGCATGTCGCAAGGAGCTGTGCCTGCCATTGCAACTCCGAAGAAGGGTGTCACTGCTGGAACTGTCGCACTGCACCGCATCAAAGAGAAGCGTGCCGCAACGAGGAGGAAATGTGTCGCCGTCGCTGCTGCTGCCGTCGTAACTTTGAAGAAGGAGGGTGTCGCCACTGGAGCTGTCGCACTGCACCGCTTCAGGAGAAGAATCTTGCAACAAGGTCGGAGCGTGTCGCTGTCGCTGTGCCTGCCGTCGCAACTCTGAAGACGGGTTTCGCCACTGGATCTGTCACATTGCACCACATCGACCAAGAGCACCTCGCATCCCCGAGAAGTGTGCCGCCGTCGGAGCTGCTGCCGTAGCATCTTGAATGTCGCCTCTGTAGTTGTCGCATTGAGCGGAAGCTTCACTCTTCGTGGAGAAGAGCGTCAGCTTCACGCATCGTGGAGAAGAGCGTCGCCGCTGGAGCTGTTGCCGTCACATTGTAAGGGTGTCGCCGCTGCAGTCAGCGCATCGAACCGAGAGCTTCTCGCATCCCCGAGAAGCATACCGCATCTGGAAGATCTTCAAGTCTTTATTTCTTTGCACCTGACTGTGCCGCATTTCCCATCGCTGTGACATTGCTTGTCGTGGAAGCGCAACGCAACTTAAGGTACATTGACGCAGAGTGTCGCATCTAAGAACAGAACTGAACTAAGCTTAAATCTACCATCTTAAAGTAATCATAGTGTGTATTTTTGTCGTTTATGGTCTTCTGGTAACTCTATATAAAGTCTACTTATTTTTATAGAACATCTGTGTGGTGTCCATTTGTAGTGTTGTCACTGGGTTACTGTATGTGGTCACAACGGCTTAACTTACAACGCCTCTGAAGTAAGCCTTGACTGCTTACGCCACGCAGCCTAGAGGGTGAGCAGGTTTTTTTTTAGGAGTGTTTAATCCCCTTGTCCTGACTAGAGGAGAGGGTCCCTCCTTGTCAAAAGTACTTACCTGTGCCAACTAGAGACCCCCAAATCTGACAGTGCCACCTTGAGACATCTGGTCGTGCTCAACCCGGACAAAGTCAAAGTTTCAAGCTGATTGCAATGCCTCCCTGGTTGGATACATTAAGTGGAAGGCCTCATTCAAAATTTTACCTTCGCACTTAGTGGACGATTATGAGTCTGGTGGTCATTGGACCGCCAGACTAGTGGGGGCATATTGTTGGCTGTCTCCTGACTGCCCTATTACAAGCCAGGCGGTCGGACCACCACAGCCCTGCCACATTCGCCAGGGAACTGTTGTTCCTTGGTGGTGTTGTAGCAGTATGGAGGTATCAATATGCTTGGCGGGACAGCCGCTGTCCCACCAAGCATATTAGGAGCTTCCTCTCCAGGTACAGCCCTATTCAGGTGTCAGTGACAACTCTTCCCAGCACTCTAGCTCAGAAAGGTCCATCAGTCTGGTGATGGACCATCCAGATATGCAAGGAACACCTCCACTCCCTTTGTGTGACTTTCTCAATGCACAAGACCCCAATTGTCAGCCAGCCCAGAAGTTGATTCTATGGACAGGCAGAGGCACAGAATAGTTATGCAGGGAAATGCCCACTTTCTAAAAGTGATACAAAAGGGGATGATGGACAGAGCGTTTGAACAAATCAAACACTCACCCCCTGTCAACTGATCTGGGTTTAATCCATCACCATTCTTTAGCTCACTCCAACACCCCAGTTCAGACAGGGCCATATGTAAATCAGTCCGACCCTGTGCCTCATGGGAACAGTCCAGCCTGAACTGCCATAACGATGGATTAAACCCAGATCTGTGACTGGGGTGAATGTTTTGCCATTGTGCAACATTCCTTCCATCATCTTGTGTATTTTGCTGTTCACCCTATGTGGGAACGGTATGCCCAGACGTGGTTCCTGTGCTCACTACGCCACTGGAGTCACGCTCTCCTGGCTGAAGACGGCTGATAGCCAGAAACCAGTCCTAGGATGCTTGATTCTGGTCCAGGGAAGACATGGCTTGGCAGTTCAGGCTGGACTGTTCCCATGAGGCACAGGGTCACAACTGATTTGCATATAGCCATGTCTGAACTGGGGTGGCTTGGTGAGCAAAATAACGATGGATTAAACCCAGATCTGTGACTGGCGGTGAATGTTTTGCCATTGTGCAACATTCCGTCCATTATCTTGTGTGTTTTGCACTTTCGAAAAGTAGCGTTTTCAAACACGCAGTTTAACCACATGGCTGCTGGGCGTTTTCCCCCCCCTGTGCTGGAAAATGCCATTTTAGTGGCACCATGACGAGCTCAGCTCGTCATCAGCACACAACACCCGTGGGTGATGACGAGCTGAGCTCGTCATCAGCATCGAAAGGGTTAAAATAAAAACCAACTGCACCAAACGATGTATTTTTACATTGTGAGTTCATAGACCCGAAACTCCAAATCTCTATCTCCTCCCAATGGTAAATTACACTAAAAGATATTTCAAGGCAATTCTCAAGTTACCCTATGGAAGAGACAGTCCTTGCAATAGTGAAAAACTAAATTAGCAGTATTTCACTTTTAGGACAAGTAAGACACACCAGTACATGTCCTTCCTTTTAAATATACAGCAAGTAGACAACAAGGGCACCCAATGAGTCAACACAGGACCTCGGGTAACATAGTTTATATTTAACAACAGTGGTCCTATGTGTAGATAGGTAACAAATAAGATGAATATAGACACAATGGAACTATATTAGTTGGTGTGATTTGTCCAGCCGGACAGTGATCACAGACATTTTTACTATTAAGAAAATTCAACACAAAAAATTTCTTACATTCACAAGAGTGAGACACAAGCCTGTGCCCTCACGCTTACAAATTGGCAAAATAGAAAAATAAGAAAAGGCAAAGAAAAAGAAAAATAATTAGGCAGAAAGTGAGAGAGTTCTGAAAGATGATGAGATAACAGAAATTCAATTACACCATTGATTGCATGTCTCATTCGGTATACATTGCACATATGGTGTAACAGTATAAAAAATAGTAGGAAGAAGGCAAAAGGTTTGAGGATAATCCTGAAAAAGGGCCAGACCCAACAGTTCTGTATTTTTATACAGTGCACTTCACCCCAAGGTGTCAGCGTGTTGTACAAAGAACAATGAAGCTGATGTCCAGCATTACATGCATTGAAACAGATACAATCCTAAATAAATGTAGCATGTCAAAACTTTCACAGAATATAACATACCTAAGGGAGACGCGAAAGAAAAAAGGAGAACAGAGAAGGTTACATGTGAAAAGAGGGATTGGAGTGAAGTAAAGTGAAAGCAGAATTGAAGTGCAGGTTGAGTTGAAAGTAAATGAAAACTAGAACTGTAGACGAAAGAAAACTCGGACATAAGGTGAACAGTAGAACACAATTAAAATAGCAGTAGTTGTTAGAGTCGAGAGAAAACAAAGTATCATTTAATGAGGTAGGTATTCACTTTTGCCCTGAAGATCAGAAGAGACTTAACAAATTTGACATGGAGTGATAAGACATTCCACACACCAGGCGCAATCCCAAGGAGGCTTAGGTTTCAGTCTTGTATGTGTTGATTTGTTTTCTTTCCAAAGTTAGATTATGTACACTCCTTAGGTTATTGATTGTTCCAGAATGTTTGCTTACTGAATGAAGATATTCTGGTTGCTAAAACTGCATTGCTTTGTATGTAATTGACGTGAGTTCACAATACGTTTTTGCATACAATGGGAGTTAACGCAGGTCTTTGCCCCCTAGGGTAATGTGGTCTTATTTTTTGATCAGGGGTATGTTTTGCTGCAGACTCTAGGCATGCTTTTTTAACAAATAAGTAAGGTATTATGAGTTCCAACAGAATTCAAGGGCATATTTACAAAGAAGTGGCAGAGCATGTCTTTAGCTTCCTTGGCTTAACTACACGCTCCGCCACTTCTGAAACGCAGGGCTGCACCACATTTACAAGAATATGGTGCAGCCCTGCGTTTCTCCTGGTGCTGACGCTAGGTTTAGCAGCCTAGCTCCAATGCAGGCACCCTTGCACCATAGTGCACGGGTATATAGGTTGAGGGGAATGATTGTTTATGTGCAGGAAGGTCCCCCTTCCTGCACATAAACAATCTTTAAATGCTGCTTTGTAACTTCTATGTGTACTGCGTAATGTAGCACACACAGACGTTGCAAAAAATGATCGTTTATGTGCAGAAAGGGGGACCTGCCTGTACATAAACTGTCATTGGTCTTTTGCTGTTTTCATGTGTGCTGCACAACGCAGCACACATGAAAACAGAAAAAAACAAGGAGAAATGAAACATTTCTCCTTGTTGCATAAGTGTAAGACCAGGTTTCCCCTGGTCTTAATTCTGCAGCTGCCTCCCTTGTAAATAGGTGGCAGCGTCTGATCAATGGGTGTTGAGGTGGAACAGCAACACCCATTGTCCTCCCCTTTCACACTAAGAATAGAGTGAAAGGGGGCCTTATTTACAAGGCAGCGTTAAGTCATGTTAAGAGGCTTAATGCGACTTGTAAATAAAGCAAGGCCCCTATCGCCATCACAACGTCACTGAAAGTGATGTTGCAATGGCGATAGGGGCTTGTAAATATTCTCCTCAGTTTCTAGTCAGTTATGGATAAAACCAATTCCCCTGCCACCTGTGTGAGAATGTGGGTGGGTTATATGGTAAAGTTGTGCAGCTTTACAGTGTAATATGTTTGCAAAAACTGTCTTGAGCCTGGTCAGGCTTGTTTGCAAAACCTTAAACTCAACCCTGGGTAGCTATGGCTTTCGGGCATCATGGTTTGAACAAAGAAACTGGTGTAAAGCATTTAACAGCACCAAACAATGAAATAAGAAAGCCACGCAACACTAAAGAAATTCAACACCATTTTATAACAATAGATTGTATTTTTATGAATTTTTAGAGTCCTAGCTGAGTAAAATCCAATGAAGGGTTCCGGAGATGCAGATGTTTGAAGACATTTTAATTTTCAATCCATACGCAAACAAACATTGCCAACCAAAAAGTTTGTAAACATTTGAAAAGTTTGTAAAAGTTAGTTCAACTATTCCGGCGCAGCTTGGATGACCAAATCCGACAGGGAGATGGTCCGGGGGGGACAATGGGATAGATTTGGACAGTTGCCTGGCCACCAGAGTCCCATTCCAACTTTACTGCACAATGCCATAGACTTTAATGGAGTGGTCCTGATGCTGCAAATACAGGAGATAAAGATGCTTAAGGATGCTGCGGGTGTTGTGCTGTTGACGGGGGTACCTTAGCGGTTATTCCTTTGTTCACTGTTCAGGTGGGGTGACTTTGTTCACAGAGTTTAGAGTCCCCCCAAGTCCTCTGTGAGACTGTTGTGACTTAGTGATATCCTTTGTTGGGGTCTGGTGTCCCTCTTGGGTGGCCAATCTCGACTCAGGTGACACTCCCTGCTCCGGCTGACTTAGGTGCAACTTATGGCTACCGAGGATCGGTTTCTTGAGATGTCTAGAGACAACAGGTAGCGAATCTTCCTTAGATCTTCCTTAGTGGCTACCAACTTGCTGATCTGGGCTACTTCTGTTGTTCTAACCTTGATGCAGATTCCAGGGGGTCAGTCCACAGTTATCTTGAGTCACTCCTTTGATCTGGAGCATGGCTTTTCTCTGAGGCAGGAGCCACAGGCACAGTCCTCTCTCTGCTAGCCGAAGGTGCAGCAGGTAGAGTCGAGCAGACATGGAGCCTCTCTTTGTGCAGTCCAGGTGTTAGCAGGGCAGCCCTTCTTCTGTCCTTATTCCAGTTTTGATATGATCTGATGTTCACGATGCCAGTGGTGACTTATTTAGTCCCAGAAAGTGCCAGGGGGGATGATGCAGTCACTAGGTAAGGGGCAACCAGGTTTTCTCCCTCTTGATGATAACTTTTCAACTATGTGAGGCTTCTAACAATCTCAAAGTGCCCTATTCTTCCCCCTCTCAAGATGTTGGATCCCTTCCTTGAATGTCGGGGGATTGGTACCTCACCCTAGAGGTGTGGCTACCTGGGGGCTACACTCCCACAGGAAAACCAGTTTGGACACAGGTCTTCCTTCTCTGTCCCTGTCTCCAACCTATCTACCTGAACAAAGGCGGGCCCCCCGGGAATGTGAATGCCATTTGTCCACCAATGGCAGCTTCGCCTGAAAGATTGCCTTTTAGGCTAACATCCTGAGTAGTTTCCTGCAAAGGGAAGGTAACATCTTGCCCTGTAGCGGGCTGCTATTGTTCTTAAGCCTGGGAGCAATTCACACAACTCCCCAGGTGGGCAGAATGCTGACTGTTGGCCAGTGACCATCTAAAGCCACTGGATAAACTGGGTCAAAGATTGGTAACTTTCTAAAACTTACACTTATTCAATAGTGACACTAAATTCGACCTGGGCATCAAGTTGGGTTGAATGCCACAATTAATTTGATACCTTACATTACGCAGCTAGGTAGTCCCATTCGGAAGTTAGCCGGGCTGAGGGGTCAGCCGGTAACCCTGTGTTAGTCAATGGGGCTTACTAGCCCTTCCACAGTAAAACACCATTTTGGAAGTGCTGCTGTTAAGACATGTATAAAAATACATGTCCTGCTTAATAATATACAGCTCCCTGCAATGCATTCCTTAGAGGGAGACTTACATATATTGCTAAGGGTAGTGGAGGCTTTGCCATTAGTTTACATGGCAAATTCGAATTAGCAGTGTTACCACTGCCATTCCAATCTGTGGTGGCAGGCTAGGGGCCATGTTGTACATTGTTACACACAGGGTTGCACAAGCATTGCTGCAGCCTTGGGTGGACACTCTGCCTCACATATCCTAGGTATCCTGGGTACCATATACTAGGAACGTATAAGTAAGTCAGTCCTTACCAACTGGGGATAGTCAATTCGACATACACTTTAAAGTTGGTTATAACACTGGCACTGAGGTCTGATTAGCAGACCGAAGTGCACTCTCTGAGTCGATAAAGCCTCAGCATCTGTCCAAAAATGTGGGGTGAACATGCAAAAAGAGGCATTTCTTTAAAACCTGGCAAAAGACATTGCAGTAACGGAAGGATTAAAAAAAATGTACAGCATCCAAAGTAGCCTTGGCTTTAGAATCCACTTGATAATTGTTATAAACAATAATCAGATATACGCATTTATCTACACGCCTAGTGGTTTAACTGCATTGGTAAAAAAGGAAGAGAATTCTTCTATCAGAAGGTCATCAAGCCATTTTTTTTAATTTTAGTGTCCTGTTGACGACTGATCAAGAGTTATTTTGTTTTTCTCTAGATTACATTTTAAGAGGTTTGTTGGTGTCCAGTCTAGTAGATGTGATAGGTAAGCTTTTCTTTGATCAGGGTGATATTCAGGTTGCCTGACTGCTGTCTGTGTCTTGATGTATGGCAACCTCTTCTTTCTCCATCCATAGTCTTAGTGGCGTCAGTAAATATTGAGCAGGAACAAGTGAAGGTCAATCCCAGGAGATCGCAAATAATTGACAGTAGAGCTGAAGTGAAACTCCCTGACTTGGAAAGTTAGTTACGATTAAACGGGAAAGAATAAAACCATGCCTGCACCACTCTCCTTATTTGTGTACAAGTCTCCAGGACCCGGACAAACCCGTGATGGACTAAATTATCGAACACCAGTAATAAATCAAGAAGGGTGTAGTATATGGAGTTTTGGGTAAGTTCATGTTCATCTGCATGTCCACCTATTTATCTCTTGAATTTTGCATTCTATGTTTAGAGCTCCTCAGGAGCTCCACATTCTATATCCTTACTTACTTGTATCCTTGATGTGGAATGTTGATTCATTTGTTACTGACCATGTCCTACTATCAAGTTGTACCTTACTTGAATGGAAATAAAGACCCCTTAACCAAATCGGATTGGATTGATTACTACAACAATACTACATCAATTTGGCGACGACCTGGAATACGTATTCCTCACAAGTGGGATTTTTTTTTTTAAGAGAACTTCCTTGATCATTTTTTTTCCTCACTATGAAATACAGCCACTGATTCTTTCTCTACGTTGAACTATGTGTTTACTACTCCACTACTTCTAAGCACAAGCTGGATTATGCACGCTGAGTTACGTCAAATTTGCATCTAAGAGCCTACTTTGAAGACGCTCATCTCTGTTGAATGAATTTTATTCCCGGAATTCATGTGTGGTGAGTTTCTGTTTTATTTCATTATGTGAGTTTTTGCAAGCATAAAATTATTTTTAAGATACATTAAACTTACGCTCGCCCTACTCACCAACGCTTGCTTTAGAACGTTTTCGACCCCGGCTCCTACAGTCTGGTTACCTGGTAGCAGCTTTAGCACGTTACGGCTCAGCACGTTCCTGCTCCACTAAGCATCTTGGGAGTATTATGAAGCGATAGGTCACGCAACGCAACCTTTATGCGGCGTACGTGCCCCCATTTATTCTTTTCTATGAAATCCTTCTACTGTGATTAGAAGTACTACGTGCAATTTAAGTCTACAAATCCACTGGTCACACTCATATTTTCACAAGTAAGTTACTTTGTTTGCAATATTATATGAATTATATACATTTTAAATGGATACCAGTTCCAGTACCAGTGGCGGAGCAACTACTGCTTCCAACTCTAATTCCGGCATTAATATAAGTAATCCAAAATAGTTTCTAACTGCGCCTGGTGACCCCATTATTAAATGGGTAGAGTGGAAAGAATATTTTTTAATTATATAGCTGCAGAAGAGGATAATGCTGGAATTTTGTCTCCAGAGAAGAAAAAAAGAATTCTTCTTTATTGTTTGGGTCCAGAAGATTTAAGAGTGTATAATTAAATGCAAAAACTTGAAAGATCAGGTAATATAGACATTTTTAAAGCAACCATTCTAGATCTTACTGAACACACTTCCCCTACAGTTTGTATTGGTGTAACCAGACATTCTTTCTTCAAAAGAAAGCAATTACAACATGAGTCTGTAGAGAAATATGTCTCTTCCTTAAAAACGTTTGCTGCATCTTGCAAGTTTGGTGTTTTGCATGAAGAATTAATACGAGACCAACTAGTTGTCTGCACAGAAAACAAAGGCACCAAGATAGGTTGTGGATTGAAGGTGATTCCAGTTTAAAAGACGTCATCGCTTTAGTTAAAAGAGTAGAACTTTATGACAGAAGTTCCAAGGCCTTGTCTGAACAGAACGAACCTTCCAGTAAGGTCAATAAAATTTCTGTGTCTAAAAAAGGGAAAGAATTTTCAGGAAAGAGCAAATACAGTCAAAATAAATCCTTCAATTCCAGATTTTTTATTTCAATCTGAAGTTGGTCAATATGAATCCTCTAAATTTGCATGTTACCATTGTGGGAGCAAAAAACACAATGCTAGTTCTGAGAATTGTCCAGCAAGAGCAACTAAGTGTTCGAATTGTGGAATTGTAGAACATTTTACCAAAGATTGCAGAAGAAAATTAAACCAAAAATCACCAAAAATTCTCACAGAGGCTGATTCAACTTCATCTTATTATGACTCTGATACTGAGTTTGAATCAAGTGTTACAGAACAGAAGAAGTACAATTATGTTCTCAATATCAAAAGTACAGACAGGAGTAAACCGTTATGCATAGTACACTTTGGTGGTGTTCCCTTGCAGGTTGCCACTGATTCCGGTTCCCCTTTTACCATAATTGCCAAAGGTGTGTGGAACAAGAAGTTAGTTAGTGTTTTAGGCTCTAAATATATTGTTCCTGAAAGTTTCACAGGTGACAAGATTGATATGTTGTGTTACCATTCACTTGTATTTAATTTTAAAAATCGTACAGCTGTTTGTAAACTTTACATTGGAGGGTCCATCTGTTTTGGGCTGGAAGGATTAAAGGGCTTTACATATCATTCTTGATTTCCAAACAGCCCACAGAATGTACTTATTGTTTGTGAAAGCAAAAGCACCAAGGATTGGGTCCTAAAGGAGTTTCCTGGTGTATTTTCAGGCAAAATTTGGAAACTCAAGGGATTTTCTCACAGTATTAGAGTTAAAAACAATGCAATACCCAAAATACATAAGGTAAGAATTGTTCCTATGAAGCTCTCAAGATATAGGAATCTGTCATCCTACTCAAGCTATAGGAATCTGCGATTATTGAGACTGTAAAGGCTTCCGAATGGATTTCTCTATTTGTCATTGCTAGACGAGCCAATGGAAACATCCGTCTATGTGTTGATTTAAGAAGTATAAATGACAATATAATTGTTGATCATTTTCCTTTGCCTAGAATAGATGAAATGTTATCCCTTACTCATGGTGCCTATTGTTTTTCCACAATCATTTTATCTTCACTGTATCACCAAATTTCTTTGCACCATTCTAGTCGAGATTTAACAGCATTCTGTACTCCTTTTGGGTGTTTTAGTTTTCACTGCATGCCCTTTGGCTTAGCCTCTGCGGCTCCTGTTTTTCAACGACTCATGACGCAACTTTTTGGTGATATGCCTGTCATCACATTTTTTCAAGATGACATTTTAATTATGGGCTGTGATTCCCAACAGCATGATTTAAGACTGAGAAAAGTACTTGGTGTTCTCAATAGCAAAGGTGTCACTGCTGAAATGTCTAAGAGCAAATTTTCAGAAAATAAGGTAATCTATTTAGGTCACCAAATCAGTGAAAAAGGGATTAGACAAGAAACTAAACTTATCAGGGCTATTACTGATGCCCCTGCACCCAAATCGAAGGTTGAGCCAAGATCGTTTTTGGGTTTAGCCAAATTGTACTCAAAATTTGTCAGCAATTTTTCTGAGAAAACTCATCCCATGAGAAATTTACTTAAGAACAAAGTTACTTTCGAATGGTCTGAGGAATGTCAGCAAGCATTTATCCTTATTAAGAAGGCTGTTTGTTCTGCTCCCAATCTTCAATGATTTGATCCTTGTGCCTCCACTTTTGTCACTACTGATGCAAGTTCGAAAGGCCTGGATGCTGTTTTGACTCAGATCACTGATGCTGAACAAGAAGTTGTTATCGCTTTTGCGTCTAGAGCTCTCACTCCTACTGAAGAGAAATATTCTGTTATTGAAAGAGAAACTTTAGCAGTTTTGTGGGGTTTATAACATTTTAGAAAATGTTTATGGGGAAAAAGATTCATTCTCAGAAGTGACCATAAACTCCTTACTAAACTTCTCACAGAAAAGCTGCCAGGATCACTAGACTTTTTATGCATCTCCAAGATTATTTATTTGAAATACAGTATGTTCCTGGAGCTAAGAATGTCATTAATGATTGTCTTAGCAGACTTTCATTGTCGTTGACTGAAATAGAGTGTAATTCTTGGAATGATTTCTCTGTTGCTAATGTTCTTTTTGATGATAATCTTAAGAATAGTATGTCTCAAGAGCAATGGAAGAAAACTGATGATGAAGACATTCTATTAGCTGATGTTAAGTCAAGGGTTATTGATGGTTGGAACATCTCTTGCAAAAAGGATCTTCATGATAATTTGAGAGGCTTCTGGGAAGTCAGAGATGAACTTTCCATCAGTGATCATTTACTGTTAAGGGCTGACAAAGTCATTCTCCCTGCTTCCTTAAGAGAGCAGATTCTTTTTTTTTACATGAAGGTTTTCCTGCTTATGTATTAACTGACAAATGTGTACAATTCAAATAAAAAAAAAATGTTGAGTTTTCTCACCACAAACAGGATTAAGCAAAAATTCACCCCCTTTATCATCCTTCCAGCAATGGCACTGTTGAGAGGCTCAATTTAGTCATCAAGGGCGCTTTATAGTTGTGTATGCATTCAAAGTTTTCATGGGAAAGTGAATTAAAGAAAATGTTGTGGGTTTATAGAATCACACCTCATTCCTCTTTAGGGAAAAACGCTTTTTCTCTTATGAGATATAGAGTTCCATTTTCTAAAACTAATCATGGTTGGATGAAGTGGAACAATATGTCATTTTGTAATCTAAACAATGTCAGAACCACTTTAACTAATTCACAAGTAAAAATAAGGTGTATCACAATGCTAAACATGGTACCAAACCTGTAAATTTGCAAGTTGGTCAATGGGTCTGTATTAAGAGTGCCAGAAAAGTACCCGAAGGGTAAAGCAGGTTTAGCCAACCAAAAAAGATTTTAAAAATTCACCGTACTAATGTTACTTTAGATAATGGTGAAACTAGGCACATGAGTCGCTTAGCCTTGACTCGTTCTGTCGAGACTGGATGTGTGCCATCTTCTTCTCAGCAATTTTACTCTGGACTTAAGTCACTTTCTCGTCATTCTTTTTGGTGTTATGAGGATACCTGTAAAGACCTTGACTCTGCTCCTGTAGTTGTTCCCAATGATGTTGATGACAATTGTGATGTCTGTAATGAAGCATCTACTCATTCCAGACCTTGTTCTAATGATAAAACTTCCTTTGGAAGAACTGTTAAAAAAACAGATAGGTACAATTAATTTATTTGTTATCACATTTTTTATCCTGTTTTGTTTTTTTCTTTAAGGGCAGGATGTGTAGTATATGGAGTTGTGGGTAAGTTCATGTCCATCTGCATGTCCACTTATTTATCTCCTGTATTTTGCATTCTATGTTTAGAGCTCCTCCAGAGCTCCACATTCTATAGTCTTACTTACTTGTATCCTTGATGTGGAATGTTGATTCATTCGTTACTGACCCTGTCCTACTATCAACTTGTACCTTACTTGATTGGAAATAAAGACCGCTTAACCGTATCGGATTGGATTGATTACTACACCAATACTACAAAGGGTAAGAAGACAGGCATCTCCACCATTCAACATGCAGTGGGTCTCATCATGAAGTTTTACACTGCACATTTTTATATGTAGATATCAGCCATGTTCTTTATTTAGCACCATGCACATGGCACGCTTGTCCCGCATTTCAATGGACAGCGCATGTCTGTTTCGTTCAGCGCAGTAAAGAGATAGTACTTTCTTCCAGCAGAGCTATGATGAGGCATACATGTGTCTCCCAGGCCTGTGGATAGGGTGCATGTGCCTTGTTATAGACCATTTATTTCTAAAGGAACAAATACACATTTACACTCAACAATGATCTTAGAAGATAAATGAATTCTATATTAAAAGAACCAAAATAGAAAAAGTGTTTATTCAGTCATATGACACAAGAAGACATGGTAAAAAAGCAATGTACAAATTATGTCACATCTTATTTTGAAGTACCAATGCTATCTTTTTTTGACAATATGACTCATTGAGTACCATGACTAACACAAATGTCTTTTGTTTAAAGAAAATATAGCATTGGTACTTTAATATAAGATGTAACATAATTTGGTCATTACTTTTACAGTCACGAAGAAAATGTCTGAGCTGTGAAATATTTTTCTTGTGTCTTTGTTGGTTCCCAATTTTTTTACTATGTCTTCTTGTGTCATATTATTGAATAAACACTTGTCATTTTCTATTTTGCTTCTTTTGATATAGAATTGAATTATCTTCTATGATCATTGTTGATAAAAATCATTATTGAGGGTAAATTTGCAGTAAGGGCCCACTTGTTCCTTTAAAAATAATTGTACCCATGGTCCCTTATATAGTTTTGTGTTCCCTTGTCTATGAAAATACGGATTTTAATAGACCATGGCAATACATGTAAGATTCCCACAGATCATACATAGCACTTGTATGCCCCTTATCACAATGAACAGAGGACCTCTGGTTCATTCAGTTCTATGGACTGTAAATGAGTTCCTCTAAGAAACAGGGGCGGAGCATGTGTGTTTCATGTGGTGCTGTGGTTGGAGATGTGACCCTCGGCACCATGGACAGGCACTTTTGCTTCTTGTTGAGACCATGAAAAGATGAGCTGTGACTCTCGCAGACCATACATAGGAGCGAATGGCCCCTCCATCACGTTTTGTGTCATATCAGCCCATGGTCAGCAATGCGTGGAAACAGCGCCATAAACAGAGCATTGTTGCCCCAACTGTGACCTTGATTATGAACTGTGCCCTTGCAGCAGGCTGCGGGGAACAGCCGGGTCCTCACTCGGTGTCATGACGAACACTCATACTCAGTGCAGCACCGTGGACAGAATATTTGCCTATTTATTGGCAACGCGGCCGTCCCACTACCCATGGATAGGGCAAAACGAGGTTCCTGCCTGTGTACAGACAACCAGTAACGCTCAAACCCGCGCCTGCTTATGACGTTACACGAATCACACGCGTCCTATCGGAATTGTAGAACCACGAGAGCTCTGTGCATGGGATACAAGTCAAGACGGAAATGTGTTCTCTTCTCACTGTTTACTGGTAGAAACCCCGAGTGCTGCGTTCATGGTGGGACATGCATGACCTGTAAACGGCTCTGTAGCTACAGAACACCCAATATGTCTGTAATTCTAAAGGAGTACATGGACCTATTCATGTTGCAGGGAAGCAGGCATGTAATCACACTTTTGCGTTTCTTGGCCTGAGTGCTGAAGGGGGAACTATGCCCCATTCTTATTGCTGCAAGGAGCGCACTTACCATGTCCACAGATGCACATGAAACACATGCCCCGTCTGCCATGCTGCATGAGAAACAGGTCCTGTCTACGGTGCTGGAAAAGGGTAAGCTTTCCCTGTCCACTGTGGTGCATGAAATGCACGCTCTGCCCGCTGTTGCGTAAAGGACAGCTCCAGTCTATGGTGCAGTAACGAGTTTACAGGTACTGTCCATGGTGCTTCATAAAACGCGCACTCTGTTTATGGTGGTTAAAGAGGCACGTGCCCTTTCCATGTGTTGCAGAATACAAAGGCGCCATTGCCATGGGGCTGCTTTCGAAGTTCCCGTGCACCCCCTTATACAGCAGAATCATATATTATTCATGCCACTGCCGGAAGCACAAATCAACAGAGCGGCTCAACGCTCGCAAACCTACCCATGGAGCTGCCGGAAGCGAATATGTCTTACCCCTGGCACTAAACCAAATCAGAAATCACCTGTCATGGCCTTCCAGAAGTACACCTTCCCTATGCGTGGTGACAGATTGAGCACTGCGGTCTGTCCATAGTCGAACTGGAGTCTCACTTTTACCCACCTTAGGGCAATAGGGAGCACAAATGACCGGTCCACGGACAGTGGCAGGCACAAGACGACCTGTGTCATAGAGAAGGGGAGTTAAGAAGTATTAGTGCCCAGTCTATGGCCACTCCAGCCCATGGTCAGTGGTGTGGTGGTGGGGCCCTAGGCCCACATGGTGAAGTAAAGAGACGACACAGGACACCAGTTATAGGGTACAACTATGGCCCCGAGCACGTGCGCTCGGCCCCTTTTATTGGCAGCGTCACCTGACCCAGTGACGTCTGTGGTGGGTGGGTGATTAGTGTAATACAGGGCTGCAACAACTAGACTGTGTCTTTGCACAACACTACATCCCTCCCAAAGTTCAGGGAAAAGAAAACAAAATGTCCAACCTGCAAGAAAATAGAATAATACCAAATTACATCCCCAACAGGTTTTCTTCAGACTATCGGCTGGGAGAATGTTGAAAACAGTTCCTGGATTACAAAGTCAGTCAGATGAGCTTCACCTCAGCGGTGTACTTCAGAACATCCTTGTCTTGCTGAGCTTATGTATATTGTTCAACACTTGGGGTACCTGGAGCAGAATGAGATTGACCCTTGAGGGGTCTCGCAGGTGTTCCTAGTCCAGTGGATGACAACGCTTGTTGGTTGATGGAGATGACTGCGGCACGAGAGGTCTTTCTTTGGATTTGCTGATCTTGATGCTTTCACACCTCCTGCCGGCCAAGTAACTTCCGACTTGCCTGTCTAGCCGGACTCCTCTCTCACTGGAGCCTTGAAGATTGACCTCTCCTGCTTGGACTCTTCTCTCACTAGAGACGCTGGGAGGACCCTCTTGCCAAACACGATGGGACCCGGTGGACCGTGCGGGGCTTCGCATGAGCCGCGCAAAGGCGTCGCTGAGGAACTGCCAACTGACTCACCACCAAGTCTTTCATGATGTCCTCGGGGGTGTTGATGTCATCCGCCAGGATGTTCTTGCCGTTGGGACATGGGTTCAGTGTCTTCGCCAGACCGTTTCTCGGTGCCAGGTGTTCACCTGGGGCCTTCGTGCTTCCTGTTGCCTGCTGTGGAGCTGCCGCTGCTGCACCTCTCCCATCCGGATTCCTCTCTCATAGGACATGCGGCCGAGGCCCTTGTCCCATGGACTGCCACTAGATCGCGTGGGCTGTGCGGGTCGCTGCGGAACTTCAGACATGGCCACAGTCGAGTCTTGTGTAGTCCACAAGGGTCGATTGTCTAGTGCTCGGGTATGCTCTGCTTCGGCAAGCTTCAGGTTCACGGGGCACCTATGCCGTTCTTCGGTGGTTGGTCTCCTCAGGTGCGAGTTGTCGGGATTACTGGGATCCACACGGATGTTGCGATGTTCTTCGGACAGCACCGATGTTCGTGTGTGCTGACTGTTGCAATGCTCCTTGGACAGCACCGATGTTCCTGTGTGCTGACTGTTGTTCTCTCTCTTCTTCTGTGGAGTGATGTTGTGTTACTCCTTTCTTCCTCTTCATTCTCTTCCTCGACGCGGTCAAGTCTTCTTTCTTGCTTGCTCGTGCTAACCAGGCTTCTCCATGTAGCGGGCCCTCTACATCGCGTCCCCGTGGTCTTGTCCATGTGGTAGGACACTGTCTTCCCCTTACTTGGTGACTAGACCTGCCGTCGTATCTTCCTGGTACTTGATCACTTCGGTTGTCTTCAATCAGGATACCCTTCTTTGGTCAATTCCATCATGACCCTCCTGCCTCGTCGGATTCCTTTGGCTCTACTGTTCCTCCTTCCTTTTCTTTCTGGCGTTGTGCCCTTCCTTTCCATGTTCCTTCTTGCGACGTGGTCTGGTCCTTTTGCTGTCGTTGGCCTTCCCGACCAGTCTTCCCCAGGCGGCGTGCACTCCACCTGTTTCTTTCTAGTCTGGGCATAGCTCTCCGGCATGGCGTTCTTCTCTTCACTGACTGGACCGTTTGTCGCGATCTTCTCTGTTGTTGCTTTTCTTTCCTTGGCGACCAGACTGGGTGGTCGGCTTTCATCTTGGGCATGAGTTGTCATGCTGTGCTATTTGCTTGGTGGTCGCTGTTCACCGTCACGGTGATTTGGCGTTGGCGCGCTTTGTCTGCGCGGAGGAGGGTTGCGTCACCGCTCCTGGTGCATCTCTGGTGCATCTCTGGTGCATGCCGCCATGCGTGCTGATGATGGCGTTCTGGTTGCTGCGAGATGTCGCTGTCTTTCTTGGGGACCTTTGTGCGCAGTCCCGTGGCATTGGCGTGTCGCCATGTGGCGCGTTTCTGCGCACTTACTGTTCAGGGTTCTTGGACGCCTGTTGCGAGTCGTTGGGTACTTGCTGCTTTGGCTGTCGTCAGGCACTTGCTGCTTTGGCTGTCGTCAGGTACTTGCTGCTTTGGACCGTTGGCGGGAGTAGTTGATGCTGCGGTGAACACCTGTGGCCACAAGGCGTCGCTGCTCTCTCCGTCGTCTGATCTCGGCAGTCGTTTCCCTGGACGTTCTTCCAGTGCTTGGATGCTTAGTGATGCGTTCGTGCCTCTTCCCACGTCGCGCTGGACGTGGCAGCCGCTGACTCCTTGCTGGTGTGTGTGGGTGTCACCTGCGCTGTTGCGCACTTACTTGCTGCTTGTAAGTAGATTCTCCCTGGGGCGCTATTTAATCGGTTGCCCCTTGCTGCTGTTGACCCATGGTGGGTTTGTGCAATGCTTGTTTCCTTCTATTCTTGAATGGCAGGTGCAATTTTCCCCTCCGGCCACTAGATGGCAGTAGACACCGATTTGGCAGCAGCCTGCCTCGTGGCTCTTGTCTTCCCTGTGTTGTGAGCTCTACTGTCTGTCCCTCACCGGCTGCACACAGGAGGACTGGAGCTGCTGCTGGCCTCAGGGACTGGACGCCACCTCTTTGCCGGTAAGTTTTACTTTTGAATGTATTCCTCTTGTGGGGGAGAAAGGCACAGGCTCCAGTTCGGGTTTGCTGTCTCTGCGGGAGGGGCACATTTCCTCGGCGGCGCTGGGCGCACACGGGCGCTTCCTTCTTTTCCCCCCTCCCTGCCCTCGGCAGTCCACGCCGGGGGGGTGTTGATGCTACCCTTCGGCGGGTGAGCTCCGCGTTGTTTTTCTGGACAGGGGGGCGCTCGAGGCAGGCCGCGGGTGGGCTCCCCCGGCTCTGCCTATTCAGAAGCAGGTGATTGTCCGTTACGGCAGGCTCCACTTTCCCCGGTCTCCTGCCGCAGCAGCTTCACCTAGCACATGCTGCGCGGCGGAGACCTGCCATGCTTCTCGCAGGCCGCGGGTGGGCTCCGCTGGCTCTGCAGTGTCTTTCCTCGCTGGGGTGCCGCCGGCAGGCCGCGGGTGGGCTCCGCTGGCACTGCTTGTACTTTCTTTGTTGGGGGTGCTACCGGCGGGCCGCGGGTGGGCTCCGTGGGCCTGTTGAATGTCCAGACCACGTTGCGAGGGGGGTCGGGAGGCGGTTAGCTACTCCGCCCCCTCCCCCTCGTAGTTCACTTGAGGTACGGGTCCGGTCGCACACTGCCCATGCAGTCTACAGTCTCTACGCCCACCGCCTTCACTCATACACGCGGCGGGGACAGGGGACACCTCGGGCAGGCCGCGGGTAGGCTCCGCTGGTCCTGCTTATGCTTTCACATAGTTCATGGCGGGCACTTCGCCCTGGCTCACCTTCGGCCGGCGGGCCTGCTGCTCTGTCGCGGTCGTGGCGGGTGGGCTCCGCCCGCCCGGTGTGCCTCCCCGGTGGGGGTTTCTGCCTCGCGGCCGTCGCAGGTGGGCACTGGGCGGTCCGCTCAGCACCAGTGGGTCACTGTGTTGCGGCCGATGTGGGTAGGCTCCGCACAGCTTTCTCTTCACCCCAGGCAGGGGCTCAGTCGCGGCCGACGTGGGTGGGCTCCGGTCGGTCCGCTCCACTCTCTCCTCACGCCGGGGGACTCACGCTGGGCTTGGAGGTGCGGGGTGAGCTCCCGGTCACCTCGTCCTGGACATCTAGGCCCAGGGGCATGGCACACGCCCCTCAGGCCTCTCGGCGGCATTGCGTTACCACCCTCGTCGCCAATGTGGTGGTGGGGCCCTAGGCCCACATGGTGAAGTAAAGAGATGACACAGGACACCAGTTATAGGGTACAACTATGGCCCGAGCACGTGCGCTCGGCCCCTTTTATTGGCAGCGTCACCTGACCCAGTGACGTCTGTGGTGGGTGGGTGATTAGTGGAATACAGGGCTGCAACAACTAGACTGTGTCTTTGCAGAACACTACAAGTGGGACATGCCACCGGTGCTCTGGGACGCATGAGCTTCCTTTTGGTGGTTAATGGTGGGTAGCCCCACTAGTCACACCTGTTTTGCTAGGCGCACGCGTTGTCTATGTTAGTCCTGTTGGGAATATGTGTTCCCTATCTAGGGAGCTATGAACTTGTCGCATTGTTCATGGTCCTGCAGGTAGAACACGCGTCCTATCTATAGCGCTGAAGCATGCACATGTGCCCTGTTACTAGTGAACCAAACCATTACTCTGAATGAAATTACACGTGCCCCGTTCAAGGTGATGATCGGAGCACAGCACACATATTCTCTCTGGTGAGTGGTGCTCTAGGAAGCCCCTTGTCCTGCCCATGATTCATCAGAAAGACACGCGCGCTTTCCATGCTGATGTGGGATTGGACCACGCCCAGCAAAAGATTTGAAGTAATAATTCGCTAAACTATTCAGAGTGATCAAAAATAACACGCACTGTATATTTTGCTGCAGGAGTAGTCCTTGGTGGATGGCAATGTCAGAGGCGTCTGTGCTATGGTAATATCGATACCTGTAGCACGCTGTCCTTCACCATGAAGATACACGTGTAAACAAACCCTTTTACTGAGCGTATAGTAAAGACACCAGCTCTGGTTTTGAAAATAAGTAGACATGTGTTGCATGTCATGCAGCAGTATGTGGACAGATGAATTGTGCGCCAGGAAGCACACATGCTCTTTTCATGGAGCCGCAGGAAGTACTCTAGATCCAACAGGGATGACATGTGCCTTCCTAAGATATTTGTATAAAAACACAAACCATAGCACTGTTGGCAAAAAAAGTCCCAGGGACTCATTTATTCAGGGGGTTTTGCATAGGGCAGCACTGTAAGTCACCTTGCTGCACTGTCCTACATCGAAGTGAAAGGACAGGAAGGCACACAATTTATTAAATTCCTGTCCTTTTCAACTGTGCTTGCCTGGTGCAAGGGTGCCTGGGTTGTAGGCAGGATTGTTTTTGTGCAGGAAAGGGCACCTTCCTGCACAAAAACAACCCCTAGAGACGTTTTCCTTCTTCTGTCTGTGCTGCAGATTGCAGATCACATAGAAAGAGGAGAAAAGAGGAGAAAGAAATATATTTCTCCTCGTTATGCCTGCCCCAGGGTGGCGAAAGATTTTGATGCATTCCCAGGTTTACAAGTCCTTTTAAATCCGGAATTGTGTCAAAACGCATGGGAGCTACATGGGAACACCCAGTGCAATGCTTATGGAATGCCTCTCTTGTGCAGAGTAAGGCGATGCAATGATTTGCTCTGCATTGCCTTACTCAAGATTTATGAGGCCACTTAAAGCCACAAAATGTGGTTTTGGGTAGCTTCATAAATCTGACTCTGAGCCTTGTGTCACGCCTTTACCATTTTGCATGATGCAAACCTGATGCAGGGCTCACAAAAATATGACTCCTTGTGTTCTATCAATGGTGCTGAGGGGAGAGAGTGCAGCCTCTCTCATGTTGATTCCATTATGTGCCCATTAACAGGTGTTATGGTGGTGTACTTAGATACTGTCATTATGTATTTATGTACAGCAGCACACCCCAAAGCAGTCACACTATGTGTATATACTTTCATTATGGTCCACGTACCGGTTGGCATACACACTTACAGCTGGTGTATGCCCAGGTGCAGTCAGATTACATCTACGTTTTGGCATTCTGTGACCCAATACTGCCATTATCACTGGAGGCTACCAGGGTATACCCAACAACAAGATCATATACCCACACATGGCTTCATTTACATAAATTCATCCAATATATGCCAATATACAATGAGTCAATTAACTGATTTATATTGTGCTGCTTATCAGCCGTGAGGGTATCCAAGCTCTTGCTTGGCCTGAGGGACTAGTGGTGCAGAGACTTAATATCGATGTATAAATATCGACTTGCACTAATATCGAGGTAAAAATACCTCGGGTCAGAAATATCGCCAGAAAAAATATTGTGGTCAAGAATATAGACTGTTAGGTAAGTAATATTGATGTTTAAAAAATCAAAGTGTTTAATATCATTTGCAAAAATATTGTTGTTTAAAATATCGAAGTGTTTAATATCATTTGCAAAAATATAGTTTTTAAAATAATCGATTTTTTATTATTGTTATTTATTTAAGTATATATTTTGTATGTATGTGATGTGTTTTTTTGTATAAGAATTGTTTGTATTTTTATTATATGTGTTAAAATTTCAGTAGTTAATTTTTTTTATTTGAATTTTGCGTTTTTAGTGCTGTAGAGGGTTGTGGGTTTATAGGGGAATAGGGTGGGAAATAATTTAATTGTATTAAATCTATTGATTATTTTTAGTAGTTATTAAAAAAAATTATTTGAATTTTGCGTTTTTAGTACCGTAGTGGGTCGTGGATTTATAGGGGAATAGGGTGGGAAGTAATTTAATTATATTAAATGTATTGAATTTTTTTTATTTATTATTATTTGTTTAATTGAGGTGCTATAGTCTTGAATGTGGAAAGTATTTTTTATGAATGAATTAATCATTTGTTTTTAATCATTTTTAATTAATGAATTGGCAATTAATTATGGTAATTATATAATTCATTTTAGGTGTGCGTTGTGGTATTTATGGGTGTAAATGGTGGGAAGGGTGGGAAGAAATGTATTTTTATTTGATGATTTAATAATAAGTTGTTAATTCATTTTAAATCATTAATTAGAAATTAATTATGATAATTGTGTAATTAGATTTAGGTGTGTGTTGTGGTATGTATAGGTGCACATGGTGGGAAGGGCAGGAAGTCATTTATTTTTAATTGATGATTTAATATTTAGTTGTTAATGAATTTTAAATGATTATTTAGTAATTAATTATGGTACGTGTGTACCATAATTAATTACTGAATAATTGTGTAAATGGTGGGAGGGGTGGGAATAGTAGGAAGGCATTTATTTACAATTTATGATTTAATAATTAGTCGTTAATTAATTTTAAATAATTAATTAGTAAATAATTATGGTCATTTTGAAATTAGTTTTAGATGTGTGTTGTGGTATGTATAGGTGTAAATGGTGGGAAGGGTGGGAAGACATTTATTTGTAATTGATAATTTAATAATTAGTTGTTAATTAATTTTAAATAACTAATTAGTAATGAATTATGGTCATTTTGAAAATAGTTTTAGGTGTGTGCTGTGGTGTTTATAGGTGTAAATGTGGAAAGGGTAGGAAGTAATTTATTTTTAAATGATAAATTAATAATTAGTTAATTAGTTCACATTAATTAGAAATTAAATATGGTAATTAAGTAATTAGTTTCAGGTGTGTGTTGTGGATATTATAGTGGTAAAGGATGTGTATTTAATGAATATGTAATAATTTTTTATTTATAATTTTTTTAATTGATTATTAAATATGTTAATCCTGGAAATAAATGTAAATACAACATTTTAAGTCTTTTTTATTGGTGTGGTGTTCTAGAGTAGGAAACATAATAAATACATCTATGTATTATATAATTATGTTATTATTTGCTCCTTTTAAATAATTATTGTTTTTAAATATATTTATTAATTTATTTTATATATTTGTAGCTTTTTGTTATATGTAATTTATATTATATCATGTGTTTATTTCATCTGTTTAATATATTTTAATATATTTTAATGTATATTTTTTAAATATTGTTTATTTATTTTTAAGATAAAAAATCTATTGTTTAAATGTTTTTAGTAATTTTTGTTTCTCTGCAATCCAGCACTTTCCCTACTATTGCACTCTTTGGAGTGGTAATAGTAATTTTTACCTCTCCGCTATCCAACATTTTCCCTACTGTTGCGCTCACTGGAGTGGGAATAGTATTATGTACCCTTTCATTACTCAGCACTGTCCCTACTTTTGCACTCTTTGGAGTGAGAATAGTAATTTTTACCTTTTTGCTATCCAACATTTCCCTTACTGCTGCACTCACTGGAGTTGGACAAGTAATGTTTACCTGTCCGTCATCCAGCATTTTCCCTACTTTTGCCCTCATTGGAGTGGGAATAGAATTTTTTTCCTCTCCGCTATCCGACACTTTCCCTATTCTTTCTCTTACTGGAGTGGGAATAGTAATTCTTAGCCCTCCCCTATCCAGCATTTTCCCTACTGTTGCAATAACTGGAGAGGCAATTGTAATTTTTACTCCTCTGCTATCTACCACTTTCCCTACTGTTGCACTCACTGGAGTGGTAATAGTAATTTTTACACCTCCGCTATCCAGCACTTTCCCTACTGTACACTCATTGGAGTGGGAATAGTAATTTTTTCCTCTCCACTATCCAACACTTTCCCTACTGTTTGTTTTACTGGAGTGGGAATAGTAATTTTACCCCTCCGCTATCCAGCACTTTCCCTACTGTTGCACTCACTGGAGTGGGAATAGTAATTTTTACTCCTCCTCTATCCAGCACTTTCCCTACTGTTAAACTTATTGGAGTGGGAATAGTAATTTTTACCCCTCCGCTATCTATCACTTACCCTACTGTTGCACTCACTGGAGTGGGAATAGTAATATTTTACCCCTTTGCTCTCCAACATTTTCCCTACTGTTGCATTTATTGTATGTTTTAATTTTTTTAAATAATATTGGGGCACAATAGGATGGCGGACCCGTGGAAAACGGGACCGCCCGCAACCTGAGCGGCGGTCCCGCCATGCAAATTATGATGTGCCCGCCACACTGGCGAGCTCATCAGGCATTTGTAATATTGCGGCGGGCGGTGTTTACACCAGCACCCGCCGCAATGTGACAAATGCATGTTGTGCATTTGCATACACACAGCGCCAGGCGCCGTGGGGTGCCTGCTGCATTATGTATGCAAATGCAGAGGGGTACCACAGGTTACCCCCATGTGCACCCCGCACTTCGCCTTCACCATGGGGGCCTGCAACGGGCCCCAAAGTAAAGACTGCATGCTTCTCTAGGGCGGCAACTCTGCCGTGGAGAAGCATCTGACCGCACACATCCTAATATGGTTGCGGTGTCTCGCAGACACTGCCAATAGACAAGCACTTTTTCCACCGGTCGACTTCGCGACCGGTGGAAATGCGGCGGACGGACTTTCCATCCGCCGCGAACCCCCCAGCCATCCTAATGTGGCGTGGGGTCATTCTGTTGAGGATGGCGGGCGGATTGCCCCGCCACCCCGGCGGGGGCAATCCGCCCGCCGTCCTACTGGGCCGCTTAATGTTTAAAATTATTATAGAATGTTTTCTTATTTTAAAATATTGATATATATATATTTTATTTTTATATAATTTTAACATTTACAATTTAAATAAAGATAATATTTAAATATATATGTATAAAATATTATGTGTCTGTGTTTATATTTTTTTATTTAAGTTAATTTGTAATATTTAGCTAAGATGTTTATTCAATGTAATTTAGTTTCTTAAAAATAATCATATTATTTAGTATATTTAATATTTTTTTTATATTATATATATTTTTAATTCAATATTTTTTACATCTATATTTTTTACTTCGATATTTTTTAATCAATATTTTTGTACTTACTTGTTTAAGTATAGGGAGTCGATATTTTTGCATTTTATATCTTTACTTCGATTTTTAGAACATTGATGTTTGTTACATCGATTTTCTATCAGTGAACCGGAGTAGTTGAACAGCCAGGTCTTAAACGTCATTCGGAAATTCCGGCAGAGAAGTAGAGGTTCAGATCTACAGGGGGAGGTCATTCCATGTCTGCACTGTAAGGTAGAAGAAAGAGCATTCTTCCCTTCTGCTCTGTTGAATGTGGCGAGTGAGGGACAGTGAGAGGGATGCGGAGAGTATATGTCTGGCTGGTTGTCTGGAAGTTCAGTCGGAGGTTGATGTAGGTGGGTCCTTGGTTGCGTGGGGCCTTGTATTAATGGGTCAGCAGCTTAAATTGGCATCTCTTCTGCATTCGGAGCCAGTGGAGTTCTCTGAGGTGGGGATGATTTGGGTTTATCGTGATAGGTTGAGGACAAGTCTGTCTGCAGCATTATTTATGGTCTGAAATCTCTGGAGGAGATCTGAGGCGATCCCTGAGTAGAGTGCGTTGTCGTAGTCCAGTCGGCTGGTGATGAGGGCCTGTGTGACGGTGTTCTGGGGAAGCCATTTGAAGATTTTTTGTAGTATACATAGAATGAAGAATCAGGCAGAGGAGACTAGGACTTCGTAGTCAGTATGCTGTCCAGGATGATGCTGAGGGTTCTGGCAAGGTCGTTTGGGGTGGGTGAGGGTCCTAGCTTTGAAGGATACTAGCAACTATTCCACGGAGTCGTGTTGCTGAAGATCAGTACTTCTGCTTGGTCCATGTTAAGCTTCAGGCAGTTGTCCCTCATTTACTCAATGATACTCATCATACACCTGTGGAAGTTAGTTCTGGTTGTGGTAGGGTCTTCGGAGAGGGAGTGGATTTGATGACTGTCATCCTGTCATCTGTGTAGGCAGGGCCGGATTGGCTGTAGAGGGCAATGGGCATTTACCCGGTGGGCCAACAGGGTGGGGGGCTAGTTTTAGATCCCTGAGGGGCTGTTTTTGTTACCGGTGCTGGTTTTGCAGCATAGCTGCAATATCAGCCCTCTGTAACAAAAGCGGCCTAAACTGGACCTGGCAAACATCTCATCCACCCCACCCCCAGGGGGGGCAGTCAAGGCTGTTTGCCAGGGCTGGTTTCAGCTCCTAGTCTGGCTGTGTGCTTAGGATGTGATGTTGACTTTGTGGGGTCTGAGGGTCTTGACAAAGCGGGTCATATTCATGTTGAAGAGGATGGGGCTGAGGAAAGAGTATTGGGGAACCCTGCAAATGATTTCCTTTTGGGTCAGAGATGAATGGAAGTAGGCAGCCCTGCTGTGTTCTTCTAGTGGTGAAGGAGATCAATGTAAACGCTTTTCCTAGGATGCTGATTTGGTGCATCCTTGTTATCGGCATGTGGTGGGATACAGAGTTAAATACCATGAAGAGGTCAAGGAGGATCAGTGCCACCATCCTCTCCCAGGTTGAGGAGAGCTCAGATGTTATTAGTGGCCTCGGATGTAATTGGTGGCTGTGATCAGGGTGGTCTTGCTGCTATGTTTGTTGCAGAATCCAGACTGGGAGGTGTCGAGAAGAAGGTTCTGCTCCAGATGTTTTGTGAGTTGTCTGTTGATGGCCTTCTCCAGGACCTTGGCCAGGAAAGGGAACAGGGAGATGGGCTAGTAGTTTTTGAGTTTGATGGGGTTGGAATATGGCTTCTTGAGAAGCAGTTTGACCTCGGCATACTTCGAGTCTTCAGGGAAAGTGGCCTTGGTCATTTTGGTGTTGAGCATGGTGGTGAGTTTGGGGCTCTGATGTTGAAGATGTGATGTAGGCAAGGGTCTGTAGGAGCTCCTGAGTGAATTTAGTTTGTGAATTCAGTGGTGTCCTGGAACTGAGCTTGTTTCAGGTGGTCAGTCATTGGTCTGTTGGTTACAGTGTAGGAGTGTAGGTTGAGGAAGTCTGTAGGTTTGAGCTGGTGTTAAAAGTCTTTTTTTAGATAGTACTGGTCTTCTTGTAGAAGAAGGTGGGGAGATCGTCACAGAGTTCCTGTGAGGAGGTGATGCAGATTTGTGTGGCTGTGGGGACGGAGATCTCTCTGATGATGTTGAAGATTTATTTGCAGTTGTTGGGGCTGGATTCTATGCGAATGGCTAGGGTGTGCGTCGTCTTCTCCCTCAAGAAACCAAAGAAGGGTTTGGCTCCCAAACAGCAAGGCAAGCCTACTTCATTCTTCTTCTCCCTCAGCAGCTAGTGATGATGGTAGAAGGAGGTCCTGTAAGAGGTGTCCTTGCTTGCAAGCCCTCTTTTTTCCAGGTGTTTGCAGTTACCTTTTGTAGTTCTCAGTTCTTCGATGTACCAGCTGACCTGTTTGTTGGATCTCTGGTGTCTGCTGTTCTTGATGGGGATGATGGTGTTTGTGCAGTTGGTGATTCAGGTATTAAAGTTCTTGACACTCTGGTCCAGGTTTGTTTCAGTAACTGGGTTGGAGGTGTAAAGTGCGTTGATCCATTGGATCTCCAATTCTTTGCTCCAGCTGTGGCGATGGGCTTTAGGCAGTGTGGGAGTGGTGGTATGTGGACTGGTGATATTGATGTGGATGATGGAGGGGTCGGTCCAGGTGAGTTCGATGATGTGGCTGTACTTGAAGCAGTTGCTTGAGGTAAAGATAGGGTCCAACATGTGTTCTACGTGTGGGAGTGGGGTGGAGGACAAGTTAGATGAGTCCAATGTTGTTCATGCTGTCAAGGAAGTTGGTGGTATTGGTGTCATTGTAGTTACTGAGGTGGAAATTGAGGTCACTGGTGAATATGAGTCATTGGAGTCTATAACGATGGGGGCAATGAAGTTGGCAATGATTTTGCAGAAGCTGGGATACGGTCCCGGGTTTTGGTATGGGAGGGTGCCTTGATGATCAACTTGCCATCTGTTTGGAGCTTAAAGTTGAGGTGTTCTATGGCTGGGGTGGTGTTGTCCATTGTGGTGGTGCATTGGATGGTCTTTTTATGGATGTTGGTGATTCCTCTTCTGGGCTTGTTGATGCGGTCCTGGCGGGTGATCTTGTGTCCATCGGTATTGCTGTGGCAATATTGGGGACGGACTAAGGGTTGAGCCAGGTCTCATTGAGGAAGACAGCATTGGGTACAAGGGTGATGATGAGGTTCCGCAGCTTGCTGGCATGCTTGCACAGCGAGCACCTATTGAGGAGGATGCATGCAAACTGGTGGCGCTGTGCTGGTACGGTGTGGTGAATGGTCTGCCTGGTACTTGGTGGCATGCTGATGAGTTGCCTGTTGCAGGTGAAGGTGCAGTGGGGGCAGGTTAAGGGGCCTACCATTGAGTGTGGTGATGCATGGCAGTAGTGTTCGCTGAAGTGCCCAGGGTTCGAGTTGTGGAGGTCAACAGTGGTATAGGGAAGCAGAGAGCCATGTTTGTTGGTGCTGGGCTTGCATTTAGGTGCACCTTCAGAGCACCAGTGGTATGAACGTGCTGTGGCCGCCATTAAGTTGGTGCTGGGAGGTGGAAGTGATGTGCAGGAGGGGGTCAGGCCAGCAGACAGTGGGAAGATGAGGCAGGAAGATATGCAGAAGAGCAGATGAGTAGCAGGAAAGGAGGGGACTGGGAGAACAGTGGTAGGAGTGGGAAAACAGCAGTGGGAGCAGCAAACAGGAGGTGGTAGGAGGGTCAAGAGAGTAGAAAGGAGAAAGAATGACAGAAATGAAAAATAAATAGAAAAGAAGAACAGTAATGAGAAAACCAGAATGGGTGTTAGCGAGGGTGAGTAGAGTGAGACCGGGGCCAAAAGCAGCCCAGAAGAGTGAAAGTTTGCAAAAGGCAAGCCCAAAGGACACAAACAAAGGTGAAAGAGACCAGAAAACGGGACAGAGTGAGAGTGAGAAGAGTGAGAGCGGCAGTGGGAGTGAAAGGACACAATGCAGGTCCAAAAGCACAAGCAGAATATGAGAGAAACCAGAAATGGGAGAGTGAGGTGAGTGAGAGCAGGGAAGCAGGAAAGCCCAGCGGAGGTCAGAGGACCTGGAGTAAAGTGGGTCAAAAGGCAGAGAAAGGCCAGAAACTAGAGTAAGAGGATAAAAATGTGAAAGCAGGGCCCAGGAGCAGAAGAGAGGCAGACCAGAGAAGAGCAGAGCGAGAGCAGAGCCGCTTGGTCCAAAATTGCCTTGACTGGTCGGTGGACCAGTCCATGTAAACAGGAGCCTGGGGACCTCTTTCCACTAATATGTACCGATATAATATTCCCAAAGTACTGCATAAGTGGAGATACAGCCTCTTTTGGCCATATTCTGACATGGGATTTCCAAACGCAGCCTTACAGACACATGAATAGATATTTTCTAGTCTTATATGTCCAGACACAGCCACCATATAGCCAGATATAGCCAATATTTACCTAGATACAGTCAACATATAGCCAGATACAACAATCCTTTTGATATGGCCAGATACATTACCATATGGACAGTCCCAACCTCATGATTAGGCCCAGAGGCTTCAATCATATGTCAAGGTGCAGTGTTGCATGTCAGGAAATGTATGTTGTATGATTAGAGACAAACATAAACACATGGTAAGTGTACATGCCTTGGTACTCCTGAGCAGGAAAGATCTCCACTGCCCCAGCCCTTATGCTCCTCATCCAGAGCAGATGACACTGGCAGGCACGAGAAGGCTGACCACGTGCAGGATGTGTTGCCCTCAGCTGGCTCACAGACCAGCGGTTTTTGATAAACCTGGGCAGAGTTTGTGGAGTTCTGCTTTGCGGAACCCGTCAAAGTGATAGAAAAACTCTGCCAAGCTATGTAGAGTTCTGCAAGCAGCGGAGTGGGTTACCTCACGCCATTCGCACTGATTTTTAGTGCTGGGTATATGTCCTGGTCCGTAAAATCAGTGCAAATGGCATCTCGCACAGTGCAAGAGGGCGCCAGGGCCGGACTGGGAACCGAAACCGCCTTGGCAAACTGCTCGGACGGCCCTGGGGGAGTTGGGGGTGTGTTAAGCCCGAGCTGTTTGCCAGGGTCGGTTTTTGCCGATTTTGTTACAGGGGGCTGATATTGCAGCTATGCTGCAAAACTGGCTCCCAGTAACAAACTGCCCTCCAGGGGCCCAAAATCGGTCTCCATCCTGGAAGCCCACCGGGGATATGCCCGATGCCCACTAGGGCTAGTCCGTCCCTGGAGGGTGCCACTTCTTTCTGCCTCTCAAGTAGAAGTTCGACTCGAGCAACAGCTTCCTCAACACGAACGGAAGGTTTCTCAACACGAGCGGGAGCGACCATCTGTGACCACCCGTGTTGAGAAATCTTCCTGGGAACTGGTCTAGCGTTGAATTTTGCTTGCTCGTGCTCGACATCTTACCCTTGATGAGCTCAAGTGAGGGAAAAACTCTCTAACTCTGCAAGCTCCGCGGAGCGTGGAGTGCAAAAAACTCAGCAAACTGTGCAAATGGAGAGGAGTTTACTGCCCAGGCTTAGTTTTTGCTTGTATTTTCTCTTAGCTCGTCGCAATTTCCTGCTTGTTGTGGCTGTCCTTTCAATCCAGAACAAATCAGCTATAGGGTAGGAGGAGGAAAGCCCAAGAAAACATTGCTTTGAAACCCACCTCCCTGATGTTTTTGCCATGTCTCGCACAGGGGCCGGGGATTTCAGAGGGAGGATTAGGGGTTGCAAGCGGATTTCACTACTATACAATAAACCTGAGAAGTTAACCCTCTCTCTGCTGGGTTTGGGAAGCTAGTATAGGTCTTAAAATGCTGGGAATGTGTGCATTTTGCATTGGTGTGTAATAATGACAATATTTAGAGTGAATGAAGGAGACTTTTTGATATTTTTCCACAATATTTATAAACCGTCCAACTCATGCACATTACTAGGGCAGGAAATGGCTTGGGACTCCTTGTGCCAAGAAACAAATGTTTGCAGGGTGCCCTTATGGGACAGGAGACTTCCTCCTCGCATTCGCATTTGTTATGCCCCTACAATGTGACCCTGTCCTTTAACGATCTCGGTGTCATAACGTCATAGACATGCTACATACTTTGGTCCACAGCGACACTGTCTGCACCTCTCAGAAGGTCTGCAGATGTCATGTACATGGCATAAGCAGTGAAATATTGAATGCTTCACTCTGCAAATGGTTTCCGCCTTGTCTGCTCAGGAGATAACCATTCCATGCTTTCCAATCATTAAAAACATTTTTTTAAATCATAATGCATTGGCACATGCCTTAGAGAGCGGCGAGGGGTGATAAATGTAAAATAGTCACCTCGTATTGATTGTGACTGTTGGGACACGCAACTGTCCACCGCTGTGGCCACTGCAGGTAAGAGCTGTTTGGCCTGCTGGGGGGCATTACGAGAGACGACCATGAGGGACAATTAAATAAATAATTAATTTTCCCTTGTGGCCGTCTTCCGAAATCCCCACCACCCCCCTTCAAGCCGGCCTCACCCTTTTACTTGCAGTGGTCGTGGCTGCTGTCCACTATTCTTGCATCGCGATTCGTAATTAGACCTGGGCAGAAAACTACGCTATGCTCACTTAGTTTGCATGTAGCACAGTGCAAAAACGTGTAGAGAAGCGTAGTTGGCATTTTTTGCTCACTCGCGGTCCTCAACGTCAAGTTAGTGACCGCGAGTGAGCAATATGACATCCCGGCGAGACTTTTTCCTCATTCGTGATCAGCAAAATCAAGTTGCCGATCACAAGCGTGGAAAATTAACCTGCCGGCGAGATTCCCAACGTGAGGCGGTCAGGTTTCTCATTGCGAGTGGTCGGGTATGCTCGTGACCGCTCACGATGAAAAACTACCAGTCCACGTTGAAAAAGCTGCAGCTCGAGTAAAAATCTACTCGAGTGGCAGAAAACGACCACTTGCACTGTGCAAATGCCGTTTGAAATGATTGCACAGTGCGGACAAACATCTGGCACTGTGAAATCATTGCGAACAGCATTTCCCTACCTCACTACGCAGTTCACGTAGTGCTACGCAAACTACGCCCAGGGTTATGAATCGTAATGGAAACTTTCGTGCATTGCAAATTATGCAAAATCAGTTCTACTCTCTTTACAAACGTAATTTTTTTGTGCCCAAAACCCCAGATGTAAGTAAAAGATTGGCTCTGCTGAAAGGCCACTGACTAGTAACAATTATCAGCCCTCTTCAGGCAGTTAGAAGACTCGGGAGATTGGACCCAATGTAAGTAATATTAAAATAAATATATAAACGACAAAACAACAAGGCTTTCGACCATCGCTGCTTCCATTTTGCCTTAGCTTTGCGGCGCCATGCGTCCCAGGGGCTCTGTAATGAGGAGTTCCACTCTGAGGGCACAATGAGTAGAAGCTCAGGTGGATGATGGCGCGTGGCAGTGGGGACAGGCACTGACTATAGAACAGATGTCAAAGCAGGACTAATTAGGAGAACACGATTTCTCCCCTCAGTGCCCCCTGAATATGACATTCTCAGCAAGCCTTTGCCGGGCCCTATTTGTTTAGCACTTAGAGATGAAATACGAATTACTTGCTCTAATTAGACATCATTTACTGAGAGTCTTGAAAAAAAGGAGAAAAACGACCTCAATTTCAGTATTAACTTAAAGCGCCAGGGCCACCTCATTCTTCTTCTCGAGCGTGGAAGCGCCGAGGGATGAACTGATGTGCAAATCTCCAGAGGTTTAACCGAAGCAAAGCGATTAAATTAATGTAACTCTGCCTAATTGGCGGTGATTTCCCCAAGTTTACATCAGAGGGTGGATATGCTAAAATGTGACAGTTTCATATGCTTCTGCGTGTTTATGAGCGTGCACTAGTCTGCATGTCTGTATATTTCTTGGTATCCTGATGAGTGTGTCTGCCTGTTCATATGATTATCTGTGTGTTTCGGTTAAGGTGACTTCCCGAGAGTGAGTATAATTGAATACTTTAAGGCGTGTGGGTGTTGTGGCGTATGTGGAGGCGTGAAGGCACGTGCGGCTGTGCACATTTGTAGCATTCGGAATGTGGTGTCCTGTAAGTGCTTGCATCAGCGCGAGTTATGTCACGTATATGCGTCATGCGCGCGGGCATTTCTGTCTGTGTCAGAAAAATGGAAGGAAACCTGGGAGAGCGAGAGAGAGAGAACGAATGAGAGAGAGAGAGAGAGAGAGAGGGACTGCTTCGTTCCAATGTTTCTCTAAATATTGTTTTATAAATTAGATCACATGCTGTAAACTAGTCCGGTCAAATAAGCAAAGGATGGCAATATTTAAGAGGTTGCTCTTACATATCAAAACGAGAGATCTGTGTGAGGAATGCACAAGATTACATCATAACATACTGTTAGAAAAATCGGGTTCACATCACATAAATATCCGTACAACACAGGCAATAACCGTGCAAGCTTTCCCTGGCAAGCAACGCAAACCTTAAAGCAGGAGCAGTGTAAGGTATAAGCGTACAGAACATGTATCTAAAACGGAAGTGAAGCCTTCCAATAAATGCAGAGGGGGACATCACAACAGCCTCAGTACAAGCTTCCTTCACATGTAGCAGACATGTTGGGTCTGATTCAAAAAGATTTTTTCAATACTCACAAACTACGAGTTATCAGTAAGTTTACGACTGCAGTGATTCCGCAGTCAGGGCGTTGAATCCGCATACAAAATGATAGACCTGTCCGTTCAGAGTTCTCCACCCTGACTGCGGAATCTCTGCAGTCGTAAACTTACTATTATCTCATAATTTGCGAATACTAAAAAATGCATACATGTACACAAAAGCGTCAGCTTGCCTTTGTGAATCAGGCCCATCATATGCAGCAACAGGGCAAACATTCTTCGTAAAAAGTCTACCATCAGAATTAGTTCTCAAAGAGACAAACGAAAAGTAAGCTGCTGAGCCTCTGATCAAGTACAACACAGGCAGCAGCAATACATGCACAGATACAGAACAGCAGCAGCATAGGTTGACATGTTAACGAACTGCAGAACCAAGTCAGAAGTAAAGGAAGGTGCTTCCACATAAGACAGGTACTGTGATGGAGCAAGGATTCGCACGTAACGCCACTTAATGTACTCAGTCCTCTCCACATAAAGTTAATGTACTATTCAACATGTTTGTTTTATTAATATCACATTACACCGCATCTGAGGGAACCTTGCATATGTGCTTTTACTAATGATAATCCGCTTGCAATAATATGGCTGCTGCTACGCAGGATTTCTTACTACGCATGCGTCTGTCACGCTCATTTGAGATGACGTATCTTTCGTTTGGAGGGAAACATTTGCTTCTGCGAATTAAAACTAAGATGGCTGCTCTGTGTTACAGCATGCATGAAGCTTGCACTGCTGCTTTTGATAAGATGTTCGTTCTGCTTGACACTAACACAATAGTTAAATATAAAGTAATGGGAATAGAGTAGAGATAAGTGGTATACAGTGCATTCATTTATTCTTTGTCCTAAAACTGTTTCTTTTCTGCTTTACTATCTGCCCGTGTTTGGGCCTGAAATGTATCTGTGACTCTATTTTGAAATCCACTGCACTCCATATTGAAACCTTTGAGCTTGCGCACCAGAGACTGAAAAACATTGAGTCATGGTATTGAATGAGTGCCAGGGAGAGTCTTGACCAAAATGCGCCTGGGAACCTCACCTCCTGAACTCTACGGAGGAAGCAGAATTCTCATATGAACTAAATTGTAACCAATATTGGAACATTCATTGTCAGGTGGAATAAAATATACATGGGAAAATAAAAATTGATGGGCGGGAACGTTAATAGAATATTAAAAAAAAGTGTGTCATTTTGGTATGGTGTGATGACCTCTCCTCATTCCTTGTCCAATCAAAATTGGGGATCCTAACTTGTAACATTGGGGGGTGGCACACTGACCTGAAAAATAGTATAACTAGGGTAGGATTAGCTAGTTAATTTGTCCGACTTGTCCAAATAGCTGACCTGTCACTGACCCAACGCACTCAATAGGGATCGAGAACAGAGGTGCTGGCGGAGCACTCTGTCAGAAGGTTTGAAACCCAGATTGGGGTTTGCAAGCTGAAGTGCTGATGAAGCACTTTGTCAGAGAGATCATAACTCTCACTGTCACTGTGTTCTTGCTGTTAGCTGCAGAGAGGGAGTAATGCAGGCGTTGCAACTTTAACTGCGGGTGCCGGTCTTAGCCTGTGGTGGTCCCATCCTGATCCAATTTGGCTTTACCTGTCCTGATTCTGATCTGCACCTGCCTGGCCTTATGGTGCCTGCACTTTCGGGGTTCTGTCCTTTAAACTGACACGTGGCCAGGGTTAGTTCTTCACACCATTCTGGGTAAATATTTCATGCGGGTATGTTATTGTTCTGATTCCTTCTCTCTTCCCACCCTAATGTTAAATTATGAAGTTTTGCATATAGACGTATGTCATTGTTCTGATTCCGTTTCTCTTCCCACCCTAACGCCAGACTGCCTTATAAAATCTATACATATGTTTATTCTAATTGTTATCTTCTTAATTGAGAATTTTCTATTGCTTAATGCTTGGATTAAGACATTTAAAGAATTTTAGATAAAGAGTTTAAACACTTCCAGAGTTTGTGGTTATTAGACTAGTGCAAATGTTAAATGATTACCTATATTCTTGCTAACTCCCTGATCGAATAGGACCTTTAGGTACCGGTGACAAGGATTGGTAAGTCAATGGTATAGGTCCTAAATGAAATTCATAAATCACTGATCAGAGTAAGCGCACAGGTTACCTGATTAAACTCACAAGTATAATTTGTGTTATTTTATTGGCCCAGGTGAGTATGGTAAACTGAGTCGGGTGACCTGCGCGCTCTATCAACTGTATAGGCAGCAGCAGAGCAGGCTTCATTTAAGTACAAAGAAGGGACTCTATAGGTAAGTGTACTGCAAGATTCCTCCACACATATAACAGCACAGTACCGACAACAGAATTTCAAGCTTCACTAAAACATAACTGGCACAGCATAGGAAGCGTAAGTACAAGTTTCCACCATGAAAATACAATACACCACAGACAACAGCAGTGGAAACTTCCAGTATCGGCTCCTCGGGAGAGTGCTGTGGGGCGTGGCGGGGGAGGGGCAGGGCAGGGGGTAGTAAACTCCGGCATATGGCCAAATGAAGGTAAGTAAAGAAATTAATAAATAAAACAAAATACATTGCATGCACTGCATCGCCATTTGGCTTTGCAGCGTGCACAATTTAATTCATTTTATTAATTAATTTCTTTACTTATCTCTGTTTGGCCGTATCCTGGAGTTTACTACCCCCCCACCCTGCCCCTCCCCCGCATCGCCCCACTGCCCCGCTGCACTCCCTTGAGGAGCCGCTACTGGGAACTTCCACAACAAAAAGAAAAGTAAAACACATGCAGAAGCACAGCAAGCTTTTATTACACAAAGAAGAGTGCATCATAGGCAACAGCACTGTAAAACTGTTACATTTGCATCGTGTAGAACACAGGAGCATCAGTATAATTTTTCATCAAATACAGGACAGGCAAAGCCAAGAAATAGGCATGGCAGTCTTCCCCTCACACAAAACGTAAAAAAGAAAGGCAACATCATCTTTCATCCATCAAATGCTGTGTGTAGTAAATTGGATTTTTGATTTGAGAATGAAACAATTCTTAAGCAACAACCACAATCCTTTTCAGGGTGAACCACAAAATACACAACTTTAATCTGGGCTACACCCTATGGTAGCATGGCACAAAAGCAGACAGGCATAATTTAGAGGCACTGTGTTAACTCTTATTAAAGAACACAAAAGGTAATGAAGTGAAAACACAACACCCCACAAACCTGCACCAATTTAGAAAAATAGAGAAAGTTTTAATATATAAAATAAATAAAATGACATCAAAACAAATGAAATCCAGTCAGTAGACCTAGATTTATGATTTTTTAAAAAGTTTTAAGTGAAATGTAGGGCCTGAAAGATCAAAGCGCCAATGCAGGTATCTGATCTAAATAGACAGGGTCAAAGTCAAAATTAAAGCTTGACCCCGATCGAGTGCAGTTTGGCCACCCAAGGTGGATTGGTCCTTGTTGGATTACCTTTGGACGTAGAAGACATTGTGAGGAACATTTCCTGAGAAGGAAAAAGTTCAGCGGGGCAACTCAGCTGACAGTGTCCAAATAGAAATTCCCTATTTGAAGAGTTGGTAGACAAAGTTATGTTGAAGATTTCTACATTTGGATTTGATCACTTTTTTGGAAGTCAAAAATCTCCGGTGGAACAAAGATGTAGGCTCCACAAGGCCGGCTACCAGTGGTAGTTTCTGATGATGGGCAGAGGGGTTGTGCCCCAGAGATTTAGAAGCTCTACCACCCAGCATTCCCCCAGGTTTCCTGATAAAAATGATACCTCACTTGAATGGATGGGTCAAGTACCCGTGGCGGGCAAGGGCCCAAAACGTATTGAGGAGACATCAAAATGACCTATCACAAAACAATCTGGTTTTGCAAGAGGGGTCACCTGGGTTTTTGGCCAGGAGCTCGGCGGCCGTCTTGGGAAACCTACCAAACCCACACATTTCTGAAAACTAGACACACGGGGGGGTTCCAGCGAGGTACAGCTTGCATGGGTCCCCCAATGTGTTCTTACCCAGAATCCCCTGCAAACCTCAAATTTAGCTGAAAAAATCACTTTTTTCTCAAATTTCTGTGTGGAAAGTTCTGGAATCTACGTGGATCAACACATTTCCTACCACCCAGCATTTCCGCAGGTCTCTTGATAAAAATGATACATCATTCGCATGGGTCGGTCAAGTATCCGCGACAAGCCAGGGCCCAAAACGTATTGAGGAGACATCAAAACGACCTATCACAAAACAACCTGGTTTTGCAAGAGGGGTCACCTGGGTTTTTGGCCCGGAGCTCGGCAGCAATCTTGGGAAACCTACAAAACCCACACATTTCTGAAAACTAGACACCCTGGAATGTCCAGCGAGGTATAGCTTGCATGGGTTACCCCAACGTGTTCCTACTCAGAATCCCCTGCAAACCTCAAATTTAGCTGAAAAAATCACTTTTTTCTCAAATTTCTGTGTGGGAAAGTTCTGGAACCTACGAGGATCAACAAATATCCTACCACCCAGCATTTCTGCAGGTCTCTGCAGGTCTCCTGATAAAAATGAGACATCACTCGCATGGGTGGGCCAAGTATCCGCGACAAGCCAGGGCCCAAAACGTATTGAGGAGACATCAAAATTACCTATAACAAAACAACCTGGTTTTACAAGGGGGGTCATCTTGGTTTTTGGCCCTGAACTTGGTGGCCATCTTAGGAAACCTACCAAACCCACATATTTCTGAAAATTAGATACCCAGGGAAATCCAGCGAGGTATGGCTTGCGTAGGTCACCCAATGTTTTCCTACTCAGAATGCCCTACAAACCTCAAATTTAGCTGAAAAAACAACTTTTCTCAAATTTCTGTGTGGGAAAGTTTTGGAATCTACATGGATCCACAAATTTCCTACCATCCAGCATTCCCCCAGGTCTCCCGATAAAAACGATACCTCATTCGGGTGGGTGGGTCAAGTACCCGCGACAGGCAAGCGACCAAAACATATTGAGGAGACATCAAAATCACCTCTCACCTGGTTTTGCAAGGGGAATCACCTGGGTTTTTGGCCCCGGGCTCAGCGGCCATATTGGGAAACTACCAATCCCACACATTTCTGAAAACTGGACAGCCGGGGGAGTCCAGGGAGGTATGGCTTGCATGGGTCCCCAAACATTTTCCTACCCAGAATCCCCTGCAAACCTCAAATTTAGCTGAAAAGATCACTTTTTTCTCAAATTTCTGTCTGGGAATGTTCTGGAATCTACCTGGATCCACACATTTCCTATAAGCATGGGCTGAAAATTCGTTACGCTCGCGGATTTTGCGGATTTTCGGGAAATTCGCAATCCGCGAGATTTGCGAATTTCCCGCAAAATCCGCAAATTCGCACGCAGCAGATTTTTTTGGCGGCGCGCGGCGTTGGTGATACAATTTTTGCGGCGCGCGGCGTTTATCATCGTTTGCCGAGTTGTTTTTCTCGATAGTTTGCGAGTGCTGCGCCATTTTGGATCTTGCTGTGTGATCCCGCGGGAATTGGCGAGCGCGATTACGTCATCGCGGCTTGCCAGCGATAGTTTGTCAACGCGAGTACGGCGAGATCACGTCTCGCGGTACTTCGCAATTGCGAGATTTGAGATGCGGCGAGCAGCAAGAATCTCGCACAAGCGAAAATATAAAATTTGCAATTCTGCACAAGAAATCCACCAGCAAGCAGCATAAACCTTCTTGAAATGATGATTTTTATCTGAATAACTCCTTAGGTTGACATATGCCTGCACTTTTTTAGCGAGGAGTCCATTTTGGGGAGGGGGGGAGGGGGGTGGGAGGAAGGAAGTGCCCCCACAGTCTTCAACTTCCTGTTCCTGTTCAGCAGGCTCCTCCCAGTGCTTTGTCCATCTCCAGGTCACTTTTCATTTGGATCTGGAGCTGGAAGGATTACTTTTTGTGGATGCTGCTGGATCTTTGGATTTGAGGCCTTTTTGACTTTCTTTGGATCACTGTTGGATTAGAAATTTTACAAGTAAGTTTGTTTGGGGCATTACAGTTGCTGCAACTAAAATTTTGGAATTTTCGATTTTTGGGCTGTTTTGGGGCCTTTTGCCCAGGGGTACTCAGTGGTGGGTGGACTGAGTCTTTCTGTGGGTTGTCTTGAACTTAAACATCATGGAGGGCATGGATGGATTGGGATTGTGCTGATTTTTCAGTGATTTTCGTTTTTTGGGGCTGTACTTGTGGCCTTTTCACCAGGGGTATTTGAGTCTAGCATGGGCCTAGTCTTTCTGTGGGCTGTCTTGAACTTAAACATCACGGAGGCCATGGATGGAATGGGATTGTGCTGATTTTTCAGTGATTTTCGTTTTTTGGGGCTGTACTTGTGGCCTTTTCACCAGGGGTATTTGAGTCTAGCATGGGCCTAGTCTTTCTGTGGGCTGTCTTGAACTTAAACATCATGGAGGGCATGGATGGAATGGGATTGTGCTGATTTTGCAGTGTTTTTCGATTTTTGGGGGTGTTCATGGGGAGGGACAGGCCATGTGGCTGGTGGCCATTTTGAGTGCTGCTACAGGCACTGGCCATGTGCTGGCAGGCAAGTGGCCATTTTGAATGCAGGCTTTGTTGTTAGGCCTGCAACCATTTTGCCTACTTTTCAACCTTTATGCCCAGGGGTAGTGAGTCTTGCATGGGCCTAGTCTTTCTGTGGGTTGTCTTGAATTTAAACATCATGGAGGGCATGGATGTATTGGGATTGTGCTGATTTTTCAGCGATTTTCGTTTTTTGGGGCTGTACTTGTGGCCTTTTCACCAGGGGTATTTGAGTCTAGCATGGGCCTAGTATTTCTGTGGGTTGTCTTGAATTTAAACATCATGGAGGGCATGGATGGATTGGGATTGTGCTGATTTTTCAGTGATTTTCGTTTTTTGGGCCTGTACTTGTGGCCTTTTCACCAGGGCAGGGTATTTGAGTCTAGCATGGGCCTAGTCTTTCTGTGGGCTGTCTTGAACTTAAACATCATGGAGGCCATGGATGGAATGGGATTGTGCTGATTTTGCAGTGTTTTTCGATTTTTGGGGGTGTTCATGGGGAGGGACAGGCCATGTGGCTGGTGGCCATTTTGAGTGCTGCTACAGGCACTGGCCATGTGCTGGGAGAGGCAAGTGGCCATTTTGAATGCAGGCTTTGTTGTTAGGCCTGCAACCATTTTGCCTACTTTTCAACCTTTATGCCCAGGCCAGGGTAGTGAGTCTTGCACGGGCCTAGTCTTTCTGTGGGTTGTCTTGAATTTAAACATCATGGAGGGCATGGATGGATTGGGATTGTGCTGATTTTTCAGTGATTTTCGTTTTTTGGGCCTGTACTTGTGGCCTTTTCACCAGGGGTATTTGAGTCTAGCATGGGCCTAGTCTTTCTGTGGGCTGTCTTGAACTTAAACATCATGGAGGGCATGGATGGATTGGGATTGTGCTGATTTTTCAGTGATTTTCGTTTTTTGGGCCTGTACTTGTGGCCTTTTCACCAGGGCAGGGTATTTGAGTCTAGCATGGGCCTAGTCTTTCTGTGGGCTGTCTTGAACTTAAACATCATGGAGGCCATGGATGGAATGGGATTGTGCTGATTTTGCAGTGTTTTTCGATTTTTGGGGGTGTTCATGGGGAGGGACAGGCCATGTGGCTGGTGGCCATTTTGAGTGCTGCTACAGGCACTGGCCATGTGCTGCGAGAGGCAAGTGTCCATTTTGAATGCAGGCTTTGTTGTTAGGCCTGCAACCATTTTGCCTACTTTTCAACCTTTATGCCCAGGCCAGGGTAGTGAGTCTTGCATGGGCCTAGTCTTTCTGTGGGTTGTCTTGAATTTAAACATCATGGAGGGCATGGATGGATTGGGATTGTGCTGATTTTTCAGTGATTTTCGTTTTTTGGGCCTGTACTTGTGGCCTTTTCACCAGGGGTATTTGAGTCTAGCATGGGCATAGTCTTTCTGTGGGCTGTCTTGAACTTAAACATCATGGAGGGCATGGATGGATTGGGACTGTGCTGATTTTTCAGTGATTTTCATTTTTTGGGCCTGTACTTGTGGCCTTTTCACCAGGGCAGGGTATTTGAGTCTAGCATGGGCCTAGTCTTTCTGTGGGCTGTCTTGAACTTAAACATCATGGAGGCCATGGATGGAATGGGATTGTGCTGATTTTGCAGTGTTTTTCGATTTTTGGGGGTGTTCATGGGGAGGGACAGGCCATGTGGCTGGTGGCCATTTTGAGTGCTGCTACAGGCACTGGCCATGTGCTGGGAGAGGCAAGTGGCCATTTTGAATGCAGGCTTTGTTGTTAGGCCTGCAACCATTTTGCCTACTTTTCAACCTTCATGCCCAGGCCAGGGTAGTGAGTCTTGCATGGGCCTAGTCTTTCTGTGGGTTGTCTTGAATTTAAACATCATGGAGGGCATGGATGGATTGGGGTTGTGCTGATTTTGCAGTGTTTTTCGATTTTTGGGGGTGTTCATGGGGAGGGACAGGCCATGTGGCTGGTGGCCATTTTGGGTGCTGCTACAGGCACTGGCCATGTGCTGGGAGAGGCAAGTGGCCATTTTGAATGCAGTCTTTGTTGTTAGGCCTGCAACCATTTTGCCTACTTTTCAACCTTTATGCCCAGGCCAGGGTAGTGAGTCTTGCATGGGCCTAGTCTTTCTGTGGGTTGTCTTGAATTTAAACATCATGGAGGGCATGGATGGATTGGGATTGTGCTGATTTTTCAGTGATTTTCGTTTTTTGGGCCTGTACTTGTGGCCTTTTCACCAGGGGTATTTGAGTCTAGCATGGGCCTAGTCTTTCTGTGGGCTGTCTTGAACTTAAACATCATGGAGGGCATGGATGGAATGGGATTGTGCTGATTTTGCAGTGTTTTTCGATTTTTTTTGTGGTGTATAACTGAACTGATGTTCCTCTGTCTTCCATTGTTTTTAGGTGCACAAGACTCAAGAGAACCACCAGTGCCAGGAAGAAGTCCTGCAGCGGTGTGTGTGTGCAGCATAACGTCACGCGACGTCACGTCTGGCCTCAGACAACTCTACAATTCATGCAACTGCGGCCTGCTGTCTGACCTGCTCTGAAGAAGATGGCCCCCAAAAAATTTCTCTGTAGCTCCTCTAGCAAGAAAGTTGCTAGTAAGGAGCAGAAGAAGCAAGTTACCAAGGAGGCTGGTGTGCCACCGCCACGTTTTTCGGGAGCAAAAAAAAAAGTACGCCTGCAGCAGCAGGATCTGCTGGGGACCAAGCTGGGAGCAGCACCCCTGCTCCATTGGGTTCAGTGCCTCCATCACCAAGCCAACTTAAGTCAAAGCCCTTGAGTGCTTCAGAGGCAGTCAGTGTACTTCTCCAATCACCATCGACCAGTGATGTTGGCTCATCGCAAGAAAGTAGCAGCAATGTCCCTGAATCAACACAGGCTGTTGTAACTCATCTGACAAGTGTTGAACAACCACAGCCACAACAACAACACCATGTGCAAGTACACGCCCAAGTACATGTGGAAGGAGAGGCAGCAAAAGGAGATGCGCAAGCAAAGGTGCATGGAGGTTCACAAGTGCCCACAATAGTTGTTCCTCCCGAAGTAGGGGCACATCAGGAAATCGACAATGAAGCCGAGGTATCATTGGAAGCCACTCCTCCTGATGATCATTCACTGTCTTCCACATCCCCAGCAAGGAAAAGATCAAGGGGGGTGTCTACATCTTCTTCAAGCTCACCTCCTACTGATGATCTGGATGACGATTGGGTACCATCACCGCAGCCTGAGAGTGAGGCACACCATGATCTGACAAAGGTACCTAAGCGTAAAAGGAAGGTCGTCGAAAAACTCATAGCTATGGAGTGTGATGAGGCTCAACAAGAAGTGACAGATACTGCTGGTGATAAAGCCTCTCACGATGACGACGAGCCAGTCATCACAAAGGTCACTGCAGCCCCACCGGGCATGCAGCAAAGAGACATTTTGACCCTATCCCAAGAAGCTGCTGAGCGTGATGATGATGTCGACGAGGAGGCAATGGAAATGGAATCATTAGATTTGGAGTTAAGTAGTACACCAAAACCTACCGCTTCCATATTTCTTCCTCGCAAGAAGGTACCCACCTCGACCTCAATTCGTGGTGGTGAAAGTGCAAAACGTACTGAAGTTCGGCAATCCACATCCTCCACTTCATCTGGCATTAGCAGCAGGACCACCACCACCAGTATCGCCGCCTCCTCCGGCCCCCAAAGACATTTCAAGTCTCCAGTTTTGGACTTCTTTAGTGTTTGCCCAAAAATGGAAAACGTAGCCATTTGTAGCATTTGTAAGGTTCGAGTTGGTCGTGGTAAGCTTGGTTCTAACTATGGTACCGGAGGCCAGAGAGGTCATCTTAAGAGAGCGCACCCTGTCCAATGGTTTCCGCACCTAGAGGCGTTTAAGCAAGCCGGAATAGCACGTAATTAAAACGTTGATTTTTCTTCTGATGATGACGAGGAGGAAGAAGACGATTCAAACACTTCACTTACACCCAGTACCCCTGTCAGCAGCACACCCCATGTGAGGCACAATGCGGAAAAGTTCATCAGCGAGCGTAACTGGGTCGAAGATATCATCATCATCCCGTAAATCCTTGGTCCAGGGCAACATTAAAAAGATGTTGTTTACAGAAGCGCAATATGAACGCAACCACCCACTGACGCGTCTGTATAACACTAAGCTGACTAAAATGCTAGCTCTGGACCTTCTCCCTTTTTCTTTTGTAGAAGGGGTTGGTTTTCTAGAATTAGTGGCAGCGCTCTGCCCTAAATGGAAGGTTCCTAGCCGGTTCTATTTTGCCCGAGTTGCGGTTCCAGAACTACATGAAGATGTTCTGAAGGTGATTGGGGCAGCTTTGCAGAAGAGTGCTGTTCACACTATACATCTGACAACAGACATGTGGACCAGTGGCGCAGGCGCTGATTACATGTGCATCACTGCACACTGGGTCTCTTTTTCAGGGGCTAAAGCAAAGCTAAACACAGGTGTTGACACGGACATTGTTTTTAAAGCTGCTCGGAAACATGCAACACTAGCCATGTTTGGTTTGGAGAAACGTCACACAGCAGAAAACATTTTGGATGTCTTTAACACAAAGGTCCTTAACTGGCTGTCCCCACTAAAACGCCAGGTTGGTTATGTTTCCACGAACAATGGCGCCAATATAGTTAAGGCCATGAGGGACGGTTACTATTTCAGAGTGGTGTGGTTGGCGCACTGTATAAACCTGGTTGTCCAAAAATTCTTGGGTAATAAAGGCAGTGCAGCCTACAGTGTATTGGACACCTGCCGAAAAATGTGCAAGCATTTCAGCCATTCTTTTAAGGCCCGGAAGCAGCTGAGGAGCCCGCTATATCAACGTCAAATGCCAGTGAAAGCACTCATCCAGGAGGTGGTAACACGTTGGAACTCAACCTTCTACATGCTTGAGCGTCTGTATGAGCAGTATAAGGAACTCGATCAATATTTCCTTACAGAGGGTACAGAGGAGCTGAGGATGGGTGGGGCGCAATGGAACATAGTTCAAAGCCTGACACGCATGCTTCGTCCTTTTGAGTTCTTCACGCGTGCAGTCAGCAAGGAGGACTCTAATTTGGGAAAAGCTATCCCATTGTTGTACATGCTGGAGGACCAACTGAAGGAGGTGTGTTCTGTGTTTGAAAAAGATGACAAAAACCAAGACTCTTTGCTTCTGGCTGAGAAATTATTAGAGCTCCTACAAGGTGATGAACGTCTTAAAAAGATCCACTCAGAAGAGCATTACATTTGTGCTACTATTCTGGATCCACGCTACAAAAAGGCGCTGGCAGGCCAAGCATTCTTTCCTTTTGATGATCAACATGTTCCAAAGTACAAACGTTGGCTAGCCTTGTCAGCCAAGAAAATTGAAGGAAATGGCAGTACATCAGCAGGCCATCCCCAGTCAAAACAATCCACTTCTGCACCTGTGGCTGTGGCACAAGTGACCTCTCAGCCGTTAAAGACACCGGCAACCGGATCATCTGCACGAGACACAACAGAAACATTGGAGGCTGAAGATGATTGCTAGCTCTGCGTGGGTTTGGCTCTCAAAAGGTCAGAGGCACAGCAAGAGCTAAGCAAAGTGGAGGAACCTTGGATGAGGACCTTGAGTCGATGGTGAAGGACTATCTAAATGACTCAACAGAGGTCTATGTTAATTCTGACCCATTGGCGTATTGGCATGGGAAAAAAGAATTGTGGCCACAACTCACCAACCTGGCTTTAAACTACTTGTCTTTCCCACTCGCAAGCGTGTCTTCTGAACGGGTTTTCAGTGCTGCTGGTGGCATTGTAACTCCCAAACGGAGCCACCTCTCGCCCAAAAATGTGGAGAGGTTAACAGTGATCAAGATGAATCAGCACCTCATACCACCAGATTTCAGAGTACGAGAAAGCGTGCCGGATGAAGAGGAGGTGGCCAGCAACATAGATGAGGGAATTTCTACTCTGTCAGGTGACACTGAGCTCACCCTGCCTGAATTCGCAGAGTATGATGACGAAGCCTTATTCTTATTCCTGGACCGTGATACCGAGCCCTGAAAATGAGACAACGAATCAATAACTTTCTTTTTCGTCCCTATTCACTTTTATTCCTGTGTGTCTGTCTTTCTTTGTTGTGCACAGTTAATATATTTCAAACTTTAATCAGATAATCACAAAATCAAGCCCATCAGCAGAACTGTCTTCACTGGTTTGCTAATTGATTTGAAGTTGCCGCAGTCTGCATTCCTCAGGTTCACAAGTTCAGAAGAACATGCTCCTCTATCCTCCTCCTCCAGACTCCTATTTCCATCAAACCAGAGGGCTGGTTTACGCCCAATGAAGAAAGACTCAGAACTTGTGGGGGTGTTGTTGTACCTCTTTGCAGATGAGTTGACGGCTCTGGGACCATTGTTGGGAAGCTCTAATACCGGATAAAAGTGGTTTGGACCAAATCCCAGGAAGAAATGTTTTTGTGTTTTTGATGACTTGCTTGCCTTTTAGGTGCTCTTAGGGAAGGTTCCGTCTGTTTGTGGGTGAGTTTCGTGGTCTGGGAGCATTGCTGGGACACTCTAATCTTGATTGCATTTGCTTTTCAGGAAATCCGTCGTGGCAACCCCGACTTATGGCCTAGCTACGCAGCGCGTTTGGACCGAAGGCCGAGAAATATTGCAAGTATGAGATTTTGCTTTTGGCCTGTTTGGGGGTGTTATGCTTCTTGGCGGGTGGGTTGGCGGGTCTTGGGGCATTCCTGGGAAGGTCTAATACCGGGTAGAAGTGGTTGGGACAAAATCCAGGCCGATTTTTTTTTGGCTATTTCTGACATTTTGCTCAATGTAGCGTTTTCGGGGGCCTGTTTGGGGGGCTTCCTGGTGTTTGTGGGTGAGTTTCAGGGTCTGGGAGCACTGCTGGGACACTCTAATCTTGATTGCATTTGCTTTTCAGGAAATCCGTCGTGGCAACACCGACTTATGGCCTAGCAACGCAGCGCGTTTGGACCGAAGGCCGAGAAATATTGCAAGTATGAGATTTTGCTTTTGCCTGTTTGGGGGTGTTATGCTTCTTGGCGGGTGGGTTGGCGGGTCTTGGGGCATTCCTGGGAAGGTCTAATACCGGGTAGAAGTGGTTGGGACAAAATCCAGGCCGATTTTTTTTTGGCCATTTCTGACATTTTGCTCAATGTAGCGTTTTCGGGGGCCTGTTTGTGGGGCTTCCTGGTGTTTGTGGTTGGGTTTCAGGGTCTGGGCGCACTGCTGGCTATATATACTTTACTTTGCAAGAGGTTTGAAGCAAATCCATGGTGGCAGAGGGGAGTTAGGGCCTAGCTGCAGAGCGCGCGCGGAGTGATTTGGGAAATATGTGAAAAATTGACTAAGTCCCCATTTTTGTACTTTTGCTCTTTGGCTGTTTGGGGGTCTTCTACTCGTTTTCTCCTGGGTTGACGGCTCTGGGGCCATTGCTGGGAAGCTCTAATACCGGATAAAAGTGGTTTGGACCAAATCCCAGGCGGAAATTTTTTTGTGTTTTTGATGACTTGCTTGCCTTTGAGGTGCTCTTAGGGGGGGTTCCGTCTGTTTGTGGGTGAGTTTTGTGGTCTGGGAGCACTGCTCGGACACTCTAATCTTGATTGCTTTTGCTTTTCAGGAAATCCGTTGTGGCAACCCCGACTTATGGCCTAGCTACGCAGCGCGTTTGGACCGAAGGCCGAGAAATATTGCAAGTATGAGATTTTGCTTTTGGCCTGTTTGGGGGTGTTATGCTTCTTGGCGGGTGGGTTGGCGGGTCTTGGTAGAAGTGGTTGGGACAAAATCTTCGCGGAAAAGCCTTTTGGCACTTTTTGTAACTTAGGGTTCGTTAGGGTTAGCCCTAGCAGCAGGATTGCATGTGTTTCGGGGTGTTCTAGATTTTTGCAACTGAGTTCTGGGGTCTTAGAGCACTCGTGAGAATGTGTAATTTTGGTTGCAAGTCATTTGAAGAAAATCCATGGTGGGAAAGGGGGGATTTGGCATAGTTAAAGAAAGCCTTTGCCACTATTCTTAACTTAGGGTTCGTTAGGGTTAGCAGTATTTCTATTGCATGTGTTTGAGTGGGGGGGATTTCGAGTCTTGGAGCGATGCTGGCTATGGATACTTTTGCTTGGTTGCTTGCAAGTGGTTTGAATGCAATCCACGGTGGGTAAGGGGTAATTAGGAAGGGGGTACTTCGGCCTACTTTTACTTTCAAAATAAGTTTTGTCACCAGTTTTCTGCTAGGCCTCGTTTTTTGAGATTTGATTGGGGGTCTTCTACATTTTTGCGACTGGCTTCAGTAAGGGTCTGGGTGGGAGCACTGCTAGGAAGATCTAATTGTGTTCTAAAACACAGTTTACAGTACACCTAGCTTGAGGGGAAAGATCCGCTACATTAATTTGCCCCTACTTATTTATCCTTCCAAAGGTGACTCAGACAGAGTACGCACCTTCAAAAATATTGTACTGTCTACTAGGAAAATCAAATTGTGACTTTTTGCACTCCACAGCCTACATACCTTATATTTATTTATCAGTGGTGTTGTAATATTATATCACTTCCTGTTTTTCGTTGAATAATTATAGGCCGGGTTTCAATTCTCTGCAATGGGGAAAAAAGGATGGAGTCAGGCTTCACATTAGCGAGCCACAATTCAGCATCAGGCAGGCAGTGGACAGAGTGTCTTTTGGTGACCAACATCGATGGACGAAGCGTCGGCTGCAATGGAGGAGTGCCGCTAATAAGAGGATTTTTTTTCTGCAGGCAACTTACTTACCACTTCCAACAGGACAACTACAACAACATAGATACAGTATCCCTTGCCTTTTTCTCTGACTGTGACTGCATTTCTTGGATCTCTCTCTGCTTCTAAATTGATCCCTTAACACATCACTTAGTCCACTCCACTATCACATCTGCACCACACATAGTCATTTGTAAGTGCTCCTACGTAATTCGCAAGTCGCAGCACGCCCCAGCCCGTAGAGGACTGGGATGGCCCCAATGATGAAGCATGTCACCAAGGGGCAACCCTGGTGAGTGAGGGGACACCTAGAAAAAAAGCAATTTCTCCTTTTCTATCTACTATACCTTCCAGACCAACCCCATTGAGTGTTGTTGTGAATGGATTTATAGTGACCAGCAAGGCTCTCAGGTATCTGGCTACAGAGACCTTATGTTGAATATAGTTATCAATAATTCCACTCACGCCCTGTACTGTCACATTCTTTCTTCCACAGTTGTCGAAAGTACTACTTACTTTTCACTGACATGCATGCAGTAGTGCATGCACTTTCAAAGATTGATGGATAGGTTTGTACCCAAAGAATTGTTTATGTTCATTTGTTTGTCTATGCTGTGCTTTTTTTACAGGGTGTCTTCTGGTGACCAACATCGATGGACGAAGCGTGGGCTGCAATGGAGGAGTGCCGCTAATAAGAGGATTTATTTTCTGCAGGCAACTTACTTACCACTTCCAACAGGAAAACTACAACAACATAGATACAGTATCCCTTGCCTTTTTCTCTGACTGTGACTGCATTTCTTGGATCTCTCTCTGCTTCTAAATTGATCCCTTAACACATCACTTAGTCCACTCCACTATCACATCTGCACCACACATAGTCATTTGTAAGTGCTCCTACGTAATTCGCAAGTCGCAGCACGCCCCAGCCCGTAGAGGACTGGGATGGCCCCAATGATGAAGCATGTCACCAAGGGGCAACCCTGGTGAGTGAGGGGACACCTAGAAAAAAAGCAATTTCTCCTTTTCTATCTACTATACCTTCCAGACCAACCCCATTGAGTGTTGTTGTGAATGGATTTATAGTGACCAGCAAGGCTCTCAGGTATCTGGCTACAGAGACCTTATGTTGAATATAGTTATCAATAATTCCACACACGCCCTGTACTGTCACATTCTTTCTTCCACAGTTGTCGAAAGTACTACTTACTTTTCACTGACATGCATGCAGTAGTGCATGCACTTTCAAAGATTGATGGATAGGTTTGTACCCAAAGAATTGTTTATGTTCACAATTGTTTGTCCATGCTGTGCTATTTTTTCTTGTCTCCCAAAACCTTTCCCAAAAACCCCCGTACCGATCCATTTTTCAAACCCTAACCCTCTTCCCCCGGGCTGTGTGGTTTTGATTGATGTGTGACTAAATTACAGCAATAAATCCACACACTTGCTGGGGAGGATAAGGTGAGAGCAACAGGCTGGTGAAGAAATCCGAGGATATATTCTTACTCTGCTTGACAAAGACCCATGGCTAATGTCAAAGAACTTCAACCGAATTAGTAGTTATACTTTACCATTTGTTAGGCTACAATGTGGCACTGTTCTAGTGTACTTCTGTCACCTGCTATATTCTCAGTTGTACCGTTGAATTGCTCAGGAGGACAAACCAGATTTAATTTTCTTTTTTTTCATAGGCATGCAACTGCCACTGTGTCACACCACTAGTACCACCGCTATGAGGAAATTTTATCCGACCAAGATTGCCAACCTTATTCGCTGTTTGCCGTGGAGCCAGCCCTGGGTCTAGCCCTACTTTCAAACACAAATTACAGGTAAGATAAGCGTTTGGTGGTTTGGGGGTATAATGGAGTATCAGTAGGAGAGACAAGAGACTGACGGTAGTACTACTAAAGTCCTAGGACTCTAGAATTCACTTCACTTACTCTGTGAGAGGCACTTAGTGTTAAAAACATTTGGGCATTTACACTTAAAGGAAAAAAATGGAACTAAACTTTCAGGAAAACAAAGTCACTGTTAAACCCCCACCCACCAGGCAAGCAGTAAGAAACGGGTATGCTCAGATAAAGTTTGAAAAAGTATATTTATATCCCTAACAAAATAATCTCCCGCAAGACCCTCCCTAACCCCAACGATTGTCCTTCAAAAGTCCCCAAAAACCCAACTCCCAATTCTCACCCCCCAAAAGTCTCTAAAAAAGGGGCAAGGGACACTATGGGTGGATTCTGTCTTCTTTTTGGGCCAGGGCATCATGCTCCTGGCGGAGCAAGGCGTGCTCTACGCGGAGCCCCTCCAACTCGTTTGAAAAGTGGTGGAGCTCCTGCTGGAGGCGGGACACCATCAGGGTACTGTGGCGCAGGCGTGCCTTCATTGCCTTGCAGGTGCAACGGCTGTGAGAGGAAGCTGTTGTCCTTGCTACTCAGCGGTGGCGTTTGGCTTTGGCAGCCCGGCTCAGTCTGGGTGGACCACTGTGCTGGGTGGCAGCCCGTGGGGGCACGGAGGCCGATGCAGACGACGTAGTTGTTCTGGTCGACTGCACACTGTCTTTGTCCTCCAGGGCCACCAGCCGCCGATATTCGGCCACAGTGGCATCGATCCTCCGTTGCCGGGCCGCTCTAGCCAGCTCCTTCCTCCTTGTTCGTTTGGACGGAGAACCTATATGAAGAAAGAAAGACATAGTCTGTAACCAATGCTCTTTAAGATTAACTCAATCATTCAGCAGAAATTTGTGTTGCACTACAATTAGCAACTTGCAAGCGCATTACATAACTTTTGAGGCCAGTATCTGTCTAACCTCACACTTCTTCATCCTTGCTCTAACATTAGTGGGAGTTTAAGGAACAAATTCTACGAGCACTATGGACTTCCATTGGAGTCGACTATGAAAGTACACCAGTCTTATTCTTCTTCTTGTCTCTTGTTTAGGAAAATTGGTACGTTATCTTCTGCAAGCCGGCATAATGCCAGCGCAGTAAACTTGCACCCGAGAAAAAGAGACGCACGCCATGAGGAGTGACCTAGACTTGCGTTGCGTTACTGTACCCGTCCAGTACATGCAGGTGGTGAAGCTCTTATTTTTCTATTACGGGTGGCACTGAGAATACTCTGTTACAACTCAAGGGCAACTGCTTAATTAATTTAACTTTCACCCTACAGTGGAAATGAGTACTAGAAATGGAAAATTGAAGAAGATAAATAATCGGATTATCTATCACTTCACATGGGATGTTTTTGCTTATATATGGGATGACTTTAGGTGCTTTGCTTTTTATTGAGTGACCAGTGATACATCCACACATGAATGACTGAGTACTACTAAACTTATTAAGAGAGGTATGGAGTGGCCACCCTAATAACCGGATCTATGCTGTGCTTGCAATACAAACTACTGCTACTATTGATGGTAGTATTTGGACAAAATTAAAACTTCTTTTCCTTGCCTTTCCTACACTGGAATGGACGTGCGGGTGCAGTGTTACATGCTCTTCAAAGTTACACTTAGTTCATCCACTGACCGTCTACTCTCTCTAGATCATGGGTACTCACAAACTTTCTCTCAGGGGCTAAATTTACAGTGTAGTTTGTGGCCGAGGGCTGCACTGGTGGGGGCGGAGTCAGAGGGGGCGGGGCTAAAGCAAAACGAAAACTTGTGACCATGAGGCTGCACACAGGTCCCTGCTGCAGATGCCTTCATCCACTGAGCCACCAGACCCAGCATTTACATACATCTCTCTCACTCATGCTCTCCCTCCTGCCCTCCCTCTCCATCTCTCTCTCCCTCCTGCCCTCCCTCTCCCTCCCCCTCTGTCATCTCACTGTGTGTGTCTGTCTGTGCCAGCCTTCAGCCCGGGCTGAGACAGCTTCCTCAACGCGCACACACAGACAGCTACACCAAAGTACTTAACAGGTCTTTAAAAGACCATTAACATATTATTGAGGCTTTGTTTGTTGTAGCGCCCCTGCATCTCCACCCTGACAATCACTGCTTGCCCGGCCCCACAGAGCAGAGGCTTTGTTCTATTTCACCTCTTTGTGGCCCTGCATCTCCACTCTGCTCTGTGGGGGCCTGGGGAGCAGTGATTGTCTGCAAGGTCTGCACACCGCCAAGGAAGGCTTGCCGGGCCGCCACCGGCCCGTGGGCCGTACTATGAGTACCCCTGCTCTAGATACACATATGCTATCTAAGAGTCAGATAGTAGCATGATCCAGGTATATGGACACATACAGTTTCTGTGTCACCCACCCAAGCTGTTGTCCTTGCACCAATCATTGCTTCATCATTCACCCAGCCATGCATCTCATATTCTTTCCTTCCCAGCCACGTCTTCAATCTCAAAAAGTAAGGAATATATAAGAGCTTACCTCTGCCCGCCACCACCACCGTCTGAACTCTCACAGCCGGAACTGGAACCGCCGCATCCTCCCCTGAGGAATTGCCCTCCGCCTCCGTGTCGAGCACCACCACCACCTCCGCGTTGGCCCCGCCACCTGATGTTCCACCTACAAAGTACATTTAAGAATGTTAGAATAAACCACTCACTAGTATTTGGTCAAGGAATGAAGACATGTGAAAACAATGTAATGCAGCACTTTTTGGCACAACTGATGAAGGCTGGCTTTTTAACACGCACCATTTTTTTCCACACAGACAGAAGATGGACTTCTAACAACAAGATCAAGTTGAAACAAGGTGAGAGCTCGGCTCGACCACAAGAAATGTCTTCAATTAATCGTCAGCACTAACCACTTTTACATTCTCAGTTAAACGTTTCGTTTTTTAATTATGACTTCATTTTAATAAATGTGTTTACTTTTAATAAAGCTTTCAAACTTAGAGAGACTCTGTGTTTTTTGGTCCAGAGTGACTAGAGTGACTGAGCGAAAGGTTTTGCAATTTTTGCAAGCATGAGTCCGTGCCTCTGACACTTCTTGACTCTGACTCCGTACTCTTCAGCTACGCTGGATAATAATCATCATTGGGGATCAATGATCGATGATTTCGGGAGGTAAATGACTGTGCCACACTATGTAGTAAAAAGGGGGTGGTGATGAACAGAGTGTCTGAGTTAAACAGACCACTCTTACCCAGTCCAAAGATCAGGGCTTGATCCATCACCGTTATTTATCTCACTGCCCCATCCCAGCTCAGAACCTGGCTATATGCAAATCAGTCTGTCCCTGGCCCAGTGCATCATGGGAACAGGGCAGACTAAACTACCAAGCCAATTCTTCACCAGAAAGGAGACAAGCTACCGGGGACCGGTTTCTGGCATTTCAGCCTTCTTCGGCCCTGCTTGCTTGAATCCTGATGGAGCAGTGAGAAAGGGACTCATGTCTGAGTATACCCTGCCACACCTATAGTGGCCAAAAACGATTTAGAAAAGGGGGTGGTGATGAACAGAGTGTCTGAGTTAAACAGACCACTCTTACCCAGTCCAAAGATCAGGGCTTGATCCATCACCGTTATTTATCTCACTGCCCCATCCCAGCTCAGAACCTGGCTATATGCAAATCAGTCTGTCCCTGGCCCAGTGCATCATGGGAACAGGGCAGACTAAACTACCAAGCCAATTCTTCACCAGAAAGGAGACAAGCTACCGGGGACCGGTTTCTGGCATTTCAGCCTTCTTCGGCCCTGCTTGCTTGAATCCTGATGGAGCAGTGAGAAAGGGGCTCATGTCTGAGTATACCCTGCCACACCTATAGTGGCCAAAAACGATTTAGAAAAGGGGGTGGTGATGAACAGAGTGTCTGAGTTAAACAGACCACTCTTACCCAGTCCAAAGATCAGGGCTTGATCCATCACCGTTATTTATCTCACTGCCCCATCCCAGCTCAGAACCTGGCTATATGCAAATCAGTCTGTCCCTGGCCCAGTGCATCATGGGAACAGGGCAGACTAAACTACCAAGCCAATTCTTCACCAGAAAGGAGACAAGCTACCGGGGACCGGTTTCTGGCATTTTAGCCTTCTTCGGCCCTGCTTGCTTGAATCCTGATGGAGCAGTGAGAAAGGGACTCATGTCTGAGTATACCCTGCCACACCTATAGTGGCCAAAAACGATTTAGAAAAGGGGGTGGTGATGAACAGAGTGTCTGAGTTAAACAGACCACTCTTACCCAGTCCAAAGATCAGGGCTTGATCCATCACCGTTATTTATCTCACTGCCCCATCCCAGCTCAGAACCTGGCTATATGCAAATCAGTCTGTCCCTGGCCCAGTGCATCATGGGAACAGGGCAGACTAAACTACCAAGCCAATTCTTCACCAGAAAGGAGACAAGCTACCGGGGACCGGTTTCTGGCATTTCAGCCTTCTTCGGCCCTGCTTGCTTGAATCCTGATGGAGCAGTGAGAAAGGGACTCATGTCTGAGTATACCCTGCCACACCTATAGTGGCCAAAAACGATTTAGAAAAGGGGGTGGTGATGAACAGAGTGTCTGAGTTAAACAGACCACTCTTACCCAGTCCAAAGATCAGGGCTTGATCCATCACCGTTATTTATCTCACTGCCCCATCCCAGCTCAGAACCTGGCTATATGCAAATCAGTCTGTCCCTGGCCCAGTGCATCATGGGAACAGGGCAGACTAAACTACGAAGCCAATTCTTCACCAGAAAGGAGACAAGCTACCGGGGACCGGTTTCTGGCATTTCAGCCTTCTTCGGCCCTGCTTGCTTGAATCCTGATGGAGCAGTGAGAAAGGGACTCATGTCTGAGTATACCCTGCCACACCTATAGTGGCCAAAAACGATTTAGAAAAGGGGGTGGTGATCCTAAGCGTGGAAGGGTATACTCAGATGTGAGTCCCTTGCTCATTGCACCATCAGGATTCAAGCAAGCCGGGCCGAAGACGGCTGAAATGCCAGAAACCGGTCCCCGGTAGCTTGTTTCCTTCCCAGTGTAAGAATTGGCTTTTGTAGTTTGGTTTGCCCTGTTCCCATCATGCACTGGGACAGGAACAGACTAATTTGCATACAGCCAGGTTCTGAAACTGGGATGGTGCAGTGAGCTAAAAAACGGTGTTGGATCTAGCCCTGATCTCTTGACTGGGTGAGAGTATTCTGTTTAATTCAGAGACTCTGTCCCTCACCACCCCTTGTTGTAAATATTTTGTCCACCCTAAGCGTGGAAGGGTATACTCAGATGTGAGTCCCTTGCTCATTGCACCATCAGGATTCAAGCAAGCCGGGCCGAAGACGGCTGAAATGCCAGAAACCGGTCCCCGGTAGCTTGTTTCCTTCCCAGTGTAAGAATTGGCTTTTGTAGTTTGGTTTGCCCTGTTCCCATCATGCACTGGGACAGGAACAGACTAATTTGCATACAGCCAGGTTCTGAAACTGGGATGGTGCAGTGAGCTAAAAAACGGTGTTGGATCTAGCCCTGATCTCTTGACTGGGTGAGAGTATTCTGTTTAATTCAGAGACTCTGTCCCTCACCACCCCTTGTTGTAAATATTTTGTCCACCCTAAGCGTGGAAGGGTATACTCAGATGTGAGTCCCTTGCTCATTGCACCATCAGGATTCAAGCAAGCCGGGCCGAAGACGGCTGAAATGCCAGAAACCGGTCCCCGGTAGCTTGTTTCCTTCCCAGTGTAAGAATTGGCTTTTGTAGTTTGGTTTGCCCTGTTCCCATCATGCACTGGGACAGGAACAGACTAATTTGCATACAGCCAGGTTCTGAAACTGGGATGGTGCAGTGAGCTAAAAAACGGTGTTGGATCTAGCCCTGATCTCTTGACTGAGTGAGAGTATTCTGTTTAATTCAGAGACTCTGTCCCTCACCACCCCTTGTTGTAAATATTTTGTCCACCCTAAGCGTGGAAGGGTATACTCAGATGTGAGTCCCTTGCTCATTGCACCATCAGGATTCAAGCAAGCCGGGCCGAAGACGGCTGAAATGCCAGAAACCGGTCCCCGGTAGCTTGTTTCCTACCCAGTGTAAGAATTGGCTTTTGTAGTTTGGTTTGCCCTGTTCCCATCATGCACTGGGACAGGAACAGACTAATTTGCATACAGCCAGGTTCTGAAACTGGGATGGTGCAGTGAGCTAAAAAACGGTGTTGGATCTAGCCCTGATCTCTTGACTGGGTGAGAGTATTCTGTTTAATTCAGAGACTCTGTCCCTCACCACCCCGTGTTGTAAATATTTTGTCCACCCTAAGCGTGGAAGGGTATACTCAGATGTGAGTCCCTTGCTCATTGCACCATCAGGATTCAAGCAAGCCGGGCCGAAGACGGCTGAAATGCCAGAAACCGGTCCCCGGTAGCTTGTTTCCTTCCCAGTGTAAGAATTGGCTTTTGTAGTTTGGTTTGCCCTGTTCCCATCATGCACTGGGACAGGAACAGACTAATTTGCATACAGCCAGGTTCTGAAACTGGGATGGTGCAGTGAGCTAAAAAACGGTGTTGGATCTAGCCCTGATCTCTTGACTGGGTGAGAGTATTCTGTTTAATTCAGAGACTCTGTCCCTCACCACCCCTTGTTGTAAATATTTTGTCCACCCTAAGCGTGGAAGGGTATACTCAGATGTGAGTCCCTTGCTCATTGCACCATCAGGATTCAAGCAAGCCGGGCCGAAGACGGCTGAAATGCCAGAAACCGGTCCCCGGTAGCTTGTTTCCTTCCCAGTGTAAGAATTGGCTTTTGTAGTTTGGTTTGCCCTGTTCCCATCATGCACTGGGACAGGAACAGACTAATTTGCATACAGCCAGGTCCTGAAACTGGGATGGTGCAGTGAGCTAAAAAACGGTGTTGGATCTAGCCCTGATCTCTTGACTGGGTGAGAGTATTCTGTTTAATTCAGAGACTCTGTCCCTCACCACCCCTTGTTGTAAATATTTTGTCCACCCTAAGCGTGGAAGGGTATACTCAGATGTGAGTCCCTTGCTCATTGCACCATCAGGATTCAAGCAAGCCGGGCCGAAGACGGCTGAAATGCCAGAAACCGGTCCCCGGTAGCTTGTTTCCTTCCCAGTGTAAGAATTGGCTTTTGTAGTTTGGTTTGCCCTGTTCCCATCATGCACTGAGACAGGAACAGACTAATTTGCATACAGCCAGGTTCTGAAACTGGGATGGTGCAGTGAGCTAAAAAACGGTGTTGGATCTAGCCCTGATCTCTTGACTGGGTGAGAGTATTCTGTTTAATTCAGAGACTCTGTCCCTCACCACCCCTTGTTGTAAATATTTTGTCCACCCTAAGCGTGGAAGGGTATACTCAGATGTGAGTCCCTTGCTCATTGCACCATCAGGATTCAAGCAAGCCGGGCCGAAGACGGCTGAAATGCCAGAAACCGGTCCCCGGTAGCTTGTTTCCTTCCCAGTGTAAGAATTGGCTTTTGTAGTTTGGTTTGCCCTGTTCCCATCATGCACTGGGACAGGAACAGACTAATTTGCATACAGCCAGGTTCTGAAACTGGGATGGTGCAGTGAGCTAAAAAACGGTGTTGGATCTAGCCCTGATCTCTTGACTGGGTGAGAGTATTCTGTTTAATTCAGAGACTCTGTCCCTCACCACCCCTTATTGTAAATATTTTGTCCACCCTAAGCGTGGAAGGGTATACTCATATGTGAGTCCCTTGCTCATTGCACCATCAGGATTCAAGCAAGCCGGGCCGAAGACGGCTGAAATGCCAGAAACCGGTACCCGGTAGCTTGTTTCCTTCCCAGTGTAAGAATTGGCTTTTGTAGTTTGGTTTGCCCTGTTCCCATCATGCACTGGGACAGGAACAGACTAATTTGCATACAGCCAGGTTCTGAAACTGGGATGGTGCAGTGAGCTAAAAAACGGTGTTGGATCTAGCCCTGATCTCTTGACTGGGTGAGAGTATTCTGTTTAATTCAGAGACTCTGTCCCTCACCACCCCTTGTTGTAAATATTTTGTCCACCCTAAGCGTGGAAGAGTATACTCAGATGTGAGTCCCTTGCTCATTGCACCATCAGGATTCAAGCAAGCCGGGCCGAAGACGGCTGAAATGCCAGAAACCGGTCCCCGGTAGCTTGTTTCCTTCCCAGTGTAAGAATTGGCTTTTGTAGTTTGGTTTGCCCTGTTCCCATCATGCACTGGGACAGGAACAGACTAATTTGCATACAGCCAGGTTCTGAAACTGGGATGGTGCAGTGAGCTAAAAAACGGTGTTGGATCTAGCCCTGATCTCTTGACTGGGTGAGAGTATTCTGTTTAATTCAGAGACTCTGTCCCTCACCACCCCTTGTTGTAAATATTTTGTCCACCCTAAGCGTGGAAGGGTATACTCAGATGTGAGTCCCTTGCTCATTGCACCATCAGGATTCAAGCAAGCCGGGCCGAAGACGGCTGAAATGCCAGAAACCGGTCCCTGGTAGCTTGTTTCCTTCCCAGTGTAAGAATTGGCTTTTGTAGTTTGGTTTGCCCTGTTCCCATCATACACTGGGTCAGGAACAGACTAATTTGATTACAGCCAGGTTCTGAAACTGGGATGGTGCAGTGAGCTAAAAAACGGTGTTGGATCTAGCCCTGATCTCTTGACTGGGTGAGAGTATTCTGTTTAATTCAGAGACTCTGTCCCTCACCACCCCTTGTTGTAAATATTTTGTCCACCCTAAGCATGGAAGGGTATACTCAGATGTGAGTCCCTTGCTCATTGCACCATCAGGATTCAAGCAAGCCGGGCCGAAGACGGCTGAAATGCCAGAAACCGGTCCCCGGTAGCTTGTTTCCTTCCCAGTGTAAGAATTGGCTTTTGTAGTTTGGTTTGCCCTGTTCCCATCATGCACTGGGACAGGAACAGACTAATTTGCATACAGCCAGGTTCTGAAACTGGGATGGTGCAGTGAGCTAAAAAACGGTGTTGGATCTAGCCCTGATCTCTTGACTGGGTGAGAGTATTCTGTTTAATTCAGAGACTCTGTCCCTCACCACCCCTTGTTGTAAATATTTTGTCCACCCTAAGCGTGGAAGGGTATACTCAGATGTGAGTCCCTTGCTCATTGCACCATCAGGATTCAAGCAAGCCGGGCCGAAGACGGCTGAAATGCCAGAAACCGGTCCCCGGTAGCTTGTTTCCTTCCCAGTGTAAGAATTGGCTTTTGTAGTTTGGTTTGCCCTGTTCCCATCATGCACTGGGACAGGAACAGACTAATTTGCATACAGCCAGGTTCTGAAACTGGGATGGTGCAGTGAGCTAAAAAACGGTGTTGGATCTAGCCCTGATCTCTTGACTGAGTGAGAGTATTCTGTTTAATTCAGAGACTCTGTCCCTCACCACCCCTTGTTGTAAATATTTTGTCCACCCTAAGCGTGGAAGGGTATACTCAGATGTGAGTCCCTTGCTCATTGCACCATCAGGATTCAAGCAAGCCGGGCCGAAGACGGCTGAAATGCCAGAAACCGGTCCCCGGTAGCTTGTTTCCTTCCCAGTGTAAGAATTGGCTTTTGTAGTTTGGTTTGCCCTGTTCCCATCATGCACTGGGACAGGAACAGACTAATTTGCATACAGCCAGGTTCTGAAACTGGGATGGTGCAGTGAGCTAAAAAACGGTGTTGGATCTAGCCCTGATCTCTTGACTGGGTGAGAGTATTCTGTTTAATTCAGAGACTCTGTCCCTCACCACCCCTTGTTGTAAATATTTTGTCCACCCTAAGCGTGGAAGGGTATACTCAGATGTGAGTCCCTTGCTCATTGCACCATCAGGATTCAAGCAAGCCGGGCCGAAGACGGCTGAAATGCCAGAAACCGGTCCCTGGTAGCTTGTTTCCTTCCCAGTGTAAGAATTGGCTTTTGTAGTTTGGTTTGCCCTGTTCCCATCATACACTGGGACAGGAACAGACTAATTTGATTACAGCCAGGTTCTGAAACTGGGATGGTGCAGTGAGCTAAAAAACGGTGTTGGATCTAGCCCTGATCTCTTGACTGGGTGAGAGTATTCTGTTTAATTCAGAGACTCTGTCCCTCACCACCCCTTGTTGTAAATATTTTGTCCACCCTAAGCGTGGAAGGGTATACTCAGATGTGAGTCCCTTGCTCATTGCACCATCAGGATTCAAGCAAGCCGGGCCGAAGACGGCTGAAATGCCAGAAACCGGTCCCCGGTAGCTTGTTTCCTTCCCAGTGTAAGAATTGGCTTTTGTAGTTTGGTTTGCCCTGTTCCCATCATGCACTGGGACAGGAACAGACTAATTTGCATACAGCCAGGTTCTGAAACTGGGATCGTGCAGTGAGCTAAAAAACGGTGTTGGATCTAGCCCTGATCTCTTGACTGGGTGAGAGTATTCTGTTTAATTCAGAGACTCTGTCCCTCACCACCCCTTGTTGTAAATATTTTGTCCACCCTAAGCGTGGAAGGGTATACTCAGATGTGAGTCCCTTGCTCATTGCACCATCAGGATTCAAGCAAGCCGGGCCGAAGACGGCTGAAATGCCAGAAACCGGTCCCCGGTAGCTTGTTTCCTTCCCAGTGTAAGAATTGGCTTTTGTAGTTTGGTTTGCCCTGTTCCCATCATGCACTGGGACAGGAACAGACTAATTTGCATACAGCCAGGTTCTGAAACTGGGATGGTGCAGTGAGCTAAAAAACGGTGTTGGATCTAGCCCTGATCTCTTGACTGAGTGAGAGTATTCTTTTTAATTCAGAGACTCTGTCCCTCACCACCCCTTGTTGTAAATATTTTGTCCACCCTAAGCGTGGAAGGGTATACTCAGATGTGAGTCCCTTGCTCATTGCACCATCAGGATTCAAGCAAGCCGGGCCGAAGACGGCTGAAATGCCAGAAACCGGTCCCCGGTAGCTTGTTTCCTACCCAGTGTAAGAATTGGCTTTTGTAGTTTGGTTTGCCCTGTTCCCATCATGCACTGGGACAGGAACAGACTAATTTGCATACAGCCAGGTTCTGAAACTGGGATGGTGCAGTGAGCTAAAAAACGGTGTTGGATCTAGCCCTGATCTCTTGACTGGGTGAGAGTATTCTGTTTAATTCAGAGACTTTGTCCCTCACCACCCCTTGTTGTAAATATTTTGTCCACCCTAAGCGTGGAAGGGTATACTCAGATGTGAGTCCCTTGCTCATTGCACCATCAGGATTCAAGCAAGCCGGGCCGAAGACGGCTGAAATGCCAGAAACCGGTCCCCGGTAGCTTGTTTCCTTCCCAGTGTAAGAATTGGCTTTTGTAGTTTGGTTTGCCCTGTTCCCATCATGCACTGGGACAGGAACAGACTAATTTGCATACAGCCAGGTTCTGAAACTGGGATGGTGCAGTGAGCTAAAAAACGGTGTTGGATCTAGCCCTGATCTCTTGACTGGGTGAGAGTATTCTGTTTAATTCAGAGACTCTGTCCCTCACCATCCCCTTGTTGTAAATATTTTGTCCACCCTAAGCGTGGAAGGGTATACTCAGATGTGAGTCCCTTGCTCATTGCACCATCAGGATTCAAGCAAGCCGGGCCGAAGACGGCTGAAATGCCAGAAACCGGTCCCCGGTAGCTTGTTTCCTTCCCAGTGTAAGAATTGGCTTTTGTAGTTTGGTTTGCCCTGTTCCCATCATGCACTGGGACAGGAACAGACTAATTTGCATACAGCCAGGTCCTGAAACTGGGATGGTGCAGTGAGCTAAAAAACGGTGTTGGATCTAGCCCTGATCTCTTGACTGGGTGAGAGTATTCTGTTTAATTCAGAGACTCTGTCCCTCACCACCCCTTGTTGTAAATATTTTGTCCACCCTAAGCGTGGAAGGGTATACTCAGATGTGAGTCCCTTGCTCATTGCACCATCAGGATTCAAGCAAGCCGGGCCGAAGACGGCTGAAATGCCAGAAACCGGTCCCCGGTAGCTTGTTTCCTTCCCAGTGTAAGAATTGGCTTTTGTAGTTTGGTTTGCCCTGTTCCCATCATGCACTGGGACAGGAACAGACTAATTTGCATACAGCCAGGTTCTGAAACTGGGATGGTGCAGTGAGCTAAAAAACGGTGTTGGATCTAGCCCTGATCTCTTGACTGGGTGAGAGTATTCTGTTTAATTCAGAGACTCTGTCCCTCACCACCCATTGTTGTAAATATTTTGTCCACCCTAAGCGTGGAAGGGTATACTCAGATGTGAGTCCCTTGCTCATTGCACCATCAGGATTCAAGCAAGCCGGGCCGAAGACGGCTGAAATGCCAGAAACCGGTCCCCGGTAGCTTGTTTCCTTCCCAGTGTAAGAATTGGCTTTTGTAGTTTGGTTTGCCCTGTTCCCATCATGCACTGGGACAGGAACAGACTAATTTGCATACAGCCAGGTTCTGAAACTGGGATGGTGCAGTGAGCTAAAAAACGGTGTTGGATCTAGCCCTGATCTCTTGACTGGGTGAGAGTATTCTGTTTAATTCAGAGACTCTGTCCCTCACCACCCCTTGTTGTAAATATTTTGTCCACCCTAAGCGTGGAAGGGTATACTCAGATGTGAGTCCCTTGCTCATTGCACCATCAGGATTCAAGCAAGCCGGGCCGAAGACGGCTGAAATGCCAGAAACCGGTCCCCGGTAGCTTGTTTCCTTCCCAGTGTAAGAATTGGCTTTTGTAGTTTGGTTTGCCCTGTTCCCATCATGCACTGGGACAGGAACAGACTAATTTGCATACAGCCAGGTTCTGAAACTGGGATGGTGCAGTGAGCTAAAAAACGGTGTTGGATCTAGCCCTGATCTCTTGACTGAGTGAGAGTATTCTGTTTAATTCAGAGACTCTGTCCCTCACCACCCCTTGTTGTAAATATTTTGTCCACCCTAAGCGTGGAAGGGTATACTCAGATGTGAGTCCCTTGCTCATTGCACCATCAGGATTCAAGCAAGCCGGGCCGAAGACGGCTGAAATGCCAGAAACCGGTCCCCGGTAGCTTGTTTCCTACCCAGTGTAAGAATTGGCTTTTGTAGTTTGGTTTGCCCTGTTCCCATCATGCACTGGGACAGGAACAGACTAATTTGCATACAGCCAGGTTCTGAAACTGGGATGGTGCAGTGAGCTAAAAAACGGTGTTGGATCTAGCCCTGATCTCTTGACTGGGTGAGAGTATTCTGTTTAATTCAGAGACTTTGTCCCTCACCACCCCTTGTTGTAAATATTTTGTCCACCCTAAGCGTGGAAGGGTATACTCAGATGTGAGTCCCTTGCTCATTGCACCATCAGGATTCAAGCAAGCCGGGCCGAAGACGGCTGAAATGCCAGAAACCGGTCCCCGGTAGCTTGTTTCCTTCCCAGTGTAAGAATTGGCTTTTGTAGTTTGGTTTGCCCTGTTCCCATCATGCACTGGGACTGGAACAGACTAATTTGCATACAGCCAGGTTCTGAAACTGGGATGGTGCAGTGAGCTAAAAAACGGTGTTGGATCTAGCCCTGATCTCTTGACTGGGTGAGAGTATTCTGTTTAATTCAGAGACTCTGTCCCTCACCACCCCTTGTTGTAAATATTTTGTCCACCCTAAGCGTGGAAGGGTATACTCAGATGTGAGTCCCTTGCTCATTGCACCATCAGGATTCAAGCAAGCCGGGCCGAAGACGACTGAAATGCCAGAAACCGGTCCCCGGTAGCTTGTTTCCTTCCCAGTGTAAGAATTGGCTTTTGTAGTTTGGTTTGCCCTGTTCCCATCATGCACTGGGACAGGAACAGACTAATTTGCATACAGCCAGGTCCTGAAACTGGGATGGTGCAGTGAGCTAAAAAACGGTGTTGGATCTAGCCCTGATCTCTTGACTGGGTGAGAGTATTCTGTTTAATTCAGAGACTCTGTCCCTCACCACCCCTTGTTGTAAATATTTTGTCCACCCTAAGCGTGGAAGGGTATACTCAGATGTGAGTCCCTTGCTCATTGCACCATCAGGATTCAAGCAAGCCGGGCCGAAGACGGCTGAAATGCCAGAAACCGGTCCCCGGTAGCTTGTTTCCTTCCCAGTGTAAGAATTGGCTTTTGTAGTTTGGTTTGCCCTGTTCCCATCATGCACTGGGACAGGAACAGACTAATTTGCATACAGCCAGGTTCTGAAACTGGGATGGTGCAGTGAGCTAAAAAACGGTGTTGGATCTAGCCCTGATCTCTTGACTGGGTGAGAGTATTCTGTTTAATTCAGAGACTCTGTCCCTCACCACCCCTTGTTGTAAATATTTTGTCCACCCTAAGCGTGGAAGGGTATACTCAGATGTGAGTCCCTTGCTCATTGCACCATCAGGATTCAAGCAAGCCGGGCCGAAGACGGCTGAAATGCCAGAAACCGGTCCCTGGTAGCTTGTTTCCTTCCCAGTGTAAGAATTGGCTTTTGTAGTTTGGTTTGCCCTGTTCCCATCATGCACTGGGACAGGAACAGACTAATTTGCATACAGCCAGGTCCTGAAACTGGGATGGTGCAGTGAGCTAAAAAACGGTGTTGGATCTAGCCCTGATCTCTTGACTGGGTGAGAGTATTCTGTTTAATTCAGAGACTCTGTCCCTCACCACCCCTTGTTGTAAATATTTTGTCCACCCTAAGCGTGGAAGGGTATACTCAGATGTGAGTCCCTTGCTCATTGCACCATCAGGATTCAAGCAAGCCGGGCCGAAGACGGCTGAAATGCCAGAAACCGGTCCCCGGTAGCTTGTTTCCTTCCCAGTGTAAGAATTGGCTTTTGTAGTTTGGTTTGCCCTGTTCCCATCATGCACTGAGACAGGAACAGACTAATTTGCATACAGCCAGGTTCTGAAACTGGGATGGTGCAGTGAGCTAAAAAACGGTGTTGGATCTAGCCCTGATCTCTTGACTGGGTGAGAGTATTCTGTTTAATTCAGAGACTCTGTCCCTCACCACCCCTTGTTGTAAATATTTTGTCCACCCTAAGCGTGGAAGGGTATACTCAGATGTGAGTCCCTTGCTCATTGCACCATCAGGATTCAAGCAAGCCGGGCCGAAGCCGGCTGAAATGCCAGAAACCGGTCCCCGGTAGCTTGTTTCCTTCCCAGTGTAAGAATTGGCTTTTGTAGTTTGGTTTGCCCTGTTCCCATCATGCACTGGGACAGGAACAGACTAATTTGCATACAGCCAGGTTCTGAAACTGGGATGGTGCAGTGAGCTAAAAAACGGTGTTGGATCTAGCCCTGATCTCTTGACTGGGTGAGAGTATTCTGTTTAATTCAGAGACTCTGTCCCTCACCACCCCTTGTTGTAAATATTTTGTCCACCCTAAGCGTGGAAGGGTATACTCAGATGTGAGTCCCTTGCTCATTGCACCATCAGGATTCAAGCAAGCCGGGCCGAAGACGGCTGAAATGCCAGAAACCGGTCCCTGGTAGCTTGTTTCCTTCCCAGTGTAAGAATTGGCTTTTGTAGTTTGGTTTGCCCTGTTCCCATCATGCACTGGGACAGGAACAGACTAATTTGCATACAGCCAGGTTCTGAAACTGGGATGGTGCAGTGAGCTAAAAAACGGTGTTGGATCTAGCCCTGATCTCTTGACTGGGTGAGAGTATTCTGTTTAATTCAGAGACTCTGTCCCTCACCACCCCTTATTGTAAATATTTTGTCCACCCTAAGCGTGGAAGGGTATACTCAGATGTGAGTCCCTTGCTCATTGCACCATCAGGATTCAAGCAAGCCGGGCCGAAGACGGCTGAAATGCCAGAAACCGGTACCCGGTAGCTTGTTTCCTTCCCAGTGTAAGAATTGGCTTTTGTAGTTTGGTTTGCCCTGTTCCCATCATGCACTGGGACAGGAACAGACTAATTTGCATACAGCCAGGTTCTGAAACTGGGATGGTGCAGTGAGCTAAAAAACGGTGTTGGATCTAGCCCTGATCTCTTGACTGGGTGAGAGTATTCTGTTTAATTCAGAGACTCTGTCCCTCACCACCCCTTGTTGTAAATATTTTGTCCACCCTAAGCGTGGAAGGGTATACTCAGATGTGAGTCCCTTGCTCATTGCACCATCAGGATTCAAGCAAGCCGGGCCGAAGACGGCTGAAATGCCAGAAACCGGTCCCCGGTAGCTTGTTTCCTTCCCAGTGTAAGAATTGGCTTTTGTAGTTTGGTTTGCCCTGTTCCCATCATGCACTGGGACAGGAACAGACTAATTTGCATACAGCCAGGTTCTGAAACTGGGATGGTGCAGTGAGCTAAAAAACGGTGTTGGATCTAGCCCTGATCTCTTGACTGGGTGAGAGTATTCTGTTTAATTCAGAGACTCTGTCCCTCACCACCCCTTGTTGTAAATATTTTGTCCACCCTAAGCGTGGAAGGGTATACTCAGATGTGAGTCCCTTGCTCATTGCACCATCAGGATTCAAGCAAGCCGGGCCGAAGACGGCTGAAATGCCAGAAACCGGTCCCTGGTAGCTTGTTTCCTTCCCAGTGTAAGAATTGGCTTTTGTAGTTTGGTTTGCCCTGTTCCCATCATACACTGGGACAGGAACAGACTAATTTGATTACAGCCAGGTTCTGAAACTGGGATGGTGCAGTGAGCTAAAAAACGGTGTTGGATCTAGCCCTGATCTCTTGACTGGGTGAGAGTATTCTGTTTAATTCAGAGACTCTGTCCCTCACCACCCCTTGTTGTAAATATTTTGTCCACCCTAAGCATGGAAGGGTATACTCAGATGTGAGTCCCTTGCTCATTGCACCATCAGGATTCAAGCAAGCCGGGCCGAAGACGGCTGAAATGCCAGAAACCGGTCCCCGGTAGCTTGTTTCCTTCCCAGTGTAAGAATTGGCTTTTGTAGTTTGGTTTGCCCTGTTCCCATCATGCACTGGGACAGGAACAGACTAATTTGCATACAGCCAGGTTCTGAAACTGGGATGGTGCAGTGAGCTAAAAAACGGTGTTGGATCTAGCCCTGATCTCTTGACTGGGTGAGAGTATTCTGTTTAATTCAGAGACTCTGTCCCTCACCACCCCTTATTGTAAATATTTTGTCCACCCTAAGCGTGGAAGGGTATACTCAGATGTGAGTCCCTTGCTCATTGCACCATCAGGATTCAAGCAAGCCGGGCCGAAGACGGCTGAAATGCCAGAAACCGGTCCCCGGTAGCTTGTTTCCTTCCCAGTGTAAGAATTGGCTTTTGTAGTTTGGTTTGCCCTGTTCCCATCATGCACTGGGACAGGAACAGACTAATTTGCATACAGCCAGGTTCTGAAACTGGGATGGTGCAGTGAGCTAAAAAACGGTGTTGGATCTAGCCCTGATCTCTTGACTGGGTGAGAGTATTCTGTTTAATTCAGAGACTCTGTCCCTCACCACCCCTTGTTGTAAATATTTTGTCCACCCTAAGCGTGGAAGGGTATACTCAGATGTGAGTCCCTTGCTCATTGCACCATCAGGATTCAAGCAAGCCGGGCCGAAGACGGCTGAAATGCCAGAAACCGGTCCCCGGTAGCTTGTTTCCTTCCCAGTGTAAGAATTGGCTTTTGTAGTTTGGTTTGCCCTGTTCCCATCATGCACTGGGACAGGAACAGACTAATTTGCAGACAGCCAGGTTCTGAAACTGGGATGGTGCAGTATTTTGTCCACCCTAAGCGTGGAAGGGTATACTCAGATGTGAGTCCCTTGCTCATTGCACCATCAGGATTCAAGCAAGCCGGGCCGAAGACGGCTGAAATGCCAGAAACCGGTCCCCGGTAGCTTGTTTCCTTCCCAGTGTAAGAATTGGCTTTTGTAGTTTGGTTTGCCCTGTTCCCATCATGCACTGGGACAGGAACAGACTAATTTGCATACAGCCAGGTTCTGAAACTGGGATGGTGCAGTGAGCTAAAAAACGGTGTTGGATCTAGCCCTGATCTCTTGACTGGGTGAGAGTATTCTGTTTAATTCAGAGACTCTGTCCCTCACCACCCCTTGTTGTAAATATTTTGTCCACCCTAAGCGTGGAAGGGTATACTCAGATGTGAGTCCCTTGCTCATTGCACCATCAGGATTCAAGCAAGCCGGGCCGAAGACGGCTGAAATGCCAGAAACCGGTCCCTGGTAGCTTGTTTCCTTCCCAGTGTAAGAATTGGCTTTTGTAGTTTGGTTTGCCCTGTTCCCATCATGCACTGGGACAGGAACAGACTAATTTGCATACAGCCAGGTTCTGAAACTGGGATGGTGCAGTGAGCTAAAAAACGGTGTTGGATCTAGCCCTGATCTCTTGACTGGGTGAGAGTATTCTGTTTAATTCAGAGACTCTGTCCCTCACCACCCCTTATTGTAAATATTTTGTCCACCCTAAGCGTGGAAGGGTATACTCAGATGTGAGTCCCTTGCTCATTGCACCATCAGGATTCAAGCAAGCCGGGCCGAAGACGGCTGAAATGCCAGAAACCGGTACCCGGTAGCTTGTTTCCTTCCCAGTGTAAGAATTGGCTTTTGTAGTTTGGTTTGCCCTGTTCCCATCATGCACTGGGACAGGAACAGACTAATTTGCATACAGCCAGGTTCTGAAACTGGGATGGTGCAGTGAGCTAAAAAACGGTGTTGGATCTAGCCCTGATCTCTTGACTGGGTGAGAGTATTCTGTTTAATTCAGAGACTCTGTCCCTCACCACCCCTTGTTGTAAATATTTTGTCCACCCTAAGCGTGGAAGGGTATACTCAGATGTGAGTCCCTTGCTCATTGCACCATCAGGATTCAAGCAAGCCGGGCCGAAGACGGCTGAAATGCCAGAAACCGGTCCCCGGTAGCTTGTTTCCTTCCCAGTGTAAGAATTGGCTTTTGTAGTTTGGTTTGCCCTGTTCCCATCATGCACTGGGACAGGAACAGACTAATTTGCATACAGCCAGGTTCTGAAACTGGGATGGTGCAGTGAGCTAAAAAACGGTGTTGGATCTAGCCCTGATCTCTTGACTGGGTGAGAGTATTCTGTTTAATTCAGAGACTCTGTCCCTCACCACCCCTTGTTGTAAATATTTTGTCCACCCTAAGCGTGGAAGGGTATACTCAGATGTGAGTCCCTTGCTCATTGCACCATCAGGATTCAAGCAAGCCGGGCCGAAGACGGCTGAAATGCCAGAAACCGGTCCCTGGTAGCTTGTTTCCTTCCCAGTGTAAGAATTGGCTTTTGTAGTTTGGTTTGCCCTGTTCCCATCATGCACTGGGACAGGAACAGACTAATTTGATTACAGCCAGGTTCTGAAACTGGGATGGTGCAGTGAGCTAAAAAACGGTGTTGGATCTAGCCCTGATCTCTTGACTGGGTGAGAGTATTCTGTTTAATTCAGAGACTCTGTCCCTCACCACCCCTTGTTGTAAATATTTTGTCCACCCTAAGCATGGAAGGGTATACTCAGATGTGAGTCCCTTGCTCATTGCACCATCAGGATTCAAGCAAGCCGGGCCGAAGACGGCTGAAATGCCAGAAACCGGTCCCCGGTAGCTTGTTTCCTTCCCAGTGTAAGAATTGGCTTTTGTAGTTTGGTTTGCCCTGTTCCCATCATGCACTGGGACAGGAACAGACTAATTTGCATACAGCCAGGTTCTGAAACTGGGATGGTGCAGTGAGCTAAAAAACGGTGTTGGATCTAGCCCTGATCTCTTGACTGGGTGAGAGTATTCTGTTTAATTCAGAGACTCTGTCCCTCACCACCCCTTGTTGTAAATATTTTGTCCACCCTAAGCGTGGAAGGGTATACTCAGATGTGAGTCCCTTGCTCATTGCACCATCAGGATTCAAGCAAGCCGGGCCGAAGACGGCTGAAATGCCAGAAACCGGTCCCCGGTAGCTTGTTTCCTTCCCAGTGTAAGAATTGGCTTTTGTAGTTTGGTTTGCCCTGTTCCCATCTTGCACTGGGACAGGAACAGACTAATTTGCATACAGCCAGGTTCTGAAACTGGGATGGTGCAGTGAGCTAAAAAACGGTGTTGGATCTAGCCCTGATCTCTTGACTGAGTGAGAGTATTCTGTTTAATTCAGAGACTCTGTCCCTCACCACCCCTTGTTGTAAATATTTTGTCCACCCTAAGCGTGGAAGGGTATACTCAGATGTGAGTCCCTTGCTCATTGCACCATCAGGATTCAAGCAAGCCGGGCCGAAGATGGCTGAAATGCCAGAAACCGGTCCCCGGTAGCTTGTTTCCTTCCCAGTGTAAGAATTGGCTTTTGTAGTTTGGTTTGCCCTGTTCCCATCATGCACTGGGACAGGAACAGACTAATTTGCATACAGCCAGGTTCTGAAACTGGGATGGTGCAGTGAGCTAAAAAACGGTGTTGGATCTAGCCCTGATCTCTTGACTGGGTGAGAGTATTCTGTTTAATTCAGAGACTCTGTCCCTCACCACCCCTTGTTGTAAATATTTTGTCCACCCTAAGCGTGGAAGGGTATACTCAGATGTGAGTCCCTTGCTCATTGCACCATCAGGATTCAAGCAAGCCGGGCCGAAGACGGCTGAAATGCCAGAAACCGGTCCCTGGTAGCTTGTTTCCTTCCCAGTGTAAGAATTGGCTTTTGTAGTTTGGTTTGCCCTGTTCCCATCATACACTGGGACAGGAACAGACTAATTTGATTACAGCCAGGTTCTGAAACTGGGATGGTGCAGTGAGCTAAAAAACGGTGTTGGATCTAGCCCTGATCTCTTGACTGGGTGAGAGTATTCTGTTTAATTCAGAGACTCTGTCCCTCACCACCCCTTGTTGTAAATATTTTGTCCACCCTAAGCGTGGAAGGGTATACTCAGATGTGAGTCCCTTGCTCATTGCACCATCAGGATTCAAGCAAGCCGGGCCGAAGACGGCTGAAATGCCAGAAACCGGTCCCCGGTAGCTTGTTTCCTTCCCAGTGTAAGAATTGGCTTTTGTAGTTTGGTTTGCCCTGTTCCCATCATGCACTGGGACAGGAACAGACTAATTTGCATACAGCCAGGTTCTGAAACTGGGATGGTGCAGTGAGCTAAAAAACGGTGTTGGATCTAGCCCTGATCTCTTGACTGGGTGAGAGTATTCTGTTTAATTCAGAGACTCTGTCCCTCACCACCCCTTGTTGTAAATATTTTGTCCACCCTAAGCGTGGAAGGGTATACTCAGATGTGAGTCCCTTGCTCATTGCACCATCAGGATTCAAGCAAGCCGGGCCGAAGACGGCTGAAATGCCAGAAACCGGTCCCTGGTAGCTTGTTTCCTTCCCAGTGTAAGAATTGGCTTTTGTAGTTTGGTTTGCCCTGTTCCCATCATGCACTGGGACAGGAACAGACTAATTTACATACAGCCAGGTTCTGAAACTGGGATGGTGCAGTGAGCTAAAAAACGGTGTTGGATCTAGCCCTGATCTCTTGACTGGGTGAGAGTATTCTGTTTAATTCAGAGACTCTGTCCCTCACCACCCCTTATTGTAAATATTTTGTCCACCCTAAGCGTGGAAGGGTATACTCAGATGTGAGTCCCTTGCTCATTGCACCATCAGGATTCAAGCAAGCCGGGCCGAAGACGGCTGAAATGCCAGAAACCGGTCCCCGGTAGCTTGTTTCCTTCCCAGTGTAAGAATTGGCTTTTGTAGTTTGGTTTGCCCTGTTCCCATCATGCACTGGGACAGGAACAGACTAATTTGCATACAGCCAGGTTCTGAAACTGGGATGGTGCAGTGAGCTAAAAAACGGTGTTGGATCTAGCCCTGATCTCTTGACTGGGTGAGAGTATTCTGTTTAATTCAGAGACTCTGTCCCTCACCACCCCTTGTTGTAAATATTTTGTCCACCCTAAGCGTGGAAGGGTATACTCAGATGTGAGTCCCTTGCTCATTGCACCATCAGGATTCAAGCAAGCCGGGCCGAAGACGGCTGAAATGCCAGAAACCGGTCCCCGGTAGCTTGTTTCCTTCCCAGTGTAAGAATTGGCTTTTGTAGTTTGGTTTGCCCTGTTCCCATCATGCACTGGGACAGGAACAGACTAATTTGCAGACAGCCAGGTTCTGAAACTGGGATGGTGCAGTGAGCTAAAAAACGGTGTTGGATCTAGCCCTGATCTCTTGACTGGGTGAGAGTATTCTGTTTAATTCAGAGACTCTGTCCCTCACCACCCCTTGTTGTAAATATTTTGTCCACCCTAAGCGTGGAAGGGTATACTCAGATGTGAGTCCCTTGCTCATTGCACCATCAGGATTCAAGCAAGCCGGGCCGAAGACGGCTGAAATGCCAGAAAACGGTCCCTGGTAGCTTGTTTCCTTCCCAGTGTAAGAATTGGCTTTTGTAGTTTGGTTTGCCCTGTTCCCATCATACACTGGGACAGGAACAGACTAATTTGATTACAGCCAGGTTCTGAAACTGGGATGGTGCAGTGAGCTAAAAAACGGTGTTGGATCTAGCCCTGATCTCTTGACTGGGTGAGAGTATTCTGTTTAATTCAGAGACTCTGTCCCTCACCACCCCTTGTTGTAAATATTTTGTCCACCCTAAGCGTGGAAGGGTATACTCAGATGTGAGTCCCTTGCTCATTGCACCATCAGGATTCAAGCAAGCCGGGCCGAAGACGGCTGAAATGCCAGAAACCGGTCCCCGGTAGCTTGTTTCCTTCCCAGTGTAAGAATTGGCTTTTGTAGTTTGGTTTGCCCTGTTCCCATCATGCACTGGGACAGGAACAGACTAATTTGCAGACAGCCAGGTTCTGAAACTGGGATGGTGCAGTGAGCTAAAAAACGGTGTTGGATCTAGCCCTGATCTCTTGACTGGGTGAGAGTATTCTGTTTAATTCAGAGACTCTGTCCCTCACCACCCCTTGTTGTAAATATTTTGTCCACCCTAAGCGTGGAAGGGTATACTCAGATGTGAGTCCCTTGCTCATTGCACCATCAGGATTCAAGCAAGCCGGGCCGAAGACGGCTGAAATGCCAGAAACCGGTCCCCGGTAGCTTGTTTCCTTCCCAGTGTAAGAATTGGCTTTTGTAGTTTGGTTTGCCCTGTTCCCATCATGCACTGGGACAGGAACAGACTAATTTGCAGACAGCCAGGTTCTGAAACTGGGATGGTGCAGTGAGCTAAAAAACGGTGTTGGATCTAGCCCTGATCTCTTGACTGGGTGAGAGTATTCTGTTTAATTCAGAGACTCTGTCCCTCACCACCCCTTGTTGTAAACCCTATGTAGTAGTCAGTCAGTAAAGACATTGGGGGTTCAAAGTCTGTTATCACAGAGGTATGTGGAAACTCTAACAGCGCCTATTATAATTCATAAGCAATGCACTATTTATTGTCCATAGTTCTGTTTCTGCAGAAGAATTGTCCGCGCCACTGTAGTGGTATGGATTGTTCTCCTATCCAAACCAAAAGGTAGTATCTTCTTATTTCTTGGTGGTCATTCACATTTTATAGTTGGGAATTTTCAAAGCAGATAGAACACTTCAAAAGACATTATGGACAATCCCAGAGGACTGCACTAAGTTGATAGAGCTATTGCTGACTAGAATGGGAGTTTCGCCAACCATGCAATCTTAGTTAGCTACACAGACAGACTAATAAGAATAATCTAGTAATACCACAGGGAGTCATAGTAGAGGCAGGATAAGAATTTAGATACAGTCTACAAGAAGATCAAAGACGATTTTGAAAAAATCAAATGAGGAACGCTAGGAAAAATAGGTACTAGTCTAAAATGAAAACTTACTGGGGCCAGCAAAGGAGCCCTCGCCTGCCTGATCCTGGCCCTGTTGAACAGCATCCACCGCCTGCTGCTCCTGTGTCCTCCCCTCGCCCCTGGGGGGAGCTGACGTACAACATGAAAGAAAGAACAGAAAACATGGATGATTGTTGCTTGTCAATGTCAACCAAATCAAACATTTCAAAAGAACAATAACAAAATATTTCCGCGAAATTATATTGATTAGGGTTACTTTTCATTTATTTGCGGACCTGTGACTTCAAAAGTCACGTAACTCACTAAACAAAGTACTGAAAGGTTCACCTAGGACTGGCAGGCAGCAGTCCGCAGGCAAGACGCAAAGTGACAGACAAACTCCATTGTGATTTCAGTCAGATCAGTGACAACACTAACAGTTGCCTGCTACATTACCAGTCATTTAAATAGTCAAACTATCAATCCACCGCCACTATTTTTCTTATTGTCAGGGGTACAAAGGAAGGGGCAGATTTAAGCCCCTTGCGGCTCTTTTGCTCCGTTCTTGCGTGACTTTTGTGACGCAACAGCTAAACAAAAAAGGGCGCCATGGTGCGGCGTATAATATTATAACAACGTGACGCATTTGGGAGATGCATCCTGTTATAAAGCCCTGCGCCATCAGGGGGCGTTCCGGTGCAAGGGAGGGCATTCCTGCGCTGGAACACATCCTAAAAGTGGCTGAGGGAAATCTACAAAATTTCAATCAGTCACCTTTAGGACAATGATGCGTCACACAAACCCTGCACCTGCTTGAAGCAGACGTACGGCTTGACCCAGCATTGGGGAGATAGGGTACCCCAGAGCATTGCTGGAGCTGCGCCATCGTTGCGACACAACTCCAGCAGTAAAGCTTTGGTGACGTTTTGGGCCCATGGTGCGCCGCATTGCAAATACGGCGCACCATGTTTGGTGGTGGTAGCGGGCCGCACAATTAATGGCGCATCCCGGCTACTTTGCAGGGATGCGACGGTAATTGCAATTCTGCCCCTTAGGGGCATACTTACTTACGCGTTCTGGCGCATCTCCAGATATGCGCCAGATCAAATGCGTCATGCAAAACTACCCTTGAGACACGGCAGATGCGCCTCATTTACAATGCGGCGCGCCCTGGTGCAAGGGTAGGCACTTGCGTGACGCATCTCGTCACGTAAGAGCGGCGCATCGCTGGAGTCACGTCGCCAACGCAATGCAACTCCAGTAATGCTCAGGGCCACCCAATACTTAACATGCTGTGTCAGTCCTTTCGCCTGCTTCAAGCAGGCATGAGGAATTGAATTGACGTAGCAGCGTCGCAGAAGTGCCTGCGTTAAATCATGTAGATTTCACGCAGGCAATTTTGCGAGGCGCACAGCCGCTGGACCGCCCACCCTGCGTACTAGGAACGCACCCATTGTGGTGCAGGCCCATGGCTTTATAACGTAACGCATCTCCCTAGATGCGTCATGCTGTAAATGACTCGCAGGGATGCGGCACGTTTACGCCGCTGTTGCGTCACGCAAGGCAACGTAAACGTGGCGCAAGGGGCTTGTAAATGTAATCTGCCCCCTAGTGTCTAGCATTACGCAGTTCTGTAAAGTACACTCATACATAATAGTTACTCAGGCCAATGAGACCACAAAATAGAAAACAAATAAGCATAGTAGCAACGCCACTGAGAAGGAGAGCAGTGCACCTGAAATGCACAGAAGATTTTGAAATATAATTTAACTACAATGTAATCGTCATCAGCGGCATTATTGGCTTGCTCCATGTAAAAAACAAATATTTGCAATACAACAACACAGAGCAGGAGAAAACATCATAGTAGTGAGTGATGAAATGGCTACTACTACTCACCAAGCCTGGGGATCTCCAAGCCGAGCTGGTCCAGCAGGTCGCGCTCCCGGTCCAGGAGGTCCGTCCAGCGATGGGTGACCTGGCTGTAGGTGTGCTGGACCCCGTAGAGGTGGGATATGGCCCAGCACACCTTCTCCCACCGCTTCCGGCGCTCCCGCATGTTGTAGCCGCCGGCCGCGATCCTGCCGCCTCCCGCGATGGTCCTGGGCAGACGGTGCTGGACGAAGTAGACCAGCGCGCCCACTTACTCCGGGCTGAAGATCTCCCGTCGCGTCACCTGCTCCCCCCTCAATCTCCCGCATGCTGTCCTAGCACTGGGTCCAGGACTACTCCCCGCCGCCGCTGCGGCCCTCAAGTGCCTGGGAAGCTTCACGGCGCCTGGCTTGACCATGGTCTGGGCAGGTAAGGTAGGAAGAAGTAGAAAATTGAGAAAGAATAGGATAGGGAAGAAGAAAAGAAAAGAGTTTAAAAAAGTAGTTTAAAAGTAAAGAAAAATAGCAGAAAAGACAAAAATATACAGCTAGGAAAAGAAAAGGATAGATAAGAAGCAAAATCCTAAAAAAAAAAATGAAAACAAGCAAAGGATGGCAAAGATACCAAGAGGATTAAACACCATGCCCAGACACAGGAAATGAATGAAAAACAAGATGGCCAGCGCCCGTTCACGAGCGCGAAAGTAAGTTCGCGTGAGATTTCCCTCGCGATCTCGTGCGAACCTCTACTCGCAATGCGCTTACTGCGCGAGATTATACATAGCGGGCGGAAACGGAAATACGTCACGCAAACAAAATGGCCATGCCCGTACTCGACCTTGGGGTAAATTCGCGTGTTGCGCTGCAAGCGGCTCGCGAATACTACAAAAAAAACTCGCGAAACAACAAGCCGCAAAAAAATAAAAAGCTCATTCGCACGAATTGGCGGCTTCCGCGGTCGGTTTCGCACGACTCCGCGCCCCGCGAATATCGCGAAAAAACCGAAAAACGATTTTTGGAAAAGCAAAAGCAATGAGCAGGTGCAAAAGGTCAACCTCATGATTTGTAACGATTCCCTGTAGTGCTTCCTAAGGGGGCCCTCCAGTATTCGGTTGCCTGCTTGCAACTATTGTGTGACCCTGCTCTGACCTTAACCGTATGCCACAAAGGTCCTGATTTACAGCTAAAGGAGCAGACAAGCAGGTGCCAGGCTGGAACTTCAAATTCTTTCAGTGACACATTAATTAGCCCCTAATTCATTATTGTCAGTTGGGGCAGGGCAGGTGTTGTTAATAAACTAACCCCAAATTAATTCATGTCAGTTCAAGCAGGGCAGGTGGGCTTGCTTTTCCCCCCCATCTTTTACAGTGATGATGAACCAGAGGGTGGCATTGATGTAACAGAGGGTGGAATGGGTCAAAGAGAGGGTGCCAGTGGTGAAACAGAGGGTGCTGGGAGGCTGTGATGATGAACCAGACGTAGAAACAACATAGTCGCGACCGTTGCGAGCCGACAAGTAAGTTCGCAATTGCGAACTAGTACCAAATCCTCGCGAACTGGCAGAAACGCTTGCGAACACAAAAAAAAAAATCCGCAAATTCGCGGGAATTCGCGGATTTTGCGGATTGCGAGTTCGCAAATCCGCAAAATTCGCGAACGCGAGATTCGCAAAATTCGCCCATGCTTAATTTCCTACCACCGTGTGTTTCCCCAGGTCTCCCAATAAAAATGATACCTCACTCGCGTGGGTGGGTCAAGTACCCGCGACAGGCAAAGGCCCAAAACGTACTGAGGAGACATCATAATTACCTATCACAAAACAACCTGGTTTTACAAGGGGAGTCACCATTGTTTTTGGCCCCAGGCTCGGCGGCCATCTTGGGAAACTACTGAACCCACACATTTCTGAAAACTAGACACATTGAAGAGTCCAGCGAGGTATGGCTGGCGTGGGGTCCCCCACATTTTCCTCCCCAGAGTCCCCTGCAAACCTCAAATTTAGCTGAAAAATCATTTTTTTTCTCACATTTCTGTCTTTGAAAGTTCTGGAATCTATGTGGATCCACAAATTTCCTACCAACCAGTGTTCCCCTAGTCTCCCGATAAAAATGATACCTCACTTTTGTGGGTGGGTCAAGTATCCGTGATTGGCAAGGGCTAAAACTTATCGGGAAGACATCAAAATTACCTATCACAAAACAACCTAGGTTTACAAGGGGAGTCACCTGGGTTTTTGGCCCCGAGTTCGACAGCTATCTTGGGAAACAACCAAAACCACACATTTCTGAAACCTAGACACCAATGGGAGTCCTGCGAGGTATGGCTTGTGTGGATCCGCCAATATTTCCCTACCCAGAATCCCCTGCAAACCTCAAATTTAGCTGAAAAAACACATGTTCCACATATTTGTGGGTGAAATCACAGTGCTGGTACAAATGTCCTACCCACCAGCGTTCCCCTCAGTCTCCCGAGTAAAATGATACCTCACTTGTATGGGTGGGGCAAGGACCTGTCATTGGAAAGAGCCCAAAACATAGGGATTTAGGGTAAAGCACCAACACATATAAGCACTACATTAAAAAAAATACGTTTTTTGCCAATTCTGCATTGGCAACCCATACAAGTGAGGTATAATTTTACTCAGGACACCAGAGATAATGCTGTGGGGTAGGACATTTGTGCTGGCACGGTGATTCCACACAAAAATATGTGGAAAATGGGGTTGTGTCAGTTAAATTTGAGGTTTGCCGGTGATTCTGGGTAGGGAAACATTGGGGGATCCACACATGCCATAGCTCATTGGACTCCCCAGGATGTCTCATTTTCAGAAATGTGTGGGTTTGGTAGGTTTCCATAGATGGAGGCGAGCCCGGGGCCAAAAAACCAGGTGCCCCCCACAAAACTAGGTAGTTTTGTTATAGGTAATTTTAAAGTCTCAACAGTATGATTTGGGGCATTTCCTGTTGCAGCCACTATGCCTACCCACACATGTAAAGTACCATTTTTATCAAGAGACCTGGGGAAATGTTGGGTAGTAGGAAATTTGTGTCAGCCCAGTGGTCCTACAACTTTCACACACAGAAATGTGAGAAAAAAATATTTTTTCAACAAAGTTTGAGCTTTTCAGGCAATTCTGCGTAAGGAATTGTTGGGAGACAACACACAAGCCATACCTTTCTGGACTCCCCCGGGTGTCTAGTTTTTAGAAATGTCTGGGTTTGGTAGGTTTCCCTAGATGGCCGCCTAGCCCGGGGCAAAAAACTCATGGAACACCTTGCAACACCAGGTTGTTTATGATAGGTAATTTTGATGTTGCCTCAAATGATTTTGGGCCCTTGCCTGTCGTGAGTACTTGAGCCACCCACTCAAGTGAGGTACCATTTTTATCTGGAGACCTGGGGTAACTCTGAGTGGTAGGAAATATGTGGATCCACGCAGATTCCAGGACTATCCCACAAAGACATCTGAGAAAAAAAGTGATTTTTTCAGCTAAATTTGAGGTTTGCAGGGGATTCTTAGTAGGGAAATGTTGGGGGACTCACACAAGCCATACCTTGCTTGACTCCCCGGGTGTCTAGTTTTCAGAAATGTGTAGGTTTGGTAGGTTTCACTAGATGGCCGCTGACCCCGGGCCAAAAACTAATGGGACCTCCCTTGCAAAACCAGGCTGTTTTGTGATAGGTAATTTTGATGGGGAAACATCCCTTACAACAAAACTTTTACAACGCAGGTTTTACAACGAAAACCATTACAACGCATTGCGCTGGGGGGGTGCTCTAGGATAGGGAATAGATTTAATTTACTATCCAACACCTTCCCTAGTGTCCACGGGGACTGGAGTTGGAATAGTAAATTAAACTATTCACTATCCAGCACCCCAAAGCACTATGCGTTGTAAAGGTTTGCGTTGTAAAACTGGCGTTGTAACAGCATGCGTGGTAAAAGCATGCGTTGTAATGTCATACATCCATTTTGATGTTGCCTCTATAGGTTTTGGGCCGTTTCCTGTCACGTGCACTAGACCTACCCACACAAGTGAGGTACCATTTTTCTTAGAAGACTTTGGGGAATGCGGAGTGGGTGGAATTTTGTGGATCCACACAGATTTCAGAACTTTCCACCACAGAAATGTGAGGAAAATTGTTTTTGTGGACACATTTTTGGGTTTGCAAGGGATTCTGGGTAACAGGATCTGGTAATAGCCAGACAAGTCACCCCATCCTGGATTCCCTTTAGTGTCTAGTTTTCAAAAATGTATAGGTTTGCTAGGTTTCCATAGGTGCCGGCAGAGCTAGGGTTCAAAATCTATAGCTAGGCACTTTTCAAAAAAACAGTCAGTTTTTCATTGTGAAAATGTGGTGTGTCCACATTGCGTTTTGGGCAGTTTCCTGTCACGGGCACTAGGCCTACCCACACAAGTGAGGTATCATTTCTCTCAGAAGACTTTGGGGAATGTGGGGTGGGATGGAATTTTATGGATCCACGCAGATTCCAGAACTTTCCACCACAGAAATGTGGGGAGAATGTGTTTTTTTGGACACATTTTTAGGTTTGCAAGGAATTCTGTGTAACAGAACCTTGGGAGAGCCAGTCAAGTCACCCCGTCTGGATTCCCCTGGATGTCTAGTTTTCAAAAATGTATAGGTTTGTTAGGTTTCTCTAGGTGCTGGCAGAGTTAGGGTTCAAAATCTACAGCTAGGCACTTGGCAAAAAAGGGTCCGTTTTCACTGTGAAAATGTGGTGTGTCCATGTTGCGTTTTGGGCTGTTTCCTGTTGCGGGCACTACGCCTAAACACAGAAGTGAGGTACCATTTTTCTTGCAAGACTTTTGGAAATGCGGGGTAGGTGAACTTTTGTGGATCCACGCAGATTCCAGAACTTTTCACCACGGAAATGTGAGGAAAATGTGTTTTTGTGGACACATTTTTAGGTTTGCAAGGGCTTCTGGGTAACAGAACCTGGTGCGAGCCAGTCAAGTCACCCAATCCTAGATTTCCCTGGGTGTCTAGTTAAAAAAATTGTATAGGTGTGCTAGGTTTGCCTAGGTGCTGGCAGAGCTAGGGTTCAAAATCTACTTCTAGGCACTTTGCAAAAAAAGGGTCTGTTTTCACTGTGAAAATGTGGTGTGTCCACGTTGCGTTTTGGGCCGTTTCCTGTTGCGGGCACTTGGCCTACACACACAAGTGAAGTACCATTTTTCTTAGAAGACTTTTGGGAAATGCTGGGTATGTGGAAGTTTGTGGATCCATGCATATCCCAGAACTTTCCACCACAGAAATGTGAGGAAAATTGTCTTTTTCTCCAAATTTGTAGGTTTGCAAGGGATTCTGGGTAATAGAAGCTGGTGAAAGCCAGTCAAGTCGACCCATCATGGATTTCCCTCGGTGTTCAGTTAAAAAAAATGTATAGGTTAGCTAGGTTTTTCTAGGTGCCGGCAGAGCTAGGGTTCAAAATCTACAGCTATGCACTATGCCAGTGGTTCCCAAACTTTTTTGACCCACGGCTCCCTTGACCAACTTGCCATAAGTCGTGGCTCCCCATTATGTTACTTTGTTTTAGTGGGTGAGGGAATGTAAGCTCAGTCTTGGGAGTACTTCACGTTTTCTCCCTGAAAATAATTGCTATGAAGCGGATGAAGGTATCATAGATGCAACTAAATAAATATATATAACAGTTTTTAATAAATACTTTTATTGGTTTAGTCACTGTGCATTCAAAGCAAAGTTGCTTTTTGAGTTGACCTTCCAGGTAATGGGAGCTATTGATATGGCTGAAGTAAACAAAGTTTCACTAACATTAGTAGCTATAGATGCTGCCAAAGCATTCGACCAAGTTAGGTGGTTATATCTTTGGCGAACTCTAAAAAGATACGGTTTCCCCGATAATTTTGTTCAAGCCCTCAAGATGGTTTATCTTAGTCCTAAAGCTAAGGTATTGGTGAATGGGGTGTTGACAGATTGGTTCAATGTTAGGAGAGGCACAAGGCAGGGGTGTCCCCTGTCACCGTTATTATTTAATCTTTATATTGAACCTTTTGTTAGCAAGCAGTGGCAGGATCCCGCCATCCACCCTTATCGGCTGGGATGGATGGAACTTAAAACCACACTTTACGCGGATGATTTGCTTTTATACACAACCAACCCGATAGAGACCATATCACAGTTATTTGAGATGGCGGAAGAATTTGGATGAGTCTCGGGATACATAATTAATAAAGAAAAGACAGAAATAATGGAGTGGAATCAACTTAGCAGTTACCCAGAGGCAAAGTCTAGTATGAGGTATTTATGGGTCCACCTGGTGCAGAACCTAGAGGATATTCCAAAAGTAAATTGGAAGAGGACTTCGAAGGAAGTTATTAGTTTACTTACAAAATCTCCCCTTAAACATTTACGGGAGAGTTAACCTTGTTAAAATGATTATTTTGCCAAAAATAACTTTTCTATATAATACAATCCCCTTAATCTTTAACCGAGAATATATTGCCAAACTGCAAGGTAAAATAGGTACTTTTATGTGGGCAACGAAAGGTTCCAGGATAGCCTGAAAAAAATTGAGAAGAGGCCTCAAAGTGGGCCGGATAGCAATACCAGATTTATTATTTTACTGTTTGCTTTTCATTTTAAAAATTTCAGTACCTTAATGAATAACCCAGATTCTTCATCATTAGGTCTTTTGTTTAAAGCCATGTTACGAGATGTGTCTCAAGGCCAGGTCTCTTTCCTGTACAAGTATGGAGATCCTAAATTCTACAAAAAAGTAACACTAAAAATATTAAGGGCCGCCCTGAAAACATGGATGTTCATAAGGAAAAAAATGGATGTTCCGTACTATGCTACACAGGCTCGTGTTTGGGATTCTCCTGGCACTCCTGAGTGCCTACAAGATCAACTGAGAGTGCCTCTCAAAAGAGGGGTAATAAAGTATTGGGGCGATTTACAAGATGGGTTGTAATTTGATGAGCTGGGAGGTACTGAGTAGGTTAACTCAAGGATCGTTGACAAGGTTTAAATACTATCAGATTTAATCTTGGTGGTCAACGCAGACTTGGCAGGCCGAAGAAGCTCATGCAGATGTATTAGATGAAATGGCCAGAGGGGGTATCTGGAAGAAGGAAGTTGCATATTGGTATGGAGCATTGCTCAACATGGAAGACCAGGGAAAAACGGAAGTAAGCTGACTATGGGGGGAGGAATATGGAGAGAACTGAGGAAATAGTAGAGACGTATATAAGGTTTGGTCTGACTCTTTTGCAATGGTACAGGATTTAGTGAAACTTTCTGCATTAAGGAGAAATCATCTCTATACAGCCTATAGAGTCTACTGGTCTCCATAAAAGTTGACTAAGGTGACTAGGACAATATATAGCTTTCCGAGGTGTAAATTCTCAGACGCAGACGATGTCCATATATTTAAGGAATGTAAGAAATTAAACCTTACTGGAACGAGGTATGTGCTTTTTTGGAATCTGTTTTGGAGAGACCAACTGATATAAGTATTAGCTGATTTTCTTCAGTCTACCAAACGACTATCAAATGAACACACCTATGTTTAATTTTATATTCTATGTTATTATTTTGGCCAGGAGAGAAATCTGTAGGCTTTGGGAATCAGAAAACCCTCCAGTATTTTCAGAATTTTTAAGAAATGTGATATTTTCTAGTGAGAGTGACATGGCCTGCGATCTAAAAAGTAAGGTGAAGACAAGGGCACATTTGTTAATTTGGAGAGAAAAAGATACAGGGTCTAATGATTAAGCCAAAACACTGCTGGACCAAATCTCCTTAGTAACTTGGTCGGTATAACCGGATAAAGTGAATGGGACTGGAGAAGGTATTGGTGTCAGTATGAAGGGAATGCTCTATTATTCTCCATTGCCTATCCAAAGGGTTGGTAAAGTATGGTATGGAGTACTTGGAGGTATCCCATATTGAGTTCTTTTATTTTTTGGCAGTATGAGGACACAATAAAAAGTGCATTCAAAGCAAAGTTAACCTTACAGGCCAGTGCAGGCAATGTATTGTGATGAATGCTGCAACAGGAGGCTCAATAATAAACAGTGTACGACCCTGACTGTTCATGGGAAGCAGGCAATTAACCTGTACTGACTATATTCAAAAAATGCGCAGACCTGTAATTTAAAAAAAAAAAGGGCTTCCTCAAATGCCTCCAGGAATAAGAACGTGCCATGTAAAGCTACTCTCTGCACCATTTTGGAATGGGACTGGTTAACTAATGAAAACTGTGCAGAGAAGTATCCCCCACATGCACTTATACCACACTATTTTTAGACCAGATTTGAGTGCTGGGGAGTTTACGCCTGCTTCAGAATTTGCACGAAAATAGGAATAATTGCCTAAAATTTAAGTTTGGGAACCACTGGCCTAACTATCAGAATTTTTGTTGTTTGTAAACAGATAGGAATCTTGTCATTATAAGTGCAAAAGTATTTCTGCTTCCTTTGATATCTTATATTTAAACTGCTCCCTGTAAATGTGGTTAATTAAGAAAATTTAGACTGATTTTAAGTTATAATAAAGTAGTTTTGAGTCCGACGTGGAACATTTCCTGATTGGCCTACAAGGTTGGGTTTCTGACTCGCTAAATTGCTTGGCTGCAGCAGCAACTTGATATACCTGGTATACGGATTGTGACAGAAAGCGAGGATGCTGCCAAAAACATACCTACAAACTAGTATTGTTTTTTGAAAAACCGTGTTTGACAGGCCTGTACTGTGAGGGGAAAAACAACGTACCTTTTGGGACGAAATAGTGCAAATATTGGTTCAAAACAATTGTCGCACCCAAGAAGTTATTAAAAGAATTGGGGGGGGGAGGAGCTTCGCGGGCAACCAAGATGGCCGCGTAAGCTCGGAGCTCCGAAGACCCTCCGATCCTCCGTATTGATCCTGCCAACTATCCTGTCCCACGACGGTGGGAATCAATTGCGGTGTTGATGCTGACGCGGCGCCTGGTCTCAGAGTGAAGATCCGAGTTTCCTGGACCGAGTTACACCGTCGTAAAGCCTGGTGACGACAACGCCATAGCTGTTTGGCATTGTTGGGGCTGTGACGGGGCCCCACTTTGGTGGCATTTCGAGTGGGACTAACTGAATTGCTGGGTCCGGCGGCCCTGCTGATCTCCCTGGAGGCTTGCTGTTCCCTGGGGACGGTGGTGGGACTTGCTGGCTTTGATCGAGTGGAGGTGGTGTTATCGGCTTGCCCCCTCTTGGATCGTACGATTCCCGTCACCCAACATGGCAGGCAGGGGAGATCCAGACAAAGGGAAGCCCCCGAGGGTCAGCAGAAAACCCGTCCATTCACAATCCACCATCCCCGAACGATTCTCTCACTCCAGAGGTTCGCCGGGTGCATCGGGTCATACCAAGGACCTGCAGCGGGACGTGTCCCCAGAAGATATCGAACCCACCCTCCGGGACGTGATGGGAGCCATTGCTGGCGTGAAGGCCGAGATGCACAGCCAACACGAAGCGCTGTCCAGCAAGGTTGATACCCTCAAGATCGAGCTTAATCTCATCAGGGCCGACCTCGGTAAAACAAACGACAGGGTTAAGTCACTCGACATTAAGACGTTGAGTTTGACTTCTGATGTGTCGGACATGCAGACCGAGGTACGGGACTTGAAGGCCGCTAATGTGATGCTTGCGCGCCGGCTTGACGATTTTGAGGGACGGGCACGGCGCCAGAACGTCCGTATTACAGGTGTGCTGGAGGGTGCGGAGGAGGCTGCCGTGGACTTGTTTGTGGAGGACTTGGTGGTGAAGCACTTGGCGCCTGGAGGCTTGAGTAAATTATTTTCGGTTGAGAGAGCTCACAGACTGCCTGGTGGCCAACCGAAATTGGGTGCATCCCCGCGCCCCATCATTGCCAGACTATTCAACTACCGGGACCGAGACGCAATCCTACAAGCGTCGAGAAGTGGCGGCCCGCTGCGGTTTCAGAATGCGGACATTAATTTCTTCCCCGATTTCACTCAGGCAGTCCAGAAACGCCGCCAAAGTTTTATGGGTGTGAAACGAAGACTGAGGGAGATGGGGTTGAGATACTCCATGCTTTACCCAGCGAAACTGCGCATAGAACATGGAGATCGGACGCTGTTCTTTGACTTGCCTGATGCTGCAGGGGACTGGTTGGACACTTTGCCTCAGCGTCGGACTACTTCGGAGGATCTGTCGGAAGGGGCGTCAGGAGGTCCAGGTTCCCAGGAATAAACTTTAAAATGTTGGCCTTCTTTTTGCGAAGGGTTCTGCGGATGGCATCATTCATTGACTTTTGTCTCCTTTTTTCTTTCTTTTTCCTGTTTTCTCAACTTTGGAGGGTAACAGGGGGTGATAGGATGTCTCCTTTCTCCTCTGGGGGCTTTTTGTAGGTTAGTTTATAAGGGGCAACAGGCACACTGCTAGTTGGGGTGGCTTTTAGTCTAATGCAGGGGTGCAGGGTGGGGGTTGGTTGGGTTGTGTGTTTTTCCTTAGCTCTTCTTTTCCTACTTTTTTCATGGCGAGGGAACATACATCGTTTCGGTGGCTGCTTTCTGGGGGGGATGGCTGGGACGGGGCATCTTTGATGATGGGGTGTAAGACTTTGAATGTACTCAGTTGGAACGTGAATGGGTTGGGGGATCGTATTAAACGTGGTGTTGTGATACAAATGTTTAAACGTTGTGTTCCAGATATTATTCTCCTGCAAGAAACTCATCTCGTTGGTAATACTTGTAAGGCTCTGAATAGAAAGGGGTTCAAAATGGTGGCCCACTCCATGTTCTCTACGGGATCTCGAGGGGTGGGGATAATGGTGCGCATGTCTCTTCCCCTGGAGGTGGAGTCCACAGTGGTTGATGATAGGGGCCGCTATGTAGCCGTGGTGAGCAGATGGGAGGGGCGCACCCTGGTTTTGGTTTCTGTTTATGTCCCCCCGGGGTTGCAAGCGGCTACCTTTCAAGACCTTGGTGGCACCATTTTGGGTCTCCCGGAGGGGCTGTTAATACTGGGTGGGGACCTTAACTCTGTGGTTTCGGGCACTTTGGATCGTTTTCCGTCCAGAGATCTACGCAGCGCACAATCATGGCTCCCGGACTTCATGAGCACCATGGGCCTCATTGATTGTTGGCGACTTTTACATCCCGCCCAACGACAGTACACTTTCCATTCGGGGGCTCACGGTAGTCTCTCTCGCATTGATTACATTCTGACGCCCGCGGCTCAGGCACAGACTGTCTCTAGGGCCCGCCTCATGGCCAGGGGTATCTCAGACCACTCTCCGGTTTGGGTGTCCTTTGACTTCGGCATCGCGGCGGCGACTAGGGTGGCGCCGGTCAATCCCTGGTATTTCCGCAACCCCAAGACTCGAGACCTCCTTGCTAAAGCTATTGATCTGTATTTCACGGAGAATACAGGTACAGTAACGTCGGCCCTTTCCCTTTGGGAGGCCTTTAAGACTGTCCTTAGGGGAGAGGCTTTCTCCTTGATAGCCGAGGTGCGCAGACGGCGGGATGAAGACATGGTGCGGTTGGAGTCGGATATTGCAGACCTGAATTCCCAGTTAGCGCTGGGACCGACACCTGAACTGCTCCATGCTCTCTCCCTGAAGCAGTCGGAATATAGTGCCACTGCCACGGACGCGGCCAAGGCGATGGGCAGGGAACAGCAAGGGAGGATTTACGACGCCGGAGATAAGGCGGGCAAGCTTCTAGCCTGGCTGGACAAGAAGGAGCTGGCTTCTCGTGTGGTGCCTGAGATCCTGGGCGACGATGGTCTAGTCATTACTGACCCCACTGCTTTTGCCGCGGCGTTTGCCGACTACTTTGAGACGGTTTATACATCGGTCTCCGCTCTGACTGAATCGGACTCGGCCTCCTTCTTAGAGGGGGTTGAGCTCCCTTGCCTGTCTGATACTGAGCGTGATGACATGGACCGCGGCATTACGGTTGACGAGGTGGCGTTGGCGATAAGGTCTTTGCGATCTGGGAAGGCTCCGGGACCCAATGGTCTCCCGGTGGAGCTGTATAAAATCAAGGCGGACACTATCGCCGCGCCCCTGCGGAATATGTTCTTGGAAGCTCGAGACGCCGGCGAACTCCCACTGGACCAACGCCTGGCTACCATTGTGGTCATCCATAAGGAAGGGAAGCCTAGGGACCTTTGTAGGTCGTATCGCCCTATTTCCTTGCTAAACGCCGAGCCCAAAATCCTGGCTAAGTTACTGGCCAATCGGCTCGTGGGCGTGATTGCGGACTTGGTCCACCCGGACCAGTCTGGCTTCATACCTCACCGTAACACAGCCCTTAATCTTAGAAGGCTTCACGCTGTCATGGCACGGGCGCACATGCTCTGTGAGCCGACAGTCCTGGCCTCGCTGGATGCGATGATGGCGTTTGACTCGCTCGAATGGAACTATCTCTGGGCGGTGCTTTCTAAGTTTGGGTTCGGCCCCGACTTCATCAGTTGGGTTCGGCTTCTTTACTCCTCCCCGATGGCCAACATAACGGTCAATGGTCGCATGTCGGCTTCCTTTGCCTTGCGCAGGGGTACCAGGCAGGGTTGCCCGTTATCGCCGCTCCTTTTCGCTCTTGCGCTGGAGCCACTGGCTGCTTGGATCCGCACTCACCCTGATATTACTGGTATTAAATGGTCGCCGGGGTTTGAAGATCGCGTTTCGCTATATGCGGACGATATTCTTCTTTACCTCACCTCCCCCTGTCGGTCCTTGATTGTGGCGTTTGATGTACTGGGTACCTTTGGTAGCTACTCGGGCCTGGTCATTAACTGGGCCAAGTCCTACCTTTACGTGCTGCGCGGGGATACTCCGCGTCTCCCTAGGGGCTGTGCCATACAGGTCTCGCAACAGGGCTTCAAGTACCTGGGCATCTATATTTCAACGGATGCCCGGGCATGATACGCAAACAACTTGCTCCCTCCTCTGGCACGCCTTCGGCGTGACGTGGAGGGTTGGAAAAGATTGCCGCTGTCCCTGTTGGGCCGTGCGGCGTTGTTCAAAATGATGTCCCTGCCGAGATTCCTACATGCGCTTCAAAACACGCAGGACCCAGTACCTTCTAAATATTTCAGGGAGATTGAGTGCCTACAGCGTACCCTCTTTTGGGATGGTAGGCCGCGCATTGCCGTAGTCAAACTGACCATTCCGTGGTATGACGGTGGTATTGCTTTGCCTGACGTGCACCGGTACTACTGGGCTTCTCAGTTGGCGGCCATCAATCATGGCTTTTATGGACCGGTGGCCAATCCGGGGTATGCCATGGATCGCTGGCTCATGAACGACGGGATGTACTACAGAGCGCTGTATTCTAGATCTCTGGACCAGAAATTGACTGGCCCCACCAGGACTGCGGTGCACCTGTGGAGGGCGGTTACGAAGGCACTGGGGTGGAAGGATAGGCTCACCATGGCTACTCCCCTTTATGACTCTGACTTGCTGGGGAAATTGTGGCATTCCAAAGGTTTTGACCGGTGGGATCTCATTGGTATATCCAAAGTGGCGGACGTGATGGCCAGGGGGGAAATTAAATTGTTTGCTGCTCTACAGGTGGAATTTCAATTGGGGGCCACGGAGTATTTTCGGTACGCACAATTGAGACATGCCCTTACGACCTCCTTGCCTGTGGGTGACAAAGTCTCCGACTCATCCCCGCTAGAGGACAGAGTGTTGGACGGACACATGCCGGACAGTGCCATCTCCCTGACCTACACAAAACTTATTAATGTACGGACGGACCTGTTGGTGAAAGTGCGAGACTTCTGGGTAAATGATGGGATTGAGATGGATGACGAGGACTGGCAGTCAGCGTTTTCCTCCCCTAAGGAGGTGGCTATCTCGGCCAGACTGCGCTTGGTCCAGCTGAAAGTGCTTCACAGGGTGTATGTTACTGGCCCCAGATTGATTCGTATGGGGCTTTCTCCTGATGGCCTTTGCAGGAGAGGTTGTGGTGAGTTGGCCACTTTCATGCATACCATTTGGAAGTGCCATGTCATAGCCTCTTATTGGGAGCGAGTGCATGCGGTTATGGGGGTCGTGACTGGTGTGATTTTGCCCGCGGAGGCTCGACGTTGCTTGCTGAATGTGTGGGGTCCGACCGACTATAATACCGCTCAGACCCGCTGGGTCACCCTGGGTAATATGGTGGCCAAGAGGGACATTGCCCAGAGATGGGGTGCTTCGCCCCCCCCCCCACTGTGAGTCTTTGGAAAACCAATATGGACTGGTGCATGCTCCGGGAGAAAACTGTCTACTTAGCCCGGGGTAAGCCTAAGATGTGGGGGCTGGTCTGCGGTGCCTGGAATTCGTATAGAGGTGACATCTGTGTGCCCCCAGAGGAAGTCCGACCGGAAATTCGTCTTTCACCATAGTTACCCCCTCAACCCAGGATTCACGTGAAGTAATCCTGTTTTTGCTCCCCTTACACATGGTTGCTTATTTGAAATGGTTATTTCATGATGCTAAGATTCCTGCCTCCCCCCCTGGATATCTGCCTTGCCGATTTTCTATGCTCCTTTGCCTTGCCATCTTCTTCTCCTTCTCCCCCTTCTTTCTTCCCCTTTTTCTTCTTCTCCTTGTTCCTTTCCGGTTTCACTTTACTTCTTGAGTTTATTTTCAAAACTATAAAATTAAACCTGATTGCTCCTTGTACTGTTTTGTGCACACTTCCAAGTTGCCTTATAATGCTGCCTAGCCTCCGGGATGTATGGCTGAATAGCGGTATACTTTGAATTATAAATAAAGGTTTTCCCAAAAAAAAGAATTGGGGGGAAAAAGTCTGCACTGTAACACTTTTTTGGCTGCAAGATGCACGTCTCAGGCAGTCCGACCTATTCAGCCTCTTGTTCGTGGAGTGAGAAAAAGAATGAATAAAGATGAACAGGTGGTTTCCAAATGTTACTGCCTTCTCAGTTCTGACGCAGGGGTGAAGGTGGCAGTGTTAGGACTCATCATCTGCCTTTTTGTGCTTAGCTTTGATTGTTTTCCCTTGTAGTAATAACTCTTTGCAGCTCGTGGTGTGCATTTTGGCGTTGCATTGAAAAGTTATTTATTGGGTGTTTCTGTTGTTTCTCTTATCTTATCAGTTAAGTCTTTATCTCTCACAGGGGAGCTGTGCAGTTCTGAAGAAGAGGTCAAAGGCTTTGACAGTGGTTCCCAAACTGTGTTCACAGCGCCCCATGGTAGTTTTGATGGCGCACCTGGGTGCCACGGCGCACAGATTGGGAACCACTGAACTATGCAAAAAAGGATCAGTTTTCACTGTAAAAATAAGGTGTGTCCACATTGAATTTTGAGCCGTTTCGAGTTGTGGGCACTAGGCCTACCCACACAAGTGAGGTACCATTTTTATCGGTAGAATTAGGGTAACACAGAATTGTCGAGCAACTGTTATTACCTGTTGACTTTTGATGCATTTCTGCCTTGCAAATGAAAGGCAATGTGTAAAAAAGAAGTCATTTAGAAAAATTAACTATAATTCTCATGCTAGTATGGGTACTCACAATTGCGGAAATGTGCAAAAATCTACAGTTTCTAAACTCTATATTTTGTTCCAATTTCAGAATTACATAGGTGTCTTTCATACCAATTTTTCCATGCATATACTTTCCCACATTAATTGCTATATACCCAGTACATAATAAAAAACTGTTGCAAGACACTGCTCAGTTATTGGCTCTGGGTACATTGGGTTCTTGGTGAATGTAGGAGAGAGGATCTGCTTATTATAGCTACCCCCACTTTTTGCTAATGTTTCACTGTTTTTTTACTTTAGTCTTGCTGGGACCTTGCTATCTAGGGCCCCAGCCTAGCTGCTTCCTCTCTAAAATGATTGTATGTACTTTAGGTACACCATAGATTGGATTCTGGGGTACCTTTATAAGTCCATGCCTTGGATATATATTCTATATACCCAGGGCATAGGTACCCCAGAGGTCTCTCAGGGGCTGCAGTATGTATTATGCCCCCCTGCAGCCTTCAGAATCTATTCTCCGGGGTTGTTCTGTGATGCAGCCAACCATATACTCTTAAGTGCATTATAACCTCGCTGTAAATGCTAATTTTGAAATGGCTGCAAGGAAACATGTCATTTTTTGTGTCAAACATCTTGAAATCATACCTCCCGCCTGCCCTGGTGGGGGAGGTATGATTCCACCCTCCTGGAGGGAGAAATTTGACTACACCGGTACACCTGGTAACAGCTTCACAGAACCCTGGCATCACAAAATGGATGCTGTCAGTCACAGACACGCATCTGCCATCCTGCTACTGAACGAAACTCAGGCAGGGGAGGCTGGACAATAGGTTTCCTGTCACAGGGAGGTTTAACCACCTCCCAGACAGGCTTTAGTGTATTGGGGCTGGGTGGGTACACTCCAAGAGTGCTTTGATGTCTGCACTGGGGACACATTTGGTGTCCCTGTGCGTAGTCCAGCTCAAACCGGTTGCAGGGGCACTTAGCCCCTGCTCTGTTTCGAAACTGGACAAAGGACATGGGTGAAGCCACCCCTCTGACCTGACCCTCCCATAGGTGGGGCCCCTGAGTTTGTCCCACCCCTTCCTTGGGTATAAGTAGGAACCCCTGACTACAGGACTTTAGATTTTACTGGATGAAACTCTGCTACAGAATCCCAGAACATCAACTATCTACACTTCGTTGGATGACTGAAGAATCTCCCTTGGAGTAATGGAGTTGATCCACTGCCAGGCAGGCACCAAAGACACAACTGTCCAGTTTGCAACTATGCAGCTCCTGAAGGACTCTGAAGACTTTGCAACACAGGAGGTGGGTTTCCGAACTTCCCTGAGGCTGATCCATGGTCTCAGCAAACCTGAGATCCAAAGCCCTTGTGGAGACCGTGCAACCTGACCCCCTGGACACTGTGCACATTTGCAGCCACATATGCTTTTTGGCAATCCCTGAGGATAGGCTTTGGGATATTTGTAGTCCAGACTCCGAGCAGTGATTCCACCGAATATTACTGGCTTACACTCCACAAGTTACCCGTGGGATGGTATTTAGTGATTCCTCTTGAGGTCCCATTGCAATCCATTGTCCATCAACTTGTGGGTCGCTGAGAAGGGTACTGTAACTTTTAATGGACTTACCTGGTTGCTCCAGACATGCCCTGACTCTCCATTGCTTGGGGAGTCACCAGGACCTTGCTGGTTCACACCAAAGCTTTTTTACTTTCACCGCATGGGTTGCTGTTGCCAAGGCTTGTTGGTCTCCCATCCAGACACCAACCCCCCAGCACTCTACATCCTTCATGGGACAGCTCTCCTGCAGACTCTGGTCATCATGGACATCTCATGGTCCCCGTGGCAGCGGAGTCACGGTTCACCTCATCCCACCTGAAACACCCGACATTGGTGGGCATTGGTCTACTGTGCCCCTGGTTACCCTGAAGTGACCCAGACTCTGCCCCCTCTGCTTTCAGCTTCTTCACATCTCCGATCCAGGCTTGGATCATACCGGACACTTTTCCTTTCCACTGCAGTGGCATTTTGCAGCAACTCGCCTTTGAAAACAGCGATATTTCCCGACACCATTTGGCACCTATGCACCCGGCTTCCCTGGGTGAGGTAACATGAGTACTCAAGTGCTCACATGGGTGCTGGCTTTAGAACCTTCTAAGTCTAAAAGGGTTTATTCCAAGTCCTCTCCGAAGTGTCCCTAATCTTTAAAATTCTAACCGCTACTTTCCCAAAGAATTGTACGGAGCTCGTGGTTGTGTTCTCACGCTGCACACATCCCCCGTTGGTCCCCTGTGTCACTACGTGCTCTAGGCACTGTGTCTAGTCAAGTTGTGGTTTTTATACCACTTTCTTAATATATGGTTTGTTCTTCCCCTGGGGCCCATTGAATATTGTGGTATTTACTTACGTTCTAGTGTTTTAATATAGTGTACCTTGCTTCTCTAATCTCATAAAGAGGTTAGTTGGGAGTGTTTAGTAATAAATACATATATTTTATATATACCTTGTGTGGTTCTCCTTTCATTTAGTCATTCAAAAGGTTATAATCGGAAAACCAAGCTGCTTTAGACTACTTCAAGACTCAGCCTGAAGGCTGCTCTCCATAGCTACCACTAGGATAGCTTTAAATAAAGGTTGTCTTAAACCTATTCTCACTAAGGGTTGTTTGGACTGGTGCAAGGTGGCTACTATAACTAGTGGACAGCATATACCAGGCCAACTTCTCACACTGAACCTACAAGTTCTATATATCCCAACAACCAGAAAGGTCCAGCAGATGTAACGGTATATTGCTTTCAAACAGCTGTCATATTTAGAAGAAGGTACAGGTGAAAACGTTGACACAAATGGCTGTTTTTTTTCAACTAATTTTCAATTTGTCCTACATTCAAACTGTTAGTTTCTATAAAGAAACCTTAAAGGATCTACACAAATGACCCCTTGCTGAATTCAAAATTGTGTCCACATTTCTACAATGTATAGTTTCCAGGGTCCAATATTGCTTTTACACCCATTTCTACCAGTAACTGGAAGTAGGTGGAAAGCACAAAAAAGTAGCAAAAATAGGGTCTGACCCAGAAAAATGATAAAACTGTGTAAAAAATGTTGGTTTTCTGACAAAAGTCTGCTTGTCCCTGAAAGCTGTGAAAATGGTGATTTCAGTACCACAACCCCTTTGTTGATCCCATTTGCAGGGAAAAAAACAGACACTTTCATCTGTAGCCCTTTTTCCCATTTTTCCCCTCAAAAACACATTTTTGCTATATTTTGGCAAATTTTTTGATCCCCTCCAGGGGAATCCACAAACCCTGGATACCTTTAGAATCCTCTTGATGTTGGGAGAAAAGGACGCAAATTTGGCATGGATACCGTATGTGGTCAAAAAGTTACATGGGCCTAAGTGCAAACTACGCCAAATAGCCAAAAAAAGGCTTAGCACAGGGGGGGGGGGGAGGGGTTAAAGATTTCCCAGAGGGAAGACCCCCCAAGCCCCAAATAAACGTTGGGTTTTCTCACTTTCGTGAAAAAATTAATTCATTGCTCTTACGCCCCATCACTTTAAAATTCCACCAGCTGCCACTGAGGATATACTTCTTCCATGAGGTCCCACTGAAGAGGATTTTCTGCTGCGGAGACAAACTGTAATAGGAGCTTCTGTGTAGTCAGGCCAATGGCCAATGCATCTTGGACGGATCTGTGAGCAGGTAAGTCCCAGTCTTTTGTCGGTTTTCAGGCAACATTTTTGGGAAAAAGTTTCCAAGTCCCAAGTTTCAGGTTTTGGCTGGAAAAGCACCTTTAGCACCACATCCAAGGGTCCAGGACTGTTTGGACACCTTTTGCGGTCAAGACTCACTCCAGGCAGAAGCCAGCTGCAGGGTACAAGGTCTCTGGAACGTTTTATGTCCATGTAGAGCACACAGGACACCAGCGGAACAACAATTGAAGTCACTCTGGTAGTCCCAGAAACAACCAGCAAGGCAGGCCTGGAGCAACAGGATAGACCTCTGAGGGTACAGGGCAGGCTTTAAGCAGCAGGGCAGTCTTCTGGTGGTAGCAGGGCAGTCCTCTGAGGTACAAAGCTGGCCTCAAGCAGAATGGCAGTCCTTTGAAAGACAACGCAATCCTTTTTGGGGGGGTTCGCCGGAGTTACACAAACGCACTGAAGAGTTGGTCTGAGGGCGAAATATACATACATGGTGCAATCATATCAGTGGGAGAAACTCCTAGGCTTTCTGCTCATATAGTTCTGGGAATTTCCTACCTTCCCCCTCTCATGCTCCAAGTGGTCTGAGGTGACAAAAGACTGGTGTCAAGTTCCTTTGTCACTGAGTTGGTGGCAGCCCTTTGAAATGTAAGTGGGGCAGGGAACAGCTCTGCTTCACCCAGATGGTCCATCCTTCCAACATCTAGTCCCTTTTGTCTCACCGTCTGGCAGGAATACACAAAGGCCAACTGCCACCTACTCACAGTCATGTGACCCAGTACACAGGTTGCAGGCACCAAGTAGATAGGACAAGACATTTAATCTTTCTAAAAGTGGAATTTTCAGAATTGTGATTTAAAATCTGACTTTACCATCAATGGGGATTTTGAATAAAAAATAATTTTGAGGCCAAACATTACATTTATTCCTGTTACCATTCTAAGGATAACACTTATTGAATGTAAGAAAGAATCTGTAGGAAAGTGGACTATTAGTAAGTGGGTGTATTCAACTTCAGCTAGTAATAATGCCACAATCTCTAATAGGTCCAGACAAGTGTCAATAAATTAGTCCTTGCTCAACCCTTGGTAGCTTGGCAAATGAGCAGTTAGTCTTAACTTAGGAGACAGGTATGTGTAAAGCATTTAAAATCACCAAAACAGCTAATAAGTAAAAGACACAACACAATAAATATCTAACACCATTTTATAAAAATAGGGAATATTGTTATCTTCAAAACAGTACCAAATTGACAAAAAGCCAATGTAGGGAACCAGAGATTAATTTGTAAAGATTAAGGGCCATATTTAGGTAATTACTATTTACCGATTCTAAAATACCGAATTTTACCGATTCGGTATTTCAGAATCGGTAAATGGTATGTAGCTAAAAATTCAGTAAATTTTACAGATTCTGTAATATTCGGTATTACCGAATTGGTATTTACCGATTCGGTATTTCCCATTTATTCCTATGGGCCTGGAGGCCCATAGGAATGAATGGGAATCCATTCACTATTACCGATTCGGTAAATATCGAATCGGTAATAGGGGGAACACATTCAAGGGTGGCAGGGTGTCACATTGACACCCTGTTGCACCCCTGCATCATGCATGTGTGCACATGTGGCACACATACATGCCCTAAGGGCATGTATGTCTACCACATGGCACTGTTAAAAAAGCACAAAATAGATTTTTTAAAGATTTTCTATATTTACCATCAACTTGTAGTTGGTGGTAAATAACGAATCCTTAAAGCACATAAGAACTCTTAAATGTGCTTCCTACATACCCGATTTGGTAAATAATGATTCAGTAAATACAGAATCGGTAAACACTGATTCTGTATTTACCGAGTCATCACCTACAGTGGAAATGGCTCAATGCCGGTCGGTAAGCCTGAAATTTACGGAATTTCCGGTTTACCGGCCGGTAATGAGCCACCTACATCGGGCCCTAAATCTCAAACTGTGCATTCTAGCACCAAAAAGGTTAAAGTGCCACACGGTGCTATCTGGTCACGGTGGACTGGGAATAAGTCAACGTTTTAGGCTGACTGCTATGAAGGGCTTGTCAGATAGGATGAGGGCTAGGTCCCGGTCAAAAGTGTACCTTCAGACTTAGTCTTTTTCTTGGAGATTTTCTCTCATTGATGGGAAGTATTTGTCCTTGAAGTCAATGGCGAGGAGCTCCAGAGCATTCTGTAGGACAAACCAGCATGATCAAGCCGCTTTGTGATTCGATGACGGCAGCTTGACCCTTGATGTCGAACTGGTCCCCTACAGGAGCGTTTCTGCAAAACTTTGCAGAACGTTTCTAGACTTTGAGATCTAGCTGTTTCTGAGTTCCTTTGGGGAAAATGTGTGTTCACTAACTCAGTCCAAGGGTTCAGAGACTATGGATTGCCTCATGGGGGCTAGGACTAAGTTTCTTGCAATGCACCTGTACAGTCCAGGAAAAATACACTTGCAACTGGTCAGCTGAGGTGATCCTCTCTTTGGTCTTGTAGATGACTTCTTCCAGCTATGTACCTGTTGCTGATCAAGGTGCCCACTCATTTTCCTTTTTTTACATATGTATATTTTTTTAGACACAGTGGTAATCAGCATCAATACCAATCCATAGTATAAAACAAATTAATCAAATCAGAGTCAACTCATATCAATTAATTGCATAAATACCTCCCCTCTCTGGTAAAAATATTCTTAAAGTCTTTTTCCCCAACCCCCACACTGACCCTCTTCCACAACCTAAACCCATAGCCCATCACCCCCAATAACTTCAACAGAGGAAGAATAACCCCCTCCCAACAATAAAAACAGACACTCTCCCATCTCATAAAACCACCCTGCCCCTGACCTTCCCCCTATAGTAACTGGTCATACTAAACACAGCACCTTCTGGGGGAAACCCTCTACACTGCAGGCCCTTCCCTGTTCATGATAGGAAAACCTGCCTTTGCCCTTCTGTACCCCTATCTGCCCATAAATCTCCAATACTTTGTTAGCCCAGACTTTCCAATTCTCTTCATAAATACTATACCTATTCATTCTAGCATAGTACCAGGCTTCCCATTGGCTGACTTTCCTCATTTTTGTCTCCCATTGCTCAAAGCTGGGCCTTGCAGATGACTTCCAATGGATAGTAATTAATGACCGCACAAGCAATGTTGCTATGAAAATAAAGTTGCTTTCAGGGTTTAGGAAAGTAGCAATCTGCCAGATCCAACAGCACTACTCTTGGTGAGGGATGAATATTATCTTGAATGGTCTAGCTTACTGCATTAAATACGCTCACCCAAAATAGTTTAAGGGCGCTAAAGGACCAAATATGTTGAGACAATCTCCCTTAGAATTGCATTTTGGTCACCTCTAAGCAATTCAGGGAACAACTTATTCAGAGCATGAGGCATTAATTAAAGTAACCACCCGTTGAAAAAATCCATACACTAGACGTTCGCACCCCTGAGACAAGTGAAACTCAAACAGGCGTACCTCTCTCATTGTTGCTCACTAATATTGATCCCCGCATGCTGCATCCATTTGGTTCTTGCTACTTCTATTAGCCGTGCAGAGTCTAGGGCTAGAGCCTGGTACCAAAATATAACAGAGAGATTAACCCCATCTCCCCAAAACAGATCCTTTACTATATTCTTCAAAATTTCTATGTCTGCCCAGTTAATGTCAGCAAGTATTGCTCTTATTTGAACATACATAAAAAAAATACTGTACAGTGTTCTATCCAGAAACAGAGGCTGAGGGGATTTAAACATAGAACCCATAAAGAGGCCCCCCACTTTTAATAAAGCTAGATCAGCCCATTTGCCTATTTCTCATTTTCCTTTGAGTCAGGCATAGTCCTTTCTTTGTGGAGACTTGAGAGTGCAGCAGCTTCAGACTTCTTGAGTTAAAGCCTTCTGCGGTGCAGTCCAATGGTCTAGCAGGGTAGTTGTTCTTCTTCTGATGTTTCAGGCAGTATTTTGAGGAGCCTCTGCAGCTCTCCTATATTTATCCTCCATTCTGGGCTAGCAAAAGGGAGGGGACACCCCAACCAATAGGGCTAAAGTTACCTCCTTCTGCTATGACCTCTTCCTGTGAAGTGTGACATATTTTTGACCCAAAATGCCAGGCTTTTGAAATCACATCAGTCACCACTGTAGTACACATTTAAGTGCATTTGGTTTACTAGGGACTCTAAACTGACATGCCCTACAAGCCATTAGGGACTTACATGTAGGTTGTCTTTGCCAATTAAATTATAATAATTATAATTATCCTGATTAGCAGAGCAGAGTCAGCAACCACCAGCATGAGTCAAATAGTGAGGGCAATAAGAGCAAAATGAATGTCTTTTCTACATGACCCTTCCGGGCAAAAGGCAATGGGCAACTAACTTCACCCTATTAGTCCTCATTATCTGAGTGGAAAAATCTGGAAAGTGCATCTGCACTGGCATGGGAAGTCCCTGGTATGTGTTCTACAGTGAAGTTTATCTCTTGTAGGGAAATGGATCACTTCAACAATTTTTGACATGGAGCACCCTTTTGGGAACTCATGGGGGTGCCAAGGTCCACCAAGTAGGTGAGCTCACCCTTTTCTCCAGAATGGGGTAGGGCCCAATCCACTTGTCTTGGAAGGCCTTGGGAGCCAAAGGCTCCAACACCCACACCACCTCTCCTGGATGGTACTCAGCCGTAGTAGCCTTCTGTTCATACTAGAGATTAAAAAGCTCTTGTCTGTCCTCTAGTTTGTTGCTTGCACTCTTTATTTACTCTGTCAAGTGGGATCACAGGCCTAGCATATTATTCATCACATCTTATTTGGCATCTTTGAGCGGCTTCTCCCAAGGTTCTCTAAACAAACTCAATGCCCTCTTACAGAATGGTCACACAGTAACCCAAAGGGGCTAAAACAATACCCCTTTCTGTGACAACTCTCTGTAAGCAAACCGCAGTCATTGTAGAAGAACATCCTATCTCATCCTGCGCTTGTCAAATAGGTCCATGTTCACGCCCTTCAGGGTCCTCTTCAACCTTTATACCAGACCATTGGTCTGGGAATGATGTGTGGTAGTGAACATTTAGGGGAAACCACATTAATCCACATCACCTTCAGCATAGGCTCCCTATCTGAGACTATCTCCTGTTGAAAGCCCAATCTGGTGAAGAGGCCAAGTATGGCTCTGGCCACCATGGGAGCAGTGACCGTCTTGAGGGTTATTGCTTCTGGGTATCTGGTGGCATGGTATATGTATTATAAGTGTAAGGTTTGGCCTGGCAAAAGGTTTATTTTGGCAGGTCAAACTTGCAGTTTAAAACTGCACACAGGATGCAATGGCAAGCCTGAGAAATGTTTCAAAGGGCTACTTAAGCGGTGACACAATAAGTGTTGCATGCCCGCCAGTAGCATTTATTTCACAGGCACTGGTGTCCTGTGGTACCACTTTATTTGAGTCTTAGAAGTAAATTAAATGTGCTAGTGGGGGAAAGCCAATTTTACCATGTCTAAAAAGGGGGAGAGCAAAAGCACTTTAGCACTAGTTAGCAGTGGTAAAGTTCTGAGTCCTAATACTTACATAAATGAGTTTCAGGAAACAGGAGGAGAGAAGGCAAAATGTTGGGGGGAAGACCACAATAAAGACTGGCAGGTCTAACAGTGTGCAGTAATGTAAAAGTTGTGTACACACTTTTTACATTGGTGTGTGCAATGAAGCCAGAACACAGATCACTACAACAGTAAGAGTGTTAGTGCTAATATCCACTGAGAACAGTGCATGGACCATAGTTAACTAAAAACAACTAATAAGCACCCAAGTACTAATAAGATAAACACGCCATTCTGGTCTACTGTGCTCCAGAACATGAACACAAGTTACTGTGATTGTCATTCATATGCTGTTAGATACTGCTCCACAGGATTCCTGCATTTACTATACCTAGGGTAGGAAGAAGGTTATCCAGAAATGTATGCTGCACATCATCATTTGCTCACTCTCACTCTCATTCACCAAAATCTCTATCATATTGTTCTTGACACTGCCATGGATTAGCGCCTCCAGTGCAGAATGTGGTGAACTTGTTCCTTTGATACAGGTAATGGAAATTGTTAGTAAATGGCTCAAGCTGATGGCCTAACAGAAGATCCGAAGAGGAATCAGGCTACAGTGATCATCAGGTTTCTGTGTTCATATGTAATACATATGTTACCCCCAGATGCAGTCCCCTCCAAATGTAAAGTTAGCCTTTTGTGCACTAGTGCGAAAAGTCTAATTCTCCTACTCCCTCCTCACAAGTCCTTTGGGGCAGCCATCTCCAGGGGTGGAGACCCTGTCTTTGGCGCATGTGTGGCAACGATGTTGCTCAAGTTTAAAGCTGTTGATGCTTTTGTTGAGAGCTGACTGTTCTCTCACATTCCCAGACATGTTCTCTGTGTCACACAGTTATCCCTTCCCAAAGTCACTCTTTCGCTTCTTGGAAGTCTGTCTTGCTTGCTCTCTGACATAACACTAATGCTTTTTACACTTTCACACCCACCATTGCTCTCTTACTCGTTTACTTTTATTCGCTTTGTAATTTTCATTCTATTTTGCTAACGTTTCACTCAGAAATGCTTTCCTACACAGTAATTCTCTCTCAAAGTCTAGAGATTTTAATATGTAAATGTATGGGGCAAAAAAGTTAAAGACATGCAGAAAATGTGCCATTACATCATAGTTGAACAGCACAGTAAATTCTGAACCTGTCCATCAGACTAGCTAAAAATAGTTTTCAGTTGGCAGAGTAAAGTAGGATGCTAATTTCTCGGAAGTATGCTTTGTTGAAATAAATTAACAAGAAACAAAAATGAATAAAAGCTTCTGTTTTTTTCTAAGGCATTGAGGTCAGAAATCTGTGCCAGTAATATTAATTTTGTATTACCTACTTGCATGATAAAAGAACACAGAGCATGGGGTAGTGATTACAAAGATAGATTTGGAGAACATGAGGGAAACAGACCTGTTCAAACAGAAGACACACAATCAAGATGAGGTCAATCTAACATTTTCAAACAGTGAACCTGCTAGCTGTGTGTACTTAATTGTGTTAGTAATTATATGGTGCTTTCCGCTCCCATTGCGAGGCTTAAAGGGCTTTCCCTATTTATGATGCTATGTGAAACCTCCAGTTTCAAGCGTGCTACACTGTTGAAGTGTCATGCTCATTAAAATCGTATTTTAAGTCACAGTTCTGAAAATGCCACTTTTAGAAAGTTGGATTTTTTGTCCTACCCATTTGATGCATGCTGCATCTGTACTGTGCCACAGGACACTGAATAGCTGGCAGTTTGCCTTCGTGTATTCCTCCCAGAGAGTGAGAGAAGGGGGGGGGGGGCTAGACGTTGGGAGGATGGATGGAGTAGAGCTGTTCCCTGCCTCACCTACATCTGAAAGGGCTGCTTCTAAAACACTCACAAAGGAACTTGACATTAGCCTTTTGTCACCTAAGACCATTTGGAGCAGGGGCGGGGGAAGGAAGGAAATGTAAACATTAATGAAGTAATATGGACATTATTGGAGCAATCTTTCAAACTCAGTAGCTGAGTTGGATTATGGTTCTAATAGAGGTGGACTTGCAAGTCAATTATTAGTGAGAGAACCCAGTTGTAGTCAAGCTATGGGTTTAAATTGGCATGAAAAGCTAAAGTATGAGCTGAGCCATCACAATAATTGGCATGTACATCAAGCAGTTATATATCTTTATTTTTTAAATGTCTTTAAGATTTTTGTTTCAATGGGATACATTGGGTCTCATACTTAGAATGTGTTCTGAGGGAAAAGTCTTCTGCATAATAATGAAGGTGCACCTATGTCCTGAATGCCCAACTGTACTCATGTCTGAATCCCTAGTGCTGATTTTTATTGTCCAAGGCAAACACGGATCATGCATGCGTGCCAAGGATGTCTCATCATTTGCCATCTTCTTGGGCCTGGAAGGGCACCCAAAGCCCACCCCTCATAGTGGTGAGAGGCTACTGCCTTCACCATGAGTCAAGCTGCATGGGCACGGTAATGACAGTATACCGCGTAGTGATTAGTAGGAGTCAACAGGTCCTTTTTAACCTTTTTTCCACTGCTGAGTGCTTAACTCATCCATGGCCTACATTGGTTTATTGTGAAGTGGTGCGCAGAGCAGGGGTGGTGTATCTCTGCTGGGTGCAGGTATGCGTGGGAAGGGTACAATACAGGGGTAATACAGTTCTGAGCAGTGCATGCGTGATGAATGTATGTGCTGGGTGCATGTGTGCTTATGGTTGGTGGAATACATGAAAGATGGTAGAATACATGAAAGATGCAGTACTGTGCATGTTGGTTAAGTGCATGTGATGGATATTTGTGTACTTATGAGTGGTACAGTACATGAAGGATACAGTGCTGTGAAATGTGTGTAGGCTGTATAAATGCACAGGTTTTACGTGTGCCTGTGGATGGTACAAAACATGGAGCCCCCTGCGTTCCATTTGGGAGACCCTAGCCTGGATGATGAGAGGTCAGCGAATCCTCCCAGACAGATTTGTGTATTTATGTATTCCTGTAAACTGGGTGGGACACACACTGGACAGGGGAGAGCCAGACATCTCCTGCACACTTCAACGGGTGCTCTTTGGTTCAGTGAGAGGTCAGAAAGAAGGAGTCTGGACAACTCTCATTAAGGAGATGAGGCTGATAGGAGAATCCTCACCAGTAGGGCTGGGGGTCTGGGCTAACCCTTTGATACACATTTCACTGAGGCTAACATCCATGCATGAACTCAAGTCACTCCCATGGCCTGTGTTGTGGAGCTATTAGGTTCGGAGTAACTCATGCTCCGACAGACTGCTTTCAAGGAGGAAGGAGAGGGCAGAGGAGTAGGCACTTAAAAAAAAGCAGACTCCCAACATACACTTCAATGTCTCAGACCATAATCATATTTGGTGTCTGGGAATGGGCTAAAAGAAGGGCAGTTTGAGCACCCCACAATTTCAAACTACCAAGCAGCCAGGTCGGCTGTGTGAAGATGGGAAGCTCTGCAAGACTGCTGCTTACTACCAGGACTGAGGTCCAAGGCCAGCTAATCTCCCTGCTTGGTGAGGGGACATCGCTCATGGAGTCCAAGGCGATCTGCCCTGGAGGCTGGAGCACCAGCTCCTGCCTGCTTGCCAGGACCAGTGTGCCCTGTGAGGAAAAGGAGAGCATTAGATGGAGTGAGGTCAAGTGGACTCCATCTGTGAGGTGTCATGGGATGTCTGCTGCACCGATTAGGTCAATGCTTGTGTGCAGAATGAAGTTGGTGACCCCTATATGGCAGAGGAGGTCTGCCATGAATTGACTTGTGTCGATTGGCCCGGTGCCATGCATAGTGGGAAAGCAGTGACCCTGTGTGTCAGGAGGGGCAGCTGTGAGAACACTGCTGTGTAGTAAGGGCTTTTGTCCATGTTCTGCAGTAATTTATGACCCCATATGCCAGGGCAGGAGGGGCCGCTGCTAAGGACTTCTTATGCTGGTCAGACCTGAGCCGTGTACTGTGAGAGGTTGTCCGTATGTCTGAAGTGATCACCAAGACCAGCAAGTCGTGTGACTTGGTCAGAGATGAGAAGAGTGAGACTGCTGTAGTGCCTGCAAAGCTTCTCAGGATGAAAGATTTGCACCAGGAGGAACAAGAGACCCAGTGAAGTGGAACGGTCGAGAACCCCCGGGTTACTGCAGCGGTGTGACCACAAGTGAAAATTCACTGAATGTAACCCGCTTGAGGCGGCGTGCAGCTAAATTATCTGAACTGACTGCTGCCAAACCTGCACCCATGGAAGGGTCGTGCTCAGCAACTCCAGTGGCTCTGATCCTGCATGGTGTGGGTAAGTGATTACGAGCATGGGGAACTTACTACTGAGTAGCACTGGAATATTGTTGACTTGAAGAATAGAATCATAGTGGACTCTTGAAACACGGACTACTAGTGGGATTACCCTGGTTGTTGCCAATAGTGAATGGGGAATAACCACTATTGTTAATGTGAGGAGGAAGTGGAAGAAGAAACCACTAAGGAAACACTAGAGACCTGACCTCAGGAGATTGTGAAATTGTTCGTGAGTGCTGCATTTTTTCTTTGTGTGGGTAGTGGGTAGAAATAAAATTGACTTCTCTTTTCTCGTAAAAATGAGTATTTGGCTGGATGCTGATTTACTTCTGCTGCATGCATTTTGAGTTGTGAGCCTATGTTCCATACTCTGTATCCAAACCCTCGCCCGCTCAAGTGAGCTTTGGACTGCTCTGACCACTCTTATCCTGAGAGTCAAATGCAGAAGGGTACTTGGTTCAATTGCTCAGAATCCATAGTAATTTTACCCCCAGGATATCAAGAGTAAAAGGCCTCAATCCCCACCGTTAGGCCCAGTAACCCCTGCTAGTCCCTGGGCCCACTAGAACAGGTTCTGACAGAATGAAATTTAAAAGTAATAGGTTAAAATGAATTTGCAAAAATTAAGGACCTCCTCGTGCCCTGACAACGATACAATTAATACACCAAGAGTAAAAAAAAACTGTTTGTCATGCGCACAGTATGTATGGAAACATTATTGTTTGTTTAACTGTAAAGTAGCGAAGGCTTTTGTACTGCATACATCCTGTACTGACTTACCTCAAGGTGCTAAAAATGTGATACTAAGAATATACAGCCTTATTCATGAAGGCTAAATCGGCTCGCAAAGGGCCGGATTCTGAGAATCCGGCCCTTTGCGAGTGCGATTTTTGCATTTGGGATTCAGCATCCCAAATGCAAAAATCGGTAATTGCTAAATCGCTAAATTGCGAGGAATTACATTTAAGGAATCTCTATTTGAGATTCCTTAAATGCAATTCATGAAGCATTTGAAAATTGCGAAAATGCAATTTTGGGCCGCTATTTACCGAGAGGTCAGACCTCTCGGTAAATAGCAAAAACTTAGAAAAATGCTTTTAAAAGCATTTTTCTAAGTTGCATGTTGCACACACACATGTCCTTTGGACATGTGTGTGCGCAACACCTGTTTCAATTTGCATTTAAGGGGTGCTACAGGGTGTCCTTTGGACACCCCTGGCACCCTTTAAATCGCTATCTTATTTGCGAGTAGCAAATTGCTAATCGCAAATAAGGAATACTCCCCATGCATTCCTATGGGCCTTTTGGCCCATAGGAATGCATGGGGAGTTATTCCTTATTTGCGATTAGCAATTAGCTAATCGCAAATAAGGAATCAGTGGGAATCGCAATTAATATTGCGATTCCTACATGATTACCGTTTTGAGAGTCTCAAATAGCGATTCCTTATGATTCGCTATTTGAGCCTCGCAAAACGGCCCGATCATGAATCAGGCTGCAAATGTACAAAGAAGTTAAATGAATTGTGAAAGATCACTCTATTTGGTTAAGTGGGTGGGCTGGGCTAGGATTTGAGTCCAGGATTTCTAATCTCTCCATGTGCAGTTCACCCACTGATATCTCCTTCTCTCCCCCATTTAACTGTAAAGGACATGATTCACATGCCAAATCAATATCACACAAAAAGTATTTAAGTGCAAAGACAAGCACAATAAAATGCAGAGTATTCTTTAATGTTAATATCACTGTCTTTACCCGACTTGGAAAACAGAATAATTTGCAGGAGGTTTTGAACATAACATGGAAGTCAATTGCAAAAATTTGCAAAATATAGAGGTCTACTTATTCCACAGCTTGCCTACCAATAGACCCTTCCCCAGCAGAGATGTTTTAATGCCTGGGCAAAATGGGCTCTGGCCCAGGGCCACAGCCTTTCAGGGGGCCCCCTGACAGAGTCAGCTCCATTCTCCAGAGTTTGTCCCTAATGACCTTGAATATTTCTTAAACAGATTGTTTTAAATACTGTTTTCCTTTTATTTATGTTTTATGTAACTGATGTGTGAGTCTAGTACAGCCATTTTGCAGATAAATGTTGTGTTTATTTTTCATGCAATGTACATAAAAAAAGTTTCTTTTAGATCAAAACAAGGCCAACATATAAGAAATGGGAGGGCATCACAGATATTATTTGCAGTAATATTGGTGAGCTGCTGCTGTGTTACAATATTGAAAACACACATAACTATCCCTGAATATTAGCTATAAATAGATTTAGGCCCTTATTTGTGAGAAGTAATGCATTGAAGTGTGAAAACAGGGATGCTTCACTACTTAGTGCGCCCTCCTTGCGACATGATGCATCATGTCGCAAGGGGTTATAGATATGTCAGTATTTCGGACGTATCTGTAGGCGCAAAAGTGATGCATTGCTTGGGAGTGTCTGAAAATATACGCAACTCCAGCAACGTGTCCTTTCACATGGAGCAAGCTCCATGTAAAAAAACCTGTATCAGTCTTACGCCTGCTATGAGGCAGGTATAGGATATTAACGCAATGGCATCCTAGAAGTGGCGCATAGATTTCAATGTGCCACTTCTACAAGGCTTTTTGCAGGGGAACACCCACCCTGCATACATTATACCTGGCGCAGGTATAGCTTGGGGAATGGGTTTACAAAGTGACGCATCTGCCTAGATGCGTCACTTTGTAAAAAGGGCACAACATGGCACATTTTTTACGCTGCTGGTGCGTCACAAAAAGTGACGCACCAGCGTCATAAAAGTGAAGCAAGGCCTCATAAATAAGGCCCTTAGAATATGGATGAGTGTTTCTTTGCACTGTCAGGGACCTAATAAAATGAAATAGTGTATTTAATAAAGCGTGCAGCTACTCAGACTAGAGTGTCCTGGCGCATGACAACGGGAGGAAAACATGCGTAAAAGACCCATCAGTTATTAAAAAGCCAGATTTTTAGGTTCTTCCTGAAAGAGAGTGGGTCTTTGGTTAGGTTCAGAGACTCAGGGAGTCTATTCCAAAATGTTTCTCCTAGAAAGCAGAGGGATCTGCCCCCAGTGTGGGCACGGCATATTTTAGGCACGATGGCCAGGTTGGCATTGGAAGATCTTAGGGGTCTAGATGTCGTGTAGTGATTAACGCACTTTTTTAGGTAGCTGGCTCCTAAGACATGGAAAGCTTTAAAGAAGATGGTCATCGCTTTGAAGTCGATCTTTTCTTATATGCGGAGCCAGTGTAGAGACTTAAGAATAGAGATCATACTAGATCAGGGTTTAGGTCTCAGGATGGCTCTGGCCGGCACGCTTTGTACCACTTGTAGGCACTGGATAAGGGATTTAGGAAAACCGAGGTACAAGCTGTTGACATAGTTAAGCTTTGATGTCATCAGATCCTGCAGCCCGATCTTTCTGCTCTCAAGTGGGAACAGTAGCAGGAATTTTTTTTGCATCCGGAGTATGCCAAAGCAAGCACCAGTTAGGTTTTGGACTTGAAAGCGCATGGAGAGTGTCTTGCCTATGACAATTCCTAAGTTTTTGACTTTCTCCTTTTCCGAGGGCAGGGGTGGTAATCTTTTGGCCACAAAGAGCTCCATTCAGGCATTTCTGGTTTACCAAAAAAAACAACTTCAGTTTTGTCAGGATTACACTTCAGCTGAATGATCTTAAGCCAGCTAAAAACCTTTGTGAGGCAAGACCTAATCATTGCTCCGTCAAAGTCGATCCCTCTTTCACATGTAAAAATCAGCTGAGTGTCATCAGCATAGGTAACAATGTTGGCGCCCTCTTCCTCTACCAGAAAAGCAAGGGGGGATAGATATATAATAAAAAGGGGAGGACTGATAATGGAGCCTTGAGGGACACCTACATTCATGACAGCTGGAACCGGGGATGTGAAAGTGGAGAGCCAGATGTCCTGAGATCTATTTGCCAAGAAGGATGACATCCATGTTAATGTGGTCCCCCCCAGGCCGCTGTTAGCAAGTCTCTCCAGGAGCCTCTCATGTGGGATTGTACCAAAGGCTGCCAACAGATGTTTTGAATGTGGCTTCTCACCAATAAGCCACACCCAAACACTGCACTCCCACCTGGAAGGCAAATATATCATTACACATTTGAATAATATACAGTTTTAAGCATGTCTTACCACCCCTGGCACAACAAGACTGCAACACAAAACAAACAGCACCTTTAGAAAAGGAGTTTTATTTAACAAAATGCAAAGACTATCACTTTTAGAATAAGGCTTGGGGTTTATTACATAATACTCTTTAAATAAAGGGTGTCTCAGATACCAAAGGCATTAGATTCAAATATATGTAGCAAACTTATAATCTAAAGGCATGAATCAATAACTGAGCAAACTATAATACTGATTAATAAACAAGCAATAACTGATATAAGATAAGATGCACTGGACGTCCTGCAAGATATCAGAAAGATATATATATATAGAATAGAGGATCACTCTGGATGTGCACGTCACACACCACAAAGAAAACACCTCAAACGATCGCAGTCACTGTCTCACATCACAATGGCAATAATCACAAAACTCAATACATCACCTGATGCATACACCGCCCACTTCTGGCCGGGGGAAATCTTCACACAGATCAGAGCTCAGCAATCAAGGTTCAATCCGAAATAGACACGTCTGCCCTCACTCGGAATCCAAACTCCCAAACTCCCACTTCCAACTTCCACCAGACCAGTGGAGGCTCCCCTTTTAATACAAATGGAAACATTGGTCGAAGCTTCTAGTAAGCCACGCCTCCTTTTCCCATCAGATTCCTTACCACTCCGTGCCTAGGACACAGCATTGGTTGATCAGGCCTTTGCTATGACTTCAAGAAGGAGCCTGTACATTCCTCTGATAAGAACCGGTTTTTACTAGCACACAGAGTGCAGAAAACAAGTGAAAGCAAAACATCACTTCTCACCTAGAAAGGCTCAGAGATGGAGTCGCTTAAGCATAGGCCACTAATGCAAGATGGCGTAAGATTATGCCAAAGCCAAAAGGCAAGCCCTGCCTTAAGCAAGATAAAGTCAGAAAACAGAATGGTCAAAGCTAATAGTAAGAACTCATAATTCTCACCAATGCACAATACAATACACATTCCTGCACAACTGCACACCTTCAAATACACATCCGACACACTCTGCTCTTGCAAGACTGTTCCTCTCAGTAACAGCTCCCACTGAAAGACAGCAAGATTACAGAACAGAAGAGAAGCAGGGAAATGCAGGACCATCCTACATTAAGGCAAGGGTAAAATAACACACTAAAATAAATTAAAATGGCGATAGTTGGAGGTCATCATAGTGTGCCTGACTACAAAAGTGGCTCTTTCACTACAGACAGATCAAACAGTATAAGAACAGCCTTGTCTCCCTGGTCCAGCTTACCCTTGAAAAATTGAGTCACTTCCAGCAGAGCAGACTCTGTACTGTAGTTAGCCCTAAAACCAGATTGGGATCTTCAATGTGTTTTTGGAGGGCCTTTTTTACATGCTTCTCCGATACTTTGGAGAGAGTCGGATGAGGGGAGATTGGCCTGTAGTTGGCAGGGTCCGTTGGTTTGGCTTTAGCCTTTTTCATCAGTGGAAGAATCTTAGCATTCTTCCATAATTTCGGCATGTTGCCTGAGGAGAGGGAAGCATTAAAGACCTGGTATACCGTGGGGTTTATGGTGGGTGCTAATAGGCTCAGGATATTCGCTGGAAATGGGCCGGTAGGAGAGCCAGACTTAACGCTTTGGAGAAGGGTAAGTGACTCCTCAAGCTGAAACTCAGGGAAAGCTAGGTAAAATTTGCTATTAGAACTAAGGTAAAAGGTCAGTTCTTCCTCTGAGATATTAGTGAAGGTTTGTTGGATCACAGAGATCTTTTTGTGGAAGAATTGAGCTATTTGCTTAGACCAATCTTCTGTGCTCTGCCCTCCCTTTATGCCGGCTTTCGGGGCGTTAAAGGATTTAACTATGCAACAGATTTCCTTACTCTTATTTTGGGAATTTTCTATCTTGGGTTGAAAGAAGTTTTTCTTGGCTGCCTTCACGAGAATCCAATGAGCTTTTTAAGGTGTCTTTATATACCTTCCTGTCCTCAGGTAGATAGGGTTTACGCCATTTCCATTCCATTTTTCTACAATTTCTTTTGCTAGATCTGAGGGAAGCGTTAAACCATGGAGCTGGTGGGGTCGACCTCTTCGAGGAGCAGGAAACAACCGGTACTGCTGCACGAATGTTGGTTCAGAGCCATGAATCTGTTAAGAGGGTGTCCGAGTCAGGACAGCCCGACAGCTCTGGCGAGAAACGACCGAGGGTGTCTGCTATTGGGATGGATATTTTATATAACGTCCTGTAATTAGGGACTCTCTGCCCTGCGTTAGCCCGAGGGACTGTAGCAGAGTTGGAAATGATGAATTTTATTAGGAGGTGGTCAGACCAGGTAATGGGAAGGGGTAGGCTTACTGATATGTCAAAGTTGTGAAAGATTTGGTCTAGGGTATGGTCCTTTTCATGGGTGGCCGGAGAAATAGATGGAAACATGTTGCAGGCCTGTAGCATCTCAACAAGGAAATTGTTTGAGGGTCTTTTTCATTGTCAATATGTATATCGAAATCTCCCATAATAAGGCAGTTGTTGTATTTTAAAAGTTAGGGAGGTGGTGGCTGTATTATGCATAGTAATAAAATTTCCAATTGCACCGTGAGGTCTGTAAATCAGAAACACAGCTATGCTGTTATGGGGGGATAAGGTACAGTGGAAGCCTAAGGACCCTGCACTCTCAATGTTTTCCATCGGGATGGGAGAGCAGTCTAGTTTTTGTTTGTAAATTATGGCGAGACCACCCCTCTTCCAACTCAGTTGGTCCCCCCTAAGGATTCCATAACCCATAGGGATGGCCGAGGTGATAGTATGGTTGGAGGCTGGAGACAGCCAGGTCTCAGTGAGAAAAAAAAGATCAGGTTGTTCATCTAAGAGTAGATAATACATGTTAGGTTCATACTTTTGCATAGAGCAACAATTTAAAAGGGTGGCCTTTAAGTTCTTTGTTTTCTTATTGTTTTTACACTTATTGTCGCATGGGAGGAGCTTGGGTGAGAATTTCTTGGGCTGGAGGAGAGACCAGTTGCACTTACTGCATCAAAAGTCTACCTCCTAGCTCGGATCAACCGCTGTACATTGACATAATGAAAGCCGCCTTAGGTTAATCAGTTTTTCCCTATTGAAAAATAGTGGAAGAAAAACACTGGAGGGAAACTGGGCCACATGGCCGGCGCCAGACGCTGACGGGCGCAGATGGGCTTGCCTTTGGCGCGCCACTGCACGCATCCGTTTGCATCGGGTTTATATCGGCTAATGCCTATGATACAAACTGGATCGCTAACGCAGCTGAGGAAGTGGAAACTGCGTGAGTGGATGTGAGGAGCCCGATATTAGCCGCAGCCCTCTACACAATTTGTGTATCAGCCACTGCGGACCAGAACTGGAGGAAAAGCGAGATACGAATCGGAGCAGCTAAGGGGGTGTAGGCAAGCAGAATCAAGTATAGTGCAAGTGCGCGTGGGTAGGAGAAATTGTTAAAAAGCACAGAGTAATTCAGCCACACAGATACAATTTAAAAAGTATTAAAAACCTAGTAGCAGGGATGGAAACAATAAATCCTAACGCTGTCAGCTGCCTGCGTCGTTTGCATTAGGAATATATAGGCTAATGCCTATGATGCTAACTGAATCGCTAACGCAGCTGAGGAAGTGGAAATTGCGTGAAGTGACGAGCCCGATAGCAGCCCCAGCTCTCCGCACAATCGGTGTATCAGCTGTGGTGGACCAGGACTGGAGGAAAAAGTGAGATGCGAGTTGGAGCAGCTAAGGAGGTGTAGGCAAGCAGAATCAAGTAAAATACAAGTGGGAGTAGGTAGGAGAAATTGTTAAAAAGCACAGAGTAATTCAGCCACACAAATAACAATTTAAAAAGTATTAAAAACCTAGTAGCAGGGCAGGAAACACTAAATCCTACCGCTGTCAACAGCGTGCGTCCATTTATATCAGGAATTTATAGGCTAATGCCTATGATGCAAACTGGATTGCTAACGCAGATGAGGAAGCAGAAACAGTGTGGGAAACAATGTCTCAAATTGGATCAGAAATTCAAAGCTGTTCTGAACAGGGGCCCCCAAAATATGTTTGGCCCAGTGCCCCCAAAATCCATAAGATGTCCCTGTTCCCAAGTCCATCTGCTGGCCATTGGCCAACACTGGGGAAGGTTAGAAAGACCTTCCTTTTTCCCGCAAGGCTTGGACTGCTCAGGAGGGTGCACTGATGCGATTACATTCCTAATGTGAAAGTAAAACAAGCCAAAGGACTTGCTTCACTTTCACTGAATCAGTCCTCCGGGGCTTATCTCACCCCCGCACCTAAGCACTGAATTTTTTGGGAGAGGTATCGTTGGAAAGGGGAGAATCTCCCATTGCCAATAGTACCAACGCCCATTCAATGCTTGCTTGAGGTTCGCCACAGGAGCACAATCCCCAAGCAGATATCCAGCAGCTAGCCGCCAGTGATACATAAAGTGGCCCCTTAGGCAAGGGCTTGCGCTCTGCAACCCCACCATACAAACGTTCAGTCTTTCTGTCCCCGCTGAGGAGCAGATAAGAGCAATGACCCCTGATCTGCACCCCACTGAGGGGACAGACAGCCCACAAGACACCAGGGATTAAAAAAACATAAAAGTATAGGGGTGGGTGCTGCCCACCAGGGTAGGCCATGCCCCACCCCAATATATACTGAACAATCTTTCTGCACTCGCAGGTGGGCATATAGAGTGATTACCCCTGATATGCTTTCCCCAGGGTGCAAAAAGCCCGATAGATACCAGGGATTGTGTTTTTTAATACAAATATAGGAGTGGGGGGTGCCAATTAGGGAATGGCCATGCCCCCAACCCCAGTGTATATGGAACAGTCTTTCTGCCCCCCCCCCCCCCCCCAGGGGGCATAAGGGGTGATTATCCTCAATCTGCCACCCCTGGGAGTAGAAAGGGGAGGGCATAAGGCCTCTAGACACCAGGGTAATTTCTTGAAAAATGAACATTGGGTGGGTGCTGCTCACCATGGGCATTGTTATGCCCCACCCCAGGAAGGGCACAGACAGTATTTCTTCCACCCCCCACTGGCTGGTGGATGAGAGTGATTACCCTGAATCTGCTCTATTCTGGGGAGTGGGGGGCAGGCAGAAAGTCTACTAGATACAAGAGAGGAAAAATATAGGGGTGGGGTGAGGCCCCATACCTCAAAAAAGGGACTAACAGTCTTTCTGCCCTATCTTGGAGGTAGATGAGGAAATTAACCCAATTTGCTTCTCCTAGGGGGCAGAAATCCCACTAGACAAGCAGGACTGCATTTCTGCAGTAATGTTTGGGGGGAGGGACCCCTCTGAGCACGATCCAAATAGACACCAAGGATTGTGTTTTGAAATACAAATATAGGAGTGGGAGGTGCCCATTACGGAATGGCCATGACCCTATCCCCAGTGTATATGGAACAGTCTTTCTGCCCCCCAGGGGGTGAAAGGAGTAAATATCCCCAATCTGCCAGCCCTGGTGATTGTGCCAACCATGTGAGTAGCCCAGAAAAGGTACCTCAGACATGCCATTGCAGAGTCTGCGCGCAGTTTGTAATTGTCATGTCAACTTGGCCCGTGCACACACTGGCCTGTCCCTAACCTTCCCTTTTCTTACATGTCAGGCACCCCTAAGGTAGGCCCAAAGTACCCCTGTGCGCAGGGTGCAGTGTATGCAAAAGTTAGGGCATGCCCTGGTGTGTGTAGCATGTCCTGATAGTGAATTACAGCCCATTTCGTTGTTAATTATTTCAAGGCTACCTGTCCCCAATAGGACAGAATGGGAAGTTTGTTTATAACATCTTATAAAGATAACTGGCCCTGGTAACTAGGTGGGAAAATAAAATTTAGCATGCCTGAACTCAGAATCTAACGATGCATCTTTTAGTAAAGGTGATTTTTGCATTCTGTGTTTTAAAATACCACTTTTAGGAAGTAGGTATTTTCTTGCTCTGTCATCCCATGTGCCTCTGCTGGAATGTGGATTGCCTGTCTGGGTTTTGGACGGCAGATGGCTAGGAAGCAAGGGTGGCTCCCGATAATCTAGGTAGGTCAGGAGAGGGCTGAATAGACCTGGGCTGCGATGGGGGAAGAGGGAGATTTCCTTGCACCTCAAAGGGCCTGGTCTGCATCTGACAATGCTGTCTCCACCCCCTGCTGGGAAATCACACCAGGGGAGGCAGAACTGGTTCTGACTAGGCATTGACACCCTCTGCCTAAAGGATCAAAGGATTTTTGGATACAAATACTGGGGCCCAGACCCCTGAACATTAGAACTCTTTTGGATCAAGAAGACTGCCAAGAAGAAGAGCTGGAGAAGCTGGGAGGAGGGACCACCACTTTGCTGTGTTGGCCTACAATAGCTGCTTCTGTCTTGGGCAGTGAAAGGACTGGACTGAACTTTCTGCAATCTACTTTTGCAAGTTTCTCCAAAGGCTTGATGTAGAGACTGCCTCCTGTTCAAGAAGTCTCAGGAACAGCAAAGACTTCAAGCTCTTCTGCCCTCAGCACTGGCGACTGTGTGTTTTGTGCTGCGACAGAAGAAAAGCAAATCGACGATGTCTACGATGCTGCTGCAGACTCCGTATTCTAAAGGCACCGCAAAGGGCACTGCAGAGGGCACCGCTGCAATGCTGCACCCCGGCCCTGGTCTCACTGACGACGCCTGCAGATGACGCCACCAAGCCGCTGCTCACACCCTGACCTGTGGACACCGCACTCTGCACTGCCTCGCTTCACACCGAAGCCTGGGTGCAGCAGAGAGCACGTCCACAACGCTGCGCTGCGACCATGGTCTCACCGCAGAGGGCACCACCGCAATGCCCCACATGGACCCTGGTCTCACCGCTGCCACCGAGCCGCTGCTCGCACCGTGACCTGTGGGCACCGCACTCCGCACTGCCTCACTTCACGCCTAAGGCTGGGTGCCACAGAGAGCACAGGTACAATGACCCACCGCAACCCTGGTCTCACCAACGATGCCTGCTGATGCCACCACCGAGCCCTTGCTTGCACCGTGACCTGTGTGCAGTGCACTCCGCACTGCCTTGCTTCACGACTACACTTTGGCCTCCCCGACTATGACACTCCACGCCAAAATCGATGCCGCTGCTTGCACCATGGTTCAAAGGCACGGCTCATAAAGTTACTTGATGCACTGCACCGCTGACTTGGCCTACCAACAGCGGCACCATCGACTCCCGTTCGTCAGCTAACGACAGCACTTCCGCAATGACAACACAACTGCTTGTACCTTGACCTGCCAGCACAATGACGAGCACCGCCTTTACCTTGCATTGCGACCCTGGTCTCACCAACAATGCCATTTGACGCCGCCACCCAGCCACTGCTCGCACCGTGACCTAAGGGCACCTCACACTGCACCGCTGCACTTCACACCACAGCACCTGACACCTGCTGACACCAGCGCTCCTGATCCCAACAGAAAGGAGCTTGACATGCAACGTGAGTGACTTCAAGGGCCTCAGTGTCCTGCATCCCTAACAGGTACTGTTTGCGGGTCTTCCACACACCGTAACTGGTACGCGACGCCGCAACCAGTCTGAACTGTTTGGATTTGTTTGCTCACGACGCTGTGATAGCCCCGAACGGAGCTATCAACATCAAATAACTGTTTTTAAAGATATTTTCTTACATGTCAGGCACCCCTAAGGTAGGCCCAAAGTACCCCTGTGGGCAGGGTGCAGTGTATGCAAAAGTTAGGGCATGCCCTGGTGTGTGTAGCATGTCCTGATAGTGAATTACAGCCCACTTCGTTGTTCGTTATTTCAAGGCTACCTGTCCCCAATAGGACAGAATGGGAAGTTTGTTTATAACATCTTATAAAGATAACTGGCCCTGGGAACTAGGTGGGAAAATAAAATTTAGCATGCCTGAACTCAGAATCTAACAATGCATCTTGCAGTAAAGGAGATTTTTACATTCTGTGTTTGAAAATACCACTTTTAGGAAATAGGTATTTTCTTGCTCAGTCATCCCGTATGCCTTTGATGGAATGTGGATTGCCTGTCTGGGTTTTGGACGGCAGATGGCTAGGAAGCAAGGGTGGCTCCCAATAGTCTAGGTAAGTCAGGAAAGGGCTGAATAAACCTGGGCTGCGATGGGGAAGAGGGAGGTGATTTCCTTGCACCTCAAAGGGTATGGTCTGCCCCTGAAAATACCGTCTCCACCCCCGTCCGGGAAATCACACCAGAGAAGGCAGAACTGGTTCTGGCTGTGCACAGACGCCCTCTGCCTAGAGGATCAAAGGATTTTTGGATACAAATACTGGGGCCCAGACCCCTGTACTTTAGAACTCTTTTGGATCAAGAAGACTACCTAGAGGAAGAGCTGGAAAAGCTGTGAGGAGGGACTACCACTTTGCTGTGCGCTTTGCTGTGTTGGCCTACAGTGGCTGCTTCTGTCTTCGGCAGTGAAAGGACTAGACTGAACTTTCTGCAATCTACTTTTGTGAATTTTTCCAAGGGCTTGAGGTACAGCTTGCCCCCTGTTCAAGAAGTCTCAGGAACAGTAAAGACTTCAAGCTATTCTGCCCTCAGTACTGGCGACTGTGTGATTTGTGCAGCGACAGAAGAAAAGCAAATCGGTGACGTCAATGACGCCGCTGCCGACTCCGTATTCTAAAGGCACCGCAGAGGGCACCGCTGAAATGCAGCACCCCGAACCTGGTCTCACTGACGGCGCCTGCAGATGATGCCACCAAGCCGCTGCTCACACCGCGACCTGTGGGCACCGCACGTTGTACTGCCTCGCTTCACGCCGAAGCCTGAGTGCAGCAGAGAGCACCTCCACAACGCTGCCCTGCGACCATGGTCTCACCGACGACACCTGCTGACGCCGCCACCAAGCCGTAGCTCGCACCGCGACCTGCGGGCACTGCACTCTGCACCGACTCGCTTCACGACGACGCCTTGGCCTCCCAAAGGCACCGCTCCACGCCAAAAATGCCACCGAGGCTTGCACCGTGATTCGAGGGCACAGCTCGTAAAGTTTCATGATGCACCTCCCTCATCCCGCACCGCAGCCTTGGCGTATAAATGCCGGCACCATTGACTCCCGCTTGTCAGCCGACGACAACGCTTCAGCAACGATGGCGCCGCTGCTTACACCATAACCTGCCCGCACCGTGACGAGCACTGCCCTCACCACACATTGTGACACTGGTCTCACCGACAATGCCATCTAATGCCGTCACAGAGCCGCTGTTTGCACCGCAACTTGAGGGCACAGCATGACGCACCACTGTAGCACCCGGTGCCAGCACTCCTGATCCCAACAGAAAGGAGCTCGACCCGCAGCGCGTGTGACTTCAACCACCTCGGCGCTCTGCATCTCGCACAGGTACTGTTTGTGGGACTTCCCAACACTGTAACTGGTCCACGATGCCGCAACCAGCCTGAACTGTTTGGATGTATATGCTCACGACGCCCTGATTGCCCCGGACGGAGCTATCGACATCAAGGAACTGTTTTTAAAGTGTATTTTGATAGCTGTAGATTTTTAAGTACTGTATTGTGGATTTTTATCGTTTTTGGTCTTGTATATAAAAATATTGTCTATTGTTCTAAACTGGTGTTGTGTCCTTTTGTAGTGATTACACTATATTACTGTTGGTTATGTGCAATTGCCTTACACACTGCCTCTAAGATAAGCCTGACTGCTCGTGCAAAGCAACCAAGGGGGTGGGCAGGCGTTATTTTAGGAGTGCAACTCCCTTCTCCTGATTAGGAAGAAGGGTCCCAATTTGGACAAAAGTGCAAGCCTTACTAACTAAAGACCCCCATTTCTAATAGTGGCCTTGCTTCCGAAGGGGCAATGGTGTCTTTCTGCCCCCTCACCCCCCCGGGCTGATGCAAAGTTTGTCCCAATTGGAGTGGTTGCCCCAAATCTTCCCCCTCAGTTGGGTAGAAAGCCCTCTAGATGCCAGGCATTTTGCATTTGGGGCAAAAGAAATAGGCATGGGCATTGCACTCTGGCATTGGCCTGACCCCCACCTAAGAAGTGGCAACGCACTCTTCCTGTCACTCCCTAAGACCTAGTCTGGGGGTTTCCCTCAATTTGCCCCCAAAGGCAGACATTTCAGTGGATGACAGGACTATTGTTTTAAAAAAATAATAATAATAATAAGTTGGTTTAGCCCATCCTTTCATCTGACCCGGCCCCAAACCACCCCTAAAGTCTCAGGCCAGAGAGAAGACATTTGATTATTTTGGGTGTTGTGTTTACAAATAGGCCAGACAAGTGGGGCTAAAGTCCAATGTCTTCTCACTTGCCATGGTGAATGGCTGCACTTTTTGGGTTTGGGTAGGCAGCCACCTGGAGAAAACTACCAGACCCAGACAATTTTAAAACTAGACATCAAGTGGAGTGCAGAGTGGTGTGCTTTGCACTGATCCCATAAAGCTTTCTTACCCACAATGCCCTGCAAACTTGAAATGATGCCACAAAACACAACTTTTCCATGCATTTCTTTGGCGGAAGCGTCTGTAATCAGGAGGAATCACAAAATTCCTGCCACCCAGCGTTACTCCACTTACACAGATATAAGCACTATGCCACTTGTGTGGTTGGGCCTAGTGCATGCCATATGAGTGGATTAAACCAAAGTCATTAGGAGTCCCCTTGCATGGGCTTCTGTTGACCTTGGTTTGATCCATTCCAGAAGGAAGCTTGAGGCTCCCCATAGATTTCAAAATCCCGCATCTCAGAAAATTTGCTTTTTTAGTCAAAGTTTGAGGTTTAAACAGTATCCTGGTGAAAGCCATGCAAGTCATACCACCATGGATTCTCCCAGCTCTCTAGTTTTCAACAATGTTCACGTTTGCCAGTTTTCCCTAGGTGCCAGTTGAGCTAGAGCCCAAAATCCACAGCTATCCACTTTGTTAAAAAAAGGGTCAGTTTTGAGTGGAAAGATGTGATGTATCCATATTGTGTTTTGGGCTGTTTCCTGTCGCGAGCACTGGCAAAACCCACACAAATGAGGTACCAATTTTATTGGGAGACTAGGGGAAATGCTGGTTGTAAGGAAATTTGTTGTGGTTCCCTGCAGATTTCAAAACTTTCCATCACAGAAAAGTGAGGACATTTTTTTTTGTCAAAGTTGAATGTAGGAAACACAGAGAGAGAAAGGAGTTGCGTCCGTAGTGACTGGACGGGGAATACTCCTGATTCCCTGGTCGAGGTATAGAAAAGAACAAATGAAGGAGTATTACCGGATGGGGGTACTGAAGGCTTTGTCCAAACTAAGGAAACGTTGTTCCTTTTTTAGTAAACCCCTCACTCACCACCTGGTGGTGACTTGCTTCATCATCGGGGCCCACCCAAGTGGCCTAGCGTCACTTGGGTGTGCTTCAACACCTGAGTTACAGTGGAGCAGGTAGTGAAGTGTGGGATATGAACAAAAAAAGTGTGAGTGTTAAAATTGTCCTGGTTAATGCTTTTATACAGATTTTAATAAAAAAGTAACTGGACAATATTAAAAATGTGGGTGAGATAGTAGTAGGAAAGTTACGGCCTACATATCTCAGCTTATGTGTTGGTCAACATGTTTCTACCATAGTGGGGAAATCCCCGGTATTCTTCAGGACCAAAAACAAGGAGGTGGGTGGTGTGCGCCCCCTAAAAGACGCACCCAGTCCTAAATCCTTGGTCATCCAGAAGGAAAATATACTTCTGGGCAGACACTCCTAAAATTTAGGGTGCAGAAAAAACTGGAGAGGAACTCTAGTTGAGCTGCATCAAGCAGGAGGAGGGGGCTTCGCCGGTAACAACATATTAGTTGGATGTGGCGAGCAAAGGCGGATCACCTACGTCTCCCTGTCGCTGCTCGGATGCGAGGAGCGAGAGTGGGCGTTGGGCGTATATGCGCCAGGCTACTTCCGGGTAGTGTCACGTGCCAGCTACGGCGGCCCGTGGGGGGGAGGAGTGGATGTCAACCACTCCTCCCCCCCACGGGCCGCCGTAGCTGGCACGTGACACTACCCGGAAGTAGCCTGGCGCATATACGCCCAACGCCCACGCTCACTCCTCGCATCCGAGCAGCGACAGGGAGACGTAGGTGATCCGCCTTTGCTCGCCACATCCAACTAATATGTTGTTAGCGGCGAAGCCCCCTCCTCCTGCTTGATGCAGCTCAACTAGAGTTCCTCTCCAGTTTTTTCTGCACCCTAAATTTTAGGAGTGTCTGCCCAGAAGTATATTTTCCTTCTGGATGACCAAGGATTTAGGACTGGGTGCGTCTTTTAGGGGGCGCACACCACCCACCTCCTTGTTTTTGGTCCTGAAGAATACCGGGGATTTCCCCACTATGGTAGAAACATGTTGACCAACACATAAGCTGAGATATGTAGGCCGTAACTTCCCTACTACTATCTCACCCACATTTTTAATATTGTCCAGTTACTTTTTTATTAAAATCTGTATAAAAGCATTAACCAGGACAATTTTAACACTCACACTTTTTTTGTTCACATCCCACACTTCACTACCTGCTCCACTGTAACTCAGGTGTTGAAGCACACCCAAGTGACGCTAGGCCACTTGGGTGGGCCCCGATGATGAAGCAAGTCACCACCAGGTGGTGAGTGAGGGGTTTACTAAAAAAGGAACAACGTTTCCTTAGTTTGGACAAAGTTGAATGTATACACAGAACTTTGGGTATGAAAACCTGGTAATAGCCACACAAGTCACCCCACCTTGTATTCCCCCTGGTGTCTAGTTTTAAAAAGAAATCCAGGTTTGCTTGAGCTAAGCCCAAAATCCATAGCTACCTACAATGGAAAGAGGGTCAGTTTTCAGTGGAAAAATTTAATGTGTCCATATTGCATTTTGGGCCATTTCCTGTCACGGGCACTAGGCTGACCACACAACTGAGGAACCATTTTTAGCAGAAGACATTTGGGAGCATACAAATGTAAAAAACATGTTATTGCCAATTGGATTTCATTGTATTTTTGACTTCTAAATGTAAGCTAGTGTGAAGACATTTTGAAAAATACCCTAGTCTATTTTGTTCTCCAGAACTTGTAGAGCACATGGCTACCCGAAATCAGGCTTCCCTGTGCTGTCAGACTGAGTGGAATGAGTGACTTAAAACACATAAAACAGAATTAAGGGAAAATATATGTCTTAAGCTTTTTTCGGAACCACATAAAATTGACCTCTATTCTGAGGCTGATAGGCAAAGAGTTCCAAAGTTTGGTAGAAAGGTAATCAAATGACCTACCACCACTTCCAGCTTCTTGATTCTGGGGACAAGAAGCAGTTCAAGGTTGTTTGATCGCAGGTCCCTGTTGGCATGGTAGGGAAGGGCAGTTGCTGCAGGACAGATGGGTCTGTGTTATGTTTTGCCCGATGTATGATGCATAGCCAGTGAAGCGTTTTGAGCGCAGTGCCAGATGACAGTGTTTTCTGAATACCTAAGAGTATCCGGGCGGCAGCATTTTGAGTAATCTGCAGTTTATTTATAACCAATTTTGAGCTGCCTAAGTACAGTGAGTTTCCATATCAAAGTGGGCCAGGTTTAGACCTTGAATAATGATTCTACGTGATGTTACTGGGAGTCATTTCAAGACCTTTCTCAAGGCTCTCAAAAGGCTGAAACAGCTAGGTCTCACCTGCGCCTCATCCCTGCAGGTCCAGGGTAGGCATGGGCGGAAAATCCGTTCCGCTCGCGGATTTTGCGGATTTTCGGGAAATCCGCAATCCGCGAGATTTGCGAATTTCCTGCAAAATCCGCAAATCCGCGAGCAGCGGATTTTGCTCGCACTGCTCGCACTGTTCGCGTGAGTTCGCGCCCCGCGAATAAGTGCGAAATTGCAGAAATACGTTCTAAGCAAAACTGAAAGTAACTACTTACCAGGTTCAAAAGTTCAGGCACATCATTAGTAGCCATTTCCTGTAGTGCTTCCTGAGGGGCCCCTCCAGAGTTCAGTTGCCAGTTGAAACTATTATGTGACCCTGCTCTGAACCTCAGAATAGTTACACATATGCCACAAAGGTCATGAATTACAGCTAAGGGAGACAAGCAGGAGCCAGGCTGGAAGTTAAAATCCATTAATCAGCCCCTAATTCATTATTGTCAGTTGGGGCAGGGCAGGTGTTGTAACTAATTTTGCAACAATGAAAGCACTTAGCAAGTGCAAAAGATCACTAATCAGGGCGCACTAAGGAAGCAGGTGCCAGCTAAAAAAATATTCTGTGACACATTAATCAGCCCCAAATTAATTCAGGCCACTTGAGGCAGGGAAGGTGTGCTTTGCTTTGCCGAAAATAATGTACACTGGACAACCAGAGGGTGTGGTGATGAAACAGAGGGTGGCATGGGTGGGCCAGAGGGTGGCATGAGTAGTCAGAGAGTGGCAGTGGTGACAGAGAGTGGCAGTGATGAAGAAGAGTGTCCCAAACAGGTTGGACACGTAGAAACAACAAGTTCGCAAAACTTGCGACCCAACAGGTAAGTTCGCAAATTGCGAAATTGTAAAAACCCTCGCGAACTGGCAGAAACACGGGCGAACACAAAAAAAAAAAAAAATCCGCAAATTCGCGGGAATTCGCGGATTTTGCGGATTGCGAGTTCGCAAATCCGCAAATTCGCGGATTGCCAATCCGCAAAATCCGCTCATGCTTAGTCCAGGGGACCTCTGTCTCCATTCTCTCGCTCTGCTTTTTCTCTCCTTTTTCACTTGCTTTTTTCCCTCACTTCTATCTCCCCCCTTCACTCTCCTTCTGGATCTTTCCTCCATTTTCTGTCATTTCCCCCTCATTTCAAGTTCCCCTTCAATCTCCTTGTGTGTCTTTCCTCCGTTTTTCATTCGTTTTTACCCTCATCTCAATCTCCCCCTTCCACTTTCCTTCTGTAACCTCTGTGTCTTTCCTCCACTCTTTCTTGCACTTTTGCTGCCTTCTTTGCACTTTACTCTCTCTTTTTGCCTTTTTCCTTTTTCAGCATGTTTTTCCCTTCTGGTGCTACCCCTGCGACCCCTCCCCCCTAGCACGGCCAGTTAGACCGGCCAAATCGAGCTGCCCTTCCCGCCTCCCAGCTGTCCAGCCCTCCCCGACCCCTACTTAATGGTGGTCGCTGCACGGCTGCAGAACGGTTGTGCCAACGGCGTTCCAAAGGGAAGCCCGTCTGCACCCATCTGCGACCCAACTGCGAACAGCGCCAGGAACCCTGGATCTCTGCACCGCCAACTGTAGGACCCAGAGGCACTCCATGCTCTCAACCCAGGCCGCAACAACAATTGCAAGCTAGCATCACCAGCCAATACCCACAGACCTTTCAGCTGTCACCGCTGCCGGCACACCTGCAAGACCAAGGACACAGCGCAAGCCGCCTGCAAGAACACAACCAAATCGAAGTCCCTGAAATGCATCCTCTTCAACGTCTGATCCCTCCACAAACACGCCACAGAAATCTGGGACCTCCTCGACAGCACCACCCCTGACATAGCATTCTTTACCGAAACCTGGACCAACACCACCTCAGGACCGGACATCGCCATTGCCATTTTCCAAGGATACAATATCTCCAGGAAGGGCCGCTCCACTCGCCCGGGAGGAGGAATCGCCATGATCTACAAATTCACCCTCCACCTGAGCACACTCCAGAAGGAGCCCACAGATCTGATGGAACACCTTCACTTCAAGATACTGGCCAGTCCTACCTCCACCCTCCGAGGAACCCTCATCTACCGACCCCCTGGACCCCGCGGACTTTTCACCAACTCCATCATGGACAGCATCTCCACGCATGCCATAGCGTTCACCAACTACACCCTACTGGGAGACCTCAACTTGCACCTGGACAACCAACTGGACCCCAGCACCACATCCCTCCTGAACAACCTCCACAACATTGGACTCAGGATTGTGACCGAACCCACACACTCAGCAGGACACACCCTCGACCCCCTCTTCACAACAGGATGCTCTATCATCTTCAGCCACACCACCGAACTCCCATGGACTGACCATCGATGCGTCCACTTCACCTTCAGAACACCCATCATCCACAGAGCCAGCACCTGCTCCAACAAAGAAACTAGACCAGAATCACCGATGACCAGCTAACCTCATCACTAAGCAACTCCACTCCAACAATCACGGAAACCGACCACCCCAACACCGCAGCCCAAACCCTGCACAGATGGATCTCCGACAGCGTCAACACCATAGTCCCCTTCAAAAAAACAACAACACCCACACCAAGAAAGCTAGGTGGTTCACCACCGAACTTCGAGAGTTCAGACGCACTTGCCGCCACCTCAAAAAGGCCTGGAGGAACACCAAATCCACCGAAGCCCACAACAACTTCAGAGCCGCCACCAACGCTCACCACCAACTCATCAGAAAAACAAGGAAAAAAGCGATTGAAGACAGAATCTCCACTCATGCACACAACAGCAAGGAACTCTTCAACATTATCAAGGAGTTCGGCCAACCCACCAGCGAGTCCACCGACATCCCGCCCTCACAAGACCTCTGCAACAAACTCAGCACCTTTTTCCACCACAAAATCAAAATCATCTACGACAACTTCGACGAAGACAACTAACACACTGAACCCTCACCAACCACCCCGACACCCTGAAGCCTGTGAACGACAATTGGACAGCCCTGACCACCGAAGAAACATTGAAGACGATGAAGTCAATCCACTCCGGGACCCCCACGGACCCCTGCTCCCACCACATTTTCAACAGAGCCGCCGACACCCTTGCACCCATGCTCTGCAACACCATCAACCCCTCCCTGGCAACCACCTTGTTCCCTGATGACTGGAAACACGCTGAGATCAACCCCCTCCTGAAGAAACCCTCGGCGGACCCCACCGACCTAAAAAACTACAGACCCATCTCCCTACTCCCGTTCCCAGCGAAAGTCACAGAGAAAGCCATCAACAGCCAACTCGCCACATTCATCGAAGATCACAATATGCTCGACTCCTCCCAATCCGGCTTCAGAAAAAAACAAAATACGGAAACCAGACTCCTCGCTGCAACAGACGACGTCCGTACCTTACTGGACAAAGGAGAAACAGCAGCCCTCATCCTCCTTGACCTCTCAGCGGTGTTCGACACAGTCTCTCACTGTACCCTAATATGCAGACTCCACGACGCAGGGATGCAGGACAAGGCCCTCAACTGTATCCACTCCTTCCTCTCCAGCAGAACACAGCGGGTCAGACTCCTCCCTTTCCTCTAGGACCCTACACCTACCACCTGCAGAGTCCCCTAGGGGTCCTCCCACAGCCCTACACTCTTCAACATCTACATGGCTCCACTCGCCCCCATCGTCAGAACCTACGGACTCAACATTGGGTCATACACAGATGACACCCAACTCATCCTCTCCCTATCCAACAAACCCAACACCGCCAGACACAACTTTCAAAAAGGCATGGAAGCCCTCGCCAAATGGATGAAAAACAGCTGCCTACAACTGAACACCAACAATACTGAAGTACTCATCATGGGCCCAAACCCCAACACCTGGAACAACACCTGGTGGCCCTCGGAAGCTCGCCCACCCCAAAAGACCACGCACGCAACCTGGGAACCATCCTGGACTCAGAGCTCGAAATGGACCACCAGATCAGCTCCATCTTGTCCTACTGCTTCCACACCCTCTGCATCCTACGTAAGACATTCAAATGGATCCCCCTCGAATACAGAAAGACCGTCACTCGCCCTGGTCACCAGCAGGCTTGTCTACGGCAATGCACGCTATGCCAGAATAAACAAAAACCTCACCCACATGCTACAGATCATCCAAAACGCCGCCTCAAGACTGGTCATCAACCTGCCAAGACACTGCCACATCTCCCAGCACCTGCGCAAACTCCACTGGCTCCCATCTAAGCTAGAGTCACCTTCAAGATGCTAACCCACGCTCACAAGGCCCTCCACGACACCGGACCAGCATACCTAAACAGCCGACTCAAATTCCAGGCACCCCAAAGGACCCTACGATCAGCCCAGCTCTCCTACGCTGTGGCCCCCCCACACCAGAAAGACCAGATAGGGAGGCCGCTTCTTCCCCATCCGCGCGCCCAGAGCCTGGAAAGACCTTCCGCTCCACCTCAGACAGATAACATCGCTCCCCATCTTTGCAAGAAACCTCAAAACCTCACCCATAAGGGTCTCAAGGCGCTGGGGTTTTACGATGTTTTGCTGGTATATGCTTTGGGCGCCGTGTCACTGCTGATCAGTGCCATAGCGCAAGTGCTCCCTATGTTAAAATGATGTATCTACTGTATCCATGTTTGGCTTATTTGGTTTACTGTCAGTCCCCAGTCTAGTGCACCAGGAGTGCCGGGGCTTGTAAATACAAATGCTGCTCGTGGGCTGCAGCACGCGTTGTGCCACCCACAGGAGCGGCCTTGGAAAAGAATGTCTACGGGTCGGTCATTGCGAGACCCACGTGCAGTCCGGTACTGTCACGCCGGTTGCGCAGGTATCCCTACTTGCCAGCCCCTCCAACCTTCCCTTAACTTCATGTTAGTCACCCCTATGGTAGGCCCATGGGCAGGGTGCATTGTAAGTGTAAGGTAGGACACGCCTGACCAAGTTGGCATGTCCTGATAGTGAAGTGCCGCCATCTTCGTGCTTCACTATTGCGAGGTAGCCTGCTCTCCGTTGGGTAGAATGGGCCGCCGGGATTATTAACGCTATAATCCTAGCTGGCTCGGGGAGCATGGTGCAATGTCGAGTTTGGTATCCCTGAACTCAGGGTTTAATTACGCATCCGTTGGTGTAGATGGTTTTTGGACTCTGGGTTCGAAAATAGCACTTTTAGAAAGTGTCTATTTTCTTGCCTAACCATATCTGTTTTCTGCTGGTCTTGCGTGTGTGTGACAGGAGCTGGGTGGCTCCACAGGTCTGGATGAGTCAGTGTGGGATGAGTGGGACATTTACATTGAGAGTAGGGGGAGAGTAGTTGTTGATAGCCTGCCTTGCCTGATACAATGCTGGCTCCACCTCCTGCTAAGCGACTGATGGCTCTGTGCCTGCCATGGACGATCCTAGCCCCACCTCCTGCCAGGAGGGCGATAGCTCTGCTCCTGCCAGTATCAATGCTGGCTCCACCTCCTGCGGGGCGTCTGAGGACTCAGCCCGGCTCAATGAATAGGCCAGGTGCTACTGCCTAGCTCCACCCACCACAGACCCAGGATGTTGGGAAACCCCCGGCATAGACAAAGGGATCAAAGACGAAAAGGGGTATAAGAGAAGGACCCCTGAACTAGGAAATCAGATCACTTCTGACAAGGAACCCTGTAACCAAGGACAAGAGGCCTGCTGATCTAAAGGACTGCCTACCCCTTCTGCCAGTGTGCTGTTGTTGGGGGAATCCTGCAGTGCTTCTTTATTTTTGCCAAGGAACCAGGAGAGAGGAACTTTGTGTGTACTCTCACGCTTGCTAAGAAAATCTCCAAGGACTGGAAGAGTGCCAGTCTCCTGCTGAAGTCACAGGGCTAAAGGACTTCATCTGCTAAAAGTGCTATTTGCGGGAAGTGTGAATCCAGCACCTCGGAAAGAACCAGCAATCACGACGATCGGACGCTGGGCCTGACTGACGCCAGCAGCAATGCCAGTGAGTGGGAGTACGGCTCTAACTCCAGAGGACCTCGTGTCTGCCCCGCTGCTGATCGCATCAACCGTGTGCCCTTCGACGCCGTGAGCGCTGCTCACTCTGTGCAACTGCATCATCGACAACGCCTGCTGAGGCCTGAGCGACACCGAAGACGCGACGCCGGATTGCTCGACGCCGCTGATCATCGTGTGCTTAATCTTCCTAAGGTACTGTGTTGTTGGGGGGTCCGTGTGACTCCAGGCCCGACGTAGCGCTCCTCGCGGTCGACGCCGAACCTGTGGATTATCTCTGCCCCGGCGTTGTGTAGCTCCCGTGTGAGTTACCCTGTTGCTAAGAACTGTGTTTCCAAGAAGAAGATTTGCTTGATACTAAAAGACTCTTTGTGCTAAAGAAGAAACTACCTTTGAACTATCCTTTTTCCTTCCCGAACGTATTTATTCCGATTGTGTACAGTTTGCCGTTATTTTGGTCTTGTGCTAAGCCTTATATAAAAATACTTATTTTTATAATACTACTGTGTCGTGTCCATTTGTAGTGTATTCACTTGATTGCTGTATGTGGTCATAATTGCTTAACACACAGCCTCTGAGATAAGCCTGTTCTGCTCTGCCAAGCTACCAAGGGGGTGAGCAGGGGTTATCGAAGGGTGTGATCCCCTTGCCCTGACTAGAAAAGGAGTGTCCCTATTTGTCAGAAGTGTATACCTCTGCCAACTAGAGACAGCCGGTTCTAACACCTATTTTTTCCCCAAAACTCAAAATTCAGCTATATTTTGCCCTGGCCCCCTCCGGGGAAATTCCCAAATCTTGGTTACCCTAGAACCTGCAGGATGTTGGAAAAAAGAATGCAAATACCTGGTGTGGTACATAGGTTATCCAGCACTAAGTGAGAACTACCTCAAAATAGCCCAAAAAAGGCTCAGTACTGTTGGGGAAAAGGCCCAGCATTTAAGGGATCAACGGCCAGATTCATCAAGCTTAATTGCGCTTGCAAAGGGCCAGATTCTGAGAATCTGGCCCTTTGCGAGTGCAATTTTTGCATTTGGGATTCATCATCCCAAATGCAAAATCCGCTAATAAAGAATTTGCACATTTGCGAGGAATTGCATTTAAGGAATCTCTATTTGGGATTCCTTAAATGCAATTCATGAACCATTTTAAAATTGCGAAATCGCAATTTTGGGCCGCTATTTACCACGAGGTCAAACCTCGTGGTAAATAGCGAAAACTTAGAAAAATGCATTTAAATGCATTTTTCGAAGTTGCATGTTACACACACACATGTCCTTTGGACATGTGTGTGCGCAACACCAATGTAGATTACATTTCAGGGGTGCTACAGGGTGTCCTTTGGACACCCCTGGCACCCTTGAAATCGCATCCTTATTTGCGATTAGCAAATTGCTAATCGCAAATAAGGAATAACTCCCCATTCATTCCTATGAGCCTTTATGCCCATAGGAATGAATGGGGAGTTATTCCTTATTTGCGATTAGCAATTTGCTAATCGCAAATAAGGAATGTGTAGGAATCGCAATTTATTTAGCCATTCCTACATGAATCCCGTTTTGCAAGTCCTTAATAGCGATTCCTTAATAATGGCTATTAAGGACTCGCAAAACGGGACTATGATGAATCTAGCTGTAAGAGCCATGAATGTGTGATGTGCGAAGTAAAACTTAGCAACACAGAGATTCTCAGCCTGATTCATCAAGCTGATTTGCGCTCGCAAAGGGCCAGAATCTGAGAATCTGGCCCTTTGCGAGTGCGATTTTTGCATTTGGGATTGATCATCCCAAATGCAAAAATCGGTAATAGCGATTTCGCTATTTTGCGAGGAATTACATTAAAGGAATCTCTATTTGAGATTCCTTAAATGCAATTCATCATCCATTTTAAAATTGCGAATTCGCAATTTCGGCCTGCTATTTACCGCGAGGTCAAACCTCGTGGTAAATAGCGAAAACTTAGAAAAATGCTTTTAAAAGCATTTTTCTAAGTTGCATGTTACACACACATGACCTTTGGACATGTGTGTGTGTAACATCTGTGTAATTTAACATTTCAGGGGTGTTACAGGGTGTCCTTTGGACACCCCTGCACCCTTGAAATCGCAATCTCATTTGCGATTAGCTAATTGCTAATCGTAAATAAGGAATGACTCCCCATGCATTCCTATGAGTTATTCCTTATTTGCGATTAGCAATTAGCTAATCGCAAATAAGGAATCTGTAGGAATCGCAAAAGAAATTGCTATTCCTACATGAATCCCGTTATGCGAGTCTGGAATAGCGATTCCTTATGAATCGCTATTTCAGACTCGCAAAATATCCCAATGATGAATCAGGCTGTTTGTTTTTAACTTTCAGAGAAATGTTAAAACACTAATGCATGTATAGAATGCAGGCTCAGAATTGTAGAGAATGTATAAACAACGTGAAATAATTTCCAGTTGAGCAAAATCCTGGTGAGTGACAGGAACATTTTTAAGAAACAAAACTTCCCCTTACATTTTAGCTTCAGTCTTGCTCTTTAATTTTCGTGCCTGATCTTCAGCTCTCACAAACAGCTCTCTTGCTGCTCAGCTGGAGGGCATTTTGTGATGCGTGGTCCTAATGGCTTCCGTGCCGGGAGAAATTCGAAACAAAATGGTCGCCCTGTTGTGCACATTAGAGGGAACAGTGGTCAGAAGCAGTGCATGCTTCACTCACTCTCAAAGAGCAGTGCAGGTTTGCACGTTATGAAAGAGTAAAACCAAGGCAGCAACAGGCAAACTTTCTTTGTCGCGGACAGGTGCAACAGACAGCGGCAGTCCATGCCTCCCTCTCACAGAACGAGTATAGCGCCTAGAGGAGTGCAATCTCCCCTCCCCTGCTGCACAATGGGTACAACAAAAGCACTATGAGTAGTGTAGGGCCCTTTCAATCATGATTGGTAAAACACAGATAGCAAAATTGCAACCTCTGACACAAAACAAATATACACAGGCAGCAGCAGTGCAAGGGCATCACTTCGAAGAACATTACAAAATAGGCAGTAGCTGTGCAAACTTCCTGCACAAGAAACAGGCACATCATTAGTAACAGCAGCGTGGTGCATGATATGTTCCCTGTCAATCAATGGCAGATCTACTATGAATGGGGTGTTTGAAAACGAGTTATTACTATTTTGGTTTCTTTTCACTGTAAATGAAGCACGAAAGCAGTGCATATAAGAAAGGCCCCTCCCACAGTGCCTACTGTGACCTTTGACAGAAGTGCCTATGACAGGGTTATCAGGAGGGCTGCTGCAGAATGGCCTAGGGGGAGTTGGAAAGACATTCGTATCAGAGTTATTTGAGCTTTGAGATTGCTTCTCACAGACGTCCAGTACACAGTAACAAGTAAAGATTTTTGTAGATTTATGAAAAGGTTATGAAACATAAGCGCAGTGCTTAATCTGTGCAGGCGTTTGCTGGTGCTCGACACAGACACTTATTTCTAAACACTGGCACATATTTATGAGAGTTCTCCACATGGAGGGTATTTGTGATAATTTTGTAGCAGAGCACAACAGTGGTTGTATTTAACTACTTAGCATACATATAAAAACATTATTTAAGTGGGGGCGGGCCGACCAACATGGACGTACCGACGTAAATCCGCACAGCTCTGGCACAAACACAGGAGAAATGGCCAATATAACGCCCGAAAAGTGAAGTAGCCCACACAACTTGATGGCATAAGGTGTGCTGAAAGGGAGGACGTGGTGAGATCTAGACTACTTTGTTCCTTGCTGCCTTTGACCTTGGAGGAGAGATGGACCTGTATAGTGGAGGGGCTCCCAAGATGGCAGCGGCTGGGATCGCACAGTAAGAAGACCTGCAACTTAGCGCACTCGGCTCCCGTAGCGGCAGTTGAGGTGCGCCGGTGTGTGCAGATTGGGTCTCCCCCTACCTGATACCAGATCCGCCCAGATGCTGCACAGGGGGACCTGATTTGATAGGAGTGGCCCGCAACTCGGAGCTGCTGCCAAGATGGCGATACTGGCAGTTTGAGGCAAGGGGGGACGCAATCGCAGGGCACACAGAGCCATAAATGCGGCTGTTGCACGTTGTGAAGCACAGGGTGGGTCCCCCAATGTCTAGCCATAGTAGAAAGAGAAACGGAGCAGGGCAATGCCGCGACCCAGGAATAAGGACCCGGTTGAGTTCACCATTATTGTGAAGCCAAATACAGGAATCCAATTGCACCGCCTCAGTACTAAGGTAGGGGGCATACAAAAATGGTGAACGACAGCGAGTGAGAAGGCAGGGACCCCTCTCTGGGAGAAAACCACTCCAGCCCAGCGGGACCATGGACCAGGGTCCTGCTGTTGATGCCTGTCCTCAAAATGGCACAAAACCAAGTCCTAATCAGGGATTCCCAGTAGGTCTGCTGAGCAGAGAGGACGAGGACCGAGGTGTGACATCCAGGGGGATCTATAACAAGCAGCCCACTGCCTTGTTGATACTGGGGGGAGAGAGAGGTCTCCACCCCCGGGACTGGCAGTAAGAGGCGATCTCCGGTGGGCCAGAGCAGCTGATCCATTTCAATCCCTCGGGCACGTTGGTGGGCTCCCCTTGCTGGCTCTCCGCTTGACCGAACGAAGGATAATTCCGCGCAGTCCACGGTCCACATCCTTATGCCTCCAAAGAAAGCACAAGTCAATAGAGTATTGAATTACTTTCCCCAATCAGATGCCCGGGTGGGAAAAGACAGTGACAAACAAACGGGGAGCGCAATGGCCATCAATAGAGAAGAGCTGATGGCTTCAATGAGAGATTTCAAAAAAGAACTCCGAGAGGACATCTAATCTGACATAAATGCCTCATTCAATGCATTCAGAATGGAGATGGGTACGAAACTGGTGCACTCCAAGCCGATGTGGACTCGGTGGACATGCACACTCTTAACCTAGAAACAAAGTGCAGAGAACTGGAGGAGCGATTGACACCCCTGGAGGAGAGGTCGGCTACCTTGCACAACCAACTCCGCGTGACCACCCTCAAATGCAAAGACCTCGAGGGTCACTCCGTAGATACAACATACGGTGAGGGGCTTGGAGGAGGAAAGGGAAGGTCCCGACATAGAAGCATTCATGGTGGGACTTTTCTCCATGCTCTTGGGAGATGGCAGCCCAGAAGTCCAACTGGAACGGGTCCATCGGGTCAGTCCACGACTGCAGAATGACAATAAGCGACCCAGGGACATTCTCGCCAAGTTTAGCTCTTTCAAAGACAAAGAGATGGACACCCAGAAAAGGTGTCAGAAAGACAAAGGGGTGACAATGGTGGTGCTCTCAGCCACCTGGTAAAAGATTTAAGACGATGCCCTTGGTTCTCCCTAAACAGGACAAGGTACAGCAAAGAGGGGGGAGAAAACCTATGCGGGGTGAACTCTACATGCATCCAAACTTTGTGAAAGGCGGGACACTGGCCCCCGAACATGAGACTTCAGAGGTACCCGAGGTGCTCCCCATGACTCTCTTCAAACACGATAAAGTAAGTGGAGGGAACAGGGTGGGGAAAAACTTTCTTTAGAGGGGTGGATGCTGCACACACCTAAACTATTTGGATATGAGCAGGAGTTTACAAGGTCCATGACTACCACAAATGACCCGAAAAAGATGTTTTTCTATTCTCAATGGTAGGGGCTTTCTGGACTGCCTGTGTCCCGTAGGGTACACTATTGGGGCTTTGGAAGCGGAAATTGGCTCATCCCCGGGGCTAATGTTTGTGAGGTTCCCTATTTTCTTGGGAGCTTCTCAGCTCCAGTGTATCGTTTCAATTTGTTGTTAATGTTTTTTACTTTGGTTTCTCATGATGTATCTTTTTTGCATGGTCTGAGGAGGGGGGAGTGGAGGGGAGAGGGAACTTGGGGGAGACAATTGAGAAGTGGCTTGGATTGCCAAGTCAGCATATAGCCATGGGGCACCATACGAGGTATGGTGGTTAACTAAATGTCCTGGAATTTGAGGGGACTAACTCCCCCAACAATAGGCAACACTTGTGGAAATTTTTGGGTGACCACCATATAGGGATAGTAGCTCTGCAAGAAACTCACTTGAATAGAGACAATGACCTTTGCCTGAAACACAAAACATACCTGTTAAACGTTCACTCCTCAATGACCAGAAAACAGAATGTGACCACAAAACAGAATGGAGTTGCCCTTCTCTTCCACAACTCGGTTCACTTTCACCCCATGACACTAAGTCTGATAGGGCGAGGAGATTTGTTATGGTAGGGGTGACTTGGGGGGCGACCGTGCACCATAGCCATAGTGTATGCACCCAACACAGGGCAACTGAAATTCCTACTCACATGTCTACCCTCACTAGAGGGATTAGCCAAAGGTGACATAATCTTGATAGGGGATTTTAACCTTATTTGAATCTGACTATGTCTATCCGGTCAAGGCGAGCTAGACTAAAACCAAATAACTAACGCAACCTAAAAATGCCTGCACTGAATAAATGACCTTTGTTTATGTAACCCAGAGTTGTACAAATGATGAATGCTTGAGCGGCACATTTTGCACTTTACCCTAGGCGGCTAGCATTTCCCGTACTCAAAAACGTAACACTTTCCTAGTCTTTTGTACTGTTTTTCTTATAACCTGAATACCGTTGTGATCATTGTAAATACGTTTGTAAAGATGATTTTTATATGAATTTGTCATGTGTAATTAACTTTTTAACTTTTTTAACCTTGTTTTTAAAAATTTTTTGTGTGTATGATTGAATATGGTCCTGTAGCATACTTTTATGATTTTAAAACAATCGAATAAAGTGTTTCTGACTTGACTTGACTTATTTGAATCAGTCATTGGACATGACACACACCGACAAATCAGCGGGAGTTGGATCTCAGAAAATCATTAAAGGCCTCCTTGCAATGCATTGGCCTTGTAGACATGTGGAGGACTCAAAACTCCTCATCCAGATATTACTCTTTTTTTCTCATTCCCATAGATCATACTGCAGGATCGGTCTCATCTTCATTAGTCAGGCCTCACTGGAGATATCACTCAATTGGCCGGCCCCACTCAAGAAGCAGGCAAGATGGTACTTCCCCAAACCCCTTCTCAGGGACAGGCTTCTCCAGAATGAAATACGGGATGCGATCAAAGAATTCCTTACCATAAACAATTCCACAGACACCTCCAAAGCAAACAATTGGGATGCCTTTAATGCAGTTATAAGGGGATAAATGCATAGCCCTAGCCACTACACTAAAGAAACAGCAGACTGAAGAGTGACAGATATTAGAGAGGGGCCTACACGAGGAAGAGAGAGCACATAAAGACTCCCCATCAGTGCAGTCCCAGTGGAAAACAATGGCGTTAAGGGGGAAATTACGGGCCATCTACACTAACAGAGCAGAGAAAAACATCCTTCGTCTCCAGACCCGTGGTTACCAAGGGGGAAACAAAATAGGCCCACTACTGGCACGTCAGTTTAGAGCAAAGCAGGAGAAAGAGTACATAAAACAAATTATTGATGACACAGGTGTCACACGTGTTGATAATAGAGGAAAATAAGAGCCTTCAGACACGTCTACAGCTCACTTTAACCTGTGGATACCCTAATAGGAGACGATCAACTTAAGTATTTAGAACCCCTACAGCTGCCACAGGTGTCCCACGCTACCAATGCTGAACTAAGCAATCCATTTTCCACAGAGGAGGTCCAAATAGCAATAGACGCCTTTAAACTCCAGAAAGCACAAGGACCCTACTGGCTGAATGCTCTCTTTTACCGAACATTTTTGACTGAATTAACCTCCCACTAAGCAAATCTATTTATTGAAATAAGCGCAACGCGCCAAGTGTCCTCCACCATGGGGAAGGCTTTAATTACCATTATACCTAAAGTAGGGAAGGACTCCCAACGATGTGCCTCATATCGTCCTATTGCCCTCTTCAAACTAGAAACCAAACTTTGCTCCAAGATACTGGCGACTCGTCTGGAGAACATACTGCCCGCACTAATCCACCTGGATCAGTCGAACTATATTGAAGGGCGACAGGTTGACGATAACCTACGAAGAACACTTCATTTAATAGAGAAGGTACAGAAGAAACACATCCTGGCAGCCATTCTCTCCTTAGACACGGAGAAAGCCTTTGCCGTGTAGACTGAGCCTTCCTATATCTCACTGTCCGTCGGTTCGGATTCACTGACTCCTCTATAGGATTGGTACAGGCTAACTATCACGCCCCCATATCCCGAATCTTGGTGAATGGAGAGGTCTCAGAGTCATTCCAGCTTTCTCAAGGGACAAGACAGGGCTGCCTTTCCCCTATGCTTTTCGCCCTTTGCATTGAACCGCTGGCTGCGAGAACACGGGTGGACCCCAGCAATGGGGAGATCAGATACGGCCAGGATGAGCATAAAATTGTGCTCTTTGCCGATGACGTCCTCTTGCCAGTCACAGACCCGATGACTTCTCTTTCGGCCATAAAAACTGAACTCACCCTCTTCGAAAGGGCAGCCAGGTTCAAGGTGAACTTATCTAAATCCTTCCTCCTTAATATAACTCTACCCAAGAGACGATGGCAGAGATTGAGGCGACGCCCCCTTCACCTGTGTCTACAAAGAAATTACCTATCTGGGTATTAAAATCACCCCGAAAATTTCAGACCTCTACAAAGCTAACTTTCTCTGACACATGCGACAACTTAAAACAGATTTTTAAAAATGGGGTTCAGCATTCATCTCTTGGATAGGCAGAATAAATGCCATCAAGATGAATGTTTTACCACGCCTCCTTTATCTATTCCAGGGTCTTCCTATTGCGGTGGACAAGGACCTACTCGCCGAATTGGACAAGATTACAACTAAATTCATATGGCAAAACCAAAGAGCCCGATTGTCTAAGCAACTACTAAGACATGAGGGAGCGCTGGCCCTTGCAGATTTCAATGGCTAATACAAAGCGGCCCAACTCCGGATTATGGCTGAATGGTCCCTGACGAGTCTGAAAAACACTGGCTCTACATGGACCGCAAATAACGAGCAGAACCATATGGGACCTTCCTTGGAAACGGAAGCAAGTCAGACCGCCTAATGCATATATCAGCTGCTAGTTTGAGAGCCCTGCGGCTGCTACCAACGCACAGTGAAATGCGTCCCGTCAGCCCCTGATCACTGGACGAGATCGCGGAAAACAGCCCCTGCTGGAAGAAACGGCAACTGTCGGGCTACACATTCAGGACCACTACGATATTGCTGTAGTGGGACATTTCCAGCAACGCCCTATGGAGACGTCCTGTCCAGACCTGTGGTGAGGCTAGAACTCGCAGTAAGTGCCCGCTGGGTCTACGACCCTAGAACACCCCAGATGTTGTGACCTGAGGCCCCTGGCGGGGGGGCTTGTGGTGGGACCGGCTGCAAAGCGATCAGAAAGACTGACCGGACTGCTGCCTGCACTGGCCAGGTCTCGGAGAGGCAGAGACTGCGGGTACAGTGTGAGGAGTGGTCATAGGGTGTTTTTACCACAACTCCTGGCCTGAAAACAGTGACCCGGGACTGGCCTGCAGGGGGGTGCTCAGATACAACATCGTGGCAGTCAGCCCGCCGCCTTTGGATCCTCCCCAGGAACTGCCACAATTTGGGTTGCACCTCGGAGGGTCCCACATGACCACTGCTGGTTGCTGTGTTGGTGGCCTTCCCTACGGACAGCGTGCGCTGACTAAGCCGCGTCGCACCTGGAAGGAGACACAGAACCACAAAGCAGGACTACAAGTCCCATGGAGCTTGGTGGTGAGAATTGCCCACACCTGAGCCACAGCCTACATCACTGCTCGCCGCTCCCTCTTCGCGGGAGCCATGTTGCGCCTGGAAGGAGCCACTGAGCCACAGAGCAGGACTACAAGTCCCAGGGGGCTTGGGGTGAGAATTGTCGGCACCTGAGCTACAGCCTACATCATTGCTCGCCGCTCTCGCTTCGCCAAGGGCGGGCCCGTTTCAGCCTATTAGAGGCCGGGCCTACTCTCTCGGAGATCATTCTCCCCACAATGTTAGTCCTCTGTTTTCTTTTTATTGCTGGTCTATTCTTCAGTGGAGCAACAGCTAGGAATTTTGCTTGTAAAAATGATCTGGTATTCCCATCTAAACCCCCACTAGAGGATGAATTTGCGAGAGGGCAAGGGGAGAAATGGGCCACCCACAGGAAGTGTGGTGGGGACTTTAGATCAATTTTTAAATAGAGCCAGCTCGGTCCTTGCGCACGAGATAGCCATAACAGAGCGCTGCTTATCTCTCGATCCCCAGCTAATTAAACGATCATCCTTGGGCGCCGTAGTGTCTGCTCGCACTCCGGACTGCTCTCTGGTTGTATATACCAATTCCTCTGACAATGTAGGTGATGTTGGCCAGTCTCCAAACAGGTCATTGGAATCCGCTGCTGTGTTGGATACTCATAATATTCTACAACCTGCTGTGTTAGTAGAGATGAGTGTAGTACCCACCCAAAGCAGCCCACCGCCAAGTATTGCTACAATGTCTGCCCCCAACGCAAAAATAAAACTTCTGTTTCAATGCCAGACCCTCCATTAAATTGGAAGAGGGGAGGGGAACCCTGCAAAATCTCAAAGGACAAACAATAGTGGAGGAAGTGCTACATCAACAACACCAATGACAGGCGAATCCGCTCCTACCATGCCTGGAACTCTAACCTTATTGTCCCTGGGTGACTCCTCCTTAGAAGCTAATGAGGCTATGTGGATAAAACTGGGGGACTTGATTGCATCATCGCTAATTCCTTTCACTGATAGACTGTCTAAGATCGAGGAGAGACTTAATAACTTTGAACAGAGGGCAATGACGAACCATAGTACTGTGGAGGGGTTACTAAAACAAACCAATCTATCAATTACATCTATGGAGCTCAGCAACCTAGTAGTTACAAATCTTAACCCTCCTAATGCTTCAGTTATTCAGCAGGAGTCGCTTCTGGCGGGAATTAATGGTGTTGTGGAAATCAACCATGCAGCTGAGGCAGCTGAGGCAGCTGATGTGGGAAGCAATATGGTTGAGTTGGGAAATGCGCCTAGAGGTCTTGATCGGGCTAGCCTGTGTGCTCTGGAAGGGGGGTTGGTAAACCCCATATAGGACCAGCTAGTGGTAATGTAAAGCGGCCCACAGTTTGCCCACTAGTAAATCAGGCTAACTCTATACCTGGGCAAAAGGGCCAAGGAGACCCCCGGATGCAGGCAGGATTGGATAATAACTCAGGCTTAGAGAGTCCTCGGGTCTTGCATCTTCCTCCGGCCGCCGCTCCTTTGGTGGTGGTCATGAGGAATGTGCCACTGTTGTATGACGGCCAGATTGAATCTACCTAACAGCTTATGGCTAAGACCATGCATTGGCTTACGTCACAACTGAAGGAGGCTGGGGTTCGGGACTGGGACATCTGTAATCAGATGATTATGGCCAGACGATCGTCATGGATAGGACACTTCACAAAGGATGGGAGAGGGGACTGTATAGTTGCTAATTTTAACAACAAGTATGTTGTTAGATTTTTTTTTAGACCATCTAGGTAGCACTAACTCAGAGTATCACTCTGGGAAAATATCTTTTCTGCCTCTAGGATACTTCTATAATCCTTGTTATATTCCTATGTTGGGGTGGGCAATGCCACGTGCAGTGCAACCTCCTATGGTATCCCACAGAATTCCACATGGACCATTTGATTTAAGTTTAGCCAATAGATTTGCCCCTCTGTCTAGTTTAGACACCTGCGACTGAATACACTCTGTAACCCCGCCCTTGTTAGAGAATATTGTTGCCTGGCCTGTTTCTCTCCCTGTGTGCTCTGAGTTCTCAGCCAAATACCTCAAAGTCTCCACTGTGTATTCTGGATAGGTCTATTACAGCTTGGAGGGCCATCACTATTTTCCTCCCACTAACCATAATATCATGGAATATTGTTGGCCTCCAAACAAAAACTGTTTCAATTGAGTGGTCATGTTTTATAGAGAACCATGATATCGTCATGTTCCAGGAGACCTGGCCACTGCCAGAGATGTTTTAATGCATGGGCAAAGAGGGATGTGGCCCAGGGCCCCAGCCTTTCAGGGGCCCCTGACAGAGTAAGCTCCGTTCTCCAGAGTTTTGCCCTAATGACCCTGAATATTTCTTAAACCAATTGTTTTAAATACTGTTTTCCTTTCATTTATTTTTTATGTACCTGATGTGTGAGTTTAGTACAGCCATTTTTCAGAGAAATGTTGTGTTTATTTTTCATGCAATATACATAAAAAAGTTTCTTTTAGATCAAAACAAGGCCAACATGTAAGAAATGGTAGGGCGTCACAGAGATTATTTGCAGTAATATTGGTGAGCTGCTGCTGTGTTACAATGTTGAAAACACACATAACTATCCCTGAATATTAGATATAAACACATTTAGGGCCTTATTTGTGAGAAGTAATGCATCGATGTGTGAAAACAGGGATGCGCCACTTCTTAGTTCACCCTCCTTGCAACATGACGCATCATGTCGCAAGGGGTTATAGATACGTCAGTATTTCTGACGTATTTGTAGGCGCAAAAGTGATGCATTGCTGGGATGTGTCTGAAAATATATGCAACTCCAGCAATGTGTCCTTTCATATGGAGCAAGCCCCATGTAAAAGAGCCTGCATATGAGGCAGGTATAAGATATTGAACCTTGAACCTTCCCCCCAGAGTGTCAGCTAAACCAGCCATCAAGGCCCTGCACTGGCTACCAGTGCGCCAAAGGGTGGAATTCAAAGCCATGTGCACTGTATACAAACTGATTAATGGAGCTGGCCCTTCGATCCTCAGTGACCTGGTAACTCCTTATAAAGCCCCCAGATCCCTTCGGTCTGAGAATGAACATCTGGCCAACATCCCTAAATACAAAAAGACACGTACTGGAGGCCGACGCTTCTCCGTGAAGGCTTCCACCGGATGGAACGGCCTCCCCCACACCCTCAGATTGGAACCCAGTTATCTGATCTTTAGAAAAAAATTGAAAACACTCCTATTCCCTAAATAAACGTCCCCTCCCCTATCTTCCCTCTCCTCTGGATAACACAACCATTACAGCGCGGGGATGCCTTCGGGTCACCAGGCGCTCTACAAGTCGTTAAATAATAATAATAATATTAATATTGACGCAATGGCGTCCTAGAAGTGGCGCACTGAGTTCTCATAGATTTCAATGTGCCACTTCTATGAGGCTTTTTGCAGGGGAACACCCACCCTGCATACATTATACAGGTATAACGTGGTGCAGGGGTTTACAAAGTGGTGCATCTGCCTAGATGCGTCACTTTGTAAAAAGAGCACAACATGGCACATTTTTTACGCTGCGGGTGCGTCACAAAAAGTGAAGCACCAGCGTCATAAAAGTGAAGCAAGGCCTCATAAATAAGGTCCTTAGAATTTGGATGAGTGTTCCTTTGCACTGTCAGGGACCTAATGAAACCAAATAGTGTATTTAATAAAGCGTGCAGCTACTCTGACTAGAGTGTCCTGGAGCATGACAGCGGGAGGAAAACATGCGTAAAAGACCCATCAGTTACTAAAAAGCCAGATTTTTAAGTTTTTCCTGAAAGAGAGTAGGTCTGTGGTTAGGTTCAGAGACTCAGGGAGTCTATTCCACAATTTTGCTCCTAGAAAGCAGAGGATCTGCCCCCAGTGTGGGCACGGCATATTTTAGGCCTGATGGCCAGGTTGAAGGGGCTTAACACAGGTCCCCGCAGCCCACGTGGTGCGGGGGGCCCCTAGCTCCAAGGGGCCCCATCGGCCCTGCACTCTAGCCGGAGAGCTCCTGATTGAGCCCGAAGGGGGCCCCCCTAAGTACAGTCCAGCGAGGCCCCCTAACTTTTTGTTACGCCAGTGCCAGGTTGACATTGGAAGATCTTAGAGGTCTAGATGTCGTGTAGCGATTAACGCGCCTATTTAGGTAGCCAGCTCATAAGCCATGGAAAGATTTAAAAAAGATGGTCATTGCTTTGAAGCCGATCTGTTCTTTTATGCGGAGCCAGTGTAGAGACTTAAGAATAGGGATCATACTAGATCTGGGTTTAGGTCTCAGGATGGCTCTGGCCGGCGCGCTCTGTACCACTTGTAGGCGCTGGATAAGGGATTTAGGAAGACAGAGGTACAAGCTGTTGACATAGTCAAGCTTTGATGTCATCACAGCCTGCACCCAGATCTTTCTGCTCTCAAATGGGAACAGTAGCAGGAATTTATTTTGCATCCGGGGTATGCCAAAGCAAGCGCCAGTTAGGTTTGGGACTTGCAAGCACATGGAGAGTGTCTTGCCTATAACAATTCCTAGGTTTTTGCCTTTTTTCCGCGGGCAGGGGTGGCAATCTTTTGGCCACCAAGAGTTCCAGTCAGGCATTTCTGGTTTACCAAAGAAAACAACTTCAGTTTTGTCAGGATTACACTTCAGCTGATTGATCTTTAGCCAGCTAAAAACCTGTGTGAGGCAAGACCTAATCATTGCTCCATCAAAGTCGGTCCCTTTTTCACATGTAAAAATCTGCTGAGTGTCATCAGCATAGGTAACAATTTTGGCGCCCTCTTCCTCTACCAGAAAAACAAGGGGGGATAGATATATGATAAAAAGGGGAGGACTGAGAATGGAGCCCTGAGGGATACCTACATTCATGGCAGCTGGAACCGGGGATGAGAAAGTGGAGAGCCAGATGTCCTGAGATCTATTTGACAAGAAGGATGACATCCATGTTAATGCGGTCCACCCCAGGCCGCTGTTAGCAAGTTTCTCCAGGAGCCTCTCATGTGGGATTGTATTGAAGGCCACCGACAGATCAAGCAGTATCAGAAAAGCCTTGTCTCCCTGGTCCAGCTTACCCTTGAAAAATTCAGTCACTTCCAGCAGAGCGGGCTCTGTACTGTAGTTAGCCCTAAAACCACATTGGGATCTTCAATGTGTTTTTGGAGCGCCTTATTTAAATGCTTCTCTAATAATTTGGAGAGAGTCGGATGACGGGAGATTGGCCTGTAGTTGGCAGGGTCCATTGGTTTGGCATTAGTTGTTTTTATCAATGGAAGAATCTTAGCATTCTTCCATAATTTTGGCATGTTGCCTGAGGAGAGGGAAGCATTAAAGACATGGTATACCGTGGGGTTTATGGTGGGTGCTAATAGGCTTAGGATATTCGCTGGACATGGGTCGGTAGGAGAGCCAGACGTAATGCTTTGGATAACGGTCAATGACTCTTCAAGCTGAAACTCAGGGAAAGCTAAATTTCAGGGAGGTGGTGGCTGTATTAAGCATAGAAATACAGTTTCCAATTGCACCGGGAGGTCTGCAAATAAGAAAAACAGCTATGCTGTTAGGGTTAAAAGGTACAGTGGAAGCCTAAGGACCCTGCGCCATCAATGTTTTCCACCTGGATGGGAGAGCAGTCTAGTTTTTGTTTGTAAATCATGGCGAGACCACCCCTCTTCCAACTCAGTTGGTCCCCCCTAAGGATTCCATAACCCGTAGGGATGGCCGAGGTGATAGTATGGTTGGAGGCTGCAGACAGCCAGGCCTCAGTGAGAAAAAAAAGATCAGGTTGTTCGTCAAAGAGTAGGTCATAAATGTGAGGTTCATACTTTTGTATAGAGCGACAATTTAAAAGGGTGGCCTTTAAGTCCTTTTTTTTCTTATTGTTTTTACACTTATTGTCGCATGGGAGGAGCTTGGGTGTGAATTTCCTGGGTGGAGGAGAGACCAGTTGCACTTATTGCATCAAAAGTCTACCTCCAAGCTCGGATCAGCCGCTGTACACTGACATAATGCTAGCCACCTTAGGCCAATCAGTTTTTGCCTATTGTAAAATAGTGGAAGAAACACACTGGAGGGGAACTGGGCTTGCCTTTGGCGAGCGAGCTGCACGCGTCTGTTTGCATCGGGAATATATAGGCTAATGCCTATTATACAAACTGGATCGCTAACGCAGATGAGGATTGGAAACTGCGTGGGTGGACGTGAGGAGCCCGATATTAGCCCCAACCCTCTACACAATCGGTGTATCAGCCACTGCGGACCAGGACTGGAGGAAAAGCGAGATGCGAATCGGAGCAGCTAAGGAGGTGTATTCAAGCAGAATCAAGTAAAGTGCAAGTGAGCGTGGGTAGGAGAAATTGCTAAAAAGCACAGAGTAATTCAGCCACACATATACAATTTAAAAAGTATGAAAAACCTAGTAGCAGGGATGGAAACAATAAATCCTACCGCTGTCAGCTTCGCGCGTCGTTTGCATCAGGAATATATAGGCTAATGCCTATGATGCTAACTGAATCGCTAACATAGCTGAGGAAGTGGAAATTGCCTGAAGTGGGGAGCCCGATAGCAGACCCAGCCCTTCACACAATCAGCGTATCAGCTGTGGCGGACCAGGACTGGAGAAAAAGCGAGATGCGAATTGGAGCAGCTAAGGAGGTGTAGGCAAGCAGAATCAAGTAAAGTGCAAGTGCGCGTAGGTAGGAGAAATTGTTAAAAAGCACAGAGTAATTCAGCCACACATATAAAAATGTAAAAAGTATTAAAAACCTAGTAGCAGGGCAGGAAACACTAAATCCTACCGCTGTCAGCAGCGCACAACCGTTTACATCAGGAATTTATAAGCTAATGCCTATGATGCAAACTGGATGTCCCTGGTAACTGCATACAATCTTTCGTCCCGGGTTTCTGGCATTTGGTAAATCAGCAATTGCTAGTCATAAAGGGAGGCCATCTGGGGGTTTGCTTATTTGGGTGAGACAGCAGGCAGGCTGTCAGGTGGAGGAATTAACAATAGTTAACCCTGACATATTGGCTAATAAAATTCTCTTTGACCATGGGCTAGAACTCATATTAGTCAATGTTTATGCAAGAGGGCTAGTGGGTGGGAACGCCTCTCCTACTATTTCAAAACTTGACTCATTCATCAAACCACTGAAAGGGGCAAATCATCTGGCTGTAGGGGGTGATTTTAATTGTACATTTGAGCCCCTGAGTTTAGATGATGGTAGTTTAACTGGGGACTGAGGTTCCGTGACAATTGTCAGTGGTGTTTTCGACTCGCACGAATATGGTCGAGTCTGGTATCTACGAACCGCAAATGACGAGTTCAGTAAGTGTGCGCAGTTTCGCTGTGCTAACTTAAACCGTTCGTTTGCTACGTGGGTTTTTCATCTGTACCCGCGGGTTCCATCTTAGATACGGCATCCATTTTGTCTCTTGCCCTCAAGTATCCAGCGAACGGACACTGTCCGCTTCGCGACCCTGGGACTCCCACGATATTTGCGGAAGACACATGTCTTTTGTAAGTGTCTTTATGATGAGGGGGATGATACTGTAAGGCAGATGGCCCCGCTCGAGGCTCATCTTGCCGTGCCGGTTTATTGTCTCAGCCGTGCATCTCATTATGCACGTCCCTTTGATGCCTGTATCTCGTGTTTCCCGATACCTCCCCTTTTACACCCTTTCCGATCTCCCCACTGTCTCCATCTTCCTCTGCACCTGTCTTTGTTCTTATTTCAATCTGTTTTACTGCCGATTGGAATGCACTAATGTTGGGAAGATGGGTTTTTACAGTTGGGAACCGCCAAATGTTTCCGCACTTATGTTCCGGACCTTGTGTGTATCAAAGTGACCAAAGCGACCCCTCTGGGGGATAATTGTGGGTACCGGGTTGTAAACCTTTGTGTATCATGTTGTCCTATGGGTAAATTCTGTATAAAAGGAGCGATCCACAGAACCAATTTGAAGCAGTCTCCCCAAGTTGCACGTGTTGTACTTGTCGTGACTTCTGTGTTCCCTGCAGTAAATAAACCTTGAATCTTTGACGCAGAAGGAAGTGTCCCGTGTCTCTGTCATTCGTACGCCGGAGCAGGTTACCCACGAAGGTTTCAGGTGTTGTGCCCTGGCACCGCTGGGTCTTAAAGAGCCCAGTCCTTCAGTTGGCGCCCAACGTGGGGCTGCATCAGTGGTACCGGTCCAAGCCCGACGATCGTGAGGAACTTCGTGTGAAATCTCCGAGGGAAGGTGCACTCCGCTTCATCGATCCTGTTGTCGAAATAAGTGGCCCGAAGACTTTTCCCGCGAAGATTCCCGCCTCCTGACGGCTGCGACGGACTGCTGCCCTGACTGTAGACCTGTTTTGGCGCCTGGCGTAGACCTTGGTATAGCGAGACGATTGACGGGCCTTCCTGGTGACGCCATCGATCTTTGAGTTAAGTATTTGTGGGTCGCTCCCAGAGTCCTTAGTTGTTGACACTTTAGCGAGTGTTTTTGTTGTTGACGCTGTGTGAGTGTTTTTGTCGGTGACACTTTGCTAGCGTACTTTGTTGTGTTATTTGACGACTGCAGCCGCCAAAAACCGAGGGTTTTTGCTCTTTGCTGGGACTTGGTAAATCCCGTAACCCTTGAAGTTTGTGAAACTCGGCTAGTGTGCAAGATGCCTGGTCGTAGTACTTTGTTTAGTTGTTTCAGACCTTGTGGTGCGGATTCCCGACTGGAGGACTCGTGTCCGATACCTCCGGTTGGAACTCCGACTTATGAACTGTACAGTAAACATGGGCTAGGCCCGATTACCTTTAATGATTACTGGATTCGCTATACAAAGAAGGATGGTGTCCTTAGTTGGCCACCTCATGGTAGCTTTGAGACCCCGATTTTAGATAACCTAGAGGCTAAATTGTTCGAGAAAAAGTCAAGGCCGGCCATGTTTGATGCCTTTCGGTTGTGGCGTAAAGAAGCCCGACAGAAAGAAATCAGACAGACTAAACGAAATCAGAGAGATAGTGTTGCTGCCATTGTTAAGAAAGCAGAGCAATTTCAGCATGATAAGGAGGTTAAGGAAAAGGAAGTGTTTGATAGATTACAGCGTATGACTATAGATAAATGCTATCCTGCTTTGCCTACTGAGTCGGAAAAGAAGGAAGAAGCAGTTGAGGATCCTTTAATGTCCTATCTTATGAAATCGCCACCTCCGTACGTACAGGGTGTCGCAGCTCCTGTGAGTCCCCCTGTACCTGTTCCTGTACCTATTCTTCCTCTGTCTGTTCCTCAACCTGCACCCGTTCTTCCGACTGTTCCTGCTCCTTTGCCTGTTGCTATCCCTACTGCTCCTCCGCTTCCACATACTCCTGCTCCCGCTACTGCTCCTGCTCTGTTAACTTCTGCTGTTGCTTCTGTTTCTACTCCTTCACTTGTTAGTTCTGTGTCTTATACTTCTCCCTCTACTCGTAGTCGTAATTCTCCTCTTGCGGCTAGTTTCTTTCATTCGCTCGGACCTGTTCTTGGGTCCGCTGGTTCAGATGGTCCTCAGAGACGTAGTCAGCTTCCTGGTAACAGGGAACGCGCTTCGCTATACAATATGGCGATGGGTTGGATGACACATCCCCTTAGAAATCCACCACGTATTGTACTCGACACGTTTTGTCAATTTAATATACCAACCCAGAGATTTGTGTTCGAGGAAATGTGTAAGGTCCTTCGCGATCAGATATCGGCCGACGCACCTGACGAGGTGCTGACCGCTTTGTCTGACCTACAGCTTCAGTTCTCGACTGGACTGATAGGGGATACCAATGTTCGACGTGCTGTCGAACGGTTGCTATCCTTTCGTCCCACTCCTATACCTCAAGCCTTGTTTGTTGAGGATATTGAAAGACAGCCAGATGAGTCGGGTCAATTTCCTATGCGAGAAGTTCCACCAGTGTGGATGCCAGGCGACGCTAATGCTCAACCTCCGATCTTGCCACATTTCCAGAGAGTATGGATACATCTCCCATGGAAACGATCAGAAGTGTTACAGGTAAAGCAATCTTTGCCTGACCCTCGCAAAAATCCTGCAGGGTATTATAAAGAATTATCGCAGCTCGTAGACGCTACGATAATGAATCTTGCCGATATTGACATGCTGTTTGGCAATGTCGTACCGCAACCGGTATGGGCTAAGATTCGTCAGGAGAATCATCCCAATGAATTAGGTGGCGATTGGGCTGCTCTTCTTGCGGCCGATACGCGACAAGTTGGTGGGGCTAAGCCTGAACAACTCATTACTGATCTCCCTCAAAGAATAATTACCTTAATGAAAACTCTTATGCCAGCTATGAGAGTGAATTGGGATAAATTATCGGCTTGTAAACAGAAAAAGGACGAGAGTGTCTCCGACTTCTTTACGAGGTTTGAGGAGGCATTCATTGATCATAGTGGTCAGGATATGAGCACTGAGGGCGGTCAAAGGTTGTTCGTGGATAAATTTGTTTCGAACTTATTGCCCGATTTGAGCAACAAATTGAAGAATTCAGAAAGTGCGTGGGCCGTTTCTACTTCAGCTCAGATATTGGCCACGGCACAATATTATGAGAACAGAGAGAAAGAAGAAAACGACCGTGCTGATAAAAAGACGAAAGAACTCAAAACTAAAGTGTTGTTACAGCAGGCCTATCCCCCTCGTTCGAATCAGAATGCTCCACAACAAAATAGATCGCAGCCGCAATCGAACCGATCACAAACCCGTAATGATTCCTCTTTCCAAAGATCGTCATTAGGATACAATCAATGTGCTTATTGCAGACAGGAGGGTCATATTAAATTCAATTGTCCTGTTCTAAACGAACGTAATAGTGGTAATTCATCTAGAGGAGGTCGTGGTGGTTCACAGCAGGCACCACGTGGTAGAGGTCGTGGTGCTCAGAATGATCGTTCAGATAACTCATCAAATTCCGATAATTGTTTTGATCAACGTGGATCATCGCAAGGACGATCTGCGCAGTACAATGTAGACGATTATTACGTCGATCAGGGAACTGACGACAGTAATTACTAGGATAGCCGAAGACAAGGAGAGGGAGTAGTATCAGTTCCGGTTGATCAGAGAGGGCCTTACGTCGCAGTTGCTACATCGGGCGTCGTTGAGCCTTTTCTGTTGGACACTGGTGCAGCGAAAAGTTCCATAAAGCATTCGAAACTCCCTGGCGCACCTTTGTCTGGCTTAACAAATGTTTCCGTTGGATTCTCTGGCGCCCCCGTTAGCAATCCAGTTTCGCGCCCTTTGCCCCTTACAATTGGGCCTCGTGAGCTAGAAGCTCCGTTGATTTTAACCACGGGTTGTGGTGAAAATTTTTTGGGTCTGGATTTGCTTAAACGTTTGTATGCAACTTTGTATTGTTCTCCTGCGGGTGTAAAGCTTACGTTGGGAGAGAGGGTTGTCTCTCCTATGTACTTGTCTCTCGATAAGCTTCCACCGGAATTGAGTTCTCTTCCTGCATCTTTGTGGGCAACAGGTCCCAATGATGTGGGCCTGCTTGACATCTCCCCTTATGTTGTCCAGTTGAAATCTAATGTGCGATTGCCACGTATTCCCCAGTATCGTATCTCTCTTGATGGTGAACGAGCATTGTTAGCGATCATCTATGATTTGATCGAGAAAGACGTTATTGAGGAAACACGGGGAAACGTGTGCAACAGCCCTGTACTGCCCATTCTAAAACGTACTGATCCTTCGAAACCGCCTGTTTATCGTTTTGTTATCGATTTACGGGAGGTGAATAAAATTGTGATTCCTCAGTTCCCCGTTGTGCCTGACATCACGGCACTACTGACTCTGATTCCAGCTTCTGCATCGTGGTTTTCGGTGATTGACTTGAAGAATGCGTTCTTCAGCATTCCCATTGCAGAAGAGAGTAGAGACCTTTTCGGTTTCTCTCTTGGTGGACGCAGCTTCCGGTTTAAACGCGCTCCTCAGGGCTACTGTGAGAGTCCATCGATTTACAGTCAAGCCTTGAAGGGTCAACTGGATGCGTTTAGGTTGCCGGCTGGTGCGGCCTTGATCCAATATGTCGATGACTTATTGGTAGCTGCAGATACTCAGGACATTTGCAAAATTGCTACGGTATCGCTGCTGCAACATCTCTGCGAGTTAAATCACAAGGTGTCACCTTCTAGACTCCAATATTGTTGTCAAGAAGTAACCTATTTAGGTCACTTATTGTCAAAGGAGGGAAGGCGGTTGACCCCTGAGAGAATTGCAGCAAGTGCGCGAATGGCTGTGCCAACAACCCAAAGAGATGCTCGTGCCTTTCTAGGTATCACGTCATACTGCAGGCAATGGATTCCAAATTTTTCATTGCTAGCGAAACCATTGGTAGCTCTTACGTGCAAGGATGTTTCGACTCCTTTACCATGGACGGAAGAATGTCAGAAAAGTTTTTCTGAATTGCGTGATTCATTGTGTTCGGCTCCTGTGTTAGGTACTCCTGACTATAGCAAGCCGTTTACATTATATGTTCACGAGAGGGAAGGTTGTGCGTTGAGTGTCTTAACGCAACCTTTTGGTGGTAAGCAACGTCCATGTGCATATTTTTCCTCGACCTTGGACCCGGTAGCTAGAGCATTGCCGAGTTGTTTACGAGCAACGGCGGCAGCCGCGGTCTCCATCCGACAATCAGCAGGATTGGTCATGGATAATATGCTTACGGTGATGGTTCCGCATGCAGTCGACACTCTTTTCAATCGTATGAAAACTCAGCACTTGACGAGTGCGAGGTTGTCTGGGTACGAGTTGTTGCTGTTGGCAAGCCACATTCAAATAAAACGTTGTAATGTTCTGAACCCGGCAACTTTGTTACCAATTAGCTCAGAGTCAGATGAAATAACAGAACATGATTGTTATTTGAGGACAGAGGAGGAAACAAAAGGTCGAGTGGACCTTAAAAACACCCCATTGGAAGACCCAGATGGAACACTGTATGTGGATGGTTCATGTTTCAAGTTGCCGAATGGCGATGTCACTACTGCTTATGCGGTTGTAACATTGAATACTGTTGTTGAGACTGCGAGATTAAATCAGAATTCTGCCCAAGCCGCAGAGCTGATCGCTCTCACTAGAGCGTGTGTGTTAGCGAAAGGGAAACGTGTGAATGTGTTTACCGACAGCCAATATGCCTTTGGCGTCGCACATAGTTTTGGACGGTTGTGGAGAGAGAGAGGTTTTCTAACATCGCATGGTACGAAGATTCAGCATGGCCAGCTTGTGAATGATCTTTTAGATGCACTTACGTTGCCTAAGCAAGTGGCGATTGTCAAATGTAGTGCGCATCGTAAGGTGACGGATGATGTTGGTCGTGGTAATGCTTTTGCGGATGAGACTGCTAAGGAGACTGCGCGAAACCTTAGCACTCGAATGTATGTGACGAGTTCGGTTAGGTGGCCTACAGAATCGAGTATGTGTGAGGACACTATCGAGAGTGTGAAAGCAATTCAGAATGAGGCCACCGAGACTGAAAAGACCAAGTGGAAAGAAAGTAAGGGAAAGTTGGATGCAAGTGGTTGTTGGATTGATTTATCGGATCAGAAAAGGTGGATGTTGCCCGATGCGTATGTGCTGGCCGTTGTGACAATGGCGCATGGGTTAGCACATATTAGTGCGAAAGGTATTTGTAAATTGCTGTCTCCTGTGTGGAAGAATGATGGTATTACGAAATGTGCTGAACGCTTGGTTAAGAATTGTATGGTATGTATGTTGTACAATCCTGGTAAGGGAACCCCAACTCCTCCTGGCAGTTTTGCTCCCCCTTCATGTCCCTTTGAGGTGATCCAACTGGACTCCATCCATATGGAGCGATGCAATAACCTGAAATATGTTTTAGTTGTGGTTTGCGCATTCTCCCGATGGATCGAGGCCTATCCTCTCAAAGACAATACTGCTTTGTCCACTGCGAAAATCCTACTGAAGGAATACTTTCCTCGGTACGGAATGCCTAGAGTTGTGTGGTCGATAACGGAAGTGAGTTTGTGGGGAGTGTGATGAAGAGTGTGTGTAAGGGCCTTGGAATTAATCAGAAATTCCATAGCGCCAATCATCCCCAGTCAGCTGGTTTGGTTGAAGGGTATAACGGCACCCTTAAACTAAAGCTAGCAAAGATTCAGGCTACGACTGGTCTCTCGTGGCCTGACGCTTTACCCTTAGCATTACTGTCGACTAGGGCGACTGTACACTCCCGAGTAGGGCTTAGCCCCTACGAAATAGTGTTCGGTCGTCCTGCGAATGTTTGGGGGGTTCCTAGGCCAGGTGTGTTCCGTGATCTTGAGTATCCAATGTTGATCGATTATCTTCATGACTTGACTGCTAAACTGAGGTTAATTCACCAACAGGTTCACGAAGCATTGCCGACGCAGACGGAGGGTCCAGGCCACCAGCTCCAGCCCGGAGATTGGGTGGTAACGCGAAACTTTTCGCGCAAGAACAATTTGGATCCCAGGTTCACTGGACCCTACCAGGTCCTCCTTGCCACGAGAACTGCAGTTCGTCTTGAGGGACGGAAGAATTGGGTGCACGCCACCCACACCAAAAAGGTCCCTATTCCGTTGCCGGCAGACTCGTGGGTGAGGAGAGGCATTGCATCAACTGAAACTGAAGGATTGCCGGCGTTTGTACCTTTCAGTGACGCACAACCTGTCGGAGAATCCTCAGTGCAGCAGAAAGACATTGTTGAACATTTGTCATCCAAAGACTCAAGACCAGAACATTCAACTGATCAACAGAACGCTGTCTCTTCAACGGATCCTTTGTTTGACGAACAGACACGTCCTGGGAAAACCCGATACTTTTTGCGATCCAGCACCAGAGACTAATAAAAGATCCTGTTCTGTCCCTTGACAATTGCATTATCCCGTTTTCCACGATCAGTTTGAACACTCATATCACTGTAATTATTTTTGTATATATTCATTGAGTTCCATTCCTTACACTTTTTGCTTCCATAGCTGAGAAACATTGTTTTCGCATATATATATTTGTGAAATAAAGACCGTAGGGCCGCGCGCGTACTTCCTTCTGGTTAGTAGGTCTTGACACTAGGTTAAAGACCGTCGGTTCCTGGGAACTCCTAGGGATTGACTACTGCTACACAGAACGAAGTGCGTCAAGAAACGTTGCGGACGGTCGTAGGGGATGGCATTTTCGAAGCTGATGGACTTGGAAGGAGCTCAAGCGCAAAGATTCAAGCTGCAGCAACTTAGTCGTACCAAATGTTTTATGTTCCAAATATTCGTATTGTTTTTGACTGTTTCTGCATTATTGGCGGGTGGGGTGTATTACACGATGTTTTACTTCTTACCTTCTGCCATACCTACTCCTACCCCTGACCTTAAACTCACCTCCACTTTTTCTCCTCATTCTTTTCATATCTTACCTGAACACGAGCAGGCTAGACGTGCAGAATTCCGCAATAATTCCTTTATTCAGCTCCTTCACCAGCATCAGTTAGTGGTTAACACTACTAATTGTTGGGTGTGTGGGTTGATGCCGCACACTACGGATAAGGGAATTCCATATCTGGTGTTACCGTATAGTTCCCAAGGGTCTGCTCGAGCATTTCAAACAATGTTTCGAAGCGCACTAGGTTTCCACCCCATTCGAGAACCACGTTCCCCCTACTCTGGTCCTACCTCGTACCAGAAACCTTTGTCTATAGCAATTGAAGACTTAGATAGCGATATCTATGATCCCTCGCTTATTCCTGAAGAAGAGTTACAAGCCTACAGGGTCCTGAGTAGAGGCGAGTATAGTGTGTTCACTAGTGAAAAACAGCTTAAAAGCTCGCCTCCGATATGGGTCGTACCCCACATTGGTAATTTTTGTCTAATAGGTCGTGGCCGAAGATCGAGAGCCCGACTTGGAGAGAGTGCTTGCACTGAAAATTACATTCTGCCGATGGTCTCGTCCCCTGTGTTCCTGGCTGCCAAGGGTACATACTTTATCTGTCATGATCGTGCGTATGCATGGTTGCCCTCTGACTTCATGGGCTCATGTTTTATCGCAAACTTGTTGCCTCCGACGTTTACTGTAGATGCAGATTATCACAAGACTAGAGTTGTGAGAGGCGTAATTAGCGAAGAGGATACTGCCGGTCAAGAGGCAGGAGACTTTTTCAAGGGTTTCCTCCCGTTTTGGGGACCTATGGTTAATAGTAGGAACCTGAGACAGTTGACTCGAGTGGTAGAATCGACAGCTAATATTACTGCCAGTGCCCTTGGTAATATCACCACAGAACTCCAGGCGGATAGACTTATGACGTTACAAAACCGTATGGTTTTAGACGTGATCTTAGCAGATCGAGGTGGGGTATGTAAGGTGATCCATTCGAGCTGCTGTATTTTCATTCCTGATAATGCTCCGACTGTCTATCAAGCCATCTCGAAGTTGCATAAGATCTCCGAATCCATACACGTGGATGTAGGGGATTGGACGCTACTTGGATGGTTTTGGGGCCTGATGTCGATTCGGGGTTGGAAGATTCTGATGATCATCGGAGTCGTTGTGGCATTCCTGTTCACGTGTTGCCTTTGTGTGCAGTGCGGTCCTGCCTTATGTGGCCTCTGTGCTACAACGTGTATGAGACAGCCACCTGTTACCAAGGGGACTCGTTTGGACAGAGCTATGCTACAGCAACATCTCGATGGTCTGATGAATATCGAATATGATTCCGACTAGTGCTTGCCTACATGAGGGCAAAAGGAGCGTCTGAGGTTCCGTGACAATTGTCAGTGGTGTTTTCGACTCGCACGAATATGGTCGAGTCTGGTATCTACGAACCGCAAATGACGAGTTCAGTAAGTGTGCGCAGTTTCGCTGTGCTAACTTAAACCGTTCGTTTGCTACGTGGGTTTTTCATCTGTACCCGCGGGTTCCATCTTAGATACGGCATCCATTTTGTCTCTTGCCCTCAAGTATCCAGCGAACGGACGCTGTCCGCTTCGCGACCCTGGGACTCCCACGATATTTGCGGAAGACACATGTCTTTTGTAAGTGTCTTTATGATGAGGGGGATGATACTGTAAGGCAGATGGCCCCGCTCGAGGCTCATCTTGCCGTGCCGGTTTATTGTCTCAGCCGTGCATCTCATTATGCACGTCCCTTTGATGCCTGTATATCGTGTTTCCCGATACCTCCCCTTTTACACCCTTTCCGATCTGTCCACTGTCTCCATCTTCCTCTGCACCTGTCTTTGTTCTTATTTCAATCTGTTTTACTGCCGATTGGAATGCACTAATGTTGGGAAGATGGGTTTTTACAGTTGGGAACCGCCAAATGTTTCCGCACTTATGTTCCGGACCTTGTGTGTATCAAAGTGACCAAAGCGACCCCTCTGGGGGATAATTGTGGGTACCGGGTTGTAAACCTTTGTGTATCATGTTGTCCTATGGGTAAATTCTGTATAAAAGGAGCGATCCACAGAACCAATTTGAAGCAGTCTCCCCAAGTTGCACGTGTTGTACTTGTCGTGACTTCTGTGTTCCCTGCAGTAAATAAACCTTGAATCTTTGACGCCGAAGGAAGTGTCCCGTGTCTCTGTCATTCATACGCCGGAGCAGGTTACCCACGAAGGTTTCAGGTGTTGTGCCCTGGCACCGCTGGGTCTTATAGAGCCCAGTCCTTCAGTTGGCGCCCAACGTGGGGCTGCATCAGTGGTACCGGTCCAAGCCCGACGATCGTGAGGAACTTCGTGTGAAATCTCCGAGGGAAGGTGCACTCCGCTTCATCGATCCTGTTGTCGAAATAAGTGGCCCGAAGACTTTTCCCGCGAAGATTCCCGCCTCCTGACGGCTGCGACGGACTGCTGCCCTGACTGTAGACCTGTTTTGGCGCCTGGCGTAGACCTTGGTATAGCGAGACGATTGACGGGCCTTCCTGGTGACGCCATCGATCTTTGAGTTAAGTATTTGTGGGTCGCTCCCAGAGTCCTTAGTTGTTGACACTTTAGCGAGTGTTTTTGTTGTTGACGCTGTGTGAGTGTTTTTGTCGGTGACACTTTGCTAGCGTACTTTGTTGTGTTATTTGACGACTGCAGCCGCCAAAAACCGAGGGTTTTTGCTCTTTGCTGGGACTTGGTAAATCCCGTAACCCTTGAAGTTTGTGAAACTCGGCTAGTGTGCAAGATGCCTGGTCGTAGTACTTTGTTTAGTTGTTTCAGACCTTGTGGTGCGGATTCCCGACTGGAGGACTCGTGTCCGATACCTCCGGTTGGAACTCCGACTTATGAACTGTACAGTAAACATGGGCTAGGCCCGATTACCTTTAATGATTACTGGATTCGCTATACAAAGAAGGATGGTGTCCTTAGTTGGCCACCTCATGGTAGCTTTGAGACCCCGATTTTAGATAACCTAGAGGCTAAATTGTTCGAGAAAAAGTCAAGGCCGGCCATGTTTGATGCCTTTCGGTTGTGGCGTAAAGAAGCCCGACAGAGAGAAATCAGACAGACTAAACGAAATCAGAGAGATAGTGTTGCTGCCATTGTAAAGAAAGCAGAGCAATTTCAGCATGATAAGGAGGTTAAGGAAAAGGAAGTGTTTGATAGATTACAGCGTATGACTATAGATAAATGCTATCCTGCTTTGCCTACTGAGTCGGAAAAGAAGGAAGAAGCAGTTGAGGATCCTTTAATGTCCTATCTTATGAAATCGCCACCTCCGTACGTACAGGGTGTCGCAGCTCCTGTGAGTCCCCCTGTACCTGTTCCTGTACCTATTCTTCCTCTGTCTGTTCCTCAACCTGCACCCGTTCTTCCGACTGTTCCTGCTCCTTTGCCTTTTGCTATCCCTACTGCTCCTCCGCTTCCACATACTCCTGCTCCCGCTACTGCTCCTGCTCTGTTAACTTCTGCTGTTGCTTCTGTTTCTACTCCTTCACTTGTTAGTTCTGTGTCTTATACTTCTCCCTCTACTCGTAGTCGTAATTCTCCTCTTGCGGCTAGTTTCTTTCATTCGCTCGGACCTGTTCTTGGGTCCGCTGGTTCAGATGGTCCTCAGAGACGTAGTCAGCTTCCTGGTAACAGGGAACGCGCTTCGCTTTACAATATGGCGATGGGTTGGATGACGCATCCCCTTAGAAATCCACCACGTATTGTACTCGACACGTTTTGTCAATTTAATATACCAACCCAGAGATTTGTGTTCGAGGAAATGTGTAAGGTCCTTCGCGATCAGATATCGGCCGACGCACCTGACGAGGTGCTGACCGCTTTGTCTGACCTACAGCTTCAGTTCTCGACTGGACTGATAGTGGATACCAATGTTCGACGTGCTGTCGAACGGTTGCTATCCTTTCGTCCCACTCCTATACCTCAAGCCTTGTTTGTTGAGGATATTGAAAGACAGCCAGATGAGTCGGGTCAATTTCCTATGCGAGAAGTTCCACCAGTGTGGATGCCAGGCGACGCTAATGCTCAACCTCCGATCTTGCCACATTTCCAGAGAGTATGGATGCATCTCCCATGGAAACGATCAGAAGTGTTACAGGTAAAGCAATCTTTGCCTGACCCTCGCAAAAATCCTGCAGGGTATTATAAAGAATTATCGCAGCTCGTAGACGCTACGATAATGAATCTTGCCGATATTGACATGCTGTTTGGCAATGTCGTACCGCAACCGGTATGGGCTAAGATTCGTCAGGAGAATCATCCCAATGAATTAGGTGGCGATTGGGCTGCTCTTCTTGCGGCCGATACGCGACAAGTTGGTGGGGCTAAGCCTGAACAACTCATTACTGATCTCCCTCAAAGAATAATTACCTTAATGAAAACTCTTATGCCAGCTATGAGAGTGAATTGGGATAAATTATCGGCTTGTAAACAGAAAAAGGACGAGAGTGTCTCCGACTTCTTTACGAGGTTTGAGGAGGCATTCATTGATCATAGTGGTCAGGATATGAGCACTGAGGGCGGTCAAAGGTTGTTCGTGGATAAATTTGTTTCGAACTTATTGCCCGATTTGAGCAACAAATTGAAGAATTCAGAAAGTGCGTGGGCCGTTTCTACTTCAGCTCAGATATTGGCCACGGCACAATATTATGAGAACAGAGAGAAAGAAGAAAACGACCGTGCTGATAAAAAGACGAAAGAACTCAAAACTAAAGTGTTGTTACAGCAGGCCTATCCCCCTCGTTCGAATCAGAATGCTCCACAACAAAATAGATCGCAGCCGCAATCGAACCGATCACAAACCCGTAATGATTCCTCTTTCCAAAGATCGTCATTAGGATACAATCAATGTGCTTATTGCAGACAGGAGGGTCATATTAAATTCAATTGTCCTGTTCTAAACGAACGTAATAGTGGTAATTCATCTAGAGGAGGTCGTGGTGGTTCACAGCAGGCACCACGTGGTAGAGGTCGTGGTGCTCAGAATGATCGTTCAGATAACTCATCAAATTCCGATAATTGTTTTGATCAACGTGGATCATCGCAAGGACGATCTGCGCAGTACAATGTAGACGATTATTACGTCGATCAGGGAACTGACGACAGTAATTACTAGGATAGCCGAAGACAAGGAGAGGGAGTAGTATCAGTTCCGGTTGATCAGAGAGGGCCTTACGTCGCAGTTGCTACATCGGGCGTCGTTGAGCCTTTTCTGTTGGACACTGGTGCAGCGAAAAGTTCCATAAAGCATTCGAAACTCCCTGGCGCACCTTTGTCTGGCTTAACAAATGTTTCCGTTGGATTCTCTGGCGCCCCCGTTAGCAATCCAGTTTCGCGCCCTTTGCCCCTTACAATTGGGCCTCGTGAGCTAGAAGCTCCGTTGATTTTAACCACGGGTTGTGGTGAAAATTTTTTGGGTCTGGATTTGCTTAAACGTTTGTATGCAACTTTGTATTGTTCTCCTGCGGGTGTAAAGCTTACGTTGGGAGAGAGGGTTGTCTCTCCTATGTACTTGTCTCTCGATAAGCTTCCACCGGAATTGAGTTCTCTTCCTGCATCTTTGTGGGCAACAGGTCCCAATGATGTGGGCCTGCTTGACATCTCCCCTTATGTTGTCCAGTTGAAATCTAATGTGCGATTGCCACGTATTCCCCAGTATCGTATCTCTCTTGATGGTGAACAAGCATTGTTAGCGATCATCTATGATTTGATCGAGAAAGACGTTATTGAGGAAACACGGGGAAACGTGTGCAACAGCCCTGTACTGCCCATTCTAAAACGTACTGATCCTTCGAAACCACCTGTTTATCGTTTTGTTATCGATTTACGGGAGGTGAATAAAATTGTGATTCCTCAGTTCCCCGTTGTGCCTGACATCACGGCACTACTGACTCTGATTCCAGCTTCTGCATCGTGGTTTTCGGTGATTGACTTGAAGAATGCGTTCTTCAGCATTCCCATTGCAGAAGAGAGTAGAGACCTTTTCGGTTTCTCTCTTGGTGGACGCAGCTTCCGGTTTAAACGCGCTCCTCAGGGCTACTGTGAGAGTCCATCGATTTACAGTCAAGCCTTGAAGGGTCAACTGGATGCGTTTAGGTTGCCGGCTGGTGCGGCCTTGATCCAATATGTCGATGACTTATTGGTAGCTGCAGATACTCAGGACATTTGCAAAATTGCTACGGTATCGCTGCTGCAACATCTCTGCGAGTTAAATCACAAGGTGTCACCTTCTAGACTCCAATATTGTTGTCAAGAAGTAACCTATTTAGGTCACTTATTGTCAAAGGAGGGAAGGCGGTTGACCCCTGAGAGAATTGCAGCAAGTGCGCGAATGGCTGTGCCAACAACCCAAAGAGATGTGCGTGCCTTTCTAGGTATCACGTCATACTGCAGGCAATGGATTCCAAATTTTTCATTGCTAGCGAAACCATTGGTAGCTCTTACGTGCAAGGATGTTTCGACTCCTTTACCATGGACGGAAGAATGTCAGAAAAGTTTTTCTGAATTGCGTGATTCATTGTGTTCGGCTCCTGTGTTAGGTACTCCTGACTATAGCAAGCCGTTTACATTATATGTTCACGAGAGGGAAGGTTGTGCGTTGAGTGTCTTAACGCAACCTTTTGGTGGTAAGCAACGTCCATGTGCATATTTTTCCTCGACCTTGGACCCGGTAGCTAGAGCATTGCCGAGTTGTTTACGAGCAACGGCGGCAGCCGCGGTCTCCATCCGACAATCAGCAGGATTGGTCATGGATAATATGCTTACGGTGATGGTTCCGCATGCAGTCGACACTCTTTTGAATCGTATGAAAACTCAGCACTTGACGAGTGCGAGGTTGTCTGAGTACGAGTTGTCGCTGTTGGCAAGCCACATTCAAATAAAACGTTGTAATGTTCTGAACCCGGCAACTTTGTTACCAATTAGCTCAGAGTCAGATGAAATAACAGAACATGATTGTTATTTGAGGACAGAGGAGGAAACAAAAGGTCGAGTGGACCTTAAAAACACCCCATTGGAAGACCCAGATGGAACACTGTATGTGGATGGTTCATGTTTCAAGTTGCCGAATGGCGATGTCACTACTGCTTATGCGGTTGTAACATTGAATACTGTTGTTGAGACTGCGAGATTAAATCAGAATTCTGCCCAAGCCGCAGAGCTGATCGCTCTCACTAGAGCGTGTGTGTTAGCGAAAGGGAAACGTTTGAATGTGTTTACCGACAGCCAATATGCCTTTGGCGTCGCACATAGTTTTGGACGGTTGTGGAGAGAGAGAGGTTTTCTAACATCGCATGGTACGAAGATTCAGCATGGCCAGCTTGTGAATGATCTTTTAGATGCACTTACGTTGCCTAAGCAAGTGGCGATTGTCAAATGTAGTGCGCATCGTAAGGTGACGGATGATGTTGGTCGTGGTAATGCTTTTGCGGATGAGACTGCTAAGGAGACTGCGCGAAACCTTAGCACTCGAATGTATGTGACGAGTTCGGTTAGGTGGCCTACAGAATCGAGTATGTGTGAGGACACTATCGAGAGTGTGAAAGCAATTCAGAATGAGGCCACCGAGACTGAAAAGACCAAGTGGAAAGAAAGTAAGGGAAAGTTGGATGCAAGTGGTTGTTGGATTGATTTATCGGATCAGAAAAGGTGGATGCTGCCCGATGCGTATGTGCTGGCCGTTGTGACAATGGCGCATGGGTTAGCACATATTAGTGCGAAAGGTATTTGTAAATTGCTGTCTCCTGTGTGGAAGAATGATGGTATTACGAAATGTGCTGAACGCTTGGTTAAGAATTGTATGGTATGTATGTTGTACAATCCTGGTAAGGGAACCCCAACTCCTCCTGGCAGTTTTGCTCCCCCTTCATGTCCCTTTGTGGTGATCCAACTGGACTTCATCCATATGGAGCGATGCAATAACCTGAAATATGTTTTAGTTGTGGTTTGCGCATTCTCCCGATGGATCGAGGCCTATCCTCTCAAAGACAATACTGCTTTGTCCACTGCGAAAATCCTACTGAAGGAATACTTTCCTCGGTACGGAATGCCTAGAGTTGTGTGGTCCGATAACGGAAGTGAGTTTGTGGGGAGTGTGATGAAGAGTGTGTGTAAGGGCCTTGGAATTAATCAGAAATTCCATAGCGCCAATCATCCCCAGTCAGCTGGTTTGGTTGAAGGGTATAACGGCACCCTTAAACTAAAGCTAGCAAAGATTCAGGCTACGACTGGTCTCTCGTGGCCTGACGCTTTACCCTTAGCATTACTGTCGACTAGGGCGACTGTACACTCCCGAGTAGGGCTTAGCCCCTACGAAATAGTGTTCGGTCGTCCTGCGAATGTTTGGGGGGTTCCTAGGCCAGGTGTGTTCCGTGATCTTGAGTATCCAATGTTGATCGATTATCTTCATGACTTGACTGCTAAACTGAGGTTAATTCACCAACAGGTTCACGAAGCATTGCCGACGCAGACGGAGGGTCCAGGCCACCAGCTCCAGCCCGGAGATTGGGTGGTAACGCGAAACTTTTCGCGCAAGAACAATTTGGATCCCAGGTTCACTGGACCCTACCAGGTCCTCCTTGCCACGAGAACTGCAGTTCGTCTTGAGGGACGGAAGAATTGGGTGCACGCCACCCACACCAAAAAGGTCCCTATTCCGTTGCCGGCAGACTCGTGGGTGAGGAGAGGCATTGCATCAACTGAAACTGAAGGATTGCCGGCGTTTGTACCTTTCAGTGACGCACAACCTGTCGGAGAATCCTCAGTGCAGCAGAAAGACATTGTTGAACATTTGTCATCCAAAGACTCAAGACCAGAACATTCAACTGATCAACAGAACGCTGTCTCTTCAACGGATCCTTTGTTTGACGAACAGACACGTCCTGGGAAAACCCGATACTTTTTGCGATCCAGCACCAGAGACTAATAAAAGATCCTGTTCTGTCCCTTGACAATTGCATTATCCCGTTTTCCACGATCAGTTTGAACACTCATATCACTGTAATTATTTTTGTATATATTCATTGAGTTCCATTCCTTACACTTTTTGCTTCCATAGCTGAGAAACATTGTTTTCGCATATATATATTTGTGAAATAAAGACCGTAGGGCCGCGCGCGTACTTCCTTCTGGTTAGTAGGTCTTGACACTAGGTTAAAGACCGTCGGTTCCTGGGAACTCCTAGGGATTGACTACTGCTACACAGAACGAAGTGCGTCAAGAAACGTTGCGGACGGTCGTAGGGGATGGCATTTTCGAAGCTGATGGACTTGGAAGGAGCTCAAGCGCAAAGATTCAAGCTGCAGCAACTTAGTCGTACCAAATGTTTTATGTTCCAAATATTCGTATTGTTTTTGACTGTTTCTGCATTATTGGCGGGTGGGGTGTATTACACGATGTTTTACTTCTTACCTTCTGCCATACCTACTCCTACCCCTGACCTTAAACTCACCTCCACTTTTTCTCCTCATTCTTTTCATATCTTACCTGAACACGAGCAGGCTAGACGTTCAGAATTCCGCAATAATTCCTTTATTCAGCTCCTTCACCAGCATCAGTTAGTGGTTAACACTACTAATTGTTGGGTGTGTGGGTTGATGCCGCACACTACGGATAAGGGAATTCCATATCTGGTGTTACCGTATAGTTCCCAAGGGTCTGCTCGAGCATTTCAAACAATGTTTCGAAGCGCACTAGGTTTCCACCCCATTCGAGAACCACGTTCCCCCTACTCTGGTCCTACCTCGTACCAGAAACCTTTGTCTATAGCAATTGAAGACTTAGATAGCGATATCTATGATCCCTCGCTTATTCCTGAAGAAGAGGTACAAGCCTACAGGGTCCTGAGTAGAGGCGAGTATAGTGTGTTCACTAGTGAAAAACAGCTTAAAAGCTCGCCTCCGATATGGGTCGTACCCCACATTGGTAATTTTTGTCTAATAGGTCGTGGCCGAAGATCGAGAGCCCGACTTGGAGAGAGTGCTTGCACTGAAAATTACATTCTGCCGATGGTCTCGTCCCCTGTGTTCCTGGCTGCCAAGGGTACATACTTTATCTGTCATGATCGTGCGTATGCATGGTTGCCCTCTGACTTCATGGGCTCATGTTTTATCGCAAACTTGTTGCCTCCGACGTTTACTGTAGATGCAGATTATCACAAGACTAGAGTTGTGAGAGGCGTAATTAGCGAAGAGGATACTGCCGGTCAAGAGGCAGGAGACTTTTTCAAGGGTTTCCTCCCGTTTTGGGGACCTATGGTTAATAGTAGGAACCTGAGACAGTTGACTCGAGTGGTAGAATCGACAGCTAATATTACTGCCAGTGCCCTTGGTAATATCACCACAGAACTCCAGGCGGATAGACTTATGACGTTACAAAACCGTATGGTTTTAGACGTGATCTTAGAAGATCGAGGTGGGGTATGTAAGGTGATCCATTCGAGCTGCTGTATTTTCATTCCTGATAATGCTCCGACTGTCTATCAAGCCATCTCGAAGTTGCATAAGATCTCCGAATCCATACACGTGGATGTAGGGGATTGGACGCTACTTGGATGGTTTTGGGGCCTGATGTCGATTCGGGGTTGGAAGATTCTGATGATCATCGGAGTCGTTGTGGCATTCCTGTTCACGTGTTGCCTTTGTGTGCAGTGCGGTCCTGCCTTATGTGGCCTCTGTGCTACAACGTGTATGAGACAGCCACCTGTTACCAAGGGGACTCGTTTGGACAGAGCTATGCTACAGCAACATCTCGATGGTCTGATGAATATCGAATATGATTCCGACTAGTGCTTGCCTACATGAGGGCAAAAGGAGCGTCTGAGGTTCCGTGACAATTGTCAGTGGTGTTTTCGACTCGCACGAATATGGTCGAGTCTGGTATCCACGAACCGCAAATGACGAGTTCAGTAAGTGTGCGCAGTTTCGCTGTGCTAACTTAAACCGTTCATTTGCTACGTGGGTTTTTCATCTGTACCCGCGGGTTCCATCTTAGATACGGCATCCATTTTGTCTCTTGCCCTCAAGTATCCAGCGAACGGACGCTGTCCGCTTCGCGACCCTGGGACTCCCACGATATTTGCGGAAGACACATGTCTTTTGTAAGTGTCTTTATGATGAGGGGGATGATACTGTAAGGCAGATGGCCCCGCTCGAGGCTCATCTTGCCGTGCCGGTTTATTGTCTCAGCCGTGCATCTCATTATGCACGTCCCTTTGATGCCTGTATATCGTGTTTCCCGATACCTCCCCTTTTACACCCTTTCCGATCTCCCCACTGTCTCCATCTTCCTCTGCACCTGTCTTTGTTCTTATTTCGATCTGTTTTACTGCCGATTGGAATGCACTAATGTTGGGAAGATGGGTTTTTACATTTGGGAACCGCCAAATGTTTCCGCACTTATGTTCCGGACCTTGTGTGTATCAAAGTGACCAAAGCGACCCCTCTGGGGGATAATTGTGGGTACCGGGTTGTAAACCTTTGTGTATCATGTTGTCCTATGGGTAAATTCTGTATAAAAGGAGCGATCCACAGAACCAATTTGAAGCAGTCTCCCCAAGTTGCACGTGTTGTACTTGTCGTGACTTCTGTGTTCCCTGCAGTAAATAAACCTTGAATCTTTGACGCCGAAGGAAGTGTCCCGTGTCTCTGTCATTTGTACGCCGGAGCAGGTTACCCACGAAGGTTTCAGGTGTTGTGCCCTGGCACCGCTGGGTCTTAAAGAGCCCAGTCCTTCAGGACGAGGATGCGACGTGGGGTATACCATCGTTGGAGCTCACCCCGATAAACAAATGGTCTGAGGTAGTGCTCCAGCTAAAAAGCTTGTCTCTGGTAATGGGTTTGAGGGCTGTAAACGGACGGTCAAAATCTGATAGCGAGGGTACCCATACCTATAATAATGGGATGAGAAGTAGTAGAATTGACTACTTCTTTATCAATAAATGGTGGGCAAGGTTTGATGATATGAAGGTCCAGAGAAGAATGGAGAGTGATCATAATCCTCTAATCCTAACTTTAAAAATCACTGGCCAACCAATAGTAAAGGTGGGCACTGAAATAGCCAAGGCTGAGGTAACAATGTCCAATGACTGCCTTAGATTAAAGTGGGCAATGGTAGCAGAAGATGAGGGCACTCTGGACCTGATAAAGTTAACCCTTTAAGACACACTCTAAGCTCTTTCACAATTTGTTTTGGATGAGGCTTCTCTGCCTGCCCTCACAAAGATCCATGAGGAGCTATTCACAAAGTTGAAAGTCTTTTTCACAAAAAATAAAGGGAGTTTTAAGCAGACCACACAGAAATCAGCACAATGGTATGATGGGGCATGTAGGGCTGCTGTTGTCCACCTCTCCCAAGCTATTAAGACGGGTTTTCTGCTTGAAGTTAGGAAGCCAGGATTGCACATAAGGATGTACAGCGAAGGGCGAAGAAGACTTTCAATGAAAAAAGATAGCGGGATTTGTTAAATGCAAGTAGTGGAAAAAACTGGGTGGGCTTTTGAAAAATAGTTAAATGGGGCAGTGGTGATATAGGGCCTTCACCAGCCAATAATGTTTCCCCTGAAGCATGATCAGACCCAATTTGCTAGTACGACTAGTACCCCAAGTTATTATCCACAAATATTCTGTGACGATGTGTTAATTTTTGATTTAGTGGAAATTGAGAGGGCTCTGGATGGGGTGGCAGTAGGCAGGGCTGCGGGTCCGGATTGCATTCCAGCAGATATTTTTTAATCTGATAAGGAAAACTGGCTCAAATATATACATTGCATGGTTAATGGTCTGGCAAGAGGTGCTCCTCTGCCAGAATCTTGCCGCGGAGTGTAGATTATCCCTATTTACAGAAAAGGGGACTGTGCCAGTCCGAGCAACTATAGGCCCATAAGTCTTATAGACACTATGCAAAAGTTTGTGGCCAGAGTTGTGTTGGGCAGGGTAAATATGTGGATAGATGACCAAGAAATCCTATCCACTTTACAACCGGGCTTCCGCCCTCATGTCAGTACCATCAATCAAGTTTTCAGATTTATGATGATTTATTGGAGCACTGTGGTCCTAGCAGGGGGGACTCTCTATGCTGCATTTATAGATCTAAAATCAGCATTTGATTTGGTGCTGCGCTTGAAGCTGTGGGACTCACTTAAGAAAGTAGGGATGCCCCCTGAAATTCAAAATGTTATTATCAAACTTCATAAGTCTGATTATGCTCAGGTTTGGTGGGTTTAACAGGGTGAGTTAACAAATCAGTTCCCTGTGACCAAAGGGGTAAGGCAGGGTTGTGTTTTGGCCCCTACCCTCTTTTCATTGTTTATTAACAATGGTATTTCTTATTACTCTGATTTCCCAACCAATGCACCTACTCTTGCTGGTACGAGGGTCCCACTGTTAATGTTCGCAGATGATACTTTGATTTTATCTAAAACACAAACGGGTCTGCAAAGAGTCCTCAATAGATTCACTTTATTTGGCAATGACCACGAACTAGTACTTAATGTCGATAAGACTAAGTTCATGGTGTTACATAAACATAAAATTGTGAAAGGCAGAGTAGAAATGAATAGCGCACCTCTGGAGCAAACTGACACCTTTACGTACCTGGGCGTAACGATGGGTAGGAGGATGAATTGGAACCCTCAAAAAGATTTGCTAACCCTCAGGCGTAATCAATTAGCGGGGGCCATCTTAAAAGAGTACCCGCAGTCTTATACCAAACCGATAGGCCCAGCATTATACATATATAACGGGAAAATCAGGGCTTCGATAATGTATGGTGCAGAACTATGGGGCTTCAAAAATCTAACACCCTTAGTTTTAGCCCAGAATACGTTTTTGAGAACTTTGACTGGCCTTCTCCAATAATCGCCCCTTAAGCCTCTATTCTTAGATTTGGGTAGCATTTCTATTGAGGAGGCTGCGGGCTTTAGACCATTAGCGTACTGGAGATGGCTATAGACAACCCCTGAGTTATTACCCTATGCCAAAGCAGTCAAACATATCAGAGAAGCTGATATGTGCTTGAAAATCAGCTGGCTGAAGAAAATTAAGGTCAAGCTATTTGACATGGGACTCAGGCACCTGTGGGAGGACCCAGAAGGGAAACAGTTCCCATCAAAAAATGATTTCAAAGCTCTATATAGGGACATGGTCTGTATTAAGTCCATGTCACTGGTGGATGGCGCCTTACTAACAGGCCTCTTTTTAGATCACAAATATGAATACAGGTTGGAGTCCTATTGGGATGTCATTACGAGTCCTGGCGAAAGGAAACTGTATCACCAATCTCGAGTGGGCACCCTCCCCTTAAAAACTTTTACGGCAAGATGGGGAGATGGAGATACAAAATGCCCCACTTGCACATCACAGGAAGAGTCTATACTTCATGTCTTATTTGTGTGCGCTGCATATAAGGGTCCCCGTAAAAAATGGCTAAAACCAACCTGTCTAAATATTGGTACAAGATCATGCCAAATAGCATTGCGAATTTTAAAGACAGACACAAGAGAAACTGTGGTTATAGGTATAGCTAAATTCTTGGGCTGGACATGGGCCCTTAGAAGGAGTAGTTTGGTTGGCAACGTAGGCCCTATTTTGCTCTAATGAAATGAAGATTATTATGCTTGTTGTTTCCCTTGGTGGGTATTGTGGGTATATTGTCTGATGTTGTTCCCTTTTTGATATAACTAATGAATGTATATTTTTATTATTTTTATCTTATCAACTTTTATCAACCTTTATTAATAATTGTATTTTATAAAGTCTGGCACACCTGTTTTATATAAAAGTATTTTTATGTGTCTTTTATGGTTGAAAAATATCGAATAAAGACTAATTGAATTGAATTGAATTAAATTGCATATGTCAGCACCCCCACAGCCACCACACTTCGGTTATGGGATAGTGTAACCAAGACTCTTCCACTGACATCCTTTCCTTCCTCCTACACCTCCATCCACTTTAATCCGGCTTTCCCACCGGCACTTATGGAAGGTCCCTTTGACCTATGGAGAGATGGTTGATGCCTTATGCTGTCGGATCACTTTAATAAGGGGAAAATGCTTACCTTTTTGGAATGTGCCACCCTTTATAAATTGTCGCCCACAGAAAAATTCTGATATCTTCAAATAAAGCACTGGGTGCAGCAACCCCAGGTGCGACTAGCTGCGATAAGAGACCTCCTCCAAATTGACCCAACGGAACAGCTTCCAAACGGATTCCCGTTTTGGTGAGCGAAGTGAACATAGAGGGCTGGATTTCCCCTCAAGAAGCGTCTTTACTGGTGAACGATAACCCTAGGATGCCGTACTTCGACGTCCTTACGAAGATACATAAAGGGATGACTCCGCCGCCAGGACGACCGATAGTATCCGGGTTCAACCCTCTCTTGGAACTCCTGAGCCAATTTAGCGACCAATTCCTGCGCCCTTTGGTCCCGGCAACCACTGCATACCTCAAGAACACACACGATTTACTAAACTTAATAGAGGTCATTCATTAGGAGAAAATGTTGAACTCATCGACCTACTTTACACCCTGGATGTAGAAGCACTCTACACGAATATCCCCCAGGATGCCACCATCGATGTTGTGGGACACCTACTTCAGGAGTCAGACTTACAGCCCAACACCCCAGCAGATTTCATCATTGACTTGATCACCATAGCCCTGAAACATAACCTCTTTATGTACAAAACATCAATCTTCCATCAGATACAGGGTAGCAGCATGGGCAGCACCTCTACGCCGAGCCTAGCGGGCCTTTATATGGCATCTTTGAAACCAGGAACATATTCTGTGATCACTACCCGTACAAGGACAACCTCATTACATGGAAGAGATACATAGACGACGTCATGATACTGTGGAGAGGACCCAGGACCACCTGTCACTCCTTCTTGGAATGGATCAATGGACTCAATCAACACCTCCAGTTCACCGGTACAATAAGCGAATCAACCATTTCATTCCTGGACCTGAAGATCATCCTTGACGAGGGCATACTCAGGACGACACTACACAGAAGGTTCACTGATTGCAACAGTCTGTTAGACTTCCAGAGCCACCATCCTAAGGCCTTGAGTGAGAATCTCCCATATGGCCACTTCCTGCGGATACGACGTAACTGTACCACTCCCCAGGACTTTGATACTGAGGCGAACCACCTTGAGGAGAACCTTCTGGACAGACATTACCCTAAGAGGGTAGTTGAGAAAGCAAGAAAGCGAGCAAGGAATAATAATAGACAGACCCTACTCAAAACAAAAGAGAAAGAACCAAGCAAAATTCTCACATGTGTCACCACCTTTACACCCCTGTCCAACAACCTGAAGAACATTATTAGACGGAATTAGAAGACCCTTAATACTGACTCACTGAACCTGGAACAACCACGCTATGCATTTAAGAGAACGTCAAACCTATGGGATTCCCTGGATAATACACGCCCACTGGACAAGAAGAAGAGCCCTCAGAACACCACGCTCTGGAACTTACCACCTGTTTCAGGGCACTACCCGTGTGGTAACTGTAACGCCTGCTACACTACCACCCAGACAAAAACACTAGGTGACTTCATCTAGGAACAACGGGGGCCCTCAAATTGCAACACCAAGTTCTGCCTATACCTCATCACATGTCCATGTAGTTTGAGGTATATCGGCATGACCTCACACCTAGTCAAGACACAGATAAGTGAACACAAGAGTACCATACGACGGGGAAGGACAGGCACCAAACTGACCAACCACTACCTGGAGGCAGGTCACAACTGTGAGCAATTGGCATGGATAGTCCTAGAAGTCAGACCCACTTGGAATACGCAGGCCCTCCTATTTCAAGAACTATGTTGGGTCTTTCGCTAACACACCCAGATCAGTGGACTTAATGATGAAATACCCTGGGTGGAACTATAACCCTGGACACATACCATCTGAACACCAGCTACGCATTCTAACAGCCGCCCATGACACACACTTACCCCTATCACATCCAGGAGCAGCTCAGTCCATCATGAGCCTCTCCCTCACGTGTCAAAGCAACATTTCCCTACTTCACACGAGGGATATATCATTAACAACAAGGGACTGACTAACCCTTAGCGGGGACCTACATTTTGGCACACATATATAATAACTGTACTACATCCTCACTGTCTATCACTTGTGCCACCGCCAGGGACTTACACACCCCCATGGTAGGGGGAAGACCACATGGGGTCCATTCCGTTTGCTGAGCAATTTGATCACGTGTTTTTAATACTCTCCACGTTGATCATACACTGAGGATGGAACCCGGGGCGCCTACACCGCACACACATGCGCAACAGCAGGACCTCGACAGAGCATGCGCGCGCTCAGCTGGAGACACTTTCCTCTGAGCAAGGGGAGTAGGGCAAGATGGTGACTAGGCGCAACATGTACACCAAACAGGAAGGAGAAGAAGCCCCGACAGCTATGAATATTATGCGGAGGCGCCACACACACTCATTGCAGGCAGCAGCTGGGAGAGGGTAGGTGCTAAATAGCCGGCACCCGACGCATCCGTGAGTTAAAACCACCATCATGGTAGAAAAGTGTATTAACGATACTATATGCATTAGGCTTGCTTTACCTACTTCGCATTCCTGAAGTTGTTAGTCATGGTAATTCTGTCTGCATTTGCACTCTCTCCCTTATAAATAGCCAATAGGGTGCAGGCATCCAGCAGATACTAGCCTTGGGAGACTGCTCCCGTTTACGTGAGGGTAAGCAGGGCACTTCCCTCCACTTAATTCCTGATATGATTGCTTGAATATGTCTTTTAAACATGGCAGGCCACCACCTATATTGGTAACCATTTAAGATTACACGATGCAAAGATGTTTCAGCACTGGTAGCGCGACATACCGACAGAGGGGTTTCGACTCTTCGATTCCCCCCTGGGAATGATGTGCACCAGGCGGCACACCTGGCATGCCTGATTGGACTCTTGTCTGCTTACACGGACAACTAGTACATCAATCAACCTCGGGGGCATGCGGGGTACCTCAGGCGCCGTGTCCACTCCCTGTGATCTTTCACCGTGACATGGCGCCCCTGGGGTCTCTCTGCATGCGCCATGGGGTGTTGACTGTGATCATGTCTTTTACGCACTTACTATGAGTTGTTGCCCATGGTGTTCGAATGTTTACTGGTCTGACTAGGCTGTCCCGGATGCTACCTCACGTAATGTGCAAAGGTTTAATATACACTTTTGCCAAGACACGTCTGACACAAAAGTCTGCTCTCTTTCTTTCTTTCTTTCTTTCTTTATTTTTTCATTCCTTCTAGGTATACTGCTTGGGCATATCTACAAGTCGAGATTTTACACCACACAGTAAGGAAATCAACCCTGTGGTTAACCCCAAGCCATCTCTCACCTATGTGGGTTACCATCTCTGCTCCGGAACCCCATTTTTACGTGCACATCTACCACATCATTTAGGTCCTGAAGAAACGCCATTGATCGTTCAGACAAATACGGCGTGAAACATGTCAACCTTTTGCTAAGTTACATGGGCACATCCAGGCCTTACAGTACCTCACCAACATTTAGGTTTTTTAGTCTACTAGGGGCACCACACTATAAAAGGGTTTCCCTGTGGATACCCATAGGTAGTTTTATTTATCTACTCCTGCACGCACCTCACTACTTTTCCCAATGGATCCACCCCACACACCCGCACTAACCAAACAGCTTTTCTCTTAAAAGATATCCGTGAAAATGTGGAGGGACCCAATGCTAAAATACCTAACCCAGGGGGAACGATCCATCATGTGGCTGTGTCTGGGAGCAGCCAAGATGGGAAATAAAACAGAGGACCCAGTGTCATGCTTGATTGTGGTGGGCTTTATCCCTTGAGCAGGTGACAGACATTGTTGAGGACTCAAGGAAGGGCTTCAATTATATCTGGAGCCCCCTGGTGAGTTACCTATCTGAGGGTCTACCCTTGTTTGCATGCAAATTAAGATTACAAGCCCTTCACCTCTTTCAGACGTAGTGGCTTGGGCTTACCCCAACCTGTTCAATAGATAGACTCGAAGGCACATAGGGAAGCACTAGGGGGGGGGGGTCGCAGGGCACCCTGAAGCTGTGGGGGTAGAGTCCAGGAGACTCAACAACCCAGTAATACGATCCCGTTCCCAGCGTATCCCCATCCCATATGGACCTATTTTTCATATCACCACAGTATAGTTGTATTATTGTGGTTTTCCTTTTGGTTTACACTTATTTTCCTTTTGCACAAGCTGTGCATTATTTGGAGACCCAAGTGTACAAAGGGAAGATTACCACCTGGAACATATAAGCTTTATAGTGAAATGGTGTAGGGACAATCCTACCGAGCCCGGGGGAACATAGGAAGTTTACCAAATCGAGTCAACAACTTGTGAAAATGCTGTGTTTCCTTTTAGATATCTGTAATTCTTGACATGTGAACTGTCCTCGGGGGAACTACAATGTATTGTGATACGTTTCAAAATCAATAAAAAAATGTTGACAAAAAAAGTTATAATTAAAAAGGAGCTGTTGGAGGTGCCAGATGCAGTGGACTCCAGTGAAATACTTTGGGCCCTGGTACATATTTATTTTTACTAAGTAATTACTGCATAAGTGGGAACATAGGCTTTGAAGAATTGAATTATAGAGACAAGTAAACCTAAACATAAGCCATAGGTTGAAATATATTGACAGTTAATGCATAGCTACACTTTTTGTGGGATAAAGAGCCATGGTTTAAGGTGCTCTAACCAAAATGAATATTTTAAGGATAATCAAGTGTTTTATGATGTACCTTTGAGAGTGTAAATGTGAAGTCCTGGTATAGCCAGAGAAGAGCCAGTTGATGATAGACAGGAACTTGACATTTGACAAACTCTCACTGGCTTTTTCTGGCTTTTAGTGGTAAAACTAGTATGACTGAAGTTTCAGGGGCAAATCTGGCATGAGACTATTTCTTCTCCAGACCCCCAGGCCTTTTAGAGGTATCTCTATTTAAAAACAACTCTCCCAACCCTACTAACTGCTGAAGTGGGCTTGACATGTAGGCAACTGTTCTCCAGTGAAACCGTTTTCTAAGATGAGATGCACTCAGGTGACAGGAATTGAGGAAGGGTCAGCCACGTATCAGGAAGGGTCTATTCAGAGACACGACTGCCACTTGACTGCGACTTCATCAGCCCTCAATATGTTTACCTAAGACACTTGGCATATTGCTGACACAAATGCTTTTCTGAGTAGCAGACACATTAAACTGGCTCTAAACCAAGTCTGCCAGATTGCCTTGTTCAAGAGCCTTAGACACCTGACTTATTATGCTTTAGTCATCCTTAAAGTGGTGCCTATGAGTAACTAAATGGTTCACTGGGAATTTACAGAAAGATGTATTAGGTAAGTACAGCAGAACGTTAAGGAGCACACATGAGGCACCACCTTCATGGTCAGTCTCCCGGGCCAACTGCCACAGCATACACAACTACATTCAAACCAAGCATTCCAAAGCTAGATGTGAACCAATCATTCCAACCGCACACACATCCTGCATTTCACACTGCTCATTCCTCACCTGTGATGGATGCCTATTCCATGGCACTGGCTTTTCCGAGACACTGGACTATCCATAGATTCACCTTTTCCTATAGACAGTCCACATCTGTGCCTCTACCTTACAACTGCCTTCATTTTATGTGACCTTCACCATCCAAGAATTGTTTCTTTCTTCTTCCCTACAAGCATTGAGTTGAGATTTTCCCAGGTATAACCTCCAGCATTACAAGAGATTATGGCTTCTAATCGTAGGTTTAACACACCTTGAGTGGCCAGAGCTAAGTACCCTCACCACAATAGTCCTCTGCACATTTTCGGTGGCTGACAGCTCATGACCTGGAATCTTCAGGAATACAAACCTTTGTAAAGCACCCACTACCTAAAGGATCTTTTTGCAGGTCTTTAAAACAGCCTCTCAGCTGAACGTAAGTACATCTTGTTGTGTAAACTATCACTGGCGGAGTTCTATGAGGTTTGCACCTGTGAACTTAGCTCAAAGCACCTGTGCTGAATGCGAAAGACAGCTTATTGTAGTCCAACAGAACCTCACCCAATATATAGTTGAAGTGAAGTGATTGCTTTTGGGTTACTAACAATCCCTGGAAAGGGATCAAGGGTACAGTGGTAACATACCTATTTCATTCTTCACAGTATCACATACACAGCCTAAGAAGAACAGACACCCTTAGCTAAAAGTATGTATTACAGTAGGGCAAACCTGTTTCATAGTACATCTAAAATAATCACATGGAATATCATGTAAACAACAAAAAGAAAATAAGATTTATAGTATGGTTAAAAATTCATCTAAAAGCCTATCGCTCTAAAACCTACTTCTAAGCGCTACCCTTGAAGAGCATGTAGCAGAGTAACTTGTAGTCTAGAGTTCCCTATGGAGAACTGGAACACTGCATACCTTGTTCACAGCTCAGGTTGTTGTTATTGGAAGAGCCATGGAGGAACCGTTTTCTGTGAAAGGCAAACATGCTGAGGAAGCACCCTTCCTTGAGGACTCAGCTCGTATCAGTGTCAGGCAAGATTTATCATCTTCTTGGGTGCTGGCAATAGTCAAGATCAGCTCAAACATTATTTGGCAGAATAATCTGTGGCAAAGTTCCTGTCTACTTAAGGGGTTGAGTGTTGGTCCTTAAATACTAAGGGCTAATTACGAGTTTGGCAGTCCATCCCGCACCGGAGGTTGACTGCCGTATTTCCAGTTTAGTGATCAGACCACCATAGGACCGCCGCAACTGCCATGGATCATGGATCCTACCACAGTGACACAGTGGTAAGAGGCCACGATATGCTTGTGATGCCGATGCGGGACCGTCGAGCATATTATGAGTTGTCTCACTGCAACCATATCCACGGCAGTGAACCCACCAAGAAAAGGGTGGCAGTGAGGCAATTCAGCCCTCTCCCCCCTGTTGCCTTTGTGCAGGGGGATGCATGCAGAGGGGCACATGTTGTGCCCCCCTGCATGTTTGCACCCTCAGTTCTGGCACATCACAGGAAGTAATGCAGGACATGGGGCATTTCTCCTTGTGCAGGAATGTTGTGCAGCGCTCCCATGCTGCTGCTTTTCTGTGACTCTCCTTTGAGCCTTAGAACGGCACCACCGTGGGACAGTCGCAGCATAACCAAGCACCAAGAATAAATTTGTAATCCTGTGCATGGTTTGACTATGTGTTTGCGGTCTTGCAGAGGAGAGCTGACGTTGCAGGCCGCTGCGAGGCACCCAAATTCATAATCAGGCCTTAAACATTATCTTGGATGAAAACCTCTGATATCATTTCAGGGATGTGGGATGCCAGATAAAGGGTCCTAGACAAAACTTTAAGACAATAGGAGAGATTGTGACGTCAATTCGGACTGCACCTTTTTGATGAATTATCTAGGGATGTGCCTGGATGATCCTGACATATAACATATTGATATGGCAACCCTTATTCCAGATAGGGGGTCACATCAGGGTGATATATATATATATATATATGTCATTATCGAAATGACTTGCCACTCTCTCAGTTCTATGGATGATATTGGCAGACAACATCCATGTTATTATTATTTATCACAATTATGGCAGTGAATTGGCAGAATTCAAGAGAAGGGTTGTCTGATATGGAGTTTAAGGGCCTGGCCAGAATGGAGTTGGACCTCAGGGTCTTTACATACGTTTTCATGGTTTTCGTAAAGATTTACTGGGCTTGATGGAGTGAAGGCAGGGGCGTAGCTCCAGGGGGGTGTTCCGTGTGTTACACTCCATAAAAATGCATTCTCTAGTAAATGGTTGGGTATAGGTGCTTTAATTGGGCAATGTGAGCTGTTTGTCGGATTTTAGTTGGTATTTTTACATACACACAGAGACAAAAAAACACACACACACTTGTCTGTTTTAAAGGTCTTAAGATTTTTTTTAATTGTTTTTTGAGTTTTACAGTACCCCTAATATCTGAACTGCTCTCTTTCCACTGTTCCTCAAGCTCCCCTCGTGCTCTGCATCACATATAATGTATTTTAACCATCGTGATTGTTGCAAAACCTGAAACTCACACCTCCCCAATCTTACTGGGCAAGCTGCACCCTTGAGTGAGGGAGGCCGAGAATATCTGAGGTCCCATTTGAGTATATGGACATGAATATAATGAGTGAGGTAATCAGGTGCTAAAGCTAATGGATTTGTATTAAGCCTGGGCAAAATCTCTTTTTTGCTGACACAATCTTGCATAATTTATGGCATTTTACATTACAGTTGTTATGCTAATGACCAAGATGACTCCAGTATCCCACTTCAACAGTGCTTTAAATGGGCCGGTACTCACTGGTACTGAGTACTGGCACTTTTAATTTAACCAAGCCGAGTTCCGGCACTTGTCCACTGTCAAGGAGAGTACCGGTACTCAGGGACGGACTGATAAGGTGGTCACTAGACTGGTGCCTGAAGACCAGCTGCGTGATTTTTTTTGGCAGCATTTTGGCCGTTCCTATCTGTCTGTATTATTCAGCTGTGGCAAGCTGCCCAATGGGGCCTGAGAGGCCTATTGGAGGCCTGCCGCTGGGTTGTCTTGTTAGTGTTTGGGACATTGGCGAGGGCCTTTGCATGAGTGGCCATGGAGAAACACAGGTACAAAGGGCCATTTTCACCTCTTGGCCTCCCACATGGGGTCTGATTTTCTCACTCCTGACTCACTTGCCCTACAAATCCATCCATACCCCGGACCCTGTTGGGACATTGAGTCCATGATAGGCAGGGATAAGGTGGTGGAGATGGCCTAAGCCTCCCTGGTGCCCAAGTGAGGTGGAAGGAGGTTAACTAACCTTCCCATTGGAGGCCAGTATTGTTCTTACCCTTACATCTACTCTGCTGGACTCTGCACATTCTTGGGACCCTGCAATGCTCACTGTCTACCACTCCAAGCTCTCCAGCCGTGGGGCCTTCTGCCGAGGGAAGAAGATGTAAAATGGGGTTGAGTGAAGGTGAAGAGTGAAGGGGATGGAGCAGAGAGTTTAAGGTACGGAAAGATGGAGAGGCAGAGGGGTAACCACAGATAAAGATATGGAAGAGATCCAGATGGCTATGGAAAGAGGGAGAGAGGGGTGGAGAGGGCACATTAGAAATAGAAAGAGTGATAGTTGAGAGAGTGATAGGATACAATTGAGGCAGAATTAGCTAAAAACGAGAGAGAGGAGAGTGTGGCAGGGGTCTTGAGGTTTGAGATGTGAAGACAGAAAGAGAGTGTATGTTTGAGAGGAACAGAATCAGGACGCATTTGAAAAGAAATGCTTGTTTGTGTGTGTGCACTCTTGAAATATATAAGGATTGCACCAAATGAAAGCAAGTAGGAACATTAAAATTATTATGATAGTAACAAGCTGCTAATAATACAAAAATAGGAAACATGAACATTTGATGTTTGGCCTTCATTTTGTGTAACAAGTTAACACATTTACTTTAGATTGATACATTTCTCACATGTTTTAGTCTGTCCCACAACTGATGTAAGTGCCAGAGTTTCTCGCCCTAGAGCACATTGATTATTAACCTGAAAGTGCTAAAAGTGCTGTTGTGGTTTGGCTCATTCAGGGTTTTAGCTTTTAATCTGAACATATGGAAAGTTTGATACCACTATCCAGGGCAATGCAAGGGCAAAATGAATACTAAATAGAAGTGTTTTTGTATCATCATGTCTCACTCCGCCTCTAGCCCCGCCCACTAGCCACCCTCCTAGCTCCATTTGATGAGTACCTGCACTTATTTTTTCCCATTTAAAGCACTGCACTTCACATAAAATGGGATTTTTTTCAGGTAGAAAATCGTATCAGGGAGAGCTCAGTAACAATGTGAACGAATCGAATCTGAGTGACTGTTCTTCACGTCACATCAAACATGGACGTCATGAATTATTTTACACTACAATTTGTTCTCTAAATACCAGATTGTATCAATAGTAATACCGCATTATTTCACATAATTACTTGGGACATTGCACGTAGTTCACACAAAAGAAATTACGCAAAATTCACCCGGGACTAACTTGCAAATTAATGAACTATTTTTAATTGAAATTTTAATTTCACTTAGAGTTGCTGTCGAGATTTCCGGGTTATAGTGATGGTATAATTTCTCAAGAGTCTCGGGATTTAGAAGACAGCCACGTGTTGCACTCGCTGTATATTGTGAATCTAAAAAGCAGAAAACCAGCGAATAGTGCATTAATCATGCCACGAGTTTAACAGCTACTCCCACCACAAGCACACAGTTCAGAATACAAAGCAACAGCAGAAGGCATCTTAATTGGTGCAGTTGGTGGCAGCTGGTGCCAAAAACAGGATGGATTTAGTTGCTGAAAAAAATGTCAGAATCAAAAAAAGTGACTCCTCTATCTTTAACCCTTTCTGCAACTGTTATTTTTATCCACAGTTTTCTGGATGGGACACGGTTGATAGTGTAGATTTTTACTCAACATTAAAGATGATGGATGAGTTCTGTTTTGAAACTATTGAGGTAAAGTGCATGTTCCGCCTTCCAGGTCACTGGCATCTTAGTGGATTGCTTCACAGTGGAAGCGTCTTATGAAAAAAAACGATATATACTTGCATAGCAAGTTCAGGAAATGTAAGATTGCCAGTGGATGATGCAGGTGTGGCAGCAAGCTACTAGCTACATTGCTAGGAACTACATAAAGAAGGGCAATGGAGCTCTGTCTGTAGTGCTCTACCCTCCCAAGCCCTCAGCTCAAGAGCCAGGCTGCAGTACAGACCCATTTACGTGACTATGAATGGAGTTAACGCACTATGGCCATATGTACTAGGAAGTGGAGGAGAGAGGCGTTAGCCTCCTTGGCTTCACGCCTCTCTCCACCACTTCTGAAACCCAAGGCTGCACCATATTAACAAGAATGTGGTGCAGCCTTGTGTGTCCCCCTGTGATGGCGCTAAGTTTAGCAACTTAGCATCAACGCAGGCACCCTTGCACCATAGTGCAACGGTGTCTGTGTGCAGGGGAGAATTGTTTATGTGTAGAAAGGTGTCCCTTCCTGCACATAAACAATCTTAAAATGCCATTCTGTCGCTGTCATGTGTACTGCTTCATGCAGCACACATGAAAGTCACAAAATGGCTTTTTGTTTTTTAATTGTTTATGCACAGGAAGGGACACCTTCCTGTACATAAACAAACAACGCATTTTGCTTTTGCAATGTGTGCTGCACACATGGAAAAAGCAAAAACGTGGAGAAATAATGCATTTCTCCTCTTTTTGACAACTTAAGACCAGGTTTTTCCTGGTCTTAATCTTGGAGCTGCCTCCTATGTACGCCACCCTTGTACATAGGGAGTAGGGTCAAAATGAATGGGTGTTGCGGTGGAACACCCACTGCAAAATCCACTGCCCACCCCTTTCAAGCTAAGCATAGCGTGTACAAGCGGCCTTATTTACAAGGCAGCGGTAAGCCACGTTATTTACACTGCCTTGTAAATAAGGCGCAGCCCCTATCACCACCACAAAGTAGGAAAAAGTGAGGTTGTGGTGGCGATAGGGGTTTGTACATATGCCCCTTTTCATTCACACATGCTACACATTCACAGGTCACTATACACAATGCAAGAGAAGTAGGGCAGGAGCACAGGGCAGTTTATCGATATCTCGTTGCACCCAACAACCCAGAGATCAGCAGATGACTCCTTGAGGGCCAGGGAATGTCAGAAAAACCAGAACCTGTGAGGAGGGGTCATGACTTCCAAGCTTCACATGGAAAACATGCTCCCCTGGTACCACTTCAGCATCTCTGCTTGGCTGGCTGCTGCTGGCTGCTGTGCGTGCTACAGAAATAAAAACACTTTCCTAAGATCAAGAAAGAGCTAAATCAGCAGAATGTATTTCAAGCAACCCTAATATAAGGGAAACGACCCCAACCCTAAAAGCATACCATCAATGCATGTTTAAAAAAATGCATACCAAAATTATCAAGGCAAATTCCATGGTTTACCCACTCCTCAAAATATTACTAGCCAAAAAAATAGGGCCTGCAAACCATACATACCTTATAACTCAGTACCTCATATTAAAAAACAACGTCAATTTCAATAACGGTCTATAGCTATGTAAAAAACGAACAGACTGTACCAGGTAAGTAGAACAATCAAAGATGCAACATGTACCACCTGCCTTAGGGTAATCAACTTTTAACCTTTCATTCTACTCTTTATATTTCCCAGATTAAACCCTCCTTAATATTCCTGAAATGAAAATTGATCTAATGTGTAAGTAGGGATTATTCTCTCTCCTGCCTTTTTTTATGTGAATGACACTCTTCTTACACACCATCCTCGGTTTGCCTTAGTATTTCCGGCTTCCGAGTGTACCCTATTCTATCAAATGTTTCCCTGCCTTCTCTTTAACATATATCAGTAAACTAACTATATCTCTACTTACAAATCCTAAACTCTCCATTTGAGTAACCACTTCTAAAATTCGGTCTCTTTTCTAGCTTATCTACTCATCACACTCTCATAAATCACAATTTCTCCTTTTGTGTGGCCATTCCTTGTTATCTTGCAACATCTAATCTCCTCCACCGAGCACTTACATGAACTCAGTCTTATATTCAAACCTAACTCCTATTAAGTTAATCCACCATAGGAAACTGTAAGAAACGTTCATAGTTTCATCAGAGCATCAGAGAAATCCATTAACAAACAGATTTACAACAATAACTGAAACCACTGGGTTAAGGTTACCGAGCAGAATGGTCCCTACGTAAAGCACTCCAACACCTCATCAGAGGTACTAAATACTGTGTAAATGTGATTACAATACAATACTAAACAATGTATTTATAATGTTTCTAGTGACACAACCTTTACACACGCTTATGAGACAGATTCACTGAAAGCAGATGGTATGCAAATCAAACATAATGAAGCCAAATATTTAAATCTGCTGATCTCTTCACAACATATGAAGGAAAAGCCATTCGATCAGGAAGTGTTGGTGAAAGCTATAAGCAAAGGAAAGAGACAGGTGTTTACACTGGTGTGTGCGTCTGTATGTATGTAGCAGTACAAAGTGGAGGGGCAATGTCTGCCGGAAGTGCACCCCTAATACCATGATCGTAGCTATATGTATTACAGAGTAGCAGTAGGCACTCTGTAGTTAGAGTTAGGATTCGGAGAGACAGGAATTCCTCTTATTTTTGATAGGTAATAACTTTACCATAATTTGACGAATCTTCGCAAAGCTTTGCCGTCCTATTCCCTTTTCTACATTGTCTGATGATGCAAAGTTTCATAGTGATTAAGTAAAGGGGTGCAAAGAAAAAAGGGGGCCCTAAAACATGTTTTTCACCAATGCATTTTCCATAGACCTTTTAGAAAGATGTAGTGACAAAATTGCTGAACATCTTCTTATGAAATTTGACAGGAATATAAATTAAGTTGTGGAAAGGATCCTTTTTCTCATAATCAAAATTGGTTTGATCGTTTTCTAGTAATGAAGGACAACAACTTAATATACTGCAGTGCTTTAACCCCTTGCATGCTGCTGCGATTCCGCGCCTGTGCGGAAAAATCATGAGTGGGCAGGTTTATGACGGCCCCCAGCCGTCATCAGCACAAGAGCGCCGTAGTGCATGACGATCGGGGGTCGTCATCAGCATGCGAGGGGTTAACGTATGCTGAGGTACATAACAATGACAAAACACAATTTTATTGGTTAATAAAAGCCCTTCCAAAATAAAAAGGCACTCATATTCTTTTGACCACACTTGTAGATTGTGTTGTTAGTTCCTACATGCGGTATAGCTTACTACTATTATTTAGCTATTAGAAGAAATTAGGCTCTTTACCAATGTCTAAATAGTTATGGAAAAGTATTTTCATTGTTGTACACAATTTTTTTCAAGTTTACAGAGTACCACTGTACTTCCTTGAAACTATCTTGGAAGCAGCGGGGTACCTATTGAAATAAAAAGACACTCAACGACATGCCACTCAACTCCACTCTATGACACGCCACTCCACTCTTCAACACACCAGTTTACTCTGCAACATGCTACTCCACTCTATGTCACTCCACAGCACTCAACTCTATGATACACTACTGCACTCTATGACATGCACTCCACTTAACGGCATGCCACTCCACTCCACTCTACGCCACTCAGCTCTACTCACCCTCCACTCTAACACACGCTATGGCACTTCACTATATGACACACCACTCCATTCTACTCTACGACATGCCACTCTGCTCTGTGGTACTTATTGATTAAAAAATAAATTATGTATGACAAAAGCCACTTTATGACATGCCAGTCCACTCCACTCAATGAGATGCCACTACACTCTACGACACACACTTCACTCTTTAATATGCCAAATCACTCCACAACAGTCCACTCCACTCTACAATATTCTATGCCATTCCTCTCTATGACACCCCACTGCACTATATGACAGGCCACTCCACGCACACAACTGCAAGGAACTCTTCAACATCGTGAAAGAGCTCTCCAACGCCGGAAACAACGACATCACCCCATCGCAAGACCTCTGCAATTCCCTCGCCTGGTACTTCCACAACAAGATCGCGGACATACACAACAGCTTCAGCACTCAACCGACGCACGCCACGACCGAACCACCGCCCCCCACCACCACCCTCCATGCCTGGACACCGATCAGCACCGAAGACACCGTCCGCATGATGAACTCCATCCACTCCGGATCTCCGACCGACCCCTGCCCTCACCACGTCTTCAACAAGGCCGACGCTGTCATCGCACCCCACCTGCAGGACATCATCAACACCTCCTTCGACACCGCCACCTTCCCTGAGAGCTGGAAGCACGCCAAACTCAGCGCTCTTCTAAAGAAACCAACAGCGGACCCCACCGAACTCAATTACCGCCCCATCTCGCTCCTCCCGTTCCCAGCCAAAGTCATCGAGAAGACCGTCAACAAGCAGCTGGCCGCCTTCCTCGAGACGAATGGATCCCTCGACCCCTCACAGTCTGGCTTCCGAGCCAACCACAGCACCGAGACCGCCCTCATCGCTGCCACCGATGACATCCGAGCCCTGATGGACAACGGAGAAACAGCGGCCCTCATCCTCCTAGACCTCTCCGCGGCATTCAACACTGTCTGCCACCGCACCCTAGTGCAGCTTCTCAGCAACGTCGGAATCCAGGAAAAGGCACTGGAATGGATCATCTCCTTCCTCGACGGAAGAACACAGAGAGTCCGTCTACCACCGTACAAGTCAGAGGCCACCGAAGTCATCTGCGGCGTCCCTCAAGGATCCTCGCTGAGCCCCACCCTCTTTAACGTCTACATGAGCCCCCTCGCGGCCATCGCACGCCAACACAACCTCAATATCATCTCCTACGCTGACGACACCCAGCTGATCCTCTCTCTGACCAACGACCCCGCCGCCGCCAGAGCCAACCTTCACGAAGGGATGAAAGACGTAGCCGAGTGGATGACGACCAGCCGCTAGAAACTGAACTCAGACAAGACGGAAGTCCTCATCCTGGGCTCCTCGCCCTCCGCCTGGGATAAATCCTGGTGGCCCCCGCCCTGGGCACCGCACCCAAACCGACAGGCCACGCACGCAACCTGGGCTTCATCCTGGACTCCTCCCTCACCATGACCAGACAAGTCAACGCTGTCTCCTCGTCATGCTTCAACATCCTGCACATGCTACGGAAGGTCTTCTGGTGGATCCCCACCGAGACCAGGAAGATGGTCACCCAGGCCCTCGTCACCAGCCGACTGGACTACGGCAACGCCCTCTACGCCGGAACCACCGCCAAGCTCCAGAAGAGACTCCAGCGGATCCAGAATGCCTCAGCCAGACTCATCCTCAACATCCCACGACACAGCCACATCTCCGGACATCTGAAAGACCTGCGCTGGCTCCCCGTCAACAAAAGAATCACCTTCCGTCTCCTCACCCACGCACACAAAGCCCTACACGATCAAGGCCCGAGCTACCTCAACAACTGCATCAACTTCTACGCTCCCAAACGCCATCTCCGATCAGCCAGTCACGCCCTCGCCGCCGTCCCCTGCATCCGAAGAACGAGAACAGGAGGAAGGTCCTTCTCCTACCTGGCCGCCAAGACCTGGAACTCCCTCCCGACCGACCTGTGCCTGACCCAAGACCACCTCTCCTTCAGGAAGAAGCTCAAGACCTGGCTGTTCGAGCAGTAGCAGCACACCCCCGCCCCCCCAAGCGCCTTGAGACCCTCCGGGTAAGTAGTGCGCTCTATAAATGTCTTTGATTGATTGATTGATTGACTCTATGACATGCCACCCCACCCCACTCTATGATGTGCCTTTCCACTCTACACCAGTCCACTTACGCCCTCCTACTCTAAGACACTCTATGACACCGCACTCTATGAAAGCCAAGCCACTCCATGCTTCCACGTGCCATTTTTTGCCATTCCATGCCCCTGTACAATGGTCCACTCTAATCAATGACACTCCACAACAATGCACTGTATGACACGCTCCTCCACTCTATGAAATACCACTCTGGTTTACGCCACACCACTCCACTCCACTCTGCTCCACTCTACACCGCTCTACATGCCACTTCACATGATGACACGTCAATCCACTCTATATTGCTCCACTCCTCTTTAGGACACAACAGGCCACTCCACTCTATGAGACACCACTCCTCTCCACTCTACGAGATGCCACTCCACTTACGAGATGCCACTCCACTCTATGACATGCCACTCCATTCTGCGCCACTCTACTCTATGCCTCTTCACTCTAAGACACTCTGAGACATGCCACACTGTGACACGTCAATCCACTCTATATTGCTCCACTCCTCTTTAGAACACAACAGGCCACTCCACTCTATGAGACACCACTCCTCTCAACTCTACGAGATGCCACTCCACTTACGAGATGCCACTCCACTCTATGACATGCCACACCATTCTGCGCCACTCTACTCTATGCCTCTTCACTCTAAGACACTCTGAGACATGCCACACTGTGACAAGCCTTTCCACACTACTCTAGAACACACTACTTCATTCTATACCACTCCACAACATTCTACTCCACTCTATGACTCTCCACTCTACATCACGCTACCAAACTCCACTCCACAGCACTGTACAACACACCACTCTACAACATGCCACTCTACTCTATGGCGTACCACTCTAGTCTACGATATGCCACTTTACTCTTCTCCACTTTAATATATGCCTTTCAACTCTAAAACAATATATGACATGCCACTCCACTCTATTCTACAACATACCATTCCACTCTACACTACTTCACTCTACAACACTTTAATTCACTCTGTGCCCCTTCAATCTAAGCCACTCTACTCTACTGTGTAGCACTCTACGACACACCTCTACAGTCCACTTTACCATACGTCACTCCACTCTATGACACACCACTCCCCTTTATGACATGCAGCTCCTCTGTACGACACTCCACTCAACTCTACAGCACTCCATGCCAATTCAATGTATGACAAGCCACTCCCTTCTATGACATGCCACTCAGCTTGACCCCACTCCACTCTATGACCTACCAACCTAAGACACCCTATGACAAACCTTTGTATGAAACGCCACTACACTTTACAGTATGACACACCACTCCACAATACAACACTCCTTTACACCAATGACCCTTCATTCAGTAAACTCCACTCTACAACACTCTAGGACATGCCACTCCACTCCATTCTATGACATGCCACCCCACACTATGACATGCTAGTCCACTTGACGACACTCCAATCCTCTTTATTATCCTTCAGGCCACTACACTGTGTGACGCAACTCCACTCTACGAGATACCACTCCACTCTACAACACACCACTTTGCTCTGTGACATGCCACTCCATTCTTCGCCACTCCACTAAACGCGTCTTTACAATAAGGTGCTCTACAATACACAACTCTGTGACATGCCACTCCACTATATTCTAGAGCACACCACACCACTCCACTCAAAGCCACTCCACTCTACAACACTGTACTCCACTCTATGCCTCTCAACTCTACATCACTCTAAGCAACTCTAACACTCTATAACACATTTCTCTATAACACTACACTCCACTCTAAAACACACTAATCAACTTTACTTCACCCCATTTTATGCCAGTTCACTCTAAATAACTCCAGTCTATGGCCCTACACTCTAACACACTGTATGACCTGTCACTCTATGACACGCTACTCCACTCTACTTTAGGGCATGCCACTCCATCCTACGCCACTCCACTCTACAAAACTCTACTCCCTTCCCCTCTTTGCTATTGTATTTTACTCTACAACATTCTATGACACACCGCTCCACTCTATGACATGTCACTTCACTGTACAACACGCTGTGACACTTCTTGCCACTGCTCTGTACGATACTCCACTCCTCTGTATGACATGCCACTCCTATCTACTCCACTCTATGACATGCCTTTGTATGATGCGCCACTCAACTTTACTGTAAGACACACCACTCCACTCTGCTTTACAGCACTCTATGACACCCACTCCAATCTATGAAATGCCACTCCACTCGCTGACTTGCCACTCCACTTTATGACACTCCACTTTTCTCTACCACACTTCACCGCACTCCACTCTATGACACATCACTCCACTTTATGAGATGCTACTCAATGACATGCCACTCCACTCTACAAAATGCTACTCCATTCTGCACCATGCTAGTCTATGGATTTACACTCTAAGACATGCCACTCTATGACACTCCACTGTGCTCTACAACATGCCACTCCATTCTATGTCATTACACTCTACAACACTCTACTCCACTCCCTGCCCCTTCACTCTACGCCACTCTACTCCACTCTATGACATTTTACGACATGCAACTTCACTCCACTCTATGAGATGGCAATGCACTTTATGACATGCCACTCCACTCTATAACACACCACACCACTCTACGACACTCTACTCCACTCTGCACACTCAATGCCATGTCTGTCCACACAACTCCACTGTATGGCATGCCACTCCACACCACTCTAGGACACTCCACTCTACATTACTGTATTCCACTCTGTGCCTCTTCACTCTACGCCAGTCAACTCCACTCTACCAAACACTACAACATTCCACTCTGCTCCAGTCTACAACATGCCACTCCACTCCACTCCACTCTATGACACTCCATTCCACTCTACAGCATGCAACTCTACTGTACACCACTGCACTGTACGCTAGTCCACTCTGTCACTACACTCTACACCACTACACTCTACCCTATGTCCCTGGACTCTAGGGCTACTGCACTTCACTCTACACCACTCTAAGGCAAGCCGCTCCACTCTATGATACGTCCCTCCACCGCACCCTACGACACACCACTTCACTTTATGACAATTCACACCACTCCACTCTGAGATGCCATTTTACTCAACGACATGCACCTTCACTCTACAACATGCCACTCAATTCCACGCCATTCCACTCTATGGCTCTACACTCTATGACATGCCATTCTATGATACGCCTCTCTGCTTTACAACACACCACTCCATTCTACATCTATCCACTCTACTACACTCTATTACACTCGCTGCCCCTCCATTCTACTCCACTCTATGATATTCTACGACATGCAACTTCACTCCTTTCTATGTCATGCAACTCACTCTATGACACACTACACCACACTACAACAAGCCACTCCACTTTATGACACATACCACTGTTTGGCACTCTGCTCTATGCATCTCCACTCTGCGCCCCTATACTCTAACACACTATACGACACACCAATCTATGACACATCACTCCACTCTATTCTACGGCATGACACTCTACTCTACCTGACTCCACTCTATGCCCTTCCACTCTATGCCACTGGCCTCCACTGTACTCCTCTCTTTGTCACATCACTCTACTCTACGACACACCACTACTTGACACGCCATTTCACTCTATAATATGCCACTCCACTGTATGATATTCCACTCCACTCTTGCACACTCCATGCCAGTCTATGCTACAACATACCATTCACCCTACAACTCACCACACCACTCTACTCTATGTGGTTTGACCACAACCTGTCCCTGAAATCTCAAGCTATAAACCTTTCAGCTGTCTGTTTCAGCATATTGTGCATGATTCGCAAGATCATGGACCTCATCCCTAAACAAGAACGCATAATGGCGGTCCAGGCCCTAGTGACCTTGAGATTAGACTACAGCAACTCCTTGTATTTGAATTCTCCCAAAAACGTTGTTGAAGGGCTACAAGTTGTCCAGAATATACACGCCAGGATGCTCCTAAAATTTCCTAGACAGGACTCAGTTAGATCCTTGCCTAAAAAACTGCACTGGCTCCCCATCCAGTTCAGGGTGAGGTTCAAAAGCCTCACATACCATAGAGCCATGTACAACAGGGGTCCAGCCCTGCTAAAAAATAATGGTCACCCCCTATGTCCCTAATAGATCACTCAGGTCCTCCTCTGAGTAAAATTCGATCACTCAAAGGATAAAGAGATCAAGATGGGGTAGGAGATCCTTCACACACCTTGCCCCAAAGCTCTAGAATGCACTGACCATGTCAGATTACAAGCACTCTTACCTGTAGGATGCTTGTAGGTTGATATTGCAGAGACGTTATAGACCAACTTCCCAGAGTTCTAGGCAACACCCAGTGATAAAGTATTACACTAAGGTAATTAAACAGAATTTAGGGACTAGGGCCGGATCGGGGACGCTACCTGTTCCTTGGTTGTCGACCTGCGAAGCAACAAGAAAAACTTCTGTAATTTAAGCTCTTTTTTAAGTCTTGCTAACTACCTAACCCTACAGTGATTTTCTCTTGTTAAATTCTAAGAGAGCCTAACTGCGACTTTAGAAGCTAGGCATCGCGTCCGTGTTGTCGTTGTGAAGAGTCTTGTATTTGGCGTTGGTTGTCTTCGAGAAGATAGAGTGCTGTCCTGTGGTAACTGTGCTCCTAAGTAAAAGTTAAATGAAAGAATAAGTTACTGATTTTTTCCTATGTCAAATTGTACCACGTGATGTAGCCAATCTGTTCCGTGTGTCACTTACTCTGTATACTCTCTCGATTCTTTTGGGTTCTTCACAACCTATGTATTAATATGTCAAACAAAGAGAAACAACATTCTAAACATAACACCAAATAAACATTTCCCAAGAGCTTCTTTGATAAAAGTCTCAAAGTCTTTTAATTTCTTTTAGGAAATAAAATATCAACAAACCTCCTTTGCCAGGATTCTACAGAATTGCCTCCGAATATTGCCAGGTAAGTTTGTTTTCTCAGAAATTGCTGCTTGCTTGCATTGGGCGCCTTCTTTCTAACAAGAAAAAATGTTCACTTAGCTTAAATGTTTCTTTTCTTTTCTTGCAGCACGAAGATGAAGAGTCTTTGAAATCCGGATGCTCTTGGAGCGTTGCCAGGTCGTTGGGTTCTCTGGAGGCTGCGCAGGTGAGTCTTCTTCGCAGACGGAGGAAGGCAAAGCGTCTGGAAACGTCAGGTGTGGCTATTTATACTCGAGCCACACCCGAACGGCTGATGACGCATCGCGCACCCTTTCTCTGCGTGCGTGTGCGCTTCTCGATTGTTCTTTCCTGCCGGTCTGCCCGCAATGAACGTACATTTGCCAACCATTAGGATTTGCCATCAGAACTGAACCTCAGCCCAAATACCAAGTCACAAACCCTAACTATCATTCCACGGATTCTCATATTTGCTATAAATACTCCTCAATTTGGCACGAACTACAGAAATGTTACAAAAATCATTACTATAGAAATGTTACACAAATCATCATACACTTTTCACATTTTCAACCATGGTGTGCAGGATGCACGGGACAGGGGTGGGTTTTATGAAGGACTTAATCTCCTCTTTTAGGGGCATTGGCGTAACAGAGTCATGACAGTACTCCCCCCTTAAGAGCCCCCCCAACACTTGAGGAACTGGTTTTGGTTTTTCTGGATACTGTAGATGTTAAATGTTATGTTAAATTTCAAATGTTACAGGATTTCTAAAGCGCATGGCTGCCCGTGAGCGTCCCAGCGCGGAGTCGTAAGGGGAGGCTCAGGGGAACAGCCAGGTTTTCAGAGATTTTCGAAAGGCCAGAAGATTAGGCTGTGCACGAATGTCAGGAGAGAGGGAATTCCATAATTTGGAGGCGTTGTAGGAGAAACGCCGACCTCCTGATCGCGCTCTCTTGATCTTGGGTGGCAGAGTTAAATGGGCATTAGAGGATCGAAGAGGTCTAGAGGTGGTGTGAGGAGTCACCAGGTGTCTGAAGATGGGAGGGGCTTTACCGTTGAGGATTTTGTGCGTAAAAACGAGCGCCTTAAATTGCACTCTTTCTACCACGGGCAGCCAATGAAGTGCTTTGATGGCTGGCTTGGCCGAGCACCGGCTCTTGGTGTTGGTGAGGATCCGTGCGGCCGCGTTCTGCACCACCTGAAGTTTTGGTAGTAACTTTCCGCGGGGCACCCAGAAACAGTGCGTTGCCATAATCCAGACGAGACAGGATGAGGCCTTGTATGAGGAGTTTCCTTGATGGAAAAGGGAGCAATGGAAGAATTTTCTGGGTGGATCGCAGAAGCCCATAGCAGACCCCGGCCGTTTTCCTAGCTTGGGTGTGCATGGTGAGATTTTGGTCTAGCCATAGTCCGAAGCTTTTGATCTCGGATTTAGGGGTAGGGGGCTTGCCCATGCATGGGGGCCATAGAGATTCTGGACGGAAATGAGCCTGATTCTCCATTACCAGTATCTCCGTCTTGTCGCTGTTGAGCTTCAAGTGAGAACTGTCCATCCAGCTGACTATGTCTCTCAGACAGGAATAAAGGTTGGTGGTAGGGTTTTCCTGCTGGGAGAGAGAAACAACCAGCTGGGTGTCGTCAGAGTACGTTAGGAGTTTAATCCCGTGAGGGGTGACTATTTTTTCCAGAGGGGACATATATACGTTGAAGAGCGTGGGGCTCAACGAGGAGCCCTGTGGCACTCCTCAACGTAAAGGGGTCTCCTTGGATGTATAACTACCCTCGATCACCTGGAATGATCGGTCATGGAGAAAGGATTTTATCCAGGTCAGGGCAACATCTGTAATCCCAAGATCACTAAGGCCCACATGCATCATTGTGTCATTTTGCATTTCTTAATTTGCGAAAAATAAGGAATCGCAAATTAAGAAGTGCAAAATGCTATGCATCATTTTTTTCGGTATTTCTTTGTGATTCGGTAAAAATCGCAATTTTTACCGAATCCCAAAGAAATACCGAATTCTTAAGTTAATTTTCGCAATTCCCATTGATTGCTATGGGCCAAAAGGCCCATAGGAGTCAATGCAAATTGCGAGTGGCACTTAGAAAATTTCATGGGTGCAGGGGGGGGTCCAAAGGACCCCCCCATGCACCCCTGAAATGTATTTTTCGCATCATGTTGCACACACACATGTCCTAAGGACATGTGTGTCCGTAACATGAATGTTGAAAAAAAAGCATTTTCAACATTTTAAACACTTTTTCCAAATTTACCGAGTGGTTCAACCACTCGGTAAATTTGGAACCCTAATTGCGAATTTCCACTTGTCAAAGTAATGATGCATTGCTTTTAAGAAGTCGCACATCTGCGACTTCTTAAAAGCACCCGCAATTTTAGAACTCGCAACAATGTTACGAATTCTAAAATTGCTTCATGCATCCCAAAAAGCACTTTTGCATTCGCAAACGGCCGATTTTAAGTAATCGCACCGTTTGCGACTACAAAAATGCTTGATGCATGTGGGCCTAAGTCACTGGACCAGGATTTGGTGGTTGACCGTGTCGAAGGCCGCGCTAAGATCCAGGAGGATCACTGCCACTGATCCTCCTGCATCCATGATCTTCCTGGCCTCCTCAACCACCATCACCATTGCTGTTCCCGTGCCTTGGCCGGGGCGAAAACCCGTCTGAGATGGTTTAAGTAGTTCATTTGACTCTAGGTAGTGTGAAAGCTGGGCATTTATAAGTTTTTCTGTCATTTTACTGATGCAGGGGAGGAGCGATATAGGCCTGAAGTTGGCTAGGTTGAGGGGGTCTAGATTAGGTTTTTTTAGTAAGGCTCTAACCTTAGCCTTTTTCCAGCTGGGGGGAACCATTCCGTATGCCAGAGATGAAATTGCTTTACTAATTGTGGAGCATTCTGTAAGTTAGCAAGAGGTTCCCAGGATCGCTCCTCTGGGCCATAACCCTTGCAATGTATCAAATAAAACAGTTTCCCACTGATTCTTTTTGAATCCACAATTCTCTGAACTTCAAATTCTGTAATTCCATCAATTTTTATAGCTGCAGGAGGTTTCTTAAATCTGGTCATGGGATTAAATGGTTTAATCAAAGACGCATGAAATACTGGATGAAATCGGTATTTGAGCGGTAAAGTCAACTTTACACTGACAGGATTTAATATTTTTTCTATGTCAAATGGCCCGATAAAACGAGGCCAGAATTTTTTACAAGCTTTTATCTTTAGATTCTTTGTTGATAACCACACCTTGTCTCCGATGGTGTATTTGGGTTGTGATCTTCTGTGTGAGTCTGAGATACTTTTTTGTTTTTCTTTTGCTTGTGCCAAATGATACTGGGCCTGAATTTGTATGTGAACTAGTCTTTTAATGTGTTCATCCAAAGATGGGATTACAAAAGGAAACTTTACTGACCCTGGGATAATTTTAGGATGAAAACCATAAGTACTAAAGAATGGATATAAACTAGTGGAGGAATTGTCCATGTTATTGTAAGCAAATTCCAATATCCATAATATACCGACCATTCTTGTTCCTCCTCTTCTAACATACATCGTAAAAATTGTTCTATGGTTTGGTTGGTTCTTTCTGTAAGACCATCAGTTTGGGGATGATAGCCAGAAGATGTGCGGACATCCATGTCTAAAGTTTTTCCTAAATGTTGCCAAAAGTGAGAGATAAATTCGGGCCTCTGTCTGAAATTATCATTGAGGGGATGCCATGTAAACAAATTATTTCTTTAGAGAATATTTGCGTTAACTCTTTATCTGATGGAATTTTCTTTAATGGGATGAAGTGGGCCATCCGAGAAAAATGATCAACCACAGTTAAAATGGTGGTAAAACCATTCTTAGTTTTTGGGAGATCGACTATAAAATCAAGGGATACAGTATGCCAAGGTTGGGGTGGTATTGGAAGTGGAAGAAAAAGACCACTAGGTGCTTGATGTTGTGTTTTATTCTGGGTGCATACAACACAAGTTTCTATATAGCTCTGAACGTCTGTTAACATAGAGGGCCACCAAAATTTTCTTTTAATTACATGACTAGTTTTAGTTACTCCTGGATGTGCAGACATCAAGGTATCATGATGTAATTGTATCAATTTATTTTGAAGCTTTTGAGTGGGTACCAAAATTTGTTCATTCATGTACAATAATTTGTCTTTAACTTGTAATAAAGGATACTGATCTTGCCACTCTTGTGTTGTTCTTCCTTGCATTTCTTTTTTGATTTCCTCTACTACATCAATATACGTAGCTCCTATCTTAAAACAGTGATCTGATAATACAGGTTGGGTTTTGTCTGATAAACAATCTTTTTCTTCTGGGATTCCAATGCGTGACAAAGCATCAGCTTTTTGATTCTCTCTTCCTGGACGGTAAGTGATTATGATGTTGTAATCATTAAAGAATAATGTCCAACGTAACTGTCTTGCGGTGGGAGCTTTTACAGAACGCAAGCTTTGTAGATTTCTATGGTCCGTATAGATTGTCACCGGATGTCTAGCACCTAACAAATAATGGCGCCATTTTTCAAAAACTGCTTTGATGGCTAACAATTCTTTGTCTGCAATAGCATAGTTTTGTTCTGTAGGAGTAGGTTTTTTTGAATAATATGCTATGGGATGCATCTGACCGGACTCCTTATGCCTTTGAGATAGAATGCCCCGAATGGCAAATTGTGAAGCATCTACTTTGACTATGAAGGGAATGGAAGGATCCGGATGCATTAAGATAGGTGCTGAAGTAAATTGTTGTTTTAAATTTTGAAAAGCTTTTTCTGCATCTCTTGTCCATTCAAATTTTACATTTTTTCGTAATAACCTAGTTATTGGTGTTATGATTTGAGAAAAATTACAAATGAATCGCCTGTAAAAGTTCGCGAATCCTAAAAAACTCTGAATTTGTTTTACTGTGGAAGGGCTGGACCAATCAAGAACTGCCTGAATTTTCTTTGGATCCATCTCAATTCCTTTAGGACTTAAAACATACCCAAGGAATTCTACTATTGTAGTATGAAAAGCACTTTTTTCTAATTTTATGAATAAAGAATTGTCAAGAAGTTTTTGAAGAATAGCTCTTACTTGTTTGACATGTTCTGTGGTGTACTTGGAATAGATGAGAATATCATCTATGTAAACTATGCAACAAATATCCAAAGCATCTCTTAAGACTTCATTTATAAAAAATTTAAAAGCTGCTGGAGCGTTACAGAGTCCGAATGGCAAGACTTGATACTTATTTAAGCCGAATTTGGTACGGAATGCAGTCTTCCATTCGTCTCCACTTCGGACTCTTACCAAATGGTAGGCTCCACGCAAGTCCAATTTGGTATAAATGGTAGCATCTTTCAACTGATCTAATAAAGTTGGAATTAGCGGGAGTGGATATCTATTCTTAATTGTCACATTATTTAGGGCACAGTAGTCTATACAAAGACACAATTTACCTCCTTTTTTGGGATAAAAAATAGAGGGGAAGATACAGGTGACTTAGAATGTTGAATGAAACCGTTGGCAAGGTATTCATCTAGGTATTCCCTCAGGTGTTCATTTTCTTTTTCAGTGAGGGAATATATCCGACTACATGGCAAAGTAGCCCCAGGCATTAAATCTATCCAACAATCAAAATCCCTATGTGGTGGTAGGCTATTGACCTTCTTTATATCAAATACGTCATGAAGAACCGAATATTCTTTCGGAACTCCTTCCAACAGCAATACACTTTTAAAGTCCATGGGAAAATCATAACCTTGTACTAGCAGTTCTGGAATTTGATGTTGAAGACAAGAAGAATGACAGAATTCTGAATTGAATAATACAGTTTTCTTCACCCAATCGATTTTGGGGTTATGTTTTACAAGCCATGGAATTCCTAAAATTAGGCGGAATTGAGGGGCATCTATGATGTCAAATGTAATGTCCTCTTTATGCATGGATAAACAAGTCATTTGAAGAAAATCAGTGTGGTACTGTATGAGTCCAGAAGATAATTCCTTTCCGTCAACTGCTCTGACTACCTCTGGGTGAAGTTTAGGTTCTGATTTAAATTCCAATTCCTGCAAAAAGCGTGTATCAATAAAATTGCCTGTAGCGCCCGAGTCAATTAAAGCGTCAACAGACCAAACTCTTTCTTCATTTGAGTGAGACTGTAAAGAGATTTTAATACTGAGGTGTTGGAAAGTTAAATCTGGAGTTGTGGAGGGCAAGCTAGATAATGTACTCGACAAACTGACCTCTTGTTTTGTCGAGCATGTTAGTTTTCCGACTGCTGGACTAAACCTGCATCAGTGTTTTTTCCTTTAGGCTTATTAGGGCGTATTGGACATTCTTTAACAAAATGTCCAGATTTGCCGCAATAAAGACATTGATTTAACTTTCTTCTTTTGTCTTTCTCCTCTTTAGTCAAAGGTACTTTTATGGTTCCAATCTGCATTGGTTCTCCTAGATCAATTTTAGTCGTAGGCTCAGTTTTGACACTAACTCTGTCTTTGAAGGAAAACAGCTTTTGTTCAGCTTTCCCTTTTTCCCCTGTACGTTCAGATAAACGATTATTTAATTTAACTACCAGATCTATGAACTCTTCAATATCATCTGGTGGATCCAAAATTTGTATAATCATATCTTTTAACTCGTCTTTTAGGCCTTTATAAAAAAGTGAAACCCTCTTACCTTCCGGGCAACGAGCTTCTATTACTAATCTGTTGAACTGAGATATGTAATGTAGTAAGTCTGACGAACCTTGTTTTAAATGAAGTAGTTCATGATCTGCAGACTGAACAAAAACATGCTTAGCAAACAATTTTTTCATAGTATTCTTAAATCGTCTGAGGTCATAGAGAATTGGGTCATCGCGATCTACAATTGGCACTGACCAAAGGGCAGCATCTCCTCCTAGATAGGATAATATAAATGCAATTTTAGAAGAATCATCAGGGAAAGCTGTGGGTTTGGCTATGAAATGTAGATGACATTGATTTAAAAAGACCGTGAACTTGTTACTGTCCCCATAAAACCTTTCAGGTTGTGCTAAGGGAATTGGTACCGGAGTAACCACCTGGATTTGAGTTGGTGCAGTTGGGGAACTAGAATGTAATGCTTGAAGTCCTGGTTGAAATGTTGGTGGTTTTAGTACCGATCTCTGAGTAGGAGAAAAACTCCAGGTACTAGGACCAGAAACATTTGCTCCTTGAATACTGTTTGGAAGACTGTAATATCCCTTCGAAGGGCAGCATTTTCAGATTTTACATCAGTGAAAATACTTGCTATGTCTTGCAAAGAAACCAAGGCTGTTGGATCCATAGCGTCTGGGCGAAATATTTTTCATGGGCTTTGCCTTCTGTCAGATTACAAGCACTCTTACCTGTAGGATGCTTGTAGGTTGATTTCGCTGAGACGTTATAGACCAACTTCCCAGAGTTCTAGGCAACACCCAGTGATAAAGTATTACACTAAGGTAATTAAATAGAATTTAGGGAGGAGGGCCGGATCGGGGACGCTACCTGTTCCTTGGTTGTCGACCTGCGAAGCAACAAGGAAAACTTCTGTAATTTAAACTCTTTTTTAAGTCTTGCTAACTACCTAACCCTACAGTGATTTTCTCTTGTTGAATTCAAAGAGAGCCTACCTGCGACTTTAGAAGCTAGGCGTCGCGTCTGTGTTGTCGTTGTGAAGAGTCTTGTATTTGGCGTTGGTTGTCTTCGAGAAGATAGAGTGCTGTCCTGTGGTAACTGTGCTCCTAAGTAAAAGTTAAATGAAAGAATAAGTTACTGATTTTTTCCTATGTCAAATTGTATCACGTGATGTGGCCAATCCGTTCCTTGTGACACTTACTCTGCATACTCTCTCGATTCTTTTGGGTTCATCACAACCTATGTATTAATATGTCAAACAAAGAGAAACAACATTCTAAACATAACACCAAATAAACATTTCCCAAGAGTTTCTTTGATAAAAGTCCCAAAGTCTCAAAGTCTTTTCATTTCTTTTAGGAAATAAAATGTCAACAAACGTCCTTTGCCAGGATTCTACAGAATTGCCTCCGAATATTGCCAGGTAGGTTTGTTCTCTCAGAAATTGCTGCTTGCTTGCGTTGGGCGCCTTTTTTCTAACAAGAAAAAATGTTCACTTAGCTTAAATGTTTATTTTCTTTTCTTGCAGCACGAAGATGAATAGTCTTTGAAATCCGGATGCTCTTGGAGCGTTGCCAGGTTGTCGGGTTCTCTGGAGGCTGCGCAGGTGAGTCTTCTTCGTAGACGGAGGAAGGCAAAGTGTATGGAAACGTCGGGTGTGGCTATATATACTCGAGCCACACCCGAACGGCTGATGACGCATCGCGCACCCTTTCTCTGCGTGCATGTGCGCTTCTCGATTGTTCTTTCCTGCCGGTCTGCCCGCAAAGAACGTACATTTGCCAACCATTAGGATTTGCCATCAGAACTGAACCTCAGCCCAAATACCAAGTCACAAACCCTAACTATCATTCCACGGATTCTCCTATTTATTATCCAAACTCCTCAATTTGGCACGAACTACAGAAATGTTACACAAATCATTACTATCGAAATGTTAGACAAATCATCATAGACTTTTCACATTTTCAACCATGGCGTGCAGGATGCACGGGACAGAGGTGGGTTTTATGAAGGACTTAATCTCCTCTTTTAGGGGGATTGGCGTAACAGAGTCATGACAGACCAAGGATCTGAGACTGACCAGAGAAAACTTAAGACCTGGCTCGACCCAATAAACCTGTCACTGCAGAGTCTGTCACCTTTTTTGTCAGATCAGACCTTTGTAAGACTACTATGGACAGACGTTGGCAGCTTTGCCAGTTTATTGACCCCCCTCAAAGCGCTTGGGGCACAAGATTTTTTTGCAAGAACGGCACGTTTAAAGGTTTTAAAATCATATTTTTTGGGTGATGGACAAGAATTTAAATCTGCTATTGTTAATTGGCAAACGGAAGCTGCACAGAAGTCTTAACAAGATGTATATTTACATGTTTGTGTGTATGTTTTAATGAAGTTGGGTGGTTTCTTAATTCTTTCTTTTTCTCTGTGTGGGTCCTAATACTTAAGAAAAAAAGATAGAGGGAAAAGGGGAAAAAAATGTGTGTATGATAAGATAACTAGCCTTTTGGGATTAAGCTTCATTGGTACTTCTTATTTTTCTTTACTTATGGTATTTAATCAGGTGTGGGGCAGCTACCATAGTGGAGGTAGCTCTCTAGTACTGCCTTTCCAGCGGCAGAAGGTCCAAGGGAGGATTCCTCCTTCTAGTCACTGGGTGGGAGGGGGAGTGGGTTCCAAGGATCTCTTGGGTCAGAGGTAGGACTGGTAGGGATTTCTGGGTGGGGGGCAAGAACTTTAAAAAAGGAAGACATCTTTAGGGTAAAATATAGCAATTATAAAGGACTATTAAGTTGTCATCAGATTCTGTTTGGTTCTTTAGTTTTTTTAGGGCTATTCTTTATCTGCAGAGGAAAGTCGACAAGGAATATAATTTATTATGGCTAAGATAAAATGTATAACATGGAATGTGGCCGGACTTAATAGTGCTAACAAACGTCAGTTGGTCTAGGAGGAGTTAAAATTGTATAGACCGAATTTAGTTTTAATTATTGAAACTCAATTGGCCTACAAGGATCGTCATTTGTTAAAACATTTAGGGTATCAAACAATTGTTAGTACCTCCCAAACTATATCTTTGAAAGGTGCTGCCATATTAAAAGATAAAAGGTTCTTTTGTAAAATAATTAAGACACTGGCTGATTCAAGAGGTCAATGGGTATTGGCCCAAATTGAGATTCAGGGTAAGAAATATATGTTTGGCTCAATTTATGGATCAAATACCGATGATCCCGGCATATTTGATATTCTTAACTTGGAACTGTTTTATTGGGATGGGGAACGTCTGATAATGGGAGATTTTAATTGTGTAATGGATTACAATATTGACTCAACAAAATAAGGGGGTATTAGTAGAATGAGAAAGGTCAGGGCTGCAATACTAGAAATGACTAGTATGAAAAGACTGTGGATAAGTGTGGCTCACTGGTTAGAGCAGGCAGCCCCTGAAGCAGAGGTCAGACCCGGACCAGCAGGGTCTTGAGATCAAATGTCCATGGACTCGATAATTCTCGCTTCGGTGCCTGACCTAATCATGGGTTCACACTCTGCAACTCTGGGCATTAAGCTTGCTTAATCTCCACAACGGCCCCCCGCGGCAGGGTGCCTGGCTTTCACCTTGGGGATGCCCTGTAGGGGCTATCTCACAGGGAAAAGCCAGGACGGGTTCCCAAGGCAAGCGCGGAGATACCCCTTCTGGGGTCGATTCAGGCGCTATATAAGAAACATAATAATAATAATAATAATAATAATAGATCACATTCCTTGCAGGACGCCTGGATACAGATATATCCACTTATTCCGGGGATACTTATTATTTGGCTCCGCATAAATCTTACTCTAGGATTGATATGGCTTGGGTCTCTGACAGTTTAATTTTAGGCTTAGATATTGTCATATGCCCTCAGATGACTTCTGACCATAACCCTATTCTGCTATCTTTCATGGTTACCACTGAAGGAAAAAATGTCAGTCCATTCTCTTTTCCTAGATATTTATTTACTGATGTGGAATACGTCTCTAGTATGAAGCAACAACTAGAGACTTTTTTTGAGGAAAACGTAGGGACTGCTTCCCCATTGATCATCTGGGATACTATGAAAGCGTATGTCAGAGGTATGACTCAACAATACATTTGGCGGCAGAATAAATTAAGAAAAAACAATATGGAGAATCTGATTAAGGATTTACAAAATAAGGAAACCATCATGTAGAGGCAGTAACACAAGGCCAATTAGTTCAGGACCAGCTGTTTCTTACTTTATTAGATGCTAGAACAGCAATAAAAACCTTTTTTAGGGAAAAAATAGCAGTGAGGTACAATAAATATCGTCTGACACAAATATGGGGAACATTTTGGTAGAGTTTTAGCTTTTCAAACAGCAGAAATAAAGGCCCAAAATAAAATCAGCGCTATAAAGAGCCCGGATGGTGTTTTTTATAATCAAACTTCACCTATTTTGGAGCAGTTCTCATTGTTCTATCAGAAACTCGATTCATCTTCTTCTATGACTGATAGGGAAGCTATCACACAGTATATTACAGAGAGTAATCTTCCGATATTAAGCGATGATGAGGTAGTATCCTTAGATAATACTATATAATTGGAAGAAATAGGATTAGCCATTGCTGCTCTACCTTCAGGTAAATCTGCAGGGGTAGATTCATTACCAATATAATTTTATTAGATTTTTTAAAGTATTCTGCTGGCACCATTCAGTACAGTTATTCAATATGTTGGTATGAGTGGAAGGACGCCAGAATCATGGAATATGACTCAAATAGTTTTTTTTCTTAAAAAGGGTAAAATACCTATGACTGTGGATCGTACCGACCCATCTCCGTCATAAATACTGATGCAAAGATTTTTTCAAAAATCCTTGCAAATCGACTCGCTCCAATGATGTCAGGACTAGTGTCCGAAATCCAACATGGTTTTATAGCAGGTAGAGACACTACAGCCCATGTCAACATGGCCATTGGTGCGTTAGACTATGCGGAGAAAGAGGGGGTGGGTCTGGGGATGATCCTTTTAGATGCCGAAAAGGCCTTTGATAAAGTCGGTTGGGAAGTTTTATGGGCTACACTAAGTGCATTTGGCCTTGGCAATCAGTTTAGGCAGTGGGTGCGTGCTCTATACTATAAACCTACAGCTAAGATGTCATACTTTGGTTCATATTCTAAACCATTCGACATTTCTTGTGGGACAAGGCAGGGGTGCCCTCTTTTCCCGTTATTATTTGCCCTCTACATCGAGCCAACGCGAGTACCTACAAAATTCTTACTCAATCTCGCTACTTTTGCTCTGAAGAAGAATTACTTCAGCTTCAATAAGGAGTTCTTCTTCCAAGTGAAAGGTGTAGCTATGGGCTGCCCCTTTGCGCCCGAATTAGCGGTGTTCTTTATGTCCCTGTATGCGGATACCTTCATACATAACAACAACCCATTCCATCAATACATCGGAACTTGGCTCCGATTTATTGACGATGTGTTCATGATATGGACAGGAGACAGCAACACCTTGTCCCTGTTCCATCAATGGCTAAACTCTAGGACAGCTGACATTAAATTCAGCCTAACTCAGTCCATGAGTAAAGTTTCTTTTCTGGACGTTGAGGTTTTTCCTGAGAGAAGGTAAATTAGCTACTACGCTGTTTACCAAACCCACTGACCGCAATAAAGCTCTGATGTTTAACAGCAACCATCCTCGTAGCCTCAAGGAAAATCTCCCTTACGGGCAGTTTCTGCGGGTTCGCCGAAACTGCACGTACAATGAGGATTTCCATCTACACTCAGAGAAACTAATATCCAAGCTTTGTGATAGAGGCTGCCCGAAAAAGTTAGTAAAAAATTGCAAAAAGCGAGCCCAGTGGACCCCACGTGAAACCCTTCTAGAACGTAAAGAGAAACCCAACTTGAAACGACAGGTATGCGTGACAACTTTCTGTCCCAACGCCAATCAGCCCAAAAAAATCATCAATTAAAATTGGCATTTAGTGAACAACTTGGAAGACAACCTTCAAGAGTTGCCCCTGTTTGCATTCAAGAAGGAAAATAACATTGCCAACCACATCGTACGTGCGGCTTTGCCAACATCCAAACCGCCCACACTGCGAAAAATGAAGGGAATGCCCCCGGTTACGGGACATCACAAATGTGGTAGTTGTCTGTGTTGTGCGTCCACATTGGAAGGTTCCCTTTTCCAACATAATGGAATATCGTGGAAACACAATTCATTCAGCAATTGTAAAAGCAAATATGTCGTATATGGCATAATATGTCCCTGTTTACTCCTGTATATAGGAAAAACCAGTCAAGAAGTGCGGCAGCGCATTTCACAACATAAATCAAGACTGAGACATAAAATTGAGAACGCACCATTGGTGCAACATTGGACACAAATGCAGCATAATATCAGTGACCTCAAATGGACGGTGATATCACGGATTGAAAAGGATCCCCGTGGTGGGGACATGAACTTACAACTGTCTAAAAGGGAGGCATACCTTATTGTTAAATTCGACACGACCACATCTGGTCTTAATGAACTGAGTGAAATCTTTAAACTGTGAGAACCACATTATAACTATGGATACTTTTTTTGTTAAATACGCAGAATCATATACCTGCTGCGTAATGCTTCGAAATCCAGTCCGGCATTTCCATCCGTCGCTAAAAGCGCGCCTCTCTACCCTATATAGGTCAGAGAGCAGCAACCTATGGTCTGCGAGACGCATGCGCGAGAGATTAGTACTTTCCACAACGCCAGTTGACCGGCGGCCGCCGGCTAACTATATGAGTAAGTCTAAACTTTTCTTGCTCTTGATCCTCTGTTGTTAGTACTTTATATTTTCTAAAAACTCGGCTTGCTTCATTGCAGGTCGGACTAAAATGAAGTTCTCCCGAGCGTGCCAATTCAATGTTTGCCAGAAGCGATAATAGAGATACCAGGCGGTAAGCGCTTTTGCTTATATTAAGTTCCAGTCTATGGTTGACTGATGTGCCTGTATTTATACTACTCTTTCATTTACTTTTTCAGGCATAGGCAAAAGTAAAACGTCGGACTCTTGACTATATTATATCTTGGTCAAAGTTAGCGGTAAGCGGAGTTATGTGACGACCACATTATAGAAAGACTTAGCCGTTTGTCTGATTCTTTTAAACCAACCAACTTTGTTACCGCTTCATTTCCTTTAGATCGCTAACGCCCTGCACCTGTGAGGAATTGTTAAACTTCTTTACGGTCCCTCGCCTGACCGGCTAAGGTAACAACGGTTCAACAACTGTTTCACATTAAAATACGGCATTCAATGTGCCCCTATAATCGTCGTTTCCTCTACTTTATAGAACGACTGGACATATTACCAGACTCCGGTTTGAAGCTTGAAAAACCAAGGCTACCTTGTGCCATTGGTAAGCTTGATTTTGATTGTAAACCAATTGTTGGGTTACGAATAGAAGCCGAATCTAAAAAATATCATTTTCCCAACAGAAAGATTCCGAGTTCGGCTCTGGTTTTCAGCTTGTGTTTCCATTATCCTCAGTTCCTAGGACGAAGGCCTACAAAGCAAGGACACCAGGCAAGTAGGCCCGTAGATTGTGCTTATACCTCGCCTTTCCACTACTCTCTAGGAGGTTAGTCTAAATATATGCCTTTGCATTTATAGATATAAAGACAACTATATTGTGCCCCCACGTTACCAATCCAAGTTGGCTTCGTCGCCACCGGTAAGAAAACAGAGATATGGAACTTCACTCTGTCAGGTTCACTGATGTATGGTCTCTTGATTACTTAAAAAACATTTTTTCTGTTTGTAATTTCTGTATTTTTGTTTTATTCTTTTTTCCATTCAGATACTACATAAGGCCCTGAAGAGAATCCCAGGAAAGTCAGCGGGATTCGAAACGCGTAGGCCCCTGCCACATGGTGTCTGCGAGAGCGACAAGAGATCATAGGTTTTCCCTTGGTCGCTAGTACAATACTGAGTTCTACTATTAAAAAGTTTTGTTTGTAGACTATTTTAGGATTGTACAGTATACAGTGACTGTTTTCCGTCATTTTTTCTGTAAATTGTGTCCGCAGACAGTGGCCTATTGCATAGTTTATTTTGTAGTATATCTTAGTGTACAGATTTTATTGCTATTTGTGCCCCACACCTCCCCTATCCCTGAGTGGTACGATTGTGTTTTGAATGTATGTGATATGTATGAAATATTGTATGACTGATGAACTCCAAACTTCTTCCTTAGTTTCATGTGTCCTTTTGTAAATATGTCCTTTTGTATATGAAAAAATAGAGAATTTCTGCTTGTTCTAATTTTTGTTAAAAATAAAAAACTATTAAATAGTTAATCCCGTTCTTGATTCTTTCGAGTTCTGTTCTGGTCATTAGTTGTTTAAATATTATTCACATCAGCACTGGCACCTTCTTTTGTTCATTGATTGATTTGCTTAAGTCACCTTATAAACAGGGTGGCTTGGGCTTATCTGACTTCACAACTTACTTCTGGGCAGCGTTCGCCGGCGCTTCCGTAACCTCCTGGGGGTTGATCAGCAAAACTCTTTATATAAATTGATACTAGGGGATGACAGTTTATTTTTCTTATACCATGTTAATGGCCCAAATTATTTTAAACGTGTTAAAATCAAGACAGTCAGAGATAGTGTCTTTATGTGGCGAGCTATGACTGTGAGAGGCAACTTGTCATTAATACACACTAAGCTCTGGGGTAATCCAATGCTTCCTGAAGTATTTCAAGATTACAGCTGTAGAATATGGCCTATATATGCAATCCTATGTTTGGGGGATTTGTTCGCGGCCAGAGGAATCAAATCATTTGAAGCTCTACAATCACAATATAAATTACCTTCTACATTTCTATTTAAATATCTTCAGATAATGGATTATCTGGGGAAGAATTTGGATCCAAGTGCTATTACCAAATCTCCTATCTGGGATCTCTTATATGGGGAAAGAACTAAATCTCTCATTGTCAATTTGTACAAACAGTTGGCCAGTTTTAAGGTAGATGGTTCTGTAAAATTAGCGACACGGTGGAGTCAAGTGCTGAATACAGTCATAACACGTGTTATGATCACTCAGGCTCTGAGTAATATAAGTGACTCGGTTCACTCTGTTAGTTTACGACTACAACAATTTCACACAGTTGTATTGTATTTTAAAGCAGAGAGGATTGCCAAATGGGCAGGAGCTAATAGTGACAGTGTGAAGACTAAGTGCCCTAAATGTGGGACTCAAGCTGCAAATCCTACTCACATGTTTATAGAATGCTCTGAATTGCGGACCTATTGGCAGAAGATTGGTCAAGTATTTTTTAGCAAGCTTGGCGTGGGCCCTATGCTAGCGGATGTAGAAATTACGGTAGGCTATAAAGCTGATAAACCAGCTGTTGCACAGTCTTTCTCAATAATGATAGGGGCAGCTAGGCTAGCTATTGCTCGGAGCTGGATTTCACCACTACCGCCAACTATTTGTGATTGGTGGTCTATAATTAAAGAAACCTATGGCTTGGAAACTGCTGTGGCTAAGACTAGGGTATTAGGAGCTATGGTTAAGATTGAAAAAATGTGGGGTCTCATTGTCGCAGTATAGATTAATTCATATAAAGAAATGTATTACTTGATCTTTGTGCATATAGGATCGATGTGTTGTAGCAAGAAGGATTATTCATGGTGTATTGTAATTATTTCTGTCGAATTTCTGCTGATCAACTACACCAGATGTTGATTGTGATTATATTTATTTATTCGGATTTATCTAATGTACTTTAATGATGACAGCTACTATTACTCACTGTGATTTATGTGATGAATGTATGCAAAATAATATCCTAATGTGTTTTCAATAAACATCGGGAAAAAAAAACCTGGCTGTTCCCTTAATGCTCTTCTCCACACTCTGCTTCCTCTGGCAGTGCACTTTATAAATTACATAAACATAAACAGTGTTGTAAGCTAGGTAGACTACATTAACTGTAACTCGCCACTCTCCCATACACTTTGTTAATACAAATGATAAGGTTTGCTGTCATAAGTGTTGTTATAAATGTTATGTTTTAAAATGGTAGCAATAATATAATCTAAAAGTGTATAAGCAATGCATTGCTACTTAGTTGGGTAGACTGTGTATAAAGGTGTGCAATGTATAATTATTTGACATTGGTGCCTAAATAATAAATTCTTGAGAATTGCATATGTTTGTGTAGATTAAGTTGGTTTGTATAGCACTTACTGATTACATACACCTAACTATAGCTAATGAAGAATCTTTGTTTTTCATGGCATTTTAATTGTTTTAATATGCTGTGTACAGGATTGTTCAATATCAAAAAAGGTTTACTGTAATTTATTTATTAAATACTTTGAGTGAAAGGAATAACACGGTTAAATGTATAGGCAATACTATATTTAAACCCAAATTCATACTTATTAATGTTAATTAGAATGTTTATTTTTTTATTAAAAGGAAAACAAATAATGTTTTTCATTTGTTTGATTCAAAATGAGTTGTGTAGTTGTATCTGTAATTTAGTAGTATTAGGTTGTTTGTGCAGTCCTTTAATTTAGGCCTGGGCGTAGGACTACGCTACGCTCACGTACTTTGCTTAGTTTGAGCAACTACGTGCTACGCGGATTGCAGGTACACAGTGCAAAAATGCGTAGCAGGTATTTTTTGCTTGCTTGCGGTCCTCAAAGTGAAGTTGGCGACCGCGAGTGAGGAAAATAGTATCCCGTCGACACTTTTTCCTTGTTCGTGATCAGCAACATCAAGTTGCCGATCGCGAGCGATGAAAATAAACCACCCGGCGAGATTCTCAGTGCGGGGAGGATAGATTTCTCATTTTGAGTGATTTCATATGCTCGCAACCGCTCGCGATGAGAAACTACCAGTCCACGTTGAGAAAGCTGCTGCTCGAGTACAAATCTACTCGAGCGGCAGAAAACGACCGCTTGCACTTTGCAAGATGCTGTTTTCACTGATTGCACAGTGCGGACAAGCATCCGACACTGTGCAATCAGTGCGAACAGCATTTTGCAAAGTGCACTACACAGTTCCTGTAGCTTGCTTATTGAGAAGTGCACTTCGCGTAGCTACGCGTAGCTACGCATAGCGCAAACTATGCCCAGGGTTACTTTTATTATTACTTTCTATGTGTAACCATAGTGCCTATGGTTAAGGGCTAGTTTTTAGTATGATTTCGCTATGTTTGAAGCCCATAGGTAAAATGTGATTTCAATCTTAGTTTTATATTGTGTATTAATGCCAAGTATAGTAAAGAAAAACATAAGATATTGGAGAAGAATGCCTATCACAAGATTATAATAACTTTTAAATGTTATTTATATTTTTTTTCATTTTTGCAGTTACTGTGGTACCTCATTGAAACTACTGCAATTGTACCGTTGTAGTTCACAGTTCTAAGACACATTTTGATTGGTTGAAAACATTTGCCATTAAAGGAAACAAACTACACATCCATTTGCTACTATTTAGACTCTGAGTCTGTAAGTGGAAGGTGCTGGATCTTGTCTTCCTGGAAAAATCTTTGTTTTTGCACCCTCCACTGTAAACAAAAGCAACATTTTCGGAAAATGCTGAGGAAGAACAGCATGTTCTGCAGCAGAGGAGAAGGAGCAAGCTATCCTGCAGGAATAACAGGAGGTAGAGGGGCAAAAACGCCTGAAGGAGTCTGTGGTGTGGCAATTCTTTTCTTTGCCACCATGTGAGAAAAAAGTCAACGTCAAGCTGGTCGTATGTTATTTTTGCCAGAATGTCATCTTGAAGGGTACACAGCAGCAGTACTCTTTCGGCACTACTAGAATTAGGAAACATCCAGAAGTCGTCCGCTCCACGTGTCTGGTATGTGCTGAAAGGACGCATGAGATCAAGTTTCCGGAGACCGTGTCAACAACATTAGGAGTGTCCGCAACTACCAGCCCTGCAACACCCTCAAATTCTGGAGTGTCGTCTGCAACCCTGCCACTATCCACTCCATCTATTGTAGCGCCTGTACCTGTACCTGGTACCAGGGTTCCAGTCCAGTCGACCTTAGGCAGGAGGGTCACATAGTAGATTGGTACACAAGTTATGCCATGTACTGTCTGTTATGTCATACTGCTATTTTTGCTGGAGAGAAAGGTTTGAATATCGACGACAAGCGGGTGATGGCTCAAAAGTGCCTTTGCCAAAACCCTTGGATTGTTTTCTTTATCCTTTCCTTTCTTTAACTTCTTCACCATATTTTGTTTGAGTTAGTCCGTTTGACCTGTTGTAAAAACAAAAAATACTGAAAAACAACAAATAGTAGAAAAAAAACCTTCTTTCCAGAACTGCTCTCAAACAATAAATAGGTTGTTTTAAATGTAACCATATTTTTTTACACCCAACAGCAAACTATAAACACACACTATAAAATAAGTAAACATAAGTGTAAGATAAGTTATCCAGTTGTGGTTGAGGTGAGTCATGTGACGAACAATACAGTAGAGGCTTATACCGAGAACTGTTGTTAAGTTGAGTGGTGTTTTATTGTATGTTGGTCAGTGAAGTATTCTTAATTTCAGTATGTTTGAGACCTTTGCCTACCTGTCCCGACTTGGTGACTGGAGGAAATCTTGTTTTCGCTCTCTGAGGGTGCCATTTCCAGACGGTCCCAGCGGCCGCCGCGACCTACCAACACAGCGGCCGCAGTGCGGGGGGACCACATTGCCCAGAGCACCCTGCGGGACGGACCCGCCCACCAGCCGCACTTCCGCGCCCGGAGGCGCTTAAAGATCCTGCGCCTGTCCCGCATCGCGGGACGCGCCTGGGGCGATCGCCGGACTGAGACCGGGCAGAGGGCGGGCTGTCTACGGCCATCCAGGGCCGGACAAGGCTGGGCTGGGCCTGCCCCCTAAAGTTTTCTTTTCTTGTGGTAAGACCATTTAATTCATCAGCATTATAAGTACTAACTGATTAGATTAAATCCGTTACTAACGGATTCAGGCCATGGCCCTAAATCCCGGAAAGGAGGGGAAATGCTGTCTTACTACTACTGCTTCTAGGGGAAGATTAACTGGAACCCTGGATGATTTTTTTATTAGAGCGCTTATCACAGGAGTTTTTGGGTGGTAAGCGATCTTCGCTAGGTGACTTAAAAAATGCTGTTTCACCAGTCCACGTTGAACCAAGAACCTTACTCACATGTAGCCCCATCGACCTGGAAGGTCATGTTTTTAAGGATAATTCTGAATCCTGGGATGACGCTGTACCATCTTTGAACATTTCCTCATGTAGTAGTGCATCTTCAGAGGGCTTTCATCCGAAAGTGATCAGGAAAAGTTTACAGCCTACAGATGTACAAATTAGAGCACCTCTATGTCCTAAGCAAGTAGGCAAAAGGAAGAGGAGTGGGGGCCGTCACTTGGGTAGGAAACCAAAAATATCAAAGTTATCATGTAATTCGGGTGTACTTCTTTCAAAAAAAGTCACTATTGCATCTGATAAGCGAACTAAAGGTCCGTTAGGATCAGGCACGCCAGTCCCACAGTCTCATAACAGTGTACAAACCTTAGGGAAAGAGGAAGAGGTAGAAATGTCTTTTCCTAACATGATACACTTATTAAGATCCTTTACTCTCCCCCTGATTGAAAGACTAAGGGTTACTAATGGGAAGCTTGATGCTTTGAGTGAAGTAACACTTAAGAATGCACACAAGCTGGATATTTTAGCACCACCCGAGCCCAACAAGGATAGTGAGTTAGAGCACAGAAACACTTTAGAATCTAAAGCTCCTCCATTTACCATCAGAGCGCCAAAGGCTGTCTTTAAATACCGTAACAACATTGGCCAAGCACAGAAACCACCGGAAAATAAACCTATTGAAAAAAAGCACTCCAATTAAACCATCACCGAAAAGAAGTGAGAATAAGGGGGGGGAGACAGTGCAAGCTCACTTGGATGATCGGGCCCCCCTGCCTGTAATTAATCTCCCGCCCAAGTCTTCACCGCTAGTATTAGTGCTTGGAAATGTCTCCGTATTGAATAAGGGATCAAGGGAGAATTATGGCCAACTTAAAAACAAGGCGGCCCACTGGATTGCAAACAATACATCAGAGGGCAAAAAGATATGGCAAGACATCATAATGGCCCGCAGAGTGGCCTGGATAGGCAGGACAAGAAAGAATAAAACAGGGGACTGTGTTATAATACATTTTAACAGCCCTGATCCAGTAAGAAGAATCCTTAGCGAGGCCATATTTAATGTCGGGGCACGGAGAAAAGGTATTGAGATTCTCCCGCTCGATTATTTCTGCAGGGACCTGAATAGACCTAAACCAAGTAGAGAAACTGGCTGGGGTCACAGAATGACACCACATCCACAAAATTGGCAGGGCTGGGAATACCCCAGAAAGAATTACCCAAACCGGAAACGGAGGGGCAATGAGAGTTATGTTCCAGTTTTCGAAGGGATTAACCGTTTCTCAACTCTGAGTGGATTGGAAGGAGTCGACTGACCACCAACCATTGAGGTCAGGGATATCTCTAGTGAGGGTACCGTAACTGTCATAGAACATACAGGGGTAGCCAGCCAAGGTAACCAGCAGAAGCTGATCACCCCACATGTACCGTTAGGGGTACATGCTAAGAGAGGTTTGAAGTTTACCTTTTGGAACAATGCGGGGCTTCGCTCCAAGATAAATAATCCAATCTGGGCAGATTTTATTAAAGACATAGATATATTATGCCTGCAAGAGACCTTGTCTCTCGATGAAACTCATATTGACGGTTTTAAAACATATCATGTACCAGCAGGTCCTTCTAATCATGGGAGGTGCAAAGGGGGGATCAGTGTTTACGTAACAAACCTATTGGGGGTAGCAATTATCAAAATATTGTAATACAGGTGTCCCCTAAGGTTGAGATAATCGTCATTAACATGTACAACAACATAGAAAAGGGTCTAGTAAGTGATATTGTAAACACCCTTGACAAGGAAGTAAGGAGTTTGATGGATGAACCAGGGAGGGATTCCATCCTTATTTGGGGAGGTGATTTTAATCACAACCTTTGCAAACAGTTTCAGAGCGGATGTGGTGATCAAGAGGTAGACAACTTCGAGTACCAACCCCATTTTTCTCATAATAATGGGGGCAATTCTTTTAATGAGATGATGGCCTCATATAATATGGGTTTCGTTAATATGCTATGCACACCTACAGTGGAGTTTAGCCCCACCTACGTGGGGAGAGGGCATAGCACGTTGATTGATTTTATCACTATTTCAAATACCCATGCAATCTGGTTAACTGATTTTGTAACCCACTTGATAGGAATATGTGATCACATCCCACTTAGCTTTTGTATCCAACTCCCTAAAGCTAAAGAATTTACACTGGTAGAAATGTTGGCCTGGACCACCAACTGCACATTGAGCAGACAAAATGGATATGCTCTTAGATGGTCACAGAGTAATCAGGAGGTCACTAACATAAAAATAATAAAGCAAGCCCTAACATCTATTACCAAATGTCTGCAGGACGAGGTTTCACATCCAGAAGTACTAGACTCCTTTGCCGACATTACTAGGATTATTCAAGCTAATTTACAGCACCCTATCAGAGACAAGAAACTTGTAAAAATGGGTGGTTTGACTCGATTTGCACGAAGACTCATGTACAACTAAAGAGGGCCCTGCATGAAAATCCGAGAAATCTGGAAGAATTAAAAAAATGTAGGCATGAGTATAATTTAGCAAGAAAGACCTGTAAACCTAAAATTAAAAATGATGTGTGGGTGAATTTATATGAGGCCTCGTTGAAAAGGGATAGTTCCTCTTTTTGGGCAGCAATTAAGGCACCGTTCTTTAGCACAAGGGACATGGCGAGAATGGAAGTGGCAATAACTGAAGATTCCTGGATAGACTTCTTTGCAGAAGTCTATAATCCAGGCGGGGCAAATAAAATCGTAGACATGGGGACAAAAACTCATGGGCGTCAGGAAAAATTTGTCCCAATTGATTTATCGATCACAGTTAAGGAAATTTCAGAGGCAATTATACAGAGCAAGGGAAATAAAGCCCCGGGTGCGGACGGCGTTCTTATAGATTTATTTAAATATTTGACTGAGTTGTGGTCCCCGTTACTCACACGTGTCCTTGAGGCTAGCTGTGATCTGGGTTTTATTAATACTTGGTCTGACTCAATAATCATCCTGATATTCAAAAAAGGGGACCGGGAAAATCACTCCTGTTATCGTCCTATATCCCCCCTGGATTCTTTAATGAAAGTTACAGGAAGGGTAATCTTGAACCGCCTGCAACAATGGGCAGACGATGCTAATATCTTATACCCTGTACAATACGGATTCAGAGAGGGACGGGGTACACTAGAGCAGGTTTTAAACTTCTCGATGCTTTTAGGGAAATATACACAGGCTAAGGATGGCAAACTCTATGCAGTGTTTGTTGATCTAAGCACTGCATTTGATTGTGTCATCCACAGCCGACTATAGCAGATTTTAAAGGATTTGAAGGTGGATGAGGTGATAATTTCCTTCCTAAGGCAACTTTATGCTGGAGCCAGGGCGAAAGTGAGATATGGCACCAATGGTGAATGTACTAAGTCGTTTAATGTAATGCGGGGAGTAAGGCAAGGATGCCTACTCGCACATTTTCTTTTTAATTTATACACTAATGACTTGGAAAAAGATCTGGTGGCTGAAGTCCGTGATTCCCCGCAGGTTAATCACAAATGTAAATGTAAATGTATAGGCATTTATATAGCGCACTACTTACCCATAGGGTCCCAAGGCGCTTCGACCGCTGTGAAACCCTTCCTGGCTTCCCTTGTGAGATGGTCCCTTAATGGGTATCTCCAGGGTGAGACCAGGCATCCCCGGCGGTCTGGTGGGGCCGTTAGTGAAGATGAGGCAAGCTAATGCCCAGAGTTGCCGAGTGTGATCGCTGATCAGAGTGGGCACCGAGGCGAGAGAATTATCGAGTCCGCTGACCCTGGTCCAGAAACCTGCCGCGCCGGGAATCGAACCCTGGTCCCGGGCCGTCCTCTGCTCTCGGGTCTGCCACCTCTAACCAGTGAGCCACACTACTTCACAAACAAATTGTGTCTCTCTTGTACGCGGATGATGCCGTGATTATGTCACGCACACAAAGAGGCTTACAAACAGCATTAGATACATACTTAAATTTTATGTTTTTCTCAAAAAGATGGGAAAAAGACCTCCCGAAATCCTGGTAAAAATCTATCAGGCCAAGTGCATAAGTACAGCCATTTACGGGGCAGGCGTGTGGGGAATTTCCGATTCTACCCCTATCCAAAAGGTAGAAAACGCTTTTTTAAGATTCATTCTGGCAATTCCCCAAAGCTCACCGGTATTTAATTGCCACTCAGAGTTGGGCATCCGATATGTGAGCGACCTCATCAGTATGCAACCCCTATTGCTCTGGCACAGAGTTTGGACATCACCCGATTTTATGCTAAACAGAGACATTATTACTGACTGTATGGGTTTGGACAGGGCCACCAGGATACCATGGCTGTCCTATATCTGTAAATTTACAATGGATCTAGGAAGAGCTGAGTTTTTCTATCACCTTGATTCTATGTGTACTATATCGAGGAAGGACTTGAAGCTGTTGTGCTGGTATCACCTAGAAGCTCTCAGACTAGGAGTACAATTAAACAAAAAAACTTTAATGCAACATCAACTTACCCTAGTCTCCTATTCAATTCAGCCTTATTTAATTTGGTGTCTGGAGGGCTTTGATCGTTATTTACTGACAAGATTTAGGTTTGATGTCTTTTCTCGTTTAATTACATTTCCAAAACCGAACGATTGGGGCAGAATCCATTGTAAATGCCCGTGGGATAACCTGTCTAATCAATCCACACTGCACGTGATTTGTTTTTGTAAATTCTATGATGTAGAAAGGTCTAGGTGGATCAAACCACTTTTAAAAAACCATGGCACATGGCGTCAATGCCGTCCGGCACTATTGTTTTTATTATCTTTAAATGACGTACATTGTGTGGCTGTAATGATAGGCTTTTTAAAAAGCATTTTTAAAAAAAGGAAAAGCTTAATCAACTTTTAAAATACATGTATTTATTCTTATGATTGAAAATGTTTGGGATATACATTTGTATACGAAATGAACTTGTTGCTTTTATGATTTTATGTATACTGAAATCAAATAAAGCTTTTTCAATCAATCAATCAATCAATCAATCAATCAGTATGTTTGAAAATAAAATTCTGGAGTGTAATGCAGCTAGTAATCAATTTGAGAGCACTGTGATGTATGTGTAAGTCTTGTGTTTTTTTTACTACTCTAAACTAATGATAACGATTTTTACCTTTTGAACACACTATTACTGTAATATGTATATATACTATCAAAAGACAAGTTCTGGTTAGTCCAGATGTATTTTGCCTTTGGATGTGCTTCTCAGATATCAGTAACGTTACAATTACACAAACATGCCATCATTTAGCAACTTCAGAGGTCAATATGATCACAGTCATCATGAAACACTGGGGAAAACAAATCAATTGGATTATGAAAAACCCCATAAATACTGTGCATGTCCAACTGTTTCCATGTCCATTAAAGTTTTCTGATATTATTTGTAATACAATTACACCTAATAATACTTACAGAAAGATTTCTTCAAATGTCATCAACCACACAAGGCCACATAATATATCTACTGAATGAAATAACTCTTACTTCCTTTGTTGCCCCAAATGTGAGATTTAGAATTAACAAGCAACTGCATTGTATATTTTTGGGCAGCTTGTGTTTAATAGTAAGTGTGTTATCATCACATTCTGTCCATCCTGTGGTGTTTTTTTTTTAAAAAAACGACAGTGTCCTGATCCTGAAGTTTCCCTGTGAACATGATAGCAGTATAAGTAAAAGTCTGGCCTGAAAGAGAAATTTGGGAAGCTGCAAAGTTACTAATTTACACACAGTGCACATTTGAATGATTAAAATCATATATTTCGATACAAACAGAAGTTCAGATCTATAGTTTGGATAGATGTTTGAGTGCACAGCATTACATACTGAGGGCCTTATTTACAAGAAAGTAACGCAGCGCTTTGCTGCAAGCCATTTGCCTGCACCTTGCTTTGTCACTTTCAGAGCACAGGGATATGTCATATTTACAACAATATGATGGATCACTGTGCTTTCCCCTGTACTGGCCCAAAATTGGCTGCCATGCGCCAACCCAGGCACCCTTACACCATGGTGCGTTGCAAAATGATTGTGTCAGACGGGGCACCTTCCTAAACAAAACAATCATGAGAGGTGTTTCCTCTTTATATTTGTGCTGCAGAATTCAGCATGCATAGATAGAGAAAATAATTAGGAGAAATAAAAGTATTTCTCCTGGTTGCGCTTACTTATGCCTCACTGGACACGTAAGATTCTGATGCATTCCCAGATTTATGAAACATTGTCAATCTGGGAATGCAGCAGAACCCATGGGTGTTGTGTGGGAACACCCACAGCAACACCGATGTTATGCCCTTTGCACGCAACATGCTGCGTGAAAAGGGGCCGTATTCAAAAGGCTACGAAAAGCCATGCAGGGTGGCTTTTCATGAACTTGTAAATATGGAGCACCAAACTGCATCCCCGGTGCATCAAAAAAAGTGATGCAACAGCAACTGGCTTGTAAATATGCCCCTACATTTTTTTATGGAATTGATATGCATTCAGGGATTAGTATATATGAAAATCTTTCAAAATCTGCTCTAATAGCTGTTGAATGGAAGCAATGGAAGCATTCATGTTCCTCAGCGAAGCTTACACGAAAGAGGTCCACATTAGGCTGAGTCTCATTAACAATTATTGGAAAACCGCCATACAGAATTCTTGAGCATCTTGTTGATTTATTAAAAACTGAACAGCACCTGTACACATATCTTCTGTATCTCTAAAGGCACTTTTAAGGTGGCATGTTTGATTTTCTGAGACAATGCGGCCATGAAGAGTTGTCAAGGTCTTGAAGTTTGATGTATAAGTTTTTATACTACTTTTTTAACAGGGAGTAAGTAGAAAAATAGATTTTGTAGGTTATTCCAAGTGTTCTTCATGATTGTTGTGAAATATATATATATCAGCGAGCAATTACTAATAAGGATGTAACCTACCCTGTGGCTCGACACTTTGCCAAAGTACATGGCAGTAACAGGGAACTGCTACGTTACTTTGGCATTGATCATGTGCCCTTAAATCCTGGAGGGGGAGACAGATTGTTGAGTCTCTGGAGATTGGAATCCAGATATATTATAGACTTGCAGACAAAGAGTCCCCTAGGGCTCAACATAGGGGAAGAACTGACAGTCCATTTAGGAACATGATTCTCTGACTCCCCAATCATGTCTTTAATATAACTGATCCCATATCATATCCTAGATAACTGAGGGACATAGATCTATGAACAAGAAAACTGTATTTAGTGACACATGGATTTAGATACTATCATGAGTTGTCTCCTCAAGAGATTTCTAGGATATCAGATTCATTTACTACTATTTTTCAATCAACTTTTAACTTTTCAATTATGTCCCAATATCCAATATCTACAAAATAATGTGTTTTCAAATGACTTTGAGTATGTTTCTGACCAACATGATTTTTTCAATTTGTGTATTTCATAAACTTAATTGATTATTGTGATAATCTGTAATTTGCAATATGTAAATATGCAATATCTCTTTCCTACTTCCATGTTTTGTATGTAGTACAAATTCATCTTGACATTGGTCTATCGCTGGGAAATGACATATACTAATATGTTATACCGGATATCTGCCGATACACGGCTTGATTGTGTTTTGCCTTCTTTGGGTGTTTATGGGGTAAGGTATATCTGTTTGGCGTTCTGTAGTGCATTTTGTGGTAATTAAGCCAGAAATATGCCGATACACGGCGAGATTATATCTTTGACTGGCAGTAGTTATTAGCCTAGAGTGATTACTTTACGTTAAGAGAGGGATGTACCCTGTATATGAATGTTATTTTCACTCGCATTTACGCTGTATAAATCAATGGCCGCCACGTTTTACCAATGCTTTAAAGTAGACGTATCTGTAATTAAATCTTAGTCCGCCTTCACCTTCTGTGAGGGCGTATACAAAAAGGAGCCGCACGCAGCATACCGCTGACACTGAGGAGGGACTTTGTCTGAAACGCGTTTGTCAATTCACTGCTGCTGAAGGCGTGAATAAATCTTGCCGCCTTACCCAGAGTGCTTGAGTCTTCTTTTCGCTAACAGAAAGGATTATTGAGCTTTGATATATATATATATATATATATATATATATATATATATATATATATATATATATATATCACGTTCAGTAAAGCTCCTGCTGCAACCCCTCGCCTTTGTGGGTGTGGCTCGTGCCGGCGGAGCAGCCGGTTCAATATCCAAAGTTTAACGGCGTTCCTAGCGAGCACTCGGAAAAGGAACACTCAGCACACCACAGGATTACCAAGCCATAAGATTTATTCCATCATAAATCTCTTTCGTGACGCGTTTCGCACTCCACGGAGTGCTTGAACGCCGTTAAACTTTGGATATATATATATATATATATATATATATACACACATATATATATAGTGTACTATTTACAGTACATATCATGAATTACATTCTATGGCTTAATTAAAACGATAAGATTTTATTTATAGATTTATCCAGTAAAGCCAAATAATTTTGAGAAATCATTTATTTGTTCAATATTTATGTATTTATACATGGAATATTTGTGTTTATTCTTTGTTAAAAATGCACTGTGATTTTAACAAACAAGTATACATGCATGGTGTAGGGCAATATATTTTTGCTTTACAAAGACAGGAATGAAGTCTTTCTATTATGCCTATGATCATGTGATCGGAACGAATGTAATAGGGGTGTGCACTTAATATGCATCTATAAAAGTGAACATGGCGCAGTAAAAAGCTGAATGTGATTAAGGGCTTTGTTAGCCCGAAATGCGTCGTTACAGGCTGTGATTTAACATTAAAAAGAACTTTCGCCTGAAGAGCTGCTGTGGTCTGAGTCTCCTTCTTCACCAGTGTGGGTTGGAAGCAGTCAGAGTTTTTCCTGTGGAGCATTAATACGAAGGTTGGTTGCCTTCGTCACCAGGACCACCTCCCCATAAGCTGGAAACCGCCCACAACCGTTATCGAGAGGTTCCATGTTGGAAGTTTGGCGGTTTCCCCCTGCTATCGTCAAAGACGAACAAAATCGGTCAGAGGACGTGTACACCCGGGTCAGTGGACCCGTGGATACGCGACAGATGCCGGGTGAGTGAATGAGACGAAATAAGCAGGAGAGGAGATACAGCTCGAGGAGTGACATCACAGTGGCTGCGGCTACCTTGTTTATTTAAAACACACTAAATCACAGCCTGCCATGTCAGCGGACAAAGAAAGAGAGAGAGAGCTAGTAGCAGATTAATTATTTGGTAATCTGCCTAATACATCTCGTAATGCAGCGCAGGTACCTACGGAGAATACTGACAAAGACCGGGATGCAAAAACGATACTTAAGAATCTTGAGAGAAAATCTAAATTAGAAATCACCAAATGGTGGGAGAACAAGTCGCTTTCTAAATATATAGAAGTTGGACACGTGCCTCGTGGCTTGAGAATTCTTTTAGCCCCAGCTTCGATAGACCCAATCCCAACATGCTTCGTGAGTGGGGAGAAAGCAACTTAGAGGCCTCCATGAATTTAGTCAAGATCCTCACCAAATACGCAAAAATAGACCGTATGGAAATATTAAAAGAAATAGATGAACTAAATATTGAATTGGATAAGCTACCTGTTACAGATTACATAACCAAGACAAGAGTGGCCATAGAAGAAAGGCTTAAAAAACACGAAGAAAAAATCAAAGTAAGAAAAGCACATAATTTTCCCAGGGACCTGGAAGATTATGAAAATGGACAGATTTTTAAGTTTGCTCAGAAGTTTGATGTCGCAAAAAGGAAACAATACACGGAAAAAACCACAAGTAATATAACTGTCGCCGGTTCTGCTATCAGCCTCAATGATAATTCCTCCAATGCGGACACTGTTTCATTGACAAGTGACTCCAGTGACAACACAGACTGTTTATCCAATAGAAAAACAAAATTAAGCGTAAGCCAAGAATTGGATTTTTTAGTGGAGGAGAGACTGAAAACACTGCGACCAAGGCAGCAAAAGAGGCCAGACGAAAGCGCAGAAATAAGAGAAGACGTGACTTGCACAAAAGGTGGAAAGCAAACCACAAAAAAGAAGACATTCTGGCAAAAGAAACGGCGGTAACGGACAAAAGTGTGATCAACCTAAGCAATGTTGAACTAACCAAAGCGGAGGAACAGCTTTTAGCTCTAGGATTGAACTTTTGCCCAGGTGAGAATTTCAACTATGCTCGAACTCGCATAGATGTGTATTGTTTTATTAGAAAACTAAAACTTAAAAAATTCTTTGCTTTAAAATCAGACAAAGAACAAAATGATACATTATTGAGTGATGTGGGAGCGGAAGTAGATACTCCACCACTGATGGTTTCTGATGCCTCAAACTTACTTACCATGAATGATTTAAATGATCTACGTGGGTTGCAAGCAGAAAGCGATGTTATAGATGTGTCCACCCAAGAAAGGTTATGAAGAATTGATTGCGTACAGAAAGAGGCTGGGCTCAGCCCCTTTAAATCCAAATCTTGTTTTGTGCCCCTTATGCCTAAGGATGCAGTTGACACGTATCATGATATGATCATTACAGATTTAAAAAGTTTGAATCATAGTGTCTAGAAAAATAAACAACAACGAGGCAATTTCTTCAGGAAACTTGCGTATAAGAATTTGATTAAAAAAATTGGGGGATAATTGCGAGATTGTAGTGAAAAAATCAGACAAAGGGGGTAACCTTGTGTTATGGCCAAAGAAAGATTATATTGCTGAGGCAAACAGGCAACTTAATGATATAGTGTGTTATGAAAAATATACCTTGAAAGATTATGAAAAAGCTAGAGAAGTACTACAAAAACTGTTGTCCCAATGGAGAAGAGAAGGTCTCATTTCGACTGAAGAGTATACATTTTTAAATAAAGAGTTCCCCAAACTACCCATACTATATCTCATCCCAAAAATTCATAAGGGAATAATGCCAATTCCAGGGAGACCGATCATTTCTGCTATTGACAGTATTGGAGAGAATCTGGGTCAATATGTAGATTATTTTTTACAAGATTTGGTTAGATCGCTCCCTAGTTTTATCAAAGATACAGGCGATTTCCTAAAGAAAATTAATGAGGTAGTTTGGACAGATGATCTATATTTAATAACGCTTGATATAGAATTATTATATACGAGCATAGATCATATACAGGGACTTGAAGCCATCAAACATTACTTGGCCAACAGACTGATTGAATACTATGGTCACAGCAAAGTAATTGCTGAGCTCATTAAATGGTGCCTCAACAATAATTTCTTTTTTTTGATTAATGTGCTCTATAAACAACTTAGAGGAGTAGCCATGGGGGCCTGTTTCTCCCCCAGCTATGCATGCTTGCATGTAGGCTGGTGGGAGGAACAGGTCCTTAGGCGCACGCATAAGGCAGCCTTTGATAAACACGTTGCTACTTACTTTAGATACATTGATTATGTGTTTTTATTATGGCGGGGTACTCAATCGGAAGCTGAAAAATTCATAATAGAGATTAATAACAATTCTATGAATTTGAATTTTACCTCACATATCCACAAAGCAGAGATTGAATTTCTTGATGTGAGGCTTCATGTCAAAGATGGTAGGCTAGAGAGTACACTTTTTAGGAAGCCCAAGGCTGGGAACATTACGCTACATGCTAATAGTTCCCATCCTAAACATCTTATAGCAAGCATACCATATGGTGAAGTTTTGAGATTGAAGCACATCTGTAGTAGCAATGAAGATTTTTTAAGGTGCCAGAAAGATATGCGTACACGGTTGAGTGTGAGAGGCTACAGTGATAGAATCATTGAAGAGGCCATTAAGAAAGCCAATGATCGGCCCAGAGATACCCTCTTTCAGAATGACAGCACAAGGAAGGCTAACAATGATAAAGTGTATGATAATCCTAGACTTATCACTACCTTCTCGAAACAAGAAAGAAAGATTAGATCAATTGTGCAAAAGCATTGGCCCATAGTTTTGACGGATAGCACTCTCAAAGGACGATTGGCCTTGTTGCCCACAATAACCTTCAGAAAGGGTAGATCGATGGGGACAGATTTGGATAAAAACTCTCCTGAAACCAGAAAAACAAATACATGGTTACAACCTACTAATGGTTTCAGAAGATGCGCTGTATGCCGTGCCTGTAAATTTGGCTGCAATAAAACCTCGTATTGTACCCCTTTTGAGGTATCCCCTGTCCCTATCAGTGGAAATTATAATTGCAAAACAGAATATGCTGTTTATGTTCTGACGTGCACCTGTGGCCTTAACTATGTTGTGAGCACGGAGCTGCAGGTGCATGTCAGAATATCGCAGCATATAAGAGCAATTTTGCACAATGACCCAGCGTACCCTGTGGCATGCCATTTACTAGATGTCATGATAAGGACATCAACTGCCTTTCCTACTATGTAATTAGTGCCATACCCAAATCTAAAAGGGGGGGCATTAGGGAACGGCAGTTGAGACAGTTAGAAACCAAGTTTATTCTTGACTTTAATACCAAGTGGCCACAGGGACTTAATAACACAGAGGATATGCACACTTTTTTGTAAATACGCTGGGGTTATGGTTTTAAGGATATGTTTGTAAATAACTTGTTGCTCGTTGTTGTATTTATGAAATCTTAATATTTTCTATTTCTGAAGAATTGCTCCTTGATGAATCTTTCTATGACCTGATGTTAATATTGTTGATGTTTTTAGCAAACTTTAACCAATGTTTTAACATACTTTTTATAATGGTATTATTCCCGGCTGGAGAATTTTACTATTAAGAAGATGGTATGCATGTTTGCTATATGATATAATTATATTAACTCTGGTTTTATTGTATATATATATATATATATATATATATATATATATATTACTGCACTTTATAGTCTCTTTTTTTTTTTAAAAAGGGACTTTTGTTGATATTTGCACAAATTGCATTGCACTTTAGTATAGTATTTGCACTTTAAAGAACGTTAGCACTATGGCACTTTATTTGTTCAAAGCATTTGGGATTTATCCAAAAACAATAGTGTACTATTTACAGTACATATCATGAAATTACATCACTAGGCTTAATTAAAACGATAAGATTGTATTTATGGATATATCCAGTAAAGCCAAATATTTTGAGAAATCATTTATTTTTTCAATATTTATGTATTTATACACGGGATATTTGTGTTTATTCTTTGTTAAAAATGCACTGTGATTTTAACAAACAAGCATACATGCATGGTGTAGGGCAATATATTTTTGCTTTACAAAGACAGGAATGAAGTCTTTCTATTATGCCTATGATCATGTGATCGGAACAAATGCAATAGGGGTGTGCACTTAATATGCATCTATAAAAGTAAACGTTGCGGAGTAAAAAGCTGAATGCGATCAAGGGCTTCATTAGCCCGAAACGCGTTGTTACAGCCTGTGATTTAACAATAAAAAGAACTTTCGCCTAAAGAGCTGCAGTGGTCCAGTGGTCTGAGTCTCCTTCTTCGCCAGCGTGGGTTGGAAGTAGTCGGAGTTTTTCCTGTGGAATATATATATATATATATATATATATATATATATATATGTATATATATATATATATATATAAATATATATATATATATGTTCGAAAGGGCTGACAGCTTGCATCCACGCCGCAACCACACAAAGAGACTCGCACTCCAGGGTCTGTGTTTTAAGATGTTTTAATGGCGACGCGTTTCGACCAAACGGTCTTCTTCCAAAGCCAACCAAAAATTAAGTGATAAGTGATTAAGTGATATATATATTCACTGAAAAAACCATAGGTTATAGACCATATATAGTTAGGAATTCGCATTTACAAAACCTTATTTTACTCACACAAAACCATTGAAATTCCATATATAGTTAGTTGCACTAACTATATATCGCGCACCCGCAATCCACTGCTGATGATGTCACATATTACATCATTCATGACATGGTCAGTGACATCACTGATGACATCACTGATGACATCTCAAATGACATCACTGATGACATCTCAAATGACATCACTGATGACATCACTGATGACATCTCATTTGAGATTACTGATCACATCACTGATGATATCATTCATGTGATAATACGATGAACCACTTCAGACTCTAATATAACCTTAGATACAATCAGTGTAAACAGACACTCACAGATTGTCACTCATCCATGGAGTTACTCACACACCTAGTCAGTCATGCAAAGAATTAATCACACCTCCATTTCCTCAACTATACAGTTATACAAACTTTACTTATTGAAACATATGCTAACACATATTTACTCTCTTATACAATCCCTGATACAAGTTCACAATGATCCATACAGCCACTCACACATTCACTGGCTCTTATGCACAGTTATTTATATATGTCAACTCTCACATGTACTGTGTTTTACATATGTACTTACTTTGACATGTAGCACTGAGATATCCATTCACTCACCAATACACTCATGCACACAGTCAACCGCCCATACAGCTGTTTCCACATGCACTTTTGAAACCATACATCTAGTGAATCAACTGCTCACACATCTATGCACAGAGTCATACACCTCCCAGCCACCCACACACACACTCAGTCTCCCATACAAATACTTGGGCAACCAATCAATAACCCATATAGTTACTCATATAGCTACTTATCAACACATGCAACAGTTTACAGAACAACAGACATAATGATGCACAAATTAAGACAGTTTAGTCACTAACCCATGCACTCAGTGAGACACATTTAATCACTCACTCATACAGTCAGTCATGCACCTACTAAATCCTTCATCCAGACACTTATACATCCACTCATTCTTCAATATGTAAGACATATTTTAACTTTACAGAAACATGCAGTCACTGGATGTTGTCATCGGTAATGTCATCAGTGATGTCATTTGAGATGCCATCAGTGATGTCATCAGTGATGTCACTGACCATGTCATGAATGATGTAATATGTGACATCATCAGCAGTGGATTGCGGGTGCGCGATATATAGTTAGTGCAACTAACTATATATGGAATTTCAATGGTTTTGTGTGAGTAAAATAAGGTTTTGTAAATGCGAATTCCTAACTATATATGGTCTATAACCTATGGTTTTTTCAGTGAATTTTCAAGGTTTTGTAAATGCTAATTCCTAACTATATATGGTCTATAACCTATGGTTTTTTCAGTGAATTTTCAAAGTTTTGTAAATGCTAATTCCTAACTATATATGGTCTATAGCCTTTGGTTTTTTCAGTGAATATATATATATACATACATATATAAACATATATCATCTGTATATCTATATAAATACAAACATAAATGCATGCATACATATACTTATATGCATACAGATGCATGTTATTTACATGAAAGTTGAAAAAACACTAATAAAAGCAAAGCTAAAAAGCCACCTCATTACAAACAGAATGGCTTTAACTTAAACGAGGGCGAGATCTATTGTATTTTCAATGCTTGTTTACTTTGGTTCCATCAAGAAGGCATTCAGATGTGTCACACATTTGCCATAAATTCTGAATGTTAGCACTCTAGTTGCACATTAGATCACTGTAGTAAAGCTACTGCTCACCAGGGACGTCTGCTGCTGGTATTCAAAGTGCATGTTTCAGTCTGCATGTCAGAATTTTTTTAATGAAATAGAAGAGGATTTGAGAAGTCACTCAAAATGATCCCTAATTTTTCTTTCTGAAGCACTAATCATACTTTCTATGGCAAAATTAACCCCCTCATGTTGTTCCTTTTTAAATTGAGTGTTTTCAGACTTACCACTTCATTCCAATCAAGATGGCTTCTGGTGTGCCATACTTTTGTCATAAGTAAGACTGTTAGCGCTCTAGTTGTTCTTTAGAACACTCTGGGACATTCTGTCATTGGGCTATACTTGGGGTACATCTGGGTGATATTTGGGCTACATTTAGGCTCTTTTGTCTCTGGTGGCCATCTTGGGAGACTGTATGTCAGAATTTTTTAATGAAATTGAAGAGGGTTTGAGAAGTCACTCAAAATGTGCCCTAATTTTTCTTTCTGCAGCACTAATCAAAATTCATATGGCAAAATATACCCCCTCATTTTGTTCCTTTTTAAATTAAATGTTTTAAGAGTTACCACTTTATTCCAATCAAGATGGCTTCAGGTGTGCCATACCTTTGTAATAAGTAGGACTGTTAGCGCTCTAGTTGTTCTTTAGAACACTCTGGGACATTCTGTCATTGGGCTATACTTGGGCTACATCTGGGGGATATTTGGGCTACATTTGGGCTCTTTTGTCTCTGGTGGCCATTTTGGGAGACTGCATGTCAGAATTTTTTAATGAAATAAAAGAGGATTTGAAAAGTCACTCAAAATGTGCCCTAATTTTTCTTTCTGCAGCACTAATAATACCTTGTATTGGATAATATACCCCCTCATTTTGTTCCTTTTTAAATTAAATGTTTTAAGAGTTACCACTTTATTCCCATCACGATGGCTCCAGGTGTGCTATACCTTTGTAATAAGTAGGACTGTTAGCGCTCTAGTTGTTCTTTAGAACACTCTGGGACATTCTGTCATTGGGCTATACTTGGGCTACATCTGGGTGATATTTGGGCTACATTTGGGCTCTTTTGTCTCTGGTGGCCATTTTGGGAGACTGCATGTCAGAATGTTTTAATGAAATAGAAAAGGATTTGAGAAGTCACTCAAAATGTGCCCTAATTTTTTATTCTGCAGCACTAATCATACTTTCTATGGCAAAATATACCCCCTCATGTTGTTTCTTTTTAAATTAAATGTTTTAAGAGTTACCACTTTATTCCAATCAAGATGGCTTCAGGTGTGCCATACCTTTGTAATAAGTAGGACTGTTAGCGCTCTAGTTGTTCTTTAGAACACTCTGGGACATTCTGTCATTGGGCTATACTTGGGCTACATCTGGGTGATATTTGGGCTACATTTGGGCTCTTTTGTCTCTGGTGGCTATTTTGGGAGACTGCATGTCAGAATGTTTTAATGAAATAGAAGAGGATTTGAAAAGTCAGTCAAAATGTGCCCTAATTTTTCATTCTGCAGCACTAATCATACTTTCTATGGCAAAATATACCCCCTCATGTTGTTTCTTTTTAAATTAAATGTTTTAAGAGTTACCACTTTATTCCAATCAAGATGGCTTCAGGTGTGCCATACCTTTGTAATAAGTAGGACTGTTAGCGCTCTAGTTGTTCTTTAGAACACTCTAGGAGGCTGCAGTAGAACACAAAGGAATCAACTGACAGTCTCTGTCCTTGTTGGATGTACATGTTTTACTGAGAATGTCAGACTTCATTTTCACATGACTGAGAAAGATAATGTGAATTTACAGAAAATATGCTTTCAGTTTAACTAAAAGATCCCCTTCCAAACCACTGTGGGAAAATCATGAGATATTAGTTTTCTTTCAAACAATATTCATGATATCACAGCAGAAGGTTTTTTCACATGGTAAAATCACCTTAGAACCCACCACAATTCCTAAAACGAGTATGGTACCATCAACAAATGATTTATAATGTAACTAAAGTCCTAAAACCCTCTATTAACTACAATGCTTTTTAATGAGGTGCTATCATGTATATTGGTCCCAAGATGGCTGCCAACACTTCTTGGATGAAGTGCTGACAGCCAATCAGATCAGATGTGTGGTTAGGCTCCGCCCAGATATATATCTTTTTTTGAACCTAAATTACTCAAAATCCACTGGAGCACATATATTGAGACCTAGCAAAGGCACATCGGGCTAACAGTCCCTACAATTTTGCCAAGTCTCGTGCAAATCCATTCAGCCGTTCGAGCTAAAAGTGAGGCCAACCGCCCTATGGAAATTAACATAGGAAAAACGCATTTTGGGACCCCCCTTTTTTCTCGGCCCCCCCTTGATGAAACCCCCCCAAATTGTCAGGGGCTGCTCAGAAACAAAATGTTCAATTTTCCTGAAAATTTCAGCCAATTCCGTCCACAAACGCCAAAGGTATTAGACATAGAATTTTTAAAAATCCCATAGAGAAAAAATCCTAACTATATATACCTACTGGCGACCGCCAGTAGGTAATATATATATATATATATATATATATATATATATATATATATATATATATATATATATATATATATATATAACTTAGCAAACGCCCTGGAGCTTGGAGGCGCACTCGACGACTCTCTCCCTTCCAGGCTGAAGATGCTGCCTGCTTACAAAGTGCATATTCCAATTTAGCTTGCCTACGCGTTTCAGGGCCAGAAGCCCCTTCTTCCTGGGCATTAAACACCACACATGAGTTCTGCATTTAATTTTCGGCATTTTATTTCCCATGTCTCCCACCCTGGGCGTGTCTGGCATTACACACTCCTGCGTGCATTATGGGGCATGGAGTCCTGTATGCAGATTGGTAATCTCCTTATAGTAAATTCATGCGTGAGTTTAAAATAATTGTCTTTTGTTTTTACCTCTGAGTGAGTCATGTCCTTTGAAGCAGGTTTCATTTGCATATGGAGAATCGTGCCGGTACCATTTCTGAGCAGTTCAGAGAATCGGCCTCATCTGCTGGAAAAATTAAACTCACGCATGAACTTACTATAAGGAGATTACCAAGCTGCATACAGGACTCCATGCCCCATAATGCACGCAGGAGTGTGTAATGCCAGACACGCCCAGGGTGGGATACTATGTAATCAACATTTTTCACATCCTGTTGAACTTAATCCATTGCAAGTTCGACCTCATTCGTGGCAAACATAGCTTTCGTATTAACTATTGGTTGTCCAAGTGGTCATCAGTCCTAGAAGTGGAAGTATTAGTAGTTGTTGCAGTATTGCGAACTATTTCTGTATTAATGTAAATTTCCTCTGTTAATTCTTGCTCCAACATTTCAAAATATGTGTCAAATTGAGGTACTCCAATCTCAACTTTGTGTACATGGAAAACATTTTCATAGGATTGAAACAGTCCTAATAATAATGACAGTTTACATTTTTTTTAGAAGTGCTAAGTCTAAGAAATATTTTTTTACTCCTGCCTCACAACTACGTTTGCAATAATTAATGAGTGTAGGATTCAAAAGAAATATTACACATCCATTTGTTCCTTGAAGTCAAATTTTGATAGTTTCTGCTTCATTATTGTGATGTGTGTAGAATTGAGCACCTTCATAGAGCGATAGATTTTCTAACAAAGGACTTCTGTTTGTGTAATGTGTTTCCAAGAGATTCGTTTTCAAAGTATCTTTGCTATTCGTATCAAAATGTGAAAGATATTAAATTTCGGGTAGGCTTTTGAGAACTCTTCGGCATGATGGAGTCCCATGGGTCACATTTGATGGGCCTTTTTCAAAAGTACTCTGTCTCATTCTTGTCACATGGGGCAGCTAGGTTTCCTCTCAATCTGATTATGCTATGCAATTCACAGGTCAACAGGGCTGCACTCTTTGAGCAAAGCCATCCCTGCTGCTCAAGCTCTATGAAGCTGGCGATCGCCTCACCCGATAAATCCACTAGCAGCTGCCCACACAACCCTTGTAGTTTTCAGCTAGTAGCTTTTTCCCCTCTTCCATCGTGCAGCTTTTCGCCTTAGTTTGCCATCTTCTATGAGGAGTCCCATGAGAGGACTCCCAATAATGGGCAATATCTCTTAGTGCTACCCCAGCGCCAGATCCAGAAATCTATTGTCCACTTTTTCTTAGGGCACCATTTGTATAAACCAAGAAGACAAATTTCTCTTCTATACAAATGCTCATAGTTGAGGGTGCACTCTAGATCCTTCGCTACACCGCAGGTCTCCTGTATGCTGCATAATATTGAGTCTGTGAGAAGTGAGGCACGTGCAGTGCAAGTAATTAAACTGTGTGTATTTAAATCTAGTGTTAGGCATGGAGGAGTAGGTATGCTCGAGAATGTGTGTACATTCCTTACTCCAAAAGGGTCTACGTATATTGTCCTCCCATCAAGGTGTCAGGTTCAGCAAGTCATCTGTCCTTATGGGATTCATCAGAGATGTCCCCAAACTTAGGTGCATCTTTAATCCACAAAAGCATATGAATATATGGTGCATCGCTTGCTGAATACTCTTTTTTTCAAATAATTCAAGAACCTCTCCAACTGGATTTGTTCTGTTTGTTTTTTAAGCATAGTTTGAAATGTGTGATTAAAATATCTGCAAACATGAGCAGAATCCAAAGAATATAATTCTCCTGTTATCTTGCAGGCAATGTCTGGAATATCAGCATTTGCTTAAAGAAGAAATGTAAATAAGTTGTCCCACAAGTACATAGCACAGTTTAAAGTAATAAACCAAGTAGGAGGACCTAACTTTCTGAGCTTACATTTCAATTCCCCATGTCTTTGTAGCAAATATTCATTTGTTCCTGGCTGACATGCCATAATGTTGATCAAGTTAAATCTTTGCTTTGCACCTCTTGAACAAAATATTGTGCTGCTTTTTTAGTAAATCCAGTTCGCATAACATGCACAACAGCATAAGAAGTGACAGAAAGTTCATTTTCATATAATAGTGTGAAGATGTTAGGAATGTCTTGATGAAATCATGTATCCTTTGAGTATAATCCTGTTTCCCGGTACTCCGAAGCAGAAATTTGTACTGTTTGATAATCATATTGTCCACTTTTTGCCAGTGGGTAACAAATGCAGATAATATCTTGTTTCCTGAGATTTTCCCCACATACTAATTGACTTCCCCTAGCTTCCCTCACTTGATAAGTCTTCTAAAGCAACTCCCATCATATCTTTTGATTATAGTGGGTGGATACTGTATTGTGCATATAATTCTTCAGTTTGTTCATTATTAATCTTCTAAAATTGTCCAATAGACCTTTCATTTGTAAATGGTAAGTATGTAAAAGAGATAAAGTTATCAATCAATCAATCAATCAAAACCACTTTATTCGATGAATTAAAATGTATGTAAATGTATAGGCATTTATATAGTGCACTACTTACCCGTAGGGTCCCAAGGCGCTTCGACCGCTGCGAAACCCTTCCTGGCTTCCCTGAGAGATGGTCCCTTAATGGGTATCTCCAGGGTGAGACCAGGCATCCCCGGCGGTCTGGTGGGGCCGTTAGTGAAGATGAGGCAAGCTAATGCCCAGAGTTGCCGAGTGTGATCGCTGATCAGAGTGGGCACCGAGGCGAGAGAATTATCGAGTCCGCTGACCCTGGTCCAGAAACCTGCCGCGCCAGGAATCGAACCCTGGTCCCGGGCCGTCCTCTGCTCTCAGGTCTGCCGCCTCTAACCAGTGAGCCACACTACTTCACAAAATCAAAATCATAAAAGTACACATACAAATCACACATCATAAAATACATTAGGGTGATACAAAAATATTAAAAATCACAAAGCAATCTCAGTTAAAACAATTTCAAGCTCATATAAAAAAAATAAGGTCAAAGAAGTTAATGTTTCAATCATTGCTGGGCATCTTAATTTTCTCATCCGAACAGCAGCTACTAAATAATTTGCGATGTTAAAAATATTCCAGGGGTTATCCAATAATTGCAAATGTAATAGGGCAGGTTTAGCCTGTAGAAACCCCTTGCCTCTTAAAAGTGGAATTATAAACTTTTTTCTAATATCAGAGTAATAATCACAAAAAAATGTAAAATGCATAGTATCTTGAATTGAGCTGCTGTCACAATTACAAAGAGCTGCATCCTCTGGTTTGCTCCAACCTTGAAAATTCCCCAATAAAAAGTGAATCAGATTGAAACAGAATCTGGTCAGTAACCAGCGATGATAGGGCCTTGTTACTAACCTTAGGAAGGGAGCAATAGATGGTGATGTAACTAATAGAAAATGGGCCCTAACCAGTGGTTTTTTAGTTCCTCGCCCTCCCGTTCCTGGGCCCTTAAACTCAGGAAGTGCTCTTTAACCCATCTAATATCACCTTTAACAATACCTTCCGGTGTTTCAAAAACTTCTAGATGCCCAAGTTTTAAGAACATTGACTTAATGTTGGAGAGCCTCTGTATTTCATTACCTCTTTCTAAAGTGACACAGTCATTTAAAATCTGGCGATTTAACGTAAGTTCTGGGTTCAGCCATGTTTTTAGCCAACAGATTAGGGGGGCCATGCTCATCAAGTCGGATACATACCCCATCCCCAGTTCCTGATGGGTGGCAAAAGTTGGAGGAAAGCCTTGCAGGGCTTTCCTCCTAATCGCTGGGCAAAACTTAATAGGGCTGATGACGATCTTCCTATGGCATTCTTTTTTGCTAAAAGCTGGGGGGCCCAGGAACATCTATCATCAAACAAGACCCCCAGATATGCCTTCACCCTTGTGACCTCGGCCCCTTTGCAATAAAATGCCCTAACTATGGGCCTCATTAGGATGGCGGTGAATCCGCATCCTCTGGGCCGGCGGAAGCCACCGCCAGCCCGGAGGATGCAGATTCACCGCCGCGGCCATATAAAACACCCATTGCCATATTAGGATGGCGGTGGGATTGCGGTGGGACCAGCGGCGGATGGCAGGTCCATCCGCCACTGATCTGCGGGTTTTGGAGGGCTATTTGGTGGTGGTGTCTGCAAGACACCATCAGCCAAATTAGGAAGCATGTGTAGATATGCTTTTCCGCAGCGTTTTTTCCGCCGTGGAAAAGCATGTGGACCTTTGCTTCTGGGGGGCCCTTGCTGGCCCCCAGGGTGTAGGGGGGTGGGGGTGCACATGGGGGGTACCTATGGTACCCCTCTGCATTTGCATGCACAAAGCAGCAGGCACCATGCAGTGCCTGCCGCTTTGTGCATGCAAATGCAATGCATGCATTTTAAACATTGCGGCGGGTGCCGCTTGAAGCAGCACCCGCCGCAATGTTAAGGATACAGGATGTGACCGCCAGGGTGGCGGTCACATCCTAATTTGCATGGAGGGACCGCCGCTGCCCATGCTGACGGTCCCTCTAACTCAGGGTGGCAGAAGGATGCAGGTCCGTCCGCCATCCTAATGACCCCCTTTGTTCTTACGTAATCCCATGGACATAACATGCGATTTAGCAATGTTAACTACCAGGTACAGAGAGTTCATGAACTCCCCAAAGGAGTTCAGTGGGCTCTGTAGACCTAACGGGGTACGAGCTAGTAGGACGGCATCGTCCGCGTATAGGAGAACCGGGATGGGACTGTTCCCTACACGCGGAACATCCAAACTAAAAATATCCTGAGATTTGTATATGGCGTTTATATAAAGTGTAAAAAGTAAAGGGGCCAGAATGCACCCTTGTCTGACCCCTCTGCCAGATTTAAAGTGTCTTGTGCAAGTGCCCTTCTGTGTCACCGTGACGGACACAAGCAAATCCCGATGAAGATCTGCTAAAATAAAATATCAAACAGGGGTCAATCCCTAAATCAAGCAGAATGGCCCACAGCCTCGATCTGTTCCCCAAATCAAAGGCTGTGGATAGATCCATAAAGCCTAAATAAATCGACCCCTTGGAGGCTACAGTGTCCCTATTTGTTAATAAATATAAATGAAGGCACTGGTACAGGGTGCTTCTACCGGATCTGAATCCATATTGGAGGTTGGACAGGATCCCATTTTCTGTCACCCACTCTGACACCTTAGTCAAGATAACTTTTCCCAGGATTCTGACAGACAAATCTATTAAAGAAATGGGCCTATAACACCTAGGGTCCCCGCTCTGCCCTTTTTTGAAAACAGGAATAATAATGTAGTGGGACCATGAAGCCGGGAACCCATGGGAAACAGTAGAATTAAAAACATTAGTTATAATTTTAGCCCATAGTTTAACATTGCCCTTATAAAGATCGGCAGGGACGCCGTCTGGGCCAGGAGCCTTATTACTTGCAGATTCATTTATTGCCCTCTCCACATCCTCCTCATTAAACACTAATGCGGGCAAAGGAGAACTACTGGGGGAGCAACAAAAGGATCAAACACCTCGTTACTCGCATAAATACCTTCAAAGTGAGTCAACCACTCATCTTCTGAGATGTTGATTTCCAGTACACCATTCTCCTCTCCCGAGAGCAGCAGGCTGTTAATAATAGACCAGAACTTCGAGCTATCCTTTAAGACTTTTTCAGACATTAGAGATAAAGTAATCAATCTCCAAATCTTTTTTATTTTTCAGAATGTAAGATATAGCTTTTTGAAGTTTGTCGATACTTAATAATACTTACCAAACTTTGTTTTCTTTTACCTAAAGCTACTTAATGTTCCTCAAATTTGCGTTGTATTCCAAGAGTGTTTATGTTTTCCTTTCAGTGTCCGTACCAATTCATGTGGCTGAAATTTCCCAGATTTTGGTTGCATTCTAACAACATACACTGTTAACAATAATCCTAAAACACAACATGGGTGTATGTTTGTTTTACTTTCGCTATCACTCAATGTTATATGATTTCATTAAGTACCATACACCAAGGATGATTTATTAATTTCTTGGACAAGTGACTCAATGACGATGTAATGCATAGGACGTCACCTTATTATAAGTGCATCATATAATAATATAGCATTTGACTTGTAATTAGGTGTGAATGAATAAATGAAGGATTCTTTTATAGTGTATGGCTACTTGAAAGAGTGTCCCAGTGCTTTTAGGCGACTATAGGGTGTAGAGAGGTTAATCGCCAGCCCTCAATCACCATTAAAGTCTGAATAGGAGTTTTTTCAGTTCTTTTTTTAATTTTGCTTCATCCAAGATGAAACTCAGTTATGCTTTGACAGTGAAGGAAGTTAAGGAGGTAGGTCCCGGGACGTAGGGTAGGCTGGACCATATGCAATTTTTTGAAAAACAAGTGCCACCCCCACCAATTATCAATGCTCTTTACTGTGAGCAAACAAATCAAAAATGAATTGCAGATTTGTTCGGTATATTTATTTTTACCTTTTTCTTTAGAAATTTCAACATGTAAGGTCAGACGGGTTGTCTGAGAAAGACACTCAACATGTAACAACTACTATACAATAATGCAACCAAAAGGAATGAACATCACAAAACAAGTTACAAAAACACACAATTAATATGATACACCTTTCATAGTCAATGGTAGTGTTGAAACATTCAATAAACTAATTAGAACATTTACTCAACCAAAAACAGTATATCAACTCAGTGAAAGAGACACGTTCTGGAGAAACATTGGAAGAATATAGACAAATTAATCAGTAGTCAGTGAGACTCAGAAATAAATTCTGTATCCTTTACAAATTCCTCCAATGATGCCGACGCGTTTCGAGACCGTAAGACAGGTTGACGGACTCTCATCAGGGCTCATTCAATGTAGTTCTATAGGTGTGTGTTAAAAAGAAAGACAAAAGGAGAGCGACATGTCACCAAATGTTCTCATTACCAGGGTGACTGTCCCCAATGCCCCTCTTGGCCCTTTTAGTACCTGAAAGTGACTCCGAAGGCCTTATCTCGGGGATCTGTTAGCACCAATACTTGTAGCGGGACCTTGTTATCTGTAAGATAACATCAAGCTTAGAATGCGAGCAAACAATGCATTTTAAGTTTGTTCACACGCGGGCGAACCCGCAAAACATCAAAGAAAAATTCAGGTTCATACCTAGGACAGTACCAAGTGTTCTCCCTGTCCCTTTCTCATTCCATTGTCCTGTCGTTCCTTCTTTTCACCTGTAAAGTGCGAACCAAAGTCGCCACATTAGATTCTTGCACCAACTCACACCTTTTAAGATGCGCAAAGATATTCCACAACAAAGATTTTAGACTTTAAACCGCCTACCTGGAGACACAGCGTTTTTTCAAAGGTCTCAGGTATTCAGGCGTACTGGTCGATCTGATAAGGGGGCGAGAGAGCGTAGCAATGTTTTAGAGCCTGCTCAAATCCATACTGTTTGCGATACAGGCAGCGCGCGTAATAGATTCATATCTAGATTACCTTAACTTACGCGTCTTGAGATCGCGATCAAGCAGCTGATACTTCGTACATCAAGGTAAAGCGGATTCGAATAAAGCCGCACTTTTTCCCATACCTCGGCCTGCAGCCTGTCAAACAAAGGCGAGAGACTAGTAAGTTGTCGTCTCCGTTTGCGGATGTGAGATTGGCCGCCGATTATTGTGCGGAGCACTCACCAGTTCAGTAGGCGCTCCGTCGTCAAACTCCCAGGTTCGATTCAGAAACAGCAACGCCATGTTTGGGGCGGGGATATAAACCTTTATTTGGCGCATGGAATTCTGGGACATGTAGTTTGGGACAAGTTGCACAAGTTACGAAGTAACAGGATTAGAGCCTTGATACTTCAGACATACTGTTCAGTCCAGTTTGAGCACTGTTAAATCTCATGATCAGGTAGGCCTCCTTGCGCAGCAGGGTTTCCTCAATATCGACAAGACCTTTTTTGGTGGGTATTGTATACAACACCGTCCAAGTGAAATCAGTTTCTGCATGTGATTTATCAACAAAGTGTTGGACCATTGGCGCGCTGAGCACTTTATTTTTGATACGGGATCGGTGTTGTGTTATCCTAGTGTTTACTTGCTGGTTAGTCTTCCCTATGTAGAGTTTGGGGCAACCACAGGTGATGGCGTACACAACATTTTTGGTCCTACAGTTGGAGAACCCTTTGTTGGTCCATTTTACTTGCTTGTGTTGGAATTCGGAGCCCTCCAGACAGGACCCACAGGACACGCAGTTCCCACATTTGTGGTGCCCCTCAACCGGTTTGAGACCCCATTTGGATAACAGATCTTGTTTGGGTCTGGGCGTAGCAATATCGGCACGTACTAAGTGTTGGCCGATGCTCCTATTTTTTCTGTAGGCAAAAATAGGCCTGGGGAAGGGGCACTCCAGTTCTTCCAACAGATGCCAGTTCTTTAGGACCATTTGTCTGACCCGATGTGTGTCTGGCCCAAAGGTCGTGACACACACCATTTGTTCAAGATCACTTTTTGTTTTATTCTGCAGAAGACATTCTCTTGGCGTATAGCGAGCCCTTTTACACGAGTGTTTTAGCATCTTCTTGGGGTACCCCCGGGTGATCATCTCATCACAGAACTTTTCGGCATGGTGGTCAAAGTCCTCCAGACTTGAGCAATTTCTCCTAATCCGGAGTAATTGTCCGTACGGTAGATTACTTTTCAAGTTCCGTGGATGAGCACTCCGGTGATGGAGGATGGTGTTTTTGTCTGGTTTTTTGCGATAGAGAGAAGATTTGAGGTGCCCCTCTGAACAAGTGATTTGGACGTCTAAGAACGTCATGACAGTTTTACTCTGTTCGAGGGAGAATTTGATATCCTGATGTTTATTATTAAGCCAGTGGTGGAAGGACATCAACTCGGTGTGGCTCCCCTGCCACAGGAGCCACACGTCGTCGATGTACCGTAGCCACTGTTTAATGTGTTTCTGGAAGGGATTGTTATTTTCAATGAACATTTGTTCATATTGCGCCATATACAAAATGGCTACCTCCGGAGCATACGGACAGCCCATGGCCGTCCCTTTGATTTGCATATAAAATTGATCATTAAATCGAAAATAATTCTTTTTTAATGTCAATTCAGCCAGTTGTACAATAAATTTGGTCGGTACTCTATGCGGTCTCTCTCTGGTGTCCAAATACATCTCTATCACCTCAAGCGCCTCGTCTTGAGGGATCTGTGTATATAAGGACGTCACGTCCATTGTGACCATGATTTCAGATTCGGGGTCATTCCATATCCTCCACTTTAGCTAGAAAATCCGTAGTGTCCTTCAGATAGGACCTTACTCCACTGACAAAAGGTTTTAGAAAGAAATCAATATATTTGGAGATAGGCTCCAAACACGAATCACACCCCGAGACAATTGGTCGTCCCGGGGGATCAGTCAAGTTTTTGTGGATTTTTGGGAGGAGGTACAGCACAGGGGTTCGGGGGAACTTCTTCACAAGATATTCACTTTCCTTTACACCTACAAACCCACTGTCTTTACCTTCCTGAATTAGTTGCATTATCAATCCCTGAATTTCCTTAACTGGGTCTCCCTGCAATTTCCTATACCATGTTACATTATCAACCTGCAATTGGCCTTCCATTATGTATTTATCTTTGGGCCACAGTACCACGGCCCCGCCTTTGTCGGCTGGTTTTATCAGGACGGAATGGTCCTCTTGTAAATTCCTAAGTGCTTGTCTTTGTCCTTTACTCACATTGGATTGGACATACTTTTTTTGTTTCTCAAACTTGTTGATGGAGGACAATAATACTTGCTCATATGCAAGGACTTGCTTGGGGATATTTTGGTTTGGGATGAAATTCGACTTGTTTCTCAACCCAGTGGTTTCAATATTTGCAATAGGTGGCTGATTAGCAAAAAATGCTCGCAGGCGTATCTTGCGGCAAAAAGCAATCATCTCCATCTTAAGTTTGGTATAATCAGTTTGCTGACTAGGAACAAATTTAAGCCCCAAATTAAGCACAGATTCCTCGTCCTGAGTGAGTTGTTTAGTAGATAAATTTACAATATTAGTTGGAGCCGCTATGATTGATAGTGGTTCCTGCGCGTGCGCATTTCCCACGGGACTTTGTATCTTGTCTTGCCCTGTTGGTTTTTGTTTAAAACAGACACCTGTTTTTTGTTGGGATTGCCCTTTTGATCAGACCCAGAGGAGTCAGATGAGGAGGATGTTTCTGAAAAGGTCTTGAAACGATTCCGTGACCGACCCTGAAATTTATAGAGTGCTCCACGCGAGTCAGCCTGAGTATAATAGTCGTCCTTCAGGAAGGGATATGCCTTTTCTAAACTGAAGGATTTGGTGTCTTTCTCGTATTGTGAGGTTTTATTGTTGATTGTGATGTCCCGAAAGGCCAGAATTTCCTTTTCAATTTTTTCAATCAATGTTTTAGCATCAGGAACCACAGTACTGTCCAAAATGCTTTTAGTAAGTTCTTGAATTTCTTCTAATTCCTTCTGACATAAGCGTTGTGCGGTCTCAATGGTATGGACCATGAGGTCCCGACTGCATTTGGTATTGATGCAACTGAATCCTTTCTTGTACTCAGCATCATCAGTGAATATTACCGGGACATTCTTTACTTGAAGACCCCAGGGGATTGTGCCTCCCCTTAGGTGCTTCAACAAAAAATGCCCATGTAATTCTGTTCTAATGTGTTTTTTGCTAAGTCTTGTTAGTTTATCGGACTCGTTCTGTTGTTGTGCCGAGGTGCTGAGGGCAACGTCGGGGAAGGGGTCTGACTCACATAAGGATTTAATATGGCTCTCAGAAAATGAAAGAGTGTCTTTCTCAGACATCCCCTAATGAAGAACAGAGCGTCCTTCCTCCTAAAAATGGGAGGAGGAAGGACGCTCTGTCCTTCATTAGGGGATGTCTGAGAAAGACACTCTTTCATTTTCTGAGAGCCATATTAAATCCTTATGTGAGTCAGACCCCTTCCCCGACGTTGCCCTCAGCACCTCGGCACAACAACAGAACGAGTCCGATAAACTAACAAGACTTAGCAAAAAACACATTAGAACAGAATTACATGGGCATTTTTTGTTGAAGCACCTAAGGGGAAGCACAATCCCCTGGGGTCTTCAAGTAAAGAATGTCCCGGTAATATTCACTGATGATGCTGAGTACAAGAAAGGATTCAGTTGCATCAATACCAAATGCAGTCGGGACCTCATGGTCCATACCATTGAGACCGCACAACGCTTATGTCAGAAGGAATTAGAAGAAATTCAAGAACTTACTAAAAGCATTTTGGACAGTACTGTGGTTCCTGATGCTAAAACATTGATTGAAAAAATTGAAAAGGAAATTCTGGCCTTTCGGGACATCACAATCAACAATAAAACCTCACAATACGAGAAAGACGCCAAATCCTTCAGTTTAGAAAAGGCGTATCCCTTCCTGAAGGACGACTATTATACTCAGGCTGACTCGCGTGGAGCACTCTATAAATTTCAGGGTCAGTCACTGAATCGTTTCAAGACCTTTTCAGAAACATCCTCCTCATCTGACTCCTCTGGGTCTGATCAAAAGGGCAATCCCAACAAAAAACAGGTGTCTTTTTTAGACAAAAACCAACAGGGCAAGACAAGATACAAAGTCCCGTGGGAAATGCGCACGCGCAGGAACCACTATCAATCATAGCGGCTCCAACTAATATTGTAAATTTATCTACTAAACAACTCACTCAGGACGAGGAATCTGTGCTTAATTTGGGGCTTAAATTTGTTCCTAGTCAGCAAACTGATTATACCAAACTTAAGATGGAGATGATTGCTTTTTGCCGTTAGATACACCTGCGAGCATTTTTTGCTAATCAGCCACCTATTGCAAATATTGAAACCACTGGGTTGAGAAACAAGTCGAATTTCATCCCAAACCAAAATATCCCTAAGCAAGTCCTTGCATATGAGCAAGTATTATTGTCCTCCATCAACAAGTTTGAGAAACAAAAAAAGTATGTCCAATCCAATGTGAGTAAAGGACAAAGACAAGCACTTAGGAATTTACAAGAGGACCATTCCGTCCTGATAAAACCAGCCGACAAAGGCGGGGCCGTGGTACTGTGGCCCAAAGATAAATACATAATGGAAGGCCAATTGCAGGTTGATAATGTAACATGGTATAGGAAATTGCAGGGAGACCCAGTTAAGGAAATTCAGGGATTGATAATGCAACTAATTCAGGAAGGTAAAGACAGTGGGTTTGTAGGTGTAAAGGAAAGTGAATATCTTGTGAAGAAGTTCCCCCGAACCCCTGTGCTGTACCTCCTCCCAAAAATCCACAAAAACTTGACTGATCCCCCGGGACGACCAATTGTCTCGGGGTGTGATTCGTGTTTGGAGCCTATCTCCAAATATATTGATTTCTTTCTAAAACCTTTTGTCAGTGGAGTAAGGTCCTATCTGAAGGACACTACGGATTTTCTAGCTAAAGTGGAGGATATGGAATTCGACCCCGAATCTGAAATCATGGTCACAATGGACGTGACGTCCTTATATACACAGATCCCTCAAGACGAGGCGCTTGAGGTGATAGAGATGTATTTGGACACCAGAGAGAGACCGCATAGAGTACCGACCAAATTTATTGTACAACTGGCTGAATTGACATTAAAAAAGAATTATTTTCGATTTAATGATCAATTTTATATGCAAATCAAAGGGACGGCCATGGGCTGTCCGTATGCTCCGGAGGTAGCCATTTTGTATATGGCGCAATATGAACAAATGTTCATTGAAAATAACAATCCCTTCCAGAAACACATTAAACAGTGGCTACGGTACATCGACGACGTGTGGCTCCTGTGGCAGGGGAGCCACACCGAGTTGATGTCCTTCCACCACTGGCTTAATAATAAACATCAGGATATCAAATTCTCCCTCGAACAGAGTAAAACTGTCATGACGTTCTTAGACGTCCAAATCACTTGTTCAGAGGGGCACCTCAAATCTTCTCTCTATCGCAAAAAACCAGACAAAAACACCATCCTCCATCACCGGAGTGCTCATCCACGGAACTTGAAAAGTAATCTACCGTACGGACAATTACTCCGGATTAGGAGAAATTGCTCAAGTCTGGAGGACTTTGACCACCATGCCGAAAAGTTCTGTGATGAGATGATCACCCGGGGGTACCCCAAGAAGATGCTAAAACACTCGTATAAAAGGGCTCGCTATACGCCAAGAGAATGTCTTCTGCAGAATAAAACAAAAAGTGATCTTGAACAAATGGTGTGTGTCACGACCTTTGGGCCAGACACACATCGGGTCAGACAAATGGTCCTAAAGAACTGGCATCTGTTGGAAGAACTGGAGTGCCCCTTCCCCAGGCCTATTTTTGCCTACAGAAAAAATAGGAGCATCGGCCAACACTTAGTACGTGCCGATATTGCTACGCCCAGACCCAAACAAGATCTGTTATCCAAATGGGGTCTCAAACCGGTTGAGGGGCACCACAAATGTGGGAACTGCGTGTCCTGTGGGTCCTGTCTGGAGGGCTCCGAATTCCAACACAAGCAAGTAAAATGGACCAACAAAGGGTTCTCCAACTGTAGGACCAAAAATTTTGTGTACACCATCACCTGTGGTTGCCCCAAACTCTACATAGGGAAGACTAACCAGCAAGTAAACACTAGGATAACACAACACCGATCCCGTATCAAAAATAAAGTGCTCAGCGCGCCAATGGTCCAACACTTTGTTGATAAATCACATGCAGAAACTGATTTCACTTGGACGGTGTTGTATACAATACCCACCAAAAAAGGTCTTGTCGATATTGAGGAAACCCTGCTGCGCAAGGAGGCCTACCTGATCATGAGATTTAACAGTGCTCAAACTGGACTGAACAGTATGTCTGAAGTATCAAGACTCTAATCCTGTTACTTCGTAACTTGTGCAACTTGTCCCAAACTACATGTCCCAGAATTCCATGCGCCAAATAAAGGTTTATATCCCCGCCCCAAACATGGCGTTGCTGTTTCTGAATTGAACCTGGGAGTTTGACGACGGAGCGCCTACTGAACTGGTGAGTGCTCCGCACAATAATCGGCGGCCAATCTCACATCCGCAAACGGAGACGACAACTTACTAGTCTCTCGCCTTTGTTTGACAGGCTGCAGGCCGAGGTATGGGAAAAAGTGCTGCTTTATACGAATCCGCTTTACCTTGATGTACGAAGTATCAGCTGCTTGATCGCGATCTCAAGACGCGCAAGTTAAGGTAATCTAGCTATGAATCTATTACGTGCGCTGCCTGTAGCGCAAACAGTATGGATTTGAGCAGGCTCTAAAACATTGCTACGCTCTCTCGCCCCTTATCAGATCGACCAGTACGCCTGAATACCTGAGACCTTTGAAAAAACGCTGTGTCTCCAGGTAGGCGGTTTAAAGTCTAAAATCTTTGTTGTGGAATATCTTTGCGCATCTTAAAAGGTGTGAGTTGGTGCAAGAATCCAATGTGGCGACTTTGGTTCGCACTTTACAGGTGAAAAGAAGGAACGACAGGACAATGGAATGAGAAAGGGACAGGGAGAACACTTGGTACTGTCCTAGGTATGAACCTGAATTTTTCTTTGATGTTTTGCGGGTTCGCCCGCGTGTGAACAAACTTAAAATGCATTGTTTGCTCGCATTCTAAGCTTGATGTTATCTTACAGATAACAAGGTCCCTCTACAAGTATTGGTGCTAACAGATCCCCGAGATAAGGCCTTCGGAGTCACTTTCAGGTACTAAAAAGGCCAAGAGGGGCATTGGGGACAGTCACCCTGGTAATGAGAACATTTGGTACCATGTCGCTCTCCTTTTGTCTTTCTTTTTAACACACACCTATAGAACTACATTGAATGAGCCCTGATGAGAGTCCGTCAACCTGTCTTACGGTCTCGAAACGCGTCGGCATCATTGGAGGAATTTGTAAAGGATACAGAATTTATTTCTGAGTCTCACTGACTACTGATTAATTTGTCTATATTCTTCCAATGTTTCTCCTGAACGTGTCTCTTTCACTGAGTTGATATACTGTTTTTGGTTGAGTAAATGTTCTAATTAGTTTATTGAGTGTTTCAACACTACCATTGACTATGAAAGGTGTATCATATTAATTGTGTGTTTTTGTAACTTGTTTTGTGATGTTCATTCCTTTTGGTTGCATTATTGTATAGTAGTTGTTACATGTTGAGTGTCTTTCTCAGACAACCCGTCTGACCTTACATGTTGAAATTTCTAAAGAAAAAGGTAAAAATAAATATACCGAACAAATCTGCAATTCATTTTTGATTTGTTTGCTCACAGTAAAGAGCATTGAGAATTGGTGGGGGTGGCACTTGTTTTTCAAAAAATTGACAGTGAAGGAGGCACCTCTCCTCTGTGTCTCTGAAAATGAGGAACCACAATAAGTCCAGCAGTGCTACAATGCAAGGTCCTACCAGGTCTGTAATCCTTAATGCATTCATTAAAGAATGAAGGACCCCTATTAGGGAGGGCGTGGTGAATTAGGGCTGGAGCCTTATACATTATGCGTTGTCAAACTCGCAGTCAATGAAATCTTTCCCTAAATATTGATACTGAAGCACATTTCAGAATTTTAGATAATAAACGGTGTGCCAAGTTCTGCATAACTTGCAACTACTGAGTCAGGTATTCCGGGAGAACTAAATACAGGATATTGGCATAATCCAGCCTAGTTTAGATCAGAGCCTTGACCACTGTAACTTGGGCCTCATGAGGAATCAAGTGAAGGAACTTCTTCAGCATGCAAAGAATTCAGAAACAGGCTTTCACCACAGCTAACTCCTGTGCCCCCAAAAAAGAGCTGGGCGTCAAACAGTATACCCAGATTTCTAGCCACTGCAGTTGGAGGGGTTGGCGGGGGTACATGATTGGGCTAGGCACAAACGTAGCCTGGAAGGGGATTCTGCACAAACATTAAGATTTCTGTCTTGTCTGTGTTGCACAGCAATCTATTGGCCTTCAGCCAATTGAGCAGTGCCAACATACAGTGGGCTAATGTGACCCTTGCCTTTGTTGGATCTCCATCATACGTGAGCAAGAATTGGGTGTAATTCGCATATGAGATGATCTTGATGTTAAAGGATTACTCCAAATATGCTAGAGGAGACATGCAAATGTTGAAGAGTGTGGGACTGAGGGAGGAAGGAGTCTGTTATTCCCAGATGTTCTAACCCATGCAGCAGGATGTTAGGATTAACAGTATCAAATGCTGCTGACAGGTCCAATGGCATTAGAGCCACATTAAGGCCATTAAGGCCATTAAGGCCAGAATCCAAGCTAAAGCTAATCAACTCAGAATCCTCTAATGGCCTAGATGCTGTGGCTGGCTCTTAACCCTGATTGGAAAGGGTCAAGTAGGTTGTTCTCAGTCAGAACGGTGGTGAGATGTTGGTTTACCAACTTTTCCAACACATTTGAGGCTACTGGAAGAAGTGAGACTGGTCTAAAATTAGCTAAGAATTCAGGTCCGGCATTAGACTTTTTAGGTAGAGGAATCAGATTGGCTCTTTGCCAGTCATCTTGTAAAGCGCCTTACTGGGGGAAAATTGGAAATATCTCCTGATATATTATACCAATGATATCCGAAATGGACTGCAAGATGTGAGGGGGTATGGGATCCATAGGGAACCAAGACATGCAATTCACAAAAGAGGATGCCATGTCCTGTATGGGATTATTGGAATCATTCTTATGTCAATTTTTATCTTTGTTGTGCTTTTGAATCCTGAAGCATTAGAGATCTGTCTCCTTGTTATAATCAAACTATATAAAGAAGTGTAAGGCTGATGTAAGGATTTAATGATAATATTTGAGTTGTTAAATCTGCTTCTCTATATTTTATTTTAATTTTATTATTGGTCAATCAAACATTCAATATTAATAATGAATGAGAACTTAATTTACAGTTTGATAACTGCTTGAGACGTTGGAAAATAGTGCTTAAATCTAATGCTCATATGTACTCTTGAATATTTAGCACTTTCTAAGATTTCGCCATACATGACAGGCCTGGGCTAGTCTGTTGTTGATGCTTACACTTAGTGCACTTTGTAAATAATGGATTGTAACATGGCAGTCAGCATCATGAATACGGTAAATCTCTCTGAAATGTGTTGATGCTGTGAAACTGCATTGCTGCACTTTTTCACATTAAAAGAATTGAGCTGCTTCCAGAGTGCCATGCTCTTTACTTGGATGTTGGGGAGAGAAACAGCTATAAAAATATACATGCGCATCTTTGGTTAGTAATTTGCTTTCACTGGTCAAAGCTAAGCGGCTGCCCAGAGCACTGTGTTTTTAACATTCGTTGGTAAACCAAATGTAAAATAAAGTAATAAAACTCACATTTAGACATGCAAGGTACAGAAATAAATTTGTTCAGAATTTGTGTGTAAACCACAAATTAGGTGATCAAAGAGTTTGAAACAGTTGTAATATTGCAGTGGAGGCATTTAATAAACTCGGGTCAGAGTATCCATTCACTCATGCTATTCCCAATAAAATAAATATTATTTGATCTGCTATGTATGTATATATCTTACCTGACTCTCTGCTGGTGCATACAACTGTAGTTAGTGAGGGCTCCCTCCAGTAGATTATCCAACTCCTAGGAGTAAGGGTTTGGGCCCTGTGACCTGCAAATTCCGCCATAGTGGGGTCTAGCAAAAGTACTTGCGGAGAAACAGTGATAGTTAGGAGGGAAGCGACCTAATGTGCCTGAAAACTTGTACACCAGCATCACAGAATTTCTGTCAATTAACGCTTATAAGGCAGATGATGGATTTTGTCAATTGTGGGACAATATAACCAACAAGGTACCATTTCCGCCAGAATTGGGGAAAAAATGTAATAAACTGCAAAATAAATTTTGCAATCCATAAATTACTTTTACATTTTTAAAACATTATTTATGTCTTTTGTTAGTTTCGAATAGCTTTTATTTTAATATATGTAAAGATTTTTTTTGTCAACTTTTGTTAAGTTTTGAAAAATAGTAATTGATGTATATATACAAGACAGAGAATGATACATCATTGTAATGAATGAATAAACAAACCACATCTGGCTCTAGAAACCATGCAAGAAAGACACACATTGAAGAAGTACAGGCTGAACCGCAACACCATTGAGGCTATGGCACAATTTTTATTTTTGCATTTCTGTGCCATTAGCTCCTTCTAGTACACAGTTGCGGATTCCAATGTGATGTCTCAGGCAACATTTATAGTTGTCCTAAATCAAGTCCTTGATGGTATGCTCAGATGTATAAATTGCCAACGGATAATGCTACACCGAACAACATCAAGGACAAGATTTATGGATAGGTAGGTATATCACATGTGGTTGGTGCTATTGATGGAAAACCCATTGCATTGGTGCCACCTCATGACCGGAAAAAAGCATGCTGCAATAGGAAGCATTTTCACTCCATCAACCTGCAGGTGGTTTACCTAGCAGATTCCTACATCATCAGTGTAGGCTAGTTTTCCGGATTCCACCAGTATCTTGCTAGAGCTATGCCTCAACTGCATTCTACAACTAAACAAGGCCTTGCACTGAGGAGGGCCTGGCTCATCGTGAAGTTTCAAACATTAATATTTTACAAGTTTTTGTAGGAAAGTTGTGTCCTTCCAAACATAATTTCACTTAAGTTTGTTTTTGTCACAGGATTTTTCGGGGGACTCAGCTTATGAAACTTGCATCCAACTTTTAACATCTCTGAGGAATCCAACTACAGCAGGTGACATAAGCCTCAATGAGGTTTAAGTGTGAACTAGCCAACCCATGGAGCAGACTTATGGGCTCCTGAAATCTCAGGTCTGGGGACTGGGCAAGTCCAGATGTGCTTTCCTCTACTCTCCTGGAAAGGTCTGCAAAAATGTTGCATGATTTACCACAATGAACTGCGAAGAAACATTCCTTTCATTTGTGATGATGATTCCCAGTGGAAACCCCAGAGCGATGTTGGTTACGTGGAACCAAAGGGTTGACATTTACGAGGATACAGGCACTGACCTCAGGTGTGAACTCATCAAGAGCATCTTTGCCTGAAGGTTTTTGACGGTAAAGAAAACGCCATTTGTTTGTATTCTCTTCAAACATATCCCGTCATGGGGTTGAGCCTTGCATTTACACTATGTTAAGTTAGCATGAGCTTGTTAGAAGTTTAAACACCATTTTTCCTTTCTGCTGCCTTTGCACACAGCACATATTATTACAAATGTGTAGAGTCTAGAGGACTGTTTTGCTTCACACAAGAATAATATGTTTTTCTATACTAGCAGCTTGTCTTGGTAAGCTTTGTCTGAACAGTGAGTGCCGAGGCCTTCAAGGTTATTTCAACACAGTGGTTGTTGTTCGGTCTGATCAGCGCACGTTCTAGACATAACATATATGCAGCTGTGGCCACCTCTGATTTTGGCGCGTTTAATATTGCACTGCGCAGGCATGCTCAAACACACTTTGGAGAACATTTGCATGCAGAGAGCTGGTGTAGAAAATGATGTGATCCATTTCTACTAGGACCAGAGGCATGGGTCCGCCCTTGTAAACCTAAGAGACTTTCTGTAGATATAAAATAACCTAATAGCAAGGGAGCGTGAAATCTAGGTGTAATCTAGTCTATTTCCATTTAGCATTTTAACATGCTTTCTCCTTTTGTATTTTATGGAATAGTAACTATGCTGATAATCTTGTCTGCTTGTATTAGCTAAGATACTGCGCCTGAGCACAGCATTAGAAATAAATATTTCAAACTTGCACGTGTCTTCATTTACTCCCCGTTTTGGACTAGCATGAGTGTATAACGAAAGAGTGTTCATGTGTTCCACATTGCTTGAGGTATTCTAAGTTCCATGTTCTGGGTTGTCTAATCATTGGGGGTATGGAAGAACCAATGAGACACTGATTGCTAGTCTGGTAGGGCATTTTGATTACTAAGGTGAATTTTGGCACACCCTAATTCACTGAAGTTTCAAGTCTCTATGCACAGTTCTGTGTAGGAGCAGAATCCCTGCTACATGGCGCCCAACGTGGTTTAGAATTTTTGGTACTACTTCTCAAAGTTTATTTTACACTGCAGTATTTTAAATATTTTCAGCATGTTCTTGAGTGTTGTAGCAGTTTAGAATGCAGGCTTGAATATTTACTATATCTTACATATAATGATGGCCAGGCTATATGAAGTTTCTGTTTTACAACTGTTGATATTTGCTTATCAAAATAGTTTTAAAAATTGCAATTGGCAATAGAATGTTAGTCACAAACATATTTATATTTCTGCTTAATTCTTCCTATTATTATTGTTATTGCATTTCTTATATAGCGCCAGAATCGACCCCCGAAGGGGTATCTCCGCGCTTGCCTTGGGAACCCGTCCTGGTTTTTCCCTGTGAGATAGCCCCTACAGGGCATCCCCAAGGTGAAAGCCAGGCATCCCGCCGCAGGGGGGCCGTTGTGGAGATTAAGCAAGCTTAATGCCCAGAGTTGCATAGTGTGAACCCATGATTAGGTCAGGCACCGAAGCGAGAATTATCGAGTCCGTGGACATTTGAGCTCAACACCCTGCCGCGTCGGGAATCGAACCCTGGTCCCGGGTCTGACCTCTGCTTCAGGGTCTGCCTGCTCTAACCAGTGAGCCACACTTCTCCTATTTCTTCCTATCGCCATCTTGGGCTCTAGTGAGTTAATTGTGGATACTTTGGAGTATTGCACAGATACTGGTTATAGAGAGCTCTGCAAAAATGAGTTGGCTTACCATTGGTAGAGTGGTCATCATACAAATAGTTGTACACTTCCTCTTAGTCATGGATTGATGCCAATATAAATGAGATTATTCAAAGGTACCAGGAACATACTGTATGCATACATGAGCACTGCCAATGGCGGAATGAAGGTGCCACACTTCGCTGTCTCGTTTCCTCCTTATCTTAATGGTTAGTGCACAACAACTCCTTCACCCGCCGTTGTTAGGTACAACTGCAGACGCAGAACAACAACAATGGAAGATTTTATGGAATGATGTACAAAAGACCGTTATTTGTTCACTTGATATCAAGATAATGAGTCCAGCAAGGTATCCAATTTTATCATCTGTTTTATTCAATAAGCATAAAAAAGCATCTTCCAGCCAACGCGTTTCATTCAGATTGGTTACTTGAACTTCATCAGGGCTAATTGTTAATGATCCATGGGTGCCATAACCAATGTATTCTTTGGCTTCCTACCAGGAGAAGCCATGCACCACTAAGATAAACTGGAGCATTGTAGAGGTCAATGACATTTGTCCATTGGTAGCGAGCAAACGGCCACAAAATAAGGCCACCGGTTTGATAACCCATAAATAAATGTTTTGCCCACCGGAGAAGTAACTCCAGGAAGTTTCCAAAAAGTTTTTTGAAAACTTTCTGTGTGGCCATTTGCCCACTCTCTGATTATCAGCTAGCAGCAATGTCCCATCCAATGATAATTTGTTGTTAGCAGAGGTATGTTGTATAGCAGTTAAGAGAGACAGCTGAGTCACTCTCGTCAGCAGGTTACTTCTGCAGTGTTTTTGAGTGACACATAAATACATCACTATATTGCTACTTCAATGAAGATGTGCTGATGGTTGTGTATTTGTTTTTAAAATAAAAATGAGTGGACTTGAACTTTTTAAGTCCCAATCTACTCAATATAAAGTGTGTTAAAAAAGTGAGTTACTTAATTGTCAAAATGAGAAAACACTGCCTCTACTTTTCCATTCTCTAGCTTTTATCTGTGATTTAAATAATACATGTTTGTTCAAGAGTAAAAATAATTGAATACAAATAAGCTCTTAAAATTCAAAAAACAAACCGAGAGCATGTTTGCCCAGGTGACATAAATATATCTGTTCTAATATGATAAGAGTGGGTAGACCTTATATTGTTATAAATAACTTGATAGATGTTCTTGCAACAAAGGGAGGTGATTTGTAATCGGAATGTATGATCACACCTGTTTGATCAAGTTTTCTATATGAGTTGGCTTAAGAAAAATGTTGGGTCAGAGTGAATAAATGGTAGAGTATTAATAAACACAGAATGTACGTAGTTGTGAGAGACATCAGGTACCTTACATGTGTGAATAGGTTGGTATACGTGTATTTTTGCATTCTGGATTAAAGGTGTGAGAGTCCGTAGAGGATAAATTAGTTATTGTGATAGAGCTCATGTTTGTAACTACCAGTGTCCTCTCTGCCAGCAATTTCCACAATGCCTTAAATTTGGAGTATATACAACATCTTTTCCTGCCAGAGAATGAGGGTGGGGATCCTGGGAGATCCATAAGCAGTTGCCAGGGGCTGCTTGTGGTTATCCTGCTGTGAGCAACTGGGGTCAGAGACAGCACTCACCTCAGCCCCAATTCTGGGCCACATTTCTATTCTCTTGCTCATTGTTGTTGTCTAGATCAGTGTGCCCAACAAATGGGGCTCATCCATAAGTATCTCATCTGCCATCACACTTAAGTCATTTTCAGAGAATATGGGTTGTCTTCTTGAAGACATTTTACCCATAATGAAGAAGTCACTCTGCTGCTGATGGTTTTTGTTTTGAGAGGTAAAGGATTAATGTGGTCGGAGGATTGTTTCTTGTAAAGCGAGCTGCAGTGTTAAATGGATTTTCTTCAGGTGTGTGTTGACAGATGAGTATGCTGTGAGAAAATCTGTCCTCCATTGCTGCCCTCCAATGTGATGGTCCCTCCATCCCACTCTGAAGACGCACAACTTCAAGTATGGTGGACAGATGTGCCATAACAATGTTGATGATGTGGTGTTTGTTGATGGTGAATGGATGAGTTGATGATGGAGGACTAAAGTGTAGCCGACAGACCTTCTTCCATATGACGGATGGAGATCCGTCAAGCCAAATGCTAAATACAAAGGATGAATATCAGATAATCTGAAGGATAGATCAGACCTAAAATGATGGAGCAATAAGGGTCCAGGTAGCAGACTCTAGATCAAGCCCAGAGTTTCTTTCTTAAAACCACAAAAGTGTAAATTTGTCTTACACATAAGATAAGTGCGTAAGCGATTTGTTAACTGACTGGGACTGGGAATAAAAAAATCTATGAGATAGGTAACGGAAATCAAGATGAAGCTGGTTGGGAAGGGTAGACAATGAAAGACAATGCAAAGTATGCTTGTAAAGGAAAGGGACACTAGAGAAGTGAGAGGAATTGAATGGAAAGGTGTTGGAAATGGAAAGGGAAACGAAGAGGGAAAAGGAAAGAAAAGAGAAAAGGAAAGGAAAAGAGAAAAGGAAAGAGAAAGGGAAAAAGAAAAAGAAAAGGAGAGGGAGCAGGAGGCAGAGAGGGAGGAGGAGAGGGAGAAGGAAGGAAAGGAAAGTAGAGGAGAGGAGAAGAGAGAGGAGATGAATATTAAGACACAGTTGGTTGGGAAGGGGTGCCAAAGGACAACAATGGAAGGTCTGTTTGGAAAAGAAAGGGACAGGACAGAAGTAAGAGAAATTTTATGTAAGGGTGTTGGAAAGGAAAGAGAAAAGGGAGAAGAGAAAGGGAGGAAAGGGAAAGGGAAAGGAGGGGAAATGAGATAAAGGAAAAGGAAAGGAAGGAACGGAAAACAGGAAAGGGAGGAAAGGGAAAGGAGTGAAAGGGCAAAGCGAAGGGAAAAGTAAAATGGAAAAGGAGGGAAAGGGAAAAGTGAAAAGAGAAAAGGGTGAAGGAGAGGGAGTGGGAAGGAAAAAAGGAAAAGGAATGAAAGAAGAGAGGAGGGGAGAGAAATCGAATCTGCTTGGGAGGCAATAGATTTCGGTAAAGAAGAAGATGGATGGGGTAGGTACGGGAAATCAAGACAAAGCTGTTTGGGAAGGGGTGACAATAGAAAAGAATGGAAAGAATGTTTAGAAAGGGACATGAGAAGATGAGAGGAATTTAATGTAAGTTTGAGGGAAGAAAAATGGGAAGGCAAATGGAAAAAATTGTGGAGGAGAGGAGAGCAGATGGGGGAAGTATGTGAAGGGGGATAGCAGGGGAGGGCAGGAGAGGAGAGGTACGTGGAGGGGATAGCATGGGAGGGCAGGAGAGGAGAGGTATGTGGAGGGGGATAGCAGAGGGGGCAGGAGAGGTACATGGAGGGGGATAGCAGGGGAGGGCATGAGAGGAGAGGTACTTGGAGAGGGGATAGCAGGGGAGGGCAGGAGAGGAGAGGAGAGGAGAGGAGAGGTACGTGGAGGGCGATAGCAGGGGAGGGCAGGAGAGGAGAGGTATGGGGATAGCAAGGAATGGCAGGAGAGGAGAGGTACGTGTAGGGGGATAGCAGGGGAGGGCAGGAGATCAGAGGTATGTGAAGGGGTGATAGCAGGGGAGGAAAGGAGAGGAGAGTTACATGGAGGGGGATAGCAGAGGAGGGCAGGAGAGGAGAGGTATGTGGAGGAGGATATCAGGAGAGGGCAGGAGAGGAGAGGTACATGGAGGGGTACACTAGAGGAGGTATGTGGAGGGGGTATAGCAAGGGAGGGCAGGAGAGGAGAGGTACGTGGAAGGGGATAGCAGGGGAGGGCAGGAGAGGAGAGGTACGTGGAAGGGGTATAGCAGGGGAGGGCAGGAGAGTGGTGGTATGTGGAGGGGATAGCAGGGGAGGGCAGAAGAGGAGAGGTACGTGGAGGGGGATAGCAGGGGAAGGCAGGACAGGAGATGTATGTGGAGGGGGATGGCAGGTGAAGAGAAGTGAGCAAAGGATTGGAGAGGAGGAGAGGATTGGAGAGGAGAGGAGAGACTGGGACAGGGACAGGGACAGGGATAGGGGTGGAGATGGGGATTGGGCAGGGCCAGGAATGACAAGGGAAAACAAAGGAGGGAACGAGAGAGAAGAAGGGAAGGGAGGAAAAGGGAGGTGAGGTGAAGTGAAGTTGAGGGGGGTTAAAGTATGTAGGAAAGATGAATGGACGTAGGTTCTAGAAAATGAGGATGAGAGAAAGAAGAGTGGATAAGGGAAGGTAAAGGGGGGAGGAGTAGCAAAGGTGAAGGTCAGGGAATTTATAGGAGAGGGTATGGTAGAGGGTAGGCTACAGAAGGGAATAGCTTGAAAGGGAGGGGAAGGGAAGGGAAGATAAAGGGATTTGAGGTGGTGAAATGGTAAGAAATGGATGGCTCGGGTAAGTCAAGGAAAGAATTGTTGGGAAGTTGAGAGACACAGAGGTTGAGCGTGGAAGTGATGAAGCAGTTAAGGGAAAGTCAGGGTGTATTGCCATAGACAAAAGGGAAAGGAGAAAGAAGTGGGGGGAAAAGAAAATGGAATAGTGAAGGAGAGGAGGGGAGAAGGAAGAAGAGGGAAATGGAATGGTGAAAGAGAGCAGGGGGAAGGAACAGAAGTAGAAATTGTAGGGAGGGATGTTCAAGGGGTAGGTAAGGAAAATTGAGGAGTGAGAAAGAAAATGATATTTGATAAGGCAAGTACTGGAATTTGAAGTGAAGAAAAGGGAGATGAGAAGTGGAGTGGATGGGTTAGGTACCGAAGGGCCGACAAATTAAATTGGAGGTGGTTAGAGGAAAGAGGGTAAGGTAGAGAGAGAAGGGGGTCAATGTCAAATGTGAGGTTGGAAGAGGGTGAAAGGGAATGGGAGAATAGAGGAGAACTAGAAGGTATTATGAAGGATAGGGAGGGAAGCAAAAGAGCAGAGAAAGTAAAACGTGAGGTGAATGAGAAAGAGGTAGTGAAAGAGCAGGTGAGTGAATTTCAAGTGATTGTAGAGGACGGCATAAAAAGGAAAGGAACATGAAGTGAATTAAAAGAAGAGGGGAAGGAAAGGATATGGGAGAAAGAGACTGATAGGTCTTAGAGGAATGTGTGTGGTTGGGAGAGAAGGACAGGAACTGGAAAGGAAAATTAAAAAAGGGGTAGGGTTGGAAAGAGAAAAGAAGTAGAGATGAGAGTGTAGAGAAGGGGGCATGAGAGAAAAGAAGGAAATCGATTGTAAAAGAGACTGATTACGTTGAGAAAGTAAGGATTTGGTTGGGTGGTCTGTGATTTGGAAAAAAAGGGTTGAAGGAATAAGAAAAATGGGGATTTCAAGTCCGTTTCGTTTTGATTTCGAGTTCAGATTTCAGCTTGGTTTTTCGTGGTACATTCACTTGCCTTGTTTCTTTGCCCTCATACCCATGTGTCCTTTTTGGAGCCTCCTCGGACCCTGCAGCTTTAGGCCTCTCATCGTCCCAAGCTCCAGGTACCAGCATTTGTCCTCCACGTCTGGCGCCTTTGTGTTCAATGCTGCAGCTCCCTGGTTACCAGTCTTCTATACCGAAGGCACGTCACAATGCAGACCTTTGAATACGTTATCAGTGAGGCCACATTTCTCTTGTTAGGGGGGGGCAGCAGGGCAATCATAAACACAATCCGATTTCTTGACGAGGTTAATCCATTGTCACTAAAAATGACCCCGACATCATGACCTGAAAATAAGACCTCATGCTTCTGACATACTTCCTCAACAGTGTTCTCTCCTTTTCTCTCTGCTACAGCGGAGGCCTCCCCTCTGCATGTACTCAGGATATCGCGACGTCACACTGGAGGTCCTCTGAGATCTCGAATGTTCCAATCCCTGGATTCTGCTTCGGGCGCTGCTGTAAAGCCACGGGCGCTTTCAAATGTATTACTATAATCATCATTTTCTCAGTTGTCGTTTAAAATAAGTGATATATTCAAAATAACGCCACCCTCACAACCTGTTTGCTCACTTCAAAGTATATGTTAAAAAATTCCCACGGTGCCACATTCGCTTCTGGTTATCCGACCTGCTCCCCTCTAGTATTGTCCTGTAACCACCCTCACTTCTTTCAAGAAGTACCCATATGAATTAAATCAAGATTTTAGGAAAAATGCATATATAACAGTTCTCAAACTAAGATTATTTAATCCAGAAGGGGCGAATCTTTGAGTCCCGTGTTCAGAGTCCTGTAGTTTGAACCGTGCTCCATGTTCGTAGCCGCCTCAAGGAGTCCCTTGCCCTCTGAATGTAGCCGCTGTTCTTGGTACCTGGTGCTCCTGGAGAGGTCTGACCCGGAGTAGTGCACTTCCTGTTTCATTTGGTTTTGACCCGTCGGGCTCCCTCTGCAGGCCCCCTTAATCTCGCGCTGTTTCTTTACCCACATTCCACCGTTTTGACTACGGACTTCCTCCCCTAAAGCGATGCTAGAGACAAGGGATTCCTCTATCGAATATACCACATGTTTACATTTACAAAAAATACCCAACGGGGACAAATCTAAACGTTTCAAATTAAAAGAATCCGCAGAACCATTATATAAAAATATTTAGGGTGCATCCAAGGCCTTCAATAGATCAAGTATTCATTCTCAAGCACAGCTCCAATCACTATCGAAAATGTGAAGTTCTGTAAATTTGTGTTTTGCAAAAGTTTAGCTTTGCTTCTCGTACATCTGATAATTTTTAACTCGCATTCTAATAAAACTTCAATGCACTAGTGAGCAAAGAGTTAAATATTTCCTTTTTTAAGATCCTAAAACTCAGAAGGATTGGATACCTCATCTCTCCTTTGTCTGTTGGATAGATTATCGGATCTCTTGGATAAAAGGTGGGATTTGTGTCATTGTACTACAATTAATTCGTTTATTTCACACACTGACATTTTTGCTGCTCTGTCACTCGGGCGGCTCATCCGTTATAGTGGAGGGGCGTTGCCCAACTGACATGCCCCAATAGATAAAAAATAAAATGGTAAATGAAGTTAATTCATTACCATTTTATTTTTCATCACCCCGTCCCCAACGGAGTGTCAGGACGGGGCGGGGCGTGCTGAATGGCGGCAGCAGTGAGTCAGGTGGGCTGCCTTTGCACTTGTTTAAGGTGCGCATGTCTCTATGGCCGGCTGTCTTTCAATGGCCAGCCACACATGCGCACTTTAAACCTCTCTAAACCAGCTGTCCTAAGACAGCTGGGTTAGAGAAAGCAAAAGACTCCAGTACTCCTGGGAGCGCTGATAGAGGCTGCTGCCACCAATCCTGGCGCTGCTCTGACAGCATGAGAGCAGCACCAGGATTGGTTAGGAGAGTTGGCTGTGGCCCTGGTGTCACGAGGGAAGAAGACCGGAGCAAGGAGGATGCAGCAGAAACCATAGGAAGTAAATTTTTATTTTCTTTACTTAATTGACTTTGTTTTATAAAACCACTCACCCACCACCCATTTGCCTAACTTCCACTCGCCAAAGTTGGCAGTCACCACTGGATGGAGATCACACTTCAGCATTAACAGTGTAGGAGTGGTTTCGTATGCCGATGATACGCAACTGATTATCTCCCTGTCGCACGCGCCCTGTCTTGCTGCAGATGGCTTCCGGTCGTGCATGAAAGAACTTGCCGAGTGGATGGCCATCAATTGTTTGAAACTCAATGGCAGCAAGACAGAGGTGTTGGTGGTAGGGAGAGCCCAGTCTGCCAGGTCGTCGGCATGGTGGCCATCCTGTTTAGAACCAACTCCCACCCCCTGCCAGGAGGCAAAAAACCTGGGGGTGTGGTTTGATGCGGGTCTTACTTTCGGGCCCCAGATCAACCGGGTGGTCGGAGTGTGCTTTGGGGTACTGAAAAGATTGAGAAAAGTCCTGGACCTACTCTCGATTGAAGCCCGTCAAACCCTGGTACATGCTTTGGTGACCGCCAGGTTGGATTACGGGAACCTGCTGTACCTGGGGGCACCAGAGAAAAGCATGGCACGCCTCCAAGTGCTGCAAAATGCGGCAGCACGCCTGATCCTCAGGCTGCCCAAAAGGGCGCCTTCAAAGGTGGTCCTGCAGAAGCTACACTGGCTTCCTGTGAGGAGCAGAGTCGAATATAAGGCCCTCTGCACCTGTCACCGGATCTTGAATGACAGGGCACCTCGACCATTGAGGAAACTGATTGAAGTTTATGAACCCGCTCGAGCGCTCAGATCCGCTGGTGGGGGTCTGCTGAGGATCCCCAGGGTTAAGAAAGCTCGCATGGGAGGCAGATCCTTTAGGTGCCTAGCGGCAAACTACTGGAATAAACTCCCAGTGGACTTGCGCCTGGAACCTGAGGAAGCGAGGTTCCGAGCGAAATTAAAAACCCACCTCTATGCTAAGTAAATGTTTGCTCGGCAGCTGTGTTCCCTGTTTGCCGCCTCTCCCACTTTTTCAGCGCGTGGACACGCCGGTGCGCGTAACTCAGCGCTTTATAAATGTCCCTATTATTATTATTATTATTATTATTATTAGGAGTGCCCTTTTGGACAGTCTACCACAACCAGATGGATCATCTTAAAAAGGCCAGAGTGTAGAGTTGTCTTTGTTTTAATGCTCGCCAACTTTACAGTCACGGGGGATCTAAACTTCCATTTAAATAACTCAAGTAGCATAACTGCCATTACCCTCAGTGACAATATGGCAGCTTTCCCAGTTGATTAATCCACCACCCATAAAAACAGTCATATTTTGGACCCTCTCTATACAAATCTTCATGATCTTAGTGTTGATCGACCTTTGTCCCTTATGTGGTCGTGCCAGTATGTTGTACCTATGCACCTTTCTTGGAAACCTCTTTCCTGCATTAGAGGCCAATGCTATTCAGTCCCGTTACTGGTCGAAATTTGCACTTTCGATGTTCTGCGCTTCCCTTAGTAATTTTGTTCCTATGCTGCCTCCTGTCACCACACAGGCCAATCAATGAATTTTCTCAGCCCCTGATTCTACCCTCCCTCTATATGTAGTGCTCTTAAAAAATGTAAAGCCCTCTAATAAGCTTAAAAAAGCTTAAAAGCTTAAAAAAGCACTATGACCCTAACAATAAATTGCTGCATAAACAGGCAGTTAAGGCCCATCACAAAGCCATTAGTACCGTCCGTAAAAAAAGTAAAAAAAGTATTGCCCATTTCTCTCCTCCCATTACCAGCAAAAATTGTGGAGAAGCACCTAAACAGACAACTATCACACTTTTGAGACAATTATGAGCTTTTGGCCTCCCTCAGTCAGGCTTTTGCCCAAAGCACAGCACTGAGTCCGCCCTCCTCACTGTCACAGAGCACTTGCGCTTAGCTTCATATCAATGTGTGCCTCTGTTGCCCTTATTCGTTTGATACCATGGCAGCCATCAATACTGCTTCTCACCATACTCTACTTCACACATTGATGGAGATAGAGATCTTCAGTAATGCGGTAAAATGTTTTTTCTCTTTTCTTCAAGACCAGTTCTTTAAAAGTTTCTATAAACATATTTTCTTTCTCCACTCACCCCTTATGTGGAGTCTCACAAAGATAATCTCTGAGCCCCATGCTTTCTGGCAGGAATAATCAAGTCCTTTGTCTTCAGCCCCCTTGCATACGCCGCAACACCCAGCTCAGTGTTTCACTCACTGTGAATTCCATACATTCTACTAATTTCCAAAACTGCCTCCTAGCAGAGGCTAGATCGATTGACCTTAATTGCCTTAAACTGAACAGTGAAAACTCTGAAGTTATGGTTGTTGGTAACCAGCCCAACCAGTCCTTGGACCTACCTCCTAAGGAAGTTGTGCAAATCCTTGTTATCGGTTGGCTAATAAGATCTCCATGGACCTCCAGGAACAATCAAAGAATGTAGTATGTGGATATTATTATATTAACAGTACTGCTAATAAAACATTGACAGAGCAGCACTGTCAGCTCCAAAAGTGTGAGACACAGATGTAATACCAACCCTGAGGCGAACAAGAGTCAGGATAGATGTCTGCGTGCTGCCAGAGGGTGACACTGCCTTTTGGCTTCGATTAGGTAAAGCTCCACTTCAGCAGCTGCCCCCGGCTCAAGCAAGCCAATCTAACAGCAGGTAGTCCAACTGGAAATACAGGAACACATGTCCAACTTGGTTAATTGAAAGATGCAGCACCACAGCAGAGGCTTCACCACAATGCCCCCAATCAAGAGGCCAATGAGATCCATGCCCAGCTCAGTGTCCAGAGTCAAGTCTAGCAGTCACAGTATTTGAGGCTCCGTCGTCTGTTTCCAGATGCTCTGGCCCACACTCAAACATATTACTGGCAATATTTTAAATGATAGTGCTTCTCTTGCTTATATTTTTTATTTTTCATAGCTTAATTAAAAAGTCAATATTTTTGTTTTCCATGTTGAGACATACAAACTCTCCAAACTCTCCAAAGTTCACCCTTGAATTAGATTCTTAAAGATTTACGGTACTGTTTGTCCTTACACCAATTGGAATACTCTAAAGCTGAAATTCTGCTAACCACTGCCCCCCTGAACACACAGTTCCATTCTAGTGCAAATTGTGGCTGGACTCATTCAGGACTGTTACCCTCATTTCTAAATTACACTTAATACCTTGGTTTTATCTTTAAAAAAAAAAAAATTAAAGGCCAGAAAAATCTAAGGCTTTTTTTGTCGCAAACGGACTCATTCGCAAAATTGGACCGTTTGTCACCACAAAATGGCCTTTGGTGTTACCATATAAAAATTGTGATTCGGGAACACCTTACTGAATACCAATTTGGGTTGCAGCCACCTACCAAATCAGTATTGGGAAGTGGTGTTATTAATAGCGTACTTTCCAAATAGTGATTTGGAACAAAAGTAGTGGTAACCCATTCACAAAGGGGTAGGAGTCCCCAAAGTAACTCTTTGTGAAAGTTCATTAAAACATTTTAAAGACTAGGCAGTGGACCCATGGACCCTTACAGGACAAAAACAACTCACTCTAGCGAGTTTTGTCACCTGAAGTATTACAACAAAGTAAATGAGCACCAAGATTGCAACCCCGAAGCATTGTCTGTAGAATCTTGAAAGTCACAACATAAAATAAAATGTTTGAAACAATATGAAAGATCATATGTGCAGTGTTAGACTCAAATTCAAATACAAGCTCTTGGCATTGTGGTGAATCCATCAAGAAGCCAGAACAAGTGAATGCTCCTCAGCTAGCTGGTTCATCTCCAACAGTAAGTAGAGCAACACATTGCATTTAGAAGGCAAAGAGTCACTGAGTGACTTGGAGAGAACCAGAACACCCAACTCTGTGCTAACATTGGAAATAGCGATTCCTAAATCTTGATTTTTTTTGTTACTGAATCCAAATTTTTAAATCACATTTCCTAATGCATGAACGTGATAAATGTAAACTAGTGATTCCTAGTGGGTCACAAATCAACTTACCTCATGAATATTAATAAGGTAGGTGCCAATTTGAAAACCATTAGGAATGATAACCATTATAGCGATGGTGGAGGCCTGCTTTGGTCACCAGACCACCACACCTGTGATTTCGTTTAAATAAAGCAATATTTTTATTTAAATGCATAGCTTTTTCCTTAAGAGGCAATCGGATGCATTCAGAAAAAAGAAAAAAAGTGTATGTTTATTTTTTAAGAGTAGGAAGTGATCCCTAGGACCACAGCCTACTTAAAAAAAATTAATTTGTTAACATTCGCAAAAGGGGTCCCTTGGAAACCCCTTTCAGTTTGCGAACGGGTTACTACCTCCAGTGAGGTGTCGATAAAATATTAATGTTTTGCAACCACATTTCACTCGCACAGTATTAATTCTTACAAATATAATTCGGTATTTGGGAGGGATGCGCTAAACACACCACTTCCAAATACCTAATCGCAACCCAAAATTGGGATTATGTAGAATTGCAGTTTGGTGTTTGTACATAAAAATTTTGTTTTTACGATCACAAACGTTTGTGACCTCAAAAATGTCTCATACATCTAGCCTTCTGTCACATGCTGTCACATGTAATATGTCAATGTTACATCAGGCACTGAGCACCAAGGCTCCCTCTTCCAAAGGTGCTGCTAGCTTTGAGTATGCATGTTTTTTTTAAACACTTAGGGCCTCATTTATGGAGTTTTGGCTAAGGGCAACGCAGTAACTAACCTTGCTTCACTGCCATAATTCAAAGTTAAAAGGCAGGAATGCACCGTATTGATCCAATTCGGAGCATTTCCTGTCCTTTCCCCTGCACTGGCCCTATTTCAGCAGCCTAGTGCCAATGCAAGCACCCTTGCACTAAAAGAACCCCTTTGTTGTTGGCAGGATTGTTTTTGTGCAGCAAGGGTCATGTTCTTAAAAAAACTATTCTGGAAGGTTTTTCCTTTGGCACAATGCAGTATGCATGGAAAGAGGAAAAATTGCCCCTCCCCATGTTTTGTAAATAGGAGGAATCATCAAAATTTATGGGTGTTGCATTGGAACACACACATCAATTCCCATGGTAAGCCTCCCAGGTGCACGGTAAGTCCCTGTGCCACTGGATTCAAGCTAGCCTGGCTGATGAAGGGTGACATACCCTGAAACCGATCCCAGGATGCTTGTTATAAGTCCAGGGAGGACCTGGCTTGGCAGTCTGGACTGTTCCCATGAGGGTCAGGGTCAATACTGATTTGCATATGACTGGGTCTAAACTGGGATTGCATGGTGAGCAAAAGAAAGATGGATTTAACCCAGATCTCTTGATTGGGGTGAATTTATGATGTATTCAGCATTCTGTCCATCATTTGTTTACATAGCCCTTTTCGCCCTAAGTGGAATGGGTATGCCCAGACATAGGTCCCTTGCTCACTGTGCCACTGGATTCAAGCTAGCCTGGCTGATGAAGGGTGACATACCCTGAAACCGGTCCCAAGATGCTTGTTTACGGTCCAGGGAGGACCTGGCTTGGCAGTTCGGTGTGGACTGTTCCCATGAGGCACAATGTTAAGACAGATTTGCATATGGCTGGGTCTAAACTGGGGTGGCATGGTGAGCAGAAGAACAATGGATTTTACCCAGATCTCTTGACTGGGGGGAATGTATGATTTATTCAGTATTCCGTCCATCATTTGTTTGCGTAGCAGTAAGGCAACACAGTCATTTGCACTACCTAGCCTTACTCAAATCTATGAGGCAATTCAAAGTCAAAGGTTTTGTGTGATCTCATGAAAAGTAATGCTCTGGGGGTGCAAGCGGCTCATAAATATGCCTCTTAGGAATTTCATGAGTCATAGTGCAGAGGGTAATGGCGTTCTCTGAGTTTCAGTTTCAGTTTCATGCTTGAAATATGCTCCTCCCTCCTCCATAATTTCTTTACAAACAATGCTGTCAACGCACCAGGTCTCAGGGTGTTCCTGCGATTCATACCTGGAATGTCATTAGAGCCCTCGCAGTACCACTAACACAAGGCTCGTAGCACCAGGTTTGTAATATAATCACACAGCTCTGGGTCCTGCATGGCAGGCAAGGTGACAGCACTAACTGTGAGAAGGAAATACAGAGGTCTTGCTTTGCTTCCAGCGCAGAAACCATAGCACCAGTATTGCAATACTATCAGTAAACTTTGGGTCCTGCACAGCGGGTTGGTTGAAGGCACAGCAGTGAGATGGAATGTTTGTCGAACCTGGTCTGAGCCCCTCGCTTCAGGTCCATTCAACCTCAATGGATTTTCTCCCTCTTGCTTTGCTTGAGTCGCCTGGATGTAGCCCCGGTGAAAAACTCCAGCCTCTGTCTGCATCTTTAAACAGACCATATTAGTGTCAGGAGGACTCTAGTATGGATGCCAACCTCATGCCTCGCTATGAACCTGACTCCAAGTACTAAGTAGAACAGGCACTACATTTAAGACTCTACGGGAACCAGGAAAGAAGGGTTAGATATCGGAAAACAGTGAAGCAATCTGCAGACTTCTCAGGACCTCCACAGTCTATGTAGTTTTCCTTCACCACTGTAGGCTAAGCATGCACGCCATTTGACCAAAATGCCAGGGATTCTGGAAGTGACATCACACAGCCTTTGACCTTCACTTGAACTCACACACAGATGCTTACATATACACACACACACATTCACACTCACACAATCTCACCTAAACATACAGTCACCCGTAAGCAAGCACACAACTTACATTCAAAATAATTTTTTTTCATACCTCAGCTGCCGGAGAGGGTCATATTTCTGCGAAATGAACTCGATTTTAGCAACACTAATAGTGAAAAGAACAAACACATGTTTTAAAACAAAAAACAAAAAACAAAATAAAATAAATATATAGATAGATAGATAGATAGATAGATAGATAGATAGATAGATAGATAGATAGATAGATAGATAGATAGATAGATGGATGGATGGATGGATGGATGGATGGATGGATGGATGGATGGATGGATGGATGGATGGATGGATGGATGGATGGATGGATGGATGGATGGATGGATGGATGGATGGATGGATGGATGGATAGATAGATAGATAGATAGATAGATAGATAGATAGATAGATAGATAGATAGATAGATAGATAGATAGATAGATAGATAGATAGATAGATAGATAGATAGATAGATAGATAGATAGATAGATAGATAGATAGATAGATAGATAGATAGATATCTTCAGCTCTTTGGCTGCCTCCCGGCCCTCTCTCCAAGAAGATCTGGAGGGTAATTTGTCCAGATTCTCGGACTGGATTGCTGATTCAGTTTCTGCCCTATCTGCTTCGCGTCCGCCTAGGCTGACTAGAGATTCCCCCTCCAAACCCTTGTTTTCTCCTGAGCTGAAAGCTTTTAAACATGACTGCAAAGTATTAGAGAGGGCATGGCGCTCAAGTGGCTACTGTTCTAAAGCTAAACTTGCACTTAGAGTCAAAGAAAAAGCTATTATGCTGCCATTGTGGTCTCTAAAGGCCGATGCTACACTTGACGTATCGATCTGGCTAACAATAATTCAAAAGAAATATGCGATCTGCAAAGCTTTATGTTCCCCACTGCTCAGGCTCCGGCCACGCCAGCTTCAGAGTCCTGGTGCAACACTCTGTTTTTTCTGGATAAAATACGCAGTATTCAAGATACTCTTGTGGCCCCTACCTGTTAAGCCGCTCTCCACTTTTATGCCAATCGATCTGTTAAAATTCTTAAGGGTTTGAAGTCAGGCTCTCAAAACGACCCTTGCGTTGCTAGACTCTTGTCTGCCACTGCGGACGTTATTAAACCTGAAGTCAATCTAATGGTTAACAGGTCTCTTCGGGAGGCTGTGGGTCTGCTTTCTTGGAAACAGGCACTAATTCTTCCTCTCCTCAAGAAGCCATCTCCCGACCCGTTGCTACCCGGTAACTATTGTCGAATTTCACTTCTGCCAAGTTTGCCTAAGGTCTGCGAAAAGGTGGTTATGAATCAACTCACTAATTATGTGGAGGTATCGGGTCTGCGGCACCCGGCACAATCTGGCTTCCGGCCAGTGGAAAGCACAGAATCGGCATTGCTGGAGGTGTCGGAAGGCGATTCGGGAGTATCTGGACACCAGCGGGAGAGCAGCTCTAGTCATGCTTCACCTCTCAGCAGCATTTGACATTGTGACCCACTCCTTACTCCATGTTCGCCTCTCAGAGATAGGTGTTTCCGGGTGTGCTGCGCTGGATCAGGTCTTTCCTGGAGGGCTGGTCACAGCAGATCTGGCTTCCTTAGTTTGCCTCAGTTCCTCAGCAAGTGGCCCCTGGTGTCCCGCAGGGGTCAACCCTTAGTCCCCTGCTTTTTAACATCTATGTCACTCACCTGGTTTATCTAGCGGAATGATTAGGGGCTAAGGTGATGGTCTACGCTGATGACACTCAGCTTCTGTTCTCTTGGGGTAGGGACGAGGACTCGGTCCTTGCGGTGCAACACTGTCTATCCTCTGTGTTTCACTGGCTCATTCAGGGGCAGCTTAAGTGCAATGAGGAGAAGTCTGAGGTCCTCTTATACGGTTTGTTTCATGCCAACTTCAGAGAGAGGCTATGGCCCCCTGGCTTCCCCCTGCCTAGTGCTGAGAGAAATGCCGCAAAATTTTTGGGCATCTGGTTCAATGAAAATCTGAACTTTTCAACACATGTCAGGAATCTGGCTGGGACCTGTTTTGGCACCTTTAAGGCACTTAGGAAGTTTCTCCCTTTCCTCCTTAGACCTGCCTAAGAAACAGTGGTCCGCGCATTGATCCTGTCCTGTCTGGACTATGCGAATACTCGAGGCCTATTTTACCCATTACATAATGGCCGACACACTAACCAAGCATATCACGTGACCTTTTTCAAGGGGCGGATACGGGCGCAATTCCATGACGCTCCTAACTACAAATAGTGAACGCACCAAAGTAGAGGGAGAAGGAGGTTACTACAGACCAGGTCGTCCTCCTAAGAATAATTGCAAGAAATGAAGCCAGTATCTGGGTTCAGGGACCTGTCTTGTGTGTGGGCTATCTACCAGCAGTGTGTGGGTATAGCCGTTCAGAAAGAAAATAATTTTTCTTTCTTGTTTTCCCCTCACTCACCGGAGTTTCCTCACGGTGACATGCTTCATCATCGGGGTCATCCCAGTTCTCTACGAAAAGGGGCGTGCTGCGACTCTCGAGCTACGAAGGAGCACTGTTATGTGAAGGACTATGTGTGGTGAGAGTAAGTGGAGTGGATGTGTGTGTGAGTGTTAAAAATACCGTGCTAGTGGGCCTCAATGTTTTATTCTGCTCCTAGACCGGTATGTTAAAAGTGGGGTTTGTACTGTAGACCAACCTGTGATGGGGGTTGGTTCAGTATCTGGTCAACATGTTTCACGCTACCCCTAGCGTTTCGTCAGGACCATACAGGGACCAGCCCTGTATAATGCCACTCCTAAAAAACCTAGATTTAGGATTCAAAGAATAAATTAGTGCAAAGAAATATTTACAGTGAATGACGCTGTTCCAACTTGGTACACGCGTTGGTTTCGTTCAGTGGTGAACCTGAAAAAGATATGAACAAAAATTGTTAACAACTACCTCGCCCCTTTCTCAGCCGAGATCGGGGTCTTCTAGTCCTTCAAAACGTGCAATTGTCCATGCACGTTCACTCATGCACGTGGTTGATATGGTGTGAGTCTTGCCATACTGGTACGTGCATGCTTTTAAAGTCTGTTGTCTGCCATCGATTGACACTGGAAGTGAAACTACCGTGAAAAATCGTGACAGACACACATAAGTGACTATACAGATAACAGTGAATACACAGATCAGACACACAAAAAGAAAATCTTGCCAATAATTACATTTGTTGGTGCAAAATGGCACATCATGGTCTCATAGGGGGGCGGTATCGCCTCGGTGGAAACAATGCAAAAAAATTATTAAGGTTGTAAAAGATAGAGTTAGTATTCTAAAGTTTCTACTCTTCAGAGTACATTTCTCATGTTCCCAAAGAAAAAGTTTTTGTTTTTAGGCCTGGATGGATGGAACTTACTTCCTAATCAGCAATGCCGCATAGTATTACCTAGCTGCTTCCCCTTGGACCGCATCTTGAGAAATGGTCCGTGGGTCCGGGTTTTATAGGTATTGACTTCCGGTTTTGAGAGACTAGACTGTTATAGCGGCCATCTTTGAAGGATGTAAATCGGCTTTGTTTGGGTCTTTTTACTATTCCTATTCTGTAGTAGGCCTTGTCATTCTGAGTTCAAAAAAGTACATTGTTTACATGGGGATTTTGACGATTGCATCTAAGGTTTCAGAAAGAGTTCTGGTTTGGAGTGAATGGTTTTTGTAATGTCATCTATTCAAGACACCCCATGGTATGTCATCGTTCAGACCCCTGGTATCCGTCTTAAGTTTGAAAACCCACCGCTGTTCACGTTCATGGAGGGCTTTCTCAAGGTTTTCCCTGTTTTTTACACATTCCAAGACAACCCATTTCAAGTCGTTTGGGGTGTGATTTCTCTCGATGAAATGGTTGGTCATGAGTGTTGTTGACTTTTTGCAGCGTATATTGCTTCTGTGCTCCACAATCCGGGTGCTTACTTTTCTTGTTGTCATGCCAACATAGTGTAGGTTACACGTGCATGTGATCAGATACACCACCCCACTCGTGTTGCAGTTGGAGAATTCTCTGAGTTGCCATGTGGTGTTGTTGTTAAAGGTGATTTTTTTGGTTACTGAGGTTAGGTGACATACGCTACAGTTGTTACACGGGTAGTGGCCATTTGGTAGCGGTTGTAGTCTGTTTGTGCTGACTGTTGGTTTTGGTCGTGTATGTACCAGGTAGTCCTTCAGATTTCTTCCTCTTCTGTGACTGAACATCGGTTTGGGGATGTTTAGTTCTCCACTATTCAGTATCGTCCAGTGTTTTTTTACGATCTTGCTCACTTGATCAGACACTTTGTCGAAGGTTGTGATACAGATAGGTCTGTCACCGTTTGAAGTTTGTGCCACTTTCGGTTCCAGGAGAGCCTCTCTGTTGTTGTAGCTTGCTCTTTTGCAAGCTTTTTGTACCATTTTTTTCGGATAGTTCCTTTGTTGTAGTTTAGTGCTCAATTCCTCCGCTTGTGATAGGTAATCTGATTTGTAGGAGCAATTTCTTCTTAGTCGGAGGAATTGTCCGAAGGGAAGGTTTTGTTTCAGGTGTCTTGGGTGGAAGCTGTTATAAGTGAGGAGGCAATTTCTAGAGGTTGGTTTGTGGTGTGTTGTGGTTACCAAAAGTCCGTCTCTTGCCCAAATATTCAGATCCAGAAATAGCAGATGGCTCCTGCTCATGGTGTTTGTGAATCTTAAGAATGGATCTTGCTCATTTAGCCAATCGCAAAATCTCAATGCCTCTTCCTCATTGCCGTTCCATATCAACAAAATGTCGTCGATATAAGTTTCCAAAGTTTAATGTGGTCCATGTGAGGGTTGGTGGCAGTTAGGATCTTCTTTTTCTCTAGCTGATGGACATATAGTCCCGCTATGCTCGGCGCAAATGTGCTGCCCATGCTAGTCCCATGTTGTTGGCGATATAAGGTTTCCTCAAACCGGAAGAAATTTTCTGTGCGAGCTAGCCTGCAGCATTCCAATACCACATGTCTGGGTGCGTGATACTTCCACTCCTCTTCAAACAGTACTTCCTCCAAGATTTCCAATGTTTCCTTGTGCGGTAAGCTCGTGTAAAGACTCTCCACATCTAGACTTATCAAAACGCTAGATGTGGGGTCAAAAGATGCTTCCTTCAAAAGGCATAGTACATCCTTAGTGTCTTTCAGATAAGTGTCCGTTTTTTGAACAATGGGGCGGAGAAAGGCGTCCGCATATCTTGATACTGGTTCCAGGACAGACCCTATACCAGAGACTATTGGCCTTCCTGGAGGGTCATCCATGCGTTTATGGATCTTCGGGATCGTGTAGAAGTATGGGATGACCGGTTTTGTGTTGACTAGGAATTCGGATTCTTTCTTATCCACCCAGTCATTCACCAAACTTTCCTCAATCAGGTGTGCTATGCTGATCCTTATTCTCTCCGTGGGATCTTCTTTAATGATGATATAATTCCTTGTATCGGCCAGAAGTCGTAGACATTCCTGTCTGTATTTTTCGGTATCTTGTAGGACTATTGCTACTCCCTTGTCCGCCGGTTTGATGGTTATGGCGGTGTTATTCGATAATTCTCGGATCGCTTCGAACTCCGAGTTGCTTGTGTTCTTAAAGACTCTTATGGTGTTTGGATCCAGATCCCTTACATCCTTCATTACGGCTTTTTCGAAGGCCAGTAGTTCGACTGGTAGGTTTTGAGGTGGTGGAACAAAAGTTGACTTTTTCTTTAGTCCAGTGTCCGAGTTTGAGGTTTGTGCTTGGTCATTATTTTTGAAAAAGACCTGTAGTTTTAATTTTCTCAGAAACTCTTTTAGCTCTGCACACAGACTGAATTTGTCCGTTGTTGGTGTAGGTATGAAGCCCAGTCCTTTATTTAGAACTTGTTTTTGGATTTCGGTCAATGCTAGAGTTGATAGATTTACTACTAGATCTGGGGGTTGCTCGTTGATGGTTCTGGTGGCCCCTTGCTCCGTGTGTGGCGTTTCGATACTTCCACGGGCTCGGCCCATTGCACCTGTTGGCCGGTTTTGTTTTTCGCTCTCTGAGTCGTTTGGCCTCTTCCTAAAAAAGGGCGAGATTGGTTGCTTTGGTTGCTGTTCCAATTCTGGAATGGTTGTTGGGGGTACATCGGTGGAAACTGTTGTGGTCCACAGAAGAATGGCGGTGGGGGGCCGAATGGTGGCTGGTAGGTAGGCCATATTTGTGGTTGGTTTCCTCGGTATCTTCCTGCATTTCCTCTACCTCTCCTTTGTTTCCTATTTGGAGGGTAATTATAAAGTTTCGGAGAGTTCACATTATCAGAGCCGCTGTCAGATCCATCGCTATCTGTATTGTAACCAGGGTTTCTATTGCTTGGTTTATAATCGTCTCGTATGTACGGATAGACTGTTTCATGTGAGAAATTTTTCTTGTCTTTATCCAGTTTCGTGTATTTGGAATCTTTTAGACTGATCTCGAATTCAGTCATCGTTTTATTCAACTCATCCAATCTTTTTTTAAGCTCGGCCGGTGCTATGTACGTCTTTAGATGGACCTCTAATGTCTGTATTTCTTCCTTCAGTGTTTCGGATAGGCGAGCCGCTGTTTTGATGATCAGGACAAGCCAGTCCCTGGTGCAGTGCCATGATATTAATGACCAGTCTTTTTTGAATTGTTTGTCGTTTTGGAAGATGAAGGGTTCATTACGGACTATTAAGCCTCTTGGTGCAGTGCTAATTTTGAGGTATTCTGCCATCATTACGCCATGTATAAGGGTCTTGATTTGTAGTCTCTTGAGTTCTGTTAGTTCATCCCAATCTTGGTTGGAATCCCCACTTTGTTTATTAGGCGCCCCGGTGTGTGGTAAGATGGAGGCCATTACTCTCTCGATCTCCTCCTCCGAGAACGAGAGGCCGGTGATCTCTGCCATTTTTGTAAAAACAGGGTAGTTTTTTCTCTATAGTGTGCCCAGGAAAGGTGTACTTCACTGTTCTGTGGGACCAGGTATCGGGAACCTGTCCAGGAGTAGGTTATATTCCCGCAGCCTAAGGCTGCTTAAATCGCACCAAAGTAGAGGGAGAAGGAGGTTACTACAGACCAGGTCGTCCTCCTAAGAATAATTGCAAGAAATGAAGCCAGTATCTGGGTTCAGGGACCTGTCTTGTGTGTGGGCTATCTACCAGCAGTGTGTGGGTATAGCCGTTCAGAAAGAAAATAATTTTTCTTTCTTGTTTTCCCCTCACTCACCGGAGTTTCCTCACGGTGACATGCTTCATCATCGGGGTCATCCCAGTTCTCTACGAAAAGGGGCGTGCTGCGACTCTCGAGCTACGAAGGAGCACTGTTATGTGAAGGACTATGTGTGGTGAGAGTAAGTGGAGTGGATGTGTGTGTGAGTGTTAAAAATACCGTGCTAGTGGGCCTCAATGTTTTATTCTGCTCCTAGACCGGTATGTTAAAAGTGGGGTTTGTACTGTAGACCAACCTGTGATGGGGGTTGGTTCAGTATCTGGTCAACATGTTTCACGCTACCCCTAGCGTTTCGTCAGGACCATACAGGGACCAGCCCTGTATAATGCCACTCCTAAAAAACCTAGATTTAGGATTCAAAGAATAAATTAGTGCAAAGAAATATTTACAGTGAATGACGCTGTTCCAACTTGGTACACGCGTTGGTTTCGTTCAGTGGTGAACCTGAAAAAGATATGAACAAAAATTGTTAACAACTACCTCGCCCCTTTCTCAGCCGAGATCGGGGTCTTCTAGTCCTTCAAAACGTGCAATTGTCCATGCACGTTCACTCATGCACGTGGTTGATATGGTGTGAGTCTTGCCATACTGGTACGTGCATGCTTTTAAAGTCTGTTGTCTGCCATCGATTGACACTGGAAGTGAAACTACCGTGAAAAATCGTGACAGACACACATAAGTGACTATACAGATAACAGTGAATACACAGATCAGACACACAAAAAGAAAATCTTGCCAATAATTACATTTGTTGGTGCAAAATGGCACATCATGGTCTCATAGGGGGGCGGTATCGCCTCGGTGGAAACAATGCTAAAAAATTATTAAGGTTGTAAAAGATAGAGTTAGTATTCTAAAGTTTCTACTCTTCAGAGTACATTTCTCATGTTCCCAAAGAAAAGGTTTTTGTTTTTAGGCCTGGATGGATGGAACTTACTTCCTAATCAGCAATGCCGCATAGTATTACCTAGCTGCTTCCCCTTGGACCGCATCTTGAGAAATGGTCCGTGGGTCCGGGTTTTATAGGTATTGACTTCCGGTTTTGAGAGACTAGACTGTTATAGCGGCCATCTTTGAAGGATGTAAATCGGCTTTGTTTGGGTCTTTTTACTATTCCTATTCTGTAGTAGGCCTTGTCATTCTGAGTTCAAAAAAGTACATTGTTTACATGGGGATTTTGACGATTGCATCTAAGGTTTCAGAAAGAGTTCTGGTTTGGAGTGAATGGTTTTTGTAATGTCATCTATTCAAGACACCCCATGGTATGTCATCGTTCAGACCCCTGGTATCCGTCTGAAGTTTGAAAACCCACCGCTGTTCACGTTCATGGAGGGCTTTCTCAAGGTTTTCCCTGTTTTTTACACATTCCAAGACAACCCATTTCAAGTCGTTTGGGGTGTGATTTCTCTCGATGAAATGGTTGGTCATGCGTGTTGTTGACTTTTTGCAGCGTATATTGCTTCTGTGCTCCACAATCCGGGTGCTTACTTTTCTTGTTGTCATGCCAACATAGTGTAGGTTACACGTGCATGTGATCAGATACACCACCCCACTCGTGTTGCAGTTGGAGAATTCTCTGAGTTGCCATGTGGTGTTGTTGTTAAAGGTGATTTTTTTGGTTACTGAGGTTAGGTGACATACGCTACAGTTGTTACACGGGTAGTGGCCATTTGGTAGCGGTTGTAGTCTGTTTGTGCTGACTGTTGGTTTTGGTCGTGTATGTACCAGGTAGTCCTTCAGATTTCTTCCTCTTCTGTGACTGAACATCGGTTTGGGGATGTTTAGCTCTCCACTATTCAGTATCGTCCAGTGTTTTTTTACGATCTTGCTCACTTGATCAGACACTTTGTCGAAGGTTGTGATACAGATAGGTCTGTCACCGTTTGAAGTTTGTGCCACTTTCGGTTCCAGGAGAGCCTCTCTGTTGTTGTTGCTTGCTCTTTTGCAAGCTTTTTGTACCATTTTTTTCGGATAGTTCCTTTGTTGTAGTTTAGTGCTCAATTCCTCCGCTTGTGATAGGTAATCTGATTTGTAGGAGCAATTTCTTCTTAGTCGGAGGAATTGTCCGAAGGGAAGGTTTTGTTTCAGGTGTCTTGGGTGGAAGCTGTTATAAGTGAGGAGGCAATTTCTAGAGGTTGGTTTGTGGTGTGTTGTGGTTACCAAAAGTCCGTCTCTTGCCCAAATATTCAGATCCAGAAATACCAGATGGCTCCTTCTCATGGTGTTTGTGAATCTTAAGAATGGATCTTGCTCATTTAGCAAATCGCAAAATCTCAATGCCTCTTCCTCATTGCCGTTCCATATCAACAAAATGTCGTCGATATAACGTTTCCAAAGTTTAATGTGGTCCATGTGAGGGTTGGTGGCAGTTATGATCTTCTTTTTCTCTAGCTGATGGACATATAGTCCCGCTATGCTCGGCGCAAATGTGCTGCCCATGCTAGTCCCATGTTGTTGGCGATATAAGGTTTCCTCAAACCGGAAGAAATTTTCTGTGAGAGCTAGCCTGCAGCATTCCAATACCACATGTCTGGGTGCGTGATACTTCCACTCCTCTTCAAACAGTACTTCCTCCAAGATTTCCAATGTTTCCTTGTGCGGTAAGCTCGTGTAAAGACTCTCCACATCTAGACTTATCAAAACGCTAGATGTGGGGTCAAAAGATGTTTCCTTCAAAAGGCATAGTACATCCTTAGTGTCTTTCAGATAAGTGTCCGTTTTTTGAACAATGGGGCGGAGAAAGGCGTCCGCATATCTTGATACTGGTTCCAGGACAGACCCTATACCAGAGACTATTGGCCTTCCTGGAGGGTCATCCATGCGTTTATGGATCTTCGGGATCGTGTAGAAGTATGGGATGACCGGTTTTGTGTTGACTAGGAATTCGGATTCTTTCTTATCCATCCAGTCATTCACCAAACTTTCCTCAATCAGGTGTGCTATGCTGATCCTTATTCTCTCCGTGGGATCTTCTTTAATGATGATATAATTCCTTGTGTCGGCCAGAAGTCGTAGACATTCCTGTCTGTATTTTTCGGTATCTTGTAGGACTATTGCTCCTCCCTTGTCCGCCGGTTTGATGGTTATGGCGGTGTTATTCGATAATTCTCGGATCGCTTCGAACTCCGAGTTGCTTGTGTTCTTAAAGACTCTTATGGTGTTTGGATCCAGATCCCTTACATCCTTCATTACGGCTTTTTCGAAGGCCAGTAATTCGACTGGTAGGTTTTGAGGTGGTGGAACAAAAGTTGACTTTTTCTTTAGTCCAGTGTCCGAGTTTGAGGTTTGTGCTTGGTCATTATTTTTGAAAAAGACCTGTAGTTTTAATTTTCTCAGAAACTCTTTTAGCTCTGCACACAGTCTGAATTTGTCCGTTGTTGGTGTAGGTATGAAGCCCAGTCCTTTATTTAGAACTTGTTTTTGGATTTCGGTCAATGCTAGAGTTGATAGATTTACTACTAGATCTGGGGGTTGCTCGTTGATGGTTCTGGTGGCCCCTTGCTCCGTGTGTGGCGTTTCGATACTTCCACGGGCTCGGCCCATTGCACCTGTTGGCCGGTTTTGTTTTTCGCTCTCTGAGTCGTTTGGCCTCTTCCTAAAAAAGGGCGAGATTGGTTGCTTTGGTTGCTGTTCCAATTCTGGAATGGTTGTTGGGGGTACATCGGTGGAAACTGTTGTGGTCCATAGAAGAATGGCGGTGGGGGGCCGAATGGTGGCTGGTAGGTAGGCCACATTTGTGGTTGGTTTCCTCGGTATCTTCCTGCATTTCCTCTACCTCTCCTTTGTTTCCTATTTGGAGGGTAATTATAAAGTTTCGGAGAGTTCGCATTATCAGAGCCGCTGTCAGATCCATCGCTATCTGTATTGTAACCAGGGTTTCTATTGCTTGGTTTATAATCGTCTCGTATGTATGGATAGACTGTTTCATGTGAGAAATTTTTCTTGTCTTTATCCAGTTTCGTGTATTTGGAATCTTTTAGACTGATCTCGAATTCAGTCATCGTTTTATTCAACTCATCCAATCTTTTTTTAAGCTCGGCCGGTGCTATGTACGTCTTTAGATGGACCTCTAATGTCTGTATTTCTTCCTTCAGTGTTTCGGATAGGCGAGCCGCTGTTTTGATGATCAGGACTAGCCAGTCCCTGGTGCAGTGCCATGATATTAATGACCAGTCTTTTTTGACTTGTTTGTCGTTTTGGAAGATGAAGGGTTCATTACGGACTATTAAGCCTCTTGGTGCAGTGCTAATTTTGAGGTATTCTGCCATCATTACGCCATGTATAAGGGTCTTGATTTGTAGTCTCTTGAGTTCTGTTAGTTCATCCCAATCTTGGTTGGAATCCCCACTTTGTTTATTAGGCGCCCCGGTGTGTGGTAAGATGGAGGCCATTACTCTCTCGATCTCCTCCTCCGAGAACGAGAGTAAAAACAGGGTAGTTTTTTCTCTATAGTGTGCCCAGGAAAGGTGTACTTCACTGTTCTGTGGGACCAGGTATCGGGAACCTGTCCAGGAGTAGGTTATATTCCCGCAGCCTAAGGCTGCTTAAATCGCACCAAAGTAGAGGGAGAAGGAGGTTACTACAGACCAGGTCGTCCTCCTAAGAATAATTGCAAGAAATGAGGAATTGAGGAATTGAGCACTAAACTACAACAAAGGAACTATCCGAAAAAAATGGTACAAAAGCTTGCAAAAGAGCAAGCAACAACAACAGAGAGGCTCTCCTGGAACCGAAAGTGGCACAAACTTCAAACGGTGACAGACCTATCTGTATCACAACCTTCGACAAAGTGTCTGATCAAGTGAGCAAGATCGTAAAAAAACACTGGACGATACTGAATAGTGGAGAACTAAACATCCCCAAACCGATGTTCAGTCACAGAAGAGGAAGAAATCTGAAGGACTACCTGGTACATACACGACCAAAACCAACAGTCAGCACAAACAGACTACAACCGCTACCAAATGGCCACTACCCGTGTAACAACTGTAGCGTATGTCACCTAACCTCAGTAACCAAAAAAATCACCTTTAACAACAACACCACATGGCAACTCAGAGAATTCTCCAACTGCAACACGAGTGGGGTGGTGTATCTGATCACATGCACGTGTAACCTACACTATGTTGGCATGACAACAAGAAAAGTAAGCACCCGGATTGTGGAGCACAGAAGCAATATACGCTGCAAAAAGTCAACAACACGCATGACCAACCATTTCATCGAGAGAAATCACACCCCAAACGACTTGAAATGGGTTGTCTTGGAATGTGTAAAAAACAGGGAAAACCTTGAGAAAGCCCTCCATGAACGTGAACAGCGGTGGGTTTTCAAACTTCAGACGGATACCAGGGGTCTGAACGATGACATACCATGGGGTGTCTTGAATAGATGACATTACAAAAACCATTCACTCCAAACCAGAACTCTTTCTGAAACCTTAGATGCAATCGTCAAAATCCCCATGTAAACAATGTACTTTTTTGAACTCAGAATGACAAGGCCTACTACAGAATAGGAATAGTAAAAAGACCCAAACAAAGCCGATTTACATCCTTCAAAGATGGCCGCTATAACAGTCTAGTCTCTCAAAACCGGAAGTCAATACCTATAAAACCCGGACCCACGGACCATTTCTCAAGATGCGGTCCAAGGGGAAGCAGCTAGGTAATACTATGCGGCATTGCTGATTAGGAAGTAAGTTCCATCCATCCAGGCCTAAAAACAAAAACTTTTTCTTTGGGAACATGAGAAATGTACTCTGAAGAGTAGAAACTTTAGAATACTAACTCTATCTTTTACAACCTTAATAATTTTTTTGCATTGTTTCCACCGAGGCGATACCGCCCCCCTATGAGACCATGATGTGCCATTTTGCACCAACAAATGTAATTATTGGCAAGATTTTCTTTTTGTGTGTCTGATCTGTGTATTCGCTGTTATCTGTATAGTCACTTATGTGTGTCTGTCACGATTTTTCACGGTAGTTTCACTTCCAGTGTCAATCGATGGCAGACAACAGACTTTAAAAGCATGCACGTACCAGTATGGCAAGACTCACACCATATCAACCACGTGCATGAGTGAACGTGCATGGACAATTGCACGTTTTGAAGGACTAGAAGACCCCGATCTCGGCTGAGAAAGGGGCGAGGTAGTTGTTAACAATTTTTGTTCATATCTTTTTCAGGTTCACCACTGAACGAAACCAACGCGTGTACCAAGTTGGAACAGCGTCATTCACTGTAAATATTTCTTTGCACTAATTTATTCTTTGAATCCTAAATCTAGGTTTTTTAGGAGTGGCATTATACAGGGCTGGTCCCTGTATGGTCCTGACGAAACGCTAGGGGTAGCGTGAAACATGTGGCCGCTCGCAGCTGTTCTTGCCTGCCGTGACTGTGCTGTGCTTTGTGTTGCCTGCTCCTGCGGAGGAAAACGGAGTAAAAGCGGCACTTGTATTGCTTATTCCTGAGGCTGTTAGACAGGGGCTGGGACTGCGAGACCCAGGCTTCAGCGCGTGAAGACCGGAGCGCACCTGGTGTCTCTTCCCGCCCCTGCTCCGCCCTGTTTGCTGGCTGCTCGCTCCGCCCTGATCTCCTGCCTCGAGTACTCACAGCTCGCGGCCCCCGCTCCGCGGGAGCCGCTCGCAGCTGTTCTTGCCTGCCGTGACTGTGCTGTGCTTTGTGTTGCCTGCTCCTGCGGAGGAAAACGGAGTAAAAGCGGCACTTGTATTGCTTATTCCTGAGGCTGTTAGACAGGGGCTGGGACTGCGAGACCCAGGCTTCAGCGCGTGAAGACCGGAGCGCACCTGGTGTCTCTTCCCGCCCCTGCTCCGCCCTGTTTGCTGGCTGCTCGCTCCGCCCTGATCTCCTGCCTCGAGTACTTACAGCTCGCGGCCCCCGCTCCGCGGGGGCCGCTCGCAGCTGTTCTTGCCTGCCGTGACTGTGCTGTGCTTTGTGTTGCCTGCTCCTGCGGAGGAAAACGGAGTAAAAGCGGCACTTGTATTGCTTATTCCTGAGGCTGTTAGACAGGGGCTGGGACTGCGAGACCCAGGCTTCAGCGCGTGAAGACCGGAGCGCACCTGGTGTCTCTTCCCGCCCCTTGCTCCTCCTATTTAGGACACGCCCTCCACGTCAAGCGGGACGCTTGCGGGACGCCGGGCTAAGCCCGGGCAAAGGGCGGGCCCTCAGTGGCCGAGGTAGGCTGGGCTGGGCCCGGTTATTTACATCGTTTGTACTATTGTTCTAATAGTGATTGATCCTTTTTCCCACTGGAAATACGCCTGACTGTCTGAGGAAGAAACCATTTATCTACATTGACTGTTAGCTTCCTCTGACTTTATTTTCGGGCTGTCTTTGCCGCATCTCCAGGACAATTATTATCATTGTTGTATATTGCATTACTTTTATTTATTCATTCGGAGGTAATTCATCGTTATAACATAAATTTGTGGTCACATTGTCGAAAATATGTCTAAGAAACTTCGCTCTGGAAGGGAAGTGGGTGGTATGCCTAGTGCAAATAAGGAAACTATTCGCACGAGAAACAAATCGGTAAATAATCCCCCCCTTAAAGGTCAATGCCATTTGTATGAGCTCTGGGCTTTGCCCTCCCCTAAGAACGCTAATTTACCCTCTAAGAATGCCGCCTGCGTCTCGCCCCAGGAGGTTCCTATGCAACCTAGTACAGGCCTGGAGCTTTCTTCGTCTCAGCCCGCACTACAATTACCTGTGCCAGTGGTGCCCTCTTCCCTTGTTTTTCTTGAAGGGAATGGGGAAAGCAAACTCTATTCATTGGTACATGAGAGGGAATCTACGAATCCTACATCTATGTCTCAAACCACGTTGAAGGATAAGTTGGATGGTGATTTATCCGTATTACTTATTGATCATGAACTTTGTGGTCGGTATGTAGATGTAGCGAATAGGGAGTCCTTGGCCCCTAATAAATCCCCCGGGGGTGCTACCCCATCTGGTCTAATGTTGTATAGAGTACCCCCTCATTGAATGATCAGGATACATCTGATTTGTTTGTCGCTTCTGGGACCCCGGGCCTTAATTTCTCTGGCATCTGCCGTCCATTGGAAGCATGTGAAAAACCTATTTCTGAATCCATGGTTGCTTTGGAACAATTATTAGCCTCTATTTTATCTCTTTTAGGGAAATTTGTTGGAAATTCGGATTGTATTTTGGAATCCGTTACCCAAATACTGAAGACTCTGCTACAAAAGTCACCGGATTTGAGGAATGTTCCCCTCATGACCGAACATGGTCGGCCAGGGGGGGAAATAAACGTGGCTTCAGTGGAGCTTGACACGAAAGCTGGGACATCGGTTGCGATACCACATACTGCGGCTATCTCTTTAACTGCAGTGCCGAACTGTATAAATAACTCAGTTCTTGTGATAATGGAGGAAAATAAATCCATTTCTGAACCTAAAGTGGTTCAAGACCTTTTTCCCATCTTCATGTCGGAAAATAAAAAAGATTCTCCCGAGGTTAAAGATGAGGCTAAGGCAAAAAATGTGAAATTTAGAAGCAACAAGGGGAATAGAAGGAAACCAACTCGTAAATATAGGAAGAAAAGGCAGCGTCGGATAATTTTTCAAAATTCAGTCTCTGCACTGGAGAATGAAGTGATTGATCTGGAGCCATTTTCTACTTCTGAAAAGGCAGATATTGATATTGAACGGAATTTACCCATTAGTACCTTTTTTAAGGTAGAAAGTGATTTGTGTCCCCCAATGTCTTTGGAATCCATCTCTCAAAGGGGGGGCCTCCCTATCAGTCTTCCTCAACCACCAATGACTGAAGTTGCTATACAAAATTCATCTGGGTCCCTTAACCCTTTGGCCTCTCCGTTCCGTGTAGCTTCAGGGAATGGAGATCGCCATTTCCCGGATCTTTCTTTAACAACTTTAAACGCTCCACTTGAAACTCTTGTGTTAGACTTCTTACCTTTATTCGACGTTGACTTGCCTTTAAATAGAGCTTGGCTTCTTAAGCGCTTTAGTGAGATTGATAGTCTACATCATATCCAAACTAGGGATATTGAATTAGTCTTCCTGTTTGGTGAAGCCAATGTAACGAGTATAAGGGTGAAATTTTATTCTCCTATTATTGTAAATCTGATACTTCAGCAAGCTGAGAACTTCCAACGTATAGGCATTGATATTCTCCCGATCTTTAACCTTGGAAATAAAAACTCGGCGTTTGGGGAGGTACCCAGAAGGGAGGAACAAAATGGGGTAGCCTCCTCTTTTAGGGACCCGAAGATCTGGGTAGCTAAGGGAAAACGCTTGGTTTCACAAGTGAAGCCTCTTCCGCTGATTCAGAACTCCTCTCTGGTAGAGGACAATAATCAGTGGAACTGGCTGCAAAGTGCCTTATCCACTAAATCAAAAGATGATCCAAGATTGTTCCGGCACCTTTAACACCCCACTAAATATTATCTCCTGGAATGCTGCAGGGATTCACAGTAGCCCTGAGAAGTTTGAGTTGCTTTTTTCTCTAGGAGCAAATGTGATCTGCCTACAGGAAACGTGGTGTATTGATACGCTGAAGGTCTCTAAGGATTACTATGTTCTGGAAGTTCCCGCCGTCCCCTCTAAGAAAGGCCATGCCAGGGGAGGGATTGCTTGCCTATTATCTAATAAATTACATTGGAAATTCAGCCATTACATGGATCCTAGTAAATTGTTCCATGCTATAACTATCGACAATTTGTTTAATAATGGGATAAAATCCCCTATTGTATTTGTGAATGTTTATATTCCTCCGGAAGAGTGTTTTAATGCGCTTTTAAAGCAGGTATTTCGATACATTGACCTAATCAAAAATGTCCTATCCCCTCCGGACATTTTGTTGGTAGGAGACCTGAATTGTAAAATTTCTAATTTTAGCCTGAATTTATTTAGGAATAAACCTAAAGAAGAGGCGTGTTTTGTTCCGCAGGCACTCTTCCCTGATAAATTAGTGACAAATAAAAGAGGGAAGATCCTGCTAAATGAATTAGAGGCCGTCGATGGACTTATATTAAATGGGAGATTTCCGTCTGACGTGCCTGCAAAAGTTACTCACAAGTCTCCGTTTGGGTCCTCCATCTTGGATTATGTTATTTCAGACTACGGTTTGTTCCCTCTTGTTCAGGATATTAAGATAATATTTACTCCTTTGAGCGACCATAGTATATTGCTTGTTACTATTTCCTTAAACCCTCTGACAATGGCACCTTGGTCTCTTAAGGGTAGTGATGTTGCCTTCCACGCTTTCTCGGGAAGGTGCTATTGGAATCCCACCGCCATTAGTGGGGTACAGGATTTTCTAGACGAGACCCTACTAATCTTAAATGAGTGGCATGGGAATGAAATAGCATATTTTGAAGAATTTGTACGTAATATTACTTCTTATGCCAAAAAAAATTTTCGACCAAGAAATAGGGTAGCGGTCCCGAGTACACTGCGTTGCCTGAATAAGGAAATAAACAAACTGGTTCGCAAACAATATCTTGATAGAGTCATGGATCGTGGTAAAGAAATATCAAGGTTAAAAAGAAAGAGAAGCAGAGTCCAGTTAAAATTAAAAAAAGTAAGGGAGGACAATGTATGGATTAATTTGAGGGAATCGGTGGTCCATGGTAGGACTAGAGATTTTTGGACAATAATTGGTAAGGGGTGTGGGTCTAGACTAGGCCCCTCCCCTATCCCTATAGCGGAAGAGGATTGGATATCTTATATTCGGGAACTCTATGCAGGGAATGGGATTTTAAGTGACGATATTGACACTAGTGTTAATTTAGGCAATGATATCGCCATTAGTGTTACTCCCCTGGGTCCTACTAACTACCCCGTTGAGAAGGAAATTGAGATGGCGATAAAAAGCATGCGGGTCTCCGGGGCAATGGGACCCGATGAACTCCCTATGACGGTCCTGAAATCTGACCCTGTAAGGTGGAGTAAAATTCTGTTTCCCCTGTTCAAAGCATGTTTTATGACGAAAATGGTCCCTGATTCGTGGAGGGGTAGTATCCTGGTCCCTATTTTTAAGAAGGGAGTTAGGGACAGCCCCAGTAATTATCGTCTGATTGCTCTCCTCGACTCCATCGGAAAAGTGTTTGCGAAATGTTTACTAAAAGCCCTTTCCGGTTGGGTAGAGGAGAATAATATTCTGCCGCTAGAACAGACTGGTTTTCGTAGGGACCACGGTACGTTAGACAACCTTACCGCCCTTCATGTGGTTACTGATAAGTATGTTCAGGTGAGAGGTGGGGTGGTGTATGCTGCCTTTATCGATTTCTCCACTGCGTTCGATAAAGTGGACCGCGGAACGCTGTGGAGAAAATTGGCAGTGCTTGGTCTTCCCCCCTATCTATTGGAGCTGGTGCGGGCTCTACATACAGAGACCTGGTGTAGGGTGTTGATGGGGGGCGAAAGGGGTTTATCGGATATAATTCCTTCTTTGAATGGCCTTAAGCAAGGTTGTTTGTTGGCCCCCCTTTTGTTTTCCCTGTACACGGTGGACCTTCCCGCTGCCCTTTCTTCTAGTGAGGGCATTGCCCCGGTGCTCGGGGGGTCCCCTATATCTTGCCTGATGTACGCCGATGATGTTCTTATTTTTGATTTATCCCCTAAAGGACTTGCAAATCGGCTAAATGCGCTTCATAGGTTTGCTGTGTCACATCATATGAAGATCAACATCACTAAAAGTAAAGTTATGTGTATAGCTGGTAAGAAGAGGTGCCGCTCTGTTAATTTTGGTTGGTTTATAGGGGGCCAAAAACTTGAGGTGGTAAAGTCCTATACTTTTTTGGGGAAAATTATCATGGCTAATTTGAGTGAGAAACTCCACATAGAGCATTCTACACGCAAAGCTATTGCCCACGGCAAAGGTCTAAACTCTCTTTACCATGCAACGGGGAAACGGCACTTTCCGATTTTATTGGAAGTGTATAGATCTAAAATCCCCGCAACAATATTGTATGGTATTGAACTTATAGATGTGAAAAAGTGGGACTTTTGCCATAAGATAGAGGGTAAACTCCTAAGATCTCTCTCTTCCCTAAACACCGCGTGCCCTTTAGCTGCCTGTAGGCTGGATTTCGGCCTTAGGAGTAGCTGGGTACAGGGACTATCGGCCCTTGTTAGATGGGTGGCCTGCCTTGCAAGAGCTGAGGTAGGGACAATGAGAGCTATCCTCAAAAGTGAATTACTGGGTAATTTTAATGAGTTTTCTCAACTTGTGCGTAATTTTAGAAAAGCTGTATTCCTCCTAAAATTAGATGAAACTGCTTTGTTTTTGTATTCTTCTCTACAGTTAAAACTTGTTTTAAAAGCAGCTTCATGGGACTTGTGTTTCCAGACGGATAAAAAAGTAAATTGTGGAAAAAGGAAGGTAGATCATCTCCTTGATTCCTATCTGTGGAAACTCCCTCAACCCTATGTAAGATGGAACCTACCACATGGTATCCGTAGATTTTGGTTTCTTTTACATTATGATTTATTACCGTTAAACCGACTGTTATCTAAATGGAATGGCTCCTCTCCTATGTGTAATTTTTGTAAAGTAAATATCCAGGACTGTATGCATGTGTTGCTGATTTGCCCCGCGCTTCGAAAATTGCCCTTTAGATGGATAAAAGTTATCTGTCTGGATCTTGGCATTGTCACTTTGAACGATTTCCTGTTTGCACTTTATTGCCCTCCCAATGAAATGTTCTGCTTTCATATTTTTAACTTTTTTAAAGGGTTTTTAGCTATTTATTAATATGTCTCTGGAGATGTATCTTGACTGTCCGACTTATGTAGTTTTTGATCTATATGTCAGTCTCGTATTAACCTTAGGATGTTTTAAGGATATATATGTAACTGTTGCGTTGTAATTGTTGTGTGTTAATTCTGTATATTTTATGTGGCCCTCTTTGAGAGCCAAAACATAATAAATAAAATTGAAATTGAAACATGTTGACCAGATACTGAACCAACCCCCATCACAGGTTGGTCTACAGTACAAACCCCACTTTTAACATACCGGTCTAGGAGCAGAATAAAACATTGAGGCCCACTAGCACGGTTTTTTTAACACTCACACACACATCCACTCCACTTACTCTCACCACACATAGTCCTTCACATAACAGTGCTCCTTCGTAGCTCGAGAGTCGCAGCACGCCCCTTTTCGTAGAGAACTGGGATGACCCCGATGATGAAGCATGTCACCGTGAGGAAACTCCGGTGAGTGAGGGGAAAACAAGAAAGAAAAATTCTTTTCTTTCTGAACGGCTATACCCACACACTGCTGGTAGATAGCCCACACACAAGACAGGTCCCTGAACCCAGATACTGGCTTCATTTCTTACAAATAGTGAACGCCACCGAGCTCCTTTACCTATTCGAGCTCGGCGGTGATGGGTAGGTGAATCCGCGTGGACACGGGAAGTTTGAGGTAAGGTACATCCTTCCAACACAATACTAGATGTCCCAGACATCCACGTCCAGCTATAACCAACCCTGCCCCTCCTTGAGGGCTTTGAATAGTTTTGTAGTTTCCTTGGTGATAATATATACATCTTGCCCTTTAGCCATATCCAAAGCTCCAACCCCGATGTACCGACCCGCCGAACACTCATGTGGCATGTAATCCCTGACCATAAGGTGAGTCAGGAGTTAGTCTAGAATGTCAATAATAACACTACTGTTTGGTCTGACACATTGATATGCATGGTGTCTCCTTCGAGACTGCTGCTGTTTTTAAATCACTGTTTCTAATTTTTACAGTAACCACCTCTTTCACGTACACAGTGTGCAACGACACAGGCATGTTCTAGTGATGCTAGTTGTAATTCACCACCACTAGCATGTTACACTGTGTTCATGCCCTGGCTCTGACCATGTATGCTTTCTGGAGAAATGTAGTGCTATTAATTTTGTATTCCTTTTCTCCCCCGTTTAGGCATAGGATTGAACCACAGAGGTAAACTACACCCACACTACACACATGACACCAGCATGTTGTTTACTATTATATGTAGTTTTCACCATTAATAGGCCCTGATGAATCGCGGGCAAACAGCCACACGCGAGAAACATGTCGACCAATCCTTCTTCTAGTCTCATCTAGGGTCACTATACCTAACTTGTTGACACCTAGCGAGCTAGATTCACTTTTTCAATTGCAGTAGGGGGACCCCCAGAATAAAGTGGTTTCCAGCACCCCCTGCTACATTTTAAATCACTCCTCCAGGCAACTTGCTACCCCACCCACACACCCGCACTTCATCATAAGGCAGTTAGATACAAAAGATCTCCGCCAAAGAGCCCCTCTTTGAGGTGAGCCCGTCGGGGATTGCACCACCTCCCTGACGAGGAGCAACGCCTATGATGAAGCATGACACCCTTTTGGGTGTGTGAGGCAAATACATCCAACAAAATGGATGCCCAAAGATGTTACATCTACACCTCCGGTCACGCCAGTTATACCTAATTCCTCTCTTTCCATAGGAACAGTTCAGCAACCCCCTTTTTTGCTTTACCTGGACTATGCAAATGCATTCTTCGTGGGTATCCCTGGCTACCTCCTAAAGAAATTGCAAGTAGTCCAAAACTCAGCAGCTAGACTCCTACTGGGTTTGTCAAATAGGTGTGGTGTGCGTGCTCATCTGCACACCCTGCACTGGCTACCCGTGGAGTCTCTGAGAAAATTTAAAATGCTGACCATTGCCCAAAGGGCCTTCCATAGTCTTGGCACCATCTACCTACGGAAGAGATTTGCTTTCTATAACCTAGGGAGACAGCTGCGTTCCTCCTCTCAGCTACTGATGTAGATCCCTAGGTTCAACCATCAAAGGCTTGGCAGGAGCTCTTTTGTCCGATGGCTGGCTTGGCCTGGATCACACTGCCATTGACATTGCAGAGTTTGTAAATCCTCCATAATTAAGTGCAGTTCTAGCTCTTCAACCTGGCTGTCATGTCGGCCAGACAGTTCTCACCTGAGGGCACCACTGTGGACACCGCATTTTGTTGTAAGGAATCATAATTTGCCATGGCCCCATTGATGTCTCCCTGCACCAATAGCAGTTTCATAGGCCCCGTTTTTCTTCATTGTGTATTAACTATACCTGCAGCCACCCAGGTTATCGCTTTCAAGAAGTTGTCTAGCTGAGGCCTCTTGGCAGTATGTTTGACACAAAGGGTCTTATTTAAAAGATTTTGCAGGCATGAATGCGCCATATCTATCAGATAGGGCGCTTTCCTATCCATTTCCCCAACGCTGGTGCACAATGGGCTGCCATGTTCCAATGCAGGGACATTTGCACCATGGTGCAACGGTGCCTGCATTGCGAGGATGATTGTTTTTATGGAGGAAGGGAAACCTCCAATCACCAGAGGCTTTTTTTCTCTTTCTATGTATGCTGCAGAACAATATTTAAAAGGTGCCATTAAGTGATGCAAAGTGGCTTAGTGCTACCTGGTAAATATGGAGCAGGCCCCAGTGCCACCAGTGTCACAAAATGTGATGCTCCTGTGGTCTAGCCTCATTGTAAATTAGGCCTCCTGTACGTAATACCACCCAAGACCAGGACCTCAATCCCAGTAGTGACTCAGCATCAGTGCCTCCCCTTGCCACATCACTTTCTGGTAATTTTTTTGTATGTGTGGTAGATTCAGACTTTATGTTTTTTTTACTGCCATTTTTGGTTGTGATACAAATTCGATTTAAGTTTCTCTTAAACATGACCCATTCTACACAGGCATCAGTTACCGTGTTTTCAATAATCTCAAAGTACCAGCCAATACACTGTCTAATGTTCTCACAGAATGCTCTGTCTTTCGGGGCCTCCGCGTTCAGATGCCACATGGGTATTCATGGCCTTCCATTGCCCCATTGAAACTTGACCATTACAGGTGCATTTTCTGAAAGCATGTGCACAACTCTCAGGATTGATCCCACTAAGTGGTCAGATTACAATAGCAAATCCAGCCCAGATAAATTTTGTGTACATGTGGCAAAGGTGTGAATTCTCTGTTCTGTTATATGCTGTGCTCCATATCTCATGCAGGTGCAAGTTAGTTATCCATGACCCCTGTGCCTCGGATGCATTCTCCGTTCATGTCCCTGGGAACAGTGGTAATGAAGTGTCCATATATTTGACAGGGACACTATTAAAATGTTTACCCAAAAGCAATGAGATATGCATTTGCAAAGCTGATTGGCCATACAAAGAGTTATACAAATTCCCCTGGTCCATGTTAGGCGCATAGATATTGACCAGTGTGAGCTTTTTCCAATCTAATATTTCATGCACAAGAACAAATCTCCCATCAGAATCTATTTCTACTTTTGCAGAGCCTATGAAGTTCTTTGTCTTATGCAAGCTAAGGAATCCCTAGCAAAGGACGAGTATTCAGCACAGAGCAATTGCCTCTACAATTGTTTTCTCAGATTAATCCCATCGGGTTGTGGCAGATATTTTTCTTGTAGACAGGCTGTGTCAATATTCTGTCAAACCAGGATAGAATATATCCTATGCCCTTTAGCCGTGTTCTGTGTACTGTGACTGTTCCATTTCACCACCCTATACTTAATAGTTATTGACAACATTATATAAGCTGTTCAAGGTGACTTATGGAAAAACCTCTCCCACATCAGGGGGAGGAATCTAACACAATGTTTGATAAAAACACCCAATTCACATTTGTTTGGTAGTCATTATCAATCAACACTGGGGTGTCCAGGATGTCCATTCAGACACATATCCATTTTGCACATACTTCAGAACAACACTCACAAATAGAACACACAAACTTTCAAAATGTTTCATAATATCAGCATAGTACAGACACCTTTTAACCGCTCTTGAGTCTTTAGATGCAAGGAGGAAAAGGGAATGGAAACAGAGAAAAAGATAGAAGGGAGTGAAGCTTAAACACAAGAACTCCCACACAGTATTATAGGACTCACACCCCTACAGCATTGGCTACTCATAATCTTCAAATTTCGGCACAATATACCTCCAACAGAGCAGTATCACAACAAGTGAGAAGCGGAAGGACTCTTTCCCTCGACCCCACGCCGACTGCAGCACTCTCAAATGCAAATGCATCAAAGCAGATCAGATCATCAACCACTCATGGCGTCACCATCGACATGCTGTCAGTTTTGGATTGAGAGTCTCCAATTCCTGATCCGTGAACTTTCCTCTTTGCTTTATAGCTCTCTTTGCTCATCAGGCATCTCTCGGCTAGGTCCAGTCCAAGCTGATAGATCCTGCAGGACTCTTAGTACTCAATTTTGGCCTGAGTCTAAGTAGGTCCATGTTGCAAACTTCTCGTCTTTCCGGTGCATCATTGCAAGAGTCTGATCCGCTTCACTAGAGGGTTCAAGTTAGTGTTCCGCTCAGCTGCCATCTTCTTCACCCACACTGAGGCATCCACAAGGGTTAAAAATAATGCGTCAGGCCGCTGTTGATGAGCCTTCATTTAGCTGGGAACATCAGCATGAATTGCAGGACAAGTGTGTGCAGGTTTTTCTTTACCTCAACAAAGGAGGTATGTGTTTATTCTGGGTAGAAATATACTTTAATCCCTTCCACTTCTATGTGGTCATTTTTCAATGCCTGCTGCTGGGCATTGTCCATGTCTCTATAGTTTGAGGGTCTTGGGACCACAGACATTTGGGGAAGCCCTGCTTGTCTAGGAACAGCCAACATCCTTGCTCCCCTTCAGTAGTGAAGAAGTGTGAGAGACCTCTAGAAGCCACTCGCTTCTCTAGCTAGTGTTCCAGAAATAGCTCCATGCTATACCCACTATCTTTACTGGTAGACCACAATTCTAATAATGTTCCTTCTTGACGGTCCCTCAACATCTTCAGGTCTCAGTTCAAAGGCATTAATTCACTTTTTGAAGTCTGTAAATTTTTACCGTCAGCTTTGTGCTTGCTATTGCTGATTCCTCTTTTGCTATTCTGTCAACCAACTTGTTTTGATCTGTTCTCTGGAGAGTTAGAGCAATTGCTACGTAGTCCATTTTTTTTCATATTGTTGGCTGCACCAAGCTTATCTGCATGTTCCAAGGCTTTTTTCTTTCTATGTGCTGTACTCCCTGCTACATGATTGTCTTCACTCTTCTCACCAACCTTGTCAGCCGAAGGCCCCTGGTGTCGGTACCCTGTCTGACTCCCCATGGCACAAAGCATTCCAGGCATGTCAGACAGATCCGCTCATACAGTCACAATATTATCACTGTCCCACATGCCACTGTGTTTGAGGCTTCAAATGAGGCAAATCACATCTCAAGGAGGTTCAATGATAGCACCGCTACTGTGTTAGAAGAGGTGGAGTGTCTTTAGGTTTCTTTACCACCCCAAGATCGGCTTGGCAAACAGCAGCCCAGTCACAGCTTTGGGCAGGCTTTTTTCTCAGCATGTCCTCCTCTTTGTGATCTGTAGATTTACAGCCCTTCACGAGGTTGACCATGATGTGTAGGAAGGTTACTTTTGTCCATGTTAGCCTGCACACCTGTATCCCATCATTTTGCCAGTGAGCAGTGGCATTCTAATGTGCATCTATTGTGCACACAATTTGGGGCACACAAGGGCCTGCAAAACTCCCTGCATTTGTGTCTTTGGGCAGACAGTGTCTGCAGGCGCAAAGCAACAATCACATATCAGATCAGGCACTGCTCTAGTTATACATCTCATGAGTCTTAATGAAGAGAGCTTTAGTGTGTGTGATGTTGAGAGCCATATATGCATTCACATGACCATGTCTCAGTGGTATTATGACATATTAATTTGGGATCCCGAGTGGCACGGTTTGTAGAGAGGGGAATGGATCACTGTTCCCAGGTCCGAAGGAGGGGACTATAGCTGTCATGGGCTACTTTTGTTTCACCACACATCACCAAGCCTCCGAGGTCTACTCTACCGAGCTCCACCCCGGCAGCTGCAAACTTACATTGGATGTGTTCTCACACACACCAAAATGTCTGCACCCCAGCACACCAGCAAGGCCTTCCGGGTGAGGCAATCATGCAGCTCCTCCAAACCAGAAGTCCCACCACTTGAAATGTGGACTGGGTCCCCTGCACATCTGACTCCTCCCCCCCACCAAAGACATACCCAGATCACCCGCAAGGCCTTTAGATCACTGCCATTACAGGGCCTCTCTCTACCATCAGGCACACTATAAAAGGCATGGTCGCAGCCAGTGGGGCTGTTCTTTCCATTTTGGTGGCGTCAGTGTCTGCCTGTCGGGTCTCTTCTCAATTTAGGCCCAGTTAGTTGTCTTCTGGAGTGCTTCCCAAATGCTCAGCAACCGGATTTCAACCGGATTTCAACAGTTAGTGTTGGAGCACATTCTCATACATCTAATCTCCCATCTTGACTTTGCCACAACCCCACCTGGAACTTGAAGTACTACCTTATGTCATCTTAGATTGAGACACAAGTGCACTAGTGGAATATGAAGCGAACTAACAACTTGCAAATACATCAGGTTTTGTATATAAAGCGTGAGGGGTTTCCATAGTCTCCATGCTCTTACTACTGGTTTCTTGTAACTGTGGAATCTGATATACTTTTTACAATGGCACTGTCCAGCAGAACAGTGAAATCCCCCTAAAATCCTGACAATTAGGTCAGGCAGAAATCTAAAGCTCTGTCATGAAAGGCCTAAAAATCATAGCAGCTGTAAAAATTCATACAGGGTACAACAAACAGAGCTAAGGAACAAGGGAACTTGGGAGTCAAGCAACCACAGAAGAAGTCATACAGTTGACGGAATCAGCAAATGAGAAGGCAAATAGAAAAGAGTGGGGATGAAAGACCAGAAGAGGGGAAGTCATGGTGAATCAACTTCTTTGAATAAAACAAACAATGCAAAATATTTGGCATACTTATATGAAATTCAACAGAATGTATTTTAAATTAGTAAATGTCAGGTTTGACGTTTCAGAAAGTGTTTGTTGCTATTGAAGAATGTCAAGAACCATTCTTTAGAACACATGCAGGGCATGGCTCAGAGCTAAGAGGACATGCTCTCCCGCTGCCACATGCCAGCCCGTAAATGTGATGGGGCTCCACCATAAAAAAAATAGAGTATAGATGTCCAGGCTATAGCTATGCCTCACTGAAGGATCAGCCAACATGGAGGCCTTGACTACCATAGCTGAATCCACGTACATCTGAGAATTTTTATTGCATCGGAGTTGCTTGTCCTTGCTGAGGTGCCGCCCAAGATGGCAGCTGAATCTGTGCAGGCCAGCAGAGGCTCTTGAAGAAGCGATTCATGTCGGCTGTGTGGATACCTGAGGGCAATTCTAGGTGGAAAACTAACATTGGAGGACCAACCTAAAGGCCTGGGAATGTGGAAGACGTTGTGGGTGAGCTGTCTTAGAGTGGGCTGTACTTGATCCATGCTGGTGATTAGTAATGGTGGCCCATTGAGAAATTTGAAACCTGGTATTGTTTAACAGTCCCACCAGCAAGGAAGACAATAGGGATCCACCAACACATTAACTCTGGCAGATGAAGTTCTCCTTGTACAAGTGATACTGAGGAGGCGGGATCCATGCTAATATTGGGATTAGAGTGGTGTGTCGGATTGTCCAGAAGAGCCTGGGGGTCATCACATTTTAAAATATAAAGACATAAACCTGGTGAGGAGGAACTAGCCTTATGTGACTGTGTGACCCTCAAAGTGATGATTCAATAGCAAATAACGATGAGGGCAAAAAGTACTGTATAAGTGTGAGAGGCAGCGTAACCCATGACCACCTTAAAAGCCACCTAAGGATCGAAATAAACAGAAACTACTGCCATTCTTTGCAAGTGAGGCACCCAAAGGCAGGTCCAGTGGATTGCCAACATGTTGGGAATTAATGTCATGCACGGACTGCCCCTCTGACCCCATAACACTCTCCCAATCTGTCTATATGGAGGACCAGCATCCTTCAAGAAATAACTATATGAAGATCTCAATACTGAGATGGTTAAGGAGATCTAGGAAAAATGGCATAATTGTGACCCAAAACTCCATTGGAAAGGATGTTGACTCATCGGTCAAAAGATTGATAGAGTGTGAGACTAAATCTGAGCAACACGTACGGGCAGAATGTGACAATTCCAGGTAGATGAGGATTCTGCAATCTAAAACAGAGTTGGCATTAGCAAATGTTTGGGACATGGAGGACAAGTCCCAGAGAAAGAAAGTCAAAATTCAGGCTTAGCCAAAGGAGTTGAGGACCCATACATGTAGGGTATATGCTCTCCACGCCTTGATGTGATGATCAGGAGGTAGTGAGGCTCAATAGAGTACACAGAGTGGGACATAAAGGAGCATCTCATAATCACAGAGGAATAGACATTTTGGCCAAGATTCTATATTTCTCAAAAAAATGAGGAGATTCTTAAACTATCAAGGAGAAAAAAGTAATCTACTTTCATGGTCATACATGCCAAGTATTTCAGCATGAGCCAGCGCACTTCACCATCTGCTGGGAAGCTGCTGCACTTTTGAACATTGAGCTACTTGACAATGCTGAGCTGATGAGGACACTGCCATAATCGGCACACAAATCATGGGTAGCCAGGTAAAACAATTGATGATAATTATACCCCTCTTATCAAATCTATGGAAACAGATCTAAAAAGAATGGATTCACTACAGCTATCACTGATTGGGAGGGCAAACGTTATAAAAATGACAATGTTTCCTAAGGTGCTTTACAAATTAAGATCAATCCCATTTAAAATAGACGAGAAAATTATTAAGAAGATTGAGGCCACTTTTATGAAATTCTTATGGCAATATGGAAAAATAAGGCGGTCAAATAGATATATGTCATTACCACAAGATAGAGGTGGGTTGGGACTGCCAGATATTAAGAGCTATCATCTTGCATGTCTCCTCACAGACATGGCTATTCTATTCCATCCAGGGGGCCCTACCCTCAGGCAGACGGAGATACCATCAATTTTTGAGCTACTGGTGGGAAGTGAAGCCGTAGGGCTTCTATTAAGGAGAACTCAGAGGAGCTATTACAAGGAATTAGGATACAAGACGCTTGAAGGTCTATGGTATATATGGAAAACGGTTAAAAAAGTTCTAGATATACCTACTATCCATCATCGTACACCACTTTGGAATTCAACACTCTTTCCAAATCTTAGTAGGGATGGAACGTGGCGTCATTGGGAGAGTCATGGTATTGTGGAGTTGGGGCAAATAATGATCAGAGATCAGTGCAGAACACTTGAAGAAATTACACAAAACTATTCACTACAAGGTTATCAAGAGTTCAAATACATACAGATTGTAAATAGAATTAAATCAATCAGGCCACGTATCACTTTGCTTAGAAAATTCGAACTAATTGAGTATCTGAGGTCAGGGGGCCATAGAATTAGAGATATATATAAAATATTTAACGACGCATCAATTGACGATATTGGAAAAATTGAAACCGCATGGTCCAAAAAATTGGGAGATCCCGAAGTAGACATTGATAAGGCGTTAGATATGGATAAGAGGTTTCTGCGCTCCTCGAATCTCAGAGCCCAACATTACAAAACTCTATTTAATTTATACTATACGCCCGAAAAATTATTCTCTTGGGGGAAAGCGACAGATAACAACTGCCCGAGATGTGGAAAGGGTATAGCTGATCTTATACACATGTTCTATGGTTGTGAAAAATTAAAAACTATTAAAGTTGAAATAATACGGTTTTTAGAGGGGCTTCTGGATGTCAAAATTAACCTATCCCCAACCTTGATAATAATTGGCTGTGATGCGAAATTAAATATGAGTATTGAGGCCGAAGCTCTGGTTTTCATTTCCGTAGCGGTTCTTAGGATTTTAATTAGCGCAGCCTGGAAGGATACAGAAGCACCATCTTTTCAAATGTGGTTGTGCAGAATGTTGGGCATACATAATATTGAGGAAGCATTATATGATTTAAAGGGAGCGAAGCTAAGGGATGTGGGCAAGCGACTTTGGGCCCCAGTGGCTACCTGGAGGACAGCAAAATTAACTACAAATGAATGATTTACTGGTCGTGTAGATATTTAATATGTTAAATGATTTGTATTGTTTATTATTCTTTCTGTTATTTCGCATGATGATATAATGCTATGCTTCTATCTATGTATCTGTGTATCCAGTTAGAAATATGTATTTACCGGTATGAACTCTCATAAAAAAAATAAAAAAAAAATAAAAAAAACAAATCATGGGTAGGGAGATTGCATCGGCCCTTTGATGGGGTTGAAGGCACAAGACGGAAGAAAGGCAATGAGGAGAAAAATATCCCCTGAAATTATGAATATTGACTCAGGACTGTACGGAACAATTAAAATTGTTTACCTACTTGAGATGAGCCATGCTTTGTTTCCAGGTATTGTGATTACTACTCAAAGTCACTACAGAGCCCTGTGTGTCTGGGTTGGGCATCGTGGAAGGAACAACAAGACTAGACGTTTTGAAGACTTTTGGGGTAGGGCAAATGGTTATTCTGTCTCCTCTTTCCAAGGTACTGAATGTTCCCTCACTTCATTTAGAGTTGGACGGACCTTCAGTATGTCCGTGACAGAGACTAGTCCTCCTCAACTGCTGACATACACCTTCGACAGACCGAGAGAGGCAAGGCAGATAGTGATTTAGCCATTCACCCGCCCCCTCTATTAGGAGTGGGTGAACAAGTGGCAAGTTTCTACTTTCTCTTACCACCAGCTAAAACATGGCAGTAAGTGAAAGTAAAAAATGTCACTGACCCTCACACGTAGGAGAAAAGTCCCATGGTGAGGGGGGTCATTTTTTTGTAATTTTCAAAAAGTAACTCCCACTTTGGGATTTTCTTTTTGATAATAGAAAAATAAATTGAAAATGTGCTGTACAGCTCTGATATGTTGATGGAGTTGTACAGCACATTTTCAGTGTATTGACAGGAACCGCTGTGATGGTTGTTCCTACCTATGTAAAAGATGTTCACCGGCAAAGCATGCATTTCTAAACTTGGAGGCCATGTACTCCATCAGTGTGACAGAGTATTTACTCCATCACAGGGACATCTTAAGGATTTTGGGGGCCCTGGGCCACACATATTATGGGGGCCCTGTTCAGAACAGCTTTAAATTTATGATCCAATATGAGCCCTTGTTTCCCACACTGTTTCTGCTTCCTCAGCTGCATTAGCGATCCAGTTTGCATCATAGGCAGTAGCCTAAAAATTCCTGATGTAAACGGAAGCACGCGGCTGACAGCGGTAGGAGTTAGTGTTTCCTGCTCTGCTTCTAGGTTTTTAATACTTTTAAAATTTTTATATGTGTGGCTGAATTACTCTGTGCTTTTTACCAATTTCTCCTACCTACGCGCACTTGTACTTTACTTGATTCTGCTTGCCTACATCTCATTAGCTGCTCCATCTCACTTTTACTCAGTTCTGGTCCGCCCAGCTGATACGTCGATTGTGCGGAGGGCTGGGGTTGCTATCGGGCTCCTCACTTCACGCAATTTCCACTTCCTCAGCTGCGTTAGGGATTCAGTTTGCATAATAGGCATTAGCTTATATATTCCTTATGCAAACCCCGCACACAGCTGACAGTGGTAGGATTTATTATTTCCATCCCTGCTACTAGGTTTTTAATACTTTTTAAATTGTATATGTGTGGCTGAATTACTCTGTGCTTTTTAACAATTTCTCCTAACCACGCGCATTGCACTTTACTTAATTCTGCTTGCCCACACCTCCTTAGCTGCTCCAATTTGCATCTAACTTTTCCTCCAGTCGTGGTCCGCAGTGGCTGATACACCGATTTTGTATAGGGCTGGGGCTGATATCGGGCTCCTCACATCCACCCAAGTAGTTTCCACTTCCTCAGCTGCGTTAGCGATCCAGTTTGTATCATAGGCATTAGCGTATATATTCCCGATGCAAACAGACGCGTCCAGCGGGTGCACCAAAGGCAAGCCCGTCTGCGCCCATCAGCGTCCGGTGGCGGCCATGCTGCCCAGTTCCCCTCCAGTGTGTTTCGTCCACTATTTTACAATAGGGAAAAAGTGATCAGCCATGGCAGCTACCATTATGTCAGTGTACAGCGGCTGATCTGAGCTTGGAGGTAGACGTTCGATGCAATAAGTGCAATTGGTCTCTCCTCCAGCCCAGGAAATTCACACCCAGGCTCCTCCCATGCGACAAGAAGTATAAAAACAATAAGAAAACAAAGGATTTAAAGGTCACCCTTTTAAATTGTCACTCTATGCAAAAGTATGAACTTCACATTTATGACCTACTTTTAGACGAATAAACTGATCTTTTTTTTCTCACTGAGACCTGGCTGTCTGCGGCCTCCAACCATACTATCACCTCGGCCATCCCTACGGGTTATGGAATTCTTAGGGGGGACTGACTGAGTGGGAAGAGAGGTGGTGTCGCCATAATTTACAATAAAAAACTAGAGTGCTCTCCCATCCGGATGGAAAACATTGAGGGGGCAGGGTCCTTAGACTTCCACTATACCTTATCCCGCCATAACAGCATAGCTGTTTTTCTGATTTATAGATCTCCCGGTGCAATTGGACATTTTATTACTATGCTTAATACAGCCACCACCTCCCTGAAATTTAAAATACAACAACTGCCTTATTATGGAAGATTTCAATAATACATATGGACAATGGAAAATACCCTAAAACAATTTCCTTGTTGAGATGCTGCAGGCCTGCAACATGTTTCCATCTATTTTTCGGCCACCTATGAAAAGGGTCATACCCTAGACCAAATCTTTCACAACTTTGACATATCAATAAGCCTACCCCTTCCCGTTACCTGGTATGACCACCTCCTTTTAAAATTCGTCATTGCCAACTCTGCTACAGTCCCTCGGGCTAACGCAGGGCAGAGGGTCCCTAATTACAGGACGTTCTATAAAATATCCATCCCGATGTTAGCAGACGCCCTCTGTCATTCCTCGCCAGAGCTGTCTGGCTGTCCCTACTCGGATACCCTCTTAATAGATTCATGGCTTTGAACCAACATTGGTGCAGCGGTACCAGTTGTTTCCTGCTCCTCAAAGAGGTGGGCCCCACCATCTCCATGGTTTACCGCTTCCCTCAGATCTAGCAAAAGAAATTGTAGAAAAATGGAACGGAAATGGCTTAAACCCTATCTACCTGAGGACAGGAAGGTGTATACAGATACCTTAAAAAGCTCTTTACATTCTCGTGAAAGCCAAGAAATACTTCTTTCAAACCAAGATAGAAAATTTTACCTCTTGGATCGTCAATTTTTACTAGCTTTCCATGAGTTTCATCTTGAAGAGTCACTGACCCTTCTCCAAAGCATTAAGTCTGGCTCTCCTACCGACCCATGTCCAGCAAATATCCTGAGCCTATTAGCACCCACCATAAACCCCACGGTATACCAGGTCTTTAATGCTTCCCTCTTCTCAGGCAACATGCCGAAATTATGGAAGAATGCTAAGATTCTTCCACTGATAAAAAAAAGGCTAACGCCAAACTAACGGACCCTGCCAACTACAGGCCAATCTCCCATCATCCGACTCTCTCCAAAGTATTAGAGAAGCATGTAAACAAGGCCCTCCAAAAACACATTGAAGATCCCAATCGGGTTTTAGGGCTAACTACAGTACAGAGTCCGCTCTGCTGGAAGTGACAGAATTTTTCAAGGGTAAGCTGGACCAGGGAAACAAGGCTGTTATGATACTGCTTGATCTGTCGGATGCCTTTGATACAATCCCACCTGAGAGGCTTCTGTAGAGACTTGCTAACAGCGGCCTGGGGGGACCGCATTAACATGGTTGTCATACTTCTTGGCAAATAGATCTCAGGCTATCTGGCTCTCCACTTTCTCATCCCCGGTTCCAGCTGCCATGAATGTAGGAGTCCCTCAGGGCTCCATTCTCAGCCCTCCCCTTTTTATTATATATCTATCCCCCCTTCCTTTTCTGGTAAAGGAAGAGGGTGCAAAAATTGTTACCTATGCTGATGACACTCAGCAGATTTTTACATGTGAAAAAGGGACCGACTTTGATGGAGCAATGATTAGGTCTTGCCTCACAAAAGTTTTTAGCTGGCTTAAGATCAATCAGCTGAAGTGCAATCCTGACAAAACTGAAGTTGTTTTCTTTGGTAAACCAGAAATGCCTGACTGGAGCCCTTAGTGGCCAAAAGATTGCCACCCCTGCCCGCGGAAAAGGAGAAAGTAAAAAACGTAGGAATTGTCATAGGCAAGAAACTCTCCATGCGCTTTCAAATCCAAAACCTAACTGGCGCTTGCTTTGGCATACTCCGGATGCAAAAAAAATTACTTCGTCTGTTCCCACTTGAGAGCAGAAAGATCGGGGTGCAGGCTCTGATAACATCAAAGCTTGACTATGTCAACAGCTTGTACCTCGGTCTTCCTAAATCCCTTATCCAGCGCCTACAAGTGGTACAAAGCGCACCGGCCAGAGCCAGCCTGAGACCTAAACCTAGATCTAGTATGATCCCTATTCTTAAGTCTCTACACTGGCTCTGCATAGAAGAACAGATCGACTTCAAAGCAATGACCATCTTCTTTAAAGCTTTCCAAGGCTTAGGAGCCGGCTACCTAAATAAGCGCGTTAATCTCTACATGACATCTAGACCCCTAAGATCTTCCAATGCCAACCTGGCCATCGTGCCTAAAAGATGCCGTACCCACACTGGAGGCAGAGCCCTCTGCTTTCTAGGAGCAAAATTGTGGAATAGACTCCCTGAATCTCTGAACCTACCCACAGACCTACTCTCTTTCAGGAAGAACTTAAAAACCTGGCTTTTTATTAACTGATGGGTCTTTTACGCATGTTTTCCTCCCGCTGTCATGCTCCAGGACACTCTAGTCTGAATAGCTGCACGCTTTATTAAATACACTATTTCATTTTATTAGGCCCCTGACAGTGCAAAGGAACACTCATCCAAATTCTAAGGGCCTTATTCATGAAGCCTTGCTTCACTTTTATGACGCTGGTGCGACACTTTTTGTGACGCACCAGCAGCGTAAAAAATGTGCCATGTTGTACCCTTTTTACAAAGTGACGCATCTAGGCAGATGCGTCACTTTGTAAACACCTGCACCACGTTATACCTGCACCAGGTATAATGTATGCAGGGTGGGTGTTCCCCTGCAAAAAGCCTCGTAGAAGTGGTGCATTGAAATCTATGAGAACTCAGTGCGCCACTTCTAGGATGCAATTGCGTCAATATCTTATATCTGCCTAATAGCAGGTGTAAGATTGATGCAGGCTCTTTTACATAGCGCTTGCTCCATGTGAAAGGACACATTTCTGGAGTTGAGTATATTTTCAGACACACCCCAGCAATCCATCACTTTTGCACCTACAGATATGTCAGAAATACTGACGTATCTATAACCCCTTGCGACATGATGCATAATGTCACAAGGAGGGCGCACTAAGAAGTGACGCATCCCTGTTTTCACACATCGATGCATTACTTCTCACAAATAAGGCCCTAAATGTGTTTATATTTAATATTCAGGGATAGGTATGTGTATTTTCAATATTGTAACACAGCAGCAGCTCACCAATATTACTGCACATAATCTCTGTGACGCCCTGCCATTTCTTATATTTTGGCCTTGTTTTGATCTAAAAGAAACTTTTTTTATGTATATTGCATGAAAAATAAACACAACATTTCTCTGAAAAATGGCTGTACTAGACTCACACAGAAGGTACATAAAAAAGAAATAAAAGGAAAACAGTATTTAAAACAATCTGTTTAAGAAATATTCAAGGTAATTAGGGCAAAACTCTGGAGAACTGAGCTGACTCTGTCAGGGGGCCCGCTGAAATGGCTAGGGCCCTGGGCCATAGCCCACTTTGCCCATGCATTAAAACATCTCTGCTCCATCACCCTGAATGAGTAAATGCACTCTATATCAGGCTTATAGTCTGTTTCTCTGCCCCCAAGTAGCAGAGTGGCATTTTATTCATTTAGGTGACAGAAATGTAGTTATTATTATAATTATTAGAATTTGTACTGCGCAACAAATCATCCCGACAGGGATCTCTCGGCACACTTGGCTGCATACCTGCCTGTGCCATAGCCTGTGACAGAATGACCATTAGAACAGCCAGGTTTTTAGCTGCTTCTTAAACTGCACCAGAGTGTAGCAGGCTCGTATCTCTTCTGGTAGTCTATTCCAATGTAGAGGGGCAGGATGAGAGAAAGCATGCCCACCCATTTTGACTTTGCTAATTTTTCAGGGACAGAGCAGTTTCCGATTGCTCGATCTGAGTTCACATACAGGAACACACGGAATTAACTTCTTCCTGATGTAAACAGGGCCAATTCACTGCAGCGCTTTAAACACTATTGCCAGGAGCTTAAACACTGCTCTCTTCCTGACAGGCAGCCAGTGGATTTGTTGCAAAAGAGGAAGTGATGGGGTGCGGACAGGTTTGTTAAGAGCCAGTCTCTCTGCCTGCACTACCTGTAACCTGGATGTAAGATCCTCCCTGATTCCAACAAGTAGTACATTGCCGTAATCTAGTAGACTGACTAATAGTGCCTGGATTAATGTCCTCCTAGCTTCCAGGGGGATCCACGGAAAGACTTTCCTCAACATGCGCATAATAGCAAAGCACTTCCCAGAGACAACCTTCACATGATCCTCCAACGAGAGCTTATTATCTATCATGATTCCCAGATTTCTTGCCTGCTTTTTGGGAGTAGGTGCCACACCAAGTTCCGCTGGCCACCAGTCCACAGACCATAGATCCACAGCCTTTCCGAACAAAAGAATCTCAGTTTTACTGGAGTTTAACTGAAGGGGGTTCTTGCTCATCCACCTGGCAATTTTCAGCATACACAACTTAAACAGTGTTCTGTTGCCGAAGGATCATTCTCGATTGGGACTATCACCTGAGTGCCTTCCGCATACGAGATCACCTCGAAGCCACAAGATCTAATAATGGCAGCCAGCGGGGCCACGTATATGTTGAACAAGGTACGGCTTAAAATGGATCCCTGAGGTACCCCCTTGTCCAATGCTGTGGTCTGGGATACAAACGTGTTCAATTGGACACATTGTGTTCTGTTGTTCAAAAAACTTTGTAGTCAGGCCCAGGCCATACCTCCAACACCAATCTCCTCCATCCTATCCAACAGAATGCTGTGAGAGATGGTGTTGAAGGCTGCCGACAAGTCCAAGAGCACCAACATAGATGGGGTACCCCTATCCAATGACATCCTTATGGTATCTGTGACTTCCACTAAGGCAGCTTCAGTGCTATGTCCTGCACAGAAGCCCGATAACTCGTCAGTTGTTGCTTGATCAGTGTCTCCATGACCTAAGAACAGAACGGAAGAAGAGAGATGGCCTGTAGTTTTGCATGTCTGCCGGGTCTGCCAACACCTTCTCCAACAGAGGCTTTATGTGTGCCTTTTTCCATTTTCTCGGGAATGTGGCAGTGACCAAAGAAATGTAACATACCTCTGTGAGAGAGGGGGACAAGACCTGCACTAATTCAGACATGATGTACGGCACAGCCAGATCTATTGTCAAGCCTGATTTTGTCCACGAAAGTACAGCCTCTACTTGCTCTATGGTGATAGTTAAGAAGGAGTCGAGCCTGGGTAGAGATGTCTCCCTTTGAGTGGAAATCGACTCCTTCGATACCTCTCCTCTTGCCACAGTACTGCACATTTAATCAATCTTCTCCTTAAATAGTGAGCTAAATCATCACAAAGCTCTTGCGTAGGGGGTGCGGCGGGGCTGTTTACTTTCGGCTTTGTGAATTCCTTGAGTATCTTAAAGAGCTTCTTAGTGGAGTTCTTTGGCTCCCTTATCCTCAATCTAGATGTTCTCTTCTTGCTGTATTGCAGCTGTTTAAGTTTTATGAGACAATTTATAAGCCTGCTTATCCTCCTTATTAACTAGGGGAAGAGGTGAACCCTACTGGCATATTAAGCACAACCTGAGAATCACTGCTCAACACCTGGTAGGTATGGCACAAGCAGCAGGCAATCCCCCAGAGAAGTGTGTGTTAAGTTCAAGCTGTAAAAAAATCTAAAGGCTATAAGAATCACTACACAATAACATTTCCAAAATGATTTAGAGGAATAGACAAAAATGAAATGTGGGAAAATATTGGGCAAGAAGAAACCAAGATATGAATTTTTCAAAGTTTAAAGGCAAAAGAAAAGGCCTAGAAAAGCAGAATTGGAAAGCAACAGTTTATGGGTTGCCGAGACACATGCACAACTTCACACTGGTGGCTAAAAAACTCGAACTCTAAGTTTATATGAAAGGATGTCAAGCCAACCATCTCTAAGTAGTTACAGATGGGTAAGAAGGAGTAAGACATGGTGGCTCAGCCTACCCTGAGGATACATTTCCAAGCTGCACAACTGAAAGTAGTGATTGTATGGTTGAAAGAGATGATGACCAAAATAGGGTCTCATTTGAATAGAGCGGTCATAGTCTGTCCCATTTGAGATGCAATCTGGTTATCTAGGGACCTGAGACCTCCCAACGCATTTCTGACTGTGATCAGTGTCTGCAACAACACAGCCACAGAACAGGGTGTAGGAGCTATTCCATCTTCTTACCTGCCAATTGACATCAAGCCATAGTGGTCCATGGCAATCCTTGCTAGTTCAATCACTTTATGGAGGTAAGTAGGTGCATAGCGATAGTTAATATGCTCTTGAAGGCCCCTTTAAAGTCTTTTTCACTCTGAAAATTAGATTTTAACCTAGTGGTACCAGAACGTATGCATTAAGTACCGATCTGACACTGGTTGATAACTCCTCTCATGCAGGAGGAAGCCACCAGAGATAAAATGGTGTTGGAATAACTTTTGTCACAAATCACATCTGGCAAAGGGATTATTTTTAATTGTTATAAAATACTTTGAGATATTAAAGGTCCACACCACAGCACAGATATGGATAAATGGGAATGCACCCTGAAGACCGAGATCTATGACAAAGAGTGGACAACCCATAGCTGGATATAGGCAAATCTTGATGTGTATGGGAATCAGGGCTGCATTACAAATTTATGTTGAATCAGCATTTTACACTAGAGAAGATCTGCCATACATGCCCAAAGTAAATTTCAAGTTGGAAATGGGGGTGGTCCCAAAGGGCTAAAGCAGAGCATACCTGGTGAAATTACCCCTACCTAAATCTTTTTGGAAGTATGTTAGGGGAGCAAGTCAAAAAATAACAGGAAAGCCCATGCCAGATGACTGGGTACTTTGTTACTAGAAATGAGTAGAGCCTTCAAAATTGGTGCTAGCGCAATGGTGGATGAACAACTCATACTCATGGGTCTTCTGCAAGTCACAAATGTGAAATATACTTGCTATGAAGCGGCTCTTGGTCAATATGATGGGGCAATATTTAAAATTTGAATGAAAAAGGACATTTCTAGTGGTTTGCAAATGCCTGCTTCCAGGCCCTAAGTATGAATTCAGTACTTAGTTGCTTGACAATCTAGTAGTACTGGGGTTCTTCCATAGAATGGGTTGAAGACAGTGAACGATGCACAGGTATATATGGGATTGTTGTTTGAAACAAAGGAGGTCCTCTCCTCAAAAGTAAATTTGCACCTGGATAAATTTACACATATAGATTTATTCTTACACTTTGTAGTATATTTACAACTTTTGGAAATTTGCCATTTCTGAGTGTAAATGTTCTCTCTCTTTGCCACTTTCTGTACTTATGTTTTCAGCTCCCCTTCGACTCTCCCTCCACCTCAAATCCATCTCTTTTTCTCTCTCAGTATATTGTTTTGATTTCTATGTAACTCTCCTCCATCTACTTCTGTTTACTCTCTCTACCGCTCTCTCTGCTCTCTATTTCATCACTCTCTTCCTAACCTCTCTCTCTCTGTCACTTCCCTCTCTACCTCAATACTTCTCACTATCTCAACTCTCTCCTGCTCCACCTCTCTCTCAGACACTGCCTGATCTCTACGATTACATGATCACTTGTTTGCTACATCACTCTCCACATCCTTGCCCTTCCGTTCTGCATTTCTATTAGTGTTCCATCTACCTCACCACTGATATTAACTTGCACCTTTTTCTCTACCTCTCTTTCTTTATCTTCTGTATCTTTCTCATCACTTTCTGCATCTCCTTCTGTATTTCAACTCCATCCCTCAACATCACAACACTGTCTCCCACGGTCTCTCTACTTAAATTCAATTCTTTCTATAGCCTTCAGCTCTTTCTCTCCAACTTAGTCTCTGCTATAATACTCTCATTTCCTAACCTGTCTTTCTGTACCTCTTCACCTTTTGGCTCTCTGTTTACCCCACCACTTCTCTACCTTGCATCTCTTTATGCTTCTCTCACTAAGCCACCTCTCTACCAGTCTACCCATGCTTCTCTCGACTTCTAACTCTCTATAACTCGCTTCCATTTCTCCACCATTTCTCTCTATGTGTCACTCCCTTTCCCTCGCTCTTCCATTGAATCTCCCTCCCCTTGCTCTATCTTCCTTATTTTAAATCACTACCTATCTCTCTACCTCTTTGTCTGTACCTAACTCTTCCTGCCATTCTGTACTTTTCTTTTTTTTACTTCTTTGTTCTTCTCTTCATCCTCTCCCACTTCTTTCCATATGCACACTGAATCATTGTCTAACTAGAGAAGTGTATACATATTAAAATGAGAGAAATTACAAAACAGAGGGAATTAAAGAGAACATGATCATATTTCACAGTATGAAAGGGTGAAACTCCTAGGAGTATTGTTGTTGCACTGTATGTTAATTGTGAACAAGTGTTTATTTGTGATTATGGATGTGCACCAATTAAATGTATAAGTTGAATGGTTAGGTGCATATTTCTTTGTCTTATTTGATGCACTGGTACACTAAACATCCATGGGAACCAAACTCCCCTTGCTGTGTCTTTTCTGTAATGGAAAGAACAGCCGGGCTAGACACTGAATTCATCAAATAAATTGTTGTTGCAGGACAAAACAAATCTGTAACCGTAGACAAAAGCCAAAAGGCTTTATCAATGTTTGTTCAACACCATGCAGTATGAACTTTTGACTGTTTTACCTGGCCCTATTTATGATTGTTTAGTATATAAATCTATATTGTTTGTCCAAACAGGAGCTTGAATTAGCTGAAAATGAGCATCAATTTCTAAGTTTTGTAGACAACGAATTCCAAAATGCATTTTATACTGGTGCCTTAAAAACAGCCTTATGATGGCTCTTTTTCCACTGGCTTGGATTCTTTTTTGTTTTTTACTTTGACTTGCAAACGTTTCTTCTTCTAGTAGGGAATGCAGCCTCTGGTAATCTCTGTCATAAACATATATAAAGTACTTTTCTTTTTAGGTCTTTTTTGCCACAGAGGTGTTAGGTTGCTGTAGGTGAAAGCCATCGAATATACCAAAAATGTACAATGGGCTTAGACTCAAGCCATAACTTACCATTGGTTGCCTGTGTTGTCACTCTTATTTGATTGCGTTTTAATCAATTACCTTCCTTGTCCATCTTGTGTTTGTCCTTCCCCTTCTTCAGTTTGTCCCTCCCATGGAGCATCCTATACTTCAATGACGTGTATCCTTCCAGTGCTCACATTTAGGCAACTACATTTTTCCTTTTAGGACACTATGAAAGTGTAGTTCTAGAGGCACTCTGTGGTCTGACCTTTGACTACCATCATTTTAATTGACTTTGGTGTTTTACTTTACCCTAGTATGTATGTACAACATCCTGCATATGCCTCCTTGTTTTTCTTGAAGGTTTCATTATTGTAATCTTGCAGTCTTTTTTTGATATCCAAATTGTATTGAATTTCAAAACATACAAACAAATCAGCAAAATCACGGCTAATAGATAATCAGGTACATCATCAAACTCCATATGACCCCGGTACTGCACCCCGTGAGGCGTACAACATCAGATAGAAAGCAAATGATACTCTTACTCTTCAACAGCGCCCAGCCATTTCCCCACACCCTCTGATATTTCTTGGGCATCCGGGGGGGGGGGTGGGGGTGCTTATAGAGCTTTCTCTTGTGTTGCGCACCAGTCCAGACCCCTGCACCACTTTCCCAGAGCTGGTGGGTTGGGACAAATCCATGCTGCCGCTATGTCGTGCGTGACAACTATCATAGCTGTGTTAAAGAAGGTCTTATCATTCCAGGATCCATCTAGCCCATCTGTTATCCCCAATAGTGAGTGTCGTGGGTCGTAAGGAACTGTAAACCCTAAGACATCCGTAAGTTCTTCTTCAATGGCCCCCCAAAAATTTGCCAGCTGGGGACAAGACCAGACCATGTTGAAAAAATCTGCTTGGGCCTGGCCACACCTTGCGCAAGACGCGTCAGAGCGTAGACCCGCTTGGCGAAGGCGTACCGGAGAGAGGTAAGTGGTGTGAAAATAGTATAAATGAATTAGTCTAAGTAATTGTATTATGCGCCATGAGCGCATTGCAACAATCCATTTCTTCCAGGGGCCCTACCCAGTCTGTCCATTGGACTTTCAGTCTGTCCAGGGAGGTGGAAGTATTGTTAATTAAGGTGCGGTATATACAGGAAATGCCCCCCCTGCCCAAATCCCCCAATAACGTCTGGGCCTCCGTGGGGCTGTAGTCCGGGAGCGGAGTGCCATCTGTGATGCGTATGAGAAGGGTGTGTCTTAACTGTAAATATCTGTAGAATTTGGATGGCTGTAGGGAATAACGGCTGCGCAGATCTTGGAAGGAATGCATATGGCCCCCTGCCCAGACTTCCACAAGCTGTGTCATACCTATGAGGTCCCAGGTTCCAAACCTGGATAGACCGCTCACCTCCCGGAGCAAGCCCCATGCCAGAGTGGGGTGCATTGGGTCAATTTGCCGGTCCTGGCGATATGGCGCAGCGAAGCCCGCCAAGCCATGAATACCGAGCACGTCATGTCTGGCAGCCGGATCAGGACGGGCCCCCCGTACAACATGGCTTGTACTTTAAAAAATCCCAGTTCACACAACTCCAGCGGTAGGGCGGGTCAGACCATCCCCGTTGAACCAATTATGAACCACCAGCAAACGTGTGGCTATATAATAGAGGTACAGGAGCGTCATGCCCATGCCCTGTCAAAGAAAGGAATCCTGCATATGGAGAGAGCCAGAAGCGGCCTCTCTCTGCCCCATAAAAATCGGGTAAGTAGGCCGTCAAACTCCTTAAACCAGGATCTGGGGAAACAGAACGGGGTGTTCTGGAGGACATAGAGGAACGTAGGGAAGATCAGCATTTTAAACAAGGAGCCTCGGCCTAGAGAGTTCAAGGTCAGTGTCTTCCATTTCTGAAGGTCTTCTTTGGTCTTTTTGACCAGTGGGGCCACATTGAGGGACCAGCCCAGTTCCGGTAGCATGGTGATCCATATTCCCAGATATTTAAAGGAATTATGTTGGATCGGAATATTGGACTGCCAATCGTACCAGTCCCTTGACAGGTGAAGTGGGACTAGTACTGATTTCCTGGGGTTCAGCCTAAGACCTGACACTTGCCCAAACACCTGCAACAACCAGAGACAGTGCGGCCCTGAGGAAGCGGGCTCGGCCAGAAAGAGCAGGACGTCATCCGCATAAAGCGCAATCTTGTCCGTGTCGGTGTTCGGCCACTCCCATTCCTTAATATGGACATCAGCCCGCACCAGAGCCCCCAGGGGTTCCATTGCCAGAGCAAACAACAGGGGTAAAATGGGACAGCCCTGCCGCGTGCCCCTAGCAATGGGAAAGGCCTCGGACATGACACCGTTCACCAGCACCCTCGCCCACGGCGACACATATAGCACCCGAACCAAAGCCCGAAACTGGGGCCCGAATCCCATCTCCGTCAACACGTCTTGAAGATATGCCCAATCCACTGAATCAAAAGCTTTTTCGAAATCTATAAGGAGGAGGGCCAAATAAGGGGTGAGTAAGTATCGGTGGGCCGGAGCCAGTTGCTCCCTCCTGAGGCAATGATGAGTCGCTCGTGTGGGCATGAAGCCATATTGGTCTGGGTGGACCAAGGTGGGCAGGTGCCGCTTTAGCTGTTGGGCCAGGATGGTGGCATAAAGTTTGATCTCTGTATTGAGGAGGGATATGGGCTAGTAATCTGTGCAGTGATGGAAGGGGGTTGGTTTTTCGGAAGGACAACAATAGTGGCAATGTCTGTCTCTGGCGGGAAGGAGCCCCGATCAAGGGCCTCCTGAAAAAGGCCAGCCAGGTGGGGCACTAGTATGTTGCGGTAAGCCGTGTAGTATTCTTGAGGAAGACCATCTGGTCCCGTAGTCTTACCCGGGGATGTAAGAGAAATCGCTTCCTCTATTTCTTTCCTAGCGATGCGGTGGTCCCGGCCTTTCTGGGCTACCATCTCCAACTGGGAGAGACTGATGGGAATCCCACCAAGGCGACCATGGAGCGATGATTGGGGAGTTTGTGCAGCATACAAGCACCAATAGTAGCTAGCAAACAAGTGTGCCATCGCTGAAGTGGCGTTGCGTACCGTTCCCTGTTCGTCTTTCACTTTCAGAATTATACGGTTCGCCCTGGGAAAGGTGGCCAGCCTGTGCAAAATCGTGCCATTATTGTCCCCCCAGCCCTAAATTTGTGCCACTGAGAACCTCTATAGGAATAGGAGCTTGGCCGCATCTAGAGACAGTTGTCTAATTTCAGACCAGATAAGGGTCAGTTGTTGGCTTTGGGCGGTGGCGGCAAGCAGGGAAGGGGATTGTCCTAAACTATGCACCTGCCCTTCTTTCACGGTGATTTCCCGATGCTGCTCTTGCCTCTGCTTCTTGAGTTGCCCCTTTGCGAAGCCCCGAATGGTTGCCTTCCCAACCACCCATAGGGTCCCCGGGGAGGATACGGAGCCCTCGTTGGTGAGGAATTATTGTTCAAGCTGCTTCCCTATCGTTGTCTTGAAATCTTTGTCTTGGAGGAACCACGCATTCATCCTCCACGTTTGGCGAGCTGAGGGAGGAGGAGCCCCTGTATTGTGGAGCACCGGGGAGATGTCTGAAATACCCCTGGATAGGACAACAATGTTAATAAGCGCATCCGGGCACTCAAATCATGTAATTGGAGACTGGGGAACCTCAAAGTGTGAGTCCTTTCCCCTGGCCAAGTCTCTGTTAGCTCAGAGCAGCACAACACATCAGTCTTGCGGGTGCCCTGTATTGAAATCTTAGCCAGTACTCCCTAAACAAGCTTCAAACCATTCAGCATGTGGCTGCTTGCTTGGTTCTAGGAGTACCTAAACATTGTTCAGTCAGGAAGGGAATAAGGTCTCTACTCTGGCTGCCAGTTCAGATTTGGTATCTATTTCTCTCTCTCTTTCATTCAAACGCACGCCTTCTTTTCCACTTTCTCAACCCATCTCTCTCTGATATTCCTATTCTCTCTTCCTGCCCACACCTCATCTCCCTGCCTCCCCCTCTCACTTTCTCTCTCTCTCTATGCCCATCTCATCCACTCTTTCTCTTTCTTTTCTTTGTCTCTCTCCCACGTTCTCGCTTTCTCTTTCCTCCTCTTTCCCCCTCTTTCCCCCTCTTTCTCCTCTCCATCTCTCTCTGTTTGTGTGCTCTCTTTCTATCGCTCCCCACCCCTCGTCTCTCTCTCTCTCGGTCTGGCTCTGTTCCCCTTTGCTCTCTTAATGAGGCTCATCATAAAATAAATATATCTGCAGCATGTAAGCACATCCATACATCACATGTTCATCTACCAACATGCCTGGCTAATGTTCTCTTTAATTGCACTCATTAGTGAAAACCATTTTTGCACCCGAAATAAGAAAATGAATAAATGCAATAAAAACATGGTTTTGACATGAAAATATGCTAGACTCTGCGATTTTGTTATTTTTTTCCTCTGAGGTCCCCCGCTGTGTTTCTGAAATGTGCTGAATTAATGAGCTGCGGCAAAATTATCAAGCAGATTCTTTCCATGACCGTTCTCCTCTGTGTGATTATAGCCCTCACCGCACACGCCAACCAGCCCCAGCAGGAACTTGTTAAAGATTCAACAGACTTGACCCTGCCTCCAAGGCTTGATCTGAAATTTTTCGACAGTCAAACATTGCACCGGCTGATAAGAGAAATGATAGGGTGTGAAGGGCGGGTGTGGAGTGAGATAGAAAGGAAATCAGACCTATATTTGTGTTTCCCGGTGTTGCTAACGGCCTGATTCATGAACGGGCCGTTTTGCGAGGCTCAAATAGCGAATCATAAGGAATCGCTATTTGAGACTCGCAAAACGGTATTCATGTAGGAATCGCAATAGTAATTGCGATTCCCACTGATTCCTTATTTGCGATTAGCTAATTGCTAATCGCAAATAAGGAATAACTCCCCATGCATTCCTATGGGCCAAAAGGCCCATAGGAATGCATGGGGAGTCATTCCTCATTTGCGATTAGCAATTAGCTAATCGCAAATGAGATTGCGAGTACAAGGGTGCCAGGGGTGTCCAAAGGACACCCTGTAGCACCCCTGCATGGAAATTAACACAGGTGTTGCACACACACATGTCCAAAGGACATGTGTGTGTGTAACGTGCAACTCAGAAAAATGCATTTAAATGCATTTTTCTGAGTTTTCGCAATTTACCGCAAGGTTTGACCTCGCGGTAAATTGCGGCCCGAAATTGCGATTTCGCAATTGTAAAATGGATGATGAATTACATTTAAGGAATCTCAAATAGAGATTCCTTAAATGTAAATCCTCGCAAATATGCGAATTAGCAAATAGCGATTTTTGCATTTGGGATGTTGAATCCCAAATGCAAAAATCACACTCGCAAAGGGCCAGATTCTCAGAATCACAAGAAACATACAGCCTGATTCATGTACGGGCCGTTTTGCGTGGCCCTAATAGCGAATCATAGCGACTCGCTATTGAGGACACGCAAAACGGCATTCATGTAGGAATTGCTAAATCAATAGCGATTCCTACATGTTCTCTATTTGCGAGTAGCAATTTGCTACTCGCAAAAAAAGGAATTTCTCCCCATTCATTCCTATGGGCCAAAAGGCCCATAGGAATGAATGGGGAGTATCCCTCATTTGCGAGTAGCAATTTGCTACTCGCAAATCAGATAGCGATTTTAAGGGTGCCAGGGGTGTCCAATGGACACCCTGTAGCACCCCTAAAATGCACATTTGAACAGGTGTTGCGCACACACATGTCCAAAGGACATGTGTGTGTGCAACATGCAACTTAGAAAAATGCTTTTAAAAGCATTTTTCTATGTTTTTGCTATTTACCGAGAGGTCTGACCTCTCGGTAAATAGCGGCAAGAAATTGCGAATTCGCAAATTTAAATTTGATGTTGAATTGCATTTAAGGAATCTCTAATAGAGATTCCTTAAATGTCATTCCTCGCACATTTGCGACATCGCAATTAGCGATTTTTGCATTTGGGATGCTGAATCCCAAATGCAAAAATCGCTCTCGCAAAGGGCCGGATTCTCAGAATCCGGCCCTTTGCGAGCGCAAAAAAGCTTTATGAATCAGGCTGATACAGCCTTATTCATGTTTCTTGTGATTCGGTGTTAGCTAAAGGAAGGATGCGCGTTTTCTTTCTATACGTTGATATTTTGTGATAATTGTTAAAACAACAGTGAATGATGTTCTTCATGCATAAATAGACTGAGAGACCTGCCTTCATGTGTAGTTATTCCATAGGTTAAGAGTTTAGGGTTCATGGGAAGACAAAGCATTGTCTGTGGGGTCAGACTTCATGAGGGGAACTTGCCTTATTTTGAGAGATACATTTTTTTGAGAGTGATACTTATATTGAGAGACACTTTTATTTTGATACTTTTATTTTGATATTATTTTGAGTGATACTTATTTCGAGAGACACTTTTATTTTGATACTTTTATTTTGAGATTATTTTGAGTGATACATATTTTGAGAGATACTTATTTTGAGTGTACATTGTTGTCTTTACCCCAATTAAAATTTGCAATGTTCCCATATTCTGCCTTTTGGGATTTTTTTAATCTCCCCATTTAAGTTTTACTTTGACAATGCAAAGTTTTAATGGTCATAGAATGATAACGTTGACTTCATTGCAAGATCATTTTCACTCTTTTCAAATAATGAACACAGATGGAAATGGAAGAATACTTTAACTCTGCAAGTCTAACATTTGCAGAATTTTTCTGTGCACGATGGGAAATGTGTGCAGTTTTTCTCAGCAAGTTTACATAAATGATTGCAAAAGTCTCTATTTGCATTCAAATAGTAAACGGTTACACCTTCATGAAGTGCCAAAAATGTTCCTAGAGCTTTCCAATGGTTATGCAAAAAAATACTTCCACTTTTTTAGACCCTAGATTTGTGTCTGAGGGTCACGTATTGTGGCATGGATTTTGTATGCTGTCTGTCATGCCGAATGTACGTGACAAGGCTAAATAGAGAGGGACATACTGTAGATTGATGAATACTGCTAAATGTGTCTGAGGTCAAGATTAGGGGGTTGATTATGAATGCTGTGAATCCGCATCCTCCGGGCCGGTGGATGCAGATTCACCGCTGCGGACTTGCAAAACACCCTCCGCCAGATTATGATGGTGGTGGGAGTAGCGGCGGACGGCAGATCCGTCCGCCGCTGATACGCGGGTGTAGGCCGCAATTTGGTGGCGGTGTCTGCAAAACACCGCCAGCCAAATTACGATGGGTTAGTAAACATGCTTTTCCGCAGCGGATTTTCCGCAGTTGAAAAGCATGTGGACATTAGCTTCTGGGGGCCCTTGCAGGCCCCCACGTTGTCGGGGGGTGGGGGGTGCACATGGGGGGTACTTATGGTACCCTCCTTCATTTGCATGTACAAAGCGGCAGGCACCGCGCGGTGCCTGCCGCTTTGTGCATGCAAATGCAAAGCATTCATTTTTAACCTTGCGGCGGGTGCTGCTTAAAGCAGCACCCGCCGCAATGTTAAATATACAGGATGTGACCGCCAGGGTGGCGGTCACATCCTAATCCCAATGGAGGGAACGCCATTGCCCCTGCGGATGGTCCCTTCACCCATCCTAATCGACCACTAAGTTGTAGCACTGTGTAGCATGTTGAGTAATCCATCAATCTAACATGTAGGGGCTTTTTTTGAAGCACCAGCGACGCAGTGTGCTGCCCCATATTTACAAGGCCATGCAAAGCCACTCTGCGTGGCTTTTCATGGCCTTGTAAATATGGCCCCTTTTCATGCATCACTTCGCATGGGCATGTTCCCATGCAACACCCATGGATGCAGACACATTCCCAGATTTACAACATTTTGTCAACCTTGGAATGCGTCTGACTCCTACAACTATGAGATGCAGTGAGGATAAATTCTTTTATTTCTCCTTGTTATTTCCTCTTTCTGTGCATGACACAGCTGGATGCAGCAAAATGGCTTGCTGACAACGTCATTTTGCTGTAAATTTGACCCTCTATTCCAGCAGCCGATAGAATGAGAACAAAGTACCTCTCATGCAGAGTTATGTTGCAATGGTAAATTGGGATGTTTGCAACATATATTGTCGCAAAGGTCATGCTTTTCATGCCATGTAGCAAAACAAAGATAATGCAACTTTCAGGAAGGTGTGTAATTGTATTAAAACTTTCACGTGAGTTGCAAAATAAAACTTAACACCACAAAGTCGACTCAACATCGAAAATTGAATACACAATACGACATCTGCCATTCACAACGAGTGCCACTTGCCCGTTCCTTCACAATTGCTCATGAGGTCTCTACTGCCATCACAAGCTTTATTTGCCAGGCTCGATTTTAACGTGCTCTCAAAAAATCTCTGGGGTTAAATTGCATGAAAATGTGGAAGGGGTTCAAGTCAAATAGGTGTGAGCTGAGGATCCATCCTGTCGCCTCCTTCACACCCTTTCAGAAATATTAATGTTATTTTGTATTCCATTCGCACACCTGTCAGGACATCTCTGACTCCTAGCTAACAGCTTCAAACAGGCATTACGAATTCAGCCCCCACAGTGTGGAGCTTTGCACTCCTGTCCATTGCCAGGGAGCCTGGCTGCACTGCAGTGTGGGTCTCAGACAGAAACCAACAAAGATATTGTTAGCATTCAGGAGGCATCATGGCAGGGAGATGTGTGCTGTGGATTCAGAGAGTCTGCAAAACAGCACAACTGGAAACTCAGCCTTCAGGGCCACGTTAACCAATGCATTGCCAGGACAACCAATTACTGTCTACCTCTGTACAAGTGTCTGTTTCAGCCTGAGAGAGATCAAAAGCAGGCCCTGCTTCAATACGAGTAGCAGGGTCAAGACTGACTTGCCTATGGCTGGGTCTAAACTGGGGTGGTATGGTTAACAAAAGAATGATGGATTTACAGAGAACTCTTGACTGGGGGTGAATGTTTGATTTGTTCTGTTTTGTTCTGTTTGATTTGTTCTACATTCTGTCCATCAATTGAGTGTCTTTTCTCGCCCTAAGTGTGCCAGGTAAGCCCAGATGTGGGTCCCGGGCTCACTGTGCCACTGGATTCAAGCTAGACTCACTGATGAGGGGTGATACCCTGAAACAGGTCCCAGGATGCTTGGTTCCGGTCCAGTGAAGTCTCGGCCTGGCAGTCTGGGCTGGACTGTTCCATTGAGGAGCAAAGGCAAGACTAATTTACATATATCTGGGTCCAAACTGGGGTGGCATCGTGAGTAAAAGAACAATGGATTAAACCCAAATCTCTTGACTGGAGGGGAATGTTTGATTTGTTCTGCATTCCATCAATCAATTATGTCTTTTGCAATACTGCATATGTCTTTATTTTGGGTAGATACTGCATAAGTCTTTATTTTGGGTAGTGTTGCATATATTGTACAACTCGGACGGGATGAGTAATTAGAGCTAAATTGCTAATATAAACTAAAGTGATCTGTAATAAAGTTGAGCTAAGATTATTTGAGCACGTGTTTATCAATGTCTGATCCAAAGTGTTGAAAGTACGATATTCCTTCACTAAAACCATGCTGCCTATTCTACACCTCTCACAGATTTCAGACACACGTGTTAGGCGATGGAATTAAGGAAATAAAAGTGTAATCCAAATCTAAGGTAAAATAAAAGTTTGACATATTTCTTTCATTTCACTCAGTTTTGTACCCAAGTATCTGCTTGTTGGCAGCTTTTTGGTGCTCTGCAGCTCATAAGACACTGGCTTCCGTTAATCAAAGCTATTTTATCACTTCCTATAGCTGCTACTATTAAATATGGCCTGGCATGGGATGCTTACCATGGACAATACATATATTTTCACAGCTCACTGATTACACGAGTTCTTCAATTTTCATTGGCATCTCTTGATCAAAAAGCTTTGCTACACAGTTTTGAAGTCTAAACATTAATCACTTCTTACGAAATAGGGTGTGCATTTCTGTAGAACTCACCAGACTTAAAATAGTTCTGTTAATCATATTTGATATATACTGGCTGATTCCTATGATTCTGTCTCACATGGTGGGGCAGGGAATGTATACACACATAAAGGGGTGGAGAGGGAACGACCTTAAGAGAGGGATGAAAAAGCAGTGGCACAATTATGTGTTTTGGAAAACTGCCCTGTGTGTGACATTCTTCATCATCGGGTCTGCTAACAAAACGCCCTGACGTAGCCACGCATAAGGCGGAGCATAAGGAGGGGGAATCACAAAACACAGAGACGGAGACAAACTCAAATGTGACAAACAGTGTTCACAACAAAAGGTGTTTAACCCAAGACTGGGTAAAGTGATAGAACAAAGTGCAGTCAGGATAGTGTGGTTAAAACCTGCTCATGGATACCAGTCATGCCTTTATTCATAGGTTCCAAGGTCAGGATAAAAAATTGAATGAAGGATGGAAGTGTTAGAGAAGGAAATCAGGATCCTACAACACCCCTCCTCAAACTGCTCTAGTCAACATGTTTCGACCATATAGTGCCACCATTCAACAGGTCACATTGGTCTTCTTCAGGACGTCTATTAGACCCAGTCTTATCTAACTCCTTACCTTAATCAAGCACTACAGAGGTAAAAAAACGATCAAGTCGATCAGGACCATGTGGTGGGAAATTCTGCCAACACGGAATGCAAATACTGTTGGGAGATATAAAACAGTTCTGGAAGTGTGATCCAAAATATCCTATCATTATTAATATACTGGTATTTTTAATCATCATACCCTCCATTAAGATATTGTCTCCAAAGATTAGACGTTTGAAGTACCCCCATTGGCATCTTATAAGTCAAAAATGCCCCTTTACCACATTATGGCTCAAAATTTTTTAAATAGACGTGTTTCATTAATTGTACTACTGTTGCCCAGGTATGTGTATCACAACTGTCACGGCCAAACATGGCACTAAGAATAGGCCATATTCAAACCCTCAATCAAAACCCCATATCACCAAACACCATCACTCACCGAGTTCATTGAATGATTAAACCCGAAATGGCGCTAGGCGGGAGGAGCTCCAAAGAACACAACCTGTGTTCAAAGAAAGAGAGAAGGGGGAGGTCAGGAAAATGTATAAGGTGCACATAAAAGAAGGCATACCAATGCGCATTCCCCGGTGTTCCAAGTTGTCCCACTAACTCATCCTGCATGCCCCTCATAAGTAGTGAAGTGTACATAATATAGAGTATTAGCCCCCCAAGTTCGCAAAAGGGTGCCCTTCCTACAGTCGAGCGTCTCCGCATAGTGTTTGAAAGGTAGACTCTCGTGGTCACATGATCATGCATTCATCAACCCCATATACATCTTACTGTTCCGATGTAGCCTCCGGCACCTCTCGAGGCCCGTTCCAGTGGCGCAGCGAAGGTAACTGCGGGATGCTTGCACCCCCATTATAAGCACATTTCCAATAGTAATCAGCATACATGCTGTCGCAGGCGCATCTACGTCACGGCGCACCTGCGTGACGCTGACGGTCACAGGAGAAACATGGGAAATGTAGTTACATTGATTATTTTATCCCTCCGATGTTGGTTCTGGCGTCTATTGTACAACACGGACCGTATCTGCCTCCAAAACTATGTTGTCTAGAAGATAAACGGCATTAGCACTAGTAATTCATGGCCCCCTGCAGAAGTGACACTACCAACAGCATCTGCGTGCCAAGGTACATCATCGTTAAGGCCATACAGATGACTTTTGAGGCGGAATACCCATTTCTGTTCTTTCAGAAATAAGGCTCTGCTGTCATCCATTCTCTGTGGCTCCAAGAGTGGTTTTTCTATGACCGTCCATCTCAAATCCTCTGAGTTATGACCCGCCTCAATAAAGTGTGACGTCAGCTTCGTATTAGATCTGCCACATGTAATCGTGCTGTGATGTTCCGTTATGCGGGTCTTTACCTTCCTGCTAGTCATGCCCACATACTGCTTAGCACATAGGCACGTGATCAAATAGATCACACCCTGAGAGTTACAATTGGTGTGTGCTCTCTGTTCCCAGGGAGTGGGTAGACCCATGTTAATACACTTGGTGTCCGTGGTGAGGTGGCAGACACTACAAGAGCCGCATTTGAAATGCCCAACGACAGGCGGCAACCCAGTGATGGTAGCCATTCTCCCTGGTGTAAGTGGTGCCCTAGGTCTGATGTGAATTAATAGATCTTTGAGGTTTTGACTCCGTCTGAATGAAAAAATAGGTTTTTCCACAACCAAACTGCCAGAGTTTAGAATCTTCCAATTTTTAAGTGGTGTCCGTCTTATTTGTTGGGAGGCTGTATTGAATGTCGATACAAAGACGGGTTTATTAACTTCTGCTCTCTTTGTTTTTGTTAATAAAGATTCCCGAGCGACATTCGATGCTCTCTTCTTGGCACGTTTAATTATCCTTGTTGAATAACTCCTTTCTTGCAGATTTTTAGACAGAAGACCTGCCTCTCCTGTGAAATCACTACGTTCAGAACAATTCCGTCGTATGCAAAAGAATTGCCTTACCGGTAAATTCTCCCGCATTGACCTGGGGTGAAAGCTATTGAAAGCTAACAGTGCACTTTTGTCTGTGGGCTTATGGTACACTTTTGTGTGTAGTAACCCCCCACTAGATCAATAACCAAGTCCAGAAAGGGGAGGCTAGTTTTAGTGGTCGTGGAAGTGAAATGCAGCAGTGGATTTATGTCATTAAGCCATTCCAGAAACAAGTCCTCAGAGGGTTTATCACCCTTCCATATGACTAAGACGTCATCAATGTAGCAACGCCAAAGCCTCAACTGAGACCTCCAGGGGCAAGCGTTATCATAGAGAGACTGAGTGCTCAAAGGCACCTACATAAAAACCTGCCAAATTGGTGCGAAAATGCTGCCCATGGAGGTCCCATGAGTCTAGAGATACATGGTGACAGCATATTCAAAAATGTTTTTTGTAAGAGCAATTTCTGCAAGATGCAGGATAAATGCCCTGGGCATTTGGTACTGCCAGTCCTCCAAAAAAAGAATGTCCTCTAATACCCGAAGAGTTTCCCTCTGGTGAATATTTGTGTACAAGGCCTCGATATCGAGGCCTATGAGAAATACCATCTTCGGGTCAAATGGCATATCTTTTAGATGGTTTAAGTTATCCAAGGTATCTCTTAAATCAGCTGGAGGTTTCCAGACCAAGTGTTTCAAGAGGAAATCACAAAATTGTGATAGGGGTCCAGAAGCGACCCCATCCCGGAGACAATTTTTGGAAGAATGTAAAATTGAGATGTTTTGGGTTGTTTATTCACTAAGAAGTTTGCCTCATGATCAGAAATCCAATCATTGGATCTTGCTTCTTCCACTCAGTCACAATCTCCCTAGTGATGTCCTCAGTGGGATCCACAGATAGTTTCAAATAGTTTCTTTCACCCGCAAGGAGACGGGTGCATTCATCATTATACATGGTTCTGTCCAGAACCACTGTTGCCCCGCCCTTATCGGCTGGTTTCAGAATGATCTCTTTGCAATCCATGAGTTCTTTGAGGGCCAGTTTCTCAGAGTTAGAAATATTAGAAAAAGAGCAAGACTGAGACAGGCTCAGCGTTTCCAGATCATTTCCCACTGCCTGTTCGAAGGTGGCCACCTTCCGTTGTAGCACTGTGAGTTGGGGGGTGAATGTAGATTTTGGATGAAAGTGGGGATCAACAAACTCTTTATCTTGAAAGAAAACCCTTAACCGCAGATTGCAGAAGACTACTGCCAGGTCTTGACGTAGCTTGAAGAGGTCTAAACGATTCAATGGGACAAAGCCCAGTCCCTAATTAAGAAGCTGTTCCTGGACAGGGAATAGAACGATAGAAGACAGATTTACCACTAAAGATGGTCTCGGCTGGTCCCGGGAGCACTGCCCGAGGCCATGCTCCTGGTCACTCGTGTGATTTCTTGGTCCTGATTGTCCTAGGTGATCCGCTGTTGGCCTCTCTATTTGCCCCTTCCTTTGTTCCGTCCTCTCCCTAAAAAAGACCCCTGGAAGTTTTGAAACTGTGTTGTTTGAAAGTTCAGGGCCTGAAAACGAGGATCCTCAAATGCTTGATTATGAAAAGGAGGTTCAGTGGGGTAACCCATTGGTGGCCAATAATACGCTTGATTTTGATGTTGGTGAAAAGGCTGATGGAACATTGGTGGTCTTGGTCCCCGCCAGTATCCCCAACCCCTTCCCCTCCTTTTTTGGGGGTACTCATTGTCGCTCCCTTCACTCAAGCTACTCGTGGTGTAATGTCTGGATCTACCCTGTTGGTTCCCCTTGATGATCTCCTGCATTTTTTGTCGGGCATATTCTTCTGTTGTATACGGATAGACATTTTCTCTGGAGAAGTTCTTTAGATCCTTTTGTAATTTAGTTATTTTGAAATTCATCAAATAGTCTCTATACTCAGTGAGTTCCACATTGACTTGATCTAATTTATGGTAAAAAGTGGCCATCACGATTTCTGTTCTCAACCCTGATTCAGTAGATTGTATTTGAATCAGGAGAGCATCTGCTAGTCTTTTGGCAGTACTTATAATCAAGACCAACCAATCGCGTGTACATTTCCAGGCCACTAGGGCCCAATCGGGTCTGAAAGCCTCATCTTCGAGGAAGATTAAGGGTTCATTAGTGACTAACAGGCCACGTAGGGCTGCATTAACCCTAAGATATTCAGTTTGGCCGTGACAGTTGTGATACACATACCTGGGCAACAGTAGTACAATTAATGAAACACGTCTATTTTTAATTTTTGGAGCCATAATGTGGTAAGGGGGCATTTTTGACTCATAAGATGCCAATGGGGGTACTTGAAGCGTCTAATGTTTGCAGACAATATTTGTATGGAGGGTATGATGATTCAAAATACCAGTATGTTAATAATGATAACATATTTTGGATCACACTTCTAGAACTGTTTTATATCTCCCAACAGTATTTGCAATCCGTGTTGGTGGAATTTCCCTCCACATGGTCCTGATCGACTTGATCGTTTTTTACCTCTGTAGTGCCTGATTAAGGTAAGGGGTACAAAAGGGGGTGGTGATGGACGGAGCATCTGAATCAATCAAACACTCACATCCAGTCAAAAGATCTGGGATTAATCCATCGCCGTTCTTTAGCCCACTCTGCCACCCCAGTTCAGACATGGCTATATGCAAATCAGTCTGACCCTGTGCCTCATGGGAACAGTCCAGCCTGAACTGCCAAGCCATGTCTTCCCTGGACCGGAAACAAGCTTCCGAGGACCGGTTTCTGGCATTCCAGCCGTCTTCAGCCCGGCTTGCTTGAATCCTGTGGCAAAGTGAGCAAGGGACTCACATCTGAGCATACCCTGCCACACTTACGGCGGCCAAAAGCGGTACAAAAGGGGGTGGTGATGGACGGAGCATCTGAATCAATCAAACCTCACACCCAGTCAAAAGATCTGGGTTTAATCCATCACCGTTCTTTAGCCCACTCTGCCACCCCAGTTCAGACATGGCTATATGCAAATCAGTCTGACCCTGTGCCTCATGGGAACAGTCCAGCTCGAACTGCCAAGCCATGTCTTCCCTGAACCGGAAACAAGCTTCCGAGGACCGGTTTCTGGCATTCCAGCCATCTTCAGCCCGGCTTGCTTGAATCCAGTGGCAAAGTGAGCAAGGGACTCACGTCTGAGCATACCCTGCCACACTTACGGTGGCCAAAAGCGGTACAAAAGGTGGTGGTGATGGACGGAGCATCTGAATCAATCAAACACTCACACCCAGTCAAAAGATCTGGGTTTAATCCAGAGGTCTTCAAACATTTGGATGCCAAGACCCCCCCAATCCAAATTATCAGGCGTAAGGACCCCCCGACAAACAATTCTGAACCTATAGGCAAAGCTATTGGAATTATGAGGCAGGTGAGGACGAAATTATGCGGCAGGCTCGACTAAATTGTATGGTGAGAAAAAAATAATTAATGCATTATTTTGACAGTTTTTACACACAGTAACACTGAGGAAAGATTTCATCTCATCAGTACTAGTTTATAATGAAAATACAGCAATAAACAACAGAAAGATGTCTAGTCAACCTTTGTGAAGGGCCTTCCACTCTGCAGGAATAAGTGTTGCCACATTAGAAGCTCACCTGTCACTGGCCGGGAGCAGCAAGGATCCCTTAAAACCCGGGCAGCCTTATGCAGAGTTAAGCAGTTTACCCTTGCCACTTTCCTCTCACCCATCCCTTCCATCCCTCTCTCCTCTTCCAAACCTGGATCCCTCTCTCACTTTGCAAGCCATTTTCTTTCACCCCTTTTTACAACTTCTGAACTCTCCCAGTTCAACCTCTCACTTCATGTTTAATCACCTCTTGCCATTCTGTCTTTTCCCTGACCTCCTCTCGAATTTATCTCATGGCCTTTCTGGACACATCACCTCTCTCTACCCTTAGCACCTCTCATTCACCTCCCTCAAGTCTCTTCCTTCAAATTTCTGTCTATTTGTATCTTACACCTCTCCAGTCCACCATTCATCTTTCACATCTCCCCTTTGTTCTTCCACACCTTCTTGAACCAACATCCCCCTCCCCTATTACCTCAGCACCCACTTAAGTACTCCTGTTATGTTATGTTAAAATGGGACTTTTATAGCGCAACGGCTACTCCAAAGGAGTGTCCCGGCGCTTTGTGCTCCAGACCTAACGAAAGAGCTGGAAAACATAACAGTAAAAAGACAGGAGCCTAAAAAGGGGAAACGCACTAACCAGAGAACAGCCAAGTTTTCAAGTCTTTCCTAAAGGCAAGCAAGTTCGAGGTAGTCCGCAAGGACACCGGTAGAGAGTTCCATAGCTGGGGGCAAGGAATCTAAAGGACCGGCCGCCTAGCCGAGCCCTTTTGATACGTGGCACCCTTGCCAGAGCCAATGTTTCCGACCTGAGGGATCGCGTAGGTCGGTAAAAGTCCAGCCTCTTCTGGAGATATTTTGCACCATTACCATGCAGGGCCTTGTGGGCTAAGGTCATGGCCTTAAACAGTATCCTCTTCCGTACAGGAAGCCAATGGAGGGATAATAGAAGGTTGGAGGCACTAGTACGGCGATGCAGGCCAAAAATCGCTCGAGCTGTAGCGTTCTGGGTCACCTGCAAACGCTGAAGGAGATATTCTGGCAGACCCAGATATAGAACATTGGCATAATCCAATCTGGATCCTATAAGTGCCTGAACAGTTATCCTCCGATGTTCCTCAGCTAGAAGAGGAAAGAACTTACGCAGCATTCTGAGGATCCCGAAGCACGTTCCCGTGAGAGTAGAGACCTGGGATTTGAGCGAAAGCTCATCGTCAATTTTGACTCCCAGGTTCTTAGCCCATTTAGATGACTGAGCTGGAGGGAACATGTCAGCAGGCCACCAACCATGCCAATCTGGTTCCGATGGGCATCCGAAGAATAGTATCTCGGATTTATCCGAGTTGCACTTGAGGCTGTTGAGTTGGAACCAATTAAAAACAGCCCCAAGGCACTCACGGATACTTTCTCCATCGAACTCTTCGCTCTTGCGGCAAGTGAACAGAAGCTGGGTGTCGTCAGCATAAGAGACGATCCGGGCCCCATAGGACTCTGCCAATGTCGCCAGAGGGGTCATAAGGATGTTAAATAGAGTGGGGCTCAGTACAGAGCCCTGAGGCACTCCGACTCCCAATGGCGGCATTTCGGCAGATCCAGGTGGGACCCAGACCGTCTGCCGGCGGTTGGCTAAGAAGGAACGAAACCAGTTGAGCACCGTCCCCCCCAGACCGATGTCGTGTAGTCTAGTGAGGAGATCCTCATGGGGGACGGTGTCAAACGCCGCCGACAGGTCTAGCATAACTAACATCGCCCTGCCTCCGGTATCCAGCACCTCCTTCACGATCTCAGAAACTTCCAGGAGCGCCGTCTCGGTGCTTAAGTTGGAGCGAAAGCCCGATTGGGATTCATGGAGTAACTCATTTGACTCCAGGAAGTTATATAGCACGCTGTGAACGTGTTTCTCCAGGATCTTAGTGAGTGCTGGAAGGAGCGAGATTGGCCTATAGTTGGAGGGCACTTCTGGGTCCAGGTTAGGCTTCTTGATAAGAGGGATCACCATGGCCTGTTTCCAGGACTGGGGCAGAAATCCCTGACTCAGGGAAAGGTTAAGAATGGGATTGGCTATGGGGTTGACGGCATCTGCCATTCTCGCTAAGACTTTTGCTGGACAGGGATCTAGCGGTGAGCCCGATTTAAGGTTCCTCATCAAGGCTAAGGATGCGGCAGCCGAAAGGGGCGGGAAGTCTAGCAGAACTGGGCCTGGAGACAACAAGAGAGTAGTCTCAGTCGACAGAGTAGACGGGTCATCTATAGGTCTCAAAGGAAAGGAATCCTGAATTTGCCTAATTTTGGTGGTAAAAGAATTAGCAATAGTGTTGGCCCAGGTCTCCGCCGGAGCGTCCTGAGCTGAGATTGAGCGCGGGCTAGTAAATTCTCGAACAATTGAGAAAATCTCCTTGCAGGAGTTTGCCGCATCTTCAATCCTTTTGGCATAATAGCATTTCTTGCCCTGAAGTATTAAATCATGATAAGATTTCATCATGGTTTTATAGAGTTGTTTAGCCTCAGGCTCGTACTGGGCTCTCCAAGCCCGCTCTGCGACTTTGCATTGCCTACGGTGATGGGCCAATTCCTCCGTAAACCAAGGGGCCGAGACCCGTTGGATGGCAGACCTAGGTGGCTGTAGTGGGGCAAACTCATTTAATCTAGCAAGGAGCCAGGATTGCAGGCTCTCCAGGTCTTTTTCCAGGTCGCCCGTATGAGACAAAGGGTGGTCCACCAGAGCCTGCGCTAGCAGATCCGGTGTCACCCGATGGAGCGCCCTATAGCTGCTACCCTGCTGTCTCGTGGCACTGGCCGTTGAATTCGTAGTAGAAGATATTTCAAAATGAACGAGACAATGATCAGACCATAAGACTGGTAGAAGCGTAACAGCCATAATGGGTGAGGTGGAGAAAACCTGGTCAAGTGTGTGGCCTTTATCATGAGTCGAGCCAAAGAGATAGGGGGAGAGGCCTACGGTAGATGTAATATCCAACAGCTTGATGGCATCCTGGTCTTGATGATCATCCATATGGAAGTTAAAACCTCCAGCCAGTATACACCGCTCCGATCTTAAAACAAGGACCGACAGAACCTGCTGGAGATCATCCAAGAAAGATCCCACAGGGCCCGGAGGTCTGTAAACAACAAGACCCTTCAGCGCTTGCTGAGGCTATAGGGAGATGGTGAAGGCAAGAGAGTCAGCCCCTACGATGGTATTTGTGGGCGTGACCGTGCACGGAAAAGATTTTTTCACAACCAGGGCAACTCCTCCCCCTCTACCCTTGTCTCTATCTTGTCGATGGATGATATAGTCAGAGGGAATGGCTGCCGTGATATCCGGGTGGGAGGGCTCATTGAGCCATGTCTCCGTGAGCATCAGACAGGTAGGACTGCTCGTCGAGAGGAGATCAAAAATCTCTTGAGTGTGCCGATGCAACGACCTCGTATTAAGGAGTAAACAGAGATGTTTAGTGCTACAGTCCTTAATAGAGCGGGAGGAAGGGAGATTGCGAGTAGGATGCCATTTACAAACAGGGCACTTATGTTTACCCCTATGTCGGCCCGGGAAGACTGAGTGACAGGACGCATCTCCGGCACGCAAAGAGTGAAGCTCCTGAGCGGAGTAGGAGAGCATAATGGCCAGAAGTACCTGCCACGCCACACGCCTCCGGGGCGCTGACGGGCGCAGACGGGCAGGACTCTGGCACGACTCCGGCGCAGGTCCGGCGCGTCCGCTGTCTGCGTCCGCTGCGCGGAGGAAGGGGGGAGCTTTTTATAGCGCTACTAGAGCGCGAGGGCGGAGAGTCCTACCCCCAAGATGGCGGCCGAAATGAGATCCCAGCCCTCGGCGTCAACACTCAGCCGAGGGCGGTCTTACAGTCCCAAGCAAGGGAGAGGGAGCAGGGCAAAGCGCTTACAAGCGCTGGGAAGTCTAAGGCAGGCAGCGCTAGGCTCAGACACGCTTATAACACAAGCGCGAGCACAAGCTGCAGAGGACACAAATAAAAATGACAAGCATGAAAGTCAAACACGCTGAGTTTAAAAATGCCAAAGAATAGTAGAGAGACCTCCCGGCTTCCGCCTCAGGAGGGAAAGGTAGGTAGCAGTTGTTAATCACAGGCAAGATGTTCCGGGTCCCTTTTATAGCGCTACTAGAGCGCGAGGGCGGAGAGTCCTACCCCCAAGATGGCGGCCGAAATGAGATCCCAGCCCTCGGCGTCAACACTCAGCCGAGGGCGGTCTTACAGTCCCAAGCAAGGGAGAGGGAGCAGGGCAAAGCGCTTACAAGCGCTGGGAAGTCTAAGGCAGGCAGCGCTAGGCTCAGACACACTTATAACACAAGCGCGAGCACAAGCTGCAGAGGACACAAATAAAAATGACAAGCATGAAAGTCAAACACACTGAGTTTAAAAATGCCAAAGAATAGTAGAGAGACCTCCCGGCTTCCGCCTCAGGAGGGAAAGGTAGGTAGCAGTTGTTAATCACAGGCAAGATGTTCCGGGTCCCTTTTATAGCGCTACTAGAGCGCGAGGGCGCTCCTCTCTTCCCTCATCGCTGTTGTCCCTCACCCACATCATACCAATTTCTCTTTTTATGTCACAGATCATCACACAGCTATCTTCTCTCACCGTTTAACAGTATCCCTTCACTGTGCAATTACCTTTCGCTCACACTCACTTCTCCTCTTGCGTTTCTGCACTTCTTCAGCACTTCACATTTCTCCTCATCCCTGATCTCTTCAATCTAATTCTATCGCTCCCATGCTGTCCTCTCTCATCCCATCTACTCTCAGCCTCTCATCTCTCCTCATTGGGCATACCTGTATGCTCCTCTTGGCCTGTGCCAATCTTCTTATTGTTCCCTAATTCAAAAAACATGAATAGTCTGCCTCACTGTTTTGGTGCAGCTGCACAGTTTGGAAGTTTCACCCACCTTTGCTTCGCTCCACCATTAATCTATTATCCTTTAGGAAGCTATAAAAACCTGGCCCTATACCCTGTAGGTTACCCCATTTGGCTGGTTCTCCTTCCCCTTCTGTGTGTTTCTTATTTGCCATTTCAGCCAGCAGATGGTTATTAGCCCCAGGACACCTTTTTGGAAATAATAATAATAGACATAAGTGTGACCAGGAATGTGGGACCCACTTTCTATCACTCCACGACCCCCCTGGGGGTCGGGCCCCACAGTTGGAAGACCCCTGGTTTAATCCATTACCGTTCTTTAGCCCACTCTGCCACCCCAGTTCAGACATGGCTATATGCAAATCAGTCTGACCCTGTGCCTCATGGGAACAGTCCAGCCCGAACTGACAAGCCATGTCTTCCCTGGACCGGAAACAAGCTTCCGAGGACCGGATTCTGGCATTCCAGCCGTCTTCAGCCTGGCTTGCTTGAATCCAGTGGCAAAGTGAGCAAGGGACTCACGTATGAGCATACCCTGCCACACTTACGGCGGCCAAAAGCAGCACAAAAGGGGGCTGTGATGGACGGAGCATCTGAATCAATCAAACACTCTCACCCAGTTAAAAGATCTGGGTTTAATCCATCACCGTTCTTTAGCCCACTCTGCCACCCCAGTTCAGACATGGCTATATGCAAATCAGTCTGACCCTGTGCCTCATGGGAACAGTCCAGCCCGAACTGCCAAACCATGTCTTCCCTGGACTGGAAACAAGCTACCGAGGACCGGTTTTTGGCCTTCCAGCCATCTTCAGCCTGGCTTGCTTGAATCCAGCGGCAAACTGAGCAAGGGCCTCACATTTGAGCATACCCTGCCACACTTATGGCAGCCAAAAGGGGTACAAAAGGGGGTGGTGATGGACGGAGCATCTGAATCAATCAAACACTCACACCCAGTCAAAAGATCTGGGTTTAATCCCTCACTGTTCTTTAGCCCACTCTGCCACCCCAGTTCAGACATGGCTATATGCAAATCAGTCTGATCCTGTGCCTTAAGGGAACAGTCCAGCCCGAACTGCCAAGCCATGTCTTCCCTGGACCGGAAACAAGCTTCCGAGGACCGGTTTCTGGCATTCCAGCCGTCTTCAGCCCGGCTTGCTAGATTCCAGTGGCAAAGTGAGCAAGGGACTCACGTCTGAGCATACCCTGCCACACTTACGGCGGCCAAAAGCGGTACAAAAGGTGGCTGTGATGGACGGAGCATCTAAATCAATCAAACACTCACACCCAGTCAAAAGATCTGGGTTTAATCCATCACCGTTCTTTAGCCCACTCTGCCACCCCAGTTCAGACATGGCTATATGCAAATCAGTCTGACCCTGTGCCTCATGGGAACAGTCCAGCCCGAACTGCCAAGCCATGTCTTCCCTGGACCGGAAACAAGCTTCCGAGGACCGGTTTCTGGCATTCCAGCCGTCTTCAGCCCGGCTTGCTTGAATCCAGTGGCAAAGTGAGCAAGAGATTCATGTCTGAGCATACCCTGCCATACTTACGGCGGCCAAAAGCGGTACAAAAGGGGGTGGTGATGGACGGAGCATCTGAATCAATCAAACACTCACACCCAGTCAAAAGATCTGGGTTTAATCCATCTACGTTCTTTAGCCCACTCTGCCACCCCAGTTCAGACATGGCTATATGCAAATCAGTCTGACCCTGTGCCTCATGGGAGCAGTCCAGCCCGAACTGCCAAGCCATGTCTTTCCTGGCCTGGAAAAAAAGCTTCCAAGGACCGGTTTCTGGCATTCCAGCCATCTTCAGCCCGGCTTGCTAGAATCCAGGGGCAAAGTGAGCAAGGGACTCACGTCTGAGCATACCCTGTCACACTTATGGCGGCCAAAAGCGGTACAAAAGGGGGTGGTGATGGACGGAGCATCTGAATCAATCAAACACTCACACCCAGTCAAAAGATCTGGGTTTAATCCATCACCATTCTTTAGCCCACTCTGCCACCCCCGTTCAGACATGGCTATATGCAAATCAGTCTGATCCTGTGCCTCATGGGAACAGTCCAGCCGGAACTGCCAAGCCATGTCTTCCCTTGACCGGAAACAAGCCTCAGTGGACCGGTTTCTGGCATTCCAGCCGTCTTCAGCCCGGCTTGCTTGAATCCAGTGGCAAAGTGAGCAAGGGACTCACGTTTGAGCATAAACTGCCACACTTACGGCGGCCAAAAGCGGTACAAAAGGGAGTGGTGATGGATGGAGCATCTGAATCAATCAAACACTCACACCCAGTCAAAAGATCTGGGTTTAAACCATCACCGTTCTTTAGCCCACTCTGCCACCCCAGTTCAATCATGGCTATATGCAAATCTGATTAAGGTAAGGGGTTAGATAAGACTGGGACTGATAGACGTCCTGAAGAAGAACGATGTGACCTGTTGAATGGTGGCACTATGTGGTCGAAACATGTTGACTACAGTAGTTTGAGGAGGGGTGTTGTAGGATACTGATTTCCTTCTCTAACACTTCCATCCTTCATTCAATTTTTAATCCTGACGTTGGAACCTATGAATAAAGGCATGACAGGTATCCATGAGCCAGTTTTAACCACACTATTCTGACTGCACGTTGTTCTATCACTTTACCCAATCTTGGGTTATCACCTTTTGTTGTGAACACTGTTTGTCACATTTGAGTTTGTCTCCGTCTCTGTGTTTTGTGTTTCCCCCTCTCTATGCTCCGCCCTGTGCGTGGCTATGCCAGGGCATTTTGTAAGCAGACCCGATGATGAAGCATGTCACACACATTTGGGTGTGAGTGAGGGCAGTTTTCCAAAACACATAATTGTGCCACTGCTTTTTCATCCATCTCTTGAGGTCGTTCCCTCTTCACCCCTTTATGTGTTTATATGTGATACTAGGGGGTTCGGGTGGTAGAGTAGTTTTTGACCCTCTCCCCTTTTCTGTGTAAGATAAGGGGTAGGGAATGTGCCACTGCAAAAAAAGATATAAATAAACGTTCTGACTAGTTTTCTTGCACGTGTGCTTTTGTATCTTGGACCTGCACTTTCCTTAGCTGTCACACTGCACATGTGTTTTAGATGAATGCCTCCCTCATTGTATCTTTTCACAAGAGGAGGCTGGCGCCCTGCTCACTCTGTGTCTTTTACAAAATAAGACAGTGTTGATTGACCTTTTTTAATCTTTCCATTCCAATAAAATAATTAGGATCAACCAAAAGGAGGAAACCCTAGAAAGGGTGCACAACACTGGTTTATAGCTATTGTATGTCAGTGGCGGCTGGTTGGGAACAGTTGTGGAAGGAGGGAACGGGGTGATTTAGAAAAAAAAAGACTAACCTTGTTTTCGCCGGTCGCCAGATGCCTGACGCCGCCTCTCCTCCTATCTGATGCAGGAACAGGAAGCACACAGGCTCTCAGACTCCCCTAGCCAATCACGATGCTGCCTTATAGCAATATCATGACTGGTCTGTGCGCTGTGGTTCAGTGCTCAGACGGGGCATGGGAGCCTGGGCATGTTCCCCACTCAGGCTGTAGAATACAGCCTATGGAGAACATGACAAGTGTGCATGACGGTTTGGACTGCGCAAGATGGCCGGTCAACCCGTCATGTGCACTTAAGGTGCAGCAGGAACCAATCCTCCTCCCTCTCACAGGTTGTAACAAGCCCAGCCCTGCCCCAACCTGGCTAGCTCCTTACTGAAGAAGAAAATGATAATAACGTAACGTCACTAACATTGCATTATTATCATTTCCTTTTTCTTTTTGCACTTAGTGGGATGACACTACTCCGCTTTAGCGGTGGAGACACCCCCGTCGTAGGTTTTTTAAATATAATTTTCAAGAGAATAGATCAGTAATCGCACATCCAACAAGGGACATTTCAAAACAGAATGTCAGGGTTAATTTTTATGGAATATATTTATAGCAAATTCATGGGCAGCAATATCAAGACAATTCTAATGATTGCAGAAACTAGAAGAGGTTCATTAGACAGTACTTTGCATGTATGTAGATTCTTTTCTTCTGCTGTATGTATGTATGTTTTGGCAATTGTTTAATACAAAGTTTGCTTGGGAACAATGAAGCTCAGTTCAGAACTAGGGTGTTCGGAGACTGTACAAGATAATGTCCATCAAGTGGGGATTTACATATTTGAATTGAATAATGGTATTTCAGATATTCACATGATTAGGCAGCGGGAGATTAGGGGATTTGCCCTCAATCACATGACTATCAGTAAGGTGCCAATGCTGGGATGCAAGCGCTGGCCTAAAGCATAGCCATCATACCACACCTCCTTCCTGCGCCCTCTTTTATTATATATGCAATTTTTCTTTGCAATGTGAACATCTTCCATGAAGGTCTTGGAGTGCTGGTAGCACCAGCAAAGCTCTCTATAGCAGATTGTGTTGCTGGCCAGGACAGGGTGGCATTTTTAGCAAGGCTGGGAATGGATATCTAAGTCTTGAATAAGAGAGGATGCGGTTGGGTCAGGCTGGAGGTGTCTTGGTGGAGTCATGCATGGGCCCCATTAGTGTGGGGCTCTTGCTTGTACTGAATAAGGCTTATCCCTTAAAATACACAGGAGCCCGATTTCCTTCTGTTTAGTGTGCCTGCGCTGTCAGCAACAGACACAGCATGACCCTTCTTGTCAGGGGACAGGTAACATGAGTGTCGAAGCTTGTAGCAATTTCCTGTCAATGAAAACAAAAGCATGAAAAACTGTAGGTAGATTATCAAAGCAGGCCAGAACAGCTGCTCTGTCATTACCTGTGACAATTTACAAACTATAGCTGCATTTCAATAAATAATTCACCTGCTCCTTGTCTGCCGCGCCTTCCCCGTCTCTTGGGACACAGCAGAGGGAGTCTTTGAAAAAAGCACAAAGATACATACTTGATGAGAGATCTCTACAAAACATCCTAGAAAAGCAGCAAAAAGTGCTCGTAAGCAGGAGAAGTCACATAGTTGGCTGGCAAGGGAACTACCCATATCCGGGCCGTAGTAAATTGAATATGGATTAAATGAGATGACGTTGTCTCTGCTGTTTGGAAAATCTTGCAATGAGGTCAGGCAAAAGTTGTGCTGCTACCGTCCCAAAACTTTAGTGATATGTGGTTTCCTCATCAGGGCTCCCAATGGGAACATCTGGTAAGAAAATGCTAGTAGAAGAAGCCAGAGAGGCTGATATTTTGTGATCAAGTTGATCTCCAATGAGTTTGGACTGCGTTGGTCATTTTCATCCCCATTGATGATGCTGCAAGTTTATTTGATCATCAGAACAGCTCAGAAAAGTGCTTTCGCTGCAGTCAAATTACAAGTAACTCATCTGTCTTGGATTGGGAGATAGAAAAAATGCACCTGTACCATTTTGTAGGTGTGCATGTGTGTAGAAGCATGCATGCCTTTTTTATTTTGGATAATGATGCACAACCAGAGAACAAAAAAATGCTTTTTACTGATGATGCACAGTATCATCGAAGATGATTGGCAAAACCAGTGGCTCTAAAAGGTTAGTCCTAGCGGCTTTGCCAGTGCTTGTTGAAGTAAAGCCACATATCTTTTACTATACGGCTTATGACTTTGTTCACCAGTGCACAGCTATTGCACCTTATGCTTATACTCAAGAATTTTCTTCCTTGTTTTGTTGAACTTCTGCAGAGTGTTTTCATTTATATTTATTCATTTTCAGTAATAATTCAGTATGTTGAGGTTAATTTTTTCAATGATGATATTGAAATGTTATCTCAAAATGTAGCCTCCTTTGTTGTTGCTTGTGAGGCTGGGAATTGCCACTCCTGGTGGTTTTAGGTACCTTTCAGTCCTAAAATTGAGTTGGAGATTTCATTCATTTTTCTATAGTCTCTAGTTGGCAGTGTGAATCATGATGAATTTGTGGTGTAGCGTTTTCTTGTGCCTCCTTTTGGTAAAATCACTCAATATTTATTTTCAAATTGATCTCAAATGACTCTGGGTGCAGTTGATCATTTGCACCCCCACTGGTGATGTTGCTTATTTGTTTGATCAGCAAGGCAGCCCAAATTCTGGGAATTCCATGATTCAGTAATCTCTACGAACCTGCTATCCCAGATGTAGAGATCTGAGGTATCTACTGTAGCAAGGTGGAAATATTATGTGGAATGCCTGGGGAGCCTTACCATGTAATATTAACACGATACCCAAAAGTGGACCTTAGATTTGCTCTAGTAATCCTTAGTTCAGTCTGGTAGAGTGGCAAAAAGCAGTCATGCTTACATAGAAGAACACATGTTAAGCATTTTAGAGCACCAAATGGACGATAAGTAATTGACATGATTAGAAAGAAATCCACACTAATTTATAAAAATAAAGATTATTTTTATATCAATATAGACACCATAACAAAATCAATACAAGGCGTATAACTGGAGTTATTGATTTTAAAGTGTTCAGTAAATCAGTACTTTGCAGAGCTGTCAAACATTACAATTGCGGTCAATGATTAAAACACTATGTAACACTAGGTCACTTGCTGGGTCAGTTCAATGGAACCCACTCGGAGTTAAAGTCTTGCAGGTCCACAGACCAAGGCTCGACAGTCAGCACAATTTCACCTTGCCCAGGAAGTCCGGGTGCAGAGGTGACTTGGCTGTCCTTGGTGCTAAACGGTGAGCTGCGGTAGCTGGGAAAAACACACTTGTGATACTTGGTTACTTGCAGGTTGAGTTTAGGTGAGCCCATTGTTGGAAAAGGTTAGGGGGGCCCCAAGACCAGGAATCACCAAGCAAAACAGCTCTACCCAGCTCGGGCATCTTGGGTGCAGAGGTGACCTGGTTCTCCTTGGTGCTAAACGGGAGCTGCAGGGGTTGACTATATCAGACGTGCCAACGAAGACAGGTTTGGGATGCAATTAGTAGCTAACTGTGCTACAGAAGTTGAGAGTCAAAATGCAAGTAGTTTTCCACTTCCTTGAGCATCGAGTAAAGCAGTCAAGAGTGAGCCAGAAGACTAACAAACCACAGCCTTGACAAATACAGTGATGTAAAAAATCTTCTCTCATTAGTCCTGAGAACTCTGTAGAGGGCGGAGACTTTGTGAGGTTTAGGACTACGCTTCCCAGAAGGAACCTGGCTAGTTACTGTCAGGCTGGTCCTGGGCGGATCCTGGGGGACTTTCCTTCTTTGGTCTTGGAAGAGTGATTTGTGCCTGTTGACGGCAGAGGACTGGTACCTCTAGCGCTAGGGAATCATGGTGAAGTTGTTCAGTTGCAGAGGGGTTCACCTTTCTTATGGGACTGGTCTCTGGTCCGGGAAGAGTCGTAGTCCAGCGGGTGCCGGGGGGATGCCACAGGTGCAGGGCATTGTGCCTTCTCTTTGTGGAGTCCTGCCTTGTGCAGACACTGGGCTCTTCTTTGTCCTTATTCTTCAGAGCAGATCTGGAGCTCTGGTGCCAGGGATGCCCCATAAATCCTGGATTTAGGGGGTATTTAGCAGATTGAGGGCTCGTAGCTACTGGGCTACTAGTCCTGCAGCTAATCCGCTCCTGAAGTGACGCAGTCCGGTGGGTGTAGATCACTTTTCTACCCAGAACCCACTTTTTCTAGAACTTTTCAAGATGGCACGAGCCATCTTCTGCTGTACAGCCCAGAAAGCCAACTCTAGAGGGTGACTATCCTTTGGGGAGTGGCTAGTTTTCCCGTCTGCTTGCAAACACAAGTGCCTGGGGGCAGGGGGGTCTTTCTCTTCCACTGGGAAACAAGTCACATGCATATCAGAGGTGGTGGGGGCATTTGAGGCTCACCACCCTGATGTCATTCACTAGCCATCCTGGGAGGGCAGGGGTGGTTCCCTCCTTGCTCCCCAGGTCCTTTCTGTCTGTCCTATGGGAGTGATAGCATTCTGTCTTGGTGAGAACCACTTGGAAAGCCTTCTAAAGCACAGGGAGATAAAGGCATCTTGGGGGCAACCACTAAGGATGCCACCCGGGTACATTCCAACTCATGTTGGACTAGACAAATACCTCAAGTTGACTCCTCCTATTAGCATTATGCTTAAGTTCGCAATTGCAAAAAACACAGTTGATGGACAGAATGAAGAACAATGTCTTACATTCACCCCAGTACAAAGATCTGGGCCTAAATCCATCGTTTTTTTGCACTCCACACCACCCTAGGTCAGACACTGGCTATATGCAAATCAGCATTGACCCTGTGCCTCATGGGAACAGTCCAGCCCGAACTACCAAGCCATGTCTTTCCTAGACCGAAATCAAGCATCCAAGGACCGATTTCTGGCTATCAGCCTTCTTCAGCCTTGATAGTTTGACTCCAGTGATGTGGAGAGCCTGGGACTCACGTCTGAGCATACCCAGCCCACTCGGGGTGAAAATTGCAAAAAACACAGTTGATGGACAGAATGCAGAACAATGTCTTACATTCACCCTAGTACAAAGATCTGGGCCTAAATCCTCTGGAAGCTTGTTTCCATCCAGGGAAGACATGGCTTGGCAGTTCTGGCTGGACTGTTCCCATGAGGCAAAGGGTCATACTGATTTGCATACAGCCATGTCTGAACTGGGGTGGAAGAGTGGGCTAAAGAACGGTGATGGATTAAACCCAGATCTTTTGATTGGGTGTGAGTGTTTGATTGATTCAGATGCTCCGTCCATCACCACCCCTTTTTGTACCGCTTTTGGCCGCCATAAGTGTGGCAGGGTATGCTCAGACGTGAGTCCCTTGCTCACTTTGCCACTGGATTCAAGCAAGCCGGGCTGAAGACGGCTGGAATGCCAGAAACCGGTCCTCGGAAGCTTGTTTCCATCCAGGGAAGACATGGTGTGACCGGGTGTAGTGGGGAGGGGGTACCCGGTAGTGTGTTGATGGGTTCCAGGTCAGGTCTGCTGGGTGAACCCGATAGAGTATCAGAAACTGGATGGACAGCAGGTCTTTGAAGCAATGAGGGTTTTATTGGTATAGAACGTTTAGGGTTTGGTTGCAAAGTTCTCCGGGTCCTAAACGTAAGTCTCTCCCTAGCAAATTGTCCGGGATCCGTCTTTGGACCGGGGTGGTCTCCTCCTCTCAGGTCTTTGGTCTTCCGGTCTTGGCCTCAAGGTCTGGTCAAGGAGGGGTCTCGTCGCTCCGGAGCCCATGTAAAGGAAGACCAACAGAGAGGGAACCGTTAGTTCTAAAGTCTTTTGGTGAACTGCACCTGGGGCCGTGTGAAGTGGGGGAAAGGAGGGCACCAGTGTTGAACTTGCTGCTATGTACTTGGTGACATGGGGAGGACACAGCAAGTGAGGGATAAACGCGGGGTAATGAACACAAGAGGTAGGGGAATACAAGGAAACACAAACGGGGTTTGCTGTACACTATTTACATGCACGCCGTCTTCCCACCCACACCGCCATACGCTCCCGTACCTGGGATAGCCACGCTCCTCCCCCGGGAGAGTGGCACGGCGGCTCACAGGGTCGTTGGCCTCCTGGCTCTCCGTGTGGCTCGTCTCTTCCGGTCTGTTCTTCGGAATTCCTTCGGTGTCCTTCTTTACCGACTTCTCCGCTTCTTTCCAACCGCTCTCCGACGCCGCTCCTCGCCTTCTCCTCCTCCGGGGTGATGTCACACGCTTCCTGCAGTACTTCCTGCTCTTTATCCAATCCGAGCCTGCATACGTATACAGGAGGAGTGGTCACCTCCTCCTCAGAGTACGCCCAATTAAAGGCGCCGCGTTCCTCATCTACGTCGTCCAGTCCTGTATCCCAGGGGTCAGTCTGTAAGGAAGGAGGCATGACAGGGTCAGTAATGGGAGTCCACCATTCCTCGGTAGCACTCCGCCTCGCACTGTTACATTCCTCCCCCCCTGGATTCTCTCGATCGGGGAGAACCGGCATGCGAGAGAGATAATCAGCGTTCCCATTGTCCCTTCCCTTCCTATGCACCAACGTGACGGCAAAGGGCTGAAGAAAGAGGAACCATCGTAGTATCCGTGCATTCTGCGTCCTGTTCCTCTGCATCCACTGCAGCGGCGCATGATCGGAATACAAGGTGAACGCCCTTCCCTCCAGATAATAACGTAGTTTCTCCACAGCCCAGCGTATAGCCAAACACTCTTTTTCGACCGTGGGATACTTCTTTTCTCTAGGGTGGAGTTTTCAGCTAACATACAATACGGGATGTTCCTCATTATCCACCCCTATCTGTGACAGTACCGCCCCGATTCCCGTCTCTGAAGCATCAGTGGCCAGTATAAAGGGGCGCCCGAAGTCGGGTGGAATTAGCACAGGACTGGTGGTAATGGCTCTCTTCAAGTGAAGAAAGGCGTTCCTGGCTTCCAGGGGAGGGGGTTGGGGCAGTGCATTTCTGACGTTTTTCTGCAACAAATTGGTTAGGGGTGAGGCGATGTCTGCGAAGTTCTGAATGAACCTTCGATAGTAGCCCATGAGGCCCAGGAACGCTCTTAGTTCCCGTTTCGTGGAGGGAAATGGGGTCTCCGTTATGGCTTTTATCTTCTCTGCTTGGGGGGCTATTACCCCATCCCCTAGCATGAAGCCGAGGTATTTCACTTTCGGGAAGGCAGCTCGGGACTTCTTGGCGTTCACATGCAGACGGGCCTTACCCAGAGAGGACAGTACATTCGCCAGGTGTTCTAAGTGTTCCTTCCAAGTTTGACTGAAGATGACGATGTCGTCAAGGTACACCGAACTATAGGCGGTGTGAGGGGCCAATACATTGTTCATAAGCCTCTGGAACGTGGCAGGAGCCCCGTGGAGTCCGAAAGGGAGGACGTTGAATTCGTACAGACCGTCCTCGGTGGCAAAGGCTGTTTTGTGACGGTCCTCCTCCCTCAGGGGCACCTGCCAGTATCCTTTTGTCAGATCCAGAGTGGTTATGTATTTGGCATCTCCTATCCGCTCTATGAGTTCGTCCACCCGGGGTATAGGGAACGCATCAAAAGTGGACACTGCATTCAATGCCCTGAAGTCCATGCAAAATCGGGTGGACCCGTCTGGTTTGGGCACCATGACGATGGGAGATGACCAGCTACTTTTTGACGGTCTTATGACCTCTAGTTCTAACATACTCGCAACCTCCTTTCGTACGTCTGCCCTTTTTGCAGCAGGGATGCGATAAGGCCTCTGTTTTACTATACTCCCTTTAGCCGTATGTATCTCATGTTCAGCCAGGTGGGTACACCCAGGTGTATCTGAGATCAACTGAGAAAAAGGGCGAAGTCTCTCAAGCAAGGCCTGTTTCTTCTCATCTGTGAGGTCTGGATTGATAGGCAGACAGTCCAGGGTTGTCTCAGTACTGTTTTCGGGTAGCACTAGGTTAGACGATTGAGGGACTTGTCCTAACCATTTTTTCAGGAGATTTATGTGGTATGTTTGATTGCGTTTGGGAGAGAGCTGTATCTTATATGTCGTATTGCCATATTTCTCATGGACTTGGTATGGTCCCTTCCATTCGCTCTTGAATTTTTGTGTGGAAGAAGGGAGCAATACCAGAGCCCAGTCTCCTTTGTTCAACGACCTCCACCTTTTCCCTTTATCATAACATTGCTTTTGGTGATTTTGAGCTGACTTGAGATTCGAGGAGGCGAGATCTCTCAACTTGCCTAATCTGGAACGCAACTGCTGGGTGTAGTCCAGTAGTGAACGTTGCTCCTGAGCCTCTTCTCTTTCCCAGACGTCTCTGGTTATTTCCAGTAGCGACCTTGGTTGCCGTCCATACAATAGTTCAAACGGGGAGTATCCCAGGCTGCTCTGGACTTGGGCCCTTACTACATACAGGGCTAATGGGAGCATTTTGTCCCAATCTTTATTTTCGGCACTCAACAGTTTCTTGAGAGTGGATTTTAAAGTCCTATTGTATCGCTCCACTAAACCATCCGTTTGGGGGTGGTAAGTGGAAGTGCGGATGTGTTGAAGGTCCAGGGTCTTACAAACCTCCTTCATCATCCGTGACACAAAAGGAGTCCCCTGATCTGTTAGGATTTCCCGGGGAAATCCGACTCTTGAAAACAGTTCCACCAACTTCTCTGCTACGTTCTTGGTGGTCGGGGTGTGCAGAGGAAAGGCCTCAGGGAAGCGAGTGGAGTAGTCCACCACCACTAGGGCGTAAGTATGACCTCGTGAAGTGCGGGGCAATGGTCCGATGAGGTCCATCCCCACGCGTTCCCAGGGATTACCTATTACGGGCAGGGGCTGTAGAGGCACCGCTGGGGGTTTAGTCAGGTTTCTCCTCTGACACACCTCGCAGTGTTGGCAGTAGGCTTCGGTCTCTTTGTAGATTCCGGGCCAAAAGAACAGTCTCAGTATATTTTGGGTGGTCTTTTCGGCCCCACTATGTCCTGCGGTTAAATGAGTGTGTGCATAGAACAATATCTGTTCCCGGAACTCTTTCGGTACCACCAGTTGCCCTTGGTCCCCCTCTTTCCCTTCTCGATATAGTAGATCATTTACGATTCTAAACCGGGGGTATCCCTGAACAGTGTCGGTGGTTTGCGCCACGTGGGCTGCTTCCCACGCATTCAAAAGAGTCGGATCGTTGGCTTGTGCAAATTTGAACCCCTTGTCTATGACCCAGGGTTCGACTGATAGGAAGGCCTCCATCGGTCGACTGGCTAGCTCTCGTTTAAATAAGGCCAGGAAATGGGGATTATCCACCCCGAGGATCAACTCCTCCGGTAGTGACGCAACCACTCCTACTCTTACTGAGCATGGTTCTCTTCCTATCGGGTTTATAGTGATGCGTGCAAGGGGATATGTCTTCACATCCCCATGGACACACCGGATGTGTACTACTCCCTCCCGCCCTATTTGGGATGGTTCCAGCAATTTCTCCCGTATGACGGATTGTCTGCACCCTGAATCGAGAAGCGCCTTTACAGGTGCTTGGTTCACCAGTACCCTTACATAATATGAAGGTCCCATTTCGGCGGAGTACATCACTGCTTTGGGTATGTACCCAACTTCCATGGGTTCCTCAACCGGTTTCTTTCTGGGGCACAACCTTGCAATATGGCCCCACTCCCCGCATTCAAAGCACTGGGGTCCCCTCATTGGAGCAACATCCGGACGGAATGGCCGTGGCTTCAGGGGTTCGTAGATGGGTTTCTTTTTCTCTGTCTTAGGGGGGGGTACCAGAGCTTTTGAGGATTTTTCAGTCTCCCATGGAGGAGGTCTAGGAGTAGCTCTGGTGTAATTCGCCGCCATTTCTATAGCCTGAGCTGCGGTCAGTCCAGGGTGCTGTCTTAGCCACCGCTGGGTCCCATAGGGAAGAGCTTCCATAAATTGTTCAAGTATAATGCTCGTCATGACATCTTCCTTGCTCCTGCTTTCGGGGCGCAACCACTTTTCCGCAGCCATTTTCAGGCGTAAATACAGTGTCTTAGGGTTTTCCCCCGTGACCCCTTTCTCCTTCCGAAACCTGAGTCTATATGCTTCGGGGTCCATTCCGAGGTGATCTAGTATCACCTCCTTGATTGCAGCATATGAGGAGGTACCGGCATGATTTGCAACCTGGTATGCCGTCTGTGCTTCGCCCGTCAGCAAGGGCGCAAGAAAAATGGGCTATTTTTCCTCTGGCCACCCACACACACGGGCGGCCCTCTCGAAATTGACCAGGAAGGCATCCGGGTCTTCTCCGACTACATACTTCTGTAGTGAGACTCCGGCTGGGTGTGGTCCGGCCGGTCTTCGATCCACCGAGACAGGGGTCCCCGGTGTCTGAACCACTTTTTGTAAACTGTCCAATTGTTGCGTCATAGTACTACGGAACAGGGCTCGATCCGCATCTGCTGTACTCATTTGTTGGCTGACCGCCCATTCCAGTTTTTGTTGACCGTCGACTAGGGTCTGTATGATTTGTTCCATGGTCGTTTCTTGCTCAGAGGGAGTAGATCCCACTTCTGACACCACTGTGACCGGGTGTAGTGGGGAGGGGGTACCCGGTAGTGTGTTGATGGGTTCCAGGTCAGGTCTGCTGGGTGAACCCGATAGAGTATCAGAAACTGGATGGACAGCTTGTCTTGGAAGCAATGAGGGTTTTATTGGTATAGAACGTTTAGGGTTTGGTTGCAAAGTTCTCCGGGTCCTAAACGTAAGTCTCTCCCTAGCAAATTGTCCGGGATCCGTCTTTGGACCGGGGTGGTCTCCTCCTCTCGGGTCTTTGGTCTTCCGGTCTTGGCCTCAAGGTCTGGTCAAGGAGGGGTCTCGTCGCTCCGGAGCCCATGTAAAGGAAGACCAACAGAGAGGGAACCGTTAGTTCTACAGTCTTTTTGTGAACTGCACCTGGGGCCGTGTGAAGTGGGGGAAAGGAGGGCACCAGTGTTGAACTTGCTGCTATGTACTCGGTGACATGGGGAGGACACAGCAAGTGAGGGATAAACGCGGGGTAATGAACACAAGAGGTAGGGGAATACGAGGAAACACAAACGGGGTTGGCTGTACACTATTTACATGCACGCCGTCTTCCCACCCACACCGCCATACGCTCCCGTACCTGGGATAGCCACGCTCCTCCCCCTGGAGAGTGGCACGGCGGCTCACAGGGTCGTTGGCCTCCTGGCTCTCCGTGTGGCTCGTCTCTTCCGGTCTGTTCTTCGGAATTCCTTCGGTGTCCTTCTTTACCAACTTCTCCGCTTCTTTCCAACCGCTCTCCTACGCCGCTCCTCGCCTTCTCCTCCTCCGGGGTGATGTCACACGCTTCCTGCAGTACTTCCTGCTCTTTATCCAATCCGAGCCTGCATACGTATACAGGAGGAGTGGTCACCTCCTCCTCAGAGTACGCCCAATTAAAGGCGCCGCGTTCCTCATCTACGTCGTCCAGTTCTGTATCCCAGGGGTCAGTCTGTAAGGAAGGAGGCATGACAGGGTCAGTAATGGGAGTCCACCATTCCTCGGTAGCACTCCGCCTCGCACTGTTACACATGGCTTGGCAGTTCTGGCTGGACTGTTCCCATGAGGCAAAGGGTCATACTGATTTGCATACAGCCATGTCTGAACTGGGGTGGAAGAGTGGGCTAAAGAACGGTGATGGATTAAACCCAGATCTTTTGACTGGGTGTGAGTGTTTGATTGATTCAGATGCTCCGTCCATCACCACCCCCTTTTGTACCGCTTTGGCCGCCATAAGTGTGGCAGGGTATGCTCAGACGTGAGTCCCTTGCTCACTTTGCCACTGGATTCAAGCAAGCCGGGCTGAAGACGGCTGGAATGCCAGAAACCGGTCCTCGGAAGCTTATTTCCAGTCCAGGGAAGACATGGCTTGGCAGTTCGGGCTGGACTGTTCCCATGAGGCACAGGGTCAGACTGATTTGCATATAGCCATTCTGAACTGGGGTGGCAGAGTGGGCTAAAGAACGGTGATGGATTAAACCCAGATCTTTTGACTGGGTGTGAGTGTTTGATTGATTCAGATGCTCCGTCCATCACCACCCCCTTTTGTACCGCTTTTGGCCGCCATAAGTGTGGCAGGGTATGCTCAGACGTGAGTCCCTTGCTCACTTTGCCACTGGATTCAAGCAAGCCGGCCTGAAGACGCCTGGAATGCCAGAAACCGGTCATCAGAAGCTTGTTTCCAGTCCTGGGAAGACATGACTTGGCAGTTTGGGCTGGACTGTTCCCATGAGGCACAGGGTCAGACTGATTTGCAAATAGCCATGTCTGAACTGAGGTGGCAGAGTGGGCTAAAGAACGGTGATGGATTAAACCCAGATCTTTTGACTGGGTGTGAGTGTTTGATTGATTCAGATGCTCCGTCCATCACCACCCCCTTTTGTACCGTAAGTTAGTATTAGCGGCACCATTTTGTGGGATGATCAAAACTAAATTCTATCTCATTCTGCCTGCCTCTGCAGAAAGCAGCTTCGATATTTAAAATACAAAAAGAATTCTCCAAGGCTGAGCTTCATTGGCCCAGAGAAAACATGAATGTGCCTTTGCATACCTTCCTTATTAGATATGCCTGTTCTCATGCTTACAATAGTGGGCACGGGCACAGTAACCTTGAGGCTGAGATAACATGTCCCCTATCCCAGGAGTGTAGCTCATCATCTGTATCTCCTTTTGTTAACCTGCTCCAACTGCAAATTTCCAGTTTTGGGCAGGCCTTGCTGGGCATTGGAAATGTATAACATCTGATGTAATGTAGGTGAGGGTCAGTCCCCTCGATAGCATCTTAGGAGGCTAGTCAGATGGACTCTGCTCGAGCGCAATACTAATGCATAACCTGGTTTGTATTCTCTACTGTCTGACAGACTCTTCATTTGTATGGAAGGCTGAAAGCTGGTCACGAGTGACCTGGGTGACCCTAATCAGGTCACTTCCATCACTCATCCGCCACACGAGGATCATGCTAGGGGTGAAAAGCATGTTGTTTTATACCAGACCCGAACAAATTCGGTGGTGTGTAATAAATCTTTCTAACTTGGGGTTACCCAGTAGCCAGTCCACTTTAACCTATGGACCACTATTCAGTTACAATCATCTTTAGTGTAAAGATCATTGCAGAGACAGGTATGCTTGCACATACATGTCCACGTCATTAATATAATGCACCCTGCCTCCTGGTCTATAGAATGTCTACTTTAGGGGTGGCATACTTACATTAAGGCGTGAGGTGGTACAGGGTCGATCTCGAGCAGGGAAGCCGCTCATGCAGGTTATGTTGGCAGACTTGCAGAACTTACTTTTACTCGGGTCACTCAGGGTGGCACAAACAGTGCTGCAGCCCTGGTGGCCCCTTTAATACCCTTGGCCTGAGTACCACTGGTACCATATCCTGGGGAGTTATAAGAGTGATTAAAGCATCTTGCCATTTGGGAGTACCAATTCACATTTCCTTTGAGGGAAAGATCACAGACACTGAGGCCTAGTGAGCACTCTCAGATCTATTACCACAGCATCCAGAGCAACAAGTGGGGAGAGTGACCATCCAAAGGGCACTTTCCTCCATATATAACATGAGTGCCTTTATAACCCAGAAACCACCTACCAACCATCTGCCCAGGATATGTTTAAAAAAATTCTACCTTGCTGTGTTGAGTAGGTCCACATGCAATTGTTCTAAGATCTTGCTATGAAGTCATGTTACAAATCTTAAGAACACAAGCTTTGTCCCCATATTTATATTGTAAAAACATGTTCTAGAACTTGTAAAGTGGTGTAATTTGTAAAATTAAAGTGTTAAAAAAGATATAGATGAAAAATAAGGATTAGGAAGTAAATGACAGGAAGCTCTTTATTGTTTTGCAGTTTGCGCAATTATTCTGTGGAAAACCTGCATTCCTTAATTTCTAGAAATGGAGAACTGTAAGGAAATTATCCCAACATGTTCCAACTATTAAATGATTATAAGGAAACCTGCTCCAGGTCCAAAGATGTTTCATTTGGTCATTAAAATGGAAGCCAATCACATGTTTTGTGTTGATGAAGAGAAGTAATAAGTGTGCAGCCATCTATAGGATACACAAGAGGCATTTTTTTCTTGTTGATAAATATGTGAGTTCATAAGCAGTGCATTTCGGCAGCATGAGTTATAGTTAGCTCACTGACTGTAACGGCTGAATTTCACTGTTTTTTTACGAGTGAATCCTGAGCCTATCTATAATGTCCCTTTAACCTTTGCTTGTTTCAGTGAATAAATATATACACACACAGACTAGTATGATAGAACGGTGGCATGCCGCCTGATAAAGGAGGTGGCCCACAACATCTCGTTTGTGAATATCCACCATTTTTTTACATTGCAGAAAGACAAAAGTAGAACAAAATTATATCACATACATACATCAGAGTAAAGTCTAGTTCCTTTCAATGTGAACAGACAAGGGTTAATGTGCCCAACACCAGTGTAAATACCAGTAACAGTAGCGTATAAATGAGAGGAATGTGCCTTACCCTATTTAAATAGGATGCTTAGTCCCTTCTCAAGCCTAAATCAGGCCACTTAGATCACAGAGCTTTATATCACAATAAAAACAACCAAAACAAAGAAGTTTAAGTAAGTGTAAAATGTTCTTCAAATAGTACAGATAGATCATTCAACGTGCCCTTGAGATATTCAGCATGATCTTATCCTCAGAGTACTATTCATCACTTTACCTTACACATAACCTTCGGTCAAAAAAACAACTCTTGTAACAACAATTCAGCATGTGTTCAGTCAAAAGTGAATCAAACATGTGAAGTCAGTGGGAAAATCAAAAGAAATCACAAACCGGGATTCAGAAAACACTGGCAATTTTAGGAACCTCTACAGCGTCTCTGCATCCTCGATCAGCATGCCCAACGAGGAAAACTAAGCTCAGGCAAGTGATCACCATTTTGATTGAACTTGTGTTTATGCGTTGGGATAAGCGATTTCTAAACATTCCTTAATTGCGAGTCGCAAATTGCGAGTCGCAAATTGCGAGTAGCAAATAAAGAATAACTCCCCATTCATTCCTATGGGCCTAGAGGCCCATAGGAATGAATGGGAAGACATTCTCAATTTGCGATTCTCAATTAGAAAATTGCAAATTGAGAATGCAATTTCAAGGGTGCCAGGGTGTCAAAAGGACACCCTGTTGCACCCCCTGAAATTGATCAGTGCACAAAAGTGAATTTTTCAAAGTTTTTGCAAATTACCATAAAGTTCAACTTCATGGTAATTTGCTCCCCCTATTAGCGGAATCGCTGATTTTTTAACTTTTATGCATTGCATTTAAGGAATCGCAAAATGCGATTCCTTAAATGCAATCGCAATTTGAGAACTCGCAATTAATTGCAAATTCTCAAATTGCGAGGGCTTGACCCTTGATGCATCGGAAAAGCTAATTTTGCGATCGCAAACGGCCGATTTTTGTGAATCGCACTGTTTGCGATCGCAAAAGGCTTTGATGCATGTGCCTGTTAGTCCCTATCTACGCTATAAAAGAGCCTTGAACAAACCGTGCATAATATGTCAATTCAGCCCAAAGGACGTCAAAGTCAATGGTGGGTAGACACTTAAAAATTGGTTTAAAAGAATTTAATTATTATTTTTTTTAATGGAAAGACTGAATTAACAGCATCAAACTCATAATGAGTCTCATAACAAACAATCGCATAGTATTAGAGCATTACGGGACATGAATTCTGTCTCACAAGAATATCCAGACAAAACAAAAACACAGGACATTGCTCAAACTGAATCAGCCCGATTCATATACTGATCTGACAAAAGTATTGTTCTGGTGACACCCATCAAATTAGGATACCCTCTATTAAAGCATTCTGGAAAAAGAGGTCCTTCAAGAAGATTCTTAGGAAATGGGTAATATTTTTACATACATAATCACATTCTTGTATCCTTCTGTCTTCTTTACCAGGCCTATTTTTTGTGTGTTTCTTATTAGTTAGTGAGTAGTACACTGTTGGTTGGGTTAATGAACCCACAATGGACCCCTTTTTGTGCTTTGGTCTCTCATTCACAGATTGTTTTATTTAATCGCTAATCTGAGCTGTGGAAACAGACTAAATTCCAAACCTCTTACCTGCATCCCAGGGCCCCTGGAAAAAGGTAAACCCGACATGAAATACACCTTACAGGGGCTACAGAGTTAAAGGAAAACTGCATACATTTGTTGAGGCAGGTTGTATACTGACTATACTCTAGCATATTAGAAAAAGTCCTTTAAAAAGACAGACTATATACTGATGTCTTTGTAAAGGTAGACTCTATAATAGTTTCCTTGCCATTCTTGCAAACTGATACCCATATAGCAAGTCCCTAATGACAGGAGTGTCTGCACTAATTTTACCAATTTATGATAGTCTGTTGCATTACCTACCCTTGAATATAGTGAGTTTAGCTACTCATGCTACCATGCACAAAAAGCTAAGTTTCCTAAAATCTCCACAAAACATCCACAATTTTTGTGAGGGAATCCTCCACCCCAAATCTACCTGTGTGAATTATTTATCCTACTTATTTAATTGGAAACCATACCAGCACTGGAAACAACGCATAGAATTGCGAAGAACACAATGTTTTGAACAAAGTCATGAAATCTGCAGAGAAAAAACTTTGCAACTTTGAAACCTGTGTATTCCTGCTGCTCCACCATTTGAAACCACACAATAGACCTGTTCTGCATCTGCAACAACCCTCAATAGGCTTTCTCAAATGACATGGAACAGCACGGACAGATCTTCTGTTTACGTTCTAACAACTTTCCATGTGCAGGTAAGTTATGAAGGGCTCACCTGTTTCTATCCTGGGTATTATATAGTAATATGAATAGCTACATAACCATCCTGGCCCTCACGGATTCTAAATACATTAACATTTAATAGCCGTGCAGCCCACTGTAGTTTAAACAAGCTGCATAAAGTTTCCAAAAAAAACTTCTTGGCCCTCCTACATAAGAAGGAACTAATACAGGTGGTCATGTATATCACCTCTACAATACCTATTGACAGCAACAAACCATTCTTCATTAACCAAACAGGCATCACATAACTAAAGAGCTCTTCCACAAACTGTTGCACTTCAGGCGACTGTAATTTAGTTCATCTTTAAAGGTCCCAACTAATTGCATGCTGTACACACTCCTTGAGATCTAACGACTCTACTCATATAAGGAATCACTTCAACGATATCCATGCCAGCAGATCTTCTCAGCAGCTCTCCTCCAAACACATACCTGCTCAGGACCATATACATAAACACACATTTCACAATGGACAACCCTGTTTGGTAACTTGCTCACTGCACTGCGATCCCAAGAAATACCATATATGGACCTCAGAGATGATCAAACTTGCAAGTTTACAGAAAACCACAAATTGTGTGCCTATCTCGCACACTTGTCCATTCATCACGTTGCTAAGTGCTGTGTCCCATAACAATATAACCACAATTTGTCGTCATCACTCATGACATGGAAACACTTTCACATAGAATCAAAATAAAGACAATACCCTTCCAACCACACACCCTACAGTACTTAGCATGCTACCCATGTAGGCAAGCCCTTCAGGGCCCACTGTTGGGGTAATAAGTGCTATATAAATGTTATAATACAATACAATGGTTATTGACGATCTATTGTAACATCATTCACCAAATGCACCCTTTAAAACTCTAGCAAGTGCCAGACATGTGTGCCATTCTGATCTCTCTCAACGAATAAGAATCTACTAGATGACATGCAGCTGAGCATAACAGTGTTAACTACCTCATTATACTTCAGCCTAACTCAAACTTGACCTTCAGAATAACAATATGAGGTGAATGTACCTACAAATGTACACGTATTGAATAAGATGTATTTAGACTTCAGGTTCCAGCGCTGGGATGCTCAAGGGTTACTACGCCCTCTACAAAAACCTTAAATAAAAAAACAGTCCTCGGTTAAATGTAAAATCTAGTAAATACACTGCTGCTCAACATTGTTTCGCACTTGTTTTCCATTAGAAATGTCTTCTTGGTTACAGGATGGTGTGGGACATTTTCAATATTCTTCAGCACTTCTCATAATTGAGGCTTCCTTATTAAAGGTGATTACATCTAAAGAAGGTTAAAATGCAATAATGAAAAAAATAAAGGAAAAGCTATAAACAAAAATGAGAGAGCAATAATGAAGAAACCCTTTGTGTGAAAATAAATGTAATTCTTCAATGATAACATGGAAATACAATTATAGCAAAAACCAAAAAAAGAAAATACTGAACATGACCCCCACACCATCATCATAATACTAACTGTAACCCCAACTTGAACCTGAATCCTAGGCCTAACCCATGATTAACTAATGACTATAAGTTTAGAGCAAATGTATTATAGTAAAAACAAACATATGAATTTACAATATTTTTTAAAAATCCACCAACAAAACAGCAGCATATATATTTAGGACACAAACTGTATATGAGGAAAGCAAATTAGAATAAAGATTACATTCGAACAACCTACCCTATGCCCCAGACTTAAATAATGCTTGCAAAAACACATATATGGCTTTAAAACATAGTGCTGCCTTCCCACTTGACAAAATGTCTATTCCCAAGTTCACCCTGTCAGTGGTAGGAATGGCTGCATTATAAAATGCTATACGGGTTCAGGCACCTTCTGCAGAGATCTTTGTGTTCCCATTAAATTTCAGGGAATAATACCAATGGTACCTCTGGTGGTTAATTTACTTGCTGGAGAAATCAGTTTTTTTTTCTTTCTTTGTCCTCATTCGCCTTTAACCACAGTAAACAGACCATCTGTTCGTACCCCTACTCAACGACCTGAGATGACATAGGCTCGTTGACGGAATGCCTTCAGCCTTTAAGGGTACATTGTCAGATCAGAAAGTTACTACCCCTCAAAAAGGAGATAGATTTCACTCCATAAAAACCAGATGGATGCTTTCGATGGCCCCGGGAAGCCCAACATAGTCCATGGAGTATCCAAGAGGCATAATCATCGGACCCGCCCTTCATTCAAGTATAAATAAAATAACAAAGTAAAGGTAAAAAAAGATAAAAAAAAGATTGCAGATTCCCTCTGAAGTTATTTCCATTGGAGCACAAATCCCAATACACAATCTTTTTTCTACTGCAGGATCTAGAAAAGTCCATCTTAGACATCTCATATAGTGAAGTCAACCGTTCTGAATGCTTATAAGGGTGAAGATCTACCCAATGTTTACATATCTGTCTCCTGGCCAATAAAACTTAATACAACAGAAAGGATCTAGCTGGACCTACGACGTGACTATTAAGGGCAAAGATTATGAAGGTCAGATCTATCTAAGTTGGTGTTCTCAAGATACTCTACAACGTTACCCGTATGTCTTCCCAAAATACGCCAATGGGAGGGCAGTTTTGAACATATGCAAGTCTGAGGCTTCAACCAGCCTGCATTTCTCACAATTGGCTTGAGGCTATGGGTGGGCGTAGTGCGCCTAGTGGGGCTACGCGAAGCTCCGTGAAGTGGGGTGGGAGCTACGCCCACACACACACTTCGCGTAGCCCCAGTACGCACCGCCCACCCGCCTCCCTCCCGCCCTCTTCTACAACCCTATTTTGAATATTACATAGAGTAAAATAAAATGCGTAAAATCAAATGTGCATGCGCGGTCGCCCACGCATGCGCATTTCTTGTGAGAAATGCGCATGCGCGGGCGACCGCGCATGAAGAAGTCGGCGCGTCAACAGGAAGAATGAGACCCAGGACTCTGCATTCTAGGTAAGTTCTTTTCCTTTTATTTTACTCTATGTAATATTCAAAATAGGGTTGTAGAAGAGGGCGGGAGAGAGGCGGGTGGCGGGCAACTTTGCCCCGCCATGGAGTACGTGTAGTGTTGCCTACTACGCCTACTTTGTGAAGCACGAAGTAGGCCAACACTACGCCCACTCCGTGGGCGAAGTGAAGTGCCATGCCCAGGGTTACTTGAGGCCCTTTTAAAAATGTAGATAGTTTAAGGGGGGATAGGTATGCTCTGTGCACAGTGAACAAATGATTCCTTTTCAACCAGGCAGGTTTAACCAGACTAAATAGATTTTTAAACAAATCCTGCCATAGGAGATCACACTGTGTATTTGGCATCTGTTCACTCCATAACTCATTTGCAAGTGTAAATTCACCATCCACCTTCTCTTCTATAGCCCAGTACCAATGTGAAACCTCCTTCTTCCCTACTGGCCTTTCGATTAACTGTTGCTCAAGACTGTTACCCGGCCAATAGCTTTCTTCTGTCTTAACTGGGATTGTACCCAGCTATACAGCTGAATGTACGTAAATCTTGAGAGGCTGCTTCCCACCATCTTTTTTAGATCTTCCCATGAAATAAAAGTTTCCCCACTAACCAGATCCCCCCAAACTTTTAGCTCTGCATCTTTAAGAGGTATCGCCAGCCTGTCCCGGAGGCATTCCGGCGAGCCAGGTGAATCCCAGGGTGGTGCTAGGTTTGAAAAATGACTAAGGCTCGCCAGATTTTTTAGCCTTGCCCATACTCTAGCAAAAAGTTGAAGGACCTTAAGTGTAACCTTTTCGAAAAATGTTTAGGTCCCCAAATTTGAACATGAAGCCTTCTTCCGGTAGACCCGCCCCTCTTAGCATGGCCAAAAACCTTTCTTCTCCCCCGGTACTGGAAGGCCAGGCATTTTTAATAGCATTCGGGAATGTGAAAGCTGAAACGCCCGGGCATAGTATTTTAGGTCAGGTAGCGCGAGACCTCCTTTCTTTCTCCTGCAATGTGTTTTTTCAAGCCTGTTCTAGTGGATCTGTATTCCCAAATAAAGGAGTTTATTTCCTTTCTGGAATTTATCTATGAAGCGTTTATCAAATGGAAGGGGGATTGTATTAAAAAGAAAAGTGATCTTAGGTAGTATTGTCATTTTGATCAAATTCACCCTCCCCAGGATGGATAAGAGAAGGTGGGTCCATGACTCTGTTTATGACATTCCCTGAGGACTCATGCTAAGTCGGTGTAACAACCGGATTCTCGGACCAGATAGAATCAGCTCATCGGAGCACAACCAACCCAGCCGGAACGTAATCACCTCCCTCCTTAGGACCTATTTACAACAGGTATCTATGTCTCCTACCCAAGGATGGGGAATTAGCAATGTACATGCCTAAGTTCTCTACAATATCACACTCATACCATCTAGTCTTCCGGCAACTCAGGCCCAGACCGTTCTACCCTGGGGCAGTTCTGATTATATACCATTACACACTGGCCACAACCAGTGCTTGCTCAAGCCACAATCTTGTGGGTATAAATACCAGTATCCTCCCTGGTACTCTCTTTTATCTACGTACAAGCCACAATCCTGTGGGTATAGACACCAGTATCCCCCCTGGTGCTCGCTTACTTACATCACAAGCCACAATCCTGTGGGTATAAACACCAGTATCCCCCCTGGTGCTCCCTTTAACGCCGCATCACAACGACGATCACTTTCCTATGAATACCATTAGATCTCCATATTGGGGAATCTCTTGCTATTTACTAAAGGTATAATACTACGATAATATGGGTCACACGATGATAACCGAATTAGATGATATGCAACTTATCCTCTACTTCAAGGGCTCCTCTCTCCCTCATTATTCAACCGCTGCTTACCTGATCGGGAGTTGTGTCCGTTCGCGTAACAGTAACTGACTAGAAGAACAGGTTACCTTTTCATGTAAGAATAAGAGGCACATGCCGGTTCACTAAGAACTGGGGTACTTTATTTATCATAACAACAATATTAATATAACACTATACTATAACATGTAGCCTGCAAAGGAAAATGAAAGGTTAGAATGTGCACGCTAATAAGAAAGGGACTACGTCACCTTATTAATATGAAGTCTTGACTCAGCAGTCATGTGGGTTCCCTTCTCGTCTGTGCCTTGGCTCGTCTTTAAGGTCACACCTCTGCAGTCACGGATACACGTCTGCACCGTTATGCTCTGTCTCCTTCGCCTCCCTCCAAGTCACTGGAACCTTCCTCTCATCAGCTGCTTTCTCTCTGGCTGTTCTACACTACTCCTCTCTCCTCTCACTCGCGGACCATCTTCACTTCTCGGCTTCGATCTTATAACTCAGTTTCAGCCACTCTGGTATTCGTTCCCTCAACTAACTGTTTCACTCTGAATGCTCTGATCTTAAAGGTCAAAGCTCACCAGCTGCTCCAGCTTAAAATAACTTCAAGAGAGTATCAGCTTCTCGATCTATCTCGGACTTTAAAATGGCGACTGTCTGCCCTGAAATAATTAATGGCATTGATGCTAACGGCTAGCTGCCGCCTACAGACTGACTCATTCACTGCCTCATGCTTTCACTAATATGGAAGCTTGTTCCTTCATGGAAAGTTACGGCCAGAAACCTGCCGCCCACCAAATTCTTGTACCTCCCCGTACCAAGGACACGTTCCCAGCCGGCCGGCCTGATGTTGTGTCTTCGGAAGGGAGAAAAATACAGCCTTTCGATAAGGGCCAGCCTGAGCCGGTTCTCTCCAAGCGAACAACACCTCGTAACTAAAACATTACATTTGACCTAGAAGCATCTCAAGCTGCCGGGGCAGAAAGAAAGATGGAGTCTCTCCCGTTTGAGGCCTACAAGGCCCAAAGTAAGCATAACTCCATAGAAGGTATACTAACATTCTCACAAAAGGACGGATTATCACTAATACTAATGAATCTATCCCCTAACATAAGTTTATAAGCCCTGATCTAAGGAAAAGATACGGAATTATATCAACACGCCTTGTGAATAGGCTCTATTTACGGTTCTAATCCTTCCACTAGAATGTTAGTAGACTGAAGTCACCTCCAATCACCTTCCCTCAAGGAAGGGCCGAAAAAGTCGGTCAGAACAGTTGGTTTCTGCGATTTTATCTATATCTTGGACAATTCTGACCCCCAGGTAGCGCATGCTGGGGCTGGCCTGGTGCAAAATATTCATGATGTTCCCGGTCATGATCTCAGTCTTCCCTGCATTTACCTCATACCCCGAGACCTGCCAAAATTCCTTTGCCAGTCTAATGACTGCCAGGAGAGATGTATCCAAATCTGCAAAAATTGTTAGGGTATCATCCACTAAGAAGGGAAGTAACATAAAGGCGACTCAACAGTTACAGGCACAGAAGAGTACTCCTTTGCTCAAAAGTTATTTCCAGATCATGGAGCGCCTGGCAGGTCCAAAGGGGAAAACAGTAGCAGGGGCAGCAGCAGTCCAACTAGACCAGGCTGTTGGCTCATCTGTTCTGTCTCTGGGGAACAGATATGCACGCTGGAGAGGTCTCAAGATAATGAGGGTCCACAGCCTTCAGAGAGTCTAGAAGTTGGACTATGCACTGACTCTATTGATAATTCTACAGCTAGATCTGGTGATCTCCCGCTTGTATCAATAGAGCCTCAAGGGTCCCCCGTCGGTCTAGGAACTGCGGACTCAGCCCTTACCCAGGTCTCGGCGGATGCTGGAGAACCATCTATACCTCAGTCATCCCTAATATCTAAGCAAAGCCCCCAACCACTGCTCTGCCTCCCCCTCAAAGCAGTTCCACCACTCGGAATCCCTCCAACTCTAGTAACCCAGCTGCTATGGTCTCCGAGGGTGATAGAATAGGCTTTCTATTTCAATCACTGCGGGAAGATCTACTGGGAAAATTTGAAATCTCAAAGGGTAACCAAAGGAAACTGCATGACAGATTCGACTTGTTGGAGACCAGACTAGATGATATAGTGTCCCGGACCAGCTCACTGGAGAGTAAGGTCTCAACGCTTTTGGAAACCATGCTGGGGAACTCCAAAGATATCAATACTCTTAGAGCACAAAACTGGACCCTTATGATGGTTATGGAAAGGTTGGAAATACACACCCAACAAAACAACCTTAGAATTCTCAAAATCCCAGAAGGGGAGGAAGTGGAGGACATCAAAGGGTTTGTCTGCAACTTGCTTCGTGAGGGAGTTTTGAAAGATCGGCCAGATATTGATCTGGAGGCAGAAATCCAGAGGGTCCATAGAGACCCCTTCAGACTTCATCCGGACCGCAAGGCACCCAGAAAGATCCTGGTAAACTTTCAAACCTACAGTGTTAAGGAGCTAATACTTAGTAGATGTCTTACACGATCTACCATTCACTACCGAGCAAACCCTTATTAAATTGGATCGGATTTAGGGGGTCTGACAGCTCAGAGGCAGTGGGAACTGGGCTCCAGAATGCCAGAACTTCGATCTCTAGGGGCATAAGTGCAGATGAAATTTCCAGCTCTATTAAAGGTGATGTGGAACAACAAAATGCATAATTGCAATCACCCGGAGGAAGTGGATAAATTCTTGTTAAAAATGAGGAAATAGTCTGGCCCAGCTTACATGGAATACTGAAGATTCAAAAACAAAAATCATTTTTTTCTATTCTTTTTTATGGATAAGGAAATGCACCGTATTTAGAGGAAACTATGTGTATCAAATACATATTCAATAAAAGAGAATTAGAAGGAAAAAAAAGTAGGAAAAAAAAAAGGAAGAGGTGGCTGTTCACTATAGGGGGGGGCAGATCAGCAGGTTTAAAAAAAAAAAAAAGAAAGTAAAAACTTGCAGATGCAGTGCTGTGGGCACGAGGAGCTCCCCAAAAGGCGAGGTCAACGCCTGATAGATGGGAGGGTTCCTCGGGGGCGAGATGGGAGGGGTCACGGGTGGGGAGGTGAAAAGATAAAAATGTCCTCATAGGTTACAAAATCGCTTTATCTTTGTCTTGAGCTATCGAAGGGGGTCACTGGTGGGGTTAAGCTGTATCATGGCTGGTAGTAAGACAATTACTGATACATTTCTCTCCTGGAACTTAAATGGCCTGGGGAGTCACAGAAAACAACTAAGGATTTGTGAATTTTTGAAAAATACTGAAGCTCATGTTTACCTTCTTCAGGAAATGCATTTAGAGGCGGAGTTATGTAAACAAGTTTTTGTGAGACTGGGATGAGTTCAGGAGGTGTTATGCTCTGGGCAAAAAGGAACTACCAGGTGGGTAGCTTTAGTTGCCTGAGCAAATAAAGGGATTAAGGTCCGTAGATGGGACACCCGACGAGTCTGGGAGATGGTTGGTGGGTGTCCTCTCCATAGGTAGCTCTTTTCATACATGCGCGGTATACTATGGTCCAAATGAAGACAATTCCAGCTTTCTTCTGAAACTAGAGGGCGTATTGATACAGTCCACTGCTCCAGTAATACTAGGAGGCGATTTTAATTTAGTCCTGGACAGTCAGTTAGATCGTACCTCTAGAGTTAAGTATAGTGTCCCAAATAATTATTGTCTTGCTCTTAAAAACATACTGAAGGATTTTAATTTGCAGGACATATGGAGAATTAAGCACGGAGCCTTAAGGGAGTACTCCTTTTTTAGTAAAAAGTATAAGCACTACTCCAGGATTGATTATTTCCTTGTAGACAGAGTACTTGTGCCAGATATAGCTTCAATTTCTTATATCCTGGTTGGCCTTTCCGATCACTCAGTGGTCGAACTGAAGATCAATTCCAGGACCAGACAAGTAGAGTGTAGATGGATTCTTGACAGAACACTCTTACTGGATGATGTACAGGAATTTATATAGCGCAAATCACCGACCGGTTTCTAAGCGCTTGCTTAGTGAACCCGTCCTGACATTCCCTTGTGAGATAACCCCGGCAGGGTATCTGCAAGGTGAAAGCCAGGCATCCCGCCGCGAGGGGCCGTTGTGGAGATTAAGCAAGCTATTGCCCAGAGTCGCAGAGTGTGAACCCGTGAATCGAGTAGGCACCGGAGCGTGAATTGTCGAATCCATGGACATTTTAGGACTCAAAACCCCGCCGAGCCGGGAATTGAACCCTGGTCCCGGGTTGACCTCTGCTTCCAGGTCTGCCTCCTCTAAACAGTGAGCCACACTTCTCCACTGATGAGATTAAGATCAAGGTCAGGAAGAGCCTGACAGAGTTTTTTCTATTCAATATAGGTACAAGCACTGAACGCACAGTGTGGAAATCTTTCAAGACTTATTTGAGAGGGATATTGGGCTCCCAGATGGTCCATATAAGAAGATCTATTAAGGAAAAGGACATTAATGACCTTGATCTTATTAAAAAGAAGGAGGCACAATTGCAGCTTGCTGCCCTCAAAGACAGGGAAAAAATCCAAACCTAGAAAAAGAACTGCTAGAACTACAATTACGGCTTAAAATAAGAACCGATAAATTAATTAAGGACAGATGGAGGTCAGTAAGTTGAGTAACTTTGAGTATGGAGAGAAGTGCGGTGCACTTCTCTGGACCTCATCCAGCACGGTCGCCCCCCCCACGCTCCCTGATCCCAGCTCCTGTTGACGATCTGGCCGGCTGGTGGTACCGCTTCGAGACTACAGAGCTGTAACTGCTTATTTAATTAATTTAGCCTCGCGCTGTGTTTATTTATTTAATTTAGCCTCGCGCTGTGTTTATTTATTTAATTCAGCCTCGCGCTGTGTTTATTTAATTAATTCAGCCTCGCGCTGTATTTATTTAATTAATTCAGCCTCGCGCTGTATTTATTTAATTAATTCAGCCTCGCGCTGTATTTATTTAATTAATTCAGCCTTGCGCTGTGTTTATTTAATTAATTTAGCCTTTAGCCCCCGGTGCCCTTTGACCCTCCATCTTGTTGTGTGTTCCCTGGCCCGCCCCTCCTCCCTGCTACCGCCTCCCAGCTGCTGCCCCTCCCACCCACGAACAGAGTGCTCCCTACCTCCTCTGACGCGCTGTGATCTCCTGGACCTCATCCAGCACGGTCGCTCCCCCCACGCTCCCTGATCCCAGCTCCTGTTGACGATCTGGACGGCTGGTGGTACCGCTTCGAGACTACAGAGCTGTAACTGCTTATTTAATTAATTTAGCCTCGCGCTGTGTTTATTTATTTAATTTAGCCTCGCGCTGTGTTTATTTATTTAATTCAGCCTCGCGCTGTGTTTATTTAATTAATTCAGCCTCGCGCTGTATTTATTTAATTAATTCAGCCTCGCGCTGTATTTATTTAATTAATTCAGCCTCGCGCTGTATTTATTTAATTAATTTAGCCTTTAGCCCCCGGTGCCCTTTGACCCTCCATCTTGTTGTGTGTTCCCTGGCCCGCCCCTCCTCCCTGCTACCGCCTCCCAGCTGCTGCCCCTCCCACGCTCCGCCCCATCCCCTCTCCATTTATGGACAGATGCACCCACGCGCAGCGTCCACACGCTACGTACACGCCGAAGGTGCGCCAAAGGTGAGCCCGTCTACGCCCGTCCGCGCCTGGACCACGCCCAGCGCCAGTCCCCCTGCCCCTCGCGCTGCCCAGCCCTCCCGCATTACCTACGATGCCGCCACCCTCCTAGCCCTTAACCCCGGTCGCGCCCCCAACTGCGTCCAAGCCGCTCCTGGACACACCCATGGACCTTTCTCTTGCTACTCCAGCAAATTCATCGGCCCCGACAACATCTCCGCTACGACCGCACCACAGATTCCCGACCCCAATCACCTACAATGCATCCTTCTCAACACCCGATCGGTCCACAGACACGCCATTAACCTATGGAATCTACTAGACACCATCTCTCCAGACGTCGCCTTCCTAACAGAAACATGGATGAACGCTTCTTCTGCCCCAGACATCACCATTGCCATCCCTGAAGATTATAAGATCACACGCAAGGACCGTACTGGCCTCACAGGAGGAGGAATCGCTATCGTCCATAAAAAATCAATCCGCATCTCAACAAGCTCTGACGCCAACCTCGCCAACTCTGAACACCTTCACTTCCAGATCCACATCGACCCCAAGACCACACTCAGAGGCACCCTCCTCTACAGACCACCAGGACCCCGCGCAAAATTCAGTGAAGACATCACGGACTTCATCACTCCACACGCGCTCCCCTCCAAAGACTACATCCTTCTGGGAGACCTCAACTTTCACCTTGAAAAGATCAACGACCGTAACACCACCACCCTCTTGGACAACCTCGCCAACCTCGGACTTAAACAACTGGTCACTGACCCCACCCACATCGCAGGTCACACACTCGACCCCATCTTCACCTCCAGCAATCATGTCTCCTTCAGCCACACTACGGATCTCCTCTGGACTGACCACAGCTGCGTTCACTTCACCTACAACAAGCCGAAACCCACCAACCACCTCCAACCAACTCTGCAAAGAAACTGGAACAAAATCACCATCAACCAGATCTCCTCATCGCTCCTTCTAAACACCCAAGCCCACTCTTCTAACCCAAACCAAGCCGCCGCCAACTTCACCCTATGGTTATCCAACACCGCCGACACCTTAGCACCACTGAAAAAACGTCAAAGCAAACCTGGCAGCAAGAAGACCTCGTGGTTCAACGATGATCTTAAGAAGTCCAAGAAACTCTGCCGCTCCCTTGAAAAGGCCTGGAAAAAAGACCCAACCACTAGCACCAAGGACGCGTTCAAAAACGCCACCCGCACACACCACCAACTAATCCGAAAGGCCAAGAAAACAGCATTCAAGGATCGACATGACAACAACGCCCACAGCAGCAAGGAACTTTTCAACATCGTCAAGGAATTTACCAATCCCTCGGCCAACTCCAACGACATCACCCCCTCTCAAGCCCTCTGCGACTCCCTAGCCTCATTCTTCCACAACAAAATCGCAGACATCCACAACAGCTTCGACAACCAACCCGGAGACCAACCCACCCAACCATATGCTGAACATTCTCCCCCCTTGAACACCCTTAACGACTGGAACCCAATCTCCACTGAGGACGCCATCCGCCTGATGAACTCCATCCACTCAGGATCCCCCACAGACCCATGTCCTCACCACATCTTCAACAAAGCAGACTCCGTCATAGCACCGCACCTCCGAGACGTCATCAACTGCTCCTTCAACTCCGCCACCTTCCCGGAAAGCTGGAAACACGCTGAACTCACCGCCCTTCTGAAAAAACCCACAGCGGACCCCACCGAGCTAAAAAATTACCGCCCCATTTCGCTCCTTCCATTCCCGGCCAAAGTAATCGAAAAAGCTGTCAACAACCAGCTCGCCGCTTTCCTCGAAGCCAACAAATCCCTCGACTCCTCACAATCTGGCTTCCGAGCAAAACACAGCACTGAGACCGCCCTCATTGCAGCAACAGACGACATTCGAACTCTACTGGACAATGGAGACACAGTCGCCCTCATCCTCCTCGACCTCTCTGCAGCCTTCGACACAGTCTGCCACAGCACCCTTTTACAACGCCTCAGAAACATCGGAATACAAGGAAAAGCACTTGAATGGATCACCTCGTTCCTCACCGGAAGAACCCAGAGAGTCCGCCTTCCACCATTCAAGTCCGAGGCCACTGAAGTCATCTGTGGCGTACCACAAGGATCCTCACTCAGTAACACCCTCTTCAACGTATACATGAGCCCCCTCGCGACCATCGCCCGCCAACACAACCTCAACATCATCTCTTACGCGGATGACACTCAACTGATCCTTTCTCTCACCAATGACCCCAGCACCGCCAAAACTAACCTACACGAAGGAATGAAAGAAGTTGCCGAATGGATGAAACACAGCCGTCTGAAACTGAACTCAGATAAAACAGAAGTCCTCATCTTAGGTACTTCCCCCTCTGCATGGGACGACTCTTGGTGGCCGGAAGCCCTTGGAAAAGCACCCATCCCGACAGACCACGCACGGAACCTAGGCGTTATCCTGGATTCTTCACTCTCAATGAACAGACAAGTCAGCGCCGTATCCTTATCCTGCTTCAACATTCTTCGCATGCTCAAAAAAACATTTCGCTGGATCCCCACCGAAACCAGAAAAACAGTCACCCATGCTCTGGTCACGAGCCGACTGGACTACGGAAACACCCTCTACGCAGGCACTACCGCTAAACTCCAGAAGAAACTCCAACGAATCCAAAACGCCTCAGCCAGGATCGTATTAGACATCCCGCGCAACGAACACATCTCTGGTCACCTGAAAGACCTCCACTGGCTGCCCGTCAACAAGAGGATCACTTTCCGACTGCTAACCCACGCACACAAATCACTCTACGACATCGGACCAGAATGCCTCAACTCACGACTGTCCTTCTACACCCCCTCCCGCCAACTACGTTCTTCCAGCCAAGCCCTCGCCACTGTACCTCGCATCAACAAGACCACCATGGGAGGCAGATCCTTCTCATACCTGGCTGCTAAAACATGGAACTCACTCCCCACTTACCTTCGCCCTACCCAGAACCACCTAGCATTCAGAAAGCAACTTAAAACGTGGATATTTGACAAGTAATCCTCCCCCCTCCCTAAGCGCCTTGAGACCCTCTGGGAATGTAGTGCGCTATATAAATTCTTTGACTTGACTTGACTTGACTTCTGGCCTGGAAGGCAAGATCAGAGAGGAACAGGAACAATATTAGTTCACTAATCCAGCGGGATTCGGGAGTATTATTAACGGATGATGTAGAGATCAGAGAGGAAGCTAAGGGCTTTATGAAAGGACTTTATCAAGAAGTCAATAGCCGGGGAGTTGATAAGGTGGAGCAGTGGTTGAGTTTGAGGGACCTGCCCCAGTTAAGCGAGTCCGATAAAACCTTGCTAGCCAGTGAGATCACTGAGGGAGAGATAAGGGTGCAAGTAAATAAGATGAGTAGAAGTAAGGCCGCCGGCCCAGATGGGTTGCTGACGGAGGTTTATAAAGATAATCTGGATGAAATTTTACCCGCACTATTATCACTCTTCAACAGCATCTTGCTACAGGGGGGCGATATTCCCACTTCATGGGCGGAGGCTACTATCACCCTGATAGCAAAACCAAACAAGGACCCTAAAATGATCAAATCATATAGACCAATTTCCCTCCTGAATTCGGATCTTAAGATTTTTTCCAGAGTATTAACAACTAGACTGGCAAAAGTTATCAAAACTATCATTAATTCTGACCAGAGAGGGTTCGTACCTGGTCGGCAGCTTAACGAGCTCACATTTCAGGCGATAGGTGCAATCGATGTAGCAGAGGAGCAAGGACTGCCACTAACCATTATAGCGATCGATGCTGCTAAAGCATTCGATCAGGTAAACTGGGTGTTCCTGTGGGAGACTATGATAAGGTTTGGATTTCCATCTTCCTTTATTGAAGGAGTGAAAACTCTATATAAGAGTCCCCGAGCAAGGGTTCTGATCAATGGAGGCCTGACTGACTGGTTTGACATCTCCAGAGGCACTGAGCAGAGCTGCCCCTTGTCCCCTCTCCTTTTCGATATATACATCGAGCCCTTTGTTTGCTCCTTGAGATCAGACCCCCTAATTAAACCTTTCAACATCGGGGAGCTAGAGTTAAAGACAGCCTTATATGCTGATGATTTACTACTCTATACTGCCAACCCTTTTGAGGCTATTCCGAAATAATTTAAATTGGCAGAAGAATTTGGCATAGTGTCAGGATATAAAATCAACAGAGATAAAACTGACATAATGAGTTGGAATAGTCCGGCCCCAGTACCAGGAGCGAAACAAAAAATTAGATATCTGGGCATACACTTAACACAGAAACTAGCGGACGCTCCCAAAACTAGCTGGCAGATAGTAGTGAAAGTAATAAGTACATTATTAACCAGATGGGCCAGTCTACCTTTGAGTATTTACGGTAGGGTGAACCTTATTAAAATGGTTATTCTTCCAAAAGTCATCTCATCTTTTTGTTCAACAGCATTCCCCTAATATTTAATCATAAAGATATTGCAAATCTTCAAGGGAAGATCGGATCCTTTATGTGGGCCACTAAATCTCCAAGGATAGCATGGAGGAAGCTTAGAAGGGGGTTGAAGCAGGGGGGCCTGGCTCTCCCAGATTTGTTGTTTTATTGTTACACCTTTCATTTCAAGAATTTTAGAATCCTGGCTAACAAGTTGGACTCTTCCTCACATGGGCACCTGTTTCAGGCAATGCCATCGGACCAGCCACAAGGTTTGGAGTTTTTCCTATATAAATTTGGTAATCAGAAGTTTTACAAAAAGGTCCACCTGAAGACCTTACAGGCGGCACTTAGGAACTGGCAGCATATATGTAAAATCCTGACGATCCCGTATTACAATCTACAAGCCCCAATATGGGATTCCCCGGGTACCCCTGACTGTTTATTAGACCGGCTGGTCCTCCCTTTGAGGGAAGCAGGATTTGTGAAGTGGGGTGATCTTAGTAAGAATTCCCCACTTTTGGATTGGGATTCATTATCAAATCTAACTGGGGGGTCCCTCACAAGATTTAAATTTTACCAATTATAATCATGGTGGGGAAGACAGTGCTGGGGGAACGAGGATGAGACCCACATTTTAGACTCCATCAATAAAGAGACAGGATGGAAGGGGGAGACTGCACTTTGGTACAATTCGTTAGTGGGGGCAAAGGACTCTCTAGAGTCTGAAATCGTGAAACTCTGGGATAATCTTTTATTGGAAAGCCCAGGGGAGATGTTGAAGGTCTGGACTGATGCATTCACGATTTCACAAAAGATCAATAAAGCCAGCCAACCTTAGAAGGAACCATCTGTTTACGACCTACAGGGTCTATTGGACTCCTGCTAAGTTGTCAAAAATCTCTGCGGACATATTGCTGTCCTAGATGCAAATACCCAGCTGCTGATGATATACCCATGTTTGTGGACTGCCCAGAAATTATAACTTACTGGAGGATGGTGTGCAGCTTTTTAGAGGAGGTACTATTAACACCTGTTATCTGTTGTTCTAGACTGATTTTTTTTGGTCTCCCACATGGGTATAATATCAGAGATAGCGCATCACAGCTCCAGTTCTATGTTATTGTTATCGCAAGGAGAGAGATTTGCAGAGAATGGAAGTCCGAGGCCCCCCCCAAGATTTGCCGACTGTTTAAAGAATATTATGGCTATCAGTCAGTCAGATATGATGTGTGGTGGAGAGGGCGCCATTAAGGTCTGGTCGAGACTAAAAGAATGGTCCAAAAAATAACACGCCCAATGATTATGCCAGAGGTTTGTGATCCGGTCCTCCCAGGGTTTTAGGTACAAGAACGCTAATGGGAGTTGGACAAGGAGACAGCCTACCTCTGGGTGACCTCTGTAGGCCAAGCACTTACTCCAGGGGCGGAATCAAAGACAGTTGGTGCGAGTGGTCCTGAGCGATCCCATCTAAAGCCGATATTTTCTGGTGGCGTATATGAGGACAAAAAAATAAATGAAGAAGTCGGCGCGTCAACAGGAAGAATGAGCCCCAGGACGCTGCATTCTAGGTAAGATCTTTTTCTTTTATTTTACTTTATGTAATATTCAAAATAGGGTTGTAGAAGAGGGAGGGAGGGAGGCGGGTGGCGGGCAACTTTGCCCCGCCACGGAGTGGGCGTAGTGTTGCCTACTACGCTTACTTTGTAAAGCACGAAGTAGGCAACACTACGGCCACTCCGTGGGCGGAGCGAAGTGCCATGCCCAGGGTTACTTGAGGCCCTTTTAAAAATGTAGATAGTCTAAGGGGGGATAGGTATGCTCTGTTCACAGTGAACAAATGTATCCTTTTCAACCAGGCAGGTTTAACCAGACTAAATAGATTTTTAAACAAATCCTGCCATAGGAGATCACACTGTGTATTTGGCATCTGTTCACTCCATAACTCATTTGCAAGTGTAAATTCACCATCCACCTTCTCTTCTATAGCCCAGTACCAATGTGAAACCTCCTTCTTCCCTACTGGCCTTTCGACTAACTGTTGCTCAAGACTGTTACCCGGCCAATAACTTTCTTCTGTCTTAACCGGGATTGTACCCAGCTATGTAGCTGAATGTACGTAAATCTTGAGAGGCTGCTTCCCACCATCTTTTTTAGATCTTCCCATGAAATAAATGTTTCCCCACTAACCAGATCCCCCCAAACTTTTAGCCCGGCATCTTTAAGTGGTATCGCCAGCCTGTCCCGGAGGCATTCCGGCGAGCCAGGTGAATCCCAGGGTGGTGCTAGGTTTGAAAAATAACTAAGGCTCGCCAGATTTTTTAGCCTTGCCCATACTCTAGCAAAAAGTTGAAGGACCTTAAGTGTAACCTTCTTGAAAAATGTTTGGTCCCCAAATTTGAACATGAAGCATTCTTCCGGTAGACCCGCCCCTCTTAGCATGGCCAAAAACATGTCTCCTCCCCCGGTACTGGAAGGCCAGGCATTTTTAATAGCATTCGGGAATGTGAAAGCTGAAACGCCCAGGTATAGTATTTTAGGTCAGGTAGCGCGAGACCTCCTTTCTTTCTCCTGCACCGTGTTTTTACCAGGCTGTTCTGGTGGATCTGTATTCCCAAATAAAGGAGTTTATTTCCTGCTGGAATTTATCTATGAAGCGTTTATCAAATGGAATGGGGATTGTATTAAAAAGAAAAGTGATCTTAGGTAGTATTGTCATTTTGATCAAATTCACCCTCCCCAGGGTAGATAAGGGAAGGTGGGTCCATGACTCTGTTTATGACATTCCCTGAGGACTCATGCTAAGTTGGTTTCTGCGATTTTATCTATATCTTGGACAATTCTGACCCCCAGATAGCGCATGCTGGGGCTGACCCGGTGCAAATTATTCATGATGTTCCCGGTCATGATCTCAGTCTTCCCTGCATTTACCTCATACCCCGAGACCTGCCCAAATTCCTTTGCCAGTCTAATGACTGCCAGGAGAGATGTATCCAAAACTGCAAAAAGTATCAGGATATCATCTGCATACAAGGCCACCCTCCTCTCCTAGTCCCCGTGTTTGAAGGATTTAATACTATGGTCTTCTCTGAGCCTTTGCGCAAAAGGCTGTATATATATATATATATATATCAAAAAGCAGGGGGGGAGAGGGGGCAGCCCTGTCTATTTCCCCTAGTTATCCTTAAAGCCTTTGTCAGGCTTCCGTTGACCAAAAGCCTGGCCAATGGTGCCTGATATAGCAACTGTATGGTACGGCAAAATGTATCACCCAGGTTAAATCTGACCATGGCTTCTGACAGGTAAACCCAGTTTACCCTGTCAAATGCCTTGGGAGCATCCAGGGTTAGAGCTACAAGAGGGAGTGAATAGGTGGAAGCAATATTGTTTGCGCCAATCAGATCATATGTGAGATTTGTCAATTGTCTCCCTTTCATGAACCATTTCTGGTCGGGTGAAGGATATCATTCGCTACCATCCCCAGCTTGGTTGTTAAAATGGAATTTCATAATCGATGTTTAAAAGTGACATGGGTCGATATGAACCACAACTGGCTGTTTTTTTGCCAGGTTTCTTGATCAGGACTATTGTAGCGTCATTCCAGGATTCAGGAGGGCTACTTCTCTCCAATAGTATCTTATTGAATAATTGGATTAATACTGGAATTATAACCTCCCCCAATGATCTATATAAATCAACAGGTAGTCCATCAGGTCCGGAAGCTTTACCCCTTTTACATCCCTCCTTGGCCTTCCTCACTTCATCCTGTGTTATAACCTGTTCCAAATCTGTCTGTTGCTTGTAACTAATGGATGTTAATGTAGTTCCCTCCAACCATGCCTGTGCTTTCGATCTATCTTCCGTACAGGTCTCTTTATATATATCCTGGAAGTATTCAAAGAAGGCCTCACCAATACCTTCATACGAAGATATAGGATCTGCACCATTTCCCCAAGTAATTTCTTTTATGTGGGTTTGGAGCTGGTCTGCTTTTATTTTCCATGCAATTAACTTTCCTGCTCCTTCCCCATATTCAAAGTGGGCGATCTTGCTTGCCTCCCATCTACGCATGAGCCTCTTTTGGAGAATGCCCTCCAGCTGTTCCTTTAACTCTTTAAGTTTATCCAGGTCTCCTTTGAGCTGATAGCAGCCTGGCTATTCAGTTTCAGCCCCACTTCCCTCATTTCTGCCTCCAAGGCTGAGATCTCTTTTCTATATTTTTTGCTCCTATAGCTCGATTGATTGGTAATGATGCCCCTCAAAAGGCTTTGAGAGTATCCAAGACTATTGCAATATTAGCTGTGCCTAAATTGATCTCTAAGAATAGATTAATTTCATTAGAGAGAAAGCCTGTCTTTTCCTCTTCAAGTAATATTGATCAATCAAAGGACCATACTTTAGTCTGCTGTGACTGTATACAATCAAGAGGTAATAGAATGCCTGAGTGGTCCGATAGATGTGATCGTCGGTATTTTATATCTTTGACTCTATCCCTGAGATTATGGCTGAGCAAATATAGTCAATCCTTGACATGTTTATATTTAAAATTCCTGTAAGATACCCCCAGTTGCTGACAAGACCTTTCCCTCCATATATCGAAGAGGCCTGTTTGGAACATCATTGTCATGAGAGACACCCTGGATCTTGAGGGGACTATAGCTCTACTGTTTTGAGATTTATCCAGTTTAGGGTCGAGAACGATATTAAAATGTCCTGCCCATATCACTGGCTCTGGGAAATCCAAAAGATGCGAAAGGATAGATTTAAGACAAGATGGGTCATCCTGATTCGGGCCATAATACCCAACTAAAGTAAAGAGGATGCCCATTAAAGTGATCTTCAGTATGAGCCACCTCCCCCCTGGATCATCCCTATGTTGTACAATCTGGGCTTTGGCTTGCTTTTTGAAGAGAATAAACACTCCTCTAATGTTAGCCGTTTGGTCGATGCAGATAAAAGAATCCACCCATTTCTGAGTCCTAAGGATTTCTTTAATCTCTGCCTTCAAAAAAGAGTCTCCTAAATGACAATGACCTGCGCTGGGGAATCTTTCAGGTATTGCAAGATTCTAGCTCTTTGTGACCCCATGAGCATGCCATTTACATTCCAGGACAAGATCTGGAGTATTGTCATGTTATTTGAAAATTGACTTTATCACCACACACTATGCCAAGGCAGAGGTAGCATCTTTCTCGGAGATTGATAAGTGTAAAGGATCTAAGATTAATAAGGTTATTTTATTTTTTATCCCCCTGTGGTCCCCTACCCCCTTCCCATCCCTTCCACCTCCATTGGGGAGCCCTTCCCCATTTATCTGGACCAGGTGTTGTCCATATGCTGTGTCCGTGATCTACCCCCATCCCTATTGCAAATGTGTGTTACCATACCAAATTTTTTCACCTAATCTAAACAAAATTTAGCCCCTACCAGGCATAGTAGATGCTATGAAACAAAACATGTAAAAATTGTGTTCCCCCGCAACCTAAGGGACCTAACGGACCTCCTACATTTACTACGTTCTATATTTCTACAATTTTTTTTCTCTGAGTTGCTTATGCATGGTCTGAACCCTTGTTGCCCGGCCAATCAGATCTTCAGGTACTATGTTAAAATAGTTTAAAGTGTAAGACAATGTGAGACTCTATTCAACTCTACTCTATTCTTTTCTGTCCTGAACCTCCAGTGACCTGACAAGGCTTTTCCATAAGAGCCTATAGGACCTCATTGCTGAAAGTATCAAGCAACTCATCTGCATCCTGAGCTGATCTAATGTTGTGCATTTTGTTATTGTACATGACTTTTAGGAAGGCCAGAAATGTGAGTTGTACTCCAGCACCGATCTTCTTAAAGTTGTCCTTCCTTCTGTCGAGATCCCACTGCCTTTCTAGGGTAGCTTTCGAGAGATCAGAATGAACTTCAAAGGAAAAATCCTTGCTCCTTAGCATTTTTGTCTTCAAAGCCAAGCTCAGAATCTTTTTGTTTACAGCATAAGTAAGAAAATGTATTAGAATCTTACTTGGCATTGCCCTATTTGGGTTCAGGCGGAACGGGTCCCTGTGAATCCTTTGTATCTCTTTTTCTAGGAACTCGGTTGACTCTTCGAGTGGCAGTACTTCCTAAAGCAACTCAACCATGAAAGTCTTGAGATCTGACCCTTCTTTTCCTCCTGGAAGGTTCATAATGCGAAGCTTATTTCTGCGAGAGTTGTTTTCAAGCGTCTCCATTCTGCCCTGCAGAGCAGCTTCCCCTCTTTGTAGGTCCTAGATCTTAGACTCTGATGCCCCTAAATTAGCTTTAAGTTCATCTACAGAATTCTCCAGGGACTCAGATCTGGAATTTAGGAATTCTACCTTCTTCTCTAGGAGCTCCCAAGAGTTTCTTATCTCTCCTTGGTTAGCAGCTGATATTGCAAAGCCTTGCTTGATAGCCTCCTTTAGTGAGGCAAACAGTGCTTCCATTGAGGCTAGTGAGAGCCCAATCTGCTCCTAAGGGATATGACCTGACTCAGCCCGGTCAATAAATTGACCAGTGGCTTCAGCTTGGCTCTGGAAAGCTAGCTCTACCACCCCCCCAACAACGGATCGGGCATCTGTTCAGAAGTCACATGGATATGTCCTTCATCTGAGGGGGCTCCCGTGGGTTCCACATTATCTCAGGACATGCCTAATGCAGAGCCTGATGCAGAGACAGTGGAGCACATTTTGAAATCCCCCCCTGAGGTCCTCTCCCTGCTTTGAAATGGTCAAGACTTCAGGTTGTACCCTAAAAAAGGACCTTAAAGACGGGGTAACTTTAACTTTATTATGTAAGGAGATGTTTTTATTCTTTCCCCCTTTTATGCTCCTTCCCTTAACCTGATATGTTTGAAAGGCTAAGAAATCGCTGGAGGTAATGAGGGTACTTTTGTTATTAGCGCCTTTCAGGGCCTACCCCTCCTCCAGCTGATGTCCTGGTCTTTCACTTTCCTTCTCCTTGACTTTCCCCTTGCTATTGCCATGTGTAACCCCGCGTTTCCTACTTTTTTTCCTACCTCGTTTTGACCCTGGTTTATCCCGGCTTTCTGGGTTCTTAGGGTTCTTGGTGCCCCCGTGGTCCCCTGGAATCACTGACAGAATTTCGATTTCTAAAAAATCGACCTACTATAACATCGAGTCTCTAATATCAATAGCACTAATATCGACACCCTATACTTAACATGAAAACTACAATAATATCGAGCAAACTATATCGATGCACAAAAATATCGTCTACAGAAATATCGTTAGCATTATTTTCGAATACCATAATATCGACACTCAATACTACATATAACACACTACAATAATATCGAATACTAAAATTTCGATAGCACTATTTTCGTCTATATCAAAATATCGATAGCTAAATATTACTCCATTTTTTATATATAACACCAATAAATCTATTCTCTAAGTAATACACACATTTCAAATGACTTCACTAATGTATTTTCAATTTATTAAGTAACATTTAGGGCTCGATTCCGATCCGGTAAAAAGCACTCCAAATAGTCGCACGGAGCGTTTTTCCCCGTACGAATCGAACCCGAAGGCGTCCCCGTACGAATGTGCAAGTACGATCACAACTAAATGCGTCACTCCGTACGTCTCGTAAAAATCGCCGTACGAATCGAAAGTCCGTACGAATATCAGTCTGCTGACGCTCGACGCTACGTCCGTATGTACATAAACGCCGTCTCCCGAACCACAAAGTACGATCCGTGTTCCATACACTCCGTATGGCTCTTTTTCTACGACAGCTCAAAACTACCGTAAAACCAGACTCCAGCACGAGCCGCACCCCGGTACGCGACAAGCAGGACATGGACGCCATCGTCCGTGTAATCCCTATCCTGTACGCCCACCACCTCGTAATGAGAAACCGACGATGGCGCAGAAGGTGAGTACAAGGAGGTTCTACATACCTGTACGTCTTGCTACACGCGCACATCTCCATTACACGATTATAATGTCTGCCCATGTTGCGCCACACACTCCCGCACTACACCAGCGCAATACGCCGCTCCTACGTCATCACCACGGGGTACGGCAGGTCACCGCACTACATCAGTGCAATACGGTGACCGGCCGTACCTACGTCATCGACCGGGGGTACGGTACGTCACCGCACAACACCATCGCAATACGCCGCTCCTACGTCATCGACCACTGGGTACGGCAGGTCACCGCACTACACCAGTGCAATACGAAGACCGGCCGTACCTACGTCATCGACCGGGGGTACGGTACGTCACCGCACAACACCAGCGCAATACGCCGCTCCTACGTCATCACCACGGGGTACGGCAGGTCACTGCACTACATCAGTGCAATATGGTGACCGGCCGTACCTACGTCATCGACGGGGGGGGGGTACGGTACGTCACCGCACAACACCATCGCAATACGCCGCTCCTACGTCATCGACCACTGGGTACGGCAGGTCACCGCACTACACCAGTGCAATACGGTGACCGGCCGTACCTACGTCATCGACCGGGGGTACGGTACGTCACCGCACAACACCAGCGCAATATGCCGCTCCTACGTCATCGACCACTGGGTACGGCAGGTCACCGCACTACACCAGTGCAATACGGAGACCGGCCGTACCTACGTCATCGACCGGGGGGTACGGTACGTCACCGCACAACACCAGCGCAATACGCCGCTCCTACGTCATCGACCACGGGGTACCACGGGGTGCGGCAGGTCACCGCACTACACCAGTGCAACACGGAGACCGGCCGTACCTACGTCATCGACCGGGGGTACGGTACGTCACCGCACTACACCAGTGCAATAGACGTGTGGCACAAAGGCCTGCAATGTGATTGTAAGTGTAAGTGGTGAGCAGAACACCCCCCAGTATCAGAGTGTGTGGCTAACACCTCCCCACCAGTGCCCCCCAGTGCCCAGCATCAGAGTGTGTGTGTGGCTAACACCCCCACCAGTGCCCCCCAGTGCCCAGCATCAGAGTGTGTGTGTGGCTAACACCCCCACCAGTGCCCCCCAGTGCCCAGCATCAGAGTGTGTGTGTACCTAACACCCCCACCAGTGCCCCCCAGTGCCCAGCATCAGATTGTGTGTGTAGCTAACACCCCCCCACCAGTGGCAACCAGTGCCCCCCAGTGCCCAGCATCAGAGTGTGTTTGTGTGGCTAACACCCCCACACCAGTGCCCCCCTAGTGCCCAGCATCAGAGTGTGTGTGTGGCTAACACCCCCACCAGTGCCCCCCAGTGCCCAGCATCAGAGTGTGTGTGTAGCTAACACCCCCCCCCCCACCAGTGGCAACCAGTGCCCCCCAGTGCCCAGCATCAGAGTGTGTTTGTGTGGCTAACACCCCCCCACCAGTGCCCCCTAGTGCCCAGCATCAGAGTGTGTGTGTGGCTAACACCCCCACCAGTGCCCCCCAGTGCCCAGCATCAGAGTGTGTGTGTAGCTAACACCCCCCCCCCACCAGTGGCAACCAGTGCCCCCCAGTGCCCAGCATCAGAGTGTGTGTGTAGCTAACATCCCCCCACCAGTGGCAACCAGTGCCCCCCAGTGCCCAGCATCAGAGTGTGTTTGTGTGGCTAACACCCCCCCCCAGTGCCCCCCTAGTGCCCAGCATCAGAGTGTGTGTGTGGCTAACACCCCCACCAGTGCCCCCCAGTGCCCAGCATCAGAGTGTGTGTGTAGCTAACACCCCCCCCACCAGTGGCAACCAGTGCCCCCCAGTGCCCAGCATCAGAGTGTATTTGTGTGGCTAACACCCCCCCACCAGTGCCCCCTAGTGCCCAGCATCAGAGTGTGTGTGTGGCTAACACCCCCACCAGTGCCCCCCAGTGCCCAGCATCAGAGTGTGTGTTCGTAGCTAACACCCCCCCCCCACCAGTGGCAACCAGTGCCCCCCAGTGCCCAGCATCAGAGTGTGTTTGTGTGGCTAACACCCCCCCACCAGTGCCCCCTAGTGCCCAGCATCAGAGTGTGTGTGTGGCTAACACCCCCACCAGTGCCCCCCAGTGCCCAGCATCAGAGTGTGTGTGTAGCTAACACCCCCCCACCAGTGGCAACCAGTGCCCCCCAGTGCCCAGCATCAGAGTGTGTGTGTAGCTAACACCCCCCCACCAGTGGCAACCAGTGCCCCCCAGTGCCCAGCATCAGAGTGTGTTTGTGTGGCTAACACCCCCCCAGTGCCCCCCTAGTGCCCAGCATCAGAGTGTGTGTGTGGCTAACACCCCCACCAGTGCCCCCCAGTGCCCAGCATCAGAGTGTGTGTGTAGCTAACACCCCCCCCGACCAGTGGCAACCAGTGCCCCCCAGTGCCCAGCATCAGAGTGTGTTTGTGTGGCTAACACCCCCCCACCAGTGCCCCCTAGTGCCCAGCATCAGAGTGTGTGTGTGGCTAACACCCCCACCAGTGCCCCCCAGTGCCCAGCATCAGAGTGTGTGTGTAGCTAACACCCCCCACCAGTGCCAACCAGTGCCCAGCATCGGAGTGTGTGTGTGGCTAACACCCCCACCACTGCCCCCCAGTGCCCAGCATCAGAGTGTGTGTGTAGCTAACACCCCCACCAGTGCCCCCCCAGTGCCCAGCATCAGAGTGTGTGTGTAGCTAACACCCCCCACCAGTGGCAACCAGTGCCCCCCAGTGCCCAGCATCAGAGTGTGTGTGTGGCTAACACCCCCACCACTGCCCCCCAGTGCCCAGCATCAGAGTGTGTGTGTGGCTAACACCCCCACCAGTGCCCACCAGTGCCCAGCTGTTACAAAACAACATACCATTGTGAACATCATTACCATCAGGAGATTAACACATGTTAACATACCTACTATTGAACAACACATCAGCTCCCAGGCACATAGCAGTCACAGACCTTATCACACAAACTACTTCTGCAAATTAACATAAATGCTTTATTCAGCTGCTCCAAAAAAGAAAAGCAAATAAGAGTCCTTGCTCATTAAAGGCCAATGGCCAGTCCAAAAAATTCCGAGCAACAATATGTGCCTCCATGGGTGTGATCCCACACTAACTTGCCTGCACATGGTGTTTAATCCGCAGTGGTAACTATGGGGGCTTCATCTGTGGAATCCTCCGGCACCGCATGGACAGGAGAGGGAAGGACAGGCGGAGTGGGTGCAGGTGTAGTGGATTCATCCACACTGGCTGGTGCAGCGTCGAAAGTAGCTACGTAAACCTGGCTGCACACCTCAGCCAGTGTGGAAAAGCTACCACCTGAACCCGGGGACACATTGGGGGTGGAGGTAGAGGGCGGTGAGTCTGTACTCCTGGGTGTGTGGATGCGTGTGTGCGTTGTGTCCCCTCTCCCTGTGGGTGTGCCTACATCCCCTTGAGATTGTGTGCGTGGAGCTTTGAGCTTTTTCTGACGTGTGGGTGTGCTGGGTGTGTGTGACCTGTGGCGTCTGCGTGTATGTGGTGCAGATATGGGAGAGGCAGAGGTGGATGGGTCTGAAGGATGGGGGGGAGACAGAGGGTGCTGGGAGTACATTGCTGCCGTCAGTGTTGACTCTATGGCTGCCACACCCCGACGTAGATCAGACATGGCTGACGACATGCCCTCCATGAACGACACCAACTGTGTAAACAGTTGTGTATGTCCATGGAGGACAGTCAGTATGGATGTCTGACCTACTGCAATCTGTCGGAGTAGGTCCACAGTCTCAGCACTGAGGGCAGCAGGGGACACAGGGGCAGGGGCTGCGGTGCCGGGAACAAAGGAGACACGGCTGCTAGCACGGACCCTAGGGATACTAATGACTGGGAGGGTGAAGATGGCACTGGAGGAGGGGGCGCCAGCCAAAGATGATGGAGAGACCATTGCAGCATATTCCCCCCCCCTCCTGAGAGTCTGACTCGGAGTTGTCGGCATGGTAAGATGTGTCAGTCACATGTCGTCCGGCCAGCATACTATCATCACACTCCGTGCCACTGCCTCCCTCCGACTCCTCAAAGCAGGTGGCACTGTCGGTGTGTCCCTCTTCGTGGTCCGCGCCTGTGTCCCCTCCAGATTCAGATGATGATGCTGTGGGCAAGGAGAAGAATAACAACATTTCAGTCACCTGTACACATCAGACATGTCAGCTACAAATCATTAGGCTTCATTTCAGAACATGGCATGCATCATGAGTCAAAGGAGACTAAACACTGCACAATGATAAGTCTAGTTGTGGCCAATTGTGAGAGACACTATGCATAATTTATAGTAGGATACAAGCAACAGTGAATGGAAAAATCTATCATGAGCGACACAGTGATGATTGACTGCCTGACAACAGGATAGCTGATGAAGCATCACAGCTCATTTAGACACCCAGCCACCCAAACGCAGACCTGCACATGTTGAATTTCCTTACACCTTGTGCCACATGTGAAAAGTCCTTCCTGAAGTGACATGTAATGCCATCCTGGGCCCTGAAGAAAGTGTAACATCACCTCACACTGGCATCACAGCTGTTGACACCCCAAGCCTCATTGTGTGACTGAGCATCAATAGTAATTACAAAGAACATTTGACTTCTGTGGCCACTATGCACACACGCACTGCCCAGTGTGAGTATGCATAAGGGCAAAATATTGCACTTGTACATTGTGCACCTGTAGCCAACACATGTCTACTCCAAAGGGTAACATGGACAAAGGCCACTGAGGCTGACTTGTGCAGAAGACACATGTTTACACTCAAGATCAGTGCCCAAATATGTAGAACAGCCGACACAGTGCACATGTGGTGCCACATGTAAGGTTCCAACAGGTGTCACAGACACCCCCCCCCCCTCCAACATGATGATGTGCAAAGGAAGATGCATACATAGACATTGCACCATAGGAGTACATGTGAAAAATAAACATCATCCAAATCGCAGGTCAAAAGTGGATTAGGGCAAGGCATGTAAAGAAGCAGCTGCAGAAATGGGGACATTCTGAGGCCAATGCATGGAGTGCCTGTCTGACCACAACACTCAAACTATGGGAGTGTAACCATGCCTTTGAGCACTGCAGGGAGCATGTGACACACATCACAACATACAGACATAAACCTACCCACTACTTGCTGCTGTCTCTCCTGCAACTGCCTATGGAGGTCTGGGAACACCACTTCCAGGACCCGGAGCATGTTGGGGGTGAGGTGGCGGGTGCCGCCATGCCGGCGTGGAGCTTCCAGCTTTAGTTGGACTCTGGCAATGCGGCGGCTCCAGCACCGGATGTCCTGCCACCTCTTTTTGATGTTCCGGAGCCTCCTGCGAGGCCCCCCCTCGCTCCTGACAGCCCTGGCGATGTCCAGCCAGATTTCACCCTTCTCATAGGCAGATACCTGTCACAAATGTAAAGTAAAACAGCATCAGTACACCTGGTCCATGTTCCAAACACACACATATGTGCACAAAAAACTTGATGATAACAGGGCATGGTAAGATAAACACATTAGCACTGTTGGGCCTGAGTATGTGGCGTGTGAGCAAACACCACTGCATGACATGCCATTGAAAGGCTACAGATGGCATGATGGGTGCTAAACACTCTCCCAGCATGGCACCCACTGAGCAATGTATGCTACGTCTGGGTGCACTGCAGCACGTGACATGCTGTCACACACCCCACTGCAACAAATAAGCCTCTAGTAACAACACTGTACCCCCTGCCACTCACTACCAACAACATTGCATGTACACACTATACATACACAGTGGCTATAATGTCACACACAAAACAGGTGCACACTCCAAGGTATTGCACACATCACTCACCTGATCCTCTGGTCTCCCATACAGCTTGCTGTAGTGAGGGAGGAGGGCATCCAGCAGCGCCTTGTTCTCACCATCAGTGAATGCAGGTGCCCTCTCCATGCTAAGCCAATCAGGGTCCAGAGGATTCAGAGACAGCAGCTGTGGTTACCACACCAATGTTGTGCAGGCAAGTGCCCTACCACAGCCACATGCTGCCTTATATCTGTGCTGCAGAGGGGCTGTGAGTCCAAGGAGTAGTGTCTGATAGGCCAACATAGTTAGCATCCTACGTTCCATCCAATCAATTCACACAGAAGGACATGACACACATATGCATGGTTTGAAAACTGAGCCTGAGCTGAACAACAACTTTTGCAACATTGTATACTTTTGCCCAACTGAATTTTCAAGAACACCTGTAGGAGGTTCAAAAAATGCAGTATCCATGACAACCTGGTTGCATTTTGATCTGTCCACTGTTCCCCTAGATGTCCCCTATGTACTTAATCAAATACCCACACAAGTAAGGTGACATTGCCCTTGCTGATGCAACCCATTCAAGGCGCACACACGCACGTACCATTGGGGTACGCCTTGCTCACGTAGGGCTGAAAAGCTGTAGGGAAACGAGGCGTACACACGCACGTACCATTGGGGTACGCCTTGCTCGCACGTACCATTGGGGTATGCCTTGCTCGCGTAGGGCTGAAAAGCTGTAGGGAAACGAGGCGTACACACGCACGTACCATTGGGGTACGCCTTGATCGCACGGGGTACGCCTTGCTCACGTAGGGCTGAAAAGCTGTAGGGAAACGAGGCGTACACACGCACGTACCATTGGGGTACGCCTTGCTCGCATGTACCATTGGGGTACGCCTTGCTCGCGTAGGGCTGAAAAGCTGTAGGGAAACGAGGCGTACACACGCACGTACCATTGGGGTCCGCCTTGCTCGCGTAGGGCTGAAAAGCTGTAGGGAAACGAGGCGTACACACGCACGTACCATTGGGGTACGCCTTGCTCGCATGTACCATTGGGGTACGCTTTGCTCGCGTAGGGCTGAAAAGCTGTAGGGAAACGAGGCGTACACACGCACGTACCATTGGGGTACGCCTTGCTCGCATGTACCATTGGGGTACGCCTTGCTCGCGTAGGGCTGAAAAGCTGTAGGGAAACGAGGCGTACACACGCACGTACCATTGGGGTACGCCTTGATCGCACGGGGTACGCCTTGCTCGCGTAGGGCTGAAAAGCTGTAGGGAAACGAGGCATACACACGCACGTACCATTGGGGTACGCCTTGCTCGCATGTACCATTGGGGTACGCCTTGCTCGCGTAGGGCTGAAAAGCTGTAGGGAAACGAGGCGTACACACGCACGTACCATTGGGGTACGCCTTGCTCGCGTAGGGCTGAAAAGCTGTAGGGAAACGAGGCGTACACACGCACGTACCATTGAGGTACGCCTTGCTCGCATGTACCATTGGGGTACGCCTTGCTCGCGTAGGGCTGAAAAGCTGTAGGGAAACGAGGCGTACACACGCACGTACCATTGGGGTACGCCTTGCTCGCATGTACCATTGGGGTACGCCTTGCTCGCGTAGGGCTGAAAAGCTGTAGGGAAACGAGGCGTACACACGCACGTACCATTGGGGTACGCATTGATCGCACGGGGTACGCCTTGCTCGCGTAGGGCTGAAAAGCTGTAGGGAAACGAGGCGTACACACGCACGTACCATTGGGGTACGCTCTGCTCGCGTAGGGCTGAAAAGTGATAGGGAAACGAGGCGTATGTACAGTGTGTCAGACATGCTCATGTGAAAGTTTGTGTAGGCTGCGTTCCTGACCTCCTTCATGTCACCATTGGGAGAGTGACTCTAGGAAATCACATAGCAGGGATGTATTCTACCCCATGTTGACAATGTGGATGCATACATCAGCATGCCATCCTCACATCAGCATGCCCCAAGTGTGTCAGACATTGAAGAAGCACAGGGACTGTGACCTAGTGCCTCAGTTGATGTGTGAAGAGCTGTCAAGACTTGTCATTACTCCTTCAGCACATGTGCATCACATGCATACAACACTTTGCACCGACGTAACGTCTACAACATATTGCGATGCACATGAACACTGGACTGCCACACCAATCAGTACAGGGAACTGGCACATGATGACGGCAACATGCCCGCTGTGACAGAGGTGTAAGAGACGCACAGCATCACGCAGAGTCACCACGTCATGTGTGTGCCATATGTTATATTGTGGCAGCTGTTTGCATATGAAATGTTCAGGACAGTATCATCTTACTCACCTTAGAATATCCCCACGTGTCATCCTGGACATGCCAATTTCCGCTCAGTAGTACACTTGTGTGTTGGTAGGCATGTCCTGCGGCCCACCGTGTGTTGTTGGCGTTGTGTGTGCCGTGATGACGTTGTCTGGGTACTCATACGTGACCTCAGCGTGCTCACGTCAGGTCCCCTGTATTCACAACACCTGCGCTGGTCCTGTATAAGTGTAACCTAACTCACTTTAGAAACCAGATCATAGTACGATCACTTCTGACCATTTCACTTCGATTGTCTGACTCAGGACGGTGCCAATAGGGATGTCCATTACAAAGCCTGTGAGGATTGCAACCCTCTCATGTAGGTGACTGACCCTCACCGTCGGTGTCTCCACAGTGTTCACGGCAAGCAAGACAAGTAGAGCTGCTCCGACTGCTGGGACCAGACATATGAATGCAGGTGTGATTGGTCACACATGCAGCTCAGATTCCAGCTGTTGTCCCTGCAGCACAATGGCTCATGGTCTGGACGTAGGAGGAGTGCCTGGGCGTGGGTGTTGAGACATCATTGCCCCTGGATTTGACATCAGTCCTCCAGGGCCAAGTCGTCAGGTAACCCACGTATGTGGAAGAGATGTCATCACACTTCAAAATCTACACAATGCACGTGCAATGCTGCATGGGATTTGGGTGACACCGCCCACGCGGCTCTGTCAAATTTGCAGACGTTGTAGCCTGCACCACGACCTGTGGTCCTCATGTCCATGATGTCCCTCACACCAACAAAGGCCAAAGCGGGGGATTCTGGCCCAGCAGACCCGTCTGGGGGCACTTGCGCATCTGGTGATTTGCCCGTGACGCCATCACTCACTTCGTCCCTGATGCAGGCGGCGCATTTGTGCCAGACCCACTGTGACAGAAAGGATCTGAATGTTGATCCTGGTCCTCGCTGGTTCAACTCACAACCTCACTGGCAACTGTCCCCCAGGTGCCAGCCTTTGCGGCGTTCTCGGGGGTGGTGTCCCCAATACCACACCCTGTACGGCACTGGCGTGGGAACTGTGCGGCAGCATACCGCCAATAATGCTGCAGGGGGGGGTTCAACTCCTACGAGCCAGCCACAGCTCATGACAGGCCTAATTAACATGAAATGTGTGTCAAAGAGTGTTGGGAGGTTCGTGAAGACCCACTGACACATGAGTGTCGGTCCCAAGGTGACAGGACAGGTGGACTGGGGCATGCAAGTGGTCTGGACACCTAGCCAGACACTGGTGATGTCTCTACTCCAAACCTGTTCATGGATGACCGGCCAACGGACAGTGTAATGTTTATGTGTGCGGCCATAGCCTTGCCCAATCATTTCCCCGTTGCTGCGGTGAGGACCAACCTCCTCACTGAGGTCCTTCAAGTGCAGTCACGCTCTGCTGAGCGTCTGCAGGCCTATCCTGAGGAATGTACTGTATCTATATTGTTCTGCATGTACAGGCACGCGGCATGTTTGGCTGTAGATAGGCACGTTGTCAGACGACCACACCCCTCCCTGGACCGGCCATGTGCCCTGTCCTCCCACCCCCCCCCCCCAGAGAGCATGGGCATCCTGCCCGCCAAATCACATACCACATTCCCCCTATCTCTGCTGTAGAGGGTATCCAAGAGGTCTGAGCAGTACGGACAGATGTCATCATCCTCCCTGAGTCAGGGACTGAGGTCTTACAACATCACATGCCTCTTTGTCTGCTTCCCACACTGTCTGTGGGACATGGTTGTGTAACTGCTGGCAGAGTGTGCGTTGCAGGTACGGGCAATACTTGGGCAAGCACTTGTAGGATGCCAGTCAGCAACACCGTATTACATCCAGTGATGGCTCAATATCCCCGACTCACATAGATGGCATCCAGGGAGGCAAAATTGTCTGAAGATTGGTATGTATTAAAAGTCAGGAACATGCTACTTACTACTGTTCCATTATGATATATTGTTACGAAAGGTAAGTAACCAGTTCATAAATTTCAGTACATCTTCTGTTGGAGCATCCACATTGTGTCCTTGACGTGATTACAGGGTTTCTAATGTACGCACACCATGCCACTTGTGTTAATGAAGCGCTCATATGTGTGATGGCATCACAGACCATTTGTGACTAATCAAACATTTATGCAGGATGATGATGTTCAGGTAATAGTTAGGGAAATATCACACTGCAACATGACTATGTCAGAACTGTACAAATGATGCCACATGTGGTGTGTGTATTGCTGTAAGCTGTCTGGATGTGCAGACAACCTCCTACTGACATTCACATGCCGTGTGTCACAGACATGATACATTGTCATGCTCAATAAGACCTTTCCATCAGATATTTTGTATGCATGTCATATCCATTCCACAGACCACAGGTCTTGTACTGTTCACGGAGGAGTGGCTGGGAGTTTGAACATGTAACAACAGTGTGTCTCCCACACCACACTCACACTTGTCTAGATTTGTTGAAGCAGTGCTGCTTGTGCCATGTACATAGTTATTGTCTTAGTCAGACAGTTGAACACATTTCCTAACATATGTGTTTTGCAGGGCACCCCCTCTGGAACGGCCGTTACCTGACTTGGAAGCCATGAGGGAACGCAATTGCATCCGTCGTTATCGCTTCACCAGACAGCTGATCAAGGACCTGACGGACAGACTGGAGGCTCACCTGCAACCACGACACAGGTATCCAACGGCGCTGACACCCAAGGTAAAGGTGATGGCAGCCCTCCATTTCTTTGCCACAGGTACGTTCCAATTGACCATAGCTGATGTGGGAGGGATGTCTCAGACCATGTTCAGCCGTGTATTGACAGATGTTTTGGCAGCAATGTTGCTCCACCTAGATGAATTCATCACATTCCCTACTCCAGAACAGTTGACAGATGTCAAGGGGGAATTCTATGCCCTGGGACACATGCCACATGTTATTGGTGCAATTGATGGTACACATGTTAGTTTGGTGCCACCACAGGCTCAGGAGCAGGCGTATCGCAACAGGAAACACTACCACTCAATAAATGCCCTGGTGGTGTGTCTTGCCAACATGATTATCTCGCATGTATCTGCACGTTTTCCAGGATCGTGCCACGATGCTTTCATCATGAGGCGTAGCAGGGTGCCACAGATGATGCTGCAGCTGCACAACCACCGGGCATGTCTTGTTGGTGAGTATAATCGTCAGCTATGTATGTCAGTATGTCACACCTTCTTGATCAGAATCATATTACACACTCATTTCCATGATGTGGATTTGCAGGAGACGCTGGATATCCAAACATGCCGTGGCTCATGACTCCACTACGCAACCCCAGGACAGCTGCAGACCAGCGGTACAACAATGCACATGGGAAGACCAGGCGGGTGATAGAGCGGACATTTGGAGTCCTGAAGAGCCGGTTCAGGTGCTTGGACAGGACAGGCGGAGCCCTCCAATACAGCCCACGCAAGGTGTGTGACATCTTCACTGTGTGCTGCATGCTTCACAACATGGCAGTGGAGAAGGGCGTGCCGCTCTACCTTGACCCTGATGAGCTGGAACTTCCGCCCGTAGAGGATGAAGGCCTTGGCCAGGATACCAGTGATGAGGAGGTAGAAGATGACATCCGGGCTCACCTCATCCGCAACTTCTTCTCATAATGGTGAGTCATAGCAGGTTAAATGTAATACATGTATGAGAGAGTTGCATGGGTAGCATGATGTGAATGCAGCAGACTGTATGCAATGTCACTTGGATGTCTGTAGTGCTGTGTCACACAGGTGCAGATGTAATGCAACACACATACGTGCTATGTGTATACTTTGAATGTACAGGTGTACTACAACAACTGGATATGGTAAAGGACATTATCTGAATGACATTGTACAGATTTTGACCCCTTGTGTGCCACTCTCATCCACAGCTCACCCCGCCTGTTGTCCGTTTGGCTCATTGTGGTCACCCTGCTATTGCTGAAGATGATTGCAACGTCAGCCTAATCAACGGAGCATGCATGGACATGTGGAGAAGTCATTTTGGGTAAGGACTCATACGAGGCTGTTTAGCGTTGGTATGTGTAGAAACGTGTGGTACATGTTCATGTGCATGTAGTGCGACCATGAATACATGCATCAACAATTTGTTACTTATTACATGTATGCCCAATCCCATGACTGGATAGTCACCCCATCTGACAGTCATCTGTTGTACTTGTATACTCTGGTGGATGCATCAATGTGTGTAGACATTGCCACTGCAACATAGCACATACCATGGTTTGACATTGTGTCAGAGCTCTCAAACACAGACTCTGTGGGGGATTGCAGCATCACCGTGTGCATTAGAATGTGACTGGATCCTTGCCTCCACCTTGTGGGACAGTTTGGTTGCCATTCCACCATGTCGTGCAGGTGTTGCCCACTGTATGTTCCACATGTCCTGAGAAATGTCGTGTGAATCTGTGAACATGGATGCATTGCCCCTTGTTGCACTATTTCATGTCACTGTCATGTCGTTACCTCCGTGCAGGTTGAAAATCCAGCTCCACCAGCCTTCACAGTGAGTAGCACTTCTGTTTTGAATCACATGATGTCATGTATGTTTTGCTTGAGACATGACAATGTTGGGATGAAGCATCTCTTAATTATTGTGTTGCACCAGTGGAGTGTGGTCATGCACATGAATCTCGAGTTCCGGGCAGCATTCATTTCCAATGGTAGGGTATCATATTGTGGTTTGGTTCAACTTGACTTCAAGTTGATATTTCTTCTAACAGCATCTCATGTTTAGCTTAGTAATGCTATGTTGATTGATCATAAGACTGGCCACAGAGTGCCTTTGTAGGAAATGGGACCCCGCCGGCCAGGCCTTGCGCCACAGCCAGTCAGAGACCGCCACTCCTATGTAAAGTCGACCCCTGCTCACCCTCCAGGAAACGCGGTGTGGGCAGTCAGGCATGTCTTGGAGGACATGTGTGAAGCATTTGCGCACGCAACCACCAACAACAACATCCAGGGCCTCCCACAAAAGGACTCCACACCAAGTATATATGAAAATAGTCTTTGTATTAAGAAGGACACATAGGAACACACATGGTACAAGTGGCCAGAGGCACAGGCCGGGGTTACACGGAAGAAGGTACAGGGCAGGGCCAAGGGGACCCTGCCAGGGGTATGCACATGATAGCACTGGCATAAGAACACATCTCCACTGGGAGCTTCCTAGAACTAGCAGTAGAACTCACTCTGACCAGGGATCACGTACATGGGACATCGGGTATTCAGGAGGGAAGGGACAAGGTACATAACACAACAGAGGCCCCTGCCCCCATCAGCAGGGCAACACAGAATAATTCGCAGCATCACTTTGATATTAGTCAGTAGCACCCCATAGGTCAGATGGCCTACCTGGGGCAAGGGCACCTTAGAGTCTCGATGTCCAGAGTGGGCTGCAAGGGGCCCGGGGCACACGTTAACGTGGCAGCGGCCCACGAAGTGCTGGGCCGCTGAGGGGCTTTGATGTAGCCTTGCCGGCTCGAGTGAACAGGGGGGCAATGGTGGTGCCTCTCGGGGCTCATGATGAGCGGAGGAGTCCCTCTCGGGGCTTGGTAAAGGAACTGTGGGCAGGCTGGGCCCCCCTCGGGGGACCCGGCGTCACTGGGGGCCCTGCGGGCCTCTAAGCGCATGTGGGCTTGCGCTGGAGGTGAGGGGTGGGCACCGGCAATGCGCCCCGCTGCCCCGCCTCCCCTCCTGCAGCACTCACAGGTCGGCTGGCAGACGCGCTGGTCTCTCCTCGCTCTCCGGGGCTCCCTCTTGCTCCTGGGGCCCCAGGGGGGAAGCGGCAGTCTCCTGGGGGGATACCAGGGGCGCGGAGTAGGCTCCCGCGGCTCCCTGCATTCGCTCGCTCTCTCCTTTACACCTCCTATGCTCCTGGGGCCGCCGTCCAATCCCAGCACGGCCCGGGCTAGACAACACGAAGGAACCTGGGCCGGTGACCTCGGGGAAACTGGCGAGGGCTAGGTTCCCTCAAGGGAGTAGGGCAGTTAGTGAGGTAGACACTCGCTGGGGGAATAGAACACCCCAAAGAACAGGGCAAAAGGCCGGGTGGCACCGGCTGGAAGAAATAGTACCCCCAGGCAATAGGACAGGATTACGGCACTCTGCAGGGGAGGTAGAGCACTCCCAGCGTGGGAAAACTCCATGAAGAGCTCCAGGCGCTCGAGGGCAGAAAGCAGCGCTTCCATGCGCTAAGTAGGAAGAACTGCGCTCCCCAAGCGCTGGGGGGTCCGAAGTAAATGCTGGAGGAAGAGCAGCAGTCCAAACAGAGTCCAGGACCTCAGGTGGAGCTCAGCAGCCCCTAGAGGGACAAAGGTCATCAGTAGTCCAGGAGTAGGGCAGGGCCCAGGGAGGCAAGCCAACCGTGAGCCCAAGCAGCGGCAGCCCCTGGTAGATTCAAGTTAAGAACAAGAACAAGTCCAGAGTGTCACAGCACCCTTTTCATACACACATTCCTGGTCTGAAGGGGCAGTCAGGGAGAGAACCAGCTGTAACTGGTTATGGGGGGATACTTTACACTGGCCAGGCTCGGAACATCAGCCGCACCCCAGAGGGTGGAGCCAGCATTGTCTGGGGAAAACCCAGCCTCATTCATGACACTCAAACCAGACAGTCAATCCACAAGCAGACCCAGGCTCACTCCTCCCCTCACATCAGCATGCTAAACGCTCCATTCACCACCGGGGCAGACCCTCCCAGATCCTGGGAGCCAGTCTCACCAGCCTGCCTCAGCCAATCATACACCAGGAACACATTTCACAAATATGCCGACTTCTAAAATAGGGACTTCAACAATAGACACACTCATGCCACATATACAGTTGCACAGCACTCAATGTCAGGAGTTCATACATACCAGACATGACCCTGCATAACCTACGCATCGGGAACTACCGAGGACTCATCCATTCCCCATGTATTCCTATGGAAGGGTAGGTCGCTCTCTCTTTACACGCACTCAGAGGGGGAATCACCATCCCCAGGTTACATATGCCATTAAAACTTCAGGGGCGGACCTGCCAGACGGGCCAAGTCCAACAACCTTCATTGCATGTAGGTCATTAGCTTGCTCATCATATGTGATTCTTACAGCTGTTGTGGGTGAAGTAAATATTGCCTACATGGCCCTTGTGGGTACACATGGTCAATAACAGATATTACAGTCTGCGTAAGTAGTATTGCCAACTGTTTTAATTTGTTTGTGAGTTCCACCGCATCTGAGCCAGTGAATGTATTTCTACCAACATAGGTCACATTGCATGGTTGCTCACTTGTGAGCGTTTCACAATACTCTAATGGATCACAGACTGTCCTAGGTTTTATGTGTCCGTGTCATTGGATTGGATCTGATGTGATAGCATGAGGACTAATGTAATGTTGTCTCCACTCATTTTACTTCACAGGTGTGACTGGTAGTGTATCACATGAGGTCTTTGTATTAGCAGTGACAATGGAATGTACTCATAATGCTTATTTGCCTCTGTTTCAGGTCTCCCTCCCAGCAGTTCCCATCCTCTCCTTCCGTCGCCTGATCACCCTTTTGTGTCTGTCATTTGTACTCAGACCAAGGGGCTATTAGGAGGTGGAACCCTTTGAGCATCACACCACTCTGATGTAGAAAGGTACGGCCAGTCCTTGACAGGCTTCTACCCAATATTACTGCTGCATTACAGGTGACATCATTAATAGTGTAAATTTGAGTCCTTGCCAATGCACATGTATGTTTGACAGTGCTCCATGGGCTCACAATATAATTAACTCATGTTGTGCATGACGTGTGTTCATATTTGAGATTCTGCCGCCTTCATGTCAACGGACATGTCCTTCTAATGTGCATGAGTAGTATTTGGCATGTAGTATGCTTATGCTTGTTGTGTTGACGTGTCCAGCGGGCACATGCATGTTGTATGGGAAGGCTGTAATACTATATTTTGTGTAAGGTCGATGGCTTTGTAGCAGCTGTTCAGCTTTCCACACCCTAGCTGTAGTATACACCTGCTGACGCTGTGTGTCCTGTGCCCCACATGTATGTAAGGGCCCTGATAGAGTGACTGTGATCTTTGGTAATTACTGTGCCATTTTATTTGCATTGACCCCGAGTGAGTCAGACACTCCTGCCTTCACATTCACATTTAAGTCTGTGGCTTGCAAATGCCCTTGCAGTATGTGCCCATTTGGCAAGTTGTCACAGCCCTCCTGCCGTCATGTCTTCACTCATTGCTGCTGCATGCACAGGCACGATGCAGCACACACGATCCAGGTACACAGACACCCACAGGATTACCCTCCTTCCATCCTTTAGTAGAGCATGCTCCTGCCACCCTTCACACAGACAACACCAGACAATCACCCTCCTGGTATCACAATGCTTCTGACTCAGCCACTGCAGCTTATGTGTCTGTGTGTGAAGCACATACTGCCACAACTATGCAGATTCACATTACATTGGGTCTACGTACCACCAGGTCCTGTGCGGTGCACAGCACACACACACACCTTCCATAGGCACAATATTGTACATTGTTACCTTGTCAACACCACTGCAGGATAAATCATCTTGCTAACAGTCACGTGGCAGTACACAACCTGGTCACACCACTTCGACATAGCTGTCACAGTCAGTCAAGTTGCCACAGGGGACACACACCATGACCACATCTCTTGGGTGTGGTGTGATTTACCCAATCTGGTGTAGGTATGTGTCCGACGTGGCTAGTTGTTCTGTATGCGTTGCTCCCGTGACAGGAGTCTAGTACTTGTAGCTACATAGGGGTAGGTCACCTACTCAGGTGTGCTTGTGTAGAGAGCAACAGCCCATTGCCCACAGTCTGTCCTGCCACCCTTGTCCTTTGCGCCATTCATTACATCCACAGTACTGCATCATGTTGATGATAGTTCACATAACCCTAGGACACAATTGTAGGTACTCCCTACGTGGACAACTACTTTTGTCACAATGATCTGTACACCTCAATGTGACTCTCCGGGGCCTGGCTGTGATAGCAGTTTGGCATCCAAACCCCCCTCCAGCATTTACTATCCCACACAGTTGTGTTTTGCCATCCATGTATGTAGTTGTTGGTGATTTCTGACCGATGTGTGTCCTCACACGGAATCTGATGCAAGTGTGTGGATTGCTGCTGTTTACTGCATACCCTTGCATTGTATACATTTGCACACACCTAACATTTTATGATGTGGTTCAAAGATAATTTGACAAATGCGTATGTGGTTCAGTGTATTTATTTGGTGATCTTGTGCTGGAAACGTGAATAGGTGCAGTACATAAAGGTGTTGAATCCAAAGTACAGTGGTGGGGAGATGAGTTGCCTTACAGTTACTCACATCAGAGTCCAGGCCACAGTGCGTGGCATCATCGGGTAGACTGTGACCAGCAAGTCTATGTGGGAGAGTTGCATAGGGGAAACTGTTTCACCCAGGGGCAATATGCCAGGTCCTGTGTCCTGGGAGTCGTGCATGGGCCACTGCCCCTCAACGTCTTCGACGTGGACGACCAACCTTCCTTGGGGGGCCCTCAGGTGCAGGCCTGGACGATGCATGGGAAGCTACGTCAGAGAGTTCCTCCTCCTCCGCCTCCCCCCTCCCTGTGGCTGGTGGCACACTTTGCCGTGATGTTGATGGCCTTGTGACACAGGGAGGGTGCTGCATGTTGGCAGCTATCTGACGTAGCGAGTGGTTAATTTCCCGATGCACCGTCAAGAGCTGAGCCAGACTTTCCTCCACCCGTCCATAATGTTGGTCTTGCCTGGCTATTTGCTCTGCCTGCTGTTCTTTCACCTGGTTGAGGACCTCCGCAAGCTGGCCTACCTCCCTGGTGTCCCGCCCGTATGCCTCCAGGATGTTATGGAGTTCAGCCATACCGGTCCCTGCAGCTGCCTGTCCAGATTCCCGCCTCCACCTTGCACCTCTGCCACCACCCTGACCCACATGTGCACCGCCTGCACTTGTGGGCATATCCGGTCGACGGGCCCCCCGAGTGCTGGCAGAGTGGAGGTTGTCAGCCACCTCAGGGGCGCCCGACAAAGGGTGTCCCTCATCTTCAGACAGGCCCTCTGATGGATCATGTGCAAGGCTCTGACCTGCCTGCTGTGATGTGCTGGGAATGGTTCCGGTGGTTGGCAGAGAAGTTTCTGGTACAGTTGCTGCAGGTGTTTGGGATCCAGAGGTGCCAGGTTGGTTGGGGTCATCCACAGTGCGTTGAGTAGGCTGGCTGTCGGTGGGGTCTGTGTCCGGCTGAGCCTGGGACTGGGATCCTTCTCCCCCTGGGGTGGGTTAGGCTCCACACGTTGCCCTGTGTGTGGGAGATAGAGACACTGTTAAGGCACCATCAAGTGACATATTGGTTATTTATCCATTATCTGCATCACTGTTCCACATGCTTTACATTGTTGTCATTGTTCAGTTGTGCATGTAGTGGTAGTAATTTTACATGTACTCAGGGGTATTTTTCATTCTTCCAATCTCTTGTCAATCACTGACACAGCCATTGCTGTGTCTTGTATTGCCGGCCCAACACATGTTAGGCATTGCTCAGGTTGACGCAACATCCAGGATATGGTGAAAATCCTTATGCCTGCGTCAAGCATGCACAGAGTTTAGATGCAGCATGTTGATGTAAGAGGCAGGGCATCATAAATTAGCATGACATCAACTACATTGGATGTATTTTGCTGTTCCGTGATGGCCACACACTGCCAACACCCCTGGACCTGTACACACACTTATTGATCATTGCTATTGAACGTGTCACTTCTCTGAGACGCATCACCTTGTCAATACCCATGTCCATGTTGTTACTTACGTGCATCCACATCAGTCATGAGATGGGGCAAGTGCATTGTTTGGAAGGCACAATGGACTGTAGCTTCTTCAATGTGCATGTCTTACTTGTATGCATATTCATATGAGTGAGTGTTTATTTGTGATACATGACAATTGTGACATTGCTGCTCTCCGATGCTTGTCCCCAGGTGATGAGTTCTTGTAAGGGGTGTGTATGACAGGCCATGTCAGTAGTTTTGGTGTGATTAGCAAGCCTCCATTGTAAAAAATTTGGCTGGCCCCTGATGTGGCATGCGGGCATATTTGTGATTTTGGGTTCATGCACAGGATGTGTGACCTTGTCCTGGTGTTTGTGTTTGCACTGATCACATGAGAGACTTGTGGTGCCTACAACTGTGCCCATTGTGTACTACAGACCATTCCCAAATGTGTGTCCTGACACAGTACATTGTCCACTGCAAAAGGTGGGTGTGTTGCAGGCTATTAGTGGATGACTGCTGTCCCTGGACATTCATGTCTATGGTGTTTTGAATGCCTGTGCAGTGCTTGGGTGCAACTGTGTGCGTGCCCAGGGGGCTGAGGTGAGGTGACTGAGGCAGGTAGACAGAGGGATGGAGGCAGACTGAGGGAGGGAGGGAGTGCAACAGGGGGAGGGGGCAACAGGGGGAGGGGGCAACAGGGGGAGGGGGCAACAGGGGGAGGGGGCGACCGAGGGAGAGGGCAACCGAGGGAGAGGGCAACAGAGGGAGTGGGCAACAGTGGTAGTGGGAGACAGAGGGAGACAGGGATGGAGCCAGGTTGTTTGTGCAAGCTTGCTCGCTGCACTGCCTTACTGTGCCACAAAATGTTGCTTCTCTGGAATGCAGGGCCCCGGGGGAAGCAGAGTCGCAGACTAGTCTTCCCCCGGGGTCTTTAGCGCAGGGGATAGGCCAGGTAGGGGAAGGGGAGGAGTCCGGGGTGGGTATTTAGGCGCAGGGGAGGAAGGGAACTTCCTCTTTCTGCGCATGGCACCATCGGGAGGGAGATCAGAAGTTGGTTAGTTTAGGGCTAGTTATTCTTGGAGTGACCGTAGTGTCAGGTTTGAGTAGGAGTTTTTCCGGAGCTGTTTCACGCCAGCTGGGTATTTTTTTATTGAAGCCTGTAGCATGGTTTTTGGCGAGCTGTCGGGGGTATCCGCAATACAGGTCCGGGAGGCCTTGCTGTTGCTCGCATGGGCCGGTGGGAAAGACCTTATCCAGCCGGGGGTTTTGGTCCAGGCCTGGGTGGGGGCCACCAGGGGCTTGCGCACTGCCTCGTCCGGGGTTTAAGCTGCGGTGGTGGCCTGCCAGGATGATGAGCAGGACGCTGCGGGCCCGGATTGACAAACAGAGGGGGGGCGGAGTGCCAAAGGACCCGGCGCGAGGCTGGAAACGCAGGAGCCGGCGCCCACGGGCCTTCCCTCTGCTTGAGTTTGTGCCTGTGGCCTCGGGGGCGGCCGTGAGGGCCGCGCCCCCCGCACTTTCGCCCCAAGGGCCTCTGCTGGTGCCGGCCGGCGCGACGCAGGGTGAGGGGCAGGCGGACAGCCTGTCTGGGCCTGCCCTGGAGCAGGCGGGAACACCGGGGGGGTGGGCCCTGGGTTTTCCGGGCAGCCGGCTCTCAATGATCCAGGGGAGGATGTGCTTGGGGACGCCTTGCAAGAGTCTGCAGGGCTGGAAGAGGAGGCCCACATTGACCTGTCCACCGGCTCTAGGGCTGGCACGGCGGCCATGGCGAGGCAGGGGGTGGTGGGGAACCTGGGTGGCCGGAGTGGGACCCCCACTCTGGTTCCCATTGGCGGGCCTGGTTGGGTTCCTGGTTTTCCGCAGGTGGGTTTCTTCCCCCAGGGGGCTGATTTGTTTAGCTACTGCCCGCACCCTCCCCCTTGGATCTGGGGTGCCGCTTCCTGGGAGGATAGGGCCCAGGGAGAGAGGATGTTTGAGCAGATTCTGGAGGTCAGGTGGGCCGAGGAGACACGGGCCAGGGTGGGGGCTGTGTGGGGCCATGAGGTTGAGGGCCCTCCCACCCCGACCTCTGAGGAGGAAAGGGAAGCGGAGAGGGAGGAGGAGTCTAGGAGGGTCAGGGCCAGGAAGGCAGTGCAGGTCCACCCCGCCCCCCCCCAGGGGGGGGGGTATGGCAGGTGTATGGATGGCCAGGGCGGCTTTGAGGCCCGATGGTGCTGGGGCCCGCTCAGGTTTGAGCGACCTGAGGGGTGTGCGGGGATCCTAGCCGGCGGCTGTCGGCAGAGCCCTGGGGTGCCTGGCGGGGTGCAAGACGGCTCCAAGACGCAAGACAGAAGCAGTAGGGCAGTCTGCAGCAGCTGTCCCTCCACCGAGTGCTTGGGCACCTGCAACGCGTGGCGGATCTGGAGTGTGTGGGCGGGGAGGTGTGCAGAAAGGTGTGAAATGTGAGCTGAAGGAGGTGGACAATGTGGGTGTGGATCTGGAACCGGTGCTTGAGTTGGATTATGGTGCCAAGAGTGATGAGCTGGAAGACTGGGAGGTGCGGGATGACTTGGAAGGCGTAGGCGGCGCAGCGGCCAACGGCAACCTTGGTGTGTTACAGGACAAAACGGCAACAAAGACAAAGGCCGGATCGACGCCAGTCCAGGTGACAGAGTCCAGTGGACGGCCCCGGGAGCAGGCCTCGGCACTCACAGGTGAGGGTGCCTGGTGGGCATCTTGGGAGGATGCCCCGCGGGGGGGGGGGGAAAGTTTGGAAGAGGACTTGCAGGTCGGTGGGTGTGGGGGACGGTTCAGTGCGGGAGGCGGTGAGGCCATCGGGCAATCCACCTGGGGATGGTAAGGAGGTGGATGGTAAGTCAGTGACTTTGGGGGTGCAGACGGACAAAGGGGATGGTAAGGATGAGAAGGGAGTGAAGGTGCCTGAGAGGCTCCCATATATGGGGCTGCCGATGCCTCTGGGGTCGCATTTCTCGGAGAAACTCAAGGAGCGGATCTGGAAACATGAGTTTGTCGATGTGTCAAAGTAGCTCCATAGGGAGGTACAGGCTATGGAGGGGTCTGAAGAGGAGGAGTGGGAGCTGACGAGGTGCCCTAGGGTGCCGGTGACGATGGAGATTTGGACGTCAGCTTTCTTGATCTATGCCAGTGTTTATTGGCAGAGGTATTTGGAAAGGGCGATTGCACTTTTAGAGTACATGGATAGCATTCGCAAGGCACAGATGCAGTTTGGAGGTTTTGCTTGGTTCAGCTATGATGAGGAGTTTGGAGCAAGGCTTAGCGCGAATGCCGAGATGTGTTGGGGGGGAGGTGGATCATGAGCTTTGGATGCAGTGGATGGCGTTGTCGCACTCCACGGCGTCCACTCACACGGCCAGCGGCCTACCGGTGGTGTGTCGGTCTTTTCCGCCATGTCCCGCACAAGGCAGGGCGGGGGGTGGAACAGTGCCCAGCACCATTGTCTTGGGGCAGCAGTCCAAGCAGGGGGGTTATTCCATGGGGGCCTGTTGGATTTACAATGGGGGTGTTGTTCCAGGTTTCCCTGTGAATTCAAGCACAAGTGCTACAATAGCTGCAGGAAGCATGCCCTTACGCTGTGCCTCACACTCGCCACCCCCTCGGAGCAATGGGTGAACACCAGGGGGTGGGGCCAACCTGGACCAAAGGGCGCCTACACTGGTTAGGGTGGAGGCGATGGCCCCGTGGCTCTCGTGCTGCCCGGATCAGGAGGCTGCAGCGCGGCTCTTCTGTGGTTTCACTGAGGGCTTTAGGGTGGCCTACCAGGGTCCCAGGGAGCGCAGTTGGGCGGAGAATTTGAGGTCTGCCCAAGAAGACGGCTGGTCCCAGCTGTTGCCTCACCATCCTGACTACATCTAGTCCCCTTTGTGTCACTGTCTGTATGGAATAGACGAAGCCCAAGAGCTGGCCGGCCTCCTGGATCAAACAGGGCAGGAGCATTGCCTTCTTGGAATTCTTCCCTTTGCTGGTGGCACTGGCGGTGTGGGGGGAGGAATTTCGTGATCGGTCAGTGCTGTTCCACGTCGACAATATGACGGTGGTGGGGCTGGTGATTCATCAGAGGGCAAGGGACCTGAGGGTGCTGCGACAGTTGTGGAGGTTCATGTTGGTGTGTCTGCAGTAGAATGTGGTGTTTCGGGCTAAGCATGTCCCTGGGGGGAAAATGACATTGCCGATGCTTTGTCTCGTTAGCTGTGGCAGCGTTTTCGACACCTGGCACCGTGAGCGGATACGTGCAAGACCGAGCTGCCGGCCGGCATCTGGCCCTTGGGGGAGTGAGGAGGATTGGGCTGGTGGAAGGATCACTGGCTGCGACCACAAGGAGGACGTATCATTTGGCATGGTCTGAATTTAGCACTTTCATGGGCTGGACGGTGGATGGGGTAGTGATTGGGGAGTCAACTGTGGTACAGGGGCAGAGGAGTTACGTGTTGGCTTGCATGGATCAGGGTTTGACTGCGGCTACAATATCTGGAAAGTTGGCAGGGATATAGTTCTACTGTGTTTTGTTCCTGGGCTTTGACCCAACTAAGGATGTGAATCTGGCCAGAATGTTGCAGGGTTGGGGCAGGGATAGTGGGGTGGGTGGGGGTAGGCTGAGGGAGGCGGTGACGTTTGAGTTGTTGGTCAGGCTGGTGGGGGTGTTGCTGGAATGCAGTTGTGACCTGGGTGAGCTGGGTCGTTTCCGTATGTGCATGGTGTGGATGTTTTTCGGGGCGTTCCGGGTGTCTGAGCTTTTGGGTAGGAGAAGTGTGGCTGGGAGGTTGTTTGAGGAGGTTCGTGTGGATGAGGGGCGCATGGGTATTTGGCTGCGATGCTCCAAGATGGTTCCATTGGGCAGAGGCAAGTGGGTGTGGTTGAAAGAGTCTGGCGTGGCGGTTTGCCCAGTGTTGGAATGGCGAACTTTCCAGGGGACAGGGGGAGGTGCGTTGTGTGGAGATTGTTTGTCATGCATCTGGCACAAGAGTGACGGCGGGCCAGTTGTTGGCGGTGTTGCGTAAGGGCTTGAGGCGTTTGGGCATGGATGAGGCTGCATTTGGGACCCACTCTTTCCGGATTGGGGCTGCAACTGCGGCGGCAAGGTTGGGTTGGTCCAGGGATAGGATTAGGAGGATTGGGCGATGGGAGTTGCGCTGTTGTGAGAGGTATGTGAGGAAGTAGGATGGTCCCAGGCAGGATGTTGGTTGTTTTGGACTGTTTTTCTTGTTCTGACATTTTTTTCTTTGTAGGTTGCGTGGGTGGACCAGGCAGTAGGACAGTGACTTGGATTGTTGGCCACTCCTTCATGCATTGGGCATCCAAATATGCGGAGCTGCAGGTTTACGGGCGCAACCTGGGACTGAGAGGACACTTGCACGAGGTACAATGGTGAAGCCGAAGTGGAATGCGATGGGTGGCACTACTGCCTGGGCTTGCAAAAAGTGGTCCCACAGAGGGGATGGCCGGATTTGTTGATCATTCTTCTGGGGGAGAACGACCTGGTGCAACTGTCTGCATTGCCATTGTTACAACTCATGCAGCGGGACCAGAAGGTTTTGGAGTAGAGGCTTGCGGGGACCTGCATTGCCTGGACGGAGTTGGTCCCCAGAAAAGTGTGGAGAGGGGCTGTGAAGCATGGAGCCATAGAGAAGGCTCGGAGGAAGCTCAATAGGGCTGTGAGACTGTACTGTGCGTACAAGGACATTGAGGTTATTGCACATGGCGGGATACGACTGGAGGAGTGGTTAGTTTTCAGGGATGACGGGGTGCACTTGCCCCAGCTGGGCAATGCGTACTACATGATGGATATGAGAGATGTGTGGAGCAAGTTGTGGAATGTGGGTATCTGGTGTAGCAGGGAGTGAATGGTGTGTGTGTGGTGGATGGGCAGCCTTGAGGGGGGGGGGGCAGTGAACCACCCTACAGGGTGTTCACTGGTTGTCAGTTTTTGAAGGGACAAGGGGGGCAAGAGCAGGCACACCCATCCCTTGGGGGGGTGAGTTTGTAGGGCGCATAGAAGCGTGAATGGCACAACGCAATGAGTGGGGCTGGATGACGAGTCATTGGGGGGCAAGAATGAAGCGTGGTTGGTGGCTCAAGGGCTTGGTGATGAAGCAGGACGAGTTAAACGTATGATGGGGCAGTGTGAGTGGGGGTTTGTTGTTATTATTATGTTGCTGTTATGTTCAGATTTGCAGTTCTGGTGTAATGAAATGGCCTCTTACGCTGACACTGCGTGGTGTGTTTATTGTGCGAGGTGTGTCCACCACATGAAATAGTTTAGCAAGTGTAGTGTAGTGTGATTTTTCCCTATCCCGTTACATTGGGCATGGTGCTTGGGTGTGTCCCTGGGACATATGACATGGGAGTAGCCTCCTACCCTGCACCTTCCACCCTTTGTGCCTCCCCCTTGCATCAATCCCCATGTTGTTTAGTCATGCTGGGACTCATGGCCACCCACCCCATGCTGCTGTGCACTGTTGTAAGTCCACCCCTGTCACATGTTTTTCTTGCACACTCACCAGACTCAACGGCTCCTGGTATTCCGTGTACTCCCACCGGTGCCAGCAGCTGCATGACTTTTTGCTCCCAGGGATGGTATACAGCAGGTCTGCGGGGACCACCACCTCCAGTGAAGTGTGCAGCGGCGTAGTCCTGGTCCATCTTCTTCCTGACCATCCTCCGCAGATCGTACCACCTGTTCTGGCAATCCGCCCTGGTGAGCCTGATGGGTGCAACAGCATTTACCCGGTCTATGATCCTCTCCCACAGGCGAGTTTTTTCTGCAATGCTGGTCTGTCTGACCAATGTGCCAAACAGCTGTGGCTCAACTCTGATGATTTCATCGGTAAGGATCTCCATCTCCGGGTTGGTGAACTTTGGATTCTTGTGTGTGCCCATGGTGTGGTGTGTATGTGATTGAGGTGGTGATGGTGTGTATGGATGAGGGTGTGTGGTTGTGATTGTGAAGGGGGTGGTGTGGGTGTAGATGTGATAGGGTGTATGTGTGAAGGTATGTGGCTGCAATTGTTGGTGTGCTCTCAGTTTCTTTGCTATAATGGGTATGTTGCAAAGGATGATGGGTTGTATGTGTGGAGCGTTTTATGGGTGATGATGTGGGTGTGGCTTATTTTGAATTGGTTGGGTGTGTCATATATGGGGTGGGTGTCAGTGTTGACCTCTGTTTAGCTGTGACCAGTTCATTCTTAGTCAATGGTGTGTACACAGGAGACATGTTTGGTGTTGTTGTGCTGTTTTGGGTTTTGGCGTTGTGTGCGTGTGGTACTTGGACGTGTGAACGAGTTGTACAGGCCGTTGGCGGGTCGGGGGCTCGGGTACGCTTGTTGGGGGGGGTGTGCGTGCGGTACTTGGCTTTGCGCTCGAGTTGTACGGGCCGTTGGCGGGTCGGGGGCTCGGGTACGGTTGTTGGGGGGTGTGCGTGCGGTACTTGTGCGTGCGTGCGAGTTGTACGGGCCGTTGGCGGGTCGGGGGCTCGGGTACGCTTGTTGGGGGGGTGTGCGTGCGGTACTTGGCCGTGCGATCGAGTTGTATGGGCCGTTGGCGGGTCGGGGGCTTGGGTACGGTTGTTGGGGGGGTGTGCGTGCGGTACTTGTGCGTGCGTGCGAGTTGTACGGGCCGTTGGCGGGTCGGGGGCTCGGGTACGCTTGTTGGTGGGGGTGTGCGTGCGGTACTTGGCCGTGCGATCGAGTTGTATGGGCCGTTGGCGGGTCGGGGGCTCGGGTACGCTTGTTGGGGGGGTGTGCGTGCGGTACTTGTGCGTGCGTGCGAGTTGTACGGGCCATTGGCGGGTCGGGGGCTCGGGTACGCTTGTTGGGGGGGGGGGTGCGTGCGGTACTTGGCTTTGCGATCGAGTTGTACGGGCCGTTGGCGGGTCGGGGGCTCGGGTACGGTTGTTGGGGGGGTGTGCGTGCGGTACTTGTGCGTGCGTGCGAGTTGTACGGGCCGTTGGCGGGTCGGGGGCTCGGGTACGCTTGTTGGGGGGGTGTGCATGCGGTACTTGGCTTTGCGATCGAGTTGTACGGGCCGTTGGCGGGTCGGGGGCTCGGGTACGGTTGTTGGGGGTTGTGCGTGCGGTACTTGTGCGTGCGTGCGAGTTGTATGGGCCGTTGGCGGGTCGGGGGCTCGGGTACGCTTGTTGGGGGGGGGTGTGCGTGCGGTACTTGGCCGTGCGATCGAGTTGTATGGGCCGTTGGCGGGTCGGGGGCTCGGGTACGGTTGTTGGGGGGTGTGCGTGCGGTACTTGTGCGTGCGTGCGAGTTGTACGGGCCGTTGGCGGGTCGGGGGCTCGGGTACGCTTGTTGGTGGGGGTGTGCGTGCGGTACTTGGCCGTGCGATCGAGTTGTATGGGCCGTTGGCGGGTTGGGGGCTCGGGTACGCTTGTTGGGGGGGGGGGTGCGTGCGGTACTTGTGCGTGCGTGCGAGTTGTATGGGCCGTTGGCGGGTCGGGGGCTCGGGTACGCTTGTTGGGGGGGTGTGCGTGCGGTACTTGGCCGTGCAATCGAGTTGTATGGGCCGTTGGCGGGTCGGGGGCTCGGGTACGGTTGTTGGGGGGGTGTGCGTGCGGTACTTTTGCGTGCGTGCGAGTTGTACGGGCCGTTGGCGGGTCGGGGCTCGGGTACGCTTGTTGGGGGGGGGGTGCGTGCGGTACTTGTGCATGCGTGCGAGTTGTACGGGCTGTTTGGGGGGGGAGCGCGGTCGCGTAGGCTTGCGCAAGGGGTACACGTTTGGTATGTATTGATTACGCTTGCTGTGAGGCATGGGATACCGTACGGGACCATCTTCATGCGCGACTAATTTGGCCCGTACGAATCGCGTACAGGGTTCCCCAACTGGATCGTACTTGTGTGGTTGTACGGCAGGTTTACAAATCGTACGGTTACATTTCCGAAGCCGAGTCGTACGGGGGCTTCGACTGTTGTTCGTACGGATGACTGATATTCGTACGGGAATATGCGCCACAGGATCGTACTACGCAGGTCGTATGGATTTTTACGATTCGTACGGATTCGGCTACGAATACGATGCGTACAGGGGGATTTTTTTACCGGATCGGAATCGAGCCCTTAGTGTACAAAATTGTGTTTTCGCAAACTGACGAAATTTGTATATAAACTCTTTGTAAACATACTTATTTAATACTTAGTACTCATTTTACATAATCTTTATTTATTACAAGAGTTTTTTTTAACATAAATATATCATTTCAATTCCTCAACATAAACTATATAAGAAGATATATCTTAAATGTTTAACTTAAAAAAAATTCAAACTAACCAATAGTAACTCGTCTTTACATATCTGACCAATCAGATAGCAAACTTAATTACACATAGACTATATAAACCAATCACAAACAGCCATACAAGTTGCAGGAAATATTCTTCGTGACCACATACTGCCAATTTTGGGAGCACCATCTATATTCTTCTCTGCAAGAAAATTCGTCCTGAAACTACAAGTAAGTAATCATATAGCTCTGTTAATAAATTCTAATGTTTTTTGGCTATTACTTATAGACCAAGATTTGTAACCTAATTTGTTATTTCTTTATGTACTTTACCTTTAAACAGACTCTACAAACAAATCAAGTTATACTTCAACTTCAAGATACAGGACACTTTAAATTTAAAAAAGGTATCTACATATGTTTAACATTTACTTAACGTTATTTGCCAATTATTGGCCTAATTTAAAACTCTATACTTTGTTTCTTAGCCTGTAAATCTTAATACATAGTGTGAAGCCAGAATGTTTTGAGGAAAAAACGTTACAATGCTGTGTAAAAAATGTTTTCTTCCTGTTCTTAAATATGTTTTTATGTGCTTTTACTCATAATACATGTGTCATCCTCGGTTCTTTTTAGCAAATAAGTAACAATGCTTTAGAACAAATGTGTATTATTTATATAACATATAAACGCATTAGTAATTTTCATCAACTTTCTCTCTAAACAGAACTCAAAGGTACAGAAAAGAGATAATTCACATCAAAGAACAAACATTCTGCTACTACTATAATTCTCTTGGTAAGTTCATAAATAAAACATAACTAGTCTTTATAAACTCCATAGAATGTACTAGAAATAAAAATGACTCTTTTTATGCATCTGTTAGTATAATCTTCCTGTTCTTAAATATGTTTTTTTGTGCTTTTACTCATAATACATGTAGCATCCCCGGTTCTTTTTAGCAAATAAGTAACAATGCTTTATAACAAATGTGCATTATTTATATAACATATAAACGCATTAGTAATTTTCATCAACTTTCTCTCTAAACAAAACTCAAAGATACAGAAAAGAGATAATTCACATCAAAGAACAAACATTCTGCTACTACTATAATTATCTTGGTAAGTTCATAAATAAAACATAAGTAGTCTTTATAAACTCTATAGAATTTGCTACAAATAAAAATGACTCTTTTTATGCATCTGTTAGTATAATCTTGGAAATTTCTCTTTTTAAATCCAAATAAACAAAACTATTTTTAGAGACGTTATAACGTAAAAAAAATGTTACCAAAAAACTAATTGTAACTTTTCCTATAACATACTTAATTATTTCTCAACAGACCGTGGCAATAGAAGAACAACATCAAACTGAACAAGCATCTACTTTCGATAAATAGAACATTACTGCTGGTAAGTAAATTACTAGAAGAATACTAGCTTTATTTAAAATCTTTTATACATTTCTGATTGTATTAATATTTGTATATTAACTTTTCTAGATACCAGAACTCAAGAATGACTGATGATGCAACATTTATTACATCTCAGAAAGGCAAATTTTTGTTATGCTATATGGGCTACATTTATACTCAGGAGAAACAAAAAGACCTTAAAGTGAATTGGAAGTGTACAAAATATTACTCCAATAAATGCTATGGCCGTGCTACAACAAGGGAAACTAGTGTTATAAATACCACTGAACATAATCACCCACCAAACATCTCGGAAATAGAAGTGAGATCCACTCTTGAAAATATCAAGGAATTAAGTACCAGATCAGAACTACCTACCAACGTAATTCTGAAAGAATTCCTACCTAAAGTTCCCAAAGAAGCAAGAGGTCAGCTACCATCTATTGCTACCATTAAAAGAACAATAGCAAGAACAAAAAAAGCAAGTAGACCCAATATACCAACTCCTAAAACCTTTGAAGAAGTCATAATTCCGCCAGAGCTTGTAATTACTCATAATGACGAGCCATTTATTTTTTATGATAATCATAGCAAGGACAAAAGAATAATCATGTTTGCAACTAATAACAATATAAAAAAATTAACTGAAAGTACTACTTGGATGATGGATGGAACTTTTTCTACATGCCCAAAACCTTTCTACCAGTTATACACAATTCATGGGCAATATCATAATACCGGTATCCCCTTCATATATTGTTTATTACCAAACAAACAAGCCACAACTTACTCAGAAATCTTACAAAAAATAAAGGAACAAACTTCTGACTACTTCCCAATGAAAATCATCATAGACTTCGAGCAAGCTATGATTAATTCTATTTTGAAAACTTACCCACACACATCCATTCAAGGATGTTATTTTCATTTCAATCAATGTCTCCGGAGACATTTACAAAAATCTGCCCTTAGTGTTGAGTATGCAACAAATATAACTTTTGCATGCCAAATCAAACATCTCATTGCTCTGGCATATGTACCAGTAACTGATGTGGCCGAACATTACAATTTGTTAATTGAAAGTCCTTTCTACACCCAAAATGAGCAAAGACTCGCCCCACTTTTAGATTACTTTGAGGACAACTGGGTAGGAAGACTACATAGGTCAGGCCACAGACGCCAGCCAAAATTTGCAATTCCCTGGTGGAATGTCTATCTACCAACACTCAACCAAGAGGCAAAAAAGAACAATGCTGTTGAAGGTTGGAACAATGCCTTCCTCTCTTCTACTGGACGTACAACACCCACATTACACAAGCTAGTCACAGCTATACAAAAAGAGCAAAGCTTTCAGGAACTACGTATGCAGCAATCTGTCATACAACTGAAACCAAAACTCTCTAGACAAACTGCTCAAATGTATTTATATCTTCAACAGCAAGTCCAACTATATCCTACAACAAGAGGACTGGAATATTTAAAAATGATAGCCAAAACATTGAACTAATTGCAATAACTAAATTAATTGATAGAGATCAAACAATATCCTTAATCTAATAAAACACATATTTTAATATAATAAAAAAATATTTATTTAGTCTAATTTATTTTTTAACACTATTCTAAAAAGACTAAATAAATATATTATTATATCACAATATTTGTTTTTAAAAACTGCTTCCATCCAAATAAAATAACATAAATTTATAAATTACCTTTAAATAGAACATCATAAAGATAATCCTTTACCGACAATACAATGTGTAAATATCAAAGACTTAATCCAACAAATCATTAATTATGTTTTCTTTAACTCTGCTAAAACTATCCATCATCCAAATTAAACGACTATTTAAATGCCATTTAAAATAACGACTGTTATCTTAAAGTGTGAAAAATATTTCACAGAACTCAAAATATAAAGGAAGAATGTAAATCATCTCCGTTCTAACAACTGAAACACACTTCCTTTCCCAAAAAAAGAAATAATTGGAAACGGAAATAGCTGTTTCAAAATACGAGAAAAAAAAACAGCTAAACAATCCCACCGACATAACACTAACGAGTATCCCATAATATATAAACATAACATTCCTATTTATTTTTATTTTAATTAAATTATACCACATACTCATTAACTCCAACTATTTTAAATGGCTCAAAAAGTCGTGAACGAAAATACGTATTGATTCCACTCCATTATATGTAAATAGTCATACTTTAATTACCAACCCCAAAATAACAAAATATAACCTTGAATTTTAATTTACAATACTTTAAAAATATAAAAGTAGATTCGTACCTACTCAAAAGTGAACCTGCTTCCAACCGCGACTTTCCCTTTACCAAAATAACGCAAAAAGACAAAGAGTGGTTACAAAATAAACGATCCAAATTATATGTAACTGTGAAAATTACTACTATAAATGTCCATTATTGTTATATATATGTCTCGAAATTATGTGTAATGTTAAAAATTTTTTATAGTATATTGTGAATAGAAAATCTTTTTGCCTGTATATTAATTATATATTACATACTTTTAATATTTATTACATTAAGTATGAAAATATAAAAATATTTAATGTAATATTTATTAAAATTATTATATAACTAAATGTGTAATATTGTATTTGTTTATCAGATTTAATTGTTTACAATATGACTAATATGTGAAAATTGTTATTATTAAAACGTATTTATTAATAATAATAATCATACATAAGAATATTGTAATGTTAAAAGAATCATTGATGATGATGTACATGTTCTAATTAGGATATTTATATTATATTATACATTTAAAAGTGTTCATATGTTAATATCATCATCAGTATATCACTATATGTATTAACAATTTGTGACTTATGTTTTTCATTACACATGTTTGATGTTTTATTAAGAAACAATAATTGTATTATGTATGTATAATATCATACATTGCATTATGTGAACTAACCATTTTTTCTCTACAAATTAAAAGTACTTGTCAAGAAAATTACTGTAAAATGTGATTATTAAAAGAACATTGTCCTCCTTTTTTGTTTATATGTATACCAAAGATAGCTTGATAAAATGTATATGTGATCGTATATTTCAAGTGTTGAATAAAAAAATTTACAGGAAAGAAAACTGGTGTCATTATTTTGTATTACCTATGACAAAATCATTTTTATGTATTTTTGCAAATGTATTATAACTGTAATGTTCTATCTATTTCTATATACCACATGTAAATAAATAACATACTATACACTGAAGTTATAACAATTATTATTCATACACCCATATACATATAATATCAATATTTGAAAGACACATAATTAAATTTTTAAATATTCCGACTCCAATAACCATTTACTTTAGGTAATTGCTTCTCAAAAACCGTGATTAATTTACTATTAGAACTGCAATCACCATTTAATTAGAGTAAGTGCAGGACACAGAACATATTAAATTTACTCTTCAAACTCCAATTAACAATTAATTTAGGTAACTGCAGGACAATAAATAATAATAAATTACTATAGTAAATCAAATGTTAAAAAATGAATAATGTAATATCATTAAATTTAATTTAATATAATAAATTTAATTTAAATAGAATCTTAATTTATGTTTTCCCTGTACCCCTATAACTAAAAACTGACCCTGAAACCTAAAAATACCCCTTCACCCACAAACTAAAAACTGACCCTGAAACCTGACAAAACCCCTTCACCAACAAACTAAAAACTGACCCAGAAACCTAAAAATACCCCTTTACCCACAAACTGAAAACTGACTCTGAAACCTCACAAAACCCCTTAACCCACAAACTAAAAACTGACCCTGAAACCTTACAAAACACCTTTACCCACAAACTAAAAACTGACCCAGAAACCTTACAAAACACCTTCACCCACAAACTAAAAACTGACCCTGAAACCTAAAAATACCCCTTTACCCACAAACTAAAAACTGACCCTGAAACCTTACAAAACCCTTCACCCACAAACTAAAAACTGACCCTGAAACCTAAAAATACCCCTTTACACACAAACAAAAAACTGACCCTGAAACCTAAAAATACCCCTTTACCCACAAACTAAAAACTGACCCAGAAACCTAAAAATACCCCTTTACCCACAAACTAAAAACTGACTCTGAAACCTCACAAAACCCCTTTACCCACAAACTAAAAACTGACCTTGAAACCTTACAAAACACCTTTACCCACAAACTAAAAACTGACCCAGAAACCTTACAAAACTCCTTCACCCACAAACTAAAAACTAACACTGAAACATTACAAAACTCCTTCACCCACAAACTAAAAACTGACCCTGAAACCTAAAAATACCCCTTTACCCACAAACTAAAAACTGACCCTGAAACCTTACAAAACCCCTTTACCCACAAACTAAAAACTGACCCTGAAACCTTACAAAACACCTTCACCCACAAACTAAAAACTGACCCTGAAACCTAAAAATACCCCTTTACCCACAAACTAAAAACTGAGCCTTAAACCTTACAAAACCCCTTCACCCACAAACCAAAAACTGACCCTGAACACTTAAAATACCCCTTCGCACATACACAAAAAACAGACCCTAAACGCACAAAATGTACCTTTGATAAAACTACCCACCCTGATCCACTATAAACTCGACATCCCACTCCTAAAAATATGATACATTTATTTATTTAATATCTACTATATTATATATTTTTAATACTTTTTACTACATACACAAAATACCTCAATTTAGAACAACAACATAATAGTGTTCATAATTTCGTATTTAAATAATATGTATATAAAATTTCGAATCAAAACAAAAATTAAATACAAGGCGAAATTTTTAATTCTATGATTAGAGTATACTTTGTTTATACACTACCCACCCTTATCCCCTTGAAACGATACATCCCACTCATAAAATAATTAGACAAATATTTTTTGAAAATATATAAAAATATTATAATTACAAATCTATTTTAGTACATACACAACAGCAAACTTAAAAAATAAGTACTATATTCGATAACAATCGATATCATTTCGCATAATTCGAAATATTTTTTTAAATTTTAGAAATTTCGCAAATTTATATGAAATTGCGAAATTTTCATTTATATAATTACCCTATATATTTTTAAAACACTACCCACCCTTATCCCCTATAAACTCTACATCCTGCTCCTAAATTTATTGTACAAATATTATAAAAATATAATGTAATATTTTAATATTTATAATACTTTTTTGTACATACCCAAAATTAATCATAATGTTTTATATACTCCCTAAATTTCGATCAAATTTCGACTACTACAAATATTTTTAAAAATTATCGAAATTTTGAAATCTAAAGGAAATTCTAAATTTAAAATTGTACAATTTCACTATACTTTTTTAAAACACTACCCACCCTTATCCCCTATAAACTCTACATCCCGCTCCTAACATTAATATACAATTATTTAGTAAAAAATGAAAAATTTAGATATATTTACACAATTTATTAATATATATCCAAAAGCAAAGTACAAATAATTTAACAATACTCAATAAATTTATATAAAAATTTGCATTTTTAAATAATTTGAATTAAATTTCGCAATTTCAAAATTTTACTTCAAATGCGAAATTTATTATTCCATATTTACACTATACTTTTTTAATACACTACCCACCCTTATCCCCTATAAACTCTACATCCCGCTCCTACACTTCTAACTAAAAATAATAAAATTATATGTAAAAATTACCTTATATATAAACAACATTTAACTATATTATTACTTAACATACTTTAAAACATCACTTTTACATATCGATATTTTTGACAATCGATATTTTCAGCATCGATATTACTGATTTCGACATTCATGTCTTCGATATTTTTGACACACACATAAATCGATATTTTCTACGACGATATTTTGGTTTTCGAAATTTCTTACCATCGATATTTTGGACTTGATAATATGGTACATCGACATTAACAACTCGATATTTTGACTGTCTACTGGTCCCCTGTGCCGAATGGCAAGCACTTGCCTCCTGGGTGCTCATGTTCGTAAGTAGAAGAATTTGGGGATTCTGTGAATTGGCCAGGGGATAATACCCCCTACTGCCCAAAGGCAACTTTGGGCTAATCAAGACTATCTGGGTACCCAGGAAAGACAGGGCCACCATTCCTCGGGGGCGGCTGCGAGCGCTCTCCCAGCTCGACAAGAACATGCTGCACCAAAAAAACTGCTGATTTTGGCGCTGCCGACCCAGAGGAGCCCACGAGCCGCCGCTCTGCGGCCGCGCCTCAGCTCCAGGGTGGCCCTGCACCAACGCAGAAGGCAGGGCGGTCAGGGAGCACTGAAAGGCTCCACACGTATCCAATTCTCTCACCGCTTCTCTCTGCTGAGCTGCAGCCGGTCTTCAATGCACATCGTTGCCGGACAGCTTTTACAAAGAGATTCCACTCAAATGCCAGGTAGCATCGCCCAGTTAAAGGCAGGGATAGGTATAGATAGTCCGGACATGTGCGGCTGCTCAGCTAGCAGACGCCATGTTCTCCTCCGTCATCTCCTCTTTTTTCTTCTTGATGACTCTCGCACTGGAGAAATCAGTTTTTTGTCTACTCACTGTTCTGACACATCATATAGTAGGACAGAGAGATAATGTGGATGCTGCAAAGCACAACATTAAACATGCTGGTAGACCTGACATCCATGGCGTGGTATTTCCCTAAACCGTTTGCCTTTATCCCCTGTTTTTTCTAAACTTGTTTATATTGGGGATTAGGACCCTGTACACTTTACCCCTGCTAACCAATTGTAAAGTGATTGTGCTCACTCCCTAAAAATGGTAACATTGGGATACACCTTATTGGTACATTTTATTTACTTGTAAGTCACAAGTTTATGGTACTATCTGTACCCAGAGCTTGTAAATTAAATGCTACTAGTGGGCTGCAGCATTAATTTTGCCACCCACTAATGTAGTCTTTTAAACATGCCTCAGGCCTGGCACTGCAGTTTATTGTGCACATTTAAACTGCCATTTCAACCTGGTAAAATAAACCATTTTCCTGGCCTAAATCTTCCTTTTTAATACTTATAACGCCTATGGTAGCCCCTTAAGGCTCAGGCGGCAGGGTGCATGGTATTTAAAACGTAAGACATATATGTATAAGTTTTACATTTCCTAGCAGTAAAAAACTCCTAAAGATGTTTTCAACTGTTGAAAATGTATCTCTTTCATAGACCAACACTTGGGGTAATATTTACAAGATAATGACACAGTGCGGCGCTGTGAGGTTCCGTGACAATTGTAAGTGGTGTTTTCGACTCGCACGAATATAGTCGAGTCTGGTATCTCTGAACCGCAAATGACGAGTTTAGTAAGTGTGCGCAGTTTCGCTGTGCTAACTTAAACCGTTCGTTTGTTATGTGGGTTTTTCATCTGTACCCACGGGTTCCATCTTAGATACGGCATCCATTTTGTCTCTTGCCCTCAAGTAGCCAGCGAACGGACGTTGTCCGCTTCGCGACCCTGGGACTCCCAAGATATCTGCGGAAGACACATGTTCTTTGTGAGTGTCTTTATGACGAGGGGGTTGCTACTGTAAGGCAGATGGCGCCGCTCGAGGCTCATCTTGCCGCACGGACTTATTGTCTCAGCCGTGCATCTCATTAGGCACGTCCCTTTGATGCCTGTATCTCGTGTTTCTCGATACCTCCCCTTTTACACCCTTTCCGATCTCCCCACTGTCTCCGTCTTCCTCTACACCTGTCCTTGTTCCTATTTCGATCTGTTTTACTGCTGATTGGAATTCGCTAATGGTGGGAAGATGGTTTTTACAGTTGGGAACCGCCAAATGTTCCCCCACTTATGTTCCGGACCTCATGTGTTTCAAAGTGACCAAAGCGACCCCTCTGGGGGATAATGGTGGGAACCGGGTTGTAAACTTTTGTGTTCAATGTTATCCTATGGGTAAGAACTGTATAAAAGGAGCGATTCACAGAACCAATTTGAAGCAGTCTCCCCAAGTTGCACGCTGTGTACTTGTCGTGATCTCTGTGTTCCCTGCAGCAAATAAACCTTGAATCTTTGACGTCGAAGGAAGTGTCCCGTGTCTCTGTGATTCGTACGCCGGAGCAGGTTACCCACGAAGGTTTCAGGTGTTGTGCCCTGGCACCGCTGGGTCTTAAAGAACCCAGTCCTTCAGTTGGCGCCCAACGTGGGGCTGCATCAGTGGTACCGGTCCAAGCCCGACGATCGTGAGGAACTTCGTGTGAAATCTCCGAGGGAAGGTGCACTCCGCTTCATCGATCCTGTTGTCGAAATAAGTGGCCCGAAGACTTTTCCCGCGAAGATTCCCGCCTCCGGACGGCTGCGACGGACTGCTGCCCTGACTGTAGACCTGTTTTGGCGCCTGGCGTAGACCTTGGTATAGCGAGACGATTGACGGGCCTTCCTGGTGACGCCATCGATCTTTGAGTTAAGTATTTGTGGGTCGCTCCCAGAGTTCTTGGTTGTTGACACTTTAGCGAGTGTTTTTGTTGTTAACGCTGTGTGAGTGTTTTTGTCGGTGACACTTTGCTAGCGTACTTTGTTGTGTTGTTTGACGACTGCAGCCGCCAAAAACCGAGGGTTTTGTTCTTTGCTGGGACTTGGTAAATCCCGTAACCCTTGAAGTTTGTGAAACTCGGCTAGTGTGCAAGATGCCTGGTCGCAGTACTTTGTTTAGTTGTTTCAGACCTTGTGGTATGGATTCCCGACTGGAGGACTCATGTCCGATACCTCCGGTTGGAACTCCCACGTATGAGCTCTATAGTAAGCATGGGCTAGGCCCAGTTACCTTTAACGATTACTGGATTAAATATACGAAAAAGGACGGCGACCTTCGTTGGCCACCTCATGGTAGCTTCGAGGCCCCGATTTTAGATAATCTAGAGATTAAATTGTTCGAAAGAAAGTCAAGGCCGGCCATGTTTGATGCCTTTCGGTTGTGGCGCAAAGAAGCCCGACAGAAAGAAATCAGACAGACTAAACGTAATCAGCGAGATAATGTTGCTACCATAGTGAAGAAAGCAGAGCAATTTCAGCGAGATAAGGAGGTTAAGGATAAGGAAGTGTTTGACCGATTACAGCGTATGACTGTAGATAAATGTTATCCCGCTTTGCCTACGGAGTCGGAAAAGAAGGAAGAGCCAGTTGAGGATCCCTTAATGTCTTATCTTATGAAGTCGCCACCTCCGTACGTACAGGGTACCGCACCTCCTGTGGTCCCTGCTGTACCTATTCTACCGCCTATTCCTCCTTTGCCTGTTCCTCAACCTGCACCCGTTCTTCCGACTGTTCCTGCTTCTTTGTCTGTTTCTATTCCTACTGCTCCTCCGCTTCCACATACTCCTGCTCCCGCTACTGCTTCTGCTACTGCTCCCGTTTTGTTAACCCCTGCTGTTGCTACTGTTTCTACTCCTTCTCTTGTTAGTCCTGTATCGTATGCTTCTCCCTCTACTCGTAGTCGCAATTCTCCTCTTGCGGCTAGCTTCTTTCATTCGCTCGGACCTGTTCATGGGTCCGCTGGTTCCGATGGTCCTCAGAGACGTAGTCAGCTTCCTGGAAACAGAGAACGCGTTGCGCTATATAATATGGCGATGGGTTGGATGGTAAATCCTCAGAGAAGTCCACCCCGTGTTGTCCTCGAAACATTTTGTCAATTCAATATACCAACCCAGAGATATGTGTTTAATGAAATGTGTAAGTTCCTTTATGATCAAATAGCGGTTGATGCGCCTGACGAGGTGCTCACCGTTCTGTCTGATCTCCAGCTTCAGTTCGCAAATGGGCTGATAGTGGATACCAACGTTCGACGTGCTGTTGAACGATTGCTATCTCTTCGTCCCGCTCCCATCCCTCATGCATTGTTTGTTGAGGATATTGAAAAACAACCAGACGAGTCTGGTCAATTCCCTATGCGTGAAGTTCCACCGGTTTGGATACCAGCTAATCCTAATGCTGCTCCTCCGGTATTGGCGCACTTCCAGAGAGTATGGATACATCTCCCATGGAAACGCTCGGAAGTGTTACAGGTGAAGCAATCTTTGCCTGACCCACGCAAGAATCCTACAGGGTATTACAAAGAATTATCACAGCTTGTAGATGCTACGGTAATGAATCTTGCCGATATCGACATGTTGTTTGGCAATGTCGTACCGCAACCGGTATGGGCAAAGATTCGACAGGAAAATCACCCGGCTGAATTAGGTGGTGCTTGGGCTGCCATTGTAGCGGCAGACGCCGGACAAGTAGCTGCTACTAAACCCGACCAGTTGATTCTTGACCTTCCTCAAAGAATTATTACGCTAATGAAAACTCTTATGCCAGCTATGAAGGTGAACTGGGACAAATTGTCAGCCTGTAAGCAGAAGAAAGATGAGAGTGTTTCCGACTTCTTTACGAGGTTTGAGGAGGCATTCATCGACCATAGTGGTCAGGATATGGGCACCGAGGGTGGTCAGAGATTGTTTGTGGATAAATTCGTTTCAAATTTATTGCCCGACTTGAGCAATAAATTGAGAAATTCGGAAAGTGCATGGGCCGTTTCTACTTCGGCTCAGATATTGGCTACGGCACAATACTATGAGAATAGAGAGAAAGAAGAGAACGACCGTGCTGATAAAAAGACGAAAGAGCTCAAAACTAAAGTGTTGTTGCAACAAGCGTATCCTCCGCGGTCAAATCAGAATAATTCGCAACAGAATAGGTCACAGCCACAACCGAACAGATCCCAAACCCGTAATGACTCCTCCTCCCAAAGATCCTCGTTAGGGTACAATCAATGTGCTTATTGTAGACAGGAGGGACACATTAAATTCAATTGCCCTGTTTTGAATGAATGTAATAGTGGTAACTCATCTAGAGGAGGTCGTGGTGGTTCGCAGCAAACATCACGTGGTAGAGGTCGTGGTGCTCAGAATGATCGCTCAGATAACTCATCCAATTCTAATAATTGTTTCGATCAACGTGGATCATCGCAAGGACGATCTGCGCAGTACAATGTAGACGATTATTACGTCGATCAGGGAACTGACGACAGTAATTACTAGGACAGCCAAAGGCAAGGAGAGGGAGTGGTATCAGTTCCGGTTGATCAGAGAAGGCCTTACGTCGCAGTTGCTACATCGGGCGTCGTTGAGCCTTTTCTGTTGGACACTGGTGCAGCGAAAAGTTCTATCATGTATTCGAAACTCCCTGGCGCACCTTTGTCTGGCTTAACAAATGTTTCCGTTGGATTCTCTGGCGCCCCCGTTAGCAATCCAGTTTCGCGCCCTTTGCCCCTTAAAATTGGGCCACGTGAGCTAGAAGCTCCGTTGATTTTAACCACGGGTTGTGGCGAAAATCTTTTGGGCCTGGATTTGCTTAAACGTTTGTACGCAACTTTGTATTGTTCCCCTGCGGGTGTAAAGCTTACGTTAGGAGAGAGGGTTGTCTCTCCTATGTATTTGTCCCTCGATAAGCTCCCACCGGAATTGAGTTCTCTTCCTGCGTCTTTGTGGGCAACAGGTCCAAATGACGTGGGCCTGCTTGATATCTCCCCTTATGTTGTTCAGTTGAAATCTAATGTGCGGCTGCCACGTATTCCCCAATATCGTATCTCCCTTGATGGTGAACGAGCACTGTTGGCGATCATCTATGATTTGATCGAGAAAGATGTTATTGAAGAGACTCGGGGAAACGTGTGCAACAGCCCTGTGCTGCCTATTCTTAAACGTACAGATCCTTCAAAACCGCCTGTTTATCGTTTTGTTATCGATTTACGGGAGGTGAATAAAATTGTGGTTCCTCAATTTCCTGTTGTGCCTGACATCACGGCGCTACTGACTCTGATTCCAGCTTCTGCATCGTGGTTTTCGGTGATTGACTTGAAAAATGCGTTTTTCAGCATCCCGATTGCCGAGGAGAGCAGGGACCTTTTCGGTTTCTCTCTCGGTGGACGCAGCTTCCGGTTCAAACGCGCTCCTCAGGGCTACTGTGAAAGTCCATCTATTTACAGCCAAGCCTTGAAGGGTCAACTGGATGCGTTTAGGTTGCCGGTTGGTGCGGCCTTGATCCAATACGTCGACGACTTATTGGTGGCTGCTGATACTCAGGACATTTGCAAAATTGCTACGGTGTCGTTGCTGCAACATCTCTGTGAGTTGAATCACAAGGTGTCACCTTCTAAACTCCAATATTGTTGTCAAGAAGTAACCTATTTAGGTCACTTATTGTCAAAGGAGGGAAGGAGATTGACCCCAGAGAGAATTGCAGCGATTGCGCGAATGGCTGTGCCAAAAACCCAAAGAGATGTGCGTGCCTTTCTAGGTATCACGTCGTACTGCAGGCAATGGATTCCAAATTTTTCATTGCTAGCGAAACCATTGGTGGCTCTTACGTGCAAGGACGTTTCAACTCCTTTACCATGGACGGAAGAATGTCAGAAGAGTTTTTCTGAACTGCGTGATTCATTGTGTTCGGCTCCTGTGTTAGGTACCCCTGATTACAGTAAGCCGTTTACGTTATATGTTCATGAGAGGGAAGGTTGTGCTTTGAGTGTCTTAACGCAACCTTTTGGTGGTAAGCAACGTCCATGTGCATATTTTTCCTCGACCTTGGACCCAGTAGCTAGAGCATTGCCGAGTTGTTTACGAGCAACAGCGGCAGCTGCGGTCTCCATCCGACAATCAGCAGGATTGGTCATGGATAATATGCTTACGGTGATGGTTCCGCATGCAGTCGATACTCTTTTGAATCGAACGAAAACTCAGCACTTGACGAGTGCGAGGTTGTCTGGGTACGAGTTGACGCTCTTGGCAAGCCACATTCAGATAAAACGTTGTAACGTTCTGAACCCGGCAACTTTGTTACCGATTAGCACAGAGTCAGATGAAGTAGCAGAACATGACTGCTACTTGAGGACTGAAGAGGAAACGAAAGGTCGAGTGGACCTTAAAAACACCCCATTGGAAGATCCGGATGGCACTTTGTATGTGGATGGGTCATGTTTTAAGTTGCCGAATGGCGATGTGACTACTGCTTATGCTGTTGTAACATTGAATACTGTTGTTGAGACTGCAAGGTTGAATCAGAATTCTGCCCAAGCTGCAGAATTGATTGCTCTTACTAGAGCGTGTGTGTTGGCGAAAGGGAAACGTGTGAATGTGTTTACCGACAGTCAATACGCGTTTGGTGTTGCTCACAGCTTTGGACGATTGTGGAGAGAGAGAGGTTTCTTGACGTCGCACGGTACGAAGATTCAGCATGGCCAGCTTGTGAACGATCTTTTGGATGCATTGACTTTGCCTACGCAAGTTGCGATTGTTAAATGTAGTGCGCATCGTAAGGTGACGGATGATGTTGGTCGTGGTAACGCGTTTGCGGATGAGACTGCTAAGGAGACTGCCCGGAACCTTAGCACTCGAATGTATGTGACGAGTTCGGTTAGGTGGCCTACAGAATCGAGTATGTGTGAAGACACTATCGAGAGTGTGAAAGCAATTCAGAATGAGGCCACCGAGACTGAAAAGACGAAGTGGAAAGAAAGTACGGGAAAGTTGGATGCGAATGGTTGTTGGATTGATTTGTCGGATCAGAAAAGATGGTTGTTGCCTGATGCGTATGTGCTGGCCGTTGTGACAATGGCGCATGGGTTAGCACATATTAGCGCGAAAGGTATTTGTAAGTTGCTGGCTCCTGTGTGGAAGAATGATGGCATTACGAAATGTGCTGAACGTCTGGTGAAGAATTGTATGGTGTGTATAATGTACAATCCTGGCAAAGGAACCCCAACTCCTCCTGGCAGTTTTGCTCCCCCTTCGTATCCCTTTGAGGTGATTCAATTGGACTTCATCCATATGGAGCGATGCAATAACCTGAAATACGTTTTAGTTGTGGTTTGCGCATTCTCCCGATGGATCGAGGCCTATCCTCTCAAAGACAATACTGCTTTGTCTACTGCGAAAATCCTACTGAAGGAATACTTTCCTCGGTATGGAATGCCTAGAGTCGTGTGGTCAGATAACGGAAGTGAGTTTGTTGGAAGTGTGATGAAGAGTGTGTGTAAGGGCCTTGGAATTAATCAAAAATTCCATAGCGCCAATCATCCCCAGTCAGCTGGATTGGTTGAAGGGTACAATGGCACCCTTAAACTAAAGTTAGCGAAGATTCAGGCTACGACTGGTCTTTCGTGGCCTGACGCTTTACCTTTAGCATTACTGTCAACTAGGGCGACTGTACACTCCCGAGTAGGGCTTAGTCCCTATGAAATAGTGTTCGGCCGTCCTGCGAATGTGTGGGGGGTTCCTAGGCCAGGAATGTTTTCTGATCTTGAGTACCCAATGTTGATCGATTATCTACATGACTTGACTGCTAAACTGAGGTTAATTCACCAACAGGTTTACGACGCATTGCCGACGCAGACAGAGGGTCCAGGCCACCAGCTCCAGCCCGGAGACTGGGTGGTGACAAGGAACTTTTCACGCAAAAATAACCTGGACCCGAGGTTCACCGGACCCTACCAAGTGCTCCTGGCCACGAGGACTGCCGTTCGTCTCGAGGGACGTAAGAATTGGGTGCATGCCACGCACACCAAAAGAGTCCCCATCCCTTTGCCGGCAGACCCGTGGGTAAGGAGAGGCATTGCGTCATCTGAAACAGAAACATTGCCGGCGTTTGTGCCTTTTAGCGACGCACAGCTTGTTGAAGAATCCTCAGCGCAGCAGAAAGACACTGTTGAACAATTAGCATCAAAAGACTCAAGACCAGAACACTCAACTGATCAGCAGGACGCTGTCTCTTCAACGGATCCTTTGTTTGACGAGCAGACACGTCCTGGGAAAACCCGATACTTTTTGCGATCTCGCACTAAGGACAAATAAAAAGATCTTGTTTTGCTGTATCGACAATTGCATTACCCTGTTTTTCCGTGATCAGTTTTGAACTTTCGTATTACTGTAATTATTTTTGTACATATATTTTGAGCTTCACTCCTTGTACCTTTTTGCTTCCACAGCTGAGAGACTTTGTTTTTGCATACGTACATATTGTGCATTGAAGGCCGTAGGGCCGCGCGCGTACTTCCTTCTGGACAGTAGGTCTTGACGCTAGGTTAAAGGCCGTCGGTTCCTGGGAACTCCTAGGGATTGACTATTACTGCACAGAACGAAGTGCGTCAAGAAACGTTGCGGACGGTCGTAGGGAATGGCATTCTCGAAGCTGAATGATTTGGAGGGAGCTCAAGTCCATAGATTCAAGCTGCAGCAACTCAGTCGTACCAAATGTTTTATATTCCAACTGTTTGTATTGTTTGTGACTGCTTCTGCATTATTGGCGGGTGGGGTGTATTACACGATGTCTTACTTCTTACCTGCTACACCTACTCCTACTCCTTACCCTAATCTTATCTCTACTGCTTCTCCCCATTCCTTCCACATGTTACCGGAACACGAACAGGCTAGACGTGTAGAATTCCGCAACAATTCCTTTATTCAGCTCCTCCATCAGCATCAGTTAGTGGTTAACACTACTAATTGTTGGGTGTGTGGGTTGATGCCACACACTACGGATAAGGGAATTCCATATCTGGTGTTACCGTATAGTTCCCAAGGGTCAGCTCGAGCATTTCAAACAATGTTTCGAAGCGCACTGGGTTTCCACCCCATTCGAGAACCACGTTCCCCCTACTCTGGTCCTACCTCGTATCAAAAACCTTTGTCGATATCAATAGAGGATTTGGATAGTGAGATCTATGATCCCACGCTTATTCCCGAAGAAGAGGTACAGGCCTATAGGGTCCTAAGTAGAGGTGAATATAGTGTGTTCACTAGCGAAAAGCAGCTTAAAAGCTCGCCTCCGATATGGGTCGTACCCCACACTGGTAATTTTTGTCTTATGGGTCGTGGCCGAAGATCGCAAGCCCGACTTGGAGCAAGTGCTTGCACTGAAAATTACATTCTGCCGATGTCCTCGTCCCCTGTGTTTCTGGCTGCCAAGGGTACATACTTTATCTGCTATGATCGTGCATACACATGGTTGCCCGCAGACTTCATGGGCTCATGTTTCATTGCAAATCTGTTGCCTCCGACGTTCACTGTAGATGCCGATTATCATAAGACTAGAGTTGTGCGAGGCGTAATTAGCGAAGAGGATACTGCCGGTCAAGAGGCAGGAGACTTTTTCAAGGGTTTCCTCCCGTTTTGGGGACCTATGGTCAATAGTAGGAACCTGAGACAGTTGACTCGAGTGGTAGAATCGACAGCTAATATTACTGCCAGTGCCCTTGGTAATATCACCACAGAACTTCAGGCGGAGAGACTTATGATGTTACAAAACCGTATGGTTTTAGATGTCATCTTAGCAGATCGAGGTGGGGTATGTAAGGTGATCCATTCGAGCTGCTGCATTTTCATTCCAGATAATGCTCCTACTGTCTATCAAGCCATCTTGAGGTTGCATAAGATCTCCGAATCCATACACGTGGATGTAGGGGATTGGACGCTACTTGGATGGTTTTGGGGCCTGATGTCGACTTGGGGTTGGAAAATTCTGATGATCATCGGAGTCGTTGTAGTGTTCCTGTTCACGTGTTGCCTTTGTGTACAGTGTGGTCCTGCCTTATGTGGCCTCTGTGCTACAACGTGTATGAGACAACCATCTGTTACCAAGGGGACTCGGTTGGACAGAGCTATGCTACAGCAACACCTCGATGGTCTGATGAATATCGAATATGATTCCGACTAGTGCTTGCCTACATGAGGGCAAAAGGAGCGTCTGAGGTTCCGTGACAATTGTAAGTGGTGTTTTCGACTCGCACGAATATAGTCGAGTCTGGTATCTCTGAACCGCAAATGACGAGTTTAGTAAGTGTGCGCAGTTTCGCTGTGCTAACTTAAACCGTTCGTTTGTTATGTGGGTTTTTCATCTGTACCCACGGGTTCCATCTTAGATACGGCATCCATTTTGTCTCTTGCCCTCAAGTAGCCAGCGAACGGACGTTGTCCGCTTCGCGACCCTGGGACTCCCAAGATATCTGCGGAAGACACATGTTCTTTGTGAGTGTCTTTATGACGAGGGGGTTGCTACTGTAAGGCAGATGGCGCCGCTCGAGGCTCATCTTGCCGCACGGACTTATTGTCTCAGCCGTGCATCTCATTAGGCACGTCCCTTTGATGCCTGTATCTCGTGTTTCTCGATACCTCCCCTTTTACACCCTTTCCGATCTCCCCACTGTCTCCGTCTTCCTCTACACCTGTCCTTGTTCCTATTTCGATCTGTTTTACTGCTGATTGGAATTCGCTAATGGTGGGAAGATGGTTTTTACAGTTGGGAACCGCCAAATGTTCCCGCACTTATGTTCCGGACCTCATGTGTTTCAAAGTGACCAAAGCGACCCCTCTGGGGGATAATGGTGGGAACCGGGTTGTAAACTTTTGTGTTCAATGTTATCCTATGGGTAAGAACTGTATAAAAGGAGCGATTCACAGAACCAATTTGAAGCAGTCTCCCCAAGTTGCACGCTGTGTACTTGTCGTGATCTCTGTGTTCCCTGCAGCAAATAAACCTTGAATCTTTGACGTCGAAGGAAGTGTCCCGTGTCTCTGTGATTCGTACGCCGGAGCAGGTTACCCACGAAGGTTTCAGGTGTTGTGCCCTGGCACCGCTGGGTCTTAAAGAACCCAGTCCTTCAGCTGCAAGCCATCTTGCTAGCCGAGCTGCTTCATTAGGAAAGTGCAGAGATACATCATATTTACAACAATATGACGCATCCCTGTGCTTTCCTCTGCGCTGGTGCACAATTGGCTGCCTAGCGCCAATGTAGTCACCCTTGCACCATGGTGCAATGGTGCCTGCGTTGCAGGAATGATTGTTTTTATGCATAAAGGGACACCTTCCTGCATAAAAACAATAATTGATGGTGTTTTTCTCATTCTATATGTGCTGAAGAATACAGCATGTGAGGCATTAGAATCTGATGCATTCCCAGGTTTATGAACCTTGTAAATCTCCAAATGCATCAGAATCCATGGGTGTTGCATGAGAACACCCACAGCAACACCCATGGCAGAGTAATGTGAGAAAGGCGGCCATATTTAAAAGGCCTTGAAAAGCCATGCAGGGTGACTTTGCGTGACCACCAGAGCATCAAAAAAGTGATGCTCCGGTGGTGCAAGTGGCTTGTAAACTTGCCCCTGGGTTTCATTATTTTCCTAATAAGTGAGAACGTCAGATTCAGAATAAATAGTGAAATGCTTCAGCCCACTAAAATGAATTGTAATTAAAATTTCAATTTAATGGTAAAGTTGGATTGTTTTAGTTACTATTCAAGAAATGACAGTTTTAGAATGATGGCATTTTTCTGCCTAAAGTAAATGTGCCTTTCTGTCAGTGCTCTGGGTCACATGACTGTGAATGGCTCTTCTGTTGTGGCTTGTGTATTTCTTCCCAATGTAGAGACAAAAGAGGCCTAGGTGGGGGTCTTCTTCACGTGATGGCTGAAAGGAATTGTGCCCTGCCCTGATAAAACTTCAAAGGGTCATTGACAACCATCTCTTCATGCTACGGCAATGACCGCACACAATGTCCAACCTGCTCCTCATTTCAACAACGACATCCTTGCAGCCCCTGTCAAATTGAACAGCACTCTTTAAAGACTTGAGACATTAATTGTTCAGCAGGATGAACGTAGTCACTGTATGAGATCTGCGCTTCACCACAGTCCCCTGAACTTGTGACTTTCCCAGGTCCAGGGTGACTATAAAGCTGTGGGGGGCGCTTAGTGCTTTTTGTCGCTATTTTCACCTAAAACTTTAAGGAGCCATGTATCCGGTTCTATTGATTGGATTTTTGTTGCTTGTGTAATTTATGAAATACATTTAGTTCTATTTTTTTAAGTTGTTAACAGATTTTACTTGTTTTGTGTTTTCACTTTGTTACTATTTGAGTGCTGCATTCCTACTTTATACATTGCCTCCGAATTAAGCCTGAATGATTTGTGCCAAGCTACCAGATAATTAAGCATATGTTTATTTAGTGAAACACCAAGCCAAGAAACTTACCTTTCTGCCGACGGGCATTGCCGTGAGGTGAACGGCGGGAGCAGAACACGCCGGGAGGCGACGGGAGGCGTCCCGAGTGAGCGGACCACAATCCCCAGCACTCCCTCTGCCTGCAGCGCGCCCGTGACGCCCAGAGAGCGCCAGTGGCGCCAGTTAAAGCCTGACCCCCCGGAGCCCAGAGGGGGAACACCAAGCCAAGAAACTTACCTTTCTGCCGATGGGCATTGCCGTGAGGTGAACGGCGGGAGCAGAACACGCCGGGAGGCGACGGGAGCGTCCCGAGTGAGCGGACCACAATCCCCAGCACTCCCTCTGCCTGCAGCGCGCCCGTGACGCGCAGAGAGCGCCGGAGGCGCCAGTTAAAGCCTGACACCCCCTCTCGCCCCGCGAGACGCGCGCGGGAGCGCCCGGGGCTAAGCCCGGGCAAAGGGCGGGCCCTCTGTGGCCCTCAGTGGACAGCAGTGGTCGGGCGGGCCACCCCCCTTGTCCTTTCTACACTTTATTTCGTGAGTACTGTCTGAATTTAATTAGTTTTTAACCTGTTTCTTGCTTATACGAACCTCACTACCATTGGTATGCCGCCAAAGGAAAGTAAAGGGAAGAGTGACACTGTTGCTTTTACGGGAGCTATGGACCAATTTATTAAAAGAATGAACTGTGTGGTGGATGAAAGCATAAACATCATGGAAAGGAGGGTCTCGCAGCAATTGGATATTGCGAGAAAATCCTCTCTTGGGCCATTGGCACATGTACAAACACCTATCTCTAAAGACAGAACTGAAATAGTTGGAAGTTCTAATGGTCCTCAAAGTAATGGTACTAATGTGGATATAACTATTGCTAATGATATACTAAATGTCACAGAGAGTAGTTCTCTAACTGTCTCCGATTCTATTTTACAATCACCTAACAATTTACCCACTGTTCGTGCTGCACCGGTAGCTGTTGAACAAGCCAAAGTTTACAATACCAGGCAGCAGAAAGGGGTGAACGCAGGGGCTATACTAAAGAATAAACAAGGGCCTGCAAACAATATTAGTGGTAAGAGAAAGAAGGGCCCTAAGCATCCTGTGTCACCTAACACTAGCCTGGAAGGGGCTGGTGGTACAAACAAGGATCTAACAGGGATTGGCGCAGAGGGGGTGGATTCTGCCTCCACTGGTATTCTTGAAGCACTGCGTCATATGCTCCACCCATTAGAGGAGAGACTAAGTAAAATAGAGGTATTTTTAAAACGTATAGAGAGGGACATAAAGGAGAGAATAGATATCCAACTGAGTAAGTTCAGTACTAACCCGCAACCAACATTGACAACAGCTATTCCTGTAAAAACCTTAGATGCTATATCTGCGCAAAAGGAAAAAGTAGTACTCAAACCAAACGTGGGTGACCCTATGACACCTAGTGATGTACCCAATGGCCAATCTCAAAAGCAAAGTACTCCGAACATAACAGACAGTAAGGAGGTAACAAATGTAAGTAGATCTAGTAAAGATCATGCAAAGGATGTATTTAATCTTCCCCCGGAGGTTTGCCCATTTGTGGTTATCTTGACTGGAGTCCCAGAGCTAGGTGAACAGGAGTTGGAAAGTACATCCTACCTCTGGAAAAGGGTGACCCAATGATTAAATACCAATAGGCCGTTGCCCCCTGGCCTGAGGGGTAACATCTTGAGTATTAGGCGAGTATCATGGGTGGGACGCATGACGAAAGACATACAAGGGGATAGCATAGTTATCAATTTTGACAACCCAAGAATAGTTAATTATATCTGCAATTGGAAGTATCCCAATCCAGACCCAGCCACTACCATACACCCATTTAAATTAACACATTTTTACCCACCCGGTCACTTCCATCCCAGAACTGATGGGTGGACCACGGTAAGACACCGTGGAAGGAGACACCAAGGAGGAGGCTGGTTAGGACAAATCCACCACCCCTATAACTTCCTCTCCTACAACCAATTCGATTGCCTAGAGTCAGTTGATTGACTACAGGCATCACCATTGACCACTAGATCAGAGGAACCCTCTTCTTTAAATAATGTAATCCCCATACTTAATGTTATATCTCCTAAGGAGAGTGGGGAAGTGAATGTACCACTCAATCATCAGGAGATTGGCTGTGAAAAACCTTGCAATAGTAACAATGTGATAGGGTATGACCATGAAGGATGTACAAGACCCCGTGACACAAAGGAAGGAGATAGTGATAACAGTGGGTTATCGGTGGATAGGCACCTAAACATCCGTACCAATATTGACAATAATCTACTTCCCACTGTTAAATCTAGTACACATTGTGCAAAAGAGAGACCCTCATTGTTAAACTTGGTTTCTTGGAATATTGCTGGTGTTGGTATAAAAATGTGTGATCCTGACTGGAATAGTTATATTAATTCATTTGATATCTGTGTGCTACAAGAAACATGGGCCACGGATCAGGTCCATAGAATAGGATATAGAACCTACCAAGTGGCGGCCGTCCCCTCAGTAAGAGGGAGAGCCTCGGGAGGGTTGGTAATATGGATCAGTACAACTATCGATGTGGGGATAAAAATGTTAAACACCGATTCCTTAGACATACTTGGATTGAAATTAACTACAAGTGACAAGAGGATAATAAATCTCATAAATGTGTACAATAGACCATGTCCCGCTAATAGGAATCTCCATGTATAGAGAAACTGGAAATGCTTATGGACACCTTAGACCATGATGAAAGCATCATTTTATGTGGTGATCTAAATTGCAATTTTGAGCCGATTGTGGGGATGGTTAAACTGTATGAGGATGAGGATGTTGCCCCTGGGATACCAGCACTAAACAATGGAACTGTTCGTGGGACCACATTAGCCCTCCAGATCTCAGGGCTGTTCACAAGCTATGGTCTAAGAGCTTGTAATGGGCGCATGCCATCAGACTCCCCGAGAGCATTTACCTTTAGTAGGGGGAATTGTAGTAGCAAGATAGATTATGTTTCTGTTTCTTTTAATTTGTGGCCATATACACATGGATTACGGGGGCAAGATGGCGGCCGTGTGAGACGGCCGGAATGCAGCTCGCATGAGGAGGGGTGTAATGTTTGTACGGTGACCCCATAATCCCCCTACTGATGGCTATATCGGGGTGATGTGATCCTTTGGCAAGCATGAGGCAAAGATGTGAGGCGGAGGAAAAAGAAACGCGGACATCAAGGAGAAAAACGGCTTTATGAAATTGACTTGCCGTCAGCCGCTGAAGCGGCTGTTACTGGACGCGGTGCAGCTGACGCGGAGGCTGAGAGGTGGAGCAGCTATCGGGCTGCAGACAGAGGCGGAGGTAACGGAGTTCACGGAGTCAGCCTTCAAGGGCGAAGCAGTGTGGAATCTGTGGCTTAGACGGCGTTCTCAGCGTTTTCAGCGGGGGAGCAAGTCTCGTGTTGCTGGGCACAGGCACAGGCAAACAGAGAAACAACAATATCACGAGACTAATCTCCCAAGAGGCAGGAAGGATGAGAAGCCTTACGCTCTGGAGGGTGCTGTGGAGCTGAAGGCGGAGGATACTGATAACGAAAGTATCCCAGGCGGTAAGGAGCTATTTGGGCCAGCGGAGAGGAGGAGGGCAATTATGGCCCCCAAGATGAGTGCCAGTGCTAAAGCGGCGGCCAGGAGGAGGGCAGCAGCAGAACTAGCGGAGTCAATGACAGACATTGACGGGAGTAAGAGGAAGAGACAAGGCTCCCCTTCAGTAAAAAAAACGGCACAGCAGCAGGGGGCCAGTAAAGGGAATCCAGATACTCTGGGTACCACCCCAATATCAGATATTTTTCAAAAAGTGAGTAAAAACAAGGACTCTAAAGATCTGAAGGAAGATAACATACAGACTACGCTAGAGACAGAGGAGGCAAACCCTGACCTTATAGATGAGGGTCTTGCTGAGCAGCTAAATACCGTCGTAATTACTGAGGGGGAAGAGCAGCAAGCCGAGAACCCAGCAGCGGATCAGGCGGTCAATAGCAAGGATATACATCGAGGGCTAGAAGAGATCTTGGAGGATGATACAGGGGAGAGTAACAGCGGTAAAAAAGAAGCTCCAAGTGAGGCTTTTTTTTTCTGTATCTGAGGGTGGTGAATGGTCGGAGGAAGGAGAAGATAGTTTGGACCAAGATATCAGTGACTTAGACACTGGTACTGGCAGCGATTTGGAACCTGAGGAAAGTAGTCCCCCAAGCACAGCGGTAAAAATGGTGGTGAGACCGAAAATTCATAGCCAGAAAAGAGAGTTACCACAGTCTAATGCTACCCTAGACAGTCCAGATGGGGAATCTGCACAAATGTCCCTTCTGGAGGTAATCCATCAGGAGATACTGGCGCATAGAGAGGAAGCAAGGCAAGAGAGTCGCAAGTCCCAGGCGGCAGTTAGAAAAATGCAAGGGGTGGTGAGAAAGCTGACTAAGGCCTGTGTGAATTTGGGAGAGCGAGTGACCAATCTGGAAGACAGAGTGGTTTCCACAGAAGCTGAATCAGCAGCCGCAGTCAGTAAAGTTCATACGCAAGCTAAACAGCTCACCGATATTCAGTGGAAACTGGAGTCATTGGAAAATAGATCGCGTCAGAACAATCTCCGTATTCTTGGAATTCCCGAAGGGGCAGAGGGTACTGATATGAAATCATTTGTTGTTAAACTCTTTGAGTCCGCCTTCATGGATTTAAAAGACTGGGATTTTGACAGGGAGATCCAGAGGGCACATCGCACCCCAGCCAACATTTATAAAAAGGCAAAAGAGGGAGACAAGCCCAGAGCAATTTTAATTTTTCTGGGCAATTTCAATTTGAGACAAGCAATTTCTGAAAGGGCGAGACCTGATAAGAAAAAGACAGTTGATAGCTATACTTTTTTTGTTCGCCCGGATTTTTGTCATATCACGGTTGAAAGACGATGGAGATTACGGCAGATGATCAAACCATTCCAGGACAAGGGTATGCAGGCCTATTTGATTAACCCTGCTCAACTCAAGATAATTAAAGACGGAAAAACATTGTACTTCTCCTCGGAGATTAAAGCTAAAGAATTTTTGATGTTGTAGATGGAGCAGCTAGACTGCTAGGAATAGGGGCCGTTAATATATCCTGTTTCTTTTTCTTTGTCTTTTCTGAACAGAGTACAGGGGTGGTTTTGATAAATGTTCTTCTGCTGAGTCTCATTTAAATGATGATGGATAATACAGAATATTCTAAGTAGGTAGATGGTTTGTTAGGTGGTGGGAAATGGAAAAGCTAGGGGGCCACTGTTGGAATTTTGGTGGGAAAAATGGGTAAATAGAAAGGGGAAAAAATATATATATATTTGTAGTGTAAGTGGGGAATGTAGAAGGTCTTAAAGGTTATATCTCCTCATGTTGAGCTGCAACCATCACGTGCACAGACCAGCGGTCTGAGCGCCTCTGGACAAGGGGGGTGGATGAGGGGGGGCTCCATTCTAGAGCCCGGCAGAGGGAGGGAGGGAGAGAGTGCAGAGGGAGGAGAGGGTGGGGGAGGTGAGGGAAGAGGGTTGAAAATGTTGGAAAATCACGAGATGGAATGGAATAGCTTTTGGGTCGATATCAGTCAAATGGATAATAGACAATGTAGGAAAGGTAAATACTTTAAATATGTCAGACATTAGAATCTGTACTATTAATGCAGGTGGTTTAAATGATTGGAAGAAGAGGCAAAGACTGAGCCATTTGGTTAGAACAAATAATATTGATATAGTTTGTATCCAGGAAACCCATATCCCTTGGAATAAAAGGAAGATCCTGGAAATGTATGGGTATACCCTGATTGGATGTTCCACTCAAACATCAATGATCAGAGGAGTGGCCATATTAGTTAAAAGCCATCTGGGCGGAGTGAAATGCATTAAAACAGATGGCTCAGGAAGATGGTTATTAGCGGAAATGAATATGGGGTTCACACTATGTGTAATATATGGTCCTAATGAGGATGATCCAATGATCTACGATAAATTAGAAGAAGAGCTGGCTAACTGGACTAACCCAATGATAGTCTGTGGTGATATGAATATTTCTGCAGACTGGCAACAGGGAAGTAAATATACGGGTCGTAAACGAAAGGTTAATGTAGCCATAAGCTCCTTGATCCAGTCACATGGCTTGGTAGATGTATGGGGAGAAAAGATGCCCGGTGATCAAGGGTTTACATATTTCTCCCATCCAGCACAAAAGTATTCTAAGTTGGATTATTTTTTTGTTACCATAGGGGAGATTGGTAAGGTTAATATTCATAAATTACCAAGAATAATTTCCGATCATAACCCTCTGATACTCTCATATAAGGTTCCCAATGTACAAAGGAAAATATCCAGGTGGACATTTGATAGGAAATTATTAAATGATGAAAGGTTTTTAAAACACATGAAAAGATGGACAAAGGAATTTTTTGATTGTAATAGATTTAGTACATCCAGAAAAGGTGTTTGGGAGTCCTTTAAAGCCGCATTAAGGGGAGAAACGATCAGCTGTGCAGCAAGAATAAGGAAAGAAGATAAAAGCAAGATCGATAAGCTTATAGTAGATCTGGTGAAAATAGAGAGATGCCACATTGATGAAATAACATCCGGTAAAGATAGTGGAGATACTATCAGAAATATGGCCCGGGTCAAGGGCGATGTCTTAAAAATAATCACTCAGAAAGAGATATGCGAATTTCAGTCACAAAGAGCAAGGAGATATGAGACTGGAGAACAGGCTGGTAGAGCATTAGCACTCCGCATCAGACAAGAATCAAACCGAAATAAAATTGGCAAAATCAAATATAATGGGAGAGAATATACTGACCCAAAATCCATAGTACATGCGTTCCAGAAATTCTATCAAAAACTTTACGATCAGGAGCCAGGAGGGGTATCACTCATGCGAGACCAGTTTCTTATAACACCAAGGGTGGAGGAGGGAGATAGAGATCGATTGGAACTCGATATAACAATCGAGGAGATAAAAAATGCTCTGGGCGAATTGGCATTGGGTAAAGCGGCAGGTCCAGATGGGATCCCAATTGAGGTTTACAGGGCTCTGAGTGATGAAATTCTTCCCATACTTGAAGATCTTTTTAATGGAGTTATTTGCTCAGGGATTATTCCGGATACTTGGAAACAGACCAATATTGTGATATTTCACAAAAAGGGAAAGCCAGAGGAGAATCCCGGTTCATATCGGCCGATATAATTAATAAATACAGACGCGAAATTATATTCTAAAATATGGGCTAAGAGACTTGGAGGCATCATAGGTCAGCTTGTCTCCCCCTGGCAGCACGGGTTTGTCCCAGGGCGAGGTACTACGGATCACACAGCAAGGGCTATATCACTATTTGATGCAGTCACAGCTACAGGGGGTGACATGGCTATGATTTTATTGGACGCCGAGAAGGCATTTGACCGTGTGGTGTGGGATTTCATGTGGGAGGTGTTGGACAAAAGGGGTTTAGGAGAAAAATGTAGGAAAGGTATTAAGGCAATGTATATGGACCCAGTTGCCAGAATTACTACTATGGGGCTTCAATCGGAGGAGGTAGTGATCAGAAGAGGCACACGCCAGGGTTGTCCCTGTTCTCCTATACTCTTCTCATTATATATTGACCCTTTAATCAGGAAGATTCTTGCTTCAGATAAAATATCCCCTGTTATATCTCATGGACACACTACTAAATTACTGGCGTACTTGGACGACCTGGCAATTGTTACAAATAATCCGAATACGGCAATACAGGAATTAATTAACTTGGCTGAGCAGTTTGGGACCTATTCAGGTTATAAACTCAATACGGAAAAAACTATAATAATCTGTACCAAGAACATTCAGAAAAGGGATCCGAGATATGTAGACGCTGCAGTTTATTTAGGAGTTAAAATCAATGCTGATGTGGGTAAAATCATCCAGGAAAATTATCTGCCGGTACTAGCGTCAATGGATAAGGATCTGAGAAGAATCGATGTATTACATCTGTCTTTGATAGGTTGTGTGAACGTTCTTAAAATGACAATGTTCCCAAAATTATTGTATCTTTTCCGCGCTATTCCTTTACTAATTGATGAAGCCCCGATGAAAAGAATGGAAGCAGTGTTTTCACAGTTCCTATGGCAATACGGTAAAGTGAGAAGATCATTAGCTAGACTTTCATTACCACTAGAGGGAGGTGGGCTATCGGCTCCTAACCTAAGACTGTATCACTGGGTTTGTTTATTGTTGCATATGAAACATCTATTGTGTTATGATACTCCGGCGCTGTCACCAGGTATTCTTAGAATACCTACAATACACGAATTATTAATCGGTGAAAAAGCTATGGGGATTTTAACTCGTGAAGTTAATGTGAGGTATTATAAGAGGAGTAAAAGTAAAGTGATGTTGAGTGTCTGGGGTGTATGGAAGCTGATGCTCAAATTTCTTAAGATTCCTAAGATTAATAGCACTTTAGACCTTTGGAACTCAAGCCCTTTTTTACATCTTGGACAGAACAGGAATAGCGCCCTTTGGAAAAGTTTGGGTATTCGATGTTTGGGTGACGTTATGTGCAAGGACGACCTGGTAAGGTTTGAGGTTCTGCAACAAAGATATGGTATCACAAAGAATCACTGGTTGTTGTATAATCAGCTAGAACAAACAGTGAAATCTCTAAGACCTAGGATTTTTATTCAAGAGTTAAACCCTATCGTTCAATATATAAGGAATGGGGGTAGAAAAATCAAAATAGGTTATGGTCATCTTTTACAGGGCATGGAAGAGGATGTGGCGCAAGTAGAGAATGCCTGGGCTCTTAGAACAGGGGATCCAAATGTAGATGTGGATTACGCCCTGGTATTAAATAAGAAAATATTGAGAGCAACCAATTTAAAAGCACAACACTACAAGATGATTTTTAATCTTTATTACACCCCAGCGAAGTTGTTTCAATGGGGAAAAAGGGATACAGACAGATGCCCAAGATGTGATCATGGTCCGGCAGATCTAACTCATATGTTTTACTCTTGCCCAAATCTTAAACCTGTTTTAACTGAAATGGAGAAGTTTTTATCGGGGCTGCTAGAGTGCCAAATATCTCTATCCCCAACTACTGTGTTAATCGGCAGGGATGAAAATCTTAAAGTCGCACATGAAGCCGAAGCTTTTATTTTTCTGTGTGTGGCAATGTTAAGAATTCTAATAGCCGCAGCCTGGAAAGATCCTGTAGCCCCCTCATTTCAGATGTGGCTAACTAGACTGCTTGGGATCCATAATATTGAGGAGTGTCTATATAATTTTAAAGGCAAAAAGAAGAAAGACTATGGTAAAAAGATTTGGGCTCCTCTTAGTAATTAGAGGAAAACAAGATGAGGAAATCGAAGAGCCCCTGTCCGTATGTAACAAATGTAAAGATAATGTCTTTTTACCCATTTTACAATCTCAAATGTATCCTCTTTCAAGCTGACTGTTTTACAATACTTATGATATATATTTCTGTATTTGGGTTTTTTCTTAAATCCTTATGTCTGTATTTTATCATGATATTTTTATCCAACTGATATCGCATTTGTATTTATGTATTTATGATCTTTTTTGTATTCTGATCCATCTCAATAAAAAAAAAAAAAAATGTGGCCATATACACATGATCTAAATATTAGAGAACGTTTTGAGAGCGATCACTTCCCGTTAGAAACGAGTTTTTTGTCTAGTATCCTGAAAGAACCTGGTGTTACTGAGGGTATTCATAGCCTAGAATTACCATTAACCTGTGATAATGTTGTACTAAGTAATAATCGAAGGGCCGTTAAATGGGCATATATTCTTGAAAGAAAGGACCTGTTGGCTAATATTTATTCCACATTTGTGAACTCATTTGAGTTCTATAATATGGATGAATGTAAACCTGGTGAATTTATTGGACTACACAAATCCTTTTGTAAAAAACTGATTGATCTTATTACTAAAAAACCAAGGAAAGGGAACGGGTCGGCGAACACAAAACCAGTAGGCAAACCCTGGTTTAACAAGGAATGCCGAGTAGCCAAGACCGACCTGATCAATGCGGTAAAAACTAAAAACTCTGTAGAACTTAAAGTAAAAAGGAAAATTTACAACAAAACAATAGCCACCGCAAAATCATTCTGGGACGAGGATCTATGGTCCAGCATGTTATCAGCTGCAAAAGTTAAACATCACAGGCAGTTCTGGGAGTTAGTAGCCAAAGGGAATAAGCCAGATAAAGGCTCAAGGGAGGTCTTCCTAAATGAAGCTACATGGGTTGATCACTTTACATCATTATATGCAGCCCAAATCACAGAGGAAAAGCTTATGGTAAACTCAAATGAAATAGTAACCCAGAGAGAGGATGGTGAAAACTCATTGGTAATTTTTGACTTACAAGAGACCGAAACAGCAATTCCTTCTGTGAAGCAAGGGAAGGCCCCGGGTCTGGATAAGATCCCTGGTGATCTTTATAAACATAATATGGAGATCTGGGCACCTTATTTAAATCATTTATTTAATGTCATCGCAGCAGGTGACCAAATCCCTGACACATGGGATGGGGCTGAAATGATCACCATTTTTAAAAAGGGGGATAGAGGGGATCCAGCGAACTATCGCCCCATTAGTCTTTTAGACATAACGCAGAAAATTTATGCCAGACATATTCTAAACCGCGTAAATACGTGGCTAGAGGAAAACCTGATTTTATCTAAGTACCAGGCAGGGTTTAGGGAAAAGACTGGGACCATCGACCAGGTATTAAGGCTATGCTGCTTGTATTGGAAATATGTCATCATTCGCAGAGGTAATTTATATGTTACCTTTGTAGATCTACGAGCAGCATTTGACCTTATCCCCCGTGACCTATTGTGGAAATCATTGAAAAAGCAGGGGTTCCCAGATGATCTATTGAAACTAGTGATTAGGTTACACCAGAATAACTATGCCAGGGTAAGATGGGGCCCTAATGGTGAACTTACAGATGAAATCCCTATCAAGAGGGGAGTACGCCAAGGGTGCGTGCTGGCACCTACACTTTTCTCCCTTTATGTCAACGATATTGCAGTTCATATGGAGAATTGTGACAATGACTCTCCTCGCCTGGGGGGGGGATCGAGTTTCGGCCCTCCTCTTCGCGGATGACATGATTTTCATTTCTCAAACTCCTCGGGGCCTACAGACTTTATTAGATAGGTTCCAGCAGTATTGTATCACAAAAGGGTTAGAAATTAATGTAAAAAAGACTAAATATATGGCACTTAATCCTCATAAAAGTTTCAGGAAAAACTTAACATTGAATGGAGAAAAACTTGATTATGAACTAAGTTTTACTTACTTGGGGGTACTATTAGATTCATCCTTAAGTTGGAGACCCCAATTAGAAAAATCTAAAATTGTGTTCAAACAAAATTGTCTACCAATACTGAAAAGGCATAACAATTGTGCAAACAAAGCAGTTACCCCAGCGTTAGAACTGTTTAAATGCAAGGTTCAATCAGCGGTTCTGTATGGGGCAGAACTTTGGGGACCTGTGTGTAGAAAGACTTTTGAAATCATGGAGAATAAGTTTTTAAGGGGATTATTAAAGGTTCCTAGTAACACTCCACTATTACCCCTACTCCTTGATATGAACATACGACGCACCGACCTACATGCAATATTAAGACGACTATTGTTATGGGTCAGGTTGTGGATCACCCCAGAGCTAACTGAATATAAAAATGGGTTGGTTGAAGTTTTGGAACTGGACACGTGTAACAAGATTCTTTGGTTTAAACACGTTAAAAGCTGGTTAACAAAATTGGGTTTATCCCATTTTTGGAGTCAACCAGAATTACTGACTGTGTCCTCAAAAAAAGTAGTTAAACTCTCTTTTTGGGCCCTTGTGAGCCATGATGCTGTATATGTTGGAGCACATGGCCCCTTAACCGAAAAATTCTTATTGGTGAAAAATGTAGCCCAGTTTGAAATGTATCTTGATGAGATTCAGCCACCATTAGCGAAAACCTTGTATATAAAGTATAGGTACGGTACACTAAGAACCCGGGAAACCGGGTCAAAATGGGGGAAAACCAGTAATGATAAATGTACCTTATGCACAAATAATGCAAGAGAAGACATTTTCCATATTTTGTTTTTCTGTCCAAGCTATGTAGAAACTAGAAGAAAATGGATAGTGCCACTGTGCCGTAATATTGGAACAACTTTGTATAAGGAAGCTGGAAGAATATTAATTACGGACACTAGTCAAGTAATAGTGTTTGGTATCAGTAGATTCCTTTTGGCAGTAAAATTCATTAGACAAAAATCGTCACTGCCATTTTAAGTGTCTGGCTGTTATAAATCAATTTAATGTTTTTTTAACCGTGTAAATATTTTAAACTTCTTTTTAATTATATTTATTGATGTGTGTTTTAAGCCCACTCCCGTGATTTAACTGAGAAGGCTAGGGATAGTATTTGGTCATGCACTAGCACTTTTTGAATTGCATATTTTTGTACATTTGTTGATGATATTGTGGCCATGTATATTATGTATTTTTATATATACTATGTATTTGTATATCTTTTATGGTGCAATTGCAACGAAATAAAGATTATTTAATTGAATAGTGAATCATTTAATAACCCATGCTGATCACAGATTTCTATTTTATGTTGATAGCTCTGTGGATTATCACTTTTGATGCTTCCAGTTCATAAGTTACAGTCATTCTAATATGGCACTGTGAGCTAGGAACTTGCATCAAGGAGCTGCGTGCACACTGGAAGGCATAGATTTAGAATCATATTGTATTTTTTCAAACTTTTGTTATGCTAAAGTTGCTAACAAGGGATACTTTGGCTAGTAATTCAGTTTTAGTAGTACAGGCCATCCCAACTACTGCATTCCATCTTAAATCCTGACTTTATGTTCCACAGACTAAGCAAGGTTAACATATAATACCTACCAGTACAAATACCTTATGTCTCCTACCCTTTGTAATTCTCCTTGGCTTATGTAACATTTTCAGTACATTTTTGTCTGCCCAACACTTTCGATTGAAAATTTACTCCAAAGTGTTATTTTGCATGTCTCCCCTCCCAGAATCTGGAGTGAAGCCAAATTTATGAGTGTAAAGTTATTATTAGTAAATTGTTACACATAGACAGAGGTCTCTGCCACTGCTGTGTCAAAATCTCCCTATGGAAAAGCACTGGGAAACTTGAAAAAGTTTCTTTTACTTTAAAATATAATAACAATCTTAGGATAACTCTTAATATAAATTCCTTTTATGTATTTGTTTTATATATAGAACAGCACTATTAACTTAATCTTGAATTAAATACTATGAGGCCTATTTACAAACTACATTTTGTTGTATATTTTGTAGTATTACAATGGTACTACAAATTAACTTAAAAAAATGGCATTCACAAACACAATTGGAGCCTCATGGTGGCACACAATATAGTTAGTGTGCTAAGCTACAACTAGCATGTTTCAGTGGTTTTGGTTTGTTTAACGTCATTGCAACGTCATTTCAACAGTTTACTATAACAAATTCAGTGGATATCTAGTTTTTTTTTACATAGCTAAGGTCTTAGCACCTACCCTTAGTATAAAGTCACTTTAACCTCTGCTTTATTTAATACATTTCTATCTTTTTTGTCATATTCTAAATTGGTCCATCTCTCGACTATGTGCTAGAGGCCAACTCCCCTTGCACCAAGCCTCTGCAGTGTGTCTACAACCAATAATTTGCAGGTGTCCTTTTGAAAGGCCTTAATTATTGCTGTACACAGCATGGCTCACAAGCATTGCCAACAGTTCTTAGCCTCATGGTGGTACCCTGCAGTCAGCCCTGTGCAGAAAGCCAACCCCTGCTGGACACATAGATTGCTTACTAAAATGTTTATTATTTTAGAATTAAGGAGATTTTAAGCAACTGAGAAGATGGGTAGGGTGACTAAACAGATGTGAAAAGAGGATCATGTACTTATGAAGATGTTTCTCTCTTTGACTTGTTTAAGCTCTGTTCCAAAAACATCATACCTCAAATTAATGAAAAGCCTATACGTCCCCTCATAATTTTAATCCACTGTTTAATACCTGCATCATCATTCCAATGTTCCTTTACTTCAGCCTGCTACTCACAGGTGGATTTAAATTCAACAGGTCCTATCCCGACAAAATTACATACTTTACACCATACTTTACAATATAGAGACTCCACATGATAAAATATAGGAAAAATCAAAAAAGTTCATTAACCTCAAAAATAAATATTATTAATATGTGTATTTTACATATTAACACTCATTTACATTACATTTTTACTTTACATGTAGAACAAAACGAAGGCTACAACACCATACAATCAATTTTGAATTTAAAGTTTAATTAATTAAAAAATATATTTCTGAAGTTTAAATAAAACCATACATTTCTCCTAAAGAAATAGCTTATTAAAGTATTTTATATATAAATGAGATATATGAGATTGGGATATATATATAATTGATTTTGTTAAAAATTTGCTGTCATACATTTGTGACACCACGGGCTTCATACAGATAATTCACACATCAACTGTGAACCTGACATGCTCTCGATTGCTGTAGATGTTACAGGTCTTTACACATGTATCTCTCATCAGGATGGCATTAATGCAGTGAAATATTTTCTTAAAGGTAATTCCTTGAAATTTTTGCAACTTAACACCATGCTAATTGAATTGTAGAATATCTGCTTAACCAATAACATTTTACTCTTCCAGAGACAATACTTCAGCCAAATCATAGGCACGGCAATGGAGACCTGCTTCGTCCCCAGCCATGCAAACTTGTTCGTAGGCTGGTGGGAGAAGCAGGTAGCCTGGGCCGAAGAGAACAATCAGTAGGTCACATTGATTATTGAATGGTACTGATATATTGATGACCTGTTCATTTTTTGGAAGGGGACAAAAAGAGATGCAGAATTATACATTGAGCATCTAAACACTAACATGGTGAATTTATATTTTAGTGGCCAAATAAGCAACAGAGAAGTCAATTTCTTAGACCTGAAGGTCTTCATTAGAGAAAGTCAAATCTGCACCTCCCCTTTTCGTAAAACAACAGCAGGGAACTCTATTATAGAAGCGAACAGCAGTCACCCCAAATCTCTAAAAAACAGTATCCCTTATGGGGAATTGCGGCAAATTAAGAGAAACTGCTCAAGAGACGAAGATTTCTTGGTAGCAGCAAATGAGGCAATTGAGAGGTTCAAAATCAGAGGATATACAAGCCAACTTGTACAGAAGAACCTTGAAAAGGTCATTAGGACCCCGAGATTATATGTTCTGAAAGATAAAGTCAAACCAATTGAAGAAAATAATAACACCTTTTGATTCATAGCTACCTTTACGAGAGACTCGGAGAGACTGCAGCATATTTTGACACATAATTGGCACATCCTGAAATGTGATGTTGTCATTGGAAATGAAATACCAGATCGTCCCAGAACAACATATAAACAATGTCGTTCTCTCAAAGGTTTCTTGGTACAAAGCCACTATGACGCAATACCACGTAATCCCAGGTTGAGTAACCTAACCAGGTTTTTTCCATGCAACAGGTGCAAAGCATGTAAGAATAGCACCAAAGTGACAACATATCAGATACCTAGAACATCTGGCTAAAAAAGAATCCCTAAATTCTTAACATGCACTACGCCTTTTTGTGTATACTGCTTAGTGTGCCCCTGTAATTTACAATGCATCGGAAGCACCATACACCCCACCAAGCATAGAACACTAGAACATGCAAGGGCCATTGAACATAATGATGTAACCTATCCAGTAGCAAGGTATTTTGCCCGTTTCCATCAGAGTAACTGAAATCTTCTCAAGTTCTTCTGTCTGGACCACGTTCCAGCCAAAGAACGTGAAGGAGACAGAGAACTTCACCTACGCAGACTTGAATCTAGATTTATAATAGATCTACAAACCCCGATTCCACTAGGCTTGAATACGGAAGAAGAACTAGCAATTCATCCGGGCTAGCCCTTCCCCCTCAGTAGTTTGCACTCCTAATTCCGTGCTTACCTCACACATCTCTGCCACCATTGCAGAACCAAATGAAAGGGCATAATTCACAACTAGCACTGGAAACCCCATGATATTGAGGAACTTTTGTGTACGCCATGATAGGAAGTACCTATACTCAGGGAGTTGTGTTAGAATGAATTAATTTGAATTATTAATTGTTTTGATGTTGTATGTATTGGAATAAGCCCATAAAGGGCAAGATAAGTTTGATATAAATGTAATAATGCATTGTCAAGTTGATCTACTCAGAAACACCTTATGACTAGAATGTCTACATTTCTTTAATTGATGTTTAGATTAGTTTATCTACCTTTTCTCCCAAGACAGATTCATCTCCTTGATTCACAATTACCCTACAGGTTCATTACAACCATATTATTGTTGTAGCAGAGTACTGTATGAATTAAATATTATCTTAGCACGATGAAATACGACACAGTGTCAATGAACAAATGATTATGAAGTGTTATCATTTTTAAAATTGTGCAAGATTGGCACAAAATATGACACATTGTTGAAATGTATATTACATTGGAAATATTATCACACATGCTACCCATTCAGGGCTAGAGTTTAGTGAAAGTCTTAACTCTTCAGTATTGAAGGATTATTACATTAACAATGCTATCACTTAGTGACTATCTATTTTGTTAAAAATAATTAAGTTATTGAATGCCCGAATATGAAATACTGCTCGCATTTTCCAATCACTGTAAATATCTCTGCACAAAACACTTTTACAAATATCGCCCATTCAGGGCTAAATCTCCTTTTTGTAACATGCCCAAAGTATATGCAAAAGCAGTAAAGATGAACAATGACTGAAATTTAGCTATCTACCAGCTTAAGATGCCCGCCACTAACCTACAAAAAGGGTGCCTTAACATTGTGTATATTGACTTACATGTTTACTTTCATGCTGGCCGGAAATGATGGAATTTCCTCCGGAAACATTCATGGACTGAACGGATAAAAAATGGCGATTATTGACGTGTGTGTCACACAGTACTGAAAAAGGCGCAAAGCCAAAACGTGTCCTGTTTGCTTTTATACAGAAATAAAAACCGTATAATCCATCTTCATCACGAGTGTGGTCTATTCTTTTGCTGCGCAAGGGATGCTCGAACTTGATATATATATGTATATATATGTATATATATATATATATATATATATATATATATATATTCACAGAAAAAAACATAGGTTTTAGGCCATATATAGTTAGGGGTTAGCATTTACAAAACCTTAATTTACTTGCACAAAACCATAGAAATTCGCATATATAGTTAGATGCAATAACTATATATCGCGCACCCGCAACCCACTGCTGATGATGTCACATATTACATCATTCATGACATGGTCAGTGACATCATACCATGTGCCGATGCATGGTATGATTACCATAGCTATATTGTTTTTCGGTCCCTCTCGAGAGTTTTTTTTTTGCAGATGAGGCAGGTAACGAACCTGGCATTAACTTTCTTTTCATGAGAAGGAAAAGAAAAAAATTGCCAGATAAAATTCACTTTCACATGGGACGTTCTTGGCATTTCTTTCAGAAACTTTTACATCACTGTGTCATTTCTTTGTCTATCCTGGTTAAAGCAATGTCATGTAAATAGTTGTTTAGTAAGTTTTTTTTAACGTGTTTACTTTGTTGGAGCGTTGTATATATTTATAAGTTATTAAAGTGTTATAATCCTACAACTTTGTTGGAGTGCTATATATTTTTAATGTGACACATAATTGTGAAGACTTTGATGTACAAAAAGGCATCCCTGGAATCTTCCGCTTCAGGCTCGGACCCAAACACCCTCACAGTGAGAATCCCCTCCCCAAGCACAATACAGGATGGTTATCAGATAGTAGGAACGCGTGTGACGGATCTCATCGGGTGGGGGCCTTGATCTACTGTAATTCCTTTGAAGAGGGGTGATTCTCTACAGCTGGGGCCATAAACTACATCTGCAGGGCTAGGTGATAGCCTGGGACCGGCCTGGATAATCGGACACAGAGGAAGAGGAGTGTCAGAGGGTGGGGTAGTGAATAGGGTGAAAGGGAGGTGTCGGGCGGGCACAGGGTGTGATTCTCAGGGAAGAGCAGCGCAAATGGGGGGAGGTTTATGGCCCATGCATGAAATAGAGAGCGGGGGTGACCAGTGCGTGGGGGAGATGCTTGCGAGGGTGGGGAGCCATGCTAAGGATCGGCGGCGTTCAGAGAGTGTGTCTGGTCAAGGCATCTAAAATGGCTGCCGTGCTCAACAAAAGTGTGGCATTGCAAAAAAGGCAAGATGGCGCAGACAATGTTTATCAATAAGGATTAATTTATAACAATTATTTTTAACAAAATATTTACTTGCAGTGACAAAATGGCGGTCAACAGCTCCTGATTTCCATTGAATCAAACGTTAACAGAAGTCAAGCGGCAAAAAAAAAAAAACGCTCACGCACAGCCGCTGGAAGACATGTATCAACATATATGAGCCTCCTCAGCCACCCTCAGAAAACATAAGGGGTCAGGATACGTCTCCCGTACCTCCTTATACCTAGTAATTTAATTAAATCGAAACACAAAATGGCGAATTCACGTTTCGCTACCAGTTTGCGACCCGGTTCGCGAACCGAGAAGCGCTTCTACCGTGAAAAATCAAATTTTTTTCATTTGCCCCACGGGACCCTTTAATAACCCCAACATCATTCCTAGGGGGTCAAGAAGGATCTACCTTGCCCCCTTTCATTAAATTCCCCCTTCGTTTTTCTCCTCCTCTTGTCTCTCGATCCTACCGAGAGACAAGATGGCGGCCGCAATGGACTGTTTAGAATGTTGACAGACACCGGAGAGCCAATCAGCTTCGCTACGCAAAGCTCCGTTACGCGAAAAGTACGCGATCTGGTGCGCTATCTAGGACGCTGTCACAGATACATCTGTTTTTTTAAACGTTAATTTCTCAAAATCCACTGGAGCACATATATTGAGACCCAGCAAAGGCACATTGGGCTAACAGTCCCTATAATTTTGCCAAGTTTCGTGTAAATCCATTCAGCCGTTCGAGCTAAAAGTGAGGCCAAAGGCCCTATGGAAAAATGAATGGGAAAAATGCGTTTTGGGACCCCCCTTTTTCTCGGCCCCCCCTTGACGCAACCCCCCCAAATTTTCAGGGGCTGATCAGAAACAAACTGTGCCATTTTCCTGAAAATTTCAGCCGATTCCGTCCACAAACGCCAAAGTTATTTGACATAGAATTTTCAAAAGATCCATAGAGAAAAAATCCTAACTATATATACCTACTGGCGACCGCCAGTAGGTAATATATATGTATATGTCCTTTTGGTAAATTACCACTAGGTACACTGACATTTTACTGTGGAAGTATGTTGTTTATTTCTATGAAGTCACATGACTCACTATGTCACTGTGAGGGGATGGTCACAATGTGTAATTAGCATTTAAAAAGCATTGAGTTCGATGTACTTGTTGCAGCGTGAACAAGGGCACATCTTGCCAGAAACGTGTAGCTGCTTTCTGTTGTTCAATAAAAAACAACTCTGCTGATGTGATGTGGTCCGTCTCCTTCCTGTTTGCTGGTGTGCTGCGTGGTTGCTGAAACACCGAGAGATCCAGAGGAGTCACGTGCTGTATGTAAAAACGGAGGTGGATTTGTCTCCGTAACGGACCCCTTCCTCGTTCTGTGGAAGCCGCCCTCAAATCAACTTTGCCTGGAAATGTCCTGTTTGGAATTTTCGGCGGCTTCCCCCTGGACGGCAAACAACAAGGAGTCACAGAGCGCAGCGGCGGCGGTTGAACTGCAGTGTGGTCCGTGTCGAAGGGCGCGGCTTGCAGGGCGGATCCTGCCTTCGCGGCTCGGTGAGTCACAGAAGCCTATTCCAGGTGGGGAAGTTTACACAGCTGAATTTGACACGCGCGCGTTACCGAAACCCGGGTGGCCATCCGGTGCAAGACGGAGATAACGCGTGTGTGCATTTGAATAACGCCGGCAACAGAAACATAAAACATTATGTCTGACGAGCTGGATAAACAGCGTGAGGAAGCTGCTCTGAATCTATTCAGTGATCAAAGCAGCGAAAACGGCAATACCAGAGTGCAAAGTGGAACTACACAAGCGGAGCAAGTGAGAAATGTAAAACCGATTTTCAAGGAACTGGAGAAGTTAAAGAAACTGGAATGCACCAAGTGGTGGGAGCACAAATCCCTTAGCAAGTACGAGGAGGTGGGCCGGGTCCCTCGTGGGTTGCGGATCCTTTTAGCTCCAAGTTTTGAAAAACCAGACCCCGCCATGCTACAGGAGTGGGGGGAGAGCAACCTAGCAGCGTCCATGAATCTGGTTTGCATCTTAATTAAATATGCTGCCAAAGACAGAACTAGGTTGTTAGAAGAAATTAAAACATTGGAAAATGAACTATCCACATATGCTGAAGGGGAAGAGATAAAAAAACTTGCAGATACCATGAATGAAAGGCTGAAAAAACATGAAGAAAAGATCAAAATTCGGAAAGCTACCAAGTTCACCCGCGATGCAAATGATTACCGTGATGGAAAAATATTCACATTTTCACGGAAATACGACTCTGCAAAGAGACAAGCATTCACGAAAAAGAAAACTGGCATTGGTAGCTCTGCCACAGTGGATACGCGTGTTGCCAGACAAACCAGCTCTACTACAGGCGCACAAGGAAGCAACCCACACAGCAACAATAGGGGTGGAAACATATCCAATGATGAGCCAGCTGAAGGAAGTAGTCTGGATTCAGATGCAAGTTCTTTAATGAGCAATTCGAGTGATAACTTGACCTCCTCTTCTTCTATGTGTTCGGATTTAAACTTGGAAGGACTGACCAAACTCACATTGCAGGAGGAAATGGATTTCGTAGTAGAGGAGAGGCTACAGACTTTGAGACCGGGGCCAAGGCAAAAATCATTGCGAACAGACAAAGAAGAAACAAGCGGAGAAAAGAGCGGCGCAAGCGGCACCAACGGCGCACAAGCGCAAACAAAAAAGAAGAAGCCATGGGTAAGACGCCGTTAAATGACAACACCATCATAAATCTTTCAAATGTGACACTAACTAAGGCAGAGCAACAACTACTGTCATTAGGCTTGAACTTTTGTCCTGTGCAAAGTTTTAATTACACTATGACTAAAGTAGATCTGTTCTTTTTCATTAGGAAGTTAAAACTGAAAAAACATTTTGCACTTAAATCTATCAAAGACCCTGTCAATAATATAGGCGATGACTTGACTACTGACAACCTAAATATGTTATCTGCCTCAGATGTACATACTTTTCTGGATGCCAATGATTTAAACACCTCTACATATGATACTGAGGCGGATTTAGATGCTCCAACACAGGCAAGACTAAGCAAGATATCGGTCTTGCAAAAAGGAGCGGGTCTAAGTCCGTTTAAGAGCAAATCCAAATGTGTGCCTGTTACACCCAAAGACGCCATTGACGTCTTCCATGACTGTGTGATAAACGATATTAAACAATTGTACAAGCATACTAACTCTAAATCAAGGAAGAAAACAACATTCATGAGGAGAGAATACGGCAAACTAATAAAGAAACTTGGGGAGAATCATGAGATTGTAATAAAAAAATCAGACAAGGGAGGCAATCTTGTGATCTGGCCCAAACAAGATTACATCTTAGAGGCCAAGCAACAACTTTCTGATCCCTTATGTTATAAAGTGTCTAATCAGAAGGAATACCTCCATGCCAAATGTGAATTGCAACAACTACTTTCCCAATGGAAGAGAGAAGGACTAATTTCCGGCGAGGAATACAAATACATGAATATAGAATTTCCTAGAATACCGTCTCTGTATTTGATCCCAAAAGTACACAAAGGCATAACGCCGGTGCCTGGTAGGCCAATAGTTTCCGCGATTGGCAGTATGGGCGAAAACGTTGGTCAATATATAGACTTCTTTCTCCAACACATAGTGAAAAATCTTGTTAGCTATGTGCGTGACACCAGTGACTTTTTGGACAAAATTGCCTGCATAAATTGGGAAGAGGATATGTGGTTAATATCATTAGACGTGGAATCATTATACACGAGTATCGACCACAAACAAGGCATGCATGCAACCAAGCACTTTTTGGACAAAAGACCCATGGCTTTTTATGAGCATAACAAAGTAATTCTTGGGTTAATCAATTGGTGTCTACACAACAACTTTTTCACCTTTGGCAAAGATATCTACAGGCAAATGAGAGGTGTAGCGATGGGGGCCTGTTTCTCTCCCAGCTACGCGTGTTTACACGTGGGCTGGTGGGAGGAGCAGGTCCTCACCGCGACGCACCGTGCCACCATGGATGATCATGTTGTCTGTTACCTAAGGTATATAGACAACATATTCATGGTGTGGAAAGGGCCTAAGGAGGGTGCTATCTCCTTTATAGACGATATGAATAACAATGCCATGAATCTCAAATTTTCAATCAACATCAGCCAATGTAGAATGCAATTTCTAGATGTAGAGATTTATGTTTCTGAGAACAAGCTTATGACTACACTCCATAGGAAGGCTACGGCGGGCAATATGACCTTGCATGCCGCCAGTATGCACCCGAAACACACCATCGTGGGGATCCCCTATGGAGAAATTCTTAGATTAAAGAGAATTTGTAGTCGGCCCTCTGACTTTGAAAAATGTTTAGAGGAATTGTTGGGGCGATTAAAAGCCAGGGGCTACTCTGAGAAAATTCTGAAGGAAGCGGTTGAAAAGTCTAAATCCAGATCTAGAGAGAGTCTGTTCCCTTCCCGACAACCTGTGTCAGAAACTAACAATGTATATGACACTCTGCATGATGGTCCTAGAATGATTACAGCCTTCAGCAGTGAGGACAGGAAATTGAAAGCAATCTTTAAAAAGAATTGGCCAATAGTTTTGAGTGACCATATATTAAATACTAGGTTACCAGCTAATCCCACCATCACCTTTAGACGGGCCAAAAGTATGGGATCCGCATTGGATAAGCGGGCTCCGGAATTGAAAGCAAAAACCCCTTGGTTAAAACCTTCGAGGGTTTTTTTCAAATGCTCTAGTTGTCGCGCATGTAGATTTGGGGAAAATACATCACAATACTTGACTCCATTTTCTACTGAAACCAGAAAGATCTTAGGCAATTTCAATTGCAAAACAGATTTTGCTGTGTATGTCCTGACATGTACCTGCAGCTTACGATATGTGGGTAGTACCAAGCTGCAGGTGCATGTCAGGATTTTGCAGCATCTGCGCGCAATCTTACACAGTGACCCTGCCTACCCGGTGGCACGCCACTTTAAAAGAGTGCACAATAAAGATCTCTCGTGCTTGAAGTATTTTGTAATAGGGTCTGTGCCACCAATGAAAAGAGGAGGAGATAGGGAGTCACGGTTAAGACAGCTAGAAACTAGGATGATATTGGAGCTCGACACACGTTAGCCTAATGGATTGAACAACATAGATGAGTTACATCACTTCTTATAATCACATTGATCTCCTGTCCTTGTATATTTCCTGCTGATATACACAGACCCATTCCCACTATCTTTCTCCCTCTTAGTTAGGTTCCCTATTTTGAGGTTGAGCTTGGGTCTGTACATTTTGGTCGCCTAAATTGTAAATATGGTTGCATAACTTTTTCTACTGGTCTGTGAATTTGAAATGATTAGAATCCTTGATGTGTTGTGTTTATGTATGTGTGTATATATGTGTATATAATGATTTATTGTATATACATTTATGCATATGTATATATATGAAGTGTTTTGTACTTTTGTAATTTTCTACTTTTCCTGCTCTAGAAGTTTTGATACTGTTTTGATACTGTTTTTCTACTGCTTTGCTACTGTTTTTCTATTTTTCTATTTTCCTATTTTTCTACTCTTGTACATATATGACTAGTTGATAGGATAATGGATGTGAACTTTGTAAATAAGCATATGTAAGTTCGTGTGGGTTGTAAATATGAAATATAGAATTGTATATATATGCCTATGAAATTGAAAGGTGATTATATATATTGATAATTGACTATCACAAACCCGGGTGTATTCCATTGTTCTAGGTTCCTTCCTTTTTTTAACTATTTATACTATTTATTATTATTAAAGTAAGTGAAATATACACATGAAATGATAGGGTAATTAAAACCCACTATCAATCCATCTGTGAATAGATATTTGCTTATCGTACTAGATATAATGACTGGTATTGCACTTTTGCTGGTTTAGCTTTCTTTTCTCATGCACTTTTTACAAATTTTGCACTTTACCTTACTCACTTAGCACTTTATCATACGACCACTGGTACATAGACGGAAACACTCTTAGGCCTGCATTGTAGATATTAGAACTTTCCTGTTATTTACTATTGTGGAGTAGATGCTTATCTGCTCTTTAAGTATGGGATATTATCTCTAATAATTACTGGACAGGTTGTATGTGATACATGAGTGTCATAGGTGGATTTAACCGGTGAGAATTTATGGTTCATGTATACCAATACCTGGATTCAACCAGCGATGTTTTTCCGTCTTTTGGTAAATTACCACTAGGTACACTGACATTTTACTGTGGAAGGATGTTGTTTATTTCTATGAAGTCACATGACTCACTATGTCACTGTGAGGGGATGGTCACAATGTGTAATTAGCATTTAAAAAGCATTGAGTTCGATGTACTTGTTGCAGCGTGAACAAGGGCACATCTTGCCAGAAACGCGTAGCTGCTTTCTGTTGTTCAATAAAAAACAACTCTGCTGATGTGATGTGGTCCGTCTCCTTCCTGTTTGCTGGTGTGCTGCGTGGTTGCTGAAACACCGAGAGATCCAGAGGAGTCACGTGCTGTATATATATATATATATATAGCAGAGCCCAACACAGACTTCCTTTCAAGCCTGACACTTATTAGTCTGCATAACAGCATTCAAAACCACTGATTTCCCTTACGCGTTTTAGCATTTGCTGCCTTGCTCACAGGTGAGTGTCATTTAATGTTTGCCCTTTTGGCCGCAACAAAACTACAAAACTACGAGTTTTATGTATAATAACTCTGTACCGCATAACATCGGGCACTTTATAAACTGCAATACTACACACATGATATATGTCTTAGGATGGATTGTGGCACCATCAACGTGGGGAGCACTGTACACTCATTAAAAACCCGTATACAAGAACACCGTAGTGCAATAATCAACAAAGACAGTAGCACTCCTTTGAGAGATCACTATAGGGACACAGATCCTGACAATAATACGTTCTAGTTCCACGGTTATGATCATGTGCCAATTGGGAACAGAGGTGTGAACAGGGAACTCCTTGTCAGACAGAGAGAGGCAAAATGGATTTTTCGCCTCCAAGCCACCCTAAAGGGACGTAATACTGATAGGGAGCTACATTATTTCTTAGGTTAACATCATATGTGTTAGGCCATACGGACTTTGTTGTTGGGCACTTATACTATGCTGCATTATGAGGATCCATGTCCTTTAGTTCTCAGTATTGATACAAAAGCTATTGGATCCATCCTTGTGACCTATATTCATTTTTTTCTGATCATATGTAGCATCACCTGTTGTTACGCTGATTTAGTGATTAAGTACTACATTGTGGTTAATGGTCACGTACATAGAACCAGATCCTTTGCTGGGGGATCATATTGCTTACGTATCTTTGTCCTCTCTTTTGATATCATGCCAATGTCAATCTGTATTAAGAGTCCCCTGTTTGCTGTTTGTTTTGCTTCAGAGCGCAGTATCCTCTGTTTTATTATTCCATGCAATTCCTTTAACTATTTTGTTGTACCTCGCAACTTGACCCACTTGCTGAAAACAAATGGGGCCCTATTTAATAAGGAATTTTGCGCGCCGCATTCTCTGTTTACTTTTTCTCATGTAACTGCTAATCCTTTGTTGTACATTGTCACCTGGTCCATCTGCTGTAATTAAATGGGGCCATATGGAACAAGGATTCTTGCTGTATCGAATTATATATCAAGTCATTGTACCTTTAATACTTTTGGGTTAGTGTTTTGTTCAGACCTTTCCTGGTTTCAACCTGATTTGGATATTATTGTCTCACTCCTATTGCTCTCTTTTCGGGCCCACCATGCTCTTTTCCTATATATATATATATATATATATATATATATATATATATTCACAGAAAAAACCATAGGTTATAGACCATATATAGTTAGGAATTTGCATTTACAAAACCTTGAAAATTCACTGAAAAAACCATAGGTTATAGACCATATATAGTTAGGGATTAGCATTTAAAAAACCTTATTTTATTTGCACAAAACCATTGAAATTCCATATATAGTTAGTTGCACTAACTATATATCGCGGACCCGCAATCCACTGCTAATGATGTCACGTATTACATCATTCATGACATGGTCAGTGACATCACTGATGACATCACTGATGACATCTCAAATGACATCACTGATGACATCACTGATGACATCTCAAATGACATCACTGATGACATCACTGACATCTCATTTGACATTACTGATTACATCACTGATGATATCATTTATGATGATGTAATATGTGACATCATTAGCAGTGGATTGCGGGTCCGCGATATATAGTTAGTGCAACTAACTATATATGGAATTTCAATGGTTTTGTGCAAATAAAATAAGTTTTTTTAGATGCTAATCCCTAACTATATATGGTCTATAACCTATGGTTTTTTCAGTGAATTTTCAAGGTTTTGTAAATGCAAATTCCTAACTATATATGGTCTATAACCTAGGGTTTTTTCTGTGAATTTCATTGGTTTTTTAAAAGCTAATATCTATAGCTGTAAAATATATTCTTTATTAAGTGACGTATCACGTAGCCCGTGAGACGCCTCATGATGCATCGCATAACCGTGACGTATCGTCTCTGCAGCGCAAACCAAACCCAAAACGTAAGCGCGCCAGAACACGCTTAAAGATATATATATATTTTTTTAACTTTAATTAGACAAAATCCACACGTGCACATATCACAAACGTTCAAAAAACACAATATGTCGGACTCCCGTTACGCTGCCGGTTAGCTGCCCGGTTAACGTACCAGGAAGCACCTTTACCGCGAAAAATCGCAATTTTTTTTTTCTTTTGCCCCGCAGGGAACTTTAATAGCCCCCTCATCAATCCTAGGGGTTCAGGAGGGGTCTGCCTTACCCCTTTCATTCATTTACACCTTTTTTTTTCCACCTCTTGTCTCTCGATCCTACCGAGAGACAAGATGGCGGCAGCTCCGGACTGTTTACAATGTTGACAGCCAATCAGCTACTCCTCAGACTCCCGTTACACTGCCGGTTAGCTTCCCGGTTAGCTGTCCGGTTAGCTGCCCGGTTCGCGTACCAAGACGCGTCTCTACGGCGAAAAAATCGGATTTTTTTTTTTTTTTTTTTTGGCCCCGCGTGGCTTTATAATATCCCCCTCATCAATCCTATGGGGTCAGAAGGGGTCTACCTTGCCCTCTTTCCTTCATTTCCCCCTTTGTTTTGGTCTCCTCTTGTCTCTCGATCCTACCGAGAGACAAGATGGCGGCCGCTCCGGACTGTTTACAATGTTGACAGCCAATCAGCTACTCCTCAGACTCCTGTTACACTGCCGGTTAGCTTCCCGGTTAGCTGCCCGGTTCGCTTACCAAGACGCGTCTCTACGGCGAAAAAATTCGGATTTTTTTTTTTTTTTTGGGGCCCCGCGTGGCTCTATAATATCCCCCTCATCATTCCTAGGGGGTCAGAAGGGGTCTACTTTGCCCCCTTTCCTTCATTTCCCCCTTTGTTTTGGTCTCCTCTTGTCTTTCGATCCTACCAAGAGACAAGATGGCGGCCTCTCCGGACTGTTTAGAATGTTGACAGACACCGGAGAGCCAATCAGCTTCGCTTCGCAAAGTTACGATACGCGAAAAGTTCGCTAACCGGATCGCTGCCCGGAGCGCTGTTACAGATATATATCTTGATTTAAACGTTAATTTCTCAAAATCCACTAAAGCACATATATTGAGACCTAGCAAAGGCACATCGGGCTAACAGTCCCTACAATTTTGCCAAGTTTCGTGGAAATCCATTCAGCCGTTCGGGCTAAAAGTGAGTCCAACCGCCCTGAGGAAATTAACATGGGAAAAACGCGTTTTGGGACCCCCCTTTTTTCTCGGCCCCCCCTTGACGAACCCCCCCCAAATTTCCGGGAGCTGCTCTGAAACAAAATGTGCCATTTTCCTGAAAATTTCAGCCGATTCCGTCCACAAACGCCAAAGTTATTAGACATAGAATTTTCAGAAATCCCATAGGGAAAAAATCCTAACTATATATACCTACTGGCGACCGCCAGTAGGTAATATATATATATATATATATATATATATATATATATATATATATATATATATATATATATATATATATGTTATACAAAGGCTTTCAGCTTTTAGAAAAGCACTCCACAGCATTTCAGGATTCACCTTATTTATTGGCATACTGAAGGTGGCTTCAAATCCGTCATTTTAGCTTGCTTGCCAACGCGTTTCTGAGCTGTCTGCTCCTTCGTCCTGGGCTCCGGCAGTTCGGTGTGTTTAACTGTTCACAGTCCTTACTGCTGTCTTTAGTAGTCGCAGTTGTAGGCGTAACAGCCTTGTCGCTTGGGTTGTTGGGACATGTAGTACAGTCTTATTAAATACCCACAGTGGGTTCCGTTATTGCCGTTTTATTTTGCAAGATCACAGGGGTTGAATCCGGCACCGCTGTGATGATTAAGGCACTTCAGTGTGCCCCGGTATTTGATTCCATCTTCACAATTCACCAAACGCTGTGCCGTGTGTTAGACCACTGGAAAGTCCTGGTCTACGGCCCCTTACTCCAGAGGCTCCCTCCTTCATTACACCTGGGTGGTGCTTTTCCCACGACGAAGCTGTCGTGTTGAAATGTTTGTTATACAAAGGCTTTCAGCTTTTAGAAAAGCACTCCACAGCATTTCAGGATTCACCTTATTTATTGGCATACTGAAGGTGGCTTCAAATCCGTCATTTTAGCTTGCTTGCCAACGCGTTTCTGAGCTGTCTGCTCCTTCGTCCTGGGCTCCGGCAGTTCGGTGTGTTTAACTGTTCACAGTCCTTACTGCTGTCTTTAGTAGTCGCAGTTGTAGGCGTAACAGCCTTGTCGCTTGGGTTGTTGGGACATGTAGTACAGTCTTATTAAATACCCACAGTGGGTTCCGTTATTGCCGTTTTTTCATCATTTTAGGATGTTAGCAGTGCATCATAATAAAGTAAGGAAATTAGTGAGAAAGTTGTATTATGCAAAAAGTCCTGCACTTAAGCTTAAACAGTTAAATAGTGCTCTTTTGCATGGATCTGAAGTGGATGTGAAGACTATTTGTGAAGAAATTGAGTTTTGTTATTTTGGGAACAAAGAGGACAGTGTAGAAATTGATATAGTAATGGATGGTAATGCAGAAGATAATGGACAAATTTCAAGTATTGAAAAGTTTGATGAGGAAATTATCAAGTTTAAGGTGAAATCAAGTGAGAGGCCTAATTTAACTTGTGCGTGTTGTCGACGGACTCATTATAAAATTCAGACTAGGTTAGTTGATTTATATGCAAAAAGTGAATTGGAAAATAATAGTGAATGGGAGGATTTTGTAAGTTATTTGTTGGTGGAGAATTCTTTTGATTTGAGTTTGGATCAGCGTATTTGTAATTATTGTTTGAAAAAATTAAATGAAAATAGAATGCCTGCTAGAGCAGTTTATAATAATCTTCAGTTGATAGATATTCCTTCTGAATTGATGGATCTAAATACTTATGAATCTATTTTGATTCAATGTGTCCATCCTTTTCAGGCTATTGTACGCATGGAGCCTAAGACAGGGAAATTGCCTCCATCAGATTTACTGAGAGGATTAAAGGGAAGAGTTGTTTATTTGCCTCTAGATGTAAAGAAAAATATTAATACAATTGGTGTAGAAAGAGTAGAAGAAGATCCTTTAGTTATTCTAGTTAATGGGGTTCCAACAAAGAGTAAGAAAATTTGGCAAGATTTAGTGGATGTTAAAAAAGTCAAGAAGGCAACGTTGTATTTGGTCAAAAACAATGAGTACTACAAAGATGTAAGTGTTGGAGCAGAGGAAACAGCTATAGAAGAAGATAGTGATTCTTCAGTTGGCCAAATTGAAAAAGTTGATGTGTCTAGAACTGAAGAAATATATGAACATTATACTGTTCATCCTTTGCATTCCAAAGAAGTAATGGGAAATGCAATTGACTTGTTTCAAATGAAAGCAGCAAAAGGAAGTCCCATTAGTGTATGGGAAGAAAGTTTGGAAGCTCGTTGTTTTCCACAATTATTTCCAACAGGTTGTGGTGGACGATATGATGATCGACCAGTTCAAATTCCTGCAGCTGAATACCGGACTCTAAGATTATATGCAGAAGATCCAAGGTTTCGTCAATGCATTCCATATTTATTTCATCTACTGTTTGAAAGTGATTTGTCTGGGCTTTCTTATGCAGTTAATCATATATTAAAAAGTGGACCTCATTTGCAGAATGTTTGTGCAAGGGACTTTATGGAGAAAGTTAATCTGCAAGACAGTATTTTGGAATCTCAGCTAATCAATCTCATGGCATGTCAACGTGGAACCAACGAGTATTGGTTTCGTCGTCATGGAGAATTGAAATGTATGCTAAGAAACTTAGGAACTCCTACATGGTTCCTCACTCTTAGCTGTGCTGAGTATGCATGGGACGATTTACTTCAATTTCTACGAGAGGCAAATGAAAACATACCAAATATAGAATTGAAAACACCAGGAGAACTGTGTTCTTTAGATCCAGTGAATGTTTGCAGATATTTTAATCATAGATTTGAAGCTATGATGTCTTTTATTACCAACAAAAAAAATCCTCCCCTTGGAGAGGTTTTGGATTTCTTTTGGAGGAAGGAATATCAAGCGAGAGGTGCTCCTCATATACATATGTTGTTTTGGATTAAAGATGCACCCAAATTTGGATCAGATTCAGATGAAACAGTGATGAGTTTCATTGAAGAGTATTCAACATGTGCTGTTCCAAAATCTACTGAAGAAAACAATTTAAGGCAACAAGTTTTACGTTTTCAATCTCATCGTTGTGGAAAGTACTGTCGTCGAAAATTTAAAAACAAGGAAAAGTACTACACGAAATGTCGTTTTGCATTTCCTCGACCAGTGATTTCTAAGGGAAGAGTAAATAATTTGATGTCATCTCTACGACATACTGTGACGAGGAAATCTCCCAAAAATACATATAATTTGAATAGAAATGAAGAATCTAAGTACATCAACGATTACAACCCAGTGATTTTGTCCATGTGGAATGCTAACATGGATATTGAGTTCGTTGCTGACAACTCTATTGCTGTGGCTCGATATGTGACATCTTACATCACGAAAAAAGAAAAGACAGAATTGAAGGAAATGTGGGAGGACATTTCACATGAAAAGAGTCTAAGCAAGAAATTATACAGTTTCAGTCTGAAGATGTTGTCGCATCGAGAAATCGGAGCTTACGAATGTTCTGATCGGTTATCATCAGCAAGTCTCTATGCCAAATCAAGAACAATCATTTGGGTGAGTCTTGGTCTTGCTGCAACACGAAACCGAGTTTTGAAATCTGTACAAGAAATTGAATATTTGGCGGAAAAAGAACCGAACAGTACAGATATTTTGAAGACAAATATGTTGGATGCATACTATCCAAATAGAAGTACTCACCTTGAGAACACATGTTTGTATGAAGTTCTTCAAAACTACAGTTATAAGAGGAACATCACAGAAGATATCAATAATGGAAAATATGCACTCATTGGCTATGAAGAATGTCTAGTGAAGCAGAAAAAAAGGCCATTTGATTAATCATCGAAAATTGAGTTGTGAAGTTCCAGACAAAAGAGAATTTTACTATTTAGCTCTTTTGCAACTCTTTAAGCCATGGCGTACAGAAGAGGAACTACTTGGAGATTTTCTCTGTTATGAAGACTCTTTTAATGCAACTAAGGATACCATAGAATGTCCTATTTTTCTAAATTATCTGCAAATGTTGAATGAAGAAATGGAGCAAGAAACTACAATTGCTGAAGAGATAGCTAGAAACAGTTCTCAAGATAGTCAGAGTTCTACTTCATTGAGCCAGGATCCACTAGGAGGACCAATTATCCAAAATGAAGCTGCCACTGCCATGGATGAGGTGGAAAGAGCTATGGAACAAGCTCAAGAGGATGGAGTTAACTTAGAAGATTTGGTAAAGCAACTAAACATTGAGCAGAAAAAGATATATGATGAAGTCACAGAGCAGATTGAACATGGATTCAAACATGAGAAAAAAGAGTGCTCATGTATATTATTTGACCCTGTCCGATTGTACGTAAGTGGAGAAGCGGGGACAGGAAAAAGTTTTCTAATTAAAGCCGTTGCAAGTTATCTGCAGAAAAGGACTGATTCACCACTGTCTTGTGTTGTAACTGCTCCAACTGGTCTGGCAGCACATAACATTAAAGGGATTACTCTACATCGTTTATTGATGCTGCCAGTTGAACATGATAATAAATTGCATTACAACAAGCTATCTGGAGATGCGTGTTCTGAAGTTTCAAGAGTCTTGAAGAAAATGAAACTTCTTATCATAGATGAAGTAAGCATGGTCTCAAATCTAATGCTTGCTTTTGTGCATTTGAGAATGCAAGAAATTCTTAAAACAGACTATGATGTGTTATTTGGAGGAAAACACATTATTGTTTTTGGAGATCTATTGCAGTTGACTCCAGTAAAAGGACAACCAGTGTTTAAAATGCTCACGCATGAAGATACCAGGAAGTCCCTTGGAAGCATTGGAAATGTTAATATATGGCTAAATTTTAAATATGCTGAACTGCTTCAAAATATGCGACAGTCCAAGGATGAAGATTATAAAATATTCTACAAGATGTAAGAATTGGAAAAGTGACTGAGAAAGGGAAAAAAGCTTTGCATAGTCGATTAATTTCAAATTTGTATCCAAATGAAAACATTCTTCCAGAGAATATTTTTAAAAAAATGACTGAGAAGAAATCTGGGATATGTTTGATGCCAACTCTGCAAGAATGTTCCATCTTCAACCAAAAAATGTTAGACTTAGAAAATGAAGAGATTGTGAAACTGGAAGCAATAGATAAAATAGAGCATATGGGTGCAACAATTGTTTTGTCAGAAAATTTGAAAACTAAATTGGATTCATTGGAGAAAAGTATTTCAAAAACAGCTGGTTTTGAAAAGACTCTGAATGTGTGTTTAAATTGTCGTATCATTTTGAGAAGGAATTTAAATGTTGAAAGCGGTCTGGTAAATGGAGCAATGGGTTATGTTGTTGATTTTGTGAATTACAGAAATAGAGATGGAATTGAATTTTTAAAAATAAAATTTGATGGCATTGAACAAGTACAACAAATAAGTCGTTGTTCTGCTAGATTTTTACTTGTAAAAGACTTATATGTTCGCCGAAAACAGTTTCCTGTTTGTTTGGCGTATGCGGTGACAATTCATAAATCTCAAGGTTTAAGTGTAGATAGTGCTTTGGTGAACATTGGAAGATCTGTGTTTAAAGAGGGTATGGCATATGTGGCATTATCTCGAGTCAGAACTTTATCAGGATTGTACTTGATTGCGTGTGATGAGACAAAGATTTCTGCAGATCTAGATTGTGTTAAAGAATACAATAGGTTAAGAAGAGAGTATGCTCCACATTTGCCTCAATATCCTCTGTTTGAAAAACGTGTGGTAGGCCGAAAAAGAAGAAATGAGGATAATTGTAGTGAGGTAGTTGCAAAAAGACAAAAAGTAGGGAAAACTGTAATTGAAAACAGGAAGAAAAAGAATTGTGGAGAAAATGTTGTTGGATTTCAGTTTGAAAATAGTTCTGGTGTCAACTGCTATGCTAATGTAGTGGTTAATGTTGTTTTTTTTCTTAAAAGTTTACAAGAACAGATTGTTGAAAATCGGGATCAAAGATTGTGTGGTTTATTGAATTCTGTGTTTCAGAAATGTAGCAGTGGTACAGCACAAATAGAAAGTGTAACAGAAATTCGAAATATTTTAGATTTGTGTTCTGGTCAAGATAAATTTTCACAGAACATTCAGCAGGATTGTCAGGAATTTTTAATGTATATGTTTGGTGTTTTGGAAGATGAAGGTGTAGATGTAGATAATCTTTTCAGTCTTTCTTATCAATGGCAGCATGACTGCCACAATTGTAGTTTATCAAGTACTACTAGAATAGACACTGAAAGATTTATATATTTGAGTTTACCAGACTGTAAATCAGTGTCTTTTAAAAATCTAGTTAAAGCAGCAGATCATAATATGGTGTGTACCCAATGTAACTGTACAATGCTGTCCACATTATTTATACAAAGGTATGGGCAGTATATCATTTTAGTTTTCCAACGATGTAGACCTGATGGAACTAAATTGACAACTTCTATCAAAAATTTTGTGGCTTCTCAGTTATCAATTTCTGGAAGGACCTTTACAACTGAAGCTATTATTTATCATGATGGATCTTCGACAACCTCAGGACATTATACATGCTACTTAAAATCTGAAAATGGATGGAGTTACTGCAATGATTCTCATTTAACTTATAAACAACGTTTGCCTTATGACTCTACAAATTCTTATCTAGTGTTTTTAAAACCAAAGTTTTAGTAAAGGGAATTGGCCTTTGAAGACGGGAATAGATAATAAAAGTTAGTTAGTTAGTTAGTTAATCTAATATTTTAAATTATTAATCTCATGTAGATACTTTAAGTGGATCTCAAAGTAAAAAATACTGATATATCTGACACAAATTGGCCGTGAGGAAAGTGTAAGATATGATGTTGTTAGATCTTTTTTCATAGGAAGTCGATGAAATCGAAGTTATAGAGCACAGCAGACTTTTTTTCCACCAAAAGGACCTTCACTATCTGCAATCTCATGTAGATACTTTAAGTGGATCTCAAAGTAAAAAATACTGATATATCTGACACAAATTGGGCGTGAGGAAAGTGTAAGATATGATGTTGTTAGATCTTTTTTCATAGGAAGTCGATGAAATGGAAGTTATAGAGCACAGCAGACTTTTTTTCCACCAAAAGGACCTTCACTATCTGCAATTTGGTCTCACGGAAAAGTAAGTGAATCAAAGATTAGTGTACATATATGAGATGTATGTTTGAATGGGTTTTTTTAAACACAATCTTTTAGATTGTGTTTTTTTTTCCCGCTGTTATATGATGAAGACTTTGATCTCACTAATTTAAGTGAAATTCAATATATTCTGAGAACAGCAAAAATAAATAATGTAACATATTGTAGAAGTTATTGTGTAGTTTGCATTGTGTAATTTATATTGTGTTCACATTGTCTTACACTCATTTTCTTTTTCACCCTTATTTACCTCTCTTTACTAATTTACACTCTTTTTTCATCGCTGTTTCTTTAGTGCACTTCATTCACAACTTCTCAATCTAATAGGAACTGTCTGCATTTCCTCTGTTCCTTCCACCACTTTTTATCTTTTTCATATTCTCACAGTACCACTGCTTTAGTTTCCTAACCCTCTCTTTCTTTTTCTCCATTTTTTTTTCTTTCGCACCCATTGTACTGTAGTTCACTTAGTTCTTCCTTTTGTCTTTCTGTGTACTAACTCTCTCACTCCTGTTTTATCCATCGTTCTATACTAACTTCATTCCTTTCATCCCTTCACTCTGTGACTTTACTTCACTCACTCTCAATCATCTTCTATTCCTCTTTTTTATTTATAGTTTCTCAATCACACTTCTCTCCTTTTCACTCATTTTTCTTTTATTTTCTTATCTTTACTGATTTTGATTTGATATCTTACATTCTTTTAGTATCTTATTTATCTTTAGGAATTTGTTTTCTTTCTATTTCTTTTTCCTTTTTTTTTCTCTTTCTACATTACTTTCTTTCTGTTTTTGTATCCTTCACTATTGCATCATTTCTTAGTAAACTTTTGTAGATTTTTAAACCTCATGAACTGTTGCTTCTATTTTATTATATATTTTTAAGTAATTATAACGTGTTTTTTCTTTTATCTTTCACAGATACAAGTTTGCATTGATTATATGGTAAGTGTGTTTACAAAATCTTTTTTGTTATCACCTTTGGTTTTATTTTCACTATTTTTCTCTCACCCTACCTCACCCCTGTTTCCTTACTTTGCTTTTCTCACTTATTCTTTTCTTCCATGTTTACTTCCTACCACATTCAACTTCTTTCAGTACCTCTGTCTATGCACACTCCTTCACTTACCTTTTTTACTGGTTCACTTAGTTCCTTTGTGACACTCCTTCTTTTACTCTCTTTCTTCTTTCGCTCTATTATTCCCCATGTCTTACCCTTATTCACTTACATGTACCCTGTTTCACCCCTCTTTGCTTATATTCACTGCTATTTACTTTCCCTCCATCACTACTATTCCTTTTCTCTCATTCCGTCACTACCTGTCATTCACATGCTTAACTGTCCTTCCTTTTACTTTCATCATCCATTTACATTCTCCCAGAACCTCTGCTTTAGTCTTCTTCCTATTTCTTCTTTTCTTTTGCTCCCTTATTCATTTTTTTTTTCTCAGTTATTTCCTCTTACACTTTTTATCTGTCTTACTATCTATTACACAGTCCCTCTGTGTTCCTCCCTTTAGCTCTCTTTCTCTTAACACCACTCTCTCTGTCCCCATTTCTTATGGTCACTCCTTCATTATTTTTTTTTTCTTTTTTTTGTTGATGCGCTGACGGTGCGCGCACCCGGGCGTTTATCGGTATGCGCACCGGGAGCGCTCCAGAGTCAAATATAAAAAAAAAAGGAAAAAACTATTTTAAAATAAAAATAGTATCTTAATATACATTATAGGGTTCATTTTTAGAAAAACTTACCTTTCTCAGGTAAAGACATTTGCGAAAAAATAAGCTTAGAAATTCAATAAAACGTACATAGGTATGAAGCCCTACAAAAAGTTAAAAATTAGTATTAAAAAAACCTATGAAATTCACTGAAAAAACCATAGGTTTCACACCAGCTATAGTTAGGAATTAGCATTTAAAAAACCTATGAAATTCACTGAAAAAACCATAGGTTTCACACCAGTTATAGTTAGGAATTAGCATTTAAAAAACCTATTAAATTCACTGAAAAAACCATAGGTTTCACACCAGTTATAGTTAGCTGGAAATTTTACTGATATAAAACCATTGAAATTCCCACGTTATAGTTAGTCGGACTCACTATAACTTGCGCGTGCAATGCACTGCTGATGACATCACATATTACATCACTCATGACATGGTCAGTGACATCACTCATGACATCACTGATGATACCGTCCTTGTGACAGAGTGACTGACCTCCTTTCACTGTAAAGTAACTCTTGAAACACATTCAAAAATAGAAACTAACATTTTCAAAAAAGTGAAGATATCTATACCAGTTGCAACAACCAATTCAGTAATTCCACCATTTATATACACATCCACTCATTCATCAACAGTTCTAAATAGTCAGTCATACATATACTCACTCATCATATGTAGTGAGACACCTATACAACCGTTAACACACCGACAGTCTTCCAAAAGTTGCTCATACACATACTCACACATGCAAATAAACTATTGAACATCCATTTTTTTGCATATACAGCTATACACACTCTACCACCTTACTTCTAAAGAAACTTACACATACTTACTCTCTTAAAAAATCACTTATAGAAACACATACTTATTAAAACAAGAATTCTTTCAATCTCTCACTCTCATATATACTCACTTATATACATCAATACTCACATATACTAGATTAAAACATATGTAGTTACTGATAAAGACACTAGTAAGACAGTCATTCACTTACTAACACATACATATACACACTCATTCACCCATACAGTCCGGCACATATGCTGTCTTTAAAACACATACAAACAGTGAGTCAGTCATTTATGCATCTATGTGCTAAGTAACACTCCCACCAAATCATACAGACACTTATACTGATACTAAAAAAAACATCTAATAACTCATATACACACATATGTAGCTACTCACCAACCCATGCAGCCACTTATACACAAAGTGAAACACTGATACATATATTTAAATATTTAAACATTACTTACTAATATATGTATTCACTAAGATACACTTAATAAGCCAGTTATTCAATATTTTTTTTTTTTTAAAAACATCCATTTAGACTTTTATTTAAACATTTATTCTCCCATCGACCTTTACATATACATATATAAAACATATTTATTTTTCAGAAAGACACACATTCACTGGATGGTGTCATCAGTGATGTCATGAGTGATGTCACTGACCATGTCATGAGTGATGTAATATGTGATGTCATCAGCAGTGCATTGCACGCGCAAGTTATAGTGAGTCCGACTAACTATAACGTGGGAATTTCAATGGTTTTATATCAGTAAAATTTCCAGCTAACTATAACTGGTGTGAAACCTATGGTTTTTTCAGTGAATATATATATATATATATATATGATCAAGTGTGGGCTCAGTCTGATCCAGAGGAACCAGTCCAGAATTATTTTAGTCTCATTTCTTCTTAAAAACACTTTGCACTAATGCACTTTAGTTTATGAGCACTTTTGGGTACATGTCACTAATGATGGTGGTTATACAAGGGGATTTATCCCGAGATTCAATTTATTCTAGACTGGTAATCAAAATATTTGTATTAGAGAACCATGGTAATTATATTTTTACACATGGACTCTATGTTCGCATTTTGGCATTATATTGCACATATTTATGTAATATTCAGGCAATCAATAATGTAGATATTAATGTATGTTTTAATGATTTTTAACATATGTTTTTATCCCCTCAATAAGACATTATTTAATCGTCATTTTTTACAATGTTTTTAATACGATGATGTATCAATTATTTACTAGTCTGTTTTTCATATCCATCCCATGTGACGTAATTAATATGTGGCACTAGCACTTTAAAAGGAAACTTGCATTATCATCACGTTGCCATGTGATCAAGGCTCGAATGAGCAGAAATGTTATGGCGACAGCACTTGATTAAATCTGCATCTTACATCTTGGTGGTCCGTGTCTAATCTTGCCCCACGTCTGGGGAAGTATGAGCGTGTGGGGAACGGAGTTCTTTATATATATATATATAACCGGGATGAACATTCAATGATGGAGGCAGCAAGGCACTTGCATACACGAACTACGAAGTCTTCCTACCCAGGAACTAACAAGACCAGAATGCCTGTGCGGTAACGCCCACTGGGGCGGGACTTCCATTGAAATAAATCAGATGTTCAAACACACGCTTGCTTCCTCCGTCATTTGCCAGTGAACAAGAGCTCCTAAGCTCGAAACGCGTATGGCTCCAAAAGGGATTACAGTTTGCTGACTTCCTGCTGCTTGTGGCGTGCTGAGCGGTAACCCTTACCTGCGTGACCATTCCACAAGGGCAACTTGGTGGAAAGAATTAATTGCGGCCAGTCCGGTCGCGGAATGGTCCCACCGCGGAAGAGCGGATCCTGGGTGTTCGGCATTTGGACACTAATAGGAAGGTGGGGGGCCTGAGCCACGAGGTGATATTGGCAGGCGGCTGGCGAAGCTGACATCACCTTTGCCCAACCGGGATGAACATTCAATGATGGAGGCAGCAAGGCACTTGCGTACACGAACTACGAAGTCTTCCTACCCAGGAATTAACAAGACCAGAATGCCTGTGCGGTAACGCCCACTGGGGCGGGACTTCTATTGAAATAAATCAGATGTTCAAACACACGCTTGCTTCCTCCGTCATTTGCCAGTGAACAAGAGCTCCTAAGCTCGAAACGCGTATGGCTCCAAAAGGGATTACAGTTTGCTGACTTCCTGCTGCTTGTGGCGTGCTGAGCGGTAACCCTTACCTGCGTGACCATTCCACAAGGGCAACTTGGTGGAAATAATTAATTGCGGCCAGTCCGGTCGCGGAATGGTCCCACCGCGGAAGAGCGGATCCTGGGTGTTCGGCATTTGGACACTAATAGGAAGGTGGGGGGCCTGAGCCACGAGGTGATATTGGCAGGTGAATGGCGAAGCTGACTTCACCTTTGCCCAACCGGGATGAACATTCAATGATGGAGGCAGCAAGGCACTTGCGTACACGAACTACGAAGTCTTCCTACCCAGGAACTAACAAGACCAGAATGCCTGTGGGGTAACGCCCACTGGGGCGGGACTTCCATTGAAATAAATCAGATGTTCAAACACACGCTTGCTTCCTCCGTCATTTGCCAGTGAACAAGAGCTCCTAAGCTCGAAACGCGTATGGCTCCAAAAGGGATTACAGTTTGCTGACTTCCTGCTGCTTGTGGCGTGCTGAGCGGTAACCCTTACCTGCGTGACCATTCCACAAGGGCAACTTGGTGGAAAGAATTAATTGCGGCCAGTCCGGTCGCGGAATGGTCCCACCGCGGAAGAGCGGATCCTGGGTGTTCGGCATTTGGACACTAATAGGAAGGTGGGGGGCCTGAGCCACGAGGTGATATTGGCAGGCGGCTGGCGAAGCTGACATCACCTTTGCCCAACCGGGATGAACATTCAATGATGGAGGCAGCAAGGCACTTGCGTACACGAACTACGAAGTCTTCCTACCCAGGAATTAACAAGACCAGAATGCCTGTGCGGTAACGCCCACTGGGGCGGGACTTCTATTGAAATAAATCAGATGTTCAAACACACGCTTGCTTCCTCCGTCATTTGCCAGTGAACAAGAGCTCCTAAGCTCGAAACGCGTATGGCTCCAAAAGGGATTACAGTTTGCTGACTTCCTGCTGCTTGTGGCGTGCTGAGCGGTAACCCTTACCTGCGTGACCATTCCACAAGGGCAACTTGGTGGAAATAATTAATTGCGGCCAGTCCGGTCGCGGAATGGTCCCACCGCGGAAGAGCGGATCCTGGGTGTTCGGCATTTGGACACTAATAGGAAGGTGGGGGGCCTGAGCCACGAGGTGATATTGGCAGGTGAATGGCGAAGCTGACATCACCTTTGCCCAACCGGGATGAACATTCAATGATGGAGGCAGCAAGGCACTTGCGTACACGAACTACGAAGTCTTCCTACCCAGGAACTAACAAGACCAGAATGCCTGTGCGGTAACGCCCACTGGGGCGGGACTTCCATTGAAATAAATCAGATGTTCAAACACACGCTTGCTTCCTCCGTCATTTGCCAGTGAACAAGAGCTCCTAAGCTCGAAACGCGTATGGCTCCAAAAGGGATTACAGTTTGCTGACTTCCTGCTGCTTGTGGCGTGCTGAGCGGTAACCCTTACCTGCGTGACCATTCCACAAGGGCAACTTGGTGGAAAAAAAAATATATATATATATATATATATATATATATATATATATATATATATATATATATATATATATATTGCAGCTTTCTACCTTCTAGGTTAAGAAGATATCTGGACAACACCAGTGGTATGTTGCAAAAGTTTCTTTATTCGCAGTTACACAGCATGGACCCGCTTGATTTAAGTCATTCCCAGGATAAGTTTGATTGCTTGATTATACAGTTGTCGGCATCGACGCGTTTCGATAGCATTTAATCAATATTGTGCCATCTTTTTCAAGACTGTGTGTTACGTCTCTCCTAACGTGCAAACTTTTATGACAAATTGTATGGTCTATGTTTGTCTCTCCTTCTTCTCAAAACCCCTTTTTTAATATTTATGTTAAAAAATGTTTTGATTCAGTTGACATGTTGTTGTGTATAATACTAGGTGTAGTAGATGATTTATGAACTTTAGATGAATTTTATTGTGGAGATACTGCATATGATGCTTATGGAATTATAATCTGTATTTTCAAATTGTTTTTATGATATGTTTTTAATACAAAAACAAAAGTTTTTAATATGTTTATATGAATATCTTTTTTCTGTCTATGAATTTCCAGCAGTAGTGACCATTACTAATATATGAGCTAACGTTACAGTACTTCCGCCAAGGGATTTTTTTGATTTTACGGCTTTACAATTTCTGCAGCGTTTGAAACCTGATTTACCATTCACACCAGTACTGTTTTTATCTGTAACCTGATTGGGACTGAGCTCATCTCTCAATGATCGTTTTTTAGAAAAAGTTATTTGAGGAGTGCTGTTAAGGTGTTTTTTAAGGTGTGGGTCAGTCAACAGTACATGCCAATGTTTTCTTAGTGTCGTTTTTATATCATTGGACTGCCCAGAATATATAGTAATGAATCTGAGCTTGTCCCCCTCACTGGTCTTACTCTCTGGATATAATATCTGGTTTCTAGTCACCATGTCGACTTTCATGCATGCTGCTGTTATAGTTTTTTGCCCATATCCCCTTTCATGGAATCTTTCAATCATGATCTTTTTCTCATTAAGATAACCTTCTTCTGAACTGCAATTGCGTTTAGCACGCAGTAGTTCTCCAAAGAGGATACTTTGTACCAGACTCTTGGATGTGCACTTGATGCATTCAGTAAACGGTTACCGGCAGTTTTCTTGTGGAATAGTTTAGTATGGATGGAGTTGGATTTTATTTCAATAAAAATGTCCAGAAATTCAATTTCTGTTCGACTCATATGTTCTGTAAATTCCAGGTTGTATGTGTTGTCATTTAACTTGGTTACAAAGTTTTTAGCTGTCTCCAAGTCACCATCCCGGATAATAAAGAAGTAATCTATAAACCTCAGCCACAAGACACAGCGATCAAATTCTGCCATTTGGGATACCACCTGCTCCTCCCACCAGCCCATAGCCAGATTGGCATAGCTGGGGGCGAAGCAGGTGCCCATGTAGGTGCCCTGTGACTGGTGATAGATGACATCATTGAATAGAAAAAAATATTGTTCAAACAGAACTCAATCATGGTTAGGATCATTTCCGAATGCCCTGCCAGAGATACTAATCTAGATCTTAAAAAGTGTCTAATGGCTTGTAAACCAAATTTATGCTGAATGCAGGTGTACAAACTGCACACATCTAGAGTCATCAATGTATATGTCAGTTCCTAGTGGATCCCATCAATGATAGTCAGAAAATGTGTGGAATCCCTTAGATAGGAGGGCAAAACAACCACATAAGGTTGTAAATAGGGGGAACATCGTTTACAACGAAACTTTTACCACGCACTACCATTACAACACAGGAATTACAATGAAAGTCCTTACAACAACTTTCGCTGGAGGGCGCTGTTGGTTAGGGAATAGTTTAATTTTCTATCCAACACCTTCCCTACTATCCACGGGGACAGGAGTTGGAATAGAAAATTAAACTATTCCACTATCCAGCGCCCCCCAACGCAAGTCATTGTAACGACTTGCGTTGTAATACCTGCGTTGTAAAGGCATGCGTGGTAAAAGCATGCGTTGAAACGTCATACAACCTGTAAATAGTGGTCGATGAATCGTGAAGTATTTTCTTACAAGGAGCCCATTGATGACACAATGGGCCTCCCTGGTGGATTAGTGAGGTTGTTATGCAGCTTAGGCAGTCGGTCCAGGACAGGCATTCTAGGAAATGGGCATTTCAGATAATTATACTCATCCCACTCCTTGAGGCCTTTCTCGCGCCATTCAACCAACATTTCTCCATATTTCTTATTAGCAATGGTGATGGTATTTTTTATCAGATATTGAATAACAAGTCCCATCTGAAAGTTGGCGCATACCCTCTTCCAAGTACATGATTTTATCTAAAACCACCACGTTTCCACCCTTGTCAGAGTATCGAATTACAATAGTGAAATTCATTTTTAATCTATCCAAAGCTAACAGTTGTTCCTGGGTAAAAAAAATTCTTGGCACCTGGTCTTTTTTTGTACCGTAAAGCTTTCAAATCATGCAATATCCCACTATATATATATATATATATATATATATATATATATATATATATATATGAACCACGTGACTCCTCTGGATTTCTCAGTGTTTCCAGCGCCTGCTCAGCACATCAGCAAACAAAAGGGAGACGGACCACGTAACATCAGCATATTGTTATTTTATTCGGTACACAGAAAGCAGCTACGCGTTTCTGGCAAGGTATGCCCTTGTTCACACTGCAACATGTACATAAGACTCAATGCTTTTTTAAATGCAGTTTCAAAAAGGTGACCCCCCCTTCACAGTGACAAAGTGAGTCATGTGACTTAATGAATAGTGAAAACAGACTACCACAGTATATATAAATACATCTGACGGTAACATACAGCAAAAATAAATCACTGGTTAAATCCATAATCAGACAGAAATAGACAAAAAAATAATAACTGGTTAAATCCATAATCATTAATGTACATTCTTAGGCAGTCAATATATCAAGACAATTTGCGTCACATAATATCTAAATATGACAGAACCTCATTTCTTGGGAGAACACTGACAAGCTACTAAAGCTGGGAAACTCCCACATCAAACAATGTACAAATAGTTTGTCTGATCACAACTGTGGCAGTTTTTGATAAAGTGCTAAGTGAAGGTTAAAAATAAAGTGCAAAGTTATGAAAAATGCGTAGGAGAGAAAGCTGTACGAGATAAAGTGCAATACCATTCATTAATACAAGGACGAAAGAATGTATCTAAGCGCATCTCAGTCGCATATGGGTATAATTAATTACCACAACATTCTATGTGCATGATTTGTACCTTAATAATAATAAATAATATAAATAGTTAAAACATTATGAAATCCAATAAATACACCTAGATTTGTGATAACCAATTGATGATGTATATACAAAAAGATTAAATAACATATATTTATACACACATCTTTGTCTGACCAATATAAAACCCACAAAAATTTATATATAGTGATTTCATGTGAATATCTAAGATATCCTTCATCTTGTCAAGTAGAAAACAATATAGAAAAACACAAATATAGATATAAACATATAAAAATATATATATATGAAATATCTACATCCTCATATTTAGAAAAAGGAAAAGTTTCATCCAATTATTTACATAAAGCAGCAAGAAATGTTGTCAGACCCGACATCAACCTCGAAATAGGGAACCTAACTAAGAGGGAGGAAAAGATAGTGGATGCGGGTCTGGGGAAATATGCAGGCAATATAGACGGAAGAACAATGCAATAAATTACAAAAAGTGATGCATCTCATCAATATTGTTCAACCCGTTCGGCCAACGTGTATCCAGCTCTAGTATCATCCTTGTCTCCAGCTGTCCTAAAAGTGATTCTCTGTCTCCTCCTCTTTTCAGGGGTGGTATAGCACCGATCACAAAGTACTTTAAACACGATAAATCTTTGTTGTGTGCTCTTTTAAAATGCCGGGCACCGGATAGGCAGGGTCACTGTGCAAAATCGCACGTATATATATATATATATATATATATATATATATATATATTACCTACTGGCGGTCGCCAGTAGGTATATATAGTTAGGATTTTTTCTCTATGGGATTTTTGAAAATTCTATGTCTAATAACTTTGGCGTTTGTGGACGTAATTGGCGGAAATTTTCAGGAAAATGGAACATTTTGTTTCTTAGCAGCCCCCTGACAATTTGGGGGGGTTTCATCAAGGGGGGGCCGAGAAAAAGGGGGGTCCCAAAACGCGTTTTTCCCATGTTAATTTCCATAGGGCGGTTGGCCTCACTTTTAGCTCGAACGGCCGAATGGATTTGCACGAAACTTGGCAAAATTGTAGGGACTGTTAGCCCGATGTGCCTTTGCTAGGTCTCAATATATGTGCTCCAGTGGATTTTGAGTAATTTAGGTTCAAAAAAAGATATATATCTGGGCGGAGCCTAACCACACATCTGATCTGATTGGCTGTCAGCACTTCATCCAAGAAGTGTTGGCAGCCATCTTGGGACCAATATACATGATAGCACCTCATTAAAAAGCATTGTAGTTAATAGAGGGTTTTAGGACTTTAGTTACATTATAAATCATTTGTTGATGGTACCATACTCGTTTTAGGAATTGTGGTGGGTTCTAAGGTGATTTTACCATGTGAAAAAACCTTCTGCTGTGATATCATGAATATTGTTTGAAAGAAAACTAATATCTCATGATTTTCCCACAGTGGTTTGGAAGGGGATCTATAAGCTAAACTGAAAGCATATTTTCTGTTAATTCACATTATCTTTCTCAGTCATGTGAAAATGAAGTCTGAAATTCTCAGTAAAACATGTAAGTCCAACAAGGACAGAGACTGTCAGTTGATTCCTTTGTGTTCTACTGCAGCCTTCTAGAGTGTTCTAAAGAACAACTAGAGCGCTAACAGTCCTACTTATTACAAAGGTATGGCACACCTGAAGCCATCTTGATTGGAATAAAGTGGTAACTCTTAAAACATTTAATTTAAAAAGAAACAACATGAGGGGGTATATTTTGCCATAGAAAGTATGATTAATGCTGCAGAATGAAAAATTAGGGCACATTTTGAGTGACTTCTCAAATCCTTTTCTATTTCATTAAAACATTCTGACATGCAGTCTCCCAAAATGGCCACCAGAGACAAAAGAGCCCAAATGTAGCCCAAATATCACCCAGATGTAGCCCAAGTGTAGCCCAATGACAGAATGTCCCAGAGTGTTCTAAAGAACAACTAGAGCGCTAACAGTCCTACTTATTACAAAGGTATGGCACACCTGAAGCCATCTTGATTGGAATAAAGTGGTAACTCTTAAAACATTTAATTTAAAAAGAAACAACATGAGGGGGTATATTTTGCCATAGAAAGTATGATTAGTGCTGCAGAATGAAAAATTAGGGCACATTTTGAGTGACTTCTCAAATCCTTTTCTATTTCATTAAAACATTCTGACATGCAGTCTCCCAAAATGGCCACCAGAAACAAAAGAGCCCAAATGAAGCCCAAATATCACCCAGATGTAGCCCAAGTATAGCTCAATGACAGAATGTCCCAGAGTGTTCTAAAGAACAACTAGAGCGCTAACAGTCCTACTTATTACAAAGGTATAGCACACCTGGAGCCATCGTGATGGGAATAAAGTGGTAACTCTTAAAACATTTAATTTAAAAAGGAACAAAATGAGGGGGTATATTATGCAATAGAAGGTATTATTAGTGCTGCAGAAAGAAAAATTAGGGCACATTTTGAGTGACTTTTCAAATCCTCTTCTATTTCATTAAAAAATTCTGACATGCAGTCTCCCAAAATGGCCACCAGAGACAAAAGAGCCCAAATGTAGCCCAAATATCACCCAGATGTAGCCCAAGTATAGCCCAATGACAGAATGTCCCAGAGTGTTCTAAAGAACAACTAGAGCGCTAACAGTCCTACTTATTACAAAGGTATGGCACACCTGAAGCCATCTTGATTGGAATAAAGTGGTAACTCTTAAAACATTTAATTTAAAAAGGAACAAAATGAGGGGGTATATTTTGCCATATGAATTATGATTAGTGCTGCAGAAAGAAAAATTAGGGCACATTTTGAGTGACTTCTCAAACCCTCTTCAATTTCATTAAAAAAATCTGACATACAGTCTCCCAAGATGGCCACCAGAGACAAAAGAGCCTAAATGTAGCCCAAATATCACCCAGATGTACCCCAAGTATAGCCCAATGACAGAATGTCCCAGAGTGTTCTAAAGAACAACTAGAGCGCTAACAGTCTTACTTATGACAAAAGTATGGCACACCAGAAGCCATCTTGATTGGAATGAAGTGGGAAGTCTGAAAACACTCAATTTAAAAAGGAACAACATGAGGGGGTTAATTTTGCCATAGAAAGTATGATTAGTGCTTCAGAAAGAAAAATTAGGGATCATTTTGAGTGACTTCTCATATCCTCTTCTATTTCATTAAAAAAATTCTGACATGCAGACTGAAACATGCACTTTGAATACCAGCAGCAGACGTCCCTGGTGAGCAGTAGCTTTACTACAGTGATCTAATGTGCAACTAGAGTGCTAACATTCAGAATTTATGGCAAATGTGTGACACATCTGAATGCCTTCTTGATGGAACCAAAGTAAACAAGCATTGAAAATGCAATAGATCTCGCCCTCGTTTAAGTTAAAGCCATTCTGTTTGTAATGAGGTGGCTTTTAAGCTTTGCTTTTATTAGTGTTTTTTCAACTTTCATGTGAATAATATGCATCTGTATGTATATAAGTATATGTATGCATGCATTTATGTTTGTATTTATATAGATATACAGATGATATATGTTTATATATGTATGTATATATATATATTCACTGAAAAAACCATAGGCTATAGACCATATATAGTTAGGAATTAGCATTTACAAAACCTTGAAAATTCACTGAAAAAACCATAGGTTATAGACCATATATAGTTAGGAATTAGCATTTACAAAACCTTGAAAATTCACTGAAAAAACCATAGGTTATAGACCATATATAGTTAGGAATTCGCATTTACAAAACCTTATTTTACTCACACAAAACCATTGAAATTCCATATATAGTTAGTTGCACTAACTATATATCGCGCACCCGCAATCCACTGCTGATGATGTCACATATTACATCATTCATGACATGGTCAGTGACATCACTGATGACATCACTGATGACATCTCAAATGACATCACTGATGACATCACTGATGACAACATCCAGTGACTGTATGTTTCTGTAAAGTTAAAATATGTCTTACATATTGAAGAATGAGTGGATGTATAAATGTCTGGATGAAGGATTTAGTAGGTGCATGACTGACTGTATGAGTGAGTGATTAAATGTGTCTCACTGAGTGCATGGGTTAGTGACTAAACTGTCTTAATTTGTGCATCATTATGTCTGTTCTGTAAACTGTTGCATGTGTTGATAAGTAGCTATATGAGTAATTATATGGGTTATTGATTGGTTGCCCAAGTATTTGTATGGGAGACTGAGTGTGTGTGTGGGTGGCTGGGAGGTGTATGACTCTGTGCATAGATGTGTGAGCAGTTGATTCACTAGATGTATGGTTTCAAAAGTGCATGTGGAAACAGCTGTATGGGCGGTTGACTGTGTGCATGAGTGTATTGGTGAGTGAATGGATATCTCAGTGCTACATGTCAAAGTAAGTACATATGTAAAACACAGTACATGTGAGAGTTGACATATATAAATAACTGTGCATAAGAGCCAGTGAATGTGTGAGTGGCTGTATGGATCATTGTGAACTTGTATCAGGGATTGTATAAGAGAGTAAATATGTGTTAGTATATGTTTGAATAAGTAAAGTTTGTATAACTATAGTTGAGGAAATGGAGGTGTGATTGATTCTTTGCATGACTGACTAGGTGTGTGAGTAACTCCATGGATGAGTGACAGTCTGTGAGTGTCTGTTTACACTGATTGTATCTAAGCTTATATTAGAGTCTGAAGAGGTTCATCGTATTATCACATGAATGATATCATCAGTGATGTGATCAGTAATGTCAAATGAGATGTCATCAGTGATGTCATCAGTGATGTCATTTGAGATGTCATCAGTGATGTCATTTGAGATGTCATCAGTGATGTCATCAGTGATGTCACTGACCATGTCGTGAATGATGTAATATGTGACATCATCAGCAGTGGATTGCGGGTGCGCGATATATAGTTAGTGCAACTAACTATATATGGAATTTCAATGGTTTTGTGTGAGTAAAATAAGGTTTTGTAAATGCGAATTCCTAACTATATATGATCTATAACCTATGGTTTTTTCAGTGAATATATATATATATATATATATATATATATATATATATATATATATATATATATATATATATATATATATATATATATATATATATATATATATATATATATATATATATATATATTCACTGAAAAAACCATAGGTTTCACACCAGTTATAGTTAGCTGGAAATTTTACTGATATAAAACCATTGAAATTCCCACGTTATAGTTAGATGGACTCACTATAACTTGCGCGTGCAATGCACTGCTGATGACATCACATATTACATCACTCATGACATGGTCAGTGACATCACTCATGACATCACTGATGACACCATCCAGTGAATGTGTGTCTTTCTGAAAAATAAATATATTTTATATATGTATATGTAAAAGTTGATGGAAGAATAAATGTTTAAATAAGTGTCTAAATGGATGGTTTTTAAAAATTGATTGGTTAACTGGCTTAATAAGACATTATCAGCAGTGCATTGCACGCGCAAGTTATAGTGAGTCCATCTAACTATAACGTGGGAATTTCAATGGTTTTATATCAGTAAAATTTCCAGCTAACTATAACTGTTGTGAAACCTATGGTTTTTTCAGTGAATTTAATAGGTTTTTTAAATGCTAATTCCTAACTATAACTGGTGTGAAACCTATGGTTTTTTCAGTGAATTTCATAGGTTTTTTAAATGCTAATTCCTTTGTATATCGAGTTTCTAACCTTTTTTTTTTTTTTACAATTTGCTGTTTTTTTAAAAGTATTCATGTTTTTTTTATATAATTTTTTTCTTTTGCGCTTTGGGTGCGCGCTCCGGGAAGCTTTCAGCTAAGCTCTCCGGTAAGCTTTTCCGTGAGCTCATCTGAAAGCGCACCCAGAGCGCAACTGTCGTTCGTGAAAAAAAATATGAATGAAAAGTTAATAATAATGCAAAACATTTCGTACCATACAAATAAAATGAGTTTTTTTAATAAGGAAAATGATTATGCATTTCTGTAAAAGTTTGATGACGTCACTTCGGCGCGCAACGTAAGTGCCCTCGGAAGCGCCTACGTTCGCGGCGCATAAACGCACGCAAAAGCGCCTACGATCGCGCCACGTTTGCGCCCCGGAAGCGCCTACGATCGCGCTGCGTAAACGCACCGGAAGTGCTCCGGAGCGCGCAGCGTAAACGCGTCGGGTCATGTGACCCTAAAATAACACTTTTCATTGGTTGCTAACAGTTTTTTTTTACAATGAATGAAATCCCCACCCATTTCCTTCACTTCTTCTTTCACTTTTGTGACTGAAAGACCTGCCTTTTTTGCTGTTGCATATTTCTTGATTAATCATGGCTGCCAGACCATCCAGCAGTGAAGATGACTCCAATGATTTCATTGATGAAGAGCCTCCTCAGCCGAAGGTCAAAGAACATTTCATCTGGAAATTTTTTAAGTTTCCAGCAGACCAGAAAAAGGTGAATGCACCAAAAGTAGAGTGCAGGATCTGCAAACAGGTCCTGTCACGGGGTAACCCCCCAAAAAAGTATTCTTTTGGCAACTTCACCATGATTCGCCATGTGGAGAGGAGGCACCCCCAGAATTTTGCCCGGGAAAGTGTCAGGGCTCTGGCACAAGAGGTTCCCAGAGATGGGGCCTCTACATCAACAGGAGGAGCAACTTCTTCTGGGAGAGAGCAATCGCAGGAGCAGGTGGCAAACAGACAGCCTGCATTTAACCATGGGGTCGTCAAATGCAGATACTGCAATCAACTCCTCACCTATGGGGAGCAAAGTGTCCTGCTCATGGTTCGAGCATTGGAGAGCCATCGCTGCCCTTCCCACCCCTAATTTTTTTCTTTTCTTTTTGCTCCTGTTGAGCAGTTTCCATTCCCTGTTTTTGTTCCTGTTCAGTTAAAAGAAGAAAACCAAAAGTTCTTTTCAGAACTACCTCCAATTCTCATCAAAGAGCTATATTCTTAAAAAAATGAAGAGTAAGTGAAATATAGTGCATTGATAATTGAAAGGAGAATGAGTAAGAAAGAACAGAAAGGTATGAGAGGTGAAAGGAAGTGAAGTAGGAGGAATGAAAGAAGGTGAGTGTTAGAAAAGAAAGTTATGACACAGTGAATAAACTGGAGGCCTCATTTCTGAAAAGTGACGCATCGCTACGTGAAAACAGCGATGCGTCACTTTTCTGGACGCACTCCTTATGACATTCCAGATATGTCATATTTAATATATGACTAATCAATTCGCAAGGAGTTACAGATATGTCAGTATTTCTGACGTATCTGTAAACACAAAAGTAACGCATTGCTGGAGTGCGTCACAAAAGTGACGCAACTCCAGTAATGTGTCCTTTCACATGGAAAAAGCACCATGTGAAAGGTTTGCTTTGAAGCAGGCGCAAGATTTTGGCGCAACAGCATCCTAAAAAAGACGCACTGCGTCATTATTACCAAGCTTTTTGCAGGGGAACACCCCCTCTGCATGCATTATACCTGACACTATTTTTAAAAAGTGACGCATCTAGGTACATGGGTCACTTTTTAAAACTCTGCGCCACATTATATCTGCATCAGGTATAATGTATGCAGAGGGGGCAATCCCTCGCAAAAAGCTTGGTAATAACGACGTACTGAAATCTATGAGATTTCTTTGCGTCACTTTTAGGATGCTGTTGCGTCAAAATCTTGCGCCTGCCTCGCGTCACTTTCATGTTTACAGATATGTGAGATATACTTGCAACATGATTCGTCATACATTAAATATGACACATCTGGAATGTCATAAGGAGTGCGCACAGAAAAGTGACGAATCACACCAGCAGTGTAATAAAATGTGCCTCGTTGCACTATATTTAAAGGATGCAACAGCATCCTAAAAGTGACGCAGTGAAATCTCAAACATTTCACTGCGTCGCTATTACAAAGCTTTTTGCGGGGGAACACCCCCTCTGCATGCATTATACCTGACGCAAATATAATGTGGCGCTTGATTTTAAAAAGTGACCCATCTACCTAGATACGTCACTTTTTAAATATAACGCAACGAGGCACATTTTTTTACACCACTGGTGCGATGCGTCACTTTTCTGTGCGCACTCCTTATGACATTCCAAGTAACGCATTGCTGGAGTGCGTCACAAAAGTGACGCAACTCCAGTAATGTGTCCTTTCACATGGAAAAAGCACCATGTGAAAGGGCTTGCGTCAGTCTAACACCTGCTGTAAAGCAGGCACAAGATTTTGACGCAACAGCATCCTAAAAGTGACGCAGTGAAATCTCAAAGATTTCACTGCGTCGCTATTACAAAGCTTTTTGCGGGAGAACACCCCCTCTGCATGCATTATACCTGACGCTATTTTTAAAAAGTGACGCATCTAGGTACATGGGTCACTTTTTAAAACTCTGCGCCACATTATATCTGCGTCAGGTATAATGTATGCAAAGGGGGCATTCCCCCGCAAAAAGCTTGGTAATAACGACGTACTGAAATCTATGAGATTTCTTTGCGTCACTTTTAGGATGCTGTTGCGTCAAAATCTTGCGCCTGCCTCGCGTCACTTTCATGTTTACAGATATGTCAGAAATACTGATGTATCTGTAACTCCTTGCAACATGATTCGTCATACATTAAATATGACACATCTGGAATGTCATAAGGAGTGCGCACAGAAAAGTGACGCATCACAACAGCAGTGTAAAAAATGTGCCTCGTTGCACTATATTTAAAAAGTGACGCATCTAGATAGATGCGTCACTTTTTAAATATTGCATAACAATGCGCATTTTTTTACACCGCTGGTGCGTCACAAAAATTGACGCACAGGAGGCGCAAAACTAGCAGCGCAAGGCCTTCATAAATATGGTCCTGGATTTTCCCCGTGCTTCGCCGGTGCGCGTACCATGCGCTTCCCCGGCGCAAAACGAAAAAAAAAAATAATAATTTAATGCCCTGCAGGACCCTATTTCAGCCCCTACATCAAACCTAGGGGGTCAGAGGGGGTCTACTCTTCCCCCTTATGGTCATTTGCCCCCTTTTTTTTTCAAACCCCTTGTGTCTCGATTTTACCGAGACACAAGATGGCGGCCGCTCCAGACTGTTTAGAATGTTTACAGACACCCAAGAGCCAATCAGCTTCCTGCGCGCAAGTCGCGTGTCGCGCCTGGAGCGCACTCCGGTGCGCGCACCGGAGAGCGCCTATAGATATATATATTTTTTTTAACCTAAATTACTCAAAATCCACTGCAGCACATATCTTGAGACATAGCAAAGGCACATCGGGCTACCAGTCCCTTCAATTTTGCCAAGTTTGCTGGAAATCCATTCAGCCGTTCGGGCTAAAAGTGAAATCGACCGCCCTATGGAAATTTACATGGGGAAAACGCGTTTTGGGACCCCCCTTTTATCTCGGCCCCCGCTTGACGTATCCCCCCCAAACTTTCAAGGAAGGACCCGAGCTCGACGAGGCCATTTTCAGGAAATTTTCAGGCAGATTCGTCAACCGGTGCCAAAGTTATTCCAAATAGAATTTTGAGATTTAACATTGAAAAAAATCCTAACAATAACTACCTACTGGCGACCGCCAGTAGGTAATATATATATATATATATATATATATATATATATATTACCTACTGGCGGTCGCCAGTAGGTATATATAGTTAGGATTTTTTCTCTATGGGACTTTTGAAAATTCTATGTCTAATAACTTTGGCGTTTGTGGACGGAATTGGCTGAAAGTTTCAGGAAAATGGCACATTTTGTTTCTGAGCAGCCCCTGGCAATTTGGGGGGGTTTCGTCAAGGGGGTTTGAGAAAAAAGGGGGGTCCAAAAACGCGTTTTTCCCATTCATTTTTCCATAGGGCGGTTGGCCTCACTTTTAGCTCGAACGGCTGAATGGATTTGCATGAAACTTGACAAAATTGAGCGAAACTGACGAAACGGCCCGGCATTTCACTTCCTTGAACAATTGAATCCTGAGACTAAGTACAGGAACACCACCTGTTTGAATTAAACTACAGGCGAGATTTGGCGTTCGCTTAAGGCTATGACCCTCTGATATTGAATACTTTTCATCAGGCTGAGTTGCAGCCATCATCATTCATAGGTTTTTCGTATGTTCATTATAAGGGACATCCATATTGCATTAAACTTTTTGTCCTGATGATGGTCTTTGGATACTACCAGTGAGACCGAAGCGTCGACACACCAATCCAAGTCTTCATTCTACTTCTTGACTTTCTATTTTATTTTAAAAGAAGTCAATTTTATATATATTTGTTCAAAGACTGGATTGTTTCTTATGTACTAATGGATTGTTTTGTTTTTTCCGCCTACCTAAGATTTATATGCAATTATTTTTGATTTTTGATTATGTACCCTTACATTTGAATACAAAATATAAATAATAACTTTTCCATGAAAAATATATTTGTCCGTGTTGCTTTTCATTGTTTTTCCCTGATTCATTTGGTGAACAATACTATATTAATCAACTCAACTGCTAAATCTCTATGGGGCTAGTGTGGTAGCTTTCATGGAGTTTTGATACAGTGAATAATTCAAGAAGAGCAGTATCTGATTCATTCGACTCTCAAGTCTCAATAGTAAAGGCTGTGTCTCACTGCAGTAAATTTGCACTTCTAACAAATCCCTTGTAGGCATCTTCCCTGTAACAGTACGACTGCACAAGCCCACAAGGGTTTATTGGGTTACCCACCCCTTATAATCAATCCAATAAGTAGCGGCAGGACCAGGATCCCTTTCGGCAGTTTTGGCTTCGTCATTACGAGCACTAGAAAACAAGACATTCTGGGCAATACCACCCTTGACGCAGCTCTTTATGCTACAAGATGGTGTCATCCATTCAGAAAATATTGTTGGCAGCATTTTGAAAGGAAAGATAAACGGCCGTTCTCCTAGTGAGTCTCACATTGTTACATTTATGAAGAATGTTGAAGAGTAGTATGTTGAAAATCTGAAGCCATCGTTCTACAAACTCTCAACCAGCCTTGGATGGAAAAATCCTGAAGAATGTACAAACTGAAAACCAGTTTTTGTCTGCATAGCATCAGCAGCAACACTTGAGTCAGCTTTGTGTGAAGCCGCCATCTTGATTCAATCATTAGCTTCCCCCTGCACACATTCAGGGACCTGGTCGTGTCTTCAGGTCAAACGGATTGTGGGACAAAATGCAGAAAGGAAGAGGAAAAAAGTTCAGCCGGACCCCGAGAGCCGGCCGCCTATGTCGGGGGCGATCTTAGGCCACACCAGGGCAACAAGACTTTGGGAGGGGGCAGGAGCCAAGCGCCCCCTCCCAGTCCGCGTCACCACACCGTATGTTGAAAATCTGAAGCCATCGTTCTACAAACTCTCAACCAGCCTTGGATGGAAAAATCCTGAAGAATGTACAAACTGAAAACCAGTTTTTGTCTGCATAGCATCAGCAGCAACACTTGAGTCAGCTTTGTGTGAAGCCGCCATCTTGATTCAATCATTAGCTTCCCCCTGCACACATTCAGGGACCTGGTCGTGTCTTCAGGTCAAACGGATTGTGGGACAAAATGCAGAAAGGAAGAGGAAAAAAGTTCAGCCGGACCCCGAGAGCCGGCCGCCTATGTCGGGGGCGATCTTAGGCCACACCAGGGCAACAAGACTTTGGGAGGGGGCAGGAGCCAAGCGCCCCCTCCCAGTCCGCGTCACCACACCGTATGTTGAAAATCTGAAGCCATCGTTCTACAAACTCTCAACCAGCCTTGGATGGAAAAATCCTGAAGAATGTACAAACTGAAAACCAGTTTTTGTCTGCATAGCATCAGCAGCAACACTTGAGTCAGCTTTGTGTGAAGCCGCCATCTTGATTCAATCATTAGCTTCCCCCTGCACACATTCAGGGACCTGGTCGTGTCTTCAGGTCAAACGGATTGTGGGACAAAATGCAGAAAGGAAGAGGAAAAAAGTTCAGCCGGACCCCGAGAGCCGGCCGCCTATGTCGGGGGCGATCTTAGGCCACACCAGGGCAACAAGACTTGGGGAGGGGGCAGGAGCCAAGCGCCCCCTCCCAGTCCGCGTCACCACACCGTATGTTGAAAATCTGAAGCCATCGTTCTACAAACTCTCAACCAGCCTTGGATGGAAAAATCCTGAAGAATGTACAAACTGAAAACCAGTTTTTGTCTGCATAGCATCAGCAGCAACACTTGAGTCAGCTTTGTGTGAAGCCGCCATCTTGATTCAATCATTAGCGCCCCCTGCACACATTCAGGGACCTGGTTGTGTCTTCAGGTCAAACGGATTGTGGGACAAGATGCAGAAAGGAAGAGGAAAAAAGTTCAGCCGGACCCCGAGAGCCGGCCGCCTATGTCGGGGGCGATCTTAGGCCACACCAGGGCAACAAGACTTGGGGAGGGGGCAGGAGCCAAGCGCCCCCTCCCAGTCCGCGTCACCACACCGTATGTTGAAAATCTGAAGCCATCGTTCTACAAACTCTCAACCAGCCTTGGATGGAAAAATCCTGAAGAATGTACAAACTGAAAACCAGTTTTTGTCTGCATAGCATCAGCAGCAACACTTGAGTCAGCTTTGTGTGAAGCCGCCATCTTGATTCAATTATTAGCTTCCCCCTGCACACATTCAGGGACCTGGTCGTGTCCTCAGGTCAAACGGATTGTGGGACAAAATGCAGAAAGGAAGAGGAAAAAAGTTCAGCCGGACCCCGAGAGCCGGCCGCCTATGTCGGGGGCGATCTTAGGCCACACCAGGGCAACAAGACTTGGGGAGGGGGCAGGAGCCAAGCGCCCCTTCCCAGTCCGCGTCACCACACCGTATGTTGAAAATCTGAAGCCATCGTTCTACAAACTCTCAACCAGCCTTGGATGGAAAAATCCTGAAGAATGTACAAACTGAAAACCAGTTTTTGTCTGCATAGCATCAGCAGCAACACTTGAGTCAGCTTTGTGTGAATCCGCCATCTTGATTCAATCATTAGCGCCCCCTGCACACATTCAGGGACCTGGTTGTGTCTTCAGGTCAAACGGATTGTGGGACAAGATGCAGAAAGGAAGAGGAAAAAAGTTCCGCCGGACCCCGGGAGCCGGCCGCCTATGTCGGAGGCGATCTTAGGCCACACCAGGGCAACAAGACATGGGGAGGGGGCAGGAGCCAAGCGCCCCCTCCCAGTCCGCGCCACCACACCGCCTCTCAGGGGCCTCCGTCAAGCGGTTCAGGGAGGCACCGCAGGCAGCGGTTTTTCAGGTCAGTGGCTCTCACCGGCAAGGCTCCCCTCCGTCAACAGCAATCGTTGGTGCTGTGGTTGCGGCCGGAGGCCCCGCCTAGTCAACGCCCCTGCCTCTCCATGTTGTAGGCCGCAAGAGTGAGCGCAACTCAGCTGGCCGAGCGAGACTTGGGGAGGGGGCAGGAGCCAAGCGCCCCCTCCCAGTCACTTTCTTTGCCATGGGACCTCCTTGGCAGTTCAGGTAAAACCCTCCCTGTCCCTTGCTCCTCTTCCTCTTCTTCCTCCTCTTGTTGTAGGATGATCTGAGGAGGTGGTCCTCTCTTCCTAGGAGGAGGTGGTGGTGGTGGGGATGCACCAGCTGAAGCTACAACACTTGCTATTGCTAAGTGATGAAAAAAGGTCTTCCTCTCACAAAGATGAAAGTCAGAGTGAGGAAACAAGGAGGGGTTTTCATCATTTGGGACAAAAAATTGTTCTAAACCAATGAAAAGTGTTATTTTTAGGTCACATGACCTAGCCTTACATAATTAGGAACCCAAAAGTGAAATGAACCAATGAAAAGTTTTATTAACAAGTCACATGACCTGTTATGCTTACGTTACGCGCTCCGCGCCGCGCCCCGGATCGCTTCCGGGAAGCTGCGCTTCGCGCCTCGCGCACCAGAGCACTTCCGGGTGCGCTAACGCGGCGCGTCATATAACGCATTAAGCGACAACGTAGGTCCAGAATATAGTCAAAATGTCTCCACCAACCAGCGGTCGGAACACAACCCCTTTCAGCAGTCCAAAAAGTTCTGTTAAATGACAACAGAAGGGACAGACAACAAGAACCATCAGTCAAAGAGGGGAGGGCAAGTTCTTCTCTACCGGGTCACGTTGGGGCTCCACCGGAACTGATCGAATTGGTAGTCTACAGTGTTTCTGGATGTTTCAGACTGAAGCTGGCGTCAGCATGAGAGCACCCCGTGGCTACGTTGTGGCCATTCCGCAAGCAATCATGGCAGTCGCTCCCCACCGGAAGTCTGCGGGAGTCGGGGGCCCCGGTGACTTTTGTAGAATCTTCAAGGCTGAGGGGAAGCTTTTGGGAATGGGGCCCATGCCCTCGCAGTCAAGCGTCTGAGTTCCAGCGTTGCCCAGAGCCATCCTTGCAGGCCAGGCCCAAGTCTGTGGAGCCGACAGCCATTTCGTGAGCTCCGTGAAAGCGCCTGTCGCTGTACCGCAAGATTGTGTGCAATTCCGTTGGATGGCGGGTGGGACGCTGTAATAGCAAGAGCAGGCGCAATTCAGCTGGCCGAGCGAGGCACTGTGTCGCAGGAGCAGGCGCAAGTCAGATGGTCGAGTGAAGCGCTGGGGTGTAGCTGAGAAACCTCCACCTGGGGAGGTGGGGGAGGCTCGTTCACGCCGCCTCTCCCTTCTAGTGCACCCCACGCCGTCTTCTGGCGCAGGTATATGTGATGGTCGGATCACGGTACCGCAGGACGTGTCTTCAGGTCAAACGGATTGTGGGACGAGGTGTGGAGCAGGCGCAATTCAGCTGGCCGAGCGAGGCACTGTGTCGCAGGAGCGGGCGCAAGTCAGCTGGTTGCGTGAAGCGCTGGGGTGTAGCTGAGAAACCTCCACCTGGGGAGGTGGGGGAGGCTCGTTCGCGCCACCTCTCCCTTGTAGTGCACCCCACGCCGTCTCCTGGCGCAGGAATATGTGATGGTCGGGCTAGGGCACCGCAGGACGTGTCTTCAGGTCGAACGGATTGTGGGACAAGGTCCAGAATGGAAGAGTCACCAAAAGGCAAAAAGTTCCGCTTGATCCCGGGAGCCGGCCGCCTATGTCGGGGGCGATCTTAGGCCACACCAGGGCAACAAGACTTGGGGAGGGGGCAGGACCCAAGCGCCCCCTCCGAGTCCGCGCCATGACACCGCCCCACGGAGGCCTCCGTCAAGCGGTTCAGGGAGGCACCGCATCACATTGTTTTACAATGTAGTCAGGTCCACAAACAGCCCCCACTTACTTTGAGAATAGTGAAGCTGCAGCAGGTGCAAATAAGCTTCAGAGAGTGTTACAAGCGCTGCTCGGAACCCTCAACTATGGCACCCAACATCCAGGACGTATGCCATTTGTGCAAGGCAGTGACATCGAAGCATCTAAGGGACCAAACAACATACCATATCCAGAGTCCTTCCCACAGCCTCTGCCTTCCTTCTTACCTAGTTATTGTTCTTTCACTCCCACTCCAGGCTTTTAGTCTGTGGATGGAAAACCATGAACCTACACTCACCTATGAAAATCTTACTATTGATGGTTGATTTTGAGCCCCAAATACAAAGGCTTGTTTGGATCGATGTTGCAGCAGGCTGCCATGTAAATAATTATTTAATAAAACGTTTTACCCTGTTACTTGTTGATTTTAAGCCCCAAATACAAAGGCTTGTTTGGATCGATGTTGCAGCAGGCTGCCATGTAAATAGTTAATTAATAAAACGTTTTACCCTGTTACTTTGCTGGTGTGTTGTATATATTTATAATATTTGCATAGGGTTTGTCGTTGTTTTGGGTGGGGTGGGCAGCGGAGCCGAGCTGTCTTGCAGCCATCATGGTGTCGAGCTCAGTTCCTCTCACTAGTTTCGTATTTCTCATGAGGGTTTGTTCCTAAAGTTTTTATTTTAGCGAGGTCAAAAAGAGACCCCATTAGTGGCCTACTGATTTTGCTTGATTCCTTTTGTTTTTTTAACGATTTTTCACTATCTGCAAAGACTAAACAGAGTATTGCGACTCTGTGCTTGTTTGTAAATAGAGAATGAACCAAAGAGAACCAATTCCAAAACAATAAATGCTAGGATAACAATCAATCAAATGGAGAGGGAAGCAGGCGCGACGGATTACAACGGGGGAAAAGGCCTGCGTTACCTACCCTTCACTATCTGCAAAGAGAGAATACTCCTAAAAGAAAAGAGGAGGGGGGGGCAGCGTTCAAAGCACATCAGCGTGCATAAACAAGAAAATGTTTTTACCTACCACGTACTTGACATTTTAAAGCTTTTGAAATTTGCTATTAAAAAAACATTGACATTCACTGAAAAAACCATTGGTTATAGACCATATATAGTTAGGAATTAGCATTTACAAAACCTTGAAAATTCACTGAAAAAAACATGGGTTATAGACCATATATAGTTAGGAATTAGCATTTACAAAACCTTATTTTACTCACACAAAACCATTTTTTTGAATAGGGATTTCTGAAAATTCTATGTTGAATAACTTTGGCGTTGATGGACAGAATTGGCTGAGATTTTCAGTAAAATGGCACATTTTGTTTCTGAGCGTCCCCTGAAAGTTTGGGGGGGTTTCGTCAAGCAGTGGTCGAGAAAAAAGGGGGGTCCCAAAACGTGTTTTTAACATTGAGTTTTCCATAGGGCGGTTGGACTCACTTTTAGCTCGAACGGCTGAATGGATTTCCACAAAACTTGGTAAAATTGTAGGGACTGGTAGCCCGATGTGCCTTTGCTATGTCTCAAGATATATGCTCCAGTGAATTTTACGAAAATTAACTTTGAAAAATATATATTGGGCTACATTGGGCTATATATATGTTAGAGCCCAAATGTAGCCCAATGTAGCCCAATGTAGCCCAATGTAGCCCAAAGATGGCCACCAGAGACAAACAAAACTAAATGTAGCCCAAATATCAGCCAGATGTAGCCCAACTATAGCCCAGTGATAGAATGTCCCAGAGTGTTCTAAAGCACAACTAGAGCGCTAACAGTCTTACTTATGACAAAAGTATGGCACACCTGAAGTCATCTTGATTGGAATAAAGTGTTAACACCTAAAACATTTAACTTGCAAAGGAACAAAATGAGGGGGTTCATTTTGCCATAGAAATTATGATTAGTGCTGAAGAAAGAAAAATTAGGGCACATTTTGAGTGACTTCTCAAATCCTCTTATATTTCATTTAAAGAATTCTGATATGCAGTCTCCCAAGATGGCCACCAGAGACAAAAGAGCCCAAATGTAGCCCAAATATCAGCCAGATGTAGCCCAACTAAAGCCCAATGACAGAATGTCCCAGAGTGTTCTAAAGAACAATTAGAACGCTAACAGTCTTACTTATGACAAAAGTATGGCACACCTGAAGTCATCTTGATTGGAATAAAGTGGTAACACTTAATACATTTAATTTGAAAAGGAACAAAATGAGGGGTTTCATTTTGCCATAGAAATGTTATATATATATATATATATATATATATATATATATATATATATATATATATATATATATATATATATATATATATATATATATATATATATATATTATATATATATATATATATATATTCACTGAAAAAACCATAGGTTATAGACCATATATAGTTAGGAATTAGCATTTACAAAACCTTGAAAATTCACTGAAAAAACCATAGGTTATAGACCATATATAGTTAGGGATTAGCATTTACAAAACCTTATTTTACTCACACAAAACCATTGAAATTTGCATATATAGTTAGTTGCACTAACTATATATCACGCACCCGCAATCCACTGCTGATGATGTCACATATTACATCATTCATGACATGGTCAGTGATATCACTGATGACATCACTGATGACATCATCCAGTGACTGTATGTTTCTGTAAAGTAAAAATATGTCTTACATATTGAAGAATGAGTGGATGTATAAGTGTCTGGATGAAGGATTTAGTAGGTGCATGACTGACTGTATGAGAGAGTGATTAAATGTGTCTCACTGAGAGCATGGGTTAGTCACTATGTCTGTTGTTCTGTAAACTGCTGCATGTGTTGATCAGTACCTATATGATTAACTATATGGGTTACTGATTGGTTGGCCAAGTATTTGTATGGGAGAGTGAGTGTGTGTGTGGGTGATGGGAGGTGTGTGACTGTGCATAGATGTGTGAACAGTTGATTCACTAGATGTATGGGTTCAAAACTGCATGTGTAAACAGCTGTATGGGTGGTTGACTGTGTGCATGAGTGTATTGGTGAGTGAATGGATATCTCAGTGCTACATGTCAAAGTAAGTACATATGTAAAACACAGTACATGTGAGAGTTGACATATATAAATTACTGTGTATAAGAGCCAGTGAATGTGTGAGTGGCTGCATGGATCAATGAAAACTTTTATCAGTGATTGTAAAAGAGAGTAAATATGAGTTAGAATATGTTTGAATAAGTAAGGTGTGTATAACTGTATAGTTGAGGAAATGGAGGTGTGATTGATTCTTTGCATGACTGACTAGGTGTATGAGTAACTCCATGGATGAGTGACAATCTGTGAGTGTCTGTTTACACTGAGTGTATCTAAGGTTATATTAGAGTCTGAAGAGGTTCATCGTATTATTCCTTCTGTTCCTTCTTTGTCAGGTTTTGAAAGGTATGTTTTTTGGTTTTATCCAATTCATCAATTCCTTTTATCAACGCCTGTTCAAAAGTCTGTATTTCAACAGGAACGGAACTGTTTGGTGGATTGAATTTGGATTTTTTTTTACGTAAGGACGTATCTCCCTCGTTACGTTGTTGTTCGGCCCAGCAAACATATGAAATACAAAAACTCATCAACAAAAATTGGGATATCTTAAACACAGGAAAACATAACTGGCCAAAACCTCGTTTTGCAAACAAACGAACTAAAAATCTAAAAGATTTACTTGTACACACCCGCCCAGTTCTACCAAAGTCCAGGTCTGTAAACTTGAGGAACATGGAAATGACACCTATCACTGGCCATCATCCTTGTGGCTCATGCTTGGTATGCAAATTGACAACCACAACACAATCTCTCCAATTGACAGATTCCTTAAATTGGATTCAAAAACAACATACGAACTGCAACTCAACCCATGTTATATACATGATCAGGTGCCCATGCGAGAAAAAGTACATCGGAATGACATGCTGAAAAGTCAAGACTCGCATTGGAGAGCACAAAAGTAACATCAGACTGAAGAAAAACAATACAAAGTTGTGTTCCCATTTTGTTGAATCTGGCCACGATTGTGAAGAATTAAGGTGGACAGTCCTCGAAAAATTAACAGACAGAACTTGGAATGCCGAAAAAATCCTGTTTGAAAAGGAGCAGAGATGGGTGGACCGTTTAAAAACTCATCTATTTTGGTTAAATGACAATATCCCGTGGCATCATTTCTCATGAAGAATATACCAAAGGAACTGTCATTTGAGTATCTATGTGTCCTGTTGTACACACCATTAGAGCTTTATAAAACTAATTACTTATCACTTCAAGACAAACCACGTGAGTAATTCAATCTTTACTCCGAGTATTAACTACCCATTTGGATATAAACAAATGTAATTTCTAATATGCCAGAAAAATCACACACTATAATCCATTTATTAAAATAACAATGTAGCAGATACACAAAAAATTCTTAATCTTGTTAAAACGCTCCAAACATAAATTCTATTCAGAGTTCAAACCAAATTCACCGACATTCGACATTGAACGCATAGTCTGTTTTTTAGCTTTATTTTTCCAACAAAATAGCAACAGGAAACCAGCTCCCAACATCCAGGGGCAGAGACAGCACAAGTCCCGGGAACTTCCCTCGTGCTGGTAAGAATGGCGGACGAGTGCTCTGGCTAGCGTTCTACATTACCGGGTAAGACAAGCGCCTTCATATCAACTTTTATCGTTTCCTTCCCATTCTAGTCTGGGACCAGAGAGTCCTGTTGCCGCCTGTTGAAGCTTAATACAGTTACTTCAAGAGGTATGAACATCGAGAGAAAAACTTTTTCTCTACAAAGAATCGTAATGTGTTTTGACTTCAGGGTAGCCATAAACATGTCATTTGAGCCACAATTATGATATGTCACTCATTAGAATGTTTTAAGAAGCCCTATTCAACCATTCGTGTAATTTGCCTTTACAAAACCTCAGCTCTTTACCGATGGTCTCTGTACTTATGACATACAAGCCTTATTCATTTACTACAAATCTGTCTTAAAGTCATCACGGCCTAAATAGACAGACACAGTCACCCATGAGTTAGTTCTCAGACACAGACCTCCATCAGTGAAGTTTCCCAACACGTTTGTCCGCAGAATGCAATCTTAGTTCTGTTTTTTGCACATAATCCTTTCATAGAAACCTCCATAAAGCTGAGAAACTATGATAGTGCTATATATGCACCCTAAACAGAAAATGTTCTCTGTTTTTTCTTAGAAAATTTCCGACAAAACTACATTTGGAACAACATTACTACACAAATTGTGCAAGTAATATCTTTGTTATGTGTTTTTGTACTGTCCTAACGAATGCTCCGTAGACCCGGCTGGGCGATATGGAGCAGAAACATGTTGACGTTGTAGATACCAAGGTATAAGGAAATTCATTAACTCGACCTCCAGTGATACCGCGAGCCCCCTTTTTAACAACTATACTTCACCTTCTCATTAAAATTTCTCCATTGGTGCAGTATTTGTTTTTTACATAAAAATTTTTGGGGGTGCCCCTCCCTCCCCCTTTTTTATCTCTGGACACTGCTACTTGGGCCAGAGGTTGCCTCTGGGTGAGGCTTGGCATATAGCACAACTTTGGAACACTCAATGACAAATGCCTTAACGCGTGTGAGGGGCGGAAGAAAGATATATACCGCACGTACAACACCGCGTTTATGAGAGTGTTCCATCTTAACCAATGGTTAAGTAGTATCAAGTGTCCATTCTCTTTGATTACTGGGCTAGGGAGATGGTCCCTAATGTCCAAACCAAGTTTGTAAAATTTAAATTTGTTTGCATATATTGCAACAAAACAATATCATATGGTGAGCAGAGCATCACTTTACTCAATCGAGCTGCAGACAACCATCACTGCAGCAAGCAGCTTTAATTTTTTTCTATTTTTTTTGCTCCAGTTGAGCTGTTTGCAATTCCCTGTGTTTTGTTTGACCACAGAAAAACTACAAAAAAATATAAAATTTTTCAGAAAATCCCCAAAAAATAAAAAATGTTCAAAAAAACAATAAAAAAATATAAAACAACAAAAAGGATAAAAAAACAGTTATTTTCAGAACTACCTCCAATTTATATAAAAATGCTACATTTTTAAAAAACTGTCTTTCTTTTTCCCCCATGGTATGCTCCCCGGTGCGCGTACCGGGCGCACCCCCCGTGAAATTAAAAAAAAAAAAAAATGTTTTGCCCCGCGGGCCCTTTTATGGCCCCCACATCAAACCTAGGGGGTCAGGGGAGGTCTACCCTGCCCCCTTTTGGTAATTTTCCCCTTTGTTTTTGCCACCTCTTGTGTCTCAATCCTACCGAGACACAAGATGGCGGCCGCTCCGGACTGTTTCGAATGTTTACAGACACCCGAGAGCCAATCAGCTTTCCGTGCGCAAGTCACGTAGCGCGCCCGGTGCGCTCCCCGGAGCGCGTACCGGGGCGCGGCCATAGATATATATATTTTTTTGAACCTAAATTACTCAAAATCCACTGGAGCACATATCTTGAGACATAGCAAAGTCACATCGGGCTTCCAGTCCCTACAATTTTGCCAAGTTTGGTGGAAATCCATTCCGCCGTTCGTGTTAAAAGTGAGGTCGACCACCCTATGGAAATGAACATGGGGAAAACACGTTTTGGGACCCCCTTTCATCTCGGCCCCTGCTTGACGAATCCCCCCCCAAACTTTTAAGGAAGGACCGGAGCTCCGCAAGGCAAATTTGAGGAAATTTTCAGGCAGATTCGTCAACCAGCGCCAAAGTTATTCACAATAGAATTTTGAGATTTTGCATTGTAAAAAATCCTAACTATAACTACCTACTGGTGACCGCCAGTAGGTAATTTATATACATATGTGTGTGTGTGTGTGTGTATGTATATATGTATGTATATATATATATGTGTGTACGTATGTATGTACGTATGTGTGTGATGTGTGTGTGTGTATATATATATATATATTTTAACATTTGCAAAGAAGTTTGACAAAGCACGTTCGACCCTATTAAGGGACAAGGCATTAGGTATGGCTGATAAAGATCGGTGGCAATCTGGGACCAGCCTGAGCTCTGAAGCAAGCATGACCGATACAAACACAGCAGAAAACCTAGGGGTAACGGTTTTTTCCGACGAACTGCTCCTGGTAACAGAGGCCAACGAACAATCGATACGGGGAAGAACCCGTTATCAAGGCCGAGGAGGAAAAATAAAAGCAAGAAGCGACGGCAGCGACGCAACAACCTCAGGAACTACTGGTGTGGGAAACAGAGGCCAGACACAGAAGAGCAAATAATGGATGAACAGACTCCAGAACTTACGGTAATGAACCTGTCTAATAGACCATTAACTGAAGATGAAGAAAAAGTTCTTAAACTTGGTTTAACATTCTGTCCTGATCTGAATTTTGATTATACTCAAACCCGTATTGATATGTACATGTTTGTGAGAAAGCTAAAATTGCACAAGATACATAGTCACAAAAAGATTAACGCTGAATTGCCCAATGTTGCCACTGATTCAACTGTAAATATCATAAATTTGCATGATGCTTTGGTCTCCTTGCATGAAGAAGGTATGGTTGATCTAACTCAATCTCAGGCCCCTATCACACAAGAGGCTGTAAATGATATCCCCATACTTAGTGATACATCTAGTGACATTGAACCTAACTCTTGCACTGTGACCACGCCCTTCAAACCCAAATCTAGATACAGACCCCAGCTACCTAGAGACAACATAGATGTATTCCATGATCTTGTAAACAATGACATGTTGAAACTATTGAATAGACCACAGGAAAGACAAAACTTAACAGCGGGGATGAGGTTGGCACTTAATCAACTTAAAGAGGACGATTCGATCGTCATAAAACCTTCTGACAAGGGAGGAAATGTAGTTTTGTGGGACAAAAAACTGTATATCAGTGAGGCAATGAGACAACTGTCCGACACCACCTGTTACACCAAGGTAGATCACTCCTATCTAGGGAAACTATTGAATAGAGTTCATCAAAGTATTCGAGGGTGGGAAAAAATGAAACTACTTAGTTGGGATGAGACCAAATTTCTCATTAATGAGAATCCCACCACCCCCACGTTCTACCTACTCCCGAAGGTACACAAGAGTCAGACCCAAC